>NW_027362767.1:381625918-382933418 GCF_046119375.1 Phyllobates terribilis
TATGACATCACTGTGTGTATTATCTCTGTACTGTGACATCACTGTGTGTATTATCTCTGTACTGTGACATTGCTGTGTTTATTATCCTTGTTCTGTGAAATCACTGTGTGTATTATCTCTGAACTGTGACATCAGTCTGTGTATTATCTGTGAATTGTGACATCACTGTGTATATTATCTCTGTACTGTGACATCACTTTGTGTATTATCTCTGTACTGTGACATCACTGTGTGTATTATCTCTGTACTGTGACAACACTGTGTATATTATCTCTGTACTCTGACATCACTGTGTGTATTATGTCTGTGCTGTGACATCACTATGTGTATTATCTGTGTACGGTGACATCACAGTGTTTATTATCCCTGTACTGTGACATCACTGTGTTTATTATCTCTGTACTGTGACATCACTGTGTATATTATCACTGTACTTTGACATCACTGTGTTTATTATTTCCATACTGTGACATAATTCTCTGTATTATCCCTGCACTGTTGTAATGGGTCTGGGAGGCGGAACCTCTGAGCTACTATACAAGGGGGCAGTCCTTGTAAGGGAGCGGGTGGCGACCAGGGAAGACGGGCAGGAGGTCACAGTAGGTGACCGGGACAGTCTCTGAGTGAACGGGCTGGAGGTCACGGCAAGTGACCGGGGCAGTCTCTGGATGAACGGGCTGATGGTCACAGCAGGTGACCGGGACAGTCTCTGAGTGAACGGGCTGGAGGTCACGGCAAGTGACCGGGGCAGTGTCTGGATGAACGGGCAGATGGTCACGGCAAGTGACCGGGGCAGTCTCTGGATGAACGGGCAGATGGTCATGGCAAGTGACCGGGGCAGTCTCTAGGTAAAGGGTTGGTACGACCTGTGGCGGCTGATGATAGACGTGAGCTCCCAGGTGAGCAGGCGAGAGTCTCTGGATGAACGGGTGGTCACAGCATGTGACGGCGAAGCCTCCAGGAAGACCAACAGACAGGCGGCAGATGAGCGCTCCCAGGTGAGCGGGCAGAAGTCTCTGGAGAGGCGGGTGGTCACAGCATGTGACGGCAGAGCCTCCAGGTAGGCTAGTAGACAGGCAGCTGATGAGCGCTCCCAGGTGAGCGAGCAGGAGTCACTGGACAGGCAGGTGGTCACAGCACGTGACGGCGGAGCCTCCAGGTAGACTAGCAGGCAGGTAGCAGGTGTGTGCTCCCAGGTGAGCGGGCAAGCTGGTCCATAGACAGACTGACAGGAGTTGGAAGGCAGACCGTCGGACCTCAGGCAAGCAGGCAGGTGGCTGATGTGCGCTCCCAGGTGAGCGGGCAGGCTGGTCCTTAGACAGACTGACAGGAGAAGTAAGGCAGACCGTCGGACCTCAGACTAGCAGGCAGGTAGCAGATAATCAGGCAGGAATCTGTCAGGTAACTGGCAGGTAACTGGCAGGTAACTGGCAACGGGACCTGAGGGCTGAAGCAGAGTAGTGAACAGTGCAACAACATTGCTCGGGCACCTCCATTTTGGGGGAGGTGCCTTATATATGGTGAAGTCCTCCGGCCATTGGCCGGGGACTCCATAGGACGGCGCGCGCGGCCCCTTTAAGAGGGAGGGAGAGCGCGCGCGCGCCCTAAGCACAGTGGCCGGGAAGGAGCGCGCGCTGCCAGCAGAGCGGGAGGAGGACGCCGGGCACGGAGCAGAGAGGTGAGGGGAACAGCGTCCCTGCCTAGCAGAGGGCAGGGACGCCGGCACTACAGTACCCCCCCCTTTAGGCCCCCCCTTTTTTAGGCCAGACAGAAATTTAGCTAGGATAAGAGGGGCATGGATGTTCTCCCGGGGCTCCCACGTTCTCTCCTCAGGACCAAACCCCTTCCAATCTACTAGAAAAAAGGTCTTTCCTCTTACCCTTTTGGTGGCAAGAATGTTCTCTACCTCAAACTCGTCCTCAGCAGAAACCAGAGCAGGAGGCGTACCTGTAGACTTGGAAAAAGAGTTAAGTACCACAGGTTTGAGGAGAGATACATGGAAGGAGTTAGGGATCCGTAAGTTGGCCGGGAGTTTCAATTTATAGGCCACCGGGTTGATCTGACTGATGACCTCCAGAGGACCGATGAACCGAGGCCCTAACTTGTAAGAAGGTATCTTGAGTCGGACATATTTAGATGAGAGCCAGACTTTATTTCCAGGACGAAATTGTGGAGGATCCAGGCGTTTTTTGTCAGCGTGTCTTTTCATCCGTTCGGACGACTGAAGGAGTGCGGATCGGGTACTCTCCCACATGGAGGAAAATTTGCTAACGAGAGATTCCGCAGCCGGGTTGTCCACAGAGGTGGAGACAGGAAAAGGAATCTGAGGATGCTGACCGAAGACTACAAAAAACGGGGATTTGGAGGAGGATTCGCTCTCGTGATTGTTATAGGAGAACTCGGCCCAAGGTAGGAGATCCACCCAGTCTGAATGGTGGGCATTAACGAAGTGCCGGAGGTAACTGGTCAGGTTCTGATTCATCCGCTCCACTTGACCATTGGACTGTGGGTGGTAAGCGGAAGAGAAGTCCAGGGTGACGTCTAGCAGTTTACAAGTGGCTCTCCAGAAACGTGAGGTGAACTGTACCCCACGATCCGACACGATGTTGAGGGGCAGGCCATGAAGACGGAAGATGTGGCGGATAAAGTCTTTAGCCAGCTCGGGTGCAGACGGGAGGCCTGGCAGGGGAATAAAGTGAGTCATCTTGGAAAAGCGGTCAGCGACCACCCAAATGACCGTACAACCGGCAGAGACGGGAAGATCAGTTATGAAGTCCATAGCAATATGCTGCCAGGGGGCAGCAGGCACAGGAAGTGGAAGAAGGCGACCGGCTGGCAGGTGTCTCGGGACTTTGTTGCGGGTGCAGGACACACAGGCAGAAACAAAGTCTATTACGTCCTTGTGCAGGGTAGGCCACCAGTAGTGCCGGGCAATAAGCTGGAGGGTTTTTTTCTGACCGGCGTGGCCAGCTAGTTTAGACGAGTGACCCCAGTGTAGGATCTTCTCCCGATCAGGTACTGATACGAACGTCTTACCGGGAGGGAGACGATTTAGACTCACGGGAGCCACCTGCATTACTCTGGCGGGATCGATGATATGTGTAGCGCTGGCGTCCCTGCCCTCTGCTAGGCAGGGACGCTGCTCCCCTCACCGCTCTGCTCCGTGCCCGGCGTCCTCTCCCCGCTCTGCTGTCAGCGCGCGCTCCTGCCCGGCGTCCTCTCCCCGCTCTGCTGTCAGCGCGCGCTCCGTCCCGGCGTCCTCCTCCTGCTCTGCTCTCGGCGCGCGCTCCTTCCCGGCCCCTGTGCTTAGGGCGCGCGCGCGCGCGCTCCCCTCCTCTTAAAGGGGCCGCGCGCGCCGCCCTAAAGAGTCCCCGGCCAATGGCCGGAGGACTTCATCATATAAAAGGCACCTCCTCCAAAATGGAGGTGCCCGAGCAATGTTGTTTGCACCTGTGTCTCACCTGTGCTTCAGCCCTCAGGTCCCGTTGCCAGTTACCTGCCAGTTACCTGCCAGTTACCTGCCTGATTCCTGCCAGTTACCTGCCTGATTCCTGCCTGAATACTTGTTACCTGTCTGCCAGTCTGAGGTCCGACGGTCTGCCTTACTACTCCTGTCAGTCTGTCTAAGGACCAGCCTGCCCGCTCACCTGGGAGCGCATATCAGCTACCTGCCTGCTTGCCTGAGGTCCGACGGTCTGCCTTACTACTCCGGTCAGTCTGTCTATGGACCAGCTTGCCCGCTCACCTGGGAGCGCTTCTCCGTTACCTGCCTGCTTGCCAGCCCGGAGGCTCCGTTGTCACGTGCTGTGACCACCAGCTATCTCAGAGACTCTTGCCCGCTCACCTGGGAGCGCATCTCCGTTACCTGCCTGCTTGCCAGCCCGGAGGTCCCGTTGTCACGTGCGGTGACCACCAGCTATTCCAGAGACTCTTGCCCGCTCACCTGGGAGCGCTTCTCCGTTACCTGCCTGCCTGCCAGCCCGGAGGCTCCGCCGTCACGTGCCGTGACCACCTGCTATTCCAGAGACTCTCGCTTGCTCACCTGGGAGCACCAATCTACCATCTGCCTGCTAGCCTACCCGGAGGCTCTGCCATCACAGGTCGTACCTACCCCTTACCCAGAGACTGCCCTGATCACTTGCCGTATCTCCCTGTCCGTTCACCCAGAGACTGCCCTGATCACTTGCCGTATCTCCCTGTCCGTTCATCCAAAGACTGCCACCCGCTCCCTTACAAGGGCCGCCCCCTTGTATAGTAGCTCAGAGGTTCCGCCTCCCGGACCCGTTACAATATGTTTAGGTTCTTCCTCGAGATCGGACACCAGAAAGGATCGGGACAAGGCATCTGCTTTGACGTTTTTGTCAGCCGGGCGAAAATGAAGAACAAAATCAAAGCGAGCAAAAAACAAGGACCACCGGGCTTGGCACGGGTTAAGTCTCTGGGCATGCTGGAGGTAAGCCAAGTTCTTGTGGTCAGTGTAAATTATTACCGGGTGGAGAGCCCCCTCAAGTAGGTAACGCCACTCCTCCAATGCCAGCTTGATGGCCAATAACTCTCGGTCTCCTATGGAATAGTTGCGCTCAGAAGAGGAGAAGAGTTTGGAGAAGAAGCCACAAGTTTCCATTCTCCCGGAAGATGATTTTTGAGTAAGTACCGCTCCGGCTCCAGAGGAAGAGGCGTCAACTTCCAGGAAGAACTGCTTGTTGCCGTCCGGGCGATGCAGCACCGGGGCGGAAGAGAAGGCCTGTTTTAGGGAAAGAAAGGCCTCCTCTGCTTCTGGCGGCCACTCTTTGGGATTAGTACCCTTACGGGTGAGCGCGGAAATTGGGGCAGTCCGGGAAGAGAAGTGTGGTATGAAGAGGCGGTAGTAGTTGGCGAAGCCCAGGAATCGCTGAATGGCCTTCAACCCCTCCGGTCGAGGCCATTTCTCGATGGCAGACAGTTTCTCTGGATCCATTCGTAGGCCGGTCTGAGAAATAATGTAGCCCAAAAACGGAAGCGAGGTCTGCTCAAAGAGGCACTTCTCGTATTTAGCGAAGAGGTGATTCTGCCTGAGCCTGAGCAGGACCTGACGAACGTCCCTCCGGTGAGTCTGGAGATCCGGAGAGAAGACCAAGATGTCGTCCAGGTACACCACTACGCAGGAGTAGAGAAGGTCCCGGAAGATGTCGTTGACCAACTCTTGAAAGACGGCAGGAGCGTTACAGAGACCAAAGGGCATTACCAGATATTCATAGTGGCCGTCCCGGGTGTTGAATGCCGTCTTCCATTCATCCCCCTGACGGATACGAACCAGGTTGTACGCCCCACGGAGGTCCAGTTTGGTGAAGATTCTAGCCCCCCTCAGACGATCAAATAACTCCGGAATGAGCGGAAGGGGGTACTTATTCTTCACCGTGATCTGGTTAAGGCCTCTATAGTCTATACAGGGACGGAGAGAGCCGTCCTTCTTTTTGACGAAAAAGAAGCTTGCTCCCGCCGGGGAGGTAGATTTCCGGATGAATCCCCTGGCCAGATTCTCCTCAATATATTCGGACATCGACCGGGTCTCAGCAGCGGATAAAGGATAAATACGCCCACGGGGAGGAGTAGTACCAGGTAACAGGTCGATAGGGCAGTCGTATGGTCTATGAGGAGGTAGTGTCTCTGCTTCCTTTTTATTAAAGACATCAGCATAAGACCAATAATGAATCGGAAGTCCGGGTAGATTAGCTGGGGTAGGAGAAGGACGGACGGGATGGACGGGAACCAGACAGGTCTTATGGCAGTCCTGTCCCCAGCGAAGGACTTCTCCGGTCTGCCAGTCATGCACGGGTGCATGTCTCTGGAGCCAAGGTAGGCCTAGCAAGAGGGCATGAGAGAGTCCAGGCAGAACATGAAAGGAGATACTCTCAGAATGCAGCATTCCCACCTGCAGAGTAATGGATTCGGTGATGAGTTGGATGGGGCGTGGTAAGAGACCCCCATCCACGGCAGCAACAGACAAGGGTACAGCCAGAGGTTTGGTAGGGATGCGGTATTTCTCTACCAGGGACTGTGAAATAAGATTTCCGGCTGCTCCAGAGTCAAGTTGGGCTAGTTCGAAATAACGGTTCTCCCCGCAGACGATTGAGACTGACAACAGCAGAGATGGAGAGGATTTATTCTTGTCTAGGTCGACCTCTCTGAGCGAACCTAGACACAGGCGTTTCCCGACCTCTCCGGGCAGGCACGGATCCGGTGCTCCTTACTGCCACAGTAGAAGCAGCTCCCCTCGGCACGGCGTAAGTCCTGACGGGTTTTGACCATCTTGGTCTGGTCGACCTGCATAGGCTCAGGAGAGTGTACCTGGGTAGAGACGGAGGGAGTGACGGGTTTCTGAAAAGTAGGAGCTAGACGTGGTAACCTCCTCTCACGGGTGACCTCTTTGGCACGCTCCTGGAACCGTAGGTCAATCCGGGTGGCAAGAGTTATTAGGTCATCGAGAGTGGTAGGAATGTCCCGACCGGCAAGTTCATCTTTAATACGGCCGGACAGACCCTCCCAGAAGACGGATACCAGAGCGTCGTTATCCCAGGCCAGCTCCGAGGCAAGGGTACGGAACCGTATGGCATATTGGCCCACGGTGAGACTTCCCTGACGGATGCGTAGCAGTGATGATGCGGATTAGGTCTTCCGTCCGGGTTCGTCGAAGACTTTCCGGAAAGCCGTGAGAAAAGCAGGCAAGTTGGACACCAGGGGGTCTCCTCTCTCCCATAGAGGATTTAGCCAGGCCAGGGCCTCCCCAGTGAGATGGGACATGATGAATGCAATTTTGGCCCGGTCGGAGTTAAACTGGTAGGACAGTAGTTCAAAATGCAGGGTGCACTGATTTATGAAGCCCCGAGCCTGGGCGGAGTCGCCTCCGAAGCGAGGAGGTGCAGAAAGCCGGGGTCCGGGGTAGGATACCATGGTATTAGTGGACAGCGGAGCTGCCGGACTGTGAGACATGGCACTGGCGGAGGTTGCTGGTGGAGCAGTCAGAGTGTCCAGGCGAGTATTGACATTCCGCAGGTGACCCAGGATGGACTCCTGTTGGGACCTTTGACGGGACAGTTCATGACACAGGTCCGAGAGCGAGGGAGCTTGGGTGCCACCGGGTTCCATGGCCCGAGCAAACTGTAACGGGTGTGGGAGGCGGAACCTCTGAGCTACTATACAAGGGGGCAGTCCTTGTAAGGGAGCGGGTGGCGACCAGGGAAGACGGGCAGGAGGTCACAGCAGGTGACCGGGACAGTCTCTGAGTGAACGGGCTGGAGGTCACGGCAAGTGACCGGGGCAGTCTGTGGATGAACGGGCTGATGGTCACAGCAGGTGACCGGGACAGTCTCTGAGTGAACGGGCTGGAGGTCACGGCAAGTGACCGGGGCAGTCTCTGGATGAACGGGCAGATGGTCACGGCAAGTGACCGGGGCAGTCTCTGGATGAATGGGCAGATGGTCACGGCAAGTGACCGGGGCAGTCTCTAGGTAAAGGGTTGGTACGACCTGTGGCGGCTGATGATAGACGTGAGCTCCCAGGTGAGCAGGCGAGAGTCTCTGGATGAACGGGTGGTCACAGCATGTGACGGCGGAGCCTCCAGGAAGACCAACAGACAGGCGGCAGATGAGCACTCCCAGGTGAGCGGGCAGAAGTCTCTGGACAGGCGGGTGGTCACAGCATGTGACGGCAGAGCCTCCAGGTAGGCTAGTAGACAGGCAGCTGATGAGCGCTCCCAGGTGAGCGAGCAGGAGTCACTGGACAGGCAGGTGGTCACAGCACGTGACGGCGGAGCCTCCAGGTAGACTAGCAGGCAGGTAGCAGGTGTGTGCTCCCAGGTGAGCGGGCAAGCTGGTCCATAGACAGACTGACAGGAGTTGGAAGGCAGACCGTCGGACCTCAGGCAAGCAGGCAGGTGGCTGATGTGCGCTCCCAGGTGAGCGGGCAGGCTGGTCCTTAGACAGACTGACAGGAGAAGTAAGGCAGACCGTCGGACCTCAGACTAGCAGGCAGGTAGCAGATAATCAGGCAGGAATCTGGCAGGTAACTGGCAGGTAACTGGCAGGTAACTGGCAACGGGACCTGAGGGCTGAAGCAGAGTAGTGAACAGTGCAACAACATTGCTCGGGCACCTCCATTTTGGGGGAGGTGCCTTATATATGGTGAAGTCCTCCGGCCATTGGCCGGGGACTCCTTAGGACGGCGCGCGCGGCCCCTTTAAGAGGGAGGGAGAGCGCGCGCGCGCACCCTAAGCACAGTGGCCGGGAAGGAGCACGCGCTGCCAGCAGAGCGGGAGGAGGACGCCGGGCACGGAGCAGAGAGGTGAGGGGAACAGCGTCCCTGCCTAGCAGAGGGCAGGGACGCCGGCGCTACAACGCTACAACTGTGACATGACTTTGTAAATTATCTCTGTACTGTGACATCACTGTGTGTTTTATCCCTGTACTATGACATCACTGTGAGTTTTATTTCTGCACTGTGACATCACTGTGTGTATCATCTCTGTACTGTGACATTAGTGTTTTTATTATCCCAGTACTGTGACATCACAGAGTGTATTATTTCTGTACTGTGACATCACTGTGTTTATTATCCCATTACTGTGACATTACTGTATTATCTCTATACTGTAACATAACTGTGTGTATTATCCCTGTACTGTGACATCACTGTGTGTATTATCCCTGTACTGTGACATCACTGTGTGAATTATCTCTGTTCTGTGATATCACTGTATTTATATCTCTGTACTATGACATCACTGTGTTTATTATCTCTGTTCTGTGACATCACTATGTGTATTATCTCTGTACTGTAACATCACTGTGTGTATTATCCCTGTACTGTGATATCACTGTGTGTATTATCTGTGAACTGTGACATCACTGTGTTTATTTTCCCTGCACGGTGACATCACTGTATATATTATCTCTGAACTGTGACATCACTGTGTGTATTATCTGTGAACTGTGACATCACTGTGTTTATTATCTCTGTATTGTGATATCACTGTGTGTATTATCTCTGTACTTTGACATCACTGTGTTTATTATCTCTGTACTGTGACATCACTGTGTTTATTTTCTCTGTACTGTGACAACACTGTGCGTATTATCCCTGTACTGTGACTGTTAGAACCTTGCTCTTAGGTTTTTTCTATTGCTGGTCACATGACCTTGTTGGCCTATTTAGTCCTGCTCTGCCCTTCTGGCTTTGCTGGACTTCATTGTATTACTACTCTTTAGCTAGCTGGTGCTCAGTATCTAACTCTGTTAGTTTGCTTGGTCTTCGGACCTCTGTGTTCTATATATATTATTTGTTCGTCTGTCTGCTACTATTTCTGTTAGGAGGTGTCCATTTTGCTCCCAGTCCCTAGTACTTGTAGGGATTCCTTCCCCACATCTATAGGTCTCCGTACAGACTAGCTGAGGACTTTAGCAGGTCTGATCGCAGGATCAGGTCCCCTGTTACATCGTAGGGATCAAGCTGAGTTCTATCGTAGGGACAGATCTCCTCTCTTTCCTTAGCTCTGGTAGCAGAACATAACAGTAAGTCCAGCCCGCAAATTCTCTAAGGAAAGATTTTTCTGTTCCATCATGGTGTCGGTTCAGGATTTGGCTAAACGCCTGCAGGGACTCTCTCTGGAGGTGGCCGAGCTCCATCAGCACGTGAGTAACTGTTCTGGAGCACATTTCTTGGATCCTAAGGTACGTTTGCCTGATTTATTTTTTGGTGAACACCAAGAATTTTTTTCATTTAAAAATGCCTATTGTATTTTCGTTTGAGACCCAGGTCCTCTGGGGATGAATCCCAGGGCGTGGGGTTCATAATGTCACTTTTGCGTAAAGAACCTCAGGAGTGGGCCTTTTCTTTGCTACCTAGTGATACATGCCTTAGATCAGTGGATAGTTTTTTTTCTGCTTTGGGGCTATTATATGATGATCCTGACCGTGTCTCATCTGCTGAGACTGAGTTGAGACGTTTGAGACAGGGATCAGGTAATGTGGAAAAATATTGTACTC
This sequence comes from Phyllobates terribilis, assembly GCF_046119375.1. NCBI lineage: Eukaryota > Metazoa > Chordata > Amphibia > Anura > Dendrobatidae > Phyllobates > Phyllobates terribilis. The sequence continues at coordinate 381,635,938 of NW_027362767.1, forward strand.
ATTTCCGTCGGTGGTCTACTCAAATAGGGTGGAACGATTCTGCTCTGAAGAGTCAGTTTCTGGCAGGGCTTAGTGAAAGGGTTAAAGACCTGCTAATTGCTTATCCCACACCTGAAGATTTGCAACAGGCTATGCAATTAGCTATACGGGTGGATAGGAGACTGCGTGCAAGGGTTAATGAGAGCAAATCCTCTGCTATGTCAGTTTCTGGTCATATGAATGTGAGTACTAACAGTGGAGAGCCGATGGAGATTGGAGCGATGGCACCTCGCTCTCAAGAAAAAGACCGCAGATTTTCTGAAGGTTTGTGTTTCTATTGCGGAAATTCTGGTCATTTCATTAAAAGCTGTGTGCTTCGTATGAAGAAAGAAAAAAAAATGGTCAGTCATGCCCGTATTGCCTGTTTAAATTCCAAGGGTGTATTTTTAGCTGCTTCCACTATTGCTCAGGAAAAATTAATGGAATTTCGGGTGTTTGTCGATTGTGGGTCTACTCTGAATGTAATTGATGGGGGATTCTTGGAAAAACTCAATTTAAAACCCGAACCTTTGTCATCCCCCATTGCTGTGGTTTCTGTGGATGGCTCCCCTTTGAAGAATGTTACTCTCAAGGTCTGTGAATTTCCTCTCACTATTAATGGTGTTCACCATGAGAAATTGGATTTGGTAGTTTTGAATAACTTGCCTTCTCCGGTGGTGTTGGGATTGCCCTGGTTAAAATTGCACAATCCTGTACTGGATTGGTCTACCAATGAAATTAAATCCTGGAGCCAAAAATGTTATGACAAGTGTTGTAACGGGCGTATTGCAGCTGTGGATAGGGGGGAATTGCCTGTTCCTATTCAGGATTTTTGGAGAGTTTTTTTCTGAGAAGGAATCACAGGTTTTGCCTCCCCATAGAGACTATGATTGTACTATTGAATTTGTCCCTGGAGCGACTCTTCCTAAAAGTCGTTTATTTAACCTTACTATTCCTGAGAGAAAGGCTTTGGAGGAATATATACAGACAAGTTTGGCCGCCGGTCACATTAGGCCCTCTAAGTCTCCTGTGGCGGTTGGATTTTTTTTTGTAAAAAAAAAGGACGGCGGTTTACGTACTTGTCTGGATTTTCGTGAGATTAACAAAATTACTGTACGCAATCCTTACCCACTGCCATTGATTCCTGATCTGTTTAACCAGTTAGTGGGGGCCAAGTGGTTCCCTAAAATTGACCTTCGGGGGGCATACAATCTGTTGCGCATGAAGGAGGGTGACGAATGGAAGACTGCTTTTAACACTCCTGTGGGTCATTTTGAGAATTTGGTTATGCCTTTTGGTCTTACTAATGCTCCTGCATTTTTCCAGAATCTTATTAATGACATCCTTAGACCTTTGATCGGCAAAAATGTGGTTGTGTATTTGGATGACATTTTGATTTATTCGCCGGATCTGGAATCTCATTGGCGGAGCGTACGTGAAGTATTACAGTTATTAATTGACAATTCGCTTTTTGCTAAGCTGGAGAAATGTGAGTTCGCTGTACAGAGAATTAGTTTTTTGGGCTACATTATCTCCAGCGAAGGTTTTGAGATGGACCCGGTGAAAGTTCAAGCTGTGCAGGAATGGCCTAGGCCTATTGGTTTGAAATCGATACAGAGGTTTTTGGGTTTCGCCAATTATTATAGAAAATTTATTAAAAATTTTTCTATTATTGTCAAACCTCTGACCGATCTCACCAAGAAAGGTGCTGATGCGGTTCAGTGGACTGCTGAGGCCATTGAAGCTTTTGTGTATCTCAAGGAGAGGTTCACCTCTGCTCCCATCCTTATGCAGCCTGATGTGACTAAGCCGTTTTTGGTTGAGGTTGATGCTTCCTCTGTGGCGGTTGGCGCAGTATTGTCTCAGGATAACGGGGATGGAGTACATCCCTGTGCCTTTTTTTCAAAAATTTTTTCGGAGACTGAACTGAATTACGATATTGGTAATCGGGAATTATTGGCTATTAAACTCGCATTTGAACACTGGCGCCACCTCTTGGAAGGTGCTGAATTTCCCGTTCAGGTTTTTACGGATCATAAAAATCTGATATATCTTGATGCTGCCAAGCGCCTGAATGCCCGTCAGGCTAGGTGGGCACTGTTTTTCTCGCGGTTTAATTTTTCCGTTACTTACATCCCAGGTACTAAGAATGTTAAGGCGGATGCCTTGTCTCGCAGTTTTTCTCCCATAGTCGGTGCTGAGAAAGAGGAGAACATTTTACAAGAAGGTGTTGTGAATGCTGCTTTGGACTCCGTTTTGGAAGATGAGATTCTTAAAGCACAGGAGAATGCCCCATCTAACACTCCCCATGGGAGGTTGTTTGTGCCTGGGACCTTTAGGAGAGATTTGTTTGTTGAGTGTCACGAATCTCGGTTGGCAGGTCATCCCGGAATCTCTGAGACCAAGAGACTGGTGGGTCGCAGCTTTTGGTGGCCTGGATGGCAGAAGGAAGTCATTAAGTGGGTGCGTCAATGTACTATATGTGCTAGATCTAAGTCCTCACATACTCCTGCTGCGGGGTTACTTTGCCCTCTGGAGGTTCCCAGTGCTCCTTGGACACATTTGGCTATGGACTTCATAACTGACCTTCCCCCCTCTAAGGGTTTTACTGTCATCTGGGTGGTCGTGGACCGTTTTAGCAAGATGTGTCACTTGGTTCTCTTCGTCAAACTGCCCTGCGCTAAGACTCTCGCTAAGGCCTTTGTCAAGGAAATTGTCAAACTTCATGGCGTTCCTACTGACATTGTTTCTGATAGGGGACCTCAGTTCGTGGCTCGTTTTTGGCACGCCTTTTGTGACAGGTTGGGAGTTCATTTATCGTTCTCATCCGGATATCATCCTGAATCTAATGGCCAGACAGAAAGGAAAAACCAGGATGTTGAGCAGTTCTTGCGTTGTTTTGTGGCAGACAATTAAGAGGGGTGGTCTGAGTTTCTGCCACTTGCTGAATTTGCTCTGAACAATCATACATCTTCTTCTGCTGGTTGTTCGCCTTTTTTTTGTTGTTCTGGGAGACATCCGTCGTTTGGGTCGTTCTCCAAGTTGGTATCTGCCGTGCCTGAGGAGGAGAATTTTTCCGGTGATTTGGAGAGAGTTTGGGCGGATGTGCGTGGTAATCTTCAGGAGGCTAACAGAAAATCTAAAGACTACTTTGATAGGAAACGACAGGAGGTTTTGTTCGCTGTTGGTGACATGGTTTGGTTGTCCTCTAGGAATCTGCGGTTGAGGATTCCTTCTAAGAAATTGGGTCCCAAGTTTGCAGGGCCCTTTAAGGTGCTTCAGGTTGTCAATCAATCTGCTGTTAGGTTGGAGGTTCCTACCTCCTGGAGAATTAATCCGGTGTTTCATGTCTCTCTGTTGAAAAAAGCTGTTATGTCGGATTGTGACGCCTCTGCCTCTGTTCCTCCGGTGGTGGAGGACGGGGAATATGAAATTTCTCGCATCCTTAATTCTAGACGGTATAGAGGTAGTTTGCAGTATCTCGTGGCCTGGAAAGGTTTTGGACCCGAGGATAACTCATGGGTGAGGTCGGATGATGTTTCCGCGTCCAGACTTATCAGAGCGTTTCACAGGAGATTTCCTGATAAGCCTGGTCCTAGGGAATCCGGAGGATCCTCTTAGAAGGGGGGGGTACTGTTAGAACCTTGCTCTTAGGTTTTTTCTATTGCTGGTCACATGACCTTGTTGGCCTATTTAGTCCTGCTCCGCCCTTCTGGCTTTGCTGGACTTCATTGTATTACTACTCTTTAGCTAGCTGGTGCTCAGTATCTAACTCTGTTAGTTTGCTTGGTCTTCGGACCTCTGTGTTCTATATATATTATTTGTTCGTCTGTCTGCTACTATTTCTGTTAGGAGGTGTCCATTTTGCTCCCAGTCCCTAGTACTTGTAGGGATTCCTTCCCCACATCTATAGGTCTCCGTACAGACTAGCTGAGGACTTTAGCAGGTCTGATCGCAGGATCAGGTCCCCTGTTACATCGTAGGGATCAAGCTGAGTTCTATCGTAGGGACAGATCTCCTCTCTTTCCTTAGCTATGGTAGCAGAACATAACAGTGACAACACACTGTGTATTATGTCTGTACTGTGACATCACTGTGCGTATTATCCCTGTACTGTGACATCACTCTGTGTATTATCTCTATACAGTTACATCACTGTTTTTATTATCTCCGTACTGTGAAATCACTGTTTATATCTCTGTACTGTGACTACACTGTGTGGATTATCCCTGTACTGTGACATCACTGTGTTTATTATCCTTGTACTGTGACATCAATGTGTTTATTATCCCAGTGCTGTGACATCACTGTTTTTATTATCTCTGTACTGTGACATCACTGTGTTTATTATCTCTGTACTCTGACATCACTGTGTTTATGATCTCTGAACTGTGACATCACTGTATGTATTATCCCTGAACTGTGACATCACTCTGTGTATTATCTCTATACTGTGACATCACTCTTTTTATTATCTCTGTACTGTGAAATCAGTGTGTTTATTATCTCTGTACTGTGACATCACTGTGTGTATTATCTATCTACTGTGACAACACTGTGTGCATTATCAATGTACTGAGACATCACTCTGTGTATTATCTCTATACTGTGACATCACTGTTTTTATTATCTCTGTACTGTGACATCACTGTGTTTATTATCTCTGTTCTGTGACATCACTGTGGGTATTATCTCTGTACTGTAACATCACTGTGTGTATTATCCCTGTACTGTGACATCACTGTGTGTATTATCTCTGAACTTTGACATCACTGTGTTTATTATCTCTGTACTGTGACATTACTGTGTGTATTATCTCTGTACTGTGACATCACTGTGTGAATTATCTCTGAACTGTGACATCACTGTGTGTATTATCTGTGAACTGTGACATCACTGTGTTAATTATCTCTGCACTGTGACATCACTGTGTGTATTATCTCTGCGCTGTGACAACACTGTGTGTATTATACCTGTACTGTGACATCACTCTGTGTATTATCTCTATACTGTGACATCACTGTGTGTATTATCTCTGTACTGTGACTTCAATGTGTTTATTATCCCCGTACTGTGACATCACTGTGTTTATTTTCTCTGTACTGTGACATCACTGTGCGTATTATCCCTGTACTGTGACAACACACTGTGTATTATCTCTGTACTGTGACATCACTGTGCGTATTATCCCTGTACTGTGACATCACTCTGTGTATTATCTCTATACAGTTACATCACTGTTTTTATTATCTCCGTACTGTGAAATCACTGTTTATTATCTCTGTACTGTGACTACACTGTGTGGATTATCCCTGTACTGTGACATCACTGTGTTTATTATCCTTGTACTGTGACATCAATGTGTTTAATATCCCAGTGCTGTGACATCACTGTTTTTATTATCTCTGTACTGTGACATCACTGTGTTTATTATCTCTGTACTCTGACATCACTGTGTTTATGATCTCTGCACTGTGACATCACTGTATGTATTATCCCTGTATTGTGACATCACTCTGTGTATTATCTCTATACTGTGACATCACTGTTTTTATTATCTCTGTATTGTGAAATCAGTGTGTTTATTATCTCTGTACTGTGACATCACTGTGTGTATTATCTCTCTACTGTGACAACACTGTGTGCATTATCGATGTACTGAGACATCACTCTGTGTATTATCTCTATACTGTGACATCACTGTTTTTATTATCTCTGTACTGTGACATCACTGTTTTTATTATCTCTGTTCTGTGACATCACTGTGGGTATTATCTCTGTACTGTAACATCACTGTGTGTATGATCACTGTACTGTGACATCACTGTGTGTATTATCTCTGAACTTTGACATCACTGTATTTATTATCTCTGTACTGTGACATTATTGTGTGTATTATCTCTGTACTGTGACATCACTGAGTGTATTATCTCTGAACTGAGACATCAATGTGTGTATTATCTGTGAACTGTGACATCACTGTGTTAATTATCTCTGCACTGTGACATCACTGTGTGTATTATCTCTGCGCTGTGACAACACTGTGTGTATTATACCTGTACTCTGACATCACTCTGTGCATTATCTCTATACTGTGACATCACTGTGTGTATTATCTCTGTACTGTGACTTCAATGTGTTTATTATCCCCGTACTGTGACATCACTGTGTATATTATCTCTATACAGTTACATCACTGTTTTTATTATCTCCGTACTGTGAAATCACTGTTTATTATCTCTGTACTGTGACTACACTGTGTGGATTATCCCTGTACTGTGACATCACTGTGTTTATTATCCTTGTACTGTGACATCAATGTGTTTAATATCCCAGTGCTGTGACATCACTGTTTTTATTATCTCTGTACTGTGACATCACTGTGTTTATTATCTCTGTACTCTGACATCACTGTGTTTATGATCTCTGCACTGTGACATCACTGTATGTATTATCCCTGTATTGTGACATCACTCTGTGTATTATCTCTATACTGTGACATCACTGTTTTTATTATCTCTGTATTGTGAAATCAGTGTGTTTATTATCTCTGTACTGTGACATCACTGTGTGTATTATCTCTCTACTGTGACAACACTGTGTGCATTATCGATGTACTGAGACATCACTCTGTGTATTATCTCTATACTGTGACATCACTGTTTTTATTATCTCTGTACTGTGACATCACTGTTTTTATTATCTCTGTTCTGTGACATCACTGTGGGTATTATCTCTGTACTGTAACATCACTGTGTGTATGATCACTGTACTGTGACATCACTGTGTGTATTATCTCTGAACTTTGACATCACTGTGTTTATTATCTCTGTACTGTGACATTATTGTGTGTATTATCTCTGTACTGTGACATCACTGTGTGTATTATCTCTGAACTGAGACATCAATGTGTGTATTATCTGTGAACTGTGACATCACTGTGTTAATTATCTCTGCACTGTGACATCACTGTGTGTATTATCTCTGCGCTGTGACAACACTGTGTGTATTATACCTGTACTCTGACATCACTCTGTGTATTATCTCTATACTGTGACATCACTGTGTGTATTATCTCTGTACTGTGACTTCAATGTGTTTATTATCCCCGTACTGTGACATCACTGTGTATATTATCTCTATACTGTGACATCACTGTGTTTAATATCCCTGTACTGTGACATCACTCTGTTTATTATCTCTGTACTGTGACATCACTGTGTATATTATCCCTGTACTGTGACCTCACTGTTTATTATTTCTATACTGTGACACCATTCTGTGTATTATCCCTGTATTGTGACATCACTTTGTTTACTATTTCTGTACTGTGACATCACTGTGTTTATTACCTCTGCACTGTGACATCACTGTGTGTATTATCCCTGTACTATGACATCACTGTGTGTATTATCTCTGTACTGTGACATCACTGTGTGTATTATTTCTGTATTGTGACATCAGTGTTTTCATTATCCCAGCAATGTGACATCACTGTGTGTATTATCTCTGTACTGTGACATCACTGTTTGTATTATCCCAGTACTGTGAAATCACTGTGTGTATTATCTCTGTACTGTGACATCACTGTGTGTATTATCCCTGTACTGTGACATCACTGTGTGAATTACCTCTGTCCTGTGACATCACTGTGTGTATTATCTCTGAACTGTGACATCACTGTGTTTAATATTCCTGTACTGTGCCATCGCAGTGTTTATTATCTCTGTACTGTGACATGACTGTGTATATTATCCCTGTACTGTGATATCACTGTGTTTATTGTTTCTATACTGTGACATCATTCTGTGTATTATCCCTGTACTGTGACATCACTGGGTTTATTATCCCTGTACTGTGACATCAATGTGTTTATTATCCAAGTAATATGACATCACTGTTTTTATTTTATCTGTACTGTGACATCACTGTATTTATTATCTCTATATTGTGACATTACTGTGTATTATCTCTGTACTGTGACATCACTGTGTGTATTATCCCTGTACTGTGACATCACTCTGTGTATTATCTGCGATCTGTGACAACACTGTTTTTATTATCCCAGTACTGTGACATCACTGTGTATTATTTCTCTTCTGTGACATCACTGTGTGTATTATCTCTGTAATGTGACATCACTATGTGTTTTATCTCTGTACTGTGATATCACTGTTTTTATTATTCCTGTACTGTGACATCACTGTGTTTATTATCTCTGTAGTGTGACATCACTGTTTGTATTATCCCTATACTGTGACAGCACTGTGTGTATTATCTCTTTACTGTGATATCACTGTGTTTATTATCCATGTACTGTGACATCACTGTGTTTATTATATCTGTACTCTGACATCCCTGTGTTTATTATCTCTGTACTGTGACACCACTGTATGTATTATCCCTGTACTATGACATCACTGTGTGTATTATCTCTGTACTGTGACATCACTGTTTTTATTATCCCAGTACTGTGACATAACTGTGTGTATTATCTCTGTACTGTGACATTGCTGCGTTTATTATCCTTGTACTGTGAAATCACTGTGTGTATTATCTCTGAACTGTGACATCACTCTGTGTATTATCTGTGAACTGTGACATCACTGTGTATATTATCTCTGTACTGTGACATCACTTTGTGTATTATCTCTGTACTGTGACATCACTGTGTGTATTATCCCTGTACTATGACATCACTGTGTGTATTATCTCTGTACTGTGACATCACTGTGTGTATTATCTCTGTATTGTGACATCAGTGTTTTCATTATCCCAGCAATGTGACATCACTGTGTGTATTATCTCTGTACTGTGACATCACTGTTTGTATTATCCCAGTACTGTGAAATCACTGTGTGTATTATCTCTGTACTGTGACATCACTGTGTGTATTATCCCTGTAATGTGACATCACTGTGTGAATTACCTCTGTACTGTGACATCACTGTGTGTATTATCTCTGAACTGTGACATCACCGTGTTTAATATTCCTGTACTGTGACATCGCAGTGTTTATTATCTCTGTACTGTGACATCACTGTGTATATTATCCCTGTACTGTGATATCACTGTGTTTATTATTTCTATACTGTGACATCATTCTGTGTATTATCCCTGTACTGTGACATCACTGGGTTTATTATCCCTGTACTGTGACATCAATGTGTTTATTATCCCAGTAATATGACATCACTGTTTTTATTTTATCTGTACTGTGACATCACTGTATTTATTATCTCTATATTGTGACATTACTGTGTATTATCTCTGTACTGTGACATCACTGTGTGTATTATCCCTGTACTGTGACATCACTCTGTGTATTATCTGCGATCTGTGACAACACTGTTTTTATTATCCCAGTACTGTGACATCACTGTGTATTATTTCTCTTCTGTGACATCACTGTGTGTATTATCTCTGTAATGTGACATCACTATGTGTTTTATCTCTGTACTGTGACATCACTGTGTTTATTATTCCTGTACTGTGACATCACTGTGTTTATTATCTCTGTAGTGTGACATCACTGTTTGTATTATCCCTATACTGTGACAGCACTGTGTGTATTATCTCTTTACTGTGATATCACTGTGTTTATTATCCATGTACTGTGACATCACTGTGTTTATTATATCTGTACTCTTACATCCCTGTGTTTATTATCTCTGTACTGTGACACCACTGTATGTATTATCCCTGTACTATGACATCACTGTGTGTATTATCTCTGTACTGTGACATCACTGTGTGTATTATCTCTGTACTGTGACATCACTGTTTTTATTATCCCAGTACTGTGACATCACTGTGTGTATTATCTCTTTACTGTGACATCGCTGCGTTTATTATCCTTGTACTGTGAAATCACTGTGTGTATTATCTCTGAACTGTGACATCACTCTGTGTATTATCTGTGAACTGTGACATCACTGTGTATATTATCTCTGTACTGTGACATCACTTTGTGTATTATCTCTGTACTGTGACATCACTGTGTGTATTATCTCTGTACTGTGACAACACTGTGTATATTATCTCTGTACTGTGACATCACTGTGTGTATTATGTCTGTGCTGTGACATCACTATGTGTATTATCTCTGTACGGTGACATCACAGTGTTTATTATCCCTGTACTGTGACATCACTGTGTTTATTATCTCTGTACTGTGACATCACTGTGTATATTATCCCTGTACTTTGACATCACTGTGTTTATTATTTCCATACTGTGATATAATTCTCTGTTTTATCCCTGCACTGTGACATGACTTTGTAAATTATCTCTGTACTGTGACATCACTGTGTGTTTTATCCCTGTACTATGACATCACTGTGAGTTTTATTTCTGCACTGTGACATCACTGTGTGTATCATCTCTGTACTGTGACATTAGTGTTTTTATTATCCCAGTACTGTGACATCACAGAGTGTATTATTTCTGTACTGTGACATCGCTGTGTTTATTATCCAATTACTGTGACATTACTGTGTGTATTATCTCTATACTGTAACATAACTGTGTGTACTATCCCTGTACTGTGACATCACTGTGTGTATTATCCCTGTACTGTGACATCACTGTGTGAATTATCTCTGTACTATAACATCACTGTGTGTATCATCCCTGTACTGTGATATCACTGTGTGTATTATTCCTGTACTGTGACATCACTGTGTGAATTATCTCTGTACTGTGAAATCACTGTGTGTATTATCTGTGAACTGTGACATCACTGTGTTTATTATCTCTGTACTGTGACATCACTGTGTGATTCATCTCTGTACTGTGACATCACTGTTTGTATTATCCCTGTACTGTGACATCACTGTGTGTATTTTCTCTATACTGTGACAGCACTGTTTTTATTATCTCTTTACTGTGAAATCACTGTGTTTATTATCTCTGTACTGTGACCTCACTGTGTTTATTATCTCTGTATTATGACATCACTGTGTGTATTATCTCTGTACTGTAACATCACTGTGTGTATTATCCCTCTACTGTGACATCACTGTGTGTATTATCTGTGAACTGTGACATCACTGTGTTTATTATCTCTGTACTGTGACATCACTGTGTGTATTTTCTCTGTACTGTGACATCACTGTGTTTATTATCCCTGTACTGTGACATCACTCTGTGTATAATCTCTATACTGTGACATCACTGTGTTTATTATCTCTGTACTATAACATCTTTGTGTGTATTATCTCTGCATTATGACATCACTGTGTTTATTATCTCTGTTCTGTGACATCACTGTGTGCATTATCTCTGTACTGTAACATCACTGTGTATATTATCCCTGTACTGTGATATCACTGTGTGTATTATCTGTGAACTGTGACATCACTGTGTTTATTTTCCCTGTACTGTGAAATCACTGTTTGCATTATCTCTGAACTGTGACAACACTTTGTGTATTATCTGTGAAATGTGACATCACTGTGTTTATTATCTCTGTACTGTGACATCACTGTGTGTATTATCTCTGTGCTATGACATCACTGTGTGTATTATACCTGTATTGTAACATCACTCTGTGTACTATCTCTATACTGTGACATCACTGTTTTTATTATCTCTGTACTGTGAAATCAGTGTGTTTATTATCTCAGTACTGTGACATCACTATGTTTATTATCTCTGTACTGTGACATCACTGTGCATATTATCCCTGTACTGTGACATCACACTGTGTGTTATCTCTGTACTGTGACACAACTGTGCGTATTATCCCTGTACTGTGACATCACTCTGTGTATTATCTCTGCACTGTGACATCAATGTGTTTATTAACCCAGTACTTTGACATCACTGTGTATATTATCTCTGTACTGTGATATCACTGTTTTTTATCACTGTATTGTGACATCACAGTGTTTATTATCTTTGTACTGTGACATCACTGTGTGGATTATCTCTATACTGTGACATCACTGTTTTTATAATCTCCGTACTGTGAGATCAATGTGTTTATTATCTCTGTACTGTGACATCACTGTGTTTATTAACTCTGTACTGTGACAACACTGTGTGGATTATCCCTGTACTGTGACATCACTGTGATTGTTATCCCTGTACTCTGACATCAATGTGTTAATTATCCCAGTGCTGTGACATCACTGTTTTTATTATATCTGTACTGTGACATCACTGTGTTTATTATCTCTGTACTCTGACATCACTGTGTATATGATCTCTGCACTGTGACATCACTGTGTGTATTATCCCTGTACTGTGACATCACTCTGTGTATTATCTCTACACTGTGACAACACTGTTTTTATTATATCTGTACTGTGAAATCACTGTGTTTATTATCTTTGTATTGTGACATCACTGTGTTTATTATCTCTGTACTATGACATCACTTTTTAGTATCTCTGTTCTGTGACATCACTGTGTGTATTATCTCTGCACTGTAACATCACTGTGTGTATTATCCCTGTACTGTGACATCACTGTGTTTATAATCTGAGAACTGTGACATCACTGTGTTTATTATCTCTCTACTGTGACATCACTGTGTGTATTATCTCTCTACTGTGACAACATTGTGTGTATTATCTCTCTACTGTGACAACACTGTGTGCATTATCCCTGTACTGAGACATCACTCTGTGTATTATCTCTAAACTGTGCCATCGATGTTTTTGTTATCTCTGTACTGTGAAATCACTCTTTTTATTTTCTCTCTACTGTGACATCACTGTGTTTATTATCTCTGTACTATGACATCACTGTGTTTATTATCTCTGTTCTGTGACATCACTGTGTATATTATCCCTGTACTGTGACATCACAGTGTTCATTATCCCTGTACTGTGACATCACTGTGTGTATTACACCTGTACTGTGACATCACTCTGTGTTTTATCTATATACTGTGACATCACTGTGTGTATTATCTCTGTACTGTGACATCAATGTGTTTATCATCCCAGTACTGTGACATCACTGTGTACATTATCTCTATGCTGTGACATCACTGTGTTTATTATGCCTGTACTGTGACATCACTCTGTTTATTATCTCTGTACTGTGACATCACTGTGTATATTATCTCTGTACTGTGACATCACTGTGTTTATTATTTCTATACTGTGACACCATTCTGTGCATTATCCCTGTACTGTGACATCACTTTGTTTAATATCTCTGTACTGTGACATCACTGTGTTTATTATCTCTGTACTGTGACATCACTGTGTGTATTATCCCGGTACTATGACATCACTGTTTGTATTATCTCTGTACTGTGACATCACTGTGTGTATTATCTCTGTATTGTGACATCTGTGTTTTCGTTATCCCAGCACTGTGACATCACTGTGTGTATTATCTCAGTACTGTGACATCACTGTTTTTATTATCTCAGTACTGTCAAATCACTGGTGGTATTATCTCTGCACTGTGACATCACTGTGTGTATTATCCCTGTACTGTGACATCACTGTGTGTATTATCCCTGTACTGTAACATCACTCTGTGAATAATCTCTATACTGTGACATCACTGTGTTTATTATTTCTGTACTATGACAGCATTGTGCTTATTATCTCTGTACTATGACATCACTGTGTTTATTATCTCTGTTGTGTGACATCACTGTGTGCATTATCTCTGTACTGTAACATCACTGTGTATATTATCCCTGTACTGTGATATCACTGTGTGTATTATCTGTGAACTGTGACATCACTGTGTTTTTTTTCCCTGTACTGTGACATCACTTTGTGCATTATCTCTGAACTGTGACAACACTGTGTGTATTATCTGTGAACTGTGACATCACTGTGTTTATTATCTCTGTACTGTGACATCACTGTGTGTATTATCTCTGTGCTATGACATCACTGTGTGTATTATACCTGTGCTGTGACATCACTCTGTGTATTATCTCTATACTGTGACATCACTGTTTTTATTATCTCTGTACTGTGAAATCACTGCGTTTATTATCTCAGGACTGTGACATCACTGTGTTTACTATCTCTGTACGGTGACATCACTGTACATATTATCCCTGTACTGTAACATCACACTGTGTATTATCTCTGTACTGTGACACAACTGTGCATATTATCCCTGTACTATGACATCACTCTGTGTATTATCTCTGTACTGTGACATCAATGTGTTTATTAACCCAGTACTTTGACATCACTGTGTATATTATCTCTGTACTGTGATATCACTGTGTTTATTAACTCTGTACTGTGACATCACTGTGTTTATTAACTCTGTACTGTGACAACACTGTGTTTATTATCTCTGTATTATGACATCACTTTTTAGTATCTCTGTTCTGTGACATCACTGTGTGTATTATCTCTGCACTGTAACATCACTGTGTGTATTATCCCTGTACTGTGACATCACTGTGTGTATAATCTGAGAACTGTGACATCACTGTGTTTATTATCTCTCTACTGTGACATCACTGTGTGTATTATCTCTCTACTGTGACAACATTGTGTGTATTATCACTCTACTGTGACGACACTGTGTGCATTATCCCTGTACTGAGACATCACTCTGTGTATTATCTCTATACTGTGCCATCGATGTTTTTGTTATCTCTGTACTGTGAAATCACTGTTTTTATTTTCTCTCTACTGTGACATCACTGTGTTTATTATCTCTGTACTATGACATCACTGTGTTTATTATCTCTGTTCTGTGACATCAATGTGTATATTATCCCTGTACTGTGACATCACAGTGTTTATTATCCCTGTACTGTGACATCACTGTGTGTATTATACCTGTACTGTGACATCACTCTGTGTTTTATCTATATACTGTGACATCACTGTGTGTATTATCTCTGTATTGTGACATCAATGTGTTTATCATCCCAGTACTGTGACATCACTGTGTACATTATCTCTATGCTGTGACATCACTGTGTACATTATCTCTATGCTGTGACATCACTGTGTTTATTATGCCTGTACTGTGACATCACTCTGTTTATTATCTCTGTACTGTGACATCACTGTGTATATTATCCCTGTACTGTGACATCACTGTGTTTATTATTTCTATACTGTGACACCATTCTGTGCATTATCCCTGTACTTTGACATCCCTTTGTTTAATATCTCTGTACTGTGACATCACTGTGTTTATTATCTCTGTACTGGGACATAACTGTGTGTATTATCCCTGTACTATGACATCACTGTGTGTATTATCTCAGTGCTGTGACATCACTGTGTGTATTATCTCTGTATTGTGACATCAGTGTTTTCGTTATCCCAGCACTGTGACATCACTGTGTGTATTATCTCAGTACTGTGACATCACTGTTTTCATTATCTCAGTACTGTGAAATCACTGGTGGTATTATCTCTGCACTGTGACATCACTGTGTGTATTATCCCTGTACTGTGACATCACTGTGTGTATTATCCCTGTACTGTGACATCACTCTGTGAATAATCTCTATACTGTGACATCACTGTGTGTATTATCTCAGTACTGTGACATCACTGTTTTTATTATCTCAGTACTGTGAAATCACTGGTGGTATTATCTCTGCACTGTGACATCACTGTGTGTATTATCCCTGTACTGTGACATCACTGTGTGTATTATCCCTGTACTGTGACATCACTCTGTGAATAATCTCTATACTGTGACATCACTGTGTTTATTATCTCTGTTCTGTGACATCACTGTGTGCATTATCTCTGTACTGTAACATCACTGTGTATATTATCCCTGTACTGTGATATCACTGTGTGTATTATCTGTGAACTGTGACATCACTGTGTTTTTTTTCCCAGTACGGTGACATCACTTTGTGCATTATCTCTGAACTGTGACAACACTGTGTGTATTATCTGTGAACTGTGACATCTCTGTGTTTATTATCTCTGTACTGTGACATCAGTGTGTGTATTATCTCTGTGCTATGACATCACTGTATGTATTATACCTGTACTGTGACATCACTCTGTGTATTATCTCTATACTGTGACATCACTGTTTTTATTATCTCTGTACTGTGAAATCACTGTGTTTATTATATCAGTACTGTGACATCAATGTGTTTACTATCTCTGTACTGTGACATCACTGTGCATATTATCCCTGTACTGTAACATCACACTGTGTATTATCTCTGTACTGTGACACAACTGTGCATATTATCCCTGTACTGTGACATTACTCTGTGTATTATCTCTGTACTGTGACATCAATGTGTTTATTAACCCAGTACTTTGACATCACTGTGTATATTATCTCTGTACTGTGATATCACTGTGTTTATTAACTCTGTACTGTGACATCACTGTGTTTATTAACTCTGTACTGTGACAACACTGTGTGGATTATCCCTGTACTGTAACATCACTGTGATTATTATCCCTGTAGTCTGACATCAATGTGTTAGTTATCCCAGTGCTGTGACATCACTGTTTTTATTATCTCTGTACTGTGACATCACTGTGTTTATTATCTCTGTACTCTGACATCACTGTGTATATGATCTCTGCACTGTGACATCATTGTGTGTATTATGCCTGTACTGTCACATCACTCTGTGTATTATCTCTATACTGTGACATCACTGTTTTTATTATCTCTGTACTGTGAAATCACTGTGTTTATTATCTCTGTATTGTGACATTGCTGTGTTTATTATTTCTGTACTATGACATCACTGTTTATTATCTCTGTTCTGTGACATCACTGTGTTTATTATCTCTGCACTGTAACATCACTGTGTGTATTATCCCTGTACTGTGACATCACTGTGTGTATAATCTGTGAACTGTGACATCACTGTGTTTATTATCTCTCTACTGTGACATCACTGTGTGCATTATCTCTCTACTGTGACAACATTGTGTGTATTATCTCTCTACTGTGACAACACTGTGTGCATTATCCCTGTACTGAGACATCACTCTGTGTATTATCTCTATACTGTGCCATCGATGTTTTTGTTATCTCTGTACTGTGAAATCACTGTTTTTATTTTCTCTCTACTGTGACATCACTGTGTTTATTATCTCTGTACTATGACATCACTGTGTTTATTATCTCTGTTCTGTGACATCACTGTGTATATTATCCCTGTACTGTGACATCACAGTGTTTATTATCCCTGTACTGTGACATCACTGTGTGCATTATCTCTGTACTGTAACATAACTGTGTATATTATCCCTGTACTGTGATATCACTGTGTGTACTTTCCCTGTACTGTGACATCACTGTCTTTATTATCTCTGTACTCTGACATCACTGTGTATATGATCTCTGCACTGTGACATCATTGTGTGTATTATCCCTGTACTGTCACATCACTCTGTGTATTATCTCTATACTGTGACAACACTGTTTTTATTATCTCTGTACTGTGAAATCACTGTGTTTATTATCTCTGTATTGTGACATCACTGTGTTTATTATATCTGTACTATGACATCACTGTTTATTATCTCTGTTCTGTGACATCACTGTGTGTATTATCTCTGCACTGTAACATCACTGTGTGTATTATCCCTGTACCGTGACATCACTGTGTGTATAATCTGTGAACTGTGACATCACTGTGTTTATTATCTCTCTACTGTGACATCACTGTGTGCATTATCTCTCTACAGTGACAACATTGTGTGTGTTTTAACTCTCTACTGTGACAACACTGTGTGCATTATCCCTGTACTGAGACATCACTCTGTGTATTATCTCTATACTGTGCCATCGATTTTTTTGTTATCTCTGTACTGTGAAATCACTGTTTTTATTTTCTCTCTACTGTGACATCACTGTGTTTATTATCTCTGTACTATGACATCACTGTGTTTATTATCTCTGTTCTGTGACATCACTGTGTATATTATCCCTGTACTGTGACATCACAGTGTTTATTATCCCTGTACTGTGACATCACTGTGTATATTATCCCTGTACTGTGACATCACTGTGTTTATTATTTCTATACTTTGACATCATTCTGTGTACTATCACTGAACTGTGACATCACTGTTTGTATTATCTGTGAACTGTGACATCACTGTGTTTATTATCTCTGTCCTGTGACATCACTGTGTGTATTATCTCTGTGCTATGACATCACTGTGTGTATTATACCTGTACTGTAACATCACTCTGTGTATTATCTCTATACTGTGACATCACTGTTTTTATTATCTCTGTACTGTGAAATCAGTTTATTTATTATCTCAGTACTGTGACATCACTGGGTTTATTATCTCTGTACTGTGACATCACTGTGCATATTATGCCTGTACTGTGACATCACACTGTGTATTATCTCTGTATTGTGACACAATTGTGCGTATTATCCCTGTACTGTGACATCACTCTATGTATTATCTCTGTACTGTGATATCACTGTTTATTATCACTGTATTGTGACATCACTGTGTTTATCTTTGTTCTGTGACATCACTGTGTGCGCTTTCTCTGAACAGTGACATCACTCTGTGTATTATCTCTATACTGTGACATCACTGTTTTTATAATCTCCGTACTGTGAAATCACTGTGTTTATTATCTCTGTACTGTGACATCACTGTGTTTATTAACTCTGTACTGTGACAACACTGTGTGGATTATCCCTGTACTGTGACATCACTGTGATTATTATCCCTGTACTCTGACTTCAATGTGTTAATTATCCCAGTGCTGTGACATCACTGTTTTTATTATATCTGTACTGTGACATCACTGTGTTTATTATCTCTGTACTCTGACATCACTGTGTATATGATCTCTGCACTGTGACATCACTGTGTGTATTATCCCTGTACTGTGACATCACTCTGTGTATTATCTCTATACTGTGACAACACTGTTTTTATTATCTCTGTACTGTGAAATCACTGTGTTTATTATCTCTGTATTGTGACATCACTGTGTTTATTATCTCTGTACTATGACATCACTTTTTATTATCTCTGTTCTGTAACATCACTGTTTGTATTATTTCTGCACTGTAACATCACTGTGTGTATTATCCCTGTACTGCGACATCACTGTGTGTATAATCTGTGAACTGTGACATTACTGTGTTTATTATCTCTCTACTGTGACATCACTGTGTGTATTATCTCTCTACTGTGACAACATTGTGTGTATTATCTCTATACTGTGACAACACTGTGTGCATTATCCCTGTACTGAGACATCACTCTGTGTATTATCTCTATACTGTGCCATCGATGTTTTTCTTATCTCTGTACTGTGAAATCACTGTTTTTATTTTCTCTCTACTGTGACATCACTGTGTTTATTATCTCTGTACTATGACATCACTGTGTATATGATCTCTGTTCTGTGACATCACTGTGTATATTATCCCTGTACTGTGACATCACAGTGTTTATTATCCCTGTACTGTGACATCACTGTGTATATTATCCCTGTACTGTGACATCACTGTGTTTATTATTTCTATACTGTGACATCATTCTGTGTACTATCACTGAACTGTGACATCACTGTGTGTATTATCTCTGCACTGTGACAACACTAAGTGTATTATACCTGTACTGTGACATTACTCTGTTTATTATCTCTGTACTGTGACATCACTGTGTATATTATCCCTGTACTGTGAAATCACTGTGTTTATTATTTCTATACTGTGACACCATTCTGTGCATTATCCCTGTACTGTGACATCACTTTGTTTAATATCTCTGTACTGTGACATCACTGTGTTTATTATCTCTGTACTGTGACATCACTGTGTGTATTATCCCTGTACTATGACATCACTGTGTGTATTATCTTTGTACTGTGACATCACTGTGTGTATTATCTGTGTATTGTGACATCAGTGTTTTCGTTATCCCAGCACTGTGACATCACTGTGTGTACTATCTCAGTACTGTGACATCACTGTTTTTATTATCTCAGTACTGTGAAATCACTGGTGGTATTATCTCTGCACTGTGACATCACTGTGTGTATTATCCCTGTAACGTGACATCACTCTGTGAATAATCTCTATACTGTGACATCACTGTGTTTATTATCTCTGTACTATGACAACATTGTGTTTATTATCTCTGTACTATGACATCACTGTGTTTATTATCTCTGTTCTGTGACATCACTGTGTGCATTATCTCTGTACTGTAACATCACTGTGTATATTATCCCTGTACTGTGATATCACTGTGTGTATTATCTGTGAACTGTGACATCAGTGTTTTTTTTCCCTGTACTGTGACATCACTTTGTGCATTATTTCTGAACTGTGACAACACTGTGTGTATTATCTGTGAACTGTGACATTGCTGTGTTTATTATCTCTGTACTGTGACATCACTGTGTGTATTATCTCTGTGCTATGACATCACTGTGTGTATTATACCTGTACTGTGACATCACTCTGTGTATTATCTCTATGCTGTGACATCACTGTTTTTATTATCTCTGCACTGTGAAATCACTGTGTTTATTATCTAAGTACTGTGACATCACTGTGTTTACTATCTCTGTACTGTGACATCACTGTGCATATTATCCCTGTACTGTGACATCACACTGTGTATTATCTCTGTACTGTGACACAACTGTGCGTATTATCCCTGTACTGTGACATCACTCTGTGTATTATCTCTGTACTGTGACATCAATGTGTTTATTAACCCAGTACTTTGACATCACTGTGTATATTATCTCTGTACTGTGATATCACTGTGTTTATTATCACTGTATTGTGACATCAATGTGTACATTATCTTTGTGCTGTGACATCACTGTGTGCGCTATCTCTGAACAGTGACATCACTCTGTGTATTATCTCTATACTGTGACAACACTGTTTTTATTATCTCTGTACTGTGAAATCACTGTGTTTATTATCTCTGTATTGTGACATCACTGTGTTTATTATCTCTGTACCGTGACATCACTGTGTGTATTATCTCTGTGCTATGACATCGCTGTGTGTATTATCCCTGTACTGTGACATCACTCTGTGTATTATCTCTATACTGTGACATCACTGTTTTTATTATCTCTGTACTGTGAAATCACTGTGTTTATTATCTCAGTGCTGTGACATCACTGTGTTTATTATCTCTGTACTGTGACATCACTGTGCATATTATCCCTGTACTGTAACATCACACTGTGTATTATCTCTGTACTGTGACACAACTGTGCGTATTATCCCTGTACTGTGACATCACTGTGTATATTATCTATGTACTGTGATATCACTGTGTTTATTATCACTATATTGTGACATCAATGTTTATATTATCTTCGTACTGTGACATCACTGTGTGAGTTATCTTTGATCAGTGACATCACTCTGTGTATTATCTCTGTACTGTGACATCACTATGTTTATTAACTCTGTACTGTGACAACACGGTGTGGACTATGCTTGTACTGTGACATCACTGTGATTATTATCCCTGTATTCTGACATCAAAGTGTTAATTATCCCAGTGCTGTGACATCACTGTTTTTATTATCTCTGTACTCTGACATCACTGTGTGTATGATCTCGACACTGTGACATCACTGTGTGTATTATCCCTGTACTGTGACATCACTCTGTGTATTATCTCTATACTGTGACAACACTGTTTTTATTATCTCTGTTCTGTGAAATCACTGTGTTTTTTACCTCTTTATTGTGACAACACTGTGTTTATAATCTCTGTACTATGACATCACTGTTTATTATCTCTGTTCTGTGACATCACTGTGTGTATTATCTCTGCACTGTAACATCACTGTGTGTATTATCCCTGTACTGTGACATCACTTTGTGTATAATCTGTGAACTGTGACATCACTGTGTTTATTATCTCTCTACTGTGACATAACTGTGTGTATTATCTCTCTTCTGTGACAACATTGTGTGTATTATCTCTCTACTGTGACAACACTGTGTGCATTATCCCTCTACTGAGACATCACTCTGTGTATTATCTCTATACTGTGCCATCGATCTTTTTGTTATCTCTGTACTGTGAAATCACTGTTTTTATTATCTCTCTACTGTGACATCACTGTGTTTATTATCTCTGTACTATGACATCACTGTGTTTATTATCTCTGTTCTGTGACATCACTGTGTATAATATCCCTATAATGTGACATCACAGTGTTTATTATCTTTGTACTGTGACATCACTGTTGTATATTATCCCTGTTCTGTGACATCACTGTGTTTATTATTTCTATACTGTGACATCATTCTGTGTATTATCTCTGTACTGCGACATCACTGTGTATTATCTCTGTACTGTGACATCAATGTGTTTATTATCCCAGTACTGTGACATCACAGTGTACATTATCTCTATACTGTGACATCACTGTGTTTATTATCACTATACTGTGACATCACTGTGTTTATTATCCCTATACTGTGACATCACTGTTTATTATCTCTGTTCTGTGACATCACTGTGTATATTATCCCAGTACTGTGACATCACTTTGTTTATTATTTCTATACTGTGACACCATTCTGTGTATTATTCCTGTACTGTGACGTCACTGTGTTTATTATCTCTGTACTGTGACAAAACTGTGTGTATTATCCCTGTACTATGACATCACTGTGTGTATTATCTCTGTACTGTGACATCACTGTGTATATTATCTCTGTATTGTGTCATCAGTGTTTTAATTATCCCAGCACTGTGACATCACTTTGTGTATTAACTCAGTACTGTGACATCACTGTTTTTATTATCTCAGTACTGTGAAATCACTGTTGGTATTATCTCTGTACTGTGACATCACTGTGTGTATTATCCCTGTACTGTGACATCACTGTGTAAATTATCTCTGTACTGTGACATCACTGTGTGCATTATCTGTGAACTGTGACATCACTGTGTTTATTATCTCTGTACTGTGACATCACTCTGTGTATTGTCTCTGTATTGTGACATTACTGTGTGTATTATCCCTGTACTGTGACATCACGGTGTATTTTCTCTATACTGTGACATCACTGTTTTTATTATCTCTGTACTGTGAAATCACTGTGTTTATTATCTCTGTACTGTGACATCACTGTGTTTATAATCTCGGTACTATGACATCACTGTATTTATTATTTCTGTTCTGTGACATCACTGTGTTTATTATCTCTGTACTGTAACATCACTGTGTGTATTATCCCTGTAATGTGACATCACTGAGTGTATTATCTGTGAACTGTGACATCACTGTGTTTATCTCTGTACTGTGACATCTCTGTGTGTATTATCTATGTACTGTGATATGACTGTGTGTATTATCCCTGTACTGTGACATCACTGTGTGTATTATCTCTGTGCTGTGACATCACTATGTGTATTATCTCTGTACGGTTACATCACAGTGTTTATTATTACTGTACTGTGACATCACAGTGTTTATTATCTCTGTACTGTGACATCACTGTGCATATTATCCTTGTACTGTGACATCACTGTGTTTATTATTTCTATACTGTGATATCATTCTGTGTATTATCCCTGTACTGTGACATCACTGTGTTTAATATCCCTGTACTGTGACATCAATGTGTTTATTATCCCAGTAATATGACATCACTGTTTTTATTATCTCTGTACTGTGACATCACTGTGTTTATTATCTCTGTACTCTGACATCACTGTGTATATGATCTCTGCACTGTGACATCACTGTGTGTATTATCCCTGTACTCTGACATCACTGTGTGTATTATCTCTGTACTCTGACATCACTGTGTATATTATCTATGTACTGTGACATCACTGTGTGTATTATCTCTAAACTGTGACATCACTGTGTGTATTATATATTTACTGTGATATCACTGTGTTTATTATCCATGTACTGTGACATCACTGTGTTTATTATATCTGTACTCTGACATCACTGTGTTTATTATCTCTGTACTGTGACATCACTGTGTTTATTATCTCTGTACTGTGACATCACTGTGTTTACTATCTCTGTATTGTGACATCACTGTGTGTATTATCCCTAAACTGTGACATCACTGTGTGTATTATATATTTACTGTGATATCACTGTGTTTATTATCCATGTACTGTGACATCACTGTGTGTATTATCCATGTACTGTGACATCACTGTGTATATTATCTCTGCACTGTGATATCACTATGTTGATTATCACTGTATTGTCACATCAATGTGTATATTATCTTTGTACTGTGACATCACTGTGTGCATTATCTCTGAACAGTGACATCACTCTGTGTAATATCTCTATACTGTGACATCACTGTTTTTATTATTTCCGTACTGTGAAATCACTGTGTTTATTATGTCTGTGCTGTGACATCACTGTGTTTATTAACTCTGTACTGTGACAACACTGTGTGGAATATCCCTGTACTGTGACATCACTGTGATTATTAGCCCTGTACTCTAACATCAATGTGTTAATTATCCCAGTGCTGTGACATCACTGTTTTTACTATCTCTGTACTGTGACATAACTGTGTTAAATATCTCTGTGCTCTGACATCACTGTGTATATGATCTCTGCACTGTGACATCACTGTTTGTATTATCCCTGTACTGTGACATCACTCTGTGTATTATCTCCATACTGTGACAACACTGTTTTTATTATCTCTGTACTGTGAAATCACTGTGTTTATTATCTCTGTTCTGTGACATCACTGTATGTATTATCTCTGTACTGTAACATCACTGTGTGTATTATCCCTGTACTGTGACAACACTGTGTGCATTATCCCTGTACTGTGACAACACTGTGTGTATTAAACCTGCACTGTGAAATCACTCTGTGTATTATCTCTATACTGTGACATCGCTGTGTGTATTATCTCTGTACTGTGACATCAATGTGTTTATTATCCCAGCACTGTGACATCACTGTGTATATTATCTCTATTCTTTGACATCACTGTGTTTATTATGCCTGTACTGTGACATCACTTTGTTTATTATATCTGTACTGTGACATCACTGTTTACTATCTCTGTACTGTGACATCACTGTGTGTATAATCCCTGTAATATGACATCACTGTGTGTATTATCTCTGTACTGTGACATCACTGTGTGTATTATCTTTTTACTGTGACATCAGTGTTTTCATTATCCCAGCACTGTGACATCACTGTGTGTATTATCTCTGTACTGTGACATCACTGTTTTTATTATCCCACTACTGTGAAATCACTGTGTGTATTATCTCTGTACTGTGACATCACAGTGTGTATTATCCCTGTACTGTGACATCACTTTGTGAATTATCTCTGCACTGTGACATCACTGTGTGTATTATCTGTGAAATGTGACATCACTGTGTTTATTATCTCTGTACTGTGTCATCACTATGTGTATTATCTCTGTACTGTGACATCACTGTGTGTATTATCCCTGTACTGTGACATCACTGTGTGTATTTTCTCTATACTGTGACATCACTGTTTTTATTATCTCTGTACTGTGAAATCACTGTGTTTATTATCTCTGTACTGTGACATCACTGTGTTTATAATCTCTGTATTATGACATCACTGTATTTATTATCTCTGTTCTGTGACATCACTGTGTTTATTATCTCTGTACTGTAACATCACTGTGTGTATTATCCCTGTACTGTGACATCACTGTGTGTATTATCTGTGAACTGTGTCATCACTGTGTTTATTATCTCTGTTCTGTGACATCACTGTGGGTATTATCTCTGTACTGTAACATGCCTGTGTGTATTATCCCTTTACTGTGACATCACTGTGTGTATTATCTGTGAACCGTGACATAACTGTGTTCATTATCTCTGTACTGTGACATTACTGTGTGTATTATCTCTGTACTGTGATATCACTGTGTGTTTTATCTCTGAACTGTGACATCACTGTGTGCATTATCTGTGAACTGTGACATCACTGTGTTCATTATCTCTGTACTGTGACATCACTCTGTGTATTATTTCTATACTGTGATATCACGGTTTTTATTATCTCTGTACTGTGAAATCACTGTGTTTATTATCTCTGCACTGTGACATCACTGTGTTTATTATCTCTGTACTGTGACATCACTGTGCGTATTATCCCTGTACTGTGACATCACACTGAGTATTGACTCTGTACTGTGACACAACTGTGCGTATTATCCCTGTACTGTGACATCACTCTGTGTATTATCTCTGTACTGTGACATCACTGTGTTTATTATCCCAGTACTTTGACATCACAGTGTATATTATCTCTGCACTGTGATATCACTGTGTTTAGTAACACTGTATTGTGACATCAATGTGTACATTATCTTTGTACTGTGTCATCACTGTGTGCATTATCTCTGAACAGTGACATCGCTCTGTGTATTATCTCTATACTGTGACATCACTGTTTTTATTATCTTCGTACTGTGAAATCATTGTGTTTATTATATCTGTGCTGTGACATCACTGTGTTTATTAACCCTGTACTGTGACAACACTGTGTGGATTATCCCTGTACTGTGACATCACTGTGTGTATTATCTGTGTACTGTGTCATCACTGTGTTTATTATCTCTGTTCTGTGACATCACTGTGGGTATTATCTGTTATGCACACGCCCGGGCTAAGCGGCGTGTGCGTGTGATTGTAGTGATTCCACTGGACCGTGCCGGAGAGTGAATGCCTGGAGGGGCTTAACTAGGTATTCACCCGATCCGACCAGGGTCGCACGACGGCATACGACGCCAGTGCACCAAGGAGGAACCGAGCAGAGGGACCAGGTGCTACTCCAGGACAGACCCCGGACACGGCTGTTGACCCACACAGGGGAATACAGGAACAGGCTGGTAGGCTGGCACACAGACTGGTGGGTATAGGCAGGCACGACTGGTATGCAGGCAGGGGGGTAAAGGCAAGCACAGCTAGAGTGCAGACAGGGAGGCACTAGCAGGTAGGAACACAGGCGGGATAGGACCCCGTACACACCGGGACTAAGGAACAATACAGGCAGAGGGTTACAGGCAAGCACAGCTAGAGTGCAGACAAGGCTGAGCAGGGAGGACAGGGCTCTGTTCACACGGAACAGACAGGAAGGGAAAGACAGAGCCAGATACTCACACAGTACTTGCAGAAGCAACAAGCAGGAGTTAGGTACGAGTTCAGACTCTGCAGAAAAAGGAAGGGAACGGACATAGAGGCAAAACAGGTAAAGGACAGGAGAGAGTTCAGACTGGAACTGAGTGTACGGAGGAGACCGACACTGCAGAGGGATACAGGAGCGGGTCTGGGAATACGGCCCCCAGAGAGGCGGAACGAACAGGCAAGGAGCGTGTTCAGACAGGACAGACCAGACACAGGAGCGGGTCTAGGAAATCGGCCACTAGAAGGCGGAACGAACAGGCAAGGAGCGTGTTCAGACAGGACAGACCAGAAACAGGAGCGGGTCTAGGAAATCGGCCACTAGAAGGCGGAACGAACAGGCAAGGAGCGTGTTCAGACAGGACAGACAAGAGAACACAGAAAGGACTCAGTTCAGACACGGGAACTAATACCGCAAAGCAGGAGACATACAGGACTTAGTTCAGACACGGGAACTAATACCGCAAAGCAGGAGACATACAGGACACAGTTCAGACACGGGAGCTGATACCGCAAAGCAGGAGACATACAGGACTCAGTTCAGACACGGGAACTGATACAAAAAGCAGGAGACATACAGGACTCAGTTCAGACACGGGAACTGATACAAAAAGCAGGAGACATACAGGACTTAGTTCAGACAGGCCTGGAAATACAGCCTCCAGGAAAGGCAGACAAGGAAACAAAGACGGGACCTGGCACCTTCAGAGTGCAAGCACACACTGAAGGAAAACACTATGCTCAGGCAGGGAAAGAAGGGAGCTGCTGAGCTATATACCAAGTGTCAGACAGCAATAGGCTGAGGACGCACAAGGGGCGTGACCCACAGCAGGTACAAAAAGCAGGAAGTGATCGGGCGCCGCCCTTAAGCAGCAGAGACAGACACAAACAGACAGCATGGAGGGAAGCCAGAGAGACATTCCGGACAGGAGATCAAGTGCGCGCTCCTGCACAGTGGGAAATGGACCACTATGCAAGGACGCCGTCAGGTATGTTACAGTACCTCCCCCCTTACGCCCCCTCTTCTTCAGACCTGCCAGAATCTTCCGCAGGGAATTCGAGGACCAGTCGTTCAGTGGGTTGGAGGGGGACAGAGACTTGAGGGTAATCTCTGCTTCGAGGTACATCTTGTCAAGCTCACAGGAAAAAATAGACGGGTTATCAGGTACATAATGAGGAAAAGTCACTGTCTCTTTGTTATCTGGTGGTACCCCGGAGGATTCAGGAAACAACTGGAGGTCCTCCGCCGGGTCAGAAGAGTGCAGAGGCTCAGAGAAAACAACTGCTTCAGAGTACACTAGGTCGGACTCACTGGAGGAAGCAGGCGAGGTATCGGGTACCGAGTATAGGAAAGTCTCTGTCCATTCACCACCAGGTGGCACCCCGAAGGGTTCTGGAGACAGCTGGCGGTCCTCCGCCTGGTCAGAGGGGTGTAGAGACTCACGGGTAACCTCTGCTTCAGAGTACACTAGGTCGGACTCACTGGACGAAGCAAGCGAGGTATCAGATCCAGGATATAGGAAAGTCTCTGTCCATTCACCACCAGGTGGCACCCCGAAGGATTCTGAACACAACTGGAGGTCCTCCGCCTGGTCGGAGGGGTGTAGAGACTCAGGAGTAACCTCTGCTTCGGAGTACACTAAGTTGGACTCACTGGACGAAGCGAGCGAGGTATCAGGTACAGAGTATAGGAGAGTCTCTGTCCTTTCGCTACCAGGTAGCACCCCGAAGGGTTCAGGAGACAACTGGAGATCCTCCGCTTGGTCGGAGGGGTGTAGAGACTCGGAGGTAACTACCACTTTGGGGTACCCATTGTCAGGCTCACAGGACGAAGCGGACAAAGTATTGAGTACCGGGTGTAGAGAAGTCTCTCTCCATTTGTCATCGAGTGGTATCCCGGAGGGTTCAGGAGGCAACAGGGGATCCTCCGCCAGGTAGTAGAGGTGCACAGACTCTGAGGTAACCACAACTTTGGAGCATCCTTGGACATGCACACCGGTTAAAGAGAAAGAAGCATCTGATGCCGGGTGCAGGAAGTTCTCCTGTGTGGAGTCTGGATGGGCAGAAGTCTCTTCGGGCAGGAGAACTGGTGCACTACCCACGCACACTACCCATTGGGGTTTCTCCGGGATACAGGGAGATGAAGCTTCAGTAGGGACTTCAAGGTTGGGGTCAGGAGGTCTCAGGGAGGACAGGCCCTGGCGTGACGGCTTGCCTCTAAGTCTAGCACGTCTGGACTGCCTCTTGAGGTTGAGAGAAGTATTCCGGAAAGCGTAGTCACCCTGAGAGGATTCTGGGTGGGCAGTAGTCTCATTGGGCTGGAGGACTATTGCGCTACCCACACACATTACCCATTGGGGCTGCTCCGGGATATTGGGAAGTGAAGCTTCAGCAGGAGCCTCCGGGTTAGGATCATCGAAGACCACTAGAAAGGCCACCAGGAAGGCCATTAGGTCCCGGAGGATCGGATCCTGTGTTTCATATAGGGGGTTGATCCATTCCAAGGCATCACCCGCCAGGTAAGACATCATAAAGGCCACTTTAGCCCAATCGGAAGGAAAATAAAGAGGGTAGGCCTTAAAGTGTAGCATGCATTGCTGCACAAATGCACGACACTGTCTTGGATCCCCATAGTAACGTGGCGGATCCGCAGGAACGAGGGCTGATAGATCCATCTGGACGGGTGCGTAACTCGCCTGGAACTCAGCTAAAGGGGGAAAAAAAATTATTTATTTTATTTTAATGCATGTATTCGCTGGAAAAACTTCTCAAAGAGCGAAGGCCGTGGGGCTCAACGGGAACCATGGCCTGAGCATGCTGTTATGCACACGCCCGGGCTAAGCGGCGTGTGCGTGTGATTGTAGTGATTCCACTGGACCGTGCCGGAGAGTGAATGCCTGGAGGGGCGTGACTAAGTATTCACCCGATCCGACCAGGGTCGCACGACGGCATACAACGCCAGTGCACCAAGGAGGAACCGAGCAGAGGGACCAGGTGCTACTCCAGGACAGACCCCGGACACGGCTGTTGACCCACACAGGGGAATACAGGAACAGGCTGGTAGGCTGGCACACAGACTGGTGGGTATAGGCAGGCACGACTGGTATGCAGGCAGGGGGGTAAAGGCAAGCACAGCTAGAGTGCAGACAGGGAGGCACTAGCAGGTAGGAACACAGGCGGGATAGGACCCCGTACACACCGGGACTAAGGAACAATACAGGCAGAGGGTTACAGGCAAGCACAGCTAGAGTGCAGACAAGGCTGAGCAGGGAGGACAGGGCTCTGTTCACACGGAACAGACAGGAAGGGAAAGACAGAGCCAGATACTCACACAGTACTTGCAGAAGCAACAAGCAGGAGTTAGGTACGAGTTCAGACTCTGCAGAAAAAGGAAGGGAACGGACATAGAGGCAAAACAGGTAAAGGACAGGAGAGAGTTCAGACTCGAACTGAGTGTACGGAGGAGACCGACACTGCAGAGGGATACAGGAGCGGGTCTGGGAATACGGCCCCCAGAGAGGCGGAACGAACAGGCAAGGAGCGTGTTCAGACAGGACAGACCAGACACAGGCGCGGGTCTAGGAAATCGGCCACTAGAAGGCAGAACGAACAGGCAAGGAGCGTGTTCAGACAGGACAGACCAGAAACAGGAGCGGGTCTAGGAAATCGGCCACTAGAAGGCGGAACGAACAGGCAAGGAGCGTGTTCAGACAGGACAGACAAGAGAACACAGAAAGGACTCAGTTCAGACACGGGAACTAATACCACAAAGCAGGAGACATACAGGACTTAGTTCAGACACGGGAACTAATACCGCAAAGCAGGAGACATACAGGACACAGTTCAGACACGGGAGCTGATACCGCAAAGCAGGAGACATACAGGACTCAGTTCAGACATGGGAACTGATACAAAAAGCAGGAGACATACAGGACTCAGTTCAGACACGGGAACTGATACAAAAAGCAGGAGACATACAGGACTTAGTTCAGACAGGCCTGGAAATACAGCCTCCAGGAAAGGCAGACAAGGAAACAAAGACGGGACCTGGCACCTTCAGAGTGCAAGCACACACTGAAGGAAAACACTATGCTCAGGCAGGGAAAGAAGGGAGCTGCTGAGCTATATACCAAGTGTCAGACAGCAATAGGCTGAGGACGCACAAGGGGCGTGACCCACAGCAGGTACAAAAAGCAGGAAGTGATCGGGCGCCGCCCTTAAGCAGCAGAGACAGACACAAACAGACAGCATGGAGGGAAGCCAGAGAGACATTCCGGACAGGAGATCAAGTGCGCGCTCCTGCACAGTGGGAAATGGACCACTATGCAAGGACGCCGCCAGGTATGTTACATTATCTCTGTACTGTAACATGCCTGTGTGTATTATCCCTTTACTGTGACATCACTGTGTGTATTATCTGTGAACCGTGACATCACTGTGTTCATTATCTCTGTACTGTGACATTACTGTGTGTATTATCTCTGTACTGTGATATCACTGTGTGTTTTATCTCTGAACTTTGACATCACTGTGTGCATTATCTGTGAACTGTGACATCACTGTGTTCATTATCTCGGTACTGTGAC
The DNA here is from genome assembly GCF_046119375.1 of Phyllobates terribilis. Classification (NCBI taxonomy): domain Eukaryota; kingdom Metazoa; phylum Chordata; class Amphibia; order Anura; family Dendrobatidae; genus Phyllobates; species Phyllobates terribilis. Next base: position 381,667,643 of record NW_027362767.1, read on the forward strand.
ATCACTCTGTGTATTATTTCTATACTGTGATATCACGGTTTTTATTATCTCTGTACTGTGAAATCACTGTGTTTATTATCACTGTACTGTGACATCACTGTGTTTATTATCTCTGTACTGTGACATCACTGTGCGTATTATCCCTGTACTGTGACATCACACTGAGTATTGACTCTGTACTGTGACACAACTGTGCGTATTATCCCTGTACTGTGACATCACTCTGTGTATTATCTCTGTACTGTGACATCACTGTGTTTATTATCCCAGTACTTTGACATCACAGTGTATATTATCTCTGCACTGTGATATCACTGTGTTTAGTAACACTGTATTGTGACATCAATGTGTACATTATCTTTGTACTGTGACATCACTGTGTGCATTATCTCTGAACAGTGACATCACTCTGTGTATTATCTCTATACTGTGACAACACTGTTTTTATTATCTTCGTACTGTGAAATCACTGTGTTTATTATATCTGTGCTGTGACATCACTGTGTTTATTAACCCTGTACTGTGACAACACTGTGTGGATTATCCCTGTACTGTGACATCACTGTGATTATTATCCCTGTACTCTGACATCAATGTGTTAATTATCCCAGTGCTGTGACATCACTGTTTTTACTATCTCTGTATTGTGACATCACTGTGTTTATTATCTCTGTACTCTGACATCACTGTGTATATGATCTCTGCACTGTGACATCACTGTTAGTATTATCCCTGTTCTGTGACATCACTCTGTGTATTATCTCTATACTGTGACAACACTGTTTTTATTATCTCTGTACTGTGAAATCACTGTGTTTATTATCTCTGTATTGTGACATCACTGTGTTTATTATCTCTGTTCTGTGACATCACTGTATGTATTATCTCTGTTCTGTAACATCACTGTGTGTATTATCCCCGTACTGTGACATCACTGTGTGTATAATCTGTGAACTGTGACATCATTGTGTTCATTATCTCTCTACTGTGACATCACTGTGTGTATTATCTCTCTACTGTGACAACATTGTGTGTGTTATCTCTCTACTGTGACAACACTGTGTGCATTATCCCTGTACTGAGACTGTGTATTATCTCTATACTGTGCCATTGATGTTTTTGTTATCTCTGTACAGTGAAATCACTGTTTTTGTTATCTCTGTTCTGTGACATTATTGTGTGTATTATCTCTGCACTTTGACATCACTCTGTTTATTATCTCTGAACTGTGACATCACTGTATACATTATCTGTGAACTGTGACATCACTGTGTTTATCTCTGTACTGTGACATCACTGTGTGTATTATCTCTGTACTGTGACAACACTGTGTCAATTAAACCTGCACTGTGAAATCACTCTGTGTATTATCTCTATACTGTGACATCGCTGTGTGTATTATCTCTGTACTGTGACATCAATGTGTTTATTATCCCTGTACTGCGACATCACTCTGTTTATTATCTCTGTACTGTGACATCAATGTGTATATTATCTCTGTACTGTGACATCACTGTTTATTATTTCTATACTGTGACATCATTCTGTGTATTATCCCTGTACTGTGTCATCAATTTGTTTATTATATCTGTACTGTGACATCACTGTGTTTATTATCTCTGTACTGTGACATCACTGTGTGTATTATCCCTGTACTATGACATCACTGTGTGTATTATCTCTGTACTGTGACATCACTGTGTGTATTATCTATGTACTGTGACATCAGTGTTTTCAATATCCCAGCACTGTGACATCACTGTGTATATTATCTCTGTATTGTGGCATCACTGTTTTTATTATCCCACTACGGTGAAATCACTGTGTGTATTAACTCTGTACTGTGACATCACAGTGTGTATTATCCCTGTACTGTGACATCACTGTGTGAATTATCTCTGTACTGTGACATCACTGTGTGTATTATCTGTGAACTGTGACATCACTGTGTTTATTATCTCTGTACTGTGTCATCACTATGTGTATTATCTCTGTACTGTGACATCACTGTGTATATTATCTCTGTACTGTGACATCACTGTTTTTATTATCCCACTACTGTGAAATCACTGTGTGTATTATCTCTGTACTGCGACATCACAGTGTGTATTATCCCTGTACTGTGACATCACTGTGTGAATTATCTCTGTACTGTGACATCACTGTTTTTATTATCTCTGTACTGTGAAATCACTGTGTTTATTATCTCTGTACTGTGCCATCACTGTGTTTATAATCTCTGTATTATGACATCACTGTACTTATTATCTCTGTTCTGTGACATCACTGTGTTTATTATCTCTGTACTGTAACATCACTGTGTGTATTATACCTGTACTGTGACATCACTGTGTGTATTATCTGTGAACTGTGTCATCACTTTGTTTATTATCTCTGTTCTGTGACATCACTGTGGGTATTATCTCTGTACTGTAACATCCCTGTGTGTATTATCCCTATACTGTGACATCACTGTGTGTATTATCTGTGAACCGTGACATCACTGTGTCTATTATCTCTGTACTGTGACATTACTGTGTGTATTATCTCTGTACTGTGACATCACTGTGTGTTTTATCTCTGAACTGTGACATCACTGTGTGCATTATCTGTGAACTGTGACCACACTGTGTGTATTATACCTGCACTGTGAAATCACTCTGTGTATTATCTCTTTACTGTGACATCACTGTGTGTATTATCTCTGTACTGTGACATCAATGTGTTTATTATCACAGTACTGTGACATCACTGTGTATATTATCTCTATACTGTGACATCACTGTATTTATTATCCCTGTACTGTGACATCACTCTGTTTACTATCTCTGTACTGTGACATCAATGTGTGTATTATCCCTGTACTGTGACATGACTGTGTTTATTATTTCTGTACTGTGACATCATTCTATGTATTATCCCTGAACTGTGACATCACTTTGTTTATTATCTCTGTACTGTGACATCACTGTGTTTATTATCTCTGTACTGTGACATGACTGTTTGTATTATCCCTGTACTATGACATCACTGTGTGTATTATCTCTTTACTGTGACATCACTGTGTGTATTATCTCTGTACTGTGACATCAATGTGTTTATTATCACAGTACTGTGACATCACTGTGTATATTATCTCTATACTGTGACATCACTGTATTTATTATCCCTGTACTGTGACATCACTCTGTTTACTATCTCTGTACTGTGACATCAATGTGTGTATTATCCCTGTACTGTGACATGACTGTGTTTATTATTTCTGTACTGTGACATCATTCTATGTATTATCCCTGAACTGTGACATCACTTTGTTTATTATCTCTGTACTGTGACATCACTGTGTTTATTATCTCTGTACTGTGACATGACTGTTTGTATTATCCCTGTACTATGACATCACTGTGTGTATTATCTCTGTACTGTGACATCACTGTGTGTATTATCTATGTACTCTGACATCAGTGTTTTCATTATCCCAGCACTGTGTCATCACTGTGTGTATTATCTCTGTACCGTGACATCACTGTGTGTATTATCCCTGTACTATGACATCAATGTTTGTATTATCTCTGTACTGTGACATCACTGTGTGTATTATGTCTGTACTGTGATATCACTGTTTTTATTATCCCAGTACTGTGACATCATTATGTGTTTTATCTCTGTACTGTGACATCACTGTGTGTATTATCCCTGTACTGTGACATCACTGTGTGTATTATCTCTGAATTGTGACATCACTCTGTGTATTATCTGTGAACTGTGACATCACTGTGTTTATTATCTCTGTACTGTGACATCACTGTGTGTATTATCTCTGTACTATGACATCACTGTGTGCATTATCTCTATACTGTGACATCACTGTGTATATTATCTCTGTACTGTGACTTTACTGTGTGTATTATCCCTGTAATGTGACATCACTGTGAGTATTATCTCTGTATTGTGACATCACTGTGTTTATTATCCCAGTACTGTGACAACGCTGTGTTTATAACCTCTGTACTCTGACATCACTGTATATATAATCCCTGTACTGTGACAACACTGAGTTTATTATCTCTATATGATGACATCACTGTGTTTATTATCTCTGTGTTATGCACACGCCCGGGCTGAGCGGCGTGTGCGTGTGATTGTAGTGATTCCACTGGACCGTGCCGGAGAGTGAATGCCTGGAGGGGCTTAACTAGGTATTCACCCGATCCGACCAGGGTCGCACGACAGCATACGACGCCAGTGCACCAAGGAGGAACCGAGCAAAGGGACCAGGTGCTACTCCAGGACAGACCCCGGACACGGCTGTTGACCCACACAGGGTAAATACAGGAACAGACTGGTAGGCTGGCACACAGACTGGTGGGTATAGGCAGGCACGACTGGTATGCAGGCAGGCGGGTAAGCAGGCAGGGGGGTACAGGCAAGCACAGCTAGAGTGCAGACAGGGAGGCACTAGCAGATAGGAACACAGGCGGGATAGGACCCAGTACACACTGGGACTCAGGAACAATACAGGCAGAGGGGTACAGGCAAGCACAGCTAGAGTGCAGACAGGGAGGCACTAGCAGGTAGGGACACTGGCGGGATAGGACCCAGTACACACTGGGACACAGGAACAGAGCCACAGATGTGGCGGACAAACACAGCAGAGTGAGGCCGCCCAGAGAGGTGAGCGAGAACAGGGCAGGACAAGGCCGCCTGGAGCGGTGAGCAAGAGTAGAGCAGGACAAGGCCGCCAGGAGCGGTGAACAAAGGATCAGAGCTGAGCGAGACTGCTGGAGCAGTGAGCAAGAGTAAACCAGGACGAGGCCGCCTGGAGCGGTGAGCAAGAGTGGAGCGAGACTGCCGGAGCAGCGAGCAAAAGGGTCAGAGCGGAGCAAGGCTGCCGGAGCAGCGAGCAAAGGAGTCAGAGCAGACTAGAACCGCCGGAGCGGTGAGCAAAGGAGTCAGAGCAGGCTAGAACCGCCGGAGCGGTGAGCAAAGGAGTCAGAGCAGGCAAGGCTGAGTAGGGGGGACAGGGCTCTGTTCACACGGAACAGACAGGAAGGGAAAGGCAGAGCCAGACACCCACAGGGTACTTGCAGTGAAGTAGCGAGTGGACCACAAACTCACAAACGGGAGTACAGAGACAACAGGCAGGAGTTAGGTACGAGTTCAGACTCTGCAGAAAAAGGAAAGGAACAGACATAGAGAAAAGACAGATGAAAGATAGGAGAGAGTACAGACTGGAACTGAGTGTACGGACGAGACCGACACAGGAGCGGGACACAGGAGCGGGTCTGGGAATACGGCCCCCAGAGAGGCGGGACGAACAGGCAAGGAGCGTGTTCAGACAGGACAGACAAGATACAGGAGCAGGTCTGGGTAATCGGCCCCCAGAGAGGCGGGACGAACAGGCAAGGAGCGTGTTCAGACAGGACAGACAAGATACAGGAACGGATCTAGGTAATCGGCCCCTAGAAGGCGGGAGGAACAGGCTAGGAGCGTGTTCAGACAGGACTGGAAATACAGCCTCCAGGAAAGGCAGCAGGCAAGAGTACACAGACAGGACTCAGTTCAGACACGGGAACTGATACCGCAAGGCAGGAGACATAGACAGGACTCAGTTCAGACACGGGAACTGATACCGAAAGACAGGAGACAAAGAACAGGACCTGGCATCTTCAGAGTGAAGGCACACACTGAAAGAAACACTATGCTCAGGCAGGAATAGATGGGAGCAGCTGAGCTATATACCAGGTGACAGACAGCAATAGGCTGAGGACGCACAAGGGGTGTGACCCACAGCAGGTACAAAAAGCAGGAAGTGATCGGGCGCCGCCCTTAAGCAGCAGAAACAGACACAAACAGACAGCATGGAGGGAAGCCAGAGAGACATTCTGGACTGGAGATCAAGTGCGCACTCTTGCACAGTGGGAGATGGACCACCATGCAAGGACGCCACCAGGTATGTTACACTCTGTACTATGACATCACTCTGTGCATTATCTCTGTACTGTGACATCACTCTCTGTATTATCTCTGTTCTGTGAAATCACTGTTTTTATTATCCCAGTACTGTGACATCGCTGTGTGTATTATCTCTGTACTGTAACATCACTGTGTGTATTATCCCTGTACTGTGACATCACTGTGTGTATTATCTCTGAACTGTGATATCACTCTCTGTATTATCTGTGAACTGTGACATCACTGTGTTTATTATCTCTTGTACTGTGACATCACTCTGTGTATTATCTCTGTACTGTGACTTCCTGTGTGTATTATCCCTGTACTGTGACATCACTCTGTATATTATCTCTATACTGTGACATCACTGTATTTATTATCCCTGTACTGTGACATCACTCTGTTTAATATCTCTGTACTGTGACATCAATGTGTGTATTATCCCTGTACTGTGACGTCACTGTGTTTATTATTTCTGTACTGTGACATCATTCTATGTATTATCCCTGTACTGTGACATCACTTTGTTTATTATCTCTGTACTGTGACATCACTGTGTTTATTATCTCTGTACTGTGACATGACTGTATTATCCCTGTACTATGACATCACTGTGTGTATTATCTCTGTACTGTGACATCACTGTGTGTATTATCTATGTACTCTGACATCAGTGTTTTCATTATCCCAGCACTGTGTCATCACTGTGCGTATTATCTCTGTACTGTGACATCACTGTGTGTATTATCCCTGTACTATGACATCACTGTTTGTATTATCTCTGTACTGTGACATCACTGTGTGTATTATGTCTGTACTGTGATATCACTGTTTTTATTATCCCAGTACTGTGACATCATTTTGTGTTTTATCTCTGTACTGTGACATCACTGTGTGCATTATCCCTGTACTGTGACATCACTGTGTGTATTATCTCTGAATTGTGACATCACTCTGTGTATTATCTGTGAACTGTGACATCACTGTGTTTATTATCTCTGTACTGTGACATCACTGTGTGTATTATCTCTGTACTATGACATCACTGTGTGCATTATCTCTATACTGTGACATCACTGTGTATATTATCTCTGTACTGTGACTTCACTGTGTGTATTATCCCTGTAATGTGACATCACTGTGAGTATTATCTCTGTATTGTGACATCACTGTGTTTATTATCCCAGTGCTGTGACATCGCTGTGTTTATAACCTCTGTACTCTGACATCACTGTATATATAATCCCTGTACTGTGACAACACTGAGTTTATTATCTCTATATGGTGACATCACTGTGTTTATTATCTCTGTACTATGACATCACTCTGTGTATTATCTCTGTACTGTGACATCACTCTCTGTATTATCTCTGTACTGTGAAATCACTGTTTTTATTATCCCAGTACTGTGACATCACTGTGTGTATTATCTCTGAACTGTGATATCACTCTCTGTATTATCTGTGAACTGTGACATCACTGTGTTTATTATCTCTTGTACTGTGACATCACTCTGTGTATTATCTCTGTACTGTGACTTCCTGTGTGTATTATCCCTGTACTGTGACATAACTCTGTATATTATCTCTATACTGTGACATCACTGTATTTATTATCCCTGTACTGTGACATCACTCTGTTTAATATCTCTGTACTGTGACATCAATGTGTGTATTATCCCTGTACTGTGACGTCACTGTGTTTATTATTTCTGTACTGTGACATCATTCTATGTATTATCCCTGTACTGTGACATCACTTTGTTTATTATCTCTGTACTGTGACATCACTGTGTTTATTATCTCTGTACTGTGACATGACAGTTTGTATTATCCCTGTACTATGACATCACTGTGTGTATTATCTCTGTACTGTGACATCACTGTGTGTATTATCTATGTACTCTGACATCAGTGTTTTCATTATCCCAGCACTGTGTCATCACTGTGCGTATTATCTCTGTACTGTGACATCACTGTGTGTATTATCCCTGTACTATGACATCACTGTTTGTATTATCTCTGTACTGTGACATCACTGTGTGTATTATGTCTGTACTGTGATATCACTGTTTTTATTATCCCAGTACTGTGACATCATTTTGTGTTTTATCTCTGTACTGTGACATCACTGTGTGCATTATCCCTGTACTGTGACATCACTGTGTGTATTATCTCTGAATTGTGACATCACTCTGTGTATTATCTGTGAACTGTGACATCACTGTGTTTATTATCTCTGTACTGTGACATCACTGTGTGTATTATCTCTGTACTATGACATCACTGTGTGCATTATCTCTATACTGTGACATCACTGTGTATATTATCTCTGTACTGTGACTTCACTGTGTGTATTATCCCTGTAATGTGACATCACTGTGAGTATTATCTCTGTATTGTGACATCACTGTGTTTATTATCCCAGTGCTGTGACATCGCTGTGTTTATAACCTCTGTACTCTGACATCACTGTATATATAATCCCTGTACTGTGACAACACTGAGTTTATTATCTCTATATGGTGACATCACTGTGTTTATTATCTCTGTACTATGACATCACTCTGTGTATTATCTCTGTACTGTGACATCACTCTCTGTATTATCTCTGTACTGTGAAATCACTGTTTTTATTATCCCAGTACTGTGACATCGCTGTGTGTATTATCTCTGTACTGTAACATCACTGTGTGTATTATCCCTGTACTGTGACATCACTGTGTGTATTATCTCTGAACTGTGACATCACTCTCTGTATTATCTGTGAACTGTGACATCACTGTGTTTATTATCTCATGTACTGTGACATCACTCTGTGTATTATCTCTGTACTGTGACTTCCTGTGTGTATTATCCCTGTACTGTGACATCACTCTGTGTATTATCTCTATACTGTGACATCACTGTTTTTATTATCTCTGTACTGTGAAATCACTGTTTTTATTAACTCTGTACTGTGATATCACTGTGTTTATTATCTCTGTACTATGACATCACTGTGTTTATCTCAACATTGTGACATCACTGTGTGTATTATCACTGTACTGTAACATCACTGTGTGTATTATCCCTGTACTGTGACATCACTGTGTGTATTGTCTGTGAACTGCGACATCACTGTTTGTATTATCCCTGTACTGTGACATCACTCTGTGTATTATCTCTATACTGTGACATCACGGTTTATATTATCTCTGTATTGTGAAATCACTGTGTTTATTATCTCTGTACTGTGACATCACTGTGTTTATTATCTCTGCACTGTGACATCACTGTGCGTATTATCCCTGTACTGTGACATCACACTGTGTATTATCTCTGTACTGTGACACAACTGTGCATATTATCCCTTTACTGTGACATCACTCTGTGTATTATCTCTGTACTGTGACATCACTGTGTTTATTATCCCAGTACTTTGACATTACTGTGTATATTATCTCTGCACCGTGATATCACTGTGTTTATTAAAACTGTATTGTGACATCAATGTGTATATTATCTTTGTAATGTGACATCACTGTGTGCATTATCTCTGAACAGTGACATCACTCTGTGTATTATCTCTATACTGTGACATCACTGTTTTTATTATCTTCGTACTGTGAAATCACTGTGTGGATTATCCCTGTACTGTGAAATCACTGTGATTATTATCCCTGTACTCTGACATCAATGTGTTAATTATCCCAGTGCTGTGACATCACTGTTTTTACAATCTCTGTATTGTGACATCACTGTGTTTATTATCTCTGTACTCTGGCATCACTGTGTATATGATCTCTGCACTGTGACATCACTGTTAGTATTATCCCTGTACTGTGACATCACTCTGTGTATTATCTCTATACTGTGACAACACTGTTTTTATTATCTCTGTACTGTGAAATCACTGTGTTTATTATCTCTGTATTGTGACATCACTGTGTTTATTATCTCTGTTCTGTGACATCACTGTATGTATTATCTCTGTACTGTAACATCACTGTGTGTATTATCCCTGTACTGTGACATCACTGTGTGTATAATCTGTGAACTGTGACATCACTGTGTTCATTATCTCTCTACTGTGACATCACTGTGTGTATTATCTCTCTACTGTGACAACATTGTGTGTGTTATCTCTCTATTGTGACAACACTGTGTGCATTATCCCTGCACTGAGACATCACTTTGTGTATTATCTCTTTACTGTGCCATTGATGTTTTTGTTATCTCTGTCCAGTGAAATCACTGTTTTTATTATCTCTGTTCTGTGACATTATTGTGTGTATTATCTCTTCACTTTGACATCACTCTGTTTATTATCTCTGAACTGTGACATCACTGTATGCATTATCTGTGAACTGTGACATCACTGTGTTTATCTCTATACTGTGACATCGCTGTGTGTATTATCTCTGTACTGTGACATCAATGTGTTTATTATCCCTGTACTGCGACATCACTCTGTTTATTATCTCTGTACTGTGACATCAATGTGTATATTATCTCTGTACTGTGACATCACTGTTTATTATTTCTATACTGTGACATCATTCTGTGTATTATCCCTGTACTGTGTCATCACTTTGTTTATTATATCTGTACTGTGACATCACTGTGTTTATTATCTCTGTACTGTGACATCACTGTGTGTATTATCCCTGTACTATGACATCACTGTGTGTATTATCTCTGTACTGTGACATCACTGTGTGTATTATCTATGTACTGTGACATCAGTGTTTTCATTATCCCAGCACTGTGACATCACTGTGTATATTATCTCTGTACTGTGACATCACTGTTTTTATTAGCCCACTACTGTGAAATCACTGTGTGTATTATCTCTGTACTGTGACTAGAGATGAGCGTTGTTCGACTCGAACTGTTCGCCAATCTCAAATTCGAGCTGTTTTGGGCGGTGTTCGAGCCTTTCGGCGAACACGAACGATTTGAGAAAACTTCGGCTGTTCGAGGTTATGTTCGATAACTGTTCGTGCACCAAAATCATAACTGGATTTTTTCTCAGTAATGATGAAAATTAATGTTAATACACAGTTTGAGTGTACAGCGGGGTGGGGGGAGTTTCAGGGGATGGATCTCTGCAAGAATAATGAAGATCTCCATTTTTTTTTTCTCTTTCCCGCATTTACAGTGGGGAGGTGCAATCTGTCAGCCTATCAGCAGTGCACACACTGAGCGAAGTGCTTTTTTTCACACAAGCAAGGGCATGTGTCATTGGCAGTGTATGTCACATGTCCTTGCCCTATAAGACCATGCCATTTTCCCCGTCGCCACCATTTTCTCACTGCTGCAGCTGCGTGTTAGACGGCACCGCTGTTGCTGTGTGCGCTATACCTTGTTAATTTCAAGCCAATTTTCGCACAAATCTACAGATAGCTTGGGAGTAGGGAATAGTTGTGATTGCAGTCCTTTTAAGGACTAGGTTACAGTATTTCCTACGACTTTTATCAGGCAGGTCTGTGCTCTTAAATAGATAGATTGTGGGAGTAAAGACTAATTGTAATTGCAGTCTTTTTCAGGACTAGGTTACATCAGTTCCTATCAGTTTTTGCCAGGCAGGTCTGTGCCAGTGCTGTGCAAGTTTTTTTCACAGCATTTGGCTGAATCTAGCAAAGCTAATCCTTTTTGGCCTATTGCAGAGTGTGTTAGTCAGTGGAGTAGCCTATCTGTGTTGCAAGATAAAGCACCTGTGTATAGAATACCAATTTTTTTACTGCACCTAGTGAAGTAAAATCTTTTGGGCATAGCATCATTCTATTAGTACATCTATACTGACCTCCATCAGGTTGCAAATTGAATATAATTTTTTTCTGCATCTAGCTCTGAAAAAATATTTGGGCTTCTAGCAGTGTGTGGGACTTGTTCTATTAGTCCATCTATACTGACCTCCATCAGGTTGCAAACTGAATATAATTTTTTTCTGCATCTAGCTCTGAAAAAATATTTGGCCTTCTAGCAGTGTGTGGGACTTTCTCTATTAGTCCATCTATACTGACCTCCATCAGGTTGCAAATTAAAAATAATTTTTTGTCTGCATCTAGCTCTGAAAAAATACTTGGCCTTCTAGTAGTGTGTGGGACTTTCTCTATTAGTCCATCTATACTGACCTCCATCAGGTTGCAAACTGAATATATTTTTTTTCTGCATCTACCTCTGAAAAAATATTGGGCTTCTAGCTGTGTGTGGGACTTGTTCTATTAATCCATCTATACAGACATCCATCAGGTTGCAAACTGAATATAATTTTTTTCTGTATCTACCTCTGAAAAAATATTTGGGCTTCTAGCTGTGTGTGGGACTTGTTCTATTAATCCATCTATACAGACCTCCATCAGGTTGCAAACTGAATATAATTTTTTTCTGCATCTACCTCTGAAAAAATATTTGGGCTTCTAGCTGTGTATGGGACTTGATCTATTAGTCCATCTATACTGACCTCCATCAGGTTGCAAACTGAATATAATTTTTTTCTGCATCTAGCTCTGAAAAAATATTTGGTCTTCTAGCAGTGTGTGGGACTTTCTCTATTAGTCCATCTATACTGACCTCCATCAGGTTGCAAATTAAAAATAATTTTTATCTGCATCTAGCTCTGAAAAAATATTTGGCCTTCTAGCAGTGTGTGGGACTTTCTCTATTAGTCCATCTATACTGACCTCCATCAGGTTGCAAACTGAATATACATTTTTTCTGCATCTACCTCTGAAAAAATATTTGGCCTTCTAGCAGTGTGTGGGACTTTCTCTATTAGTCCATCTATAGTGACCTCCATCAGGTTGCAAATTAAAAATAATTTTTTGTCTGCATCTACCTCTGAAAAAATATTTGGCCTTCTAGCAGTGTGTGGGACTTTTTCTATTAGTCCATCTATACTGACCTCCATCAGGCTGCAAATTAAAAATAATTTTTATCTGCATCTACCTCTGAAAAAATATTTGGCCTTCTAGCTGTGTGTGGGACTTGTCCTATTAGTCCATCTATACTGACCTCCATCAGGTTGCAAACTGAATATAATTTTTTTCTGCATCTAGCTCTGAAAAAATATTTGGCCTTCTAGCAGTGTGTGGGACTTTCTCTATTAGTCCATCTATACTGACCTCCATCAGGTTGCAAATTAAAAATAATTTATATCTGCATCTAGCTCTGAAAAAATATTTGGCCTTCTAGCAGTGTGTGGGACTTTCTCTATTAGTCCATCTATACTGACCTCCATCAGGTTGCAAATTAAAAATATTTTCTTGTCTGCATCTAGCTCTGAAAAAATATTTGGCCTTCTAGCAGTGTGTGGGACTTTCTCTATTAGTCCATCTATACTGACCTCCATCAGGTTGCAAACTGAATATATTTTTTTTCTGCATCTACCTCTGAAAAAATATTTGGGCTTCTAGCTGTGTGTAGGACTTGTTCTATTAGTCCATCTATACTGACCTCCATCAGGTTGCAAACTGAATACAATTTTTTTCTGCATCTACCTCTGAAAAAATATTTGGGCTTCTAGCTGTGTGTGGGACTTGTTCTATTTGTCCATCTATACTGACCTCCATTAGGTTGCAAATTGAATATAATTTTTTCTGCATCTACCTCTGAAAACATATTGGGCTTCTAGCAGTGTGTCGGACTTTCTCTATTAGTCCATCTATATTGACCTCCATCACGCTGCAAATTCAAAATAATTTTTTGTCTGCATCTAGCTCTGAAAAAATATTTGGCCTTCTAGCAGTGTGTGGGACTTTCTCGATTAGTCCATCTATACTGACCTCCATCAGGTTGCAAATTAAAAATAATTTTTATCTGCATCTACCTCTGAAAAAATATTTGGGCATCTAGCTGTGTGTGGGACTTGTTCTATTAGTCCATCTATACTGACCTCCATCAGGTTGCAAACTGAATATAATTTTTTTCTGCATCTAGCTCTGAAAAAATATTTGGCCTTCTAGCAGTGTGTGGGACTTTCTCTATTAGTCCATCTATACTGACCTCCATCAGGTTGCAAATTAAAAATAATTTTTTGTCTGCATCTACCTCTGAAAAAATATTTGGCCTTCTAGCAGTGTGTGGGACTTTCTCTATTAGTCCATCTACACTGACCTCCATCAGGCTGCAAATTAAAAATAATTTTTATCTGCATCTACATCTGAAAATATATTTGGCCTTCTAGCTGTGTGTGGGACTTGTTCTATTAGTCCATCTATACTGACCTCCATCAGGTTGCAAACTGAATATAATTTTTTTCTGCATCTAGCTCTGAAAAAATATTTGGCCTTCTAGCAGTGTGTGGGACTTTCTCTATTAGTCCATCTATACTGACCTCCATCAGGTTGCAAATTCAAAATAATTTTTTGTCTGCATCTAGCTCTGAAAAAATATTTGGCCTTCTAGCAGTGTGTGGGACTTTCTCTATTAGTCCATCTATACTGACCTCCATCAGGTTGCAAACTGAATATATTTTTTTTCTGCATCTACCTCTGAAAAAATATTTGGGCTTCTAGCTGTGTGTAGGACTTGTTCTATTAGTCCATCTATACTGACCTCCATCAGGTTGCAAACTGAATACAATTTTTTTCTGCATCTACCTCTGAAAAAATATTTGGGCTTCTAGCTGTCTGTGGGACTTGTTCTATTTGTCCATATATATTGACCTCCATTAGGTTGCAAATTGAATATAATTTTTTCTGCATCTACCTCTGAAAACATATTGGGCTTCTAGCAGTGTGTCGGACTTTCTCTATTAGTCCATCTATATTGACCTCCATCACGCTGCAAATTCAAAATAATTTTTTGTCTGCATCTAGCTCTGAAAAAATATTTGGCCTTCTAGCAGTGTGTGGGACTTTCTCTATTAGTCCATCTATACTGACCTCCATCAGGTTGCAAATTAAAAATAATTTTTATCTGCATCTACCTCTGAAAAAATATTTGGGCATCTAGCTGTGTGTGGGACTTGTTCTATTAGTCCATCTATACTGACCTCCATCAGGTTGCAAACTGAATATAATTTTTTTCTGCATCTAGCTCTGAAAAAATATTTGACCTTCTAGCAGTGTGTGGGACTTTCTCTATTAGTCCATCTATACTGACCTCCATCAGGTTGCAAATTAAAAATAATTTTTATCTGCATCTAGCTCTGAAAAAATATTTGGCCTTCTAGCAGTGTGTGGGACTTTCTCTATTAGTCCATCTATACTTACCTCCATCAGGTTGCAAATTAAAAATAATTTTTTGTCTGCATCTACCTGTGAAAAAATATTTGGCCTTCTAGCAGTGTGTGGGACTTTCTCTATTAGTCCATCTATACTGACCTCCATCAGGCTGCAAATTAAAATTTTTTTTATCTGCATCTACCTCTGAAAAAATATTTGGCCTTCTAACTGTGTGTGGGACTTGTTCTATTAGTCCATCTATACTGACCTCCATCAGGTTGCAAACTGAATATAATTTTTTTCTGCATCTAGCTCTGAAAAAATATTTGGCCTTCTAGCAGTGTGTGGGACTTTCTCTATTAGTCCATCTATACTGACCTCCATCAGGTTGCAAATTAAAAATAATTTATATCTGCATCTAGCTCTGAAAAAATATTTGGCCTTCTAGCAGTGTGTGGGACTTTCTCTATTAGTCCATCTATACTGACCTCCATCAGGTTGCAAATTAAAAATAATTTTTTGTCTGCATCTAGCTCTGAAAAAATATTTGGCCTTCTAGCAGTGTGTGGGACTTTCTCTATTAGTCCATCTATACTGACCTCCATCAGGTTGCAAACTGAATATATTTTTTTTCTGCATCTACCTCTGAAAAAATATTTGGGCTTCTAGCTGTGTGTAGGACTTGTTCTATTAGTCCATCTATACTGACCTCCATCAGGTTGCAAACTGAATACAATTTTTTTCTGCATCTACCTCTGAAAAAATATTTGGGCTTCTAGCTGTGTGTGGGACTTGTTCTATTTGTCCATATATATTGACCTCCATTAGGTTGCAAATTGAATATAATTTTTTCTGCATCTACCTCTGAAAACATATTGGGCTTCTAGCAGTGTGTCGGACTTTCTCTATTAGTCCATCTATATTGACCTCCATCACGCTGCAAATTCAAAATAATTTTTTGTCTGCATCTAGCTCTGAAAAAATATTTGGCCTTCTAGCAGTGTGTGGGACTTTCTCTATTAGTCCATCTATACTGACCTCCATCAGGTTGCAAATTAAAAATAATTTTTATCTGCATCTACCTCTGAAAAAATATTTGGGCATCTAGCTGTGTGTGGGACTTGTTCTATTAGTCCATCTATACTGAC
Source organism: Phyllobates terribilis (assembly GCF_046119375.1). NCBI lineage: Eukaryota > Metazoa > Chordata > Amphibia > Anura > Dendrobatidae > Phyllobates > Phyllobates terribilis. The sequence continues at coordinate 381,683,897 of NW_027362767.1, forward strand.
CTCCATCAGGTTGCAAACTGAATATAATTTTTTTCTGCATCTAGCTCTGAAAAAATATTTGACCTTCTAGCAGTGTGTGGGACTTTCTCTATTAGTCCATCTATACTGACCTCCATCAGGTTGCAAATTAAAAATAATTTTTATCTGCATCTAGCTCTGAAAAAATATTTGGCCTTCTAGCAGTGTGTGGGACTTTCTCTATTAGTCCATCTATACTTACCTCCATCAGGTTGCAAATTAAAAATAATTTTTTGTCTGCGACTACCTGTGAAAAAATATTTGGCCTTCTAGCAGTGTGTGGGACTTTCTCTATTAGTCCATCTATACTGACCTCCATCAGGCTGCAAATTAAAATTTTTTTTATCTGCATCTACCTCTGAAAAAATATTTGGCCTTCTAACTGTGTGTGGGACTTGTTCTATTAGTCCATCTATACTGACCTCCATCAGGTTGCAAACTGAATATAATTTTTTTCTGCATCTAGCTCTGAAAAAATATTTGGCCTTCTAGCAGTGTGTGGGACTTTCTCTATTGGTCCATCTATACTGACCTCCATCAGGTTGCAAATTAAAAATAATTTATATCTGCATCTAGCTCTGAAAAAATATTTGGCCTTCTAGCAGTGTGTGGGACTTTCTCTATTAGTCCATCTATACTGACCTCCATCAGGTTGCAAATTAAAAATAATTTTTTGTCTGCATCTAGCTCTGAAAAAATATTTGGCCTTCTAGCAGTGTGTGGGACTTTCTCTATTAGTCCATCTATACTGACCTCCATCAGGTTGCAAATTAAAAATAATTTTTATCTGCATCTACCTCTGAAAAAATATTTGGGCATCTAGCTGTGTGTGGGACTTGTTCTATTAGTCCATCTATACTGACCTCCATCAGGTTGCAAACTGAATATAATTTTTTTCTGCATCTAGCTCTGAAAAAATATTTGACCTTCTAGCAGTGTGTGGGACTTTCTCTATTAGTCCATCTATACTGACCTCCATCAGGTTGCAAATTAAAAATAATTTTTATCTGCATCTAGCTCTGAAAAAATATTTGGCCTTCTAGCAGTGTGTGGGACTTTCTCTATTAGTCCATCTATACTTACCTCCATCAGGTTGCAAATTAAAAATAATTTTTTGTCTGCATCTACCTGTGAAAAAATATTTGGCCTTCTAGCAGTGTGTGGGACTTTCTCTATTAGTCCATCTATACTGACCTCCATCAGGCTGCAAATTAAAATTTTTTTTATCTGCATCTACCTCTGAAAAAATATTTGGCCTTCTAACTGTGTGTGGGACTTGTTCTATTAGTCCATCTATACTGACCTCCATCAGGTTGCAAACTGAATATAATTTTTTTCTGCATCTAGCTCTGAAAAAATATTTGGCCTTCTAGCAGTGTGTGGGACTTTCTCTATTAGTCCATCTATACTGACCTCCATCAGGTTGCAAATTAAAAATAATTTATATCTGCATCTAGCTATGAAAAAATATTTGGCCTTCTAGCAGTGTGTGGGACTTTCTCTATTAGTCCATCTATACTGACCTCCATCAGGTTGCAAATTAAAAATAATTTTTTGTCTGCATCTAGCTCTGAAAAAATATTTGGCCTTCTAGCAGTGTGTGGGACTTTCTCTATTAGTCCATCTATACTGACCTCCATCAGGTTGCAAACTGAATATATTTTTTTTCTGCATCTACCTCTGAAAAAATATTTGGGCTTCTAGCTGTGTGTAGGACTTGTTCTATTAGTCCATCTATACTGACCTCCATCAGGTTGCAAACTGAATACAATTTTTTTCTGCATCTACCTCTGAAAAAATATTTGGGCTTCTAGCTGTGTGTGGGACTTGTTCTATTTGTCCATATATATTGACCTCCATTAGGTTGCAAATTGAATATAATTTTTTCTGCATCTACCTCTGAAAACATATTGGGCTTCTAGCAGTGTGTCGGACTTTCTCTATTAGTCCATCTATATTGACCTCCATCACGCTGCAAATTCAAAATAATTTTTTGTCTGCATCTAGCTCTGAAAAAATATTTGGCCTTCTAGCAGTGTGTGGGACTTTCTCTATTAGTCCATCTATACTGACCTCCATCAGGTTGCAAATTAAAAATAATTTTTATCTGCATCTACCTCTGAAAAAATATTTGGGCATCTAGCTGTGTGTGGGACTTGTTCTATTAGTCCATCTATACTGACCTCCATCAGGTTGCAAACTGAATATAATTTTTTTCTGCATCTAGCTCTGAAAAAATATTTGACCTTCTAGCAGTGTGTGGGACTTTCTCTATTAGTCCATCTATACTGACCTCCATCAGGTTGCAAATTAAAAATAATTTTTATCTGCATCTAGCTCTGAAAAAATATTTGGCCTTCTAGCAGTGTGTGGGACTTTCTCTATTAGTCCATCTATACTTACCTCCATCAGGTTGCAAATTAAAAATAATTTTTTGTCTGCGACTACCTGTGAAAAAATATTTGGCCTTCTAGCAGTGTGTGGGACTTTCTCTATTAGTCCATCTATACTGACCTCCATCAGGCTGCAAATTAAAATTTTTTTTATCTGCATCTACCTCTGAAAAAATATTTGGCCTTCTAACTGTGTGTGGGACTTGTTCTATTAGTCCATCTATACTGACCTCCATCAGGTTGCAAACTGAATATAATTTTTTTCTGCATCTAGCTCTGAAAAAATATTTGACCTTCTAGCAGTGTGTGGGACTTTCTCTATTAGTCCATCTATACTGACCTCCATCAGGTTGCAAATTAAAAATAATTTTTATCTGCATCTAGCTCTGAAAAAATATTTGGCCTTCTAGCAGTGTGTGGGACTTTCTCTATTAGTCCATCTATACTGACCTCCATCAGGTTGCAAATTAAAAATAATTTTTTGTCTGCATCTAGCTCTGAAAAAATATTTGGCCTTCTAGCAGTGTGTGGGACTTTCTCTATTAGTCCATCTATACTGACCTCCATCAGGTTGCAAATTAAAAATAATTTTTTGTCTGCATCTAGCTCTGAAAAAATATTTGGCCTTCTAGCAGTGTGTGGGACTTTCTCTATTAGTCCATCTATACTGACCTCCATCAGGTTGCAAACTGAATATATTTTTTTTCTGCATCTACCTCTGAAAAAATATTTGGGCTTCTAGCTGTGTGTAGGACTTGTTCTATTAGTCCATCTATACTGACCTCCATCAGGTTGCAAACTGAATACAATTTTTTTCTGCATCTACCTCTGAAAAAATATTTGGGCTTCAAGCTGTGTGTGGGACTTGTTCTATTTGTCCATCTATATTGACCTCCATTAGGTTGCAAATTGAATATAATTTTTTCTGCATCTACCTCTGAAAACATATTGGGCTTCTAGCAGTGTGTCGGACTTTCTCTATTAGTCCATCTATATTGACCTCCATCACGCTGCAAATTCAAACTAATTTCTTGTCTGCATCTAGCTCTGAAAAAATATTTGGCCTTCTAGCAGTGTGTGGGACTTTCTCTATTAGTCCATCTATACTGACCTCCATCAGGTTGCAAATTAAAAATAATTTTTTGTCTGCATCTAGCTCTGAAAAAATATTTGGCCTTCTAGCAGTGTGTGGGACTTTCTCTATTAGTCCATCTATACTGACCTCCATCAGGTTGCAAACTGAATATATTTTTTTTCTGCATCTACCTCTGAAAAAATATTTGGGCTTCTAGCTGTGTGTAGGACTTGTTCTATTAGTCCATCTATACTGACCTCCATCAGGTTGCAAACTGAATACAATTTTTTTCTGCATCTACCTCTGAAAAAATATTTGGGCTTCTAGCTGTGTGTGGGACTTGTTCTATTTGTCCATATATATTGACCTCCATTAGGTTGCAAATTGAATATAATTTTTTCTGCATCTACCTCTGAAAACATATTGGGCTTCTAGCAGTGTGTCGGACTTTCTCTATTAGTCCATCTATATTGACCTCCATCACGCTGCAAATTCAAAATAATTTTTTGTCTGCATCTAGCTCTGAAAAAATATTTGGCCTTCTAGCAGTGTGTGGGACTTTCTCTATTAGTCCATCTATACTGACCTCCATCAGGTTGCAAATTAAAAATAATTTTTATCTGCATCTACCTCTGAAAAAATATTTGGGCATCTAGCTGTGTGTGGGACTTGTTCTATTAGTCCATCTATACTGACCTCCATCAGGTTGCAAACTGAATATAATTTTTTTCTGCATCTAGCTCTGAAAAAATATTTGACCTTCTAGCAGTGTGTGGGACTTTCTCTATTAGTCCATCTATACTGACCTCCATCAGGTTGCAAATTAAAAATAATTTTTATCTGCATCTAGCTCTGAAAAAATATTTGGCCTTCTAGCAGTGTGTGGGACTTTCTCTATTAGTCCATCTATACTTACCTCCATCAGGTTGCAAATTAAAAATAATTTTTTGTCTGCGACTACCTGTGAAAAAATATTTGGCCTTCTAGCAGTGTGTGGGACTTTCTCTATTAGTCCATCTATACTGACCTCCATCAGGCTGCAAATTAAAATTTTTTTTATCTGCATCTACCTCTGAAAAAATATTTGGCCTTCTAACTGTGTGTGGGACTTGTTCTATTAGTCCATCTATACTGACCTCCATCAGGTTGCAAACTGAATATAATTTTTTTCTGCATCTAGCTCTGAAAAAATATTTGGCCTTCTAGCAGTGTGTGGGACTTTCTCTATTGGTCCATCTATACTGACCTCCATCAGGTTGCAAATTAAAAATAATTTATATCTGCATCTAGCTCTGAAAAAATATTTGGCCTTCTAGCAGTGTGTGGGACTTTCTCTATTAGTCCATCTATACTGACCTCCATCAGGTTGCAAATTAAAAATAATTTTTTGTCTGCATCTAGCTCTGAAAAAATATTTCGCCTTCTAGCAGTGTGTGGGACTTTCTCTATTAGTCCATCTATACTGACCTCCATCAGGTTGCAAATTAAAAATAATTTTTATCTGCATCTACCTCTGAAAAAATATTTGGGCATCTAGCTGTGTGTGGGACTTGTTCTATTAGTCCATCTATACTGACCTCCATCAGGTTGCAAACTGAATATAATTTTTTTCTGCATCTAGCTCTGAAAAAATATTTGACCTTCTAGCAGTGTGTGGGACTTTCTCTATTAGTCCATCTATACTGACCTCCATCAGGTTGCAAATTAAAAATAATTTTTATCTGCATCTAGCTCTGAAAAAATATTTGGCCTTCTAGCAGTGTGTGGGACTTTCTCTATTAGTCCATCTATACTTACCTCCATCAGGTTGCAAATTAAAAATAATTTTTTGTCTGCATCTACCTGTGAAAAAATATTTGGCCTTCTAGCAGTGTGTGGGACTTTCTCTATTAGTCCATCTATACTGACCTCCATCAGGCTGCAAATTAAAATTTTTTTTATCTGCATCTACCTCTGAAAAAATATTTGGCCTTCTAACTGTGTGTGGGACTTGTTCTATTAGTCCATCTATACTGACCTCCATCAGGTTGCAAACTGAATATAATTTTTTTCTGCATCTAGCTCTGAAAAAATATTTGGCCTTCTAGCAGTGTGTGGGACTTTCTCTATTAGTCCATCTATACTGACCTCCATCAGGTTGCAAATTAAAAATAATTTATATCTGCATCTAGCTATGAAAAAATATTTGGCCTTCTAGCAGTGTGTGGGACTTTCTCTATTAGTCCATCTATACTGACCTCCATCAGGTTGCAAATTAAAAATAATTTTTTGTCTGCATCTAGCTCTGAAAAAATATTTGGCCTTCTAGCAGTGTGTGGGACTTTCTCTATTAGTCCATCTATACTGACCTCCATCAGGTTGCAAACTGAATATATTTTTTTTCTGCATCTACCTCTGAAAAAATATTTGGGCTTCTAGCTGTGTGTAGGACTTGTTCTATTAGTCCATCTATACTGACCTCCATCAGGTTGCAAACTGAATACAATTTTTTTCTGCATCTACCTCTGAAAAAATATTTGGGCTTCTAGCTGTGTGTGGGACTTGTTCTATTTGTCCATATATATTGACCTCCATTAGGTTGCAAATTGAATATAATTTTTTCTGCATCTACCTCTGAAAACATATTGGGCTTCTAGCAGTGTGTCGGACTTTCTCTATTAGTCCATCTATATTGACCTCCATCACGCTGCAAATTCAAAATAATTTTTTGTCTGCATCTAGCTCTGAAAAAATATTTGGCCTTCTAGCAGTGTGTGGGACTTTCTCTATTAGTCCATCTATACTGACCTCCATCAGGTTGCAAATTAAAAATAATTTTTATCTGCATCTACCTCTGAAAAAATATTTGGGCATCTAGCTGTGTGTGGGACTTGTTCTATTAGTCCATCTATACTGACCTCCATCAGGTTGCAAACTGAATATAATTTTTTTCTGCATCTAGCTCTGAAAAAATATTTGACCTTCTAGCAGTGTGTGGGACTTTCTCTATTAGTCCATCTATACTGACCTCCATCAGGTTGCAAATTAAAAATAATTTTTATCTGCATCTAGCTCTGAAAAAATATTTGGCCTTCTAGCAGTGTGTGGGACTTTCTCTATTAGTCCATCTATACTTACCTCCATCAGGCTGCAAATTAAAATTTTTTTTATCTGCATCTACCTCTGAAAAAATATTTGGCCTTCTAACTGTGTGTGGGACTTGTTCTATTAGTCCATCTATACTGACCTCCATCAGGTTGCAAACTGAATATAATTTTTTTCTGCATCTAGCTCTGAAAAAATATTTGGCCTTCTAGCAGTGTGTGGGACTTTCTCTATTAGTCCATCTATACTGACCTCCATCAGGCTGCAAATTAAAATTTTTTTTATCTGCATCTACCTCTGAAAAAATATTTGGCCTTCTAACTGTGTGTGGGACTTGTTCTATTAGTCCATCTATACTGACCTCCATCAGGTTGCAAACTGAATATAATTTTTTTCTGCATCTAGCTCTGAAAAAATATTTGGCCTTCTAGCAGTGTGTGGGACTTTCTCTATTGGTCCATCTATACTGACCTCCATCAGGTTGCAAATTAAAAATAATTTATATCTGCATCTAGCTCTGAAAAAATATTTGGCCTTCTAGCAGTGTGTGGGACTTTCTCTATTAGTCCATCTATACTGACCTCCATCAGGTTGCAAATTAAAAATAATTTTTTGTCTGCATCTAGCTCTGAAAAAATATTTGGCCTTCTAGCAGTGTGTGGGACTTTCTCTATTAGTCCATCTATACTGACCTCCATCAGGTTGCAAATTAAAAATAATTTTTTGTCTGCATCTAGCTCTGAAAAAATATTTGGCCTTCTAGCAGTGTGTGGGACTTTCTCTATTAGTCCATCTATACTGACCTCCATCAGGTTGCAAACTGAATATATTTTTTTTCTGCATCTACCTCTGAAAAAATATTTGGGCTTCTAGCTGTGTGTAGGACTTGTTCTATTAGTCCATCTATACTGACCTCCATCAGGTTGCAAACTGAATACAATTTTTTTCTGCATCTACCTCTGAAAAAATATTTGGGCTTCAAGCTGTGTGTGGGACTTGTTCTATTTGTCCATCTATATTGACCTCCATTAGGTTGCAAATTGAATATAATTTTTTCTGCATCTACCTCTGAAAACATATTGGGCTTCTAGCAGTGTGTCGGACTTTCTCTATTAGTCCATCTATATTGACCTCCATCACGCTGCAAATTCAAACTAATTTCTTGTCTGCATCTAGCTCTGAAAAAATATTTGGCCTTCTAGCAGTGTGTGGGACTTTCTCTATTAGTCCATCTATACTGACCTCCATCAGGTTGCAAATTAAAAATAATTTTTATCTGCATCTACCTCTGAAAAAATATTTGGGCATCTAGCTGTGTGTGGGACTTGTTCTATTAGTCCATCTATACTGACCTCCATCAGGTTGCAAACTGAATATAATTTTTTTCTGCATCTAGCTCTGAAAAAATATTTGGCCTTCTAGCAGTGTGTGGGACTTTCTCTATTAGTCCATCTATACTGACCTCCATCAGGTTGCAAATTAAAAATAATTTTTATCTGCATCTAGCTCTGAAAAAATATTTGGCCTTCTAGCAGTGTGTGGGACTTTCTCTATTAGTCCATCTATACTGACCTCCATCACGTTGCAAATTAAAAATAATTTTTTGTCTGCATCTAGCTCTGAAAAAATATTTGGCCTTCTAGCAGTGTGTGGGACTTTCTCTATTAGTCCATCTATACTGACCTCCATCAGGCTGCAAATTGAAAAATTTTTTATCTGCATCTACCTCTGAAAAAATATTTGGCCTTCTAACTGTGTGTGGGACTTGTTCTATTAGTCCATCTATACTGACCTCCATCAGGTTGCAAATTAAAAATAATTTTTATCTGCATCTAGCTCTGAAAAAATATTTGGCCTTCTAGCAGTGTGTGGGACTTTCTCTATTAGTCCATCTATACTGACCTCCATCAGGTTGCAAATTAAAAATAATTTTTTGTCTGCATCTACCTGTGAAAAAATATTTGGCCTTCTAGCAGTGTGTGGGACTTTCTCTATTAGTCCATCTATACTGACCTCCATCAGGCTGCAAATTAAAAATTTTTTTATCTGCATCTACCTCTGAAAAAATATTTGGCCTTCTAACTGTGTGTGGGACTTGTTCTATTAGTCCATCTATACTGACCTCCATCAGGTTGCAAACTGAATATAATTTTTTTCTGCATCTAGCTCTGAAAAAATATTTGGCCTTCTAGCAGTGTGTGGGACTTTCTCTATTAGTCCATCTATACTGACCTCCATCAGGTTGCAAATTAAAAATAATTTATATCTGCATCTAGCTCTGAAAAAATATTTGGCCTTCTAGCAGTGTGTGGGACTTTCTCTATTAGTCCATCTATACTGACCTCCATCAGGTTGCAAATTAAAAATAATTTTTTGTCTGCATCTAGCTCTGAAAAAATATTTGGCCTTCTAGCAGTGTGTGGGACTTTCTCTATTAGTCCATCTATACTGACCTCCATCAGGTTGCAAACTGAATATATTTTTTTTCTGCATCTACCTCTGAAAAAATATTTGGGCTTCTAGCTGTGTGTAGGACTTGTTCTATTAGTCCATCTATACTGACCTCCATCAGGTTGCAAACTGAATACAATTTTTTTCTGCATCTACCTCTGAAAAAATATTTGGGCTTCTAGCTGTGTGTGGGACTTGTTCTATTAGTCCATCTATACTGACCTCCATCAGGTTGCAAATTGAATATTATTTTTTTCTGCATCTAACCCAGCCAATAGTTTTGGCTTAATACGACAGTTTGGCCACTCAGCTCTGCTCGGTTCCCATCCATTGTTTTTTTGTGCAAACAACTCCAGAGTTGTGAATTAGTTAACCACCAAAATGAGTGGAAAAAGGCCTGCTGCTGGTGGAAAGGGGAATAGGCGTGTTGGGAAGGGGAAAAAAGGTTGTGTCCGTGGGGTAGGTGTTAAAGCAACAGTAACATCTGCAGAAGAAAGACCATCTTCCAGCCAAAGTAAAATGTCTACTTCTTTTAGCGGACAATGTGATAAGATCCCTTTCTTACGGCCACACCAATCGCTACAAATTCCAGATGAGGCACAAAAACAGCAGGTGCTTCAACGGATATCAAGTGCTCCTTTAAGTGGGCTCTCCTCCACATCAACTTCAACATCACAAATACTCCAGTCCTCAAAGGTGTCACCCCAATCTCACTTGCTTCCTCACAGCTCCCAAATCTCCAGCTGCCCGTCTGAGTATGAGGTAGAACAGATAGTTGAGTCTGCAGAGCTGTTTACTCATACTATAGCCTGGGAATCAGAGGTCGACTCCAGCGCTTCTGTGAATCCAGACGAGGAAATGATCTGCATTGATGCCCAGAATCTTTATGAGTCGGATCCAGGACCAGACGCAGAAGGTTCTGACCATAATTTAGACCCTCATTCCCAAACTGTAACTCCTGTTGGTGGAGACAATGAGGAAGACGATGATGAGACTCAAATACCTGATTGGAGCGACAACTTTAGTTTTTTGTCAGGGCAGGAACAGGTTGGCTCTGAGGACAACGGGTGTGATAACGCACAGGGTGATGATGATGAGGTTGGAGATCCCACTTACTGTCAACCCACAGTCAGCCAAGAGATGAGGTCAGCAGAGGAGGTGGAGGAAGATGCTAGTGACGACGAGGTCAGGTTGCGCCTTCCTGGACAGAGACGTAGTACTGGAAGCACGTCAACAGCTGCATCCTCAAACACAACTCTGCCTTTCACCACAAGTCATGGTGGCTCTTCAGGTCGCATGGGTGCTAAGCCTTGCATAGCCTGGGCATTTTTTCAGATCGATAAAGATGACCCAACTCGTGTTATCTGTAACATTTGTCAGCAAAAGCTAAGTAGAGGCCAAAAAATACATAGTTTGAGTACTTCATGCATGAACCGGCACATGGACATGAAGCATAAGTTGCAGTGGGAAGCTCAGTGCGCTACAATGCGGCCTAGCCGGCCGGGCCAACTACCGTCTGCCATATCTTGTGCATCCGCGGCCTCTTCATCCTCTGTGACTGGGGGGACAGCAGTCACACCTGTTTTGGGGCGCAGACCTGCCACCTCTTTACCCGCAACAGCCAGCGTGATTGGCAGGTCATCATTTTCTTTGGAGGTGGTAACACCAGCTGGTGTTGAGCACTGTCCGACATCGATAGCACCACCTTTGGATCAAGGCAACCTAACATGTCCGCCTGCATCTTCCTCACAGACCGGCAGTTTTCCGGGGACACCCTTATCAACCCCGTCTAAGCACAATAGCCAGCCCTCGGTCCCTCAGATGTGGACAAGTAAAAGACCATTTCCTCCTAGCCATGAGAAAGCTAAGAGGTTGAATTTCACCATCTGCAAGCTCTTGGCTACAGAAATGCTGCCTTTCCGCCTGGTGGACACAGAGGATTTTCGAGACCTTATGTCCGTCGCAGTGCCCCAGTACCAGATGCCCAGTCGGCACTACTTCTCAAAGAAAGGTGTGCCTGCGCTCCACCAGCATGTCGCACACAACATCACCGCTTCTTTGAGAAACTCTGTGTGTGACAGGGTGCATTTCACCACAGACACTTGGACGAGTAGGCATGGACAGGGGCGTTACATGTCGCTGACTGGGCACTGGGTAACTATGGTGACAGCAGGACAAGGGGCTGCTGTCCAAGTCTTGCCGTCCCCACGAGTTGTGCGTCAATCCTCTTTATGTCAAAGTTCCTCCACTGCTTCTGCCTCCTCAACCTCCTCTCGGTCTTCCACCTGCACCCAAAGCCTGTCTGGTCATGCCACAAGCTTTCTAACTGCGCAGAAGGGATCCTGCACACCTCCTTACTATGCTGGCAGTAGGGATCAACATCATCAGGCGGTTTTTACTTTGAAATGTCTGGGAAATGTGAGTCACACAGCTGAGGAGTTGTGGTCAGCTCTGGAGAACCAATTTCATGAATGGTTGTCTCCACTGGACCTGAAACCAGGGAAGGCCATGTGCGACAATGCTGCAAACCTGGGTGCGGCCCTTCGCCGGGGCAATGTCACACACGTGCCTTGTATGGCTCACGTGTTGAACCTGGTTGTCCAGCAATTTTTAGCCCACTATCCCAGACTAGATGGCCTTCTGCAGAGGGCACGGTCGCTGTGTGCTCACTTCCGCCGTTCGCATCCCGCAGCTCAGCAACTTACATCTCTACAGAAGTCGTTGGGCCTGCCACTTCACCGGCTAAAATGCGATGTGCCTACCCGGTGGAATTCAACTCTGCACATGTTGCAGCGACTGTGGCAGCACCGACAAGCCCTGGTGCAATACGTTCTGACGTATAGCCTGGGCCAACGAGATCCAGAGGTGGGGCAAATCACGCTGGAGGAGTGGTCTCAGATCAGGGACCTATGCACCCTTCTGCACAGTTTTGAAATGGCGACGAAGATGTTTAGTGCTGACGATGCCATTATCAGCATGACTATTCCGGTGATTTACATGCTGGAGCACATGTTAAACAGAATTCGGAGTCAGGTGGTGGCACAAGAGGAGGTGGAGGAAGTAGAGGAGGAGGAGTTGTATGCAGAAGGGCTAACATCTGCAAGGTCCAGACGGTCGGCAGCACCAAGGCGGCAGGCATGTGAGGGTGGGGGAGATGGTTTTACCAGGGCGCATGGTAGCAGCCAAACTAGTGAGGAAGGTGCAGGAGCCCAGGAAGAAGTGGAGGACGAACTGATGGAAGACTCATCAGATAAGGGAGACCTTGATCACATTTCTGTTGTGCGAGGTTGGGGGGAGAGGACAGAGGAAGGAAGCATGATTGTTACCTCGCCACCAACACAACAGGGACTTGGTGCTCCTGGATGCGCAACACACATGAGTGCCTTCTTGCTGCACTACCTGCAACATGACCCTCGAATTGTGAGAATTAGAAATAATCCTGACTACTGGGTTGCCACACTGTTAGATCCCCGGTACAAAAGTAAATTTGCAGAAATTATTCCTGCCATAGAAAGGGATGCACGCATGCAGGAGTATCAGCAGAGACTGTTGCAGAATCTTACATGTGCTTTTACACAAAACACCAGTGGTGCACGTTGTGAATCTCACAGTTCCAACTTGCCAACCGTGGGACCGTCAAGTGTTCAGCACTCAAACCGTAACAGAACCACAGTATCTGCTGGTAACATCAATTTTGCGGAATCATTTCACCACTTTTTTAGCCCATCCTTTGCAAGGCCACAGGAGACAAGAAGTCTGACACATAGTCAACGCCTAGAGACGATAGTACAGGAGTATCTCCAAGTAAACATTGAAGCCATGTCTGTGTCACTAGACCCTTGCTCTTTTTGGGCTTCCAATCTGGATAAATGGCCGGAGCTAGCCACTTACGCCTTGGAGATCTTGTCATGCCCCGCAGCCAGCGTTCTGTCTGAACGTGTGTTCAGCGCTGCTGGTGGTGTGCTGACAGATAAGCGCACGCGGCTCTCCACTGATAATGTAGACAGACTCACGTTCATAAAGATGAACAAATCATGGATCCGAAACGACTTTTCTACCCCTGTGTCATCCTGGGGAGAGTAAAAGCTTGATGATTGGTTAAAATCACCCTACCAACCGTTTTAAGCTTTCAAATTACTAATCATGTTTATCTGTATCTTGGCTGGAAAATAATTTGGGCTTTGTAGCAGTGTGCAGCACTGATTCTATTAGGCCATCTATAATAAGCTCCACCAGATTTAAAATTACTAATCATGTTTATCTGTATCTTGACTGGAAAATAATTTGGGCTTTGTAGCAGTGTGCAGCACTGATCCTATTAGGCCATCTATACTAAGCTCCACCAGATTTAAAATTAATAATAATTTTTAGCTGCATCTAGCCCGGAAAATAATTTTGGGGCTCCGAGATGCGCAAGGCACATAAGTGCCTTCTTGCTGCACTACCTGCAGCATGACCCTCATATTGTCAGAATTCGAAGTAATCATGACTACTGGGTTGCCACACTCTTAGATCCCCCAAACTTTTCGATCAACCTTTTCATTTTAATAAAGACCAAAAAAATGGTCATTTTTGAAATTATAAGCATTAGCAGGTTGTTAGAAACTGAAATCAAACAGTTTTCAACTAAAAACTTTATTCTAGGTGATGTTACATTTTCACATAGGACCCCTTGTTCGAAAGGAGCTTCTGAACTCTCTCGTCCATTGAATTTGTCAGGTTTTGGATGGTTTCTGCTTCAATTGTTTTGCATGAGGACAGAATACCCTCCCAGAGCTGTTGCTTAGATGTGAACTGCCTCCTGCCATCATAGACACTCGTTTTAATGATGCTCCAAAGGTTCTGAATGGGGTAGAGGTCAGGGGAGCATGGGGGTCACACCATAAGTTTGTCCCCTTTTATGCCCATATCAGCCAGAGATGCAGATGTTTTATGTGCAGCATGAGATGGTGCATTATCATGCAAAAAAATGATCTTGCTGTGAAATACACGGTTCTTCTTCTTGAACAATGGCAGGAAGTGCTGTTTGAGAAAATCCACATACATTATGGAGTTCATCTTTAGCGCCTTCAGGGATCCTAAAGGGGCCGACAATCTCTCTCCCCATGATTCCAGCCCAAAACATTACTCCACCTCCTCCTTGTTGGCGCTGTAGCCGTGTTTGCGTGGGGTGTCCATCAACCAGCCATCCTCCACTCCATCTATCTGGACCATCGAGCACTGCACGGCACTCATCCGTGAACAAAACAGTTTTGAAATCAGTCTTCATGTAATGTTTGGCCCACTGAAGCCGTTTCTGCTTGTGTGAAGTGGATAGAGGAGGTCGACAGGATGGCGTATGCACAGTTGCAAACCTCTGAAGGACCCTGCATCTTGTTGTTCGGGGGACGTTGGAGGCACCAGTAGCTTCAAAAACTTGTCTGCTGCTATGACAAGGCTTTTTTGCCGCTGCTCTTTTAACCTGACGTAATTGCCTGTAGGAAAGAGTCCTCAATTTGCCCTTATCAGCACGCACATGTGTGTACTGTGAATCAGCTACATACTTCTTGATTGCCAAGACACTTCATCCTGATCATCGCACAATGTTGATTGTAGTCATGCCTTGACCTAAACACTCCACAATTTGTTGCTTCTCAGCAGCCGACACATCCTTTTTCTTTCCCATTTTGGCAGAAAATGTAGGCTGCCTAATAATGTGAGACAGCCTTCTTAAGCAGTCTTGCCTTTCATTGGACACACCTGCCAAACTAATTAGCACAGGTGTCTGCAATTGCTTACAGTGATATAAAGAGCCCTGACACACATCACCATCAATGAGTTTAACTGACAAACAAATTCTTCCCTTATCACTCCTAAACACTTTTTGCATAATAATTTGGAACACAGTGTACATGTGCTTTTCCACAAAACACCAGTGGTTCACGTAGTGAATCTTACAGTTCTAACTTGCCAACCGTGGTCTGTATGGAGTTGTTCAATAAAGGGCCCAAAATTAAGATAACATAGATGGGAGAGGTCTCTATGAATAGGAATTCCTAAGTATTTGATACCCTGTGAGGGCCAGGCAAAGGGAAAGTTGGACTGGATGGAATCCTATATGGATTTGGGGAGGGAGACATCGAGGGCCTCAGACTTCGCTGCATTGATTTTAAAATTTGACCATGTAACAAAGTGATCTATTTCAGCCATAACAGCATGGATGGATATATGTGATTGAGTGATATATACTAGGACATCATCAGCAAATAGAGAGCACTTGTACTCGGTGCCTCCCACCTCAATCCACCTAATATTGGGGTTATGGCGAATTGATGAGAGCAGGTGCTCCGTCACTAGGATGTATAAGAGAGGGGACAGAGGACATCCCTGCCTTGTCCCATTGGTGATTGTGAAAGGAGATGAAAATGTTCTGATGCACCCCCTGGGCCTTGGGACACCCGGAGCCGGACCCTTTTTGGTGGATGCTGGTGGTTGTAGTCTTCGTGGCGGCGACCCGGTTCCGTGGCTCGGGGTGGTCAAACCAGTGGCGGAACTATTTATGTGGTTTTGATGTTTAAATGTCCGACTACGCCACCCGTAGATTGCGGTCAGAGTGAACCGCCGCTGCAGGGCAGACCGCTGAGGCTGGTCTTGTGGGTGCAGCAGAGCGTAGCATAACTCCCCACGGGAGGAGTATAGCCTCAGGGCAGTGTATGCGGAGGATGGGGGTGATGGTGCAGGGCAGCAGCAGTAACGACACGGAGTCAGTGATGCAGTCCAGGGCCTTTACTCACAGTTCTTATTATCCAGACCACGTCTGCAGGTAACGGCTGCCCACGTCGTACTGTGCTCACCAGGTGAGGGGCTCAGACAACTCCCAGATAACTTTGGAATGCTTCACAGGTCCCCCTTTGTGTGTCCTTTGTCTGGCCTTTCTTACCAACCCTTCTGTCCGGCTGCCTCGGGCCTCCTCTTGGTAAACTTGGCGCCAGTTTCCCTGACCTTATGTCGTGCCTTCCTAGCGGGTGTAGCGAGGGGCTGCGCCACATAAAATGTCACAGCCTCCGGTTTCTAGCTGAGGGTCGTTTCCTGCCTCCACTAGTTTCGGGGACCGGTCTCCCCCTTTGGCCTGACCCCTCCACGCAGGTGGATTCGGGCGTGCGGTGGCGACTCGCCCGTCCGCACCCCTGGGATCCCTTCATTCCTCGTTCCTGGAGCCTTCTCCGCTCCTCTTCCTTCCTTCTCCCTCTTCCAGGCCTGGGCCTCTGTTACTAGGCCCGCCTCCGGAGCAGAGCTCATGCAGAGCCCCTGATCCCTGCCACTTCTGCTCAGACTTCTCTGCACTGAACTAAGATGGTGCCCACCTTTTATACTCCCTTCTCAATGCACCCAGGAACTGCTTCCTCCCTGCTCCTGCACTACAGGGTTCCCCTTCCTCAGTGTTCCCTCCCCCCACTCCAGCCAGGGACAGGGACTGTCGTGCCCATCTCAGAGGCATATTGGTCGCCCTGCCCCACGGCAATGTGGTGTAATGCATGCAGGTGTCGGGTCCTGATCCACACTCCATCCTTACCTGAGAGTGAGATATCACACCTCTGGGTGAGGTGCAATACCTCTGTAGCAACCGAGCCCTCAGGGTGCTACAGTTCCATTTATCTTCAGCCTAGGTGACGTATTGTGATACAGGGCCGTGATTTTGGCTATAAAAGGGTCCCCTAGACCCCTACCCCAAGCTTTTTAAGAGAATCATATATGGCGTGCCAGGAGACTCTATGGAATGCTTTCTCAGCATCCAACGAGAGTATCTAATTACAAATTTTTAACTGCATCTAGCCCAGGAAATACTTTGTGCCTAGTAGCAGTGTCTGCTAGTCAGCGGATTATCCCGGCTGTTAAGCAAGCTACACCTCCTGTAGTTTGGACACTTAATTTTTTCAAAGGAAATGCTTCGGGACCACGGGATACTCAGTGAACAGCATCAGGAGGCACCCCAAGGCATAGGGGCTGGGACTGGCAGTAGGATGCCTTGCGGTGGACAGCCGAGCTCGATCCTTATAAAAGCTTTTTAACTGCAGCAGCTTTAGTGGACGCTACTGGAGCTGGAATTACGCGGCTGCTGGCATGAGACTTGCCCTCCAATAGATCCTTGTAAATGGATTTAAAGTGTATTCATTGAAATTAGAGAGACAATTTAAATTAAAAAGCTTAGAGCTGCCTCCACCACAGGGGGGCTCGCTCGACCCACCAGCGGACAGGCACCAGTATTGGGAGAGGGGGGCTGGCCGTCAGGGTTCACCGTGGCTCTGGCACAAACCCGGCGACACGGAGGTGGCACGGGCAGGAGCGGACTGAACGTGTCGGCTTCTCACTTTTTGGATTTTAGAAGGGCATGACATGCCTATATCTGTGTCTTCCCCTCCTTTTACTCCTCCACCTCTTTTCTTTTCGCATGACTATATGTACTTGTCACTTTTCCATGTGTTAGTTGTGTCTTCTGAGCAGTTTGTCAGCTTTTGGACACCTTTGAAGGTGTTTTCTATGTGTTTCTATGTGTTTTTGTTTGCCTGACATTGGTTTTAACAGTGTTCGAAGGTGTTCGACGAACAGTTCGGCGAACAGTTCGGCGAACACACGGGTGTTCGACGAACCGAACCGAACTCGAACACTACGGGGGTGGCTCAACACTAACTGTGACATCACAGTGTGTATTATCCCTGTACTGTGACATCACTGTGTGAATTATCTCTGTACTGTGACATCACTGTGTGTATTATCTGTGAACTGTGACATCACTGTGTTTATTATCTCTGTACTGTGTCATCACTATGTGTATTATCTCTGTACTGTGACATCACTGTGTGTATTATCCCTGTACTGTGAAATCACTGTGTGTATTTTCTCTATACTGTGACATCACTGTTTTTATTATCTCTGTACCGTGAAATCACTGTGTTTATTGTCTCTGTACTGTGCCATCACTGTGTTTATAATCTCTGTATTATGACATCACTGTACTTATTATCTCTGTTCTGTGACATCACTGTGTTTATTATCTCTGTACTGTAACATCACTGTGTGTATTATCCCTGTACTGTGACATCACTGTGTGTATTTTCTGTGAACTGTGTCATCACTCTGTTTATTATCTCTGTTCTGTGACATCACTGTGGGTATTATCCCTGTACTGTAACATCCCTGTGTGTATTATCCCTATACTGTGACATCACTGTGTGTATTATCTGTGAACCGTGACATCACTGTGTCTATTATCTCTGTACTGTGACATTACTGTGTGTATTATCTCTGTACTGTGACATCACTGTGTGTTTTATCTCTGAACTGTGACATCACTGTGTGCATTAATTGTGAACTGTGACATCACTGTGTTTAATATCTCTGTACTGTGACATCACTGTGTGTATTATCTCTGTACTGTGAAAACACTGTGTGTATTATACCTGCACTGTGAAATCACTCTGTGTATTATCTCTTTACTGTGACATCACTGTGTGTATTATCTCTGTACTGTGACATCAATGTGTTTATTATCACAGTACTGTGACATCACTGTGTATATTATCTCTATACTGTGACATCACTGTGTTTATTATCCCTGTACTGTGACATCACTGTGTTTATTATTTCTGTACTGTGACATCATTCTATGTATTATCCCTGTACTGTGACATCACTTTGTTTATTATCTCTGTACTGTGACATCACTGTTTATTATCTCTGTACTGTGACATCACTGTTTGTATTATCCCTGTACTATGACATCACTGTGTGTATTATCTCTGTACTGTGACATCACTGTGTGTATTATCTTTGTACTCTGACATCAGTGTTTTCATTATCCCAGCACTGTGTCATCACTGTGTGTATTATCTCTGTACTGTGACATCACTGTTTGTATTATCCCTGTACTATGACATCACTGTTTGTATTATCTCTGTACTGTGACATCACTGTGTGTATTATGTCTGTACTGTGATATCACTGTTTTTATTATCCCAGTACTGTGACATCATTGTGTGTTTTATCTCTGTACTGTGACATCACTGTGTGTATTATCCCTGTACTGTGACATCACTGTGTGTATTATCTCTATACTGTGACATCACTGTGTATATTATCTCTGAATTGTGACATCACTCTGTGTATTATCTGTGAACTGTGACATCACTGTGTTTATTATCTCTGTACTGTGACATCACTGTGTGTATTATCTCTGTACTATGACATCAATGTGTGCATTATCTCTATACTGTGACATCACTGTGAATATTATCTCTGTACTGTGACATCACTGTGTGTATTATCTCTGTATTGTGACATCACTGTTTATTATCCCAGTACTGTGACACCGCTGTGTTTATAACCTCTGTACTGTGACATCACTGTATATATAATCCCTGTACTGTGACAACACTGAGTTTATTATCTCTATATGGTGACATCACTGTGTTTATTATCTCTGTACTATGACATCACTCTGTGTATTATCTCTGTACTGTGACATCACTCTCTGTATTATCTCTGTACTGTGAAATCACTGTTTTTATTATCCCAGTACTGTGACATCGCTGTGTGTATTCTCTGTACTGTAACATCACTGTGTGTATTATCCCTGTACTGTGAAATCACTGTGTGTATTATCTCTGAACTGTGACATCACTCTGTGTATTATCTGTGAACTGTGACATCACTGTGTTTATTATCTCTTGTACTGTGACATCACTCTGTGTATTATCTCTGTACTGTGACTTCCTGTGTGGATTATCCCTGTACTGTGACATCACTCTGTGTATTATCTCTATACTGTGACATCACTGTTTTTATTATCTCTGTACTGTGAAATCACTGTTTTTATTAACTCTGTACTGTGAGATCACTGTGTTTATTATCTCTGTACTATGACATTACTGTGTTTATCTCAACACTCTGACATCACTGTGTGTATTATCACTGTACTGTAACATCACTGTGTGTATTATCCCTGTACTGTGACATCACTGTGTGTATTGTCTGTGAACTGCGACATCACTGTGTGTATTATCCCTTTATTGTGCCATCACACCGTGTATTATCTCTATACTGTGACATCACTGATTTTCTTATCTCTGTACTGTGATATCACTGTGTTTACTATCTCAATACTGTGACATCACTGTGTTTATTATCTCTGCATTATGACATCACTGTGTTTATTATCTCTGTTCTGTGACATCACTGTGTGTATTATCTCTGTAATGTAAAATCACTGAGTGTATTATCCCTGTACTGTGACATCACTGTGTGTATTATCTGTGAACTGTGACATCACTGTGCTTATTATCTCTGAACTGTAACATCACTGTGTGTATTATCTCTGTACTGTGACATCACTGTGTGTATTATCCCTGTAATATGACATCACTGTGTGTATTATTTCTGTATTGTGACATCACTGTGTGTATTATCTCTGTACTGTGACATCACTGTGTGCATTATCTTTGAATTGTGACATCACTGTGTGTATTATCTGTGAACTGTGTCATCACTGTGTATGTTATCTCTGTACTGTGACATCACAATGTGTATTATCTCTGTACTGTGACATCACTGTGTGTATTATCTCTGTACTGTAACATCACTGTTTGTATTATCTGTGAAATGTGACATCAATGTTTGTATCATCTCTGTACAGTGACATCACTTTGTGTATTATCTCAGTACTGTGACATCACTGTGTGTATTATCTCTGTACTTTGACATCACTGTGTGTATTATACCTGTACTGTGACATAACTCTATGTATTATCTCTATACTCTGACATCACTGTTTTTATTATCTCTGTACTGTGAAATCACTGTGTGTATTTTCTCTGTACTGTATCATCACTGTGTGTATTATCCCTGTATTGTGACATTACTGTGTGTATGATCTGTGAACTGTGACATCACTGTGTTCACTATCTCTGTACTATGACATCACTGTGTGCATTATCTCTGAACACTGACATCACTGTGTGTATCATCTGTGAACTGTGACATCACTGTGTTTATTATCTCTGTACTGTGACATCACTGTGTGTATTATCTCTGTACTCTGACATCACTGTGAGTGTTATCTCTGTACTGTAACATCACTGTGTGTATTATCCCTGTACAGTGACATCACTGTGTGTATTATCTGTGAACCATGACATCACTGTGTTTATTATCTCTGTACTGACACATCACTATGTGTATTATCTCTGTACTGTGATATCACCGTGTGTATTATACTTGTTTTGTGACATCACTCTGTTTTTTATCTCTACAATGTGACATCACTGTTTTTATTCTCTCTGTACTGTGAAATCACTGTGTTTATTATTTCTATACTGTGACATCACTGTGTTTATTATCTCTGTACAGGCACATCACTGTGCGTATTATCTCTGCTTAGTGACATCACTGTGTGTATTATCTCTGTACTGTGACATCACTGTGTTTATAATCTCTGCACTGTGACATCACTGTGTTCATTATCTCTGTACTGTGACATCACTGTGTGTTTAATCCCTGTACTGTGACATCACTGTGTGCATTATCTCTGTACCGTGACATGACTGTGTTTATTATCTCTGTACTGTGACATCACTGTGTTCATTATCTCTGCACTGTGACATCACTGTGTTCATTATCTCTGTACTGTGACATCACTGTGTGTTTAATCCCTGTACTGTGACAACACTGTTTGTATAATCTCTGTACTGTGACATCATTGTGTGTATTCTCCCTGTTCTGTGACATCACTGTGGGCATTATCTCTGTTCTGTGACAACACTGTTTTTATTATCCCAGTATTGGGACATCACTGTGTGTATTATCCCTGTACTGTGACATTACTGTGTTTATTATATCTGTACTGTGACATCACTGTGTTTATTATCTCTGTATTGTGACATCACTGTGTTCATTATCTCTGTACTGTGACATCACTGTGTGTTTAATCCCTGTACTGTGACATCACTGTGTGCATTATTTCTGTACCGTGACATTACTGTGTTTATTATCTCTGTACTGTGTCATCACTGTGTCTATTACCCCGGTACTGTGCCATCACTCTGTTTATTATCCCTGTACTGGGACATCACTTTTAATATTATCTCTGTACTGTGAGATCACTGTGTTTATTATCTCTGTACTGTGACATCACTGTGTGTATTATCTCTGTACTGTGAAAACACTGTTTTTATTATCCCAGTATTGTGACATCACGGTTTGTATTATCCCAGAACTGTGACATCACTGTGTATATTATCTCTGTACTGTGACATCTCTGTTTTTATTATCTCTGCTTAGTGACATCACTGTGTGTATTATCTCTGTACTGTGACATCAATGTGTTTATTATCCCAGCACTGTGACATCAATGTGTATATTATCTCTGTACTGTGATATCACTGTGTGGATTATCCCTGTACTGTGACATCACTGTGTATATTATCTCTGTACTGTGACATCACTGTGTGTATTTTCCCACTACTGTGATATCACTATGTTTATTATCCCAGGACTGTGACATTACTGTGTGTATAATCTCTGTACTGTGACATCACTGTGTGTATTATCCCTGTACTCTGACATCAATCTGTGCATTATCTCTGTACTGTGACATCACTGTGTTTATTGTATCTGTTCTGTGACATCAGTGTAGGTATTATCTCTGCATTGTGACATCACTGTGTGTATTATCCCTGTACTGTGACATCAGTGTGTTTATTATCTGTGTTCTGTGACACCACTGTGATTTTTATATCTGCACTGTGACATCACTGTGTTTATTATTCCTGTTCTGTGACATCACTGTGTGTATTATTCCTCTACTGTGACATCACTGTGTTTATTATCTCTGCACTGTGACATCACTGTGTTCATTATCTCTGTACTGTGACATCACTGTGTGTTTAATCCCTGTACTGTGACATCACTGTGTGCATTATCTCTGTACCGTGACATTACTGTGTTTATTATCTCTGTACTGTGACATCACTGTGTCTATAACCCCTGTACAGTGACATCACTCTTTATTTTCCCTGTACTGGGACATCACTGTTTATATTATCTCTTTACTGTGACATGACTGTGTTTATTATCTCTGTACTGTGACATCACTGAGTTTATTATTCCTGTTCTGTGACATCACTGTGTGTATTAATCCTGTACTGTGACATCACTGTGTTTATTATCTCTGCACTGTGACATCACTGTGTTCATTATCTTTGTACTGTGACATCACTGTGTGTTTAATCCCTGTACTGTGACAACACTGTTTGTAAAATCTCTGTACTGTGACATCATTGTGTGTATTCTCCCTGTTCTGTGACATCACTGTGGGCATTATCTCTGTACTGTGACATCACTGTGTGTATTATCTCTGTACTGTGACAACACTGTTTTTATTATCCCAGTATTGTGACATCACTGTGTTTATTATATCTGTACTGTGACATCACTGTGTTTATTATCTCTGTATTGTGACATCACTGTGTTCATTATCTCTGTACTGTGACATCACTGTGTGTTTAATCCCTGTACTGTGACATCACTGGGTGCATTATCTCTGTACCGTGACATTACTGTGTTTATTATCTCCGTACTGTGACATCACTGTGTCTATTACCCCTGTACTGTGCCATCACTCTGTTTATTATCCCTGTACTGGGACATCACTGTTAATATTATCTCTGTACTGTGAGATCACTGTGTTTATTATCTCTGTACTGTGACATCACTGTGTGTATTATCTCTGTACTGTGACATCACTGTGTGTATTATCTCTGTACTGTGACATCACTGTGTGTATTCTCCCTGTACTATGACATCACTGTGTTTATTATCTCTGTACTGTGACATCAGTGTGTATTATCTCTGTACTGTGACATCACTGTGTGTATTATTTCTGTACTGTGACAACACTGTTTTCATTATTCAAGTATTGTGACATCATTGTGTGTATTATCCCTGTACTGTGACTTTAATCTGTGTATTATCTATATACTGTGACATCACTTTCTTTATTATATCTGTTCTGTGACATCACTGTGTGTATTATCCCTGTACTGTGACATCAGTGTGCTTATTATCTCTGTACTCTGACATCACTGTGTGTATTATCTCTGTAATATGATATCACTGTGTGTATTATGCCTGTATTGTGGCATCACTGTGTGTATTATCTCTGTACTGTGACATCACTGTGTTTATTATCCCCGTATTGTGACATCACTGTGTGTATTAATCCTGTAATGTGACATCACTGTGTTTATTATTTCTATACTGTGACATCATTCTGTGTATTATCCCTGTACTGTGACATCACTGTCTTTATTATCTTTGTACTGTGACATCACTGTGTTTATTATCTCTGTACGATGACATCACTGTTTTTATTATCCGAGTACCGTGACATCACTGTGTGTATTATCTCTGTACTGTAACATCACTGTGTGTATTATCCCTCTACTGTGACATCACTGTGTGTATTATGCCTGTATTGTGACATCACTGTGTGTATTATCTCTGTACTGTGACATCACTGTGTTTATTATTCCCGTATTGTGACATCACTGTGTGTATTATTCCTGTACTGTGACATTAGTGTGTATATTATCTCTGTACTGTGACATCACTCTGTGTATTATCTCTATACTGTGACATCACTGTTTTTGTTATCTCTGTACTGTGAAATCACTGTGTTTATTATCTCAGTACAGTGACATCACTGTGTTTTTTATCTCTGTTCTGTGACGTCACAGTGTGTATTATCTCTGTACTGTAACATCACTGTGTGTATTATCCCTATACTGAGACAACACTATGTGTATTATCTGTGAACTGTGACATCACTGTGTTTATTATCTCTGTACAGTGATATCATTGAGTGTATTATCTCTGTACTGTGACATCACTGTGTTTATTATCCGTGTACTGTGACATCACTGTGTGTATTATCTCTGTATTGTGATATCACTGTGTGTATTATCTCTGTACTGTGACATCACTGTGTGTATTATCTCTGTACTGTAACATCACTCTGTGTATTATCCCTGTACTGTGACAACACTGTGTGTATTATCTGTGAACTGTGACATCACTGTGTTTATTATCTATGTACTGTGATATCACTGTGTGTATAATCTCTGAATTGTGACATCACTGTGTGTGCTATCTGTGAACTGTGACAATACTGTGTTTATTATCTCTGTACTGTGACATCATTGTGTGTATTATCTCTGTACTGTGACATCACTGTGTGTACTATCTCTGTACCATAACATCTCTGTGTGTATTATCTGTGAACTGTGAGATCACTGTGTTTATTATCTCTGTACTGTGACATCACTGTGTTTATTATCTCTGTACTGTGACATCATTGTGCGTATTATCCCTGTACTGTGACATCACTCTATGTATTATCTCTGTACTGTGACATCACTGTGTTTATTATATCTGTTCTGTGACATCACTGTATGTATGATCTCTGTACTGTGACATCACTGTGTGTATTATGCCTGTACTGTGACATCAGTGTGTTTATTATTTGTGTACTGTGACATCACTGTGATTATTATCTCTGTACTGTGACATCACTGTGTTCATTACTCCTTTTCTGTGGCATCACCTTGTGTATTATCCCTGTACTGTGACATCAAATGTGTATTATCCCTGTACTGTGACATCACTGTGTTCATTATCTCTGTACTGTGACATCATTGTGTGTTTATTCCCTGTAATGTGACAACACTGTTTATATTATCTCTATACCGTGACATTACTGTGTTTATTATGTCTGTACTTTGACATCACTGTGTCTATTACCCATGTACTGTGACATCACTCTGTTTATTATCCCTGTACTGGGACATCACTGTTTATATTAGCCCTGTACTGTGAAATCACTGTCTGTATTATCTCTGTACTGTGATATCACTGTGTGTCTTCTCCCTGTACTGTGACATCACTGTGTGATTTATCGCTGTACTGTGATATCACTGTGTTTATTATCCCAGTATTGTGACCTCACTGTGTGTATTATCTATGTACTGTGACATCACTTTGTTTATTATCTTTGTTCTGTGACATCACTGTGTTATTATTCCTGTTCTGTGACATCACTGTGTGTATTATTCCTGTACTGTGACATCACTATGTTTATTATCTCCATACTGTGACATCACGTGTTCATTTTCTCTGTACTGTGACATCACTGTGTGTTTTATCCCTGTACTGTGACATTACTGTGTGCATTATCTCTGTACCGTGACATCACTGTGTTTATTAACTCTGTACTGTGACATCACTGTGTCTAATACCCCTGTACTGTGACATCACTCTGTTTATTAACCCTGTACTGGGACATCACTGTTAATATTATCTCTGTACTGTGAGATCACTGTGTTTATTATCTCTGTACTGTGACATCACTGTGAGTATTATCCCCGTACTGTGACATCACTGTGTGTATTATCTCTGTACTGTGACATCACTGTGTGTATTGTCGCTGTACTGTGACATCACTGTGTTTATTATTTCTGTACTGTGACATCACTGTGTATATTATCTCTGTACTGTGACATCACTGTGTGTATTATCTCTGTTCTGTGACAACACTGTTTTTATTATTGCAGTGTTGTGACATCACTGTGTGTATTATCCCTGTACTGTGAATTCAATCTGTGCATTATCTCTGTACTGTGACATCTGTGTGTTTACTATCCCTGTACTGTGACATCAGTGTGTTTATTATCTGTGTTCTGTGACATCACTGTGTGTATTATCTCTGTACAGTGACATCACTATGTTTATTATCTCTGTGCTGTGACATCACTGTGTGTATTATCTCTGTTCTGTGACAACACTGTTTTTATTATTGCAGTGTTGTGACATCCCTGTGTGTATTATCCCTGTACTGTGAATTCAATCTGTGCATTATCTCTGTACTGTGACATCTGTGTGTTTACTATCCCTGTACTGTGACATCAGTGTGTTTATTATCTGTGTTCTGTGACATCACTGTGTGTATTATCTCTGTACAGTGACATCACTATGTTTATTATCTCTGTGCTGTGACATCACTGTGTGTATTATCCCTGTACTGTGACATCAGTGTGTTTATTATCTGTGCTCTGTGACATCACTGTGATTAATATCTCTGTACTGTGACATCACTGTGTTTATTATTCCTGTACTGTGACATCACTGTGTTCATTATCTCTGTACTGTGACATCACTGTGTGTTTAATCCCTGTGCTGTGACATCACAGTGTGCATTATCTCTATACCGTGACATTACTGTGTTTATTATCTCTGTACTGTGACATCACTGTGTGTATTACCCCTGTACTGTGATATCACTCTGTTTATTATCCCTGTACTGGGACATCACTGTTAATATTATCTCTGTACTGTGACATCACTATGTTTATTATCTCTGTACTGTGACATCACTGTGTGTATTATCCCTGTACTGTGACTTCAATGTTTTTATTATTTGTGTTCTGTGACATCACTGTGATTATTATCTCTGTACTGTGACATCACTGTGTTTATTATTCCTGTTCTGTGACATCACTTTGTGTATTATCCCTGTACTGTGACATCACTGTGCTCATTATCTCTGTGCTGTGATATCATTGTGCTTTTAATCCCTGTACTGTGACATCACAATGTGCATTATCTCTATACCGTGACATTAATGTGTTTATTATCTCTGTAGTATGACATCACTGTGTCTATTACCCCTGTACTGTGACATCACTCTGTTTATAATCCCTGAACTGGGACATCACTGTTAATATTATCTCTGTACTGTGACATCACTGTGTTTATTATCTCTCTACTGTGACCTCACTGTGTGTATTATCCCTGTACTGTGACATCACTGTGTGTGTTATCTCTGTACTGTGACATCACTGTGTGTATTCTCCCTGCACTGTGACATCACTGTGTGTATTATCTCTGTACTGTGACAACACTGTTCTTATTTTTGCAGTATTGTGACAACACTGGGTGTATTATCCCTGTGCTGTGACTTGAATCTGTGTATTATCCTTGTACTGTGACATCACTGTGTTTATTATATCTGTTCTGTGACATCACTTTCTGTATTATCTCTGTAGTATGACATCACTGTGTCTATTACCCCTGTACTGTGACATCACTCTGTTTATAATCCCTGTACTGGGACATCACTGTTAATATTATCTCTGTACTTTGACATCACTGTGTTTATTATCTCTATACTGTGACATCACTGTGTGTATTATCCCTGTACTGTGACATCACTGTGTGTGTTATCTCTGTACTGTGACATCACTGTGTGTATTCTCCCTGTACTGTGACATCACTGTGTGTATTATCTCTGTACTGTGACAACACTGTTCTTATTTTTGCAGTATTGTGACATCACTGGGTGTATTATCCCTTTACTGTGACTTCAATCTGTGTATTATCTCTGTACTGTGACATCACTGTGTCTATTACCCCTGTACTGTGACATCACTCTGTTTATTATCCCTGTGCTGGGACATCACTGTTAATATTATCTCTGTACTGTGACATCACTGTGGTTATTATCTCTGTACTGTGACATCACTGTGTGTATTATCCCGGTAATGTGACATCACTGTGTGTATTATCTCTGTACTGTGACATCACTGTGTATATTATCTCTTTTCTGTGACATCCCTGTGTGTATTATCTCGGAACTATGACATTACGGTGTGTATTATCCCTGTACTGTGACATCAGTTTGTTTATTATCTGAGTACTGTGACATCACTGTGATTATTATCTCTGTATTGTGACATCACTGTGTTTATTATTCCTGTTCTGTGACATCACTGTGTGTACTATTCCTGTACTGTGACATCACTGTGTTTATTATCTCTGTACTGTGACATCACTGTGTAAATTATCTGTGCACTGTGACATCACTGTGTGTTTAATCCCTGTACTGTGACATCACTGTGTGCATTATCTCTGTACCGGGACATTACTGTGTTTATTATTTCTGTACTGTGACATCACTATGTCTATTGCCCCTGTACTGTTACATCACTCTATTTATTATCCCTGTACTGGGACATCACTGTGAATATTATCTCTGTACTGTGACATCACTTTTTTTATTATCTCTGTACTGTGACATCACTGTGTGTATTATCCCTTTACTGTGACATCACTGTGTGTACTATCTCTGTACTGTGACATCACTGTGTGAATTCTCCATGTACTGTGACATCACTGTGCTTATTATCTCTGTACTGTGACATCACTGTGTGTATTATCCCTGTACTGTGACATCAGTGTGTTTATTATCTGTGTACTGCGACATCACTGTGATTATTATCTCTGTACCGTGACATCACTGTGTTTATTATTCCTGCTCTGTGACATCACTTTGTGTATTATCCCTGTACTGTGACATCACTGTGTTCATTATCTCTGTACTGTGACATCACTGTGTGTTTAATCCCTGTACTGTGACATCACTGTGTGCATTATGTCTATACCGTGACATTTCTGTGTTTATTTTCTCTGTACTGTGACATCTCTGTGTCTCTTACCCCTGTACTGTGACATCACTCTGTTTATAATCCCTAGACTGGGAAATCACTGTGTGTATTATCCCTGTACCGTGACATCACTCTGTGTATTATATCTGTACTATGACATCACTGTGTGTATTCTCCCTGTACTGTCACATCACTGTGTGTATTATCTCTGTACTGTGATATCACTGTTTCTATTATCCCAGTATTGTAACATCACCGTGTGTTATCTCTATATCTCTATACTATGAAATCAGTGTGTTTATTATCTCTGTTCTGTGACATCACTGTGTGTATAATTTCTGTACTATGACATATTGGTGTTTATTATCCCTGCACTGTGACATGAGTGTGTTTAATATCTGTGTACTCTGATATGACTGTGATTATTATCTCTCTACTGTTACATCACTGTGTTTATTATTCCAGTTCTTTGACATCACTGTGTGTATTATTCCTGTACTGTGACATCACTGTGTGTATTATTCCTGTACTGTGACATCACTGTTTGTATTATTCCTGTTCTGTGACATCACTCTGTGGATTATTCCTGTACTGTGACATCACTGTGTGTATTATTCCGGTACTGTGACATCACTGTGTTTATTATCTCTGTACTGTGACATCACTGTGTGTTTAATTCCTGTTCTGTGACATCACTGTGTGCATTATCTCTGTACCGTGACATTACAGTGTTTATTATCCCTGTACTGGGACATCACTGTTTTTATTATCCCAGTATTGTGACATCACTGTGTGTATTAATCCTGTACTTTGACATCACTGTTTGTCATCCCTGTACTGTGACAATCCTGTGTTTATAATCTCTGTATTGTGACTTCACTGTGTGTATTATCCCTATTCTGTGACATCACTGTGTTTAATATTTCTATACTGTGACATCATTCTGTGTATTATCCCAGTACTGTGACATCACTGTGTTAAATATCTCTGTACTGTGACATCACTGTGTTTATTATCTCTGCACTGTGACATCACTGTGTGTATTATCCCTGTACTATGACATCACTGTGTGTACTATCTCTGTACTGTGACATCACTGTGTGTATTATCCCAGTACTGTGACATCACTGTGTGTATTATCTCTGTACTGTAACATAACTGTGTGTATTATCCCTGGACTGTGACATCACTGTGTGCATTATCTCTGAACTGTGACATCACTCTGTATTATCTGTGAACTGTGACATCACTGTGTTTATTATCTCTGCACTGTGACATCACTGTGTATATTACCTCTGTACTGTGACTACACTGTGTGTATTTTCCCTGTACTGTGACATCACTGTGTGTATTATCTCTGTACTGTGACATCACTGTGTGTATTATCTCTGAACTGTGATATCACTCTGTGCCTTACCTGTGAACTGTGACATCACTGTGTGTATTATCTCTGTACTGTTACATCACTGTGTGTATTATTCCTGTACTGTGACATCACTCTGTGTATTATCTCTATACTGTGACATCACTGTTTTTATTATCTCTGTACTGTGAAATCACTGTGTTTATTATCTCTGTACTGTGACATCACTGTGTTTATTATCTCTGTACTATGACATCACTGTCTTTATTATCTCTGTTCTGTGACATCACTGTGTGTATAATCTCTGTACTGTAACATCACTGTGTGTATTATCCCTGTACTGTGACATCACTGTGTGTATTATATGTGAACTGTGACATCACTGTGTGTATTACCCCTGTACTGTGACATCACTCTGTTTATTATCCCTGTACTGTGACATCACTGTGTGTATTATCTCTGTACTGTGACATCACTGTGTGTATTCTCCCTTTACTGTGACATCACTGTGTTTATTATGTCTGTACTGTGATATCACTGCGTGTATTATCTCTGTACTGTGACATCACTGTGTGTATTATCTCTGTACTGTGACAACACTGTTTTTATTATCCCAGTATTGTGACATCACTGTGTGTATTATCCCTGTACTGTGATCACTGTGTGTATTATCTCTGTACTGTGACATCACTGTGTTTATTTTCCCCGTACTGTGCCATCACTGCGTGTATTATTCCTGTACTTTGACATCACTGTGTTTATCATCCCTGTACTGTGACAATACTGTGTTTATAATCTCTGTTTTGTGATTTCACTGTGTGTATTATCCCTGTACTGTGACATCACTGTGTTAATTATCTCTGTATTGTGACATCACTGTGTTTATTATCTCTGTACTGTGACATCACTGTGTGTATTATCCCTGTACTATGACATAACTGTGTGTATTATCTCTGTACTGTGACATCACTGTGTGTATTATCCCAATACTGTGACATCACTGTGTGTGTTATCTCTGTACTGTAACATAACTGTGTGTATTATCCCTGGACTGTGACATCACTGTGTGTATTATCTCTGAACTGTGACATCACTCTGTGTATTATCTGTGAACTGTGACAGCACTGTGTTTATTATCTCTGTACTGTGACATCACTGTGTGTATTATCTCTGTACTGTGAAATCATTGTGTGTATTATCTCTGAACTGTGATATCACTCTGTGCATTACCTGTGAACTGTGACATCTCTGTGTGTATTATCCCTGTACTGTTACATCTCTGTCTGTATTATCTCTGTTCTGTGACATCACTGTGTGTATAATCTCTGTACTTTAACATCACTGTGTGTATTATCCCTGCACTGTGACATCACTCTGTGTATTATCTCTGTACCGTGACATTACTGTGTTTATTATCTCCGTACTGTGACATCACTGTGTGTATTACCCCTCTACTGTGACATCACTCTGTTTTTTATCCCTGTACTGTGACATCACTGTGTGTATTATCTCTGTACTGTGACATCACTGTTAATATTATCTCTGTACTGTGACATCACTGTGTTTATTATCTCTGTACTGTGACATCACTGTTGGTATTATCCCTGTACTGTGACATCACTGTGTGTATTATCTCTGTACTGTGACATCACTGTGTGTATTCTCCCTGTACAGTGACATCACTGTGTTTATTATGTCTGTACTGTGACATCACTGTGTGTATTATCTCTGTACTGTTAGAACTCTCCTGTTGGTTTTTTTCTTGTTTGCCGGTCACATGACCTTTTTTGCCTATTTTATCCGGCTCCGCCCTCCTGGCCTTGCTGGACTTCATTGTAATTACTACTCTTGAGCTAGCTTGGTGCTCTGTTACCTTTCTCTGTTAGTTTTGCTAGGTCTTCTGACCTCAATGTTCTATGTTGTGTGTTTTTCTTTTACTGCTACAATTTCTGCTAGGAGGTGTCCAACTTTATCCCAGTCCCTAGTTCTTGTAGGGATCCCTCCCTTGCATCTATAGGTCTTCGTACAGACTAGCTGAGGACTTTAGCGGGTCTGATCACAGGATCAGGTTCCCCGTTACATCGTAACGTTTAGTTCTATTGTAGGGACAGATCTCCTGTCTTTCCTTAGAGCTTGTAGAAGATTCTAACAACTGTGACATCACTGTGTGTATTATCCCTGTACTGTGACAACACTGTTTTTTTTTATCCCAGTATTGTGACATCACTGTGTGTATTATCCCTGTGCTGTGACTTCAATCTGTGTATTATCTCTGTACTGTGACATCACTGTGTTTATTATATCTGTTCTGTGACATCACTGTGTGTATTATCTCTTTTCTGTGACATCACTGTGTGTATTATTTCTGTACTGTGACATCAGTGTGTTTATTATCTGTGTACTGGGACATCACTGTGTGTATTATTCCTGTACTGTGACATCACTGTGTTCATTATCTCTGTACTGGGACATCACTGTGTGTTTAATCCCTGTACTGTGTCATCACTGTTTGCATTACCTCTGTACCGTGAAATTACTGTGTCTATTACCCCTGTATTGTGACATCACTGTCTTTACTATCTCTGTACTGTGACATCACTGTGTGTATTATCTCTGCACTGTGATATCACTGTGTCTATTATCTCTGTACTGTGAAAACACAGTTTTTATTATCCCAGTATAGTGACATCACTGTGTGTATTATCCCTGTACTGTGACATCACTGTTTATTATCTCTGTTCTGTGACATCACTTTGTGTATTATCCATGTACTGTGACATCACGATGTGTTTTATTTCTGTACTGTGACATCACTGGTTTTTTTTATCCCAGTACAGTGACATCAATATGTGTATTATCTATTTACTGTAACATCACTGGGTGTATTATCCTTGTACTGTGACATCACTGTGTGTATTATCTGTGAACTGTGACATCACTCTGCGTATTATCTATGAACTGTGACATCACTGTGTTTATTACCTCTGTACTGTGACATCAATGTGTTTATTATCCCAGTACTGCGACATCACTGTGTATCTTATCTCTGTACTGTGACATCACTGTGTGGACTATCACTGTACTGTGACATCACTGTGTTTATTATCCCTGTACTGTGACATCACTGTGTTTATTATTCCTGTATTGTGACATCACTGTGTATATTATCGCTGTAATGTGACATCACTGTGTGTATTATCCTTATACTGTGACATCAGTGTGTTTATTATCCCTGTACTGTGACATCACTGTGTTTATTATCTCTGTATTGTGACTTCACTGTGTTCACTATCTCTGTACTCTGACATCACTGTGTGTATTATCTCTGTACTGTGAAATCACTGCGTGTATTATCCCTGTACTGTGACATCACTGTGTGTACTATCTCTGTACTGTGACATCACTGTGTTTATTATCCCAGTACTGTGACATTACTGTGTGTATTATTCCTCTACTGTGACATCACTGTGTATATTATCTCTGTACTGTGACATCACTGTATGTATTACAGTATCCCTGTACTGTGACATCACTGTGTGTATTATCTCTGTACTGTGACATCACTGTGTTTATTATCCCAGTACTGTGACATCACTGTTTTTATTATCCCTGTACTGTAACATCACTGTGTTTATTACCTCTGTACTGTTACATTACTGTATACATTATCCCTGTACTGTGACATGATTGTGTTTATTATTTCTATACTGTGACTTCATTCTCTGTATTATCCCTGTACTGTGACATCACTGTGTTTATTATCTCTGTACTGTAACATCACTGTGTGTATTATCCCTGTACTGTGACATGACTGTGTATTTTATCTCTGTACTGTGACATCACTGTGTGTATTATCCCTGTAGTGTGACAACACTGTGTGTATTATCTCTGTACTGTGACATCACTGTGTTTATTATCCCAGTACTGTGACATCACTGTGTTTATTTTCCCTTTACTGTGACAATACTGTGTTTATAATCTCTGTACTGTGACATCACTGTGTATTATCCCTGTACTGTGACATCACTCTGTTAATTATTTCTATACTGTGACATCATTCTGTGTATTATCCCTGTACTGTGACATCACTGTGTTAATTATCTCTATACTGTGACATCACTGTGTTAATTATCTCTGTACTGTGACATCACTGTGTGTATTATCTCTGTACTGTGACATCACTGTTTTATTATCCCAGTACTATGACATCACTGTGTGTATTATCTGTGAACTGTAACAAAACTGTGTGTATTATCCCTATACTGTGACATCACTGTGTGTATTTTCTCTAAACTGTGACATCACTCTGTGTATTATCTGTGAACTGTGACATCACTGTGTTTATTATCCCAGTACTGTGACATCTCTGTGTTTATTTTCCCTTTACTGTGACATCACTGTTTTTATAATCTCTGTACTGTGACATCACTGTGTGTATTATCCCTGTACTGTGACATCACTCTGTTAATTATTTCTATACTGTGACATCATTCTGTGTATTATCCCTGTACTGTGACATCACTGTGTTAATTATCTCTGTACTGTGACATCACTGTGTGTATTTTCTCTGTAATGTGACATCACTGTTTTATTATCCCAGTACTGTGACATCACTGTGTGTATTATCTGTGAACTGTAACAAAACTGTGTGTATTATCCCTATACTGTGACATCACTGTGTGTATTTTCTCTAAACTGTGACATCACTCTGTGTATTATCTGTGAACTGTGACATCACTGTGTTTATTATCTCTGTACTGTGACATCACTGTGTGTATTGTCTCTGTACTATGACTTCACGGTGTGTATTATCCCTGTACTGTGACATCACTCTGTGTATTATCTCTATACTGTGACATCACTGTGTTCATTATCTCTGTACTGTGACATCACTGTGTGTATTCTCCCTGTACAGTGACATCACTGTGTTTATTATGTCTGTACTGTGACATCACTGTGTGTATTATCTCTGTACTGTTAGAACTCTCCTGTTGTTTTTTTTCTTGTTTGCCGGTCACATGACCTTTTTTGCCTATTTTATCCGGCTCCGCCCTCCTGGCCTTGCTGGACTTCATTGTAATTTCTACTCTTGAGCTAGCTTGGTGCTCTGTTACCTTTCTCTGTTAGTTTTCCAGGTCTTCTGACCTCTATGTTCTATGTTGTGTGTTTTTCTTTTACTGCTACAATTTCTGCTAGGAGGTGTCCAACTTTATCCCAGTCCCTAGTTCTTGTAGGGATCCCTCCCTTGCATCTATAGGTCTTCGTACAGACTAGCTGAGGACTTTAGCGGGTCTGATCGCAGGATCAGGTTCCCCGTTACATCGTAGGGATCCAGTTGAGTTCTATTGTAGGGACAGATCTCCTGTCTTTCCTTAGTGCTTGTAGCAGATTCTAACAACTGTGACATCACTGTGTGTATTATCCCTGTACTGTGACAACACTGTTTTTTTTATCCCAGTATTGTGACATCACTGTGTGTATTATCCCTGTGCTGTGACTTCAATCTGTGTATTATCTCTGTACTGTGACATCACTGTGTTTATTATATCTGTTCTGTGACATCACTGTGTGTATTATCTCAGTTCTGTGACATCACTGTGTGCATTATTTCTGTACTGTGACATCAGTGTGTTTATTATCTGTGTACTGGGACATCAATGTGTGTATTATTCCTGTACTGTGACATCACTGTGTTCATTATCTCTGTACTGGGACATCACTGTGTGTATTATCTCAGTTCTGTGACATCACTGTGTGCATTATTTCTCTACTGTGACATCAGTGTGTTTATTATCTGAGTACTGGGACATCACTGTGTATATTATCTCTGTACTGTGACATCACTGTATGTATTACAGTATCCCTGTACTGTGACATCACTGTGTGTATTATCTCTGTACTGTGACATCACTGTGTTTTTTATCCCAGTACTGTGACATCACTGTTTTTATTATCCCTGTCCTGTGACATCACTGTGTTTATTATCTCTGTACTGTTACATTACTGTATACATGATTCCTGTACTGTGACATGATTGTGTTTATTATTTCTATACTGTGACTTCATTCTCTGTATTATCCCTGTACTGTGACATCACTGTGTTTATTATCTCTGTACTGTAACATCACTGTGTGTATTATCCCTGTACTGTGACATGACTGTGTATTTCATCTCTGTACTGTGACATCACTGTATTATCCCTGTAGTGTGACAACACTGTGTGTATTATCTCTGTACTGTGACATCACTGTGTTTATTATCCCAGTACTGTGACATCACTGTGTTTATTTTCCCTATACTGTGACATCACTGTGTTTATAGACTCTGTACTGTGACATCACTGTGTGTATTATCCCTGTACTGTGACATTCCTCTGTTAATTATTTCTATACTGTGACATCATTCTGTGTATTATCCCTGTACTGTGACATCACTGTGTTAATTATCTCTATACTGTGACATCACTGTGTTAATTATCTCTGTACTGTGACATCACTGTGTGTATTATCTCTGTACTGTGACATCACTGTTTTATTATCCCAGTACTGTGACATCACTGTGTGTATTATCTGTGAACTGTAACAAAACTGTGTATTATCCCTATACTGTGACATCACTGTGTGTATTTTCTCTAAACTGTGACATCACTCTGTGTATTATCTGTGAACTGTGACATCACTGTGTTTATTATCTCTGTATTGTGACATCACTGTGTGTATTGTCTCTGTACTGTGACTTCACTGTGTGTATTATCCCTGTACTGTGACATCACTCTGTGTATTATCTCGATACTGTGACATCACTGTGTTCATTTTCTCTGTACTGTGACATCACTGTTTTTATTATCTCTGTACTCTGACATCACTGTGTTTATTATCTCTGTTCTGTGAAATCACTGTGTGTATTATCTCTGTACTGTAACATCACTGTGTCTATTATCGCTGAACTGTGACATCACTGTGTGTATTATCCCTGTACTGTAACATCACTCTGTGTATTATCTCTATACAGTGACATCATTGTGTTTATTATCTCAGTACTGTGACATCACTGTGTTTATTATCACTGTATTATGACATCACTGTGTTTATTATCTCTGTTCTGTTGCATCACTGTGTGTATTATCTCTGTACTGTAACATCACTGTGTTTTATCCCTGTACTATGACATCACTGTGTGTATTATCTCTGAACTGTGACATCACTCTTTGTATTATCTCTGTACTGTGACATCATTGTGATTATTATCTCTGTTTTGTGACATCACTGTGTGTATTATCTGTGTACTGTAACATCACTGTGTGTATTATCCCTATATTGTGACATCACTTTGTGTATTATCTCTGTACTGTGACATCACTGTGTGTATTATCCCTGTACTGTGACATCACTCTGTGTATTATCCCTGAACTGTGACATCACTGTTTTTATTATCTCTGTACTGTGACATCACTGTGTTTATTATCTCTGTACTGTGACATCACTTTGCTTATTATCTCTGTTCTGTGACATCACTGTGTGTATTATCTCTGTACTGTAACATCAATATGTATTATTTCTGAACTGTGACATCACTGTGTGTATTATCTCTGAACTGTGATATCACTGTGTTTTTTTTCTCTGTACTGTGACATCACTGTGTGTATTATCCCTGTACTGTGACATCACTCTGTGTGTTAACTCTGTACTATGACATCACTGTGTGTATTATCTCTGTACTTTGACATCACTGTATTTATTATCTCTGTACTGTGACATCACTGTGTGTATTATATCTGTACAGTGACATTACTGTTTTTATTATCCCAGTACTGTGACATCACTGTGTTTATTATATCTATTCTGTGACATCACTGTGTGTATTATTTCTGTACTGTAACATCACTGTGTGTATTATCCCTGTACTCTGACATCACTGTGTATAATCTCTGAACAGTGACATCACTGTGTTTATTATATCTGAACTGTGACATCACTGTGTTTATTATCTCTGTACTGTGACATTAATTTTTTTATTATTCCAGTACTGTGACATAACTGTGTTTATTATCCCTATACTGTAACATCACTGTCTTTATTATCTCTGTACTGTGACATAACTGTGTGTATTTTCCCTGTACTGTGATATCACTCTGTGTATTATCTCTGTACTGTGACATCACTGTTTTTATTATCTCTGTACTGTGAAGTCACTGTATTTATTTTCTCTGTACTGTGACATCACTGTATTTATTATCCCAGTACCGTGACATCACTGTGTTTATTATCTCAGTTGTGTGACAACACTGTGTTTATTATCCCTGTAGTGTGACATCACTGTGAGTATTATCTCTGTACTGCAACACCACTGTGTGTATTATCCCTGTACTGTGACATCACAGTGTGTATTATCTGTGGACTGTGACATCACTGTGTTTTTTATCTCTGTACTGTGACATCAATGTTTTTATTATCCTAGTTCTGTGACACCAATGTGTGTATTATCCGAGTACCGTGATATCACTGTGTTTATTAACCCTGTATTGTGACATCACTGTGTGTATTATCTCTGTATTGTGACATCACTGTGTGTATTATCCCTGTACTGTGACATCACTCTATGTATTATCTCTGTAGTGTGACATCACTGTTTTTATTATCTCTGTATTTTGAAATCACTGTGTTTAGTATCTCTGCACTGTGACATCACTGTGTTTATTATCTCTGTACTGTGACATCACTGTGTGTATTATCTCTGTACTGTGACATCACTGTGTGTATTTTCCCTGTACTGAGACATCAATGTGTGTTTTAACTGTGAACTGTGACATCACTGTGTTTATTATCTCTGTACTTTGAAATCACTGTTTATTATCTCTGTACTTTGAAATCACTGTGTTTATTATCTCTGTACTGTGACATCACTGGGTTTATTATCCCAGTACTGTGACATCACTGTGTTTATTATCTCTGTTCTGTGACATCACTGTGTGTATTATTCCTGTACTGTGACATCAGTGTGTTTACTATCTGTGTACTGTGACATCACTGTGATCATTATCTCTGTACTGTGACATCACTGTGTTTATTATTCCTGTTCTGTGACATCACTGTGTGCATTATCCCTGCACTGCGACATCACTGTGTGTTTAACCCCAGTAAGGAGATATCACTGTGTGCATTATATCTGTAGCGTTACATTATTGTGTTTATTATCTCTGTACTGTGACATTACTGTGTATATTACCCCTGTACTGTGACATCACTGTGTTTATTATCTCTGTACTGTGACATCACTGTGTATATTATCTCTATATTGTGACATCACTGTGTTTATTATCTCTGTATTGTGATATCACTTTGTGTATAATCCCTGTACTGTGACATCCCTGTGGGTATTATCTCTGTACTGTGACATCAGTGTGTGTATTATCCCTGTACTGTGATATCACTGTGTGTATTATCTCTGTACTGTGACATCACTTTGTTTATTATCCCAATATTGTGACATCACTGTGTGTATTATCCCTGTGCTGTGACATCACTATGTATATTATCTCTGTACTGTGACATCACTGTGTGTATTATCCCTGTACTGTAACATCACTGTGTGTATTATCTTTGTACCGTGATATCACTGTTTTCATTATGCCAGTACTGTGACATCACTGTGTGTATTATCTCTGAACTGTGACATCACTGTGTGTATTATCTCTGAACTGTGACATCACTGTGTGTATTATCTCTGTAGTGTGACATCACTGTGTATTATATCTCTGTACTGTGACATCACTGTGTGTATTATCCCTGTACTGTGACCACTCTGTGTATTATCTCTATACTGTGACATCACTGTATTTGTTATCTTTGTACTGTGAAATCACTGTTTATTATCTCAGCACTGTGACATCACTGTGTATATTATCTCAGTGCTGTGACATCACTGTGCGTATTGTCTCGGTACTGAAACATCACTGTGTGTATTAACCCTGTACTGTAACATCACTGTGTGTATTATCTGTGAACGATGACATCACTGTGTTTATTATCTCTGTACTGTGACATCACTGTGTGTATTATCTCTGTACTGTGACATCACTGTGTGTAATATCTCTGAACTGTGACATCACTGTGTGTTTTATCCATGAACTGTGACATCACTGTGTTTATTATCTCTGTACTGTGACATCACTGTGTGTATTATCTCTGTACTGTGATATCACCGTGTGTATTATACCTGTACTGTGACATCACTCTGTGTATTATCTCTATAATGTGACATCACTGTTTTATTATCTCTGCACTGTGAAATCACTGTGTTTATTATCTCTGTACTGTGACATCAATGTGTTTATTATCTTTGCACTGTGAATTCACTGTGTTTATTATCTCTGTACTGTGACATCACTGTGTTTATTATCTCTGCACCGTGAAATCAATGTGTTTATTATCTCTGTACTGTGACATCACTGTGTTTATTATCTCTGTATTGTGACATCACTGTATATATTATCCCTGTACTGTGACATCACTGTGTTTATTATTTCTATTCTGTGACATTATTCGGTGTATTATCCCTGCACTGTGACATCAATGTGTTTATTATCCCTGTACTGTGATACCACTCTGTGTATTATCTCTGTACTGTGACATCACTGTGTATATTATCTCTGTACTGTAACATCACTGTGTGTATTATCTCTTTACTGTGACATCACTGTGTGTATTATCTCTGTACTGTGACATCACTGTGTGTATTGTCTCTTTACTTTGACATCACTGTGTTTATTATCTCTGTACTGTGACATCACTGTGTGTATTATCTCTGTAATGTGACATCACTGTTTTTATTATCCCAGTACTGTGACATCACTGTGTTTATTATCTCTGTTCTGTGACATCACTGTGTGCATTATCTCTTTACTCTGACATCACTGTTTGTATTATCTCTGTAATGTGACATCACTGTGTTCATTATACCAGTACTGTGACATCAATGTGTTTATTATCCCTGTACTGTGACATCACTGTGTGTATTAACTCTGCACTGTGACATAACTGTGTTTTTTTATCTCTGTACTGTGACATCACTGTGTATACTATCCCTGTAGTGTGACATCACTATGTTTATTATTTCTATACTGTGACATCATTCTGTGTATTATCCCTGTACTGTGACTAGTGTTGAGCCACCCCCGTAGTGTTCGAGTTCGGTTCGGTTCGTCGAACACCCGTGTGTTCGCCGAACTGTTCGTCGAACTGTTCGTCGAACACCTTCGAACACCGTTAAAACCAATGGCAGGCAAACAAAAACACATAGAAACACATAGAAAACACCTTCAAAGGTGTCCAAAAGCTGACAAACTGCTCAGAAGACACAACTAACACATGGAAAAGTGACAAGTACATATAGTCATGCGAAAAGAAAAGAGGTGGAGGAGTAAAAGGAGGGGGAGACACAGATATAGGCATGTCATGCCCTTCTAAAATCCAAAAAGTGAGAAGCCGAGACGGCCAGTCCGCTCCTGCCCGTGCCACCTCCGTGTCGCCGGGTTTGTGCCAGAGCCGCGGTGAACCCTGACGGCCAGCCCCCCTCTCCCAATACTGGTGCCTGTCCGCTGGTGGGTCGAGAGAGCCCCCCTGTGGTGGAGGCAGCTCTAAGCTTTTTAATTTAAATTGTCCCTCTAATTTGAATGAATACACTTTAAATCCATTTACAAGGATCTATTGGAGGGCAAGTCTCATGCCAGCAGCCGCGTAATTCCAGCTCCAGTAGCGTCCACTAAAGCTGCTGCAGTTAAAAAGCTTTTATAAGGATCGAGCTCGGCTGTCCACCGCAAGGCATCCTAGTGCCAGTCCCAGCCCCTATGCCTTGGGGTGCCTCCTGATGCTCTTCACTAAGTATCCCGTGGTCCCGAAGCATTTCCTTTGAAAAAATTAAGTGTCCAAACTACAGGTGGTGTAGCTTGCTTAACAGCCGGGATAATCCGCTGACTAGCAGACACTGCTACTAGGCACAAAGTATTTCCTGGGCTAGATGCAGTTAAAAATTTGTAAGTAGATACTCTCGTTGGATGCTGAGAAAGCATTCCATAGAGTCTCCTGGCATGCCATATATGATTCTCTTAAAAAGCTTGGGGTAGGGGTCTAGGGGACCCTTTTATAGCCAAAATCACGGCCCTGTATCACAATACGTCACCTAGGCTGAAGATAAATGGAACTGTAGCACAGAGGGCTCGGTTGCTACAGACGTATTGCACCTCACCCAGAGGTGTGATATCTCACTCTCAGATAAGGATGGAGTGTGGATCAGGACCCGACACCTGCATGCATTACACCACATTGCCGTGGGGCAGGGCGACCAATATGCCCCTGAGATGGGCACGACAGTCCCTGTCCCTGGCTGGAGTGGGGGGAGGGAACACTGAGGAAGGGGAACCCTGCAGTGCAGGAGCAGGGAGGAAGCAGTTCCTGGGTGCATTGAGAAGGGAGTATAAAAGGTGGGCACCATCTTAGTTCAGTGCAGAGAAGTCTGAGCAGAAGTGGCAGGGAGCAGGGGCTCTGCATGAGCTCTGCTCCGGAGGCGGGCCTAGTAACAGAGGCCCAGGCCTGCAAGAGGGAGAAGGAAGGAAGAGGAGCGGAGAAGGCTCCAGGAACGAGGAATGAAGGGATCCCAGGGGTGCGGACGGGCGAGTCGCCACCGCACGCCCGAATCCACCTGCGTGGAGGGGTCAGGCCAAAGGGGGAGACCGGTCCCCGAACTAGTGGAGGCAGGAAACGACCCTCAGCTAGAAACTGGAGGCTCTGACATTTTATGTGGCGCAGCCCCTTGCTCCACCCGCTAGGAAGGCACCACATAGGGTCAGGGAAACTGGCGCCAAGTTTACCAAGAGGAGGCCCGAGGCAGCCGGACAGAAGTGTTGGTAAGAAAGGCCAGACAAAGGACACACAAAGGGGGTACTGTGAAGCGCTCCAAAGTTATCTGGGAGTTGTCTGAGCCCCTCACCTGGTGAGCACAGTACGACGTGGGCAGCCGTTACCTGCAGACGTGGTCTGGATAATAAGAACTGTGAGTAAAGGCCCTGAACTGCATCACTGACTCCGTGTCGTTACTGCTGCTGCCCTGCACCATCACCCCCATCCTCCGCATACACTGCCCTGAGGCTATACTCCTCCCGTGGGGAGTTATGCTATGCTCTGCTGCACCCACAACACCAGCCTTAGCGGTCTGCCCTGTAGCGGCGGTTCACTCTGACCGCAATCCACGGGTGGCGTAGTCGGACATTTAAACATCAAAACCACATAAATAGTTCCGCCACTGGTTTGACCGCCCTGAGCCACGGAACCGGATCGCCGCCACGAAGACTACAACCACCAGCATCCACCAAAAAGTGTCCGGCTCCGGGTGTCCCAAGGCCCAGGGGGTGCGTCAGAACATTTTCATCACCTTTCACAATCACCAATGGGACAAGGCAGGGATGTCCTCTGTCCCCTCTCTTATACATCCTAGTGACGGAGCACCTGCTCTCATCAATTCGCTATAACCCCAATATTAGGTGGATTGAGGTGGGAGGCACCGAGTACAAGTGCTCTCTATTTGCTGATGATGTCCTAGTATATATCACTCAATCACATATATCCATCCCTGCTGTTATGGCTGAAATAGATCACTTTGTTACATGGT
This sequence comes from Phyllobates terribilis, assembly GCF_046119375.1. Lineage (NCBI taxonomy): Eukaryota > Metazoa > Chordata > Amphibia > Anura > Dendrobatidae > Phyllobates > Phyllobates terribilis. Next base: position 381,728,471 of record NW_027362767.1, read on the forward strand.
AAAATTTTAAAATCAATGCAGCGAAGTCTGAGGCCCTCGATGTCTCCCTCCCTAAATCCATATAGGATTCCATCCAGTCCAACTTTCCCTTTGCCTGGCCCTCACAGGGTATCAAATACTTAGGAATTCCTATTCATAGAGACCTCTCCCATCTATGTTATCTTAATTTTGGGCCCTTTATTGAACAATTCCATACAGACCACGGTTGGCAAGTTAGAACTGTAAGATTCACTACGTGAACCACTGGTGTTTTGTGGAAAAGCACATGTACACCGCGTTCCAAATTATTATGCAAAAAGTGTTTAGGAGTGATAAGGGAAGAATTTGTTTGTTTGTCAGTTAAACTCATTGATGGTGATGTGTGTCAGGGCTCTTTATATCACTGTAAGCAATTGCAGACACCTGTGCTAATTAGTTTGGCAGGTGTGTCCAATGAAAGGCAAGACTACTTAAGAAGGCTCTCTCACATTATTAAGCAGCCTACATTTTCTGCCAAAATGGGAAAGAAAAAGGATGTGTCGGCTGCTGAGAAGCAACAAATTGTGGAGTGTTTAGGTCAAGGCATGACTACAATCAACATTGTGCGATGATCAGGATGAAGTGTCTTGGCAATCAAGAAGTATGTAGCTGATTCACAGTACACACGTGTGCGTGCTGATAAGGGCAAATTGAGGACTCTTTCCTACAGGCAATTACGTCAGGTTGAAACAGCAGCGGCAAAAAAGCCTTGTCATAGCAGCAGACAAGTTTTTGAAGCTGCTTGTGCCTCCAACGTCCCCCGAACAACAAGATGCAGGGTCCTTCAGAGGTTTGCAGCTGTGCATATGCCATCCTGTCGACCTCCTCTATCCACTTCACACAAGCAGAAACGGCTCCAGTGGGCCAAACATTACATGAAGACTGATTTCAAAACTGTTTTGTTCACGGATGAGTGCCGTGCAGCGCTCGATGGTCCAGATGAATGGAGTGGAGGATGGCTGGTTGATGGACACCCCACGCAAACACGGCTACAGCGCCAACAAGGAGGAGGTGGAGTAATGTTTTGGGCTGGAATCATGGGGAGAGAGATTGTCGGCCCCTTTAGGATCCCTGAAGGCGCTAAAGATGAACTCCATAATGTATGTGGATTTTCTCAAACAGCACTTCCTGCCATGGTTCAAGAAGAAGAACCGTGTATTTCACAGCAAGATCATTTTTCTGCATGATAATGCACCATCTCATGCTGCACATAAAACATCTGCATCTCTGGCTGATATGGGCATAAAAGGGGACAAACTTATGGTGTGACCCCCATGCTCCCCTGACCTCTACCCCATTCAGAACCTTTGGAGCATCATTAAAAGGAGTGTCTATGATGGCGGGAGGCAGTTCACATCTAAGCAACAGCTCTGGGAGGGTATTCTGTCCTCATGCAAAACAATTGAAGCAGAAACCATCCAAAACCTGACAAATTCAATGGACGAGAGAGTTCAGAAGCTCCTTTCGAACAAGGGGTCCTATGTGAAAATGTAACATCACCTAGAATTAAGTTTTGAGTTGAAAACTGTTTGATTTCAGTTTCTAACAACCTGCTAATGCTTATAATTTCAAAAATGACCATTTTTTTGGTCTTTATTAAAATGAAAAGGTTGATCGAAAAGTTTGGGGGATCTAAGAGTGTGGCAACCCAGTAGTCATGATTACTTCGAATTCTGACAATATGAGGGTCATGCTGCAGGTAGTGCAGCAAGAAGGCACTTATGTGTCTTGCGCATCTCGGAGCCCCAAAATTATTTTCCGGGCTAGATGCAGCTAAAAATTATTTTTAATTTTAAATCTGGGAAAGCTTATTATAGATGGCCTAATAGGATCAGTGCTGCACACTGCTACAAAGCCCAAATTATTTTCCAGTCAAGATACAGATAAACATGATTAGTAATTTGAAAGCTTAAAACGGTTGGTAGGGTGATTTTAACCAATCATCAAGCTTTTACTCTCCCCAGGATGACACAGGGGTAGAAAAGTCGTTTCGGATCCATGATTTGTTCATCTTTATGAACGTGAGTCTGTCTACATTATCAGTGGAGAGCCGCGTGCGCTTATCTGTCAGCACACCACCAGCAGCGCTGAACACACGTTCAGACAGAACGCTGGCTGCGGGGCATGACAAGATCTCCAAGGCGTAAGTGGCTAGCTCCGGCCATTTATCCAGATTGGAAGCCCAAAAAGAGCAAGGGTCCAGTGACACAGTCGTGGCTTCAATGTTTACTTGGAGATACTCCTGTACCATCGTCTCTAGGCGTTGACTATGTGTCAGACTTCTTGTCTCCTGTGGCCTTGCAAAGGATGGGCTAAAAAAGTGGTGAAATGATTCCGCAAAATTGATGTTACCAGCAGATACTGTGGTTCTGTTACGGTTTGAGTGCTGAACACTTGACGGTCCCACGGTTGGCAAGTTGGAACTGTGAGATTCACTACGTGCACCACTGGTATTTTGTGGAAAAGCACATGTAAGATTCTGCAACAGTCTCTGATGATACTCCTGCATGCGTGCATCCCTTTCTATGGCAGGAATAATTTCTGCAAATTTACTTTTGTACCGGGGATCTAACAGTGTGCCAACCCAGTAGTCAGGATTATTTCTAATTCTCACAATTCGAGGGTCATGTTGCAGGTAGTGCAGCAAGAAGGCACTCATGTGTGTTGCGCATCCAGGAGCACCAAGTCCCTGTTGTGTTGGTGGCGAGGTAACAATCATGCTTCCTTCCTCTGTCCTCTCCCCCCAACCTCGCACAACAGAAATGTGATCAAGGTCTCCCTCATCTGATGAGTCTTCCATCAGTTCGTCCTCCACTTCTTCCTGGGCTCCTGCACCTTCCTCACTAGTTTGGCTGCTACCATGCGCCCTGGTAAAACCATCTCCCCCACCCTCACATGCCTGCCGCCTTGGTGCTGCCGACCGTCTGGACCTTGCAGATGTTAGCCCTTCCGCATACAACTCCTCCTCCTCTACTTCCTCCACCTCCTCTTGTGCCACCACCTGACTCCGAATTCTGTTTAACATGTGCTCCAGAATGTAAATCACCGGAATAGTCATGCTGATAATGGCATCGTCAGCACTAAACATCTTCGTCGCCATTTCAAAACTGTGCAGAAGGGTGCATAGGTTCCTGATCTGAGACCACTCCTCCAGCGTGATTTGCCCCACCTCTGAATCTCGTTGGCCCAGGCTATACGTCAGAACGTATTGCACCAGGGCTTGTCGGTGCTGCCACAGTCGCTGCAACATGTGCAGAGTTGAATTCCACCGGGTAGGCACATCGCATTTTAGCCGGTGAAGTGGCAGGCCCAACGACTTCTGTAGAGATGTAAGTCGCTGAGCTGCGGGATGAGAACGGCGGAAGTGAGCACACAGCGACCGTGCCCTCTGCAGAAGGCCATCTAGTCTGGGATAGTGGGCTAAAAATTGCTGGACAACCAGGTTCAACACGTGAGCCATACAAGGCACGTGTGTGACATTGCCCCGGCGAAGGGCCGCACCCAGGTTTGCAGCATTGTCGCACACGGCCTTCCCTGGTTTCAGGTCCAGTGGAGACAACCATTCATGAAATTGGTTCTCCAGAGCGGACCACAACTCCTCAGCTGTGTGACTCACATTTCCCAGACATTTCAATGTAAAAACCGCCTGATGACGTTGAGCCCTACTGCCAGCATAGTAAGGAGGTGTGCAGGATCCCTTCTGCGCAGTTAGAAAGCTTGTGGCATGACCAGACAGGCTTTGGGTGCAGGTGGAAGACCGAGAGGAGGTTGAGGAGGCAGAAGCAGTGGAGGAACTTTGACATAAAGAGGATTGACGCACAACTCGTGGGGATGGCAAGACTTGGACAGCAGCCCCTTGTCCTGCTGTCACCATAGTTACCCAGTGCCCAGTCAGCGACATGTAACGCCCCTGTCCATGCCTACTCGTCCAAGTGTCTGTGGTGAAATGCACCCTGTCACACACAGAGTTTCTCAAAGAAGCGGTGATGTTGTGTGCGACATGCTGGTGGAGCGCAGGCACACCTTTCTTTGAGAAGTAGTGCTGACTGGGCATCTGGTACTGGGGCACTGCGACGGACATAAGGTCTCGAAAATCCTCTGTGTCCACCAGGCGGAAAGGCAGCATTTCTGTAGCCAAGAGCTTGCAGATGGTGAAATTCAACCTCTTAGCTTTCTCATGGCTAGGAGGAAATGGTCTTTTACTTGTCCACATCTGAGGGACCGAGGGCTGGCTATTGTGCTTAGACGGGGTTGATAAGGGTGTCCCCGGCAAACTGCCGGTCTGTGAGGAAGATGCAGGCGGACATGTTAGGTTGCCTTGATCCAAAGGTGGTGCTATCGATGTCGGACAGCGCTCAACACCAGCTGGTGTTACCACCTCCAAAGAAAATGATGACCTGCCAATCACGCTGGCTGTTGCGGGTAAAGAGGTGGCAGGTCTGCGCCCCAAAACAGGTGTGACTGCTGTCCCCCCAGTCACAGAGGATGAAGAGGCCGCGGATGCACAAGATATGGCAGACGGTGATTGGCCCGGCCGGCTAGGCCGCATTGTAGCACACTGAGCTTCCCACTGCAACTTATGCTTCATGTCCATGTGCCGGTTCATGCATGAAGTACTCAAACTATGTATTTTTTGGCCTCTACTTAGCTTTTGCTGACAAATGTTACAGATAACACGAGTTGGGTCATCTTTATCGATCTGAAAAAATGCCCAGGCTATGCAAGGCTTAGCACCCATGCGACCTGAAGAGCGACCACGACTTGTGGTGAGAGGCAGAGTTGTGTTTGAGGATGCAGTTGTTGACGTGCTTCCAGTACTACGTCTCTGTCCAGGAAGGCGCAACCTGACCTCGTCGTCACTAGCATCTTCCTCCACCTCCTCTGCTGACCTCATCTCTTGGCTGACTGTGGGTTGACAGTAAGTGGGATCTCCGACCTCATCATCATCACCCTGTGCGTTATCACACCCGTCGTCCTCAGAGCCAACCTGTTCCTGCCCTGACAAAAAACTAAAGTTGTCGCTCCAATCAGGTATTTGAGTCTTATCATCGTCTTCCTCATTGTCTCCACCAACAGGAGTTACAGTTTGGGAATGAGGGTCTACATTATGGTCAGAACCTTCTGCGTCTGGTCCTGGATCCGACTCATAAAGATTCTGGGCATCAGTGCAGATCATTTCCTCGTCTGGATTCACAGAAGCGCTGGAGTCGACCTCTGATTCCCAGGCTATAGTATGAGTAAACAGCTCTGCAGACTCAACCATCTGTTCTACCTCATACTCAGACGGGCAGCTGGAGATTTGGGAGCTGTGAGGAAGCAAGTGCGATTTGGGTGACACCTTTGAGGACTGGAGTATTTGTGATGTTGAAGTTGATGTGGAGGAGAGCCCACTTAAAGGAGCACTTGATATCCGTTGAAGCACCTGCTGTTTTTGTGCCTCATCTGGAATTTGTAGCGATTGGCGTGTCCGTAAGAAAGGGATCTTATCACATTGTCCGCTAAAAGAAGTAGACATTTTAGTTTGGCTGGAAGATGGTCTTTCTTCTGCACCTACCCCACGGACACAACCTTTTTTCCCCTTCCCAACACGCCTATTCCCCTTTCCACCAGCAGCAGGCCTTTTTCCACTCATTTTGGTGGTTAACTAATTCACAACTCTGGAGTTGTTTGCACAAAAAAACAATGGATGGTAACCGAGCAGAGCTGAGTGGCCAAACTGTGGTATTAGGCCAAAACTATTGGCTGGGCTAGATGCAGAAAAAAATTATTTTTAATTTGCAACCTGATGGAGGTCAGTATAGATGGACTAATAGAACAAGTCCCACACGCTGCTAGAAGCCCAAATATTTTTTCAGAGATAAATGAAGAAAAAAATTATTTTTAATTTGCAACCTGATGGAGGTCAGTATAGATGGACTAATAGACCAAGTCCCACACACTGCTAGAAGCCCAAATATTTTTTCAGAGCTAGATGCAGAAAAAAATTATTTTTAATTTGCAACCTGATGGAGGTCAGTATAGATGGACTAATAGACCAAGTCCCACACACTGCTAGAAGCCCAAATATTTTTTCAGAGCTAGATGCAGAAAAAAATTATTTTTAATTTGCAACCTGATGGAGGTCAGTATAGATGGACTAATAGACCAAGTCCCACACACCGCTAGAAGCCCAAATATTTTTTCAGAGCTAGATGCAGAAAAAAATTATTTTTAATTTGCAACCTGATGGAGGTCAGTATAGATGGACTAATAGACCAAGTCCCACACACTGCTAGAAGCCCAAATATTTTTTCAGAGCTAGATGCAGAAAAAAAATATTTTTAATTTGCAACCTGATGGAGGTCAGTATAGATGGACTAATAGAACAAGTCCCACACGCTGCTAGAAGCCCAAATATTTTTTCAGAGATAAATGAAGAAAAAAATTATTTTTAATTTGCAACCTGATGGAGGTCAGTATAGATGGACTAATAGACCAAGTCCCACACACTGCTAGAAGCCCAAATATTTTTTCAGAGCTAGATGCAGAAAATTTTTTTATTCAATTTGCAACCTGATGGAGGTCAGTATAGATGGAAAATAGACCAAGTCCCACACACTGCTAGAAGCCCAAATATTTTTTCAGAGCTAGATGCAGAAAAAAATTATTTTTAATTTGCAACCTGATGGAGGTCAGTATAGATGGACTAATAGACCAAGTCCCACACACTGCTAGAAGCCCAAAAATAATTTTTCAGAGCTAGATGCAGAAAAAAATTATTTTTAATTTGCAACCTGATGGAGGTCAGTATAGATGGACTAATAGACCAAGTCCCACACACTGCTAGAAGCCCAAATATTTTTTCAGAGCTAGATGCAGAAAATGTTTTTATTCAATTTGCAACCTGATGGAGGTCAGTATAGATGGACTAATAGACCAAGTCCCACACACTGCTAGAAGCCCAAATATTTTTTCAGAGCTAGACGCAGAAAAAAATTATTTTTAATTTGCAACCTGATGGAGGTCAGTATAGATGGACTAATAGACCAAGTCCCACACACTGCTAGAAGCCCAAATATTTTTTCAGAGCTACATGCAGAAAAAAAATATTTTTAATTTGCAACCTGATGGAGGTCAGTATAGATGGACTAATAGAACAAGTCCCACACGCTGCTAGAAGCCCAAATATTTTTTCAGAGATAAATGAAGAAAAAAATTATTTTTAATTTGCAACCTGATGGAGGTCAGTATAGATGGACTAATAGACCAAGTCCCACACACTGCTAGAAGCCCAAATATTTTTTCAGAGCTAGATGCAGAAAAAAATTATTTTTAATTTGCAACCTGATGGAGGTCAGTATAGATGGACTAATAGAACAAGTCCCACACACTGCTAGAAGCCCAAATATTTTTTCAGAGCTAGATGCAGAAAAAAATTATTTTTAATTTGCAACCTGATGGAGGTCAGTATAGATGGACTAATAGACCAAGTCCCACACACCGCTAGAAGCCCAAATATTTTTTCAGAGCTAGATGCAGAAAAAAAATATTTTTAATTTGCAACCTGATGGAGGTCAGTATAGATGGACTAATAGACCAAGTCCCACACACTGCTAGAAGCCCAAATATTTTTTCAGAGCTAGATGCAGAAAAAAAATATTTTTAATTTGCAACCTGATGGAGGTCAGTATAGATGGACTAATAGAACAAGTCCCACACGCTGCTAGAAGCCCAAATATTTTTTCAGAGATAAATGAAGAAAAAAATTATTTTTAATTTGCAACCTGATGGAGGTCAGTATAGATGGACTAATAGACCAAGTCCCACACACTGCTAGAAGCCCAAATATTTTTTCAGAGCTAGATGCAGAAAAAAATTATTTTTAATTTGCAACCTGATGGAGGTCAGTATAGATGGACTAATAGACCAAGTCCCACACACTGCTAGAAGCCCAAATATTTTTTCAGAGCTACATGCAGAAAAAAATTATTTTTAATTTGCAACCTGATGGAGGTCAGTATAGATGGACTAATAGACCAAGTCCCACACACCGCTAGAAGCCCAAATATTTTTTCAGAGCTAGATGCAGAAAAATTTTTTATTCAATTTGCAACCTGATGGAGGTCAGTATAGATGGACTAATAGACCAAGTCCCACACACTGCTAGAAGCCCAAATATTTTTTCAGAGCTAGATGCAGAAAATTTTTTTATTCAATTTGCAACCTGATGGAGGTCAGTATAGATGGACTAATAGACCAAGTCCCACACACTGCTAGAAGCCCAAATATTTTTTCAGAGCTAGATGCAGAAAAAAATTATTTTTAATTTGCAACCTGATGGAGGTCAGTATAGATGGACTAATAGACCAAGTCCCACACACTGCTAGAAGCCCAAATATTTTTTCAGAGCTACATGCAGAAAAAAATTATTTTTAATTTGCAACCTGATGGAGGTCAGTATAGATGGACTAATAGAACAAGTCCCACACGCTGCTAGAAGCCCAAATATTTTTTCAGAGATAAATGAAGAAAAAAATTATTTTTAATTTGCAACCTGATGGAGGTCAGTATAGATGGACTAATAGACCAAGTCCCACACACTGCTAGAAGCCCAAATATTTTTTCAGAGCTAGATGCAGAAAAAAAATATTTTTAATTTGCAACCTGATGGAGGTCAGTATAGATGGACTAATAGACCAAGTCCCACACACTGCTAGAAGCCCAAATATTTTTTCAGAGCTAGATGCAGAAAAAAATTATTTTTAATTTGCAACCTGATGGAGGTCAGTATAGATGGACTAATAGAACAAGTCCCACACGCTGCTAGAAGCCCAAATATTTTTTCAGAGATAAATGAAGAAAAAAATTATTTTTAATTTGCAACCTGATGGAGGTCAGTATAGATGGACTAATAGACCAAGTCCCACACACTGCTAGAAGCCCAAATATTTTTTCAGAGCTAGATGCAGAAAAAAATTATTTTTAATTTGCAACCTGATGGAGGTCAGTATAGATGGACTAATAGACCAAGTCCCACACACTGCTAGAAGCCCAAATATTTTTTCAGAGCTAGATGCAGAAAAAAATTATTTTTAATTTGCAACCTGATGGAGGTCAGTATAGATGGACTAATAGACCAAGTCCCACACACCGCTAGAAGCCCAAAATATTTTTTCAGAGCTAGATGCAGAAAATTTTTTTATTCAATTTGCAACCTGATGGAGGTCAGTATAGATGGACTAATAGACCAAGTCCCACACACTGCTAGAAGCCCAAATATTTTTTCAGAGCTAGATGCAGAAATTTTTTTTATTCAATTTGCAACCTGATGGAGGTCAGTATAGATGGACTAATAGACCAAGTCCCACACACTGCTAGAAGCCCAAATATTTTTTCAGAGCTAGATGCAGAAAAAAATTATTTTTAATTTGCAACCTGATGGAGGTCAGTATAGATGGACTAATAGACCAAGTCCCACACACTGCTAGAAGCCCAAATATTTTTTCAGAGCTAGATGCAGAAAAAAATTATTTTTAATTTGCAACCTGATGGAGGTCAGTATAGATGGACTAATAGACCAAGTCCCACACACCGCTAGAAGCCCAAATATTTTTTCAGAGCTAGATGCAGAAAAAAATTATATTCAGTTTGCAACCTGATGGAGGTCAGTATAGATGGACTAATAGAATGATGCTATGCCCATAAGATTTTACTTCACTAGGTGCAGTAAAAAAATTGGTATTCTATACACAGGTGGTATATCTTGCAACACAGATAGGCTACTCCACTGACTAACACACTCTGCAATAGGCCAAAAAGGATTAGCTTTGCTAGATTCAGCCAAATGCTGTGAAAAAAACTTGCACAGCACTGGCACAGACCTGCCTGGCAAAAACTGATAGGAACTCATGTAACCTAGTCCTGAAAAGGACTCTAATTACAATTAGTCTTTACTCCCACAATCTATCTATTTAAGAGCACAGACCTGCCTGATAAAAGTCGTAGGAAATGCTGTAACCTAGTCCTTAAAAGGACTGCAATCACAACTATTCCCTACTCCCAAGCTATCTGTATATTTGTGCGAAAATTGGCTTGAAATTAACAAGGTATAGCGCACACAGCAACAGCGGTGCCGTCTAACACGCAGCTGCAGCAGTGAGAAAATGGTGGCGACGGGGAAAATGGCTTGGTCTTATAGGGCAAGGACATGTGACATACACTGCCAATCACACATGCCCTTGCTTGTGTGAAAAAAAGCACTTCGCTCCGTGTGTGCGCTGCTGATAGGCTGACAGATTGCACCTCCCCACTGCAAATGCGGGAAAGAGAAAAAAAAATGGAGATCTTCATTGTTCCTGCAGAGATCCATCCCCTGCCCCTCCCCCCGCCCCGCTGTACACTCAAACTGCGTATTAACATTAATTTTCATCATTACTGAGAAAAAATCCAGTTATGATTTTGGTGCACGAACAGTTATCGAACATAACCTCGAACAGCCGAATTTTTCTCAAATTGTTCGTGTTCGCCGACCGGCTCGAACACCGCCCAAAACAGCTCGAATTTGAGATTGGCGAACAGTTCGAGTAGAACAACGCTCATCTCTAACTGTGACATCACTGTGTTTATTATCTCTGTACTGTGAGATCACTGTGTCTATTATCTCTGTACTGTGACATCAATGTGCGTATTATCTCTTTACTGTGACATCACTGTGTTTATTATATCTGTACTGTGACATCACTGTGTGTATTATCTCTATACTGTGACATTAGTCTGTGTATTAACTCTGTACTTTGACATCACTCTGTGCATTGTCTCTGTACGATGACATCATTGTGTTTATTATCCCTGTACTGTGACATCACTGTGTTTATTATTTCTGTATTGTGACATCACTGTGTATATTATCCCTGTACTGTGAAATCACTGTTTATTATTTCTATTCTGTGACATCATTCGGTGTATTATCCCTGCACTGGGACATCATTGTGTTTATTATCCCTGTACTGTGATATCACTCTGTGTATTATCTCTGTACTGTGACATCAATGTGTTTATTATCCCAGTACTGTGACATCACTGTGTATATTATCTCTGTATTGTGACATCACTGTGTGGATTATCCCTGTACTGCGACATCACTGTTGTATATTATCTCTGTACTGTGACATCTCTGTGTGTATTATCCCACTACTGTGATATCACTTTGTTATTATCCCAGGACTGTGACATCACTGTGTGTATTATCTCTGTACTGTGACTTCACTGTGTGTATTATCCCTGTACTGTGACAACAATCTGTGTATTATCTCTGGACTGTGACATCACTGTTTGTATTATCTCTGTACTGTGATATCACTGTGTGTATTATCCCTGTAATGTGACATCAGTGTTTATTATCTGTGTACTGTGACATCACTGTGATTATTATCTCTGCACTGTAACATCACTGTGTTTATTTTTCCTGTTCTGTGACATCACTTTGTGTATTATCCCTGTACTTTGACATCATTCTGTGTATTATCCCTGTACTGTGCCATCACTGTGTTTATTAGCTCTGTATTGTGACATCAATGGAGTTTATTATCTCTGTACTGTGACATCACTGTGTTTATTATCTCTTTACTGTGATATGACTTTGTCTATTATCCCTGTACTATGACATCACTGCGTTTATTGTCCCTGTACTATGACATCATTGTGTTTATCCCTGCACAGTGACATCACTGTGTGTATGATCCCAGTACTTTGACTTCATTGAGTTTTTTATCTCTGTACTGTGACAACACTGTGGTTATTATTCCTGTTCTTTGACATCTCTGTGTGTATTATCCCTGAACTATGACATTACTGTGTGTGTTATCTCTGCACTGTGACATCACTGTTTTTACTATCCCTGTACTGTTACATCACTGTGTTTATTATCTCTGTATTGTGATATCACTGTGTTTATTATCCCTGTACTATGACATCTGTGTTTATTATCTCTGTACTGTGACATCACTGTTCTTATTATTCCTGTTCTGTGACATCACTGTGTGTATTATCCTTGTACTTTGACTTCACTGTTTATTATCTCTGTACTGTGACATCACTGTGTGTATTATCCCTGTAATGTGACATCACTGTGTTTATTATCTCTGTACTGTGACATCACTGTGTTCATTATCTCTGTACTGTGCCATTACTGTGTGTTTAATCCCTGTACTGGGACTTCATAGTGTGCATTATCCCTGTACTGTGACATCACAGTGTGTATTATCTCTTTACTGTGACATCACTGTGTTTATTTTCCCAGCACTGTAAAATCACTGTGTTTATTATCCCTGTACTGTGACATCACTGTGTTTATTATCCCTGTACTGTGACATCACTGTGTTTATTATACCTGTACTGTGACATCAGTGTTTTATACCCCTTTACTGTGACATCACTGTGTAAATTATTACTGTACTGTAACATCACTGTGTGTATTTCCCCTGTACTGTGACATCACTGTGTATATTATTTCTGTACTGTGACATCACTGTGTGTGTTATCACTGTACTATGACATCACTGTATATATTATCTCTGTACTGTGACATCACTGTGTTTATTATCCCTGTACTGTGACATTACTGTGTTTATTATCCCTCTCTTGTGACGTCATTGTATTTATTATCCCTGTACTGTGATTGTGACGAAATGGACCCCTTTTATATACAACATAGGATGATTTCTTATTTTTCCAGACAATTTGGTATTTTGTGGCGAACTCGTACTATGCCACTCATGGGTTAAGTTCTTACAATCTAGCTGGACACTTTTTTGTATACCCATTGTTTCTAGAGTCTTGTAGATGTTGGTGATGTTAATGTAGGTAATGCAATTATCTCTCTTCTGTAAGGTCAGAGGAATTTAATCCTGTGAAAATGCCATTGCATTACCATGTGGATTGTTGACTCTATGTAAATTGCCTCAGCCACCATTGTTCTAATGTCATAACTTGGAGACCGAATGTCTCCTTCTAGCATTTCATTGTAGGACTATATCAATCAGTATGTGGCTCTCCCTTGCCTGGACTACAATACGACCAAAAATGGTTATTTGGGTCTTGAGATCCAGCCAATGAAAAGACAGTCTTATTCCACCAATCGTGAAGTCCCCGGTATCCTGCAATGAGGGCTGAGGGTATATCAGGAGGACTGTTCAGTTGACCAGGAGATTTTTGTCTACTGCCCTCAGCCGAAGGCATGTCGGTCACGACTGCAGGTGCACTAGCTTGAAGACAGACAGCTAATTTAGGACCTTCGGATTCGAATGAGAGAACAACGACTGCATAGGACACAACCCAGGTTGGGACATTTCGGTCACCTGGTTACAGACTTTTCCGTGCTGTCTCAGTTCTAAACTCCGGCATTATTTCTTTCTGGGCAGGTGCCTGCCAAAAGAAGGGGACCACTGGTTTGGAGTAAATAGTCCAGGAAGATCTGAGATCCGAAGAATCTAAAACCCTGGTGAGCCAGTAGAAGGGTGAGACTCTGTCGCCTGCTACAATTTGTGCTGTGCTGGTTATGTGTAATATGCTGTTAGTTGTTGGGGATCCAATAAAGCCTTAATATTGTGATTCCCTCACCCTGTGTTGTCTGAGTAGCGTTCTGCCCACGGTTGAGGAGTCCGGGCGTTCAGTTGGGGATGAGCCCTGGTCCACGGTGTCTTTCTAAAGGCGGCTGTGCCAGCGGACGAGAGCACCCACTGACCCCGTGTCTTTACAATTGGTGGCAGCGGTGGGATACTACTCAGCCTAGTTTATCCAGGAGAGCTGCAGGGGACTGGTGTTCGTGGACACCGTCCAGGGGCTCAACAACCAGGGAGTCATATAAGCATACCCAGCAAGCCATAGGTGAGGGATTCAGGTTTCAGACACTGCCATGTCCAACCCCACCAGCTCAGCCATGGGACAAGGGCCGGAGAGGAGATACGACCGCATCAGTAAATGGATGCTACAGGATATGTGCCAGAGACGAAATGTTGAATACAGGAGCGCTGACACTCGGGCGGCTTTGATCCAGTAATTTGTCCATTGGGAGATCCAGAATGAGGTGGAGGTCGTTGAGGACCCCGTCGACGTTGTACCCAAGGATGTCCACCATGTGTCTCATCCTGGGTCCTGTGACAATCTGGAAGCCACCAAATCCCCAGCAGAAAAGCCAAGGAATGGTTGGCTGCCTTGGGGCCTGAAGCTTCAAGAGAAGAAAGGGCTGGTGTTTTACAAGCAGTGCTTGTAGCTCCAATTTCCTTACCACCAGCGCCCACCTCCACAATAGACCGCCACCAAGTAATTCATCTTCGCTACAGTGACGTACCAGTGATGAATGAATTCAGCACAGAGATTGATGAACACTTGCAAAACTTTGAGGTGATGATGAGTATGCACAGGGTGCCCAGAGCTGAGTGGCCCTGATACCTGTGGACAAGTATGCCTGGTCGGGCCCAGGAGGCTGTCCGATCACTTGGGCCTCAGGATTGCTTGGACTATGGAATTATTAAGGACAATCAGTTGACCCTTTTTGCCATAACCCTTGAGAGATATCGCATTAAGTTCCGGACTCTGCCTCGCCAGGGTGTATCCTACGTTGAATTTGGCAGTCAGCTCCGGCGACACTGTAACCGCTGGCTCGATGGTCAGGCTACCCACTCTGTTGCAGCCCACCGGGACATGATAGTACTCGAACAGCTTATAGAAAAGATGGACCCGGAAATACGAGAATGGGTGGCGGACCGGAAGCCCGACACCCTCGAGCAAGCAGCCTGATTGGCTGATGAATTTACAGCCAACCGACCCAGCTGGAGACCCAATAGACCCACCGATCCCAGGAGGTTCCTCAACCATGGATCCCAACGGCCTCCAGAATCCCATGCTGGACTAACTCACTATGCCACAGAAGCCCCAACAGGGCCAAGGCTTACCAACAGGGCCCGTGATTTGCCTAACCCATGATGCTGTTATATGTGTGGGCACCTTGGACACATGGCCAAAGAGTGTCTTCAAAACTGGGGCCTCATGCCTGGAGCCCGTCTGCCAGCTCAACCAGTCAACATATGCAGAGATGAACCAGTGAGGCATGGAGGATACTACCCCCACGAAACACGAGCAGCTGAGGAAGTGATTTATCCGATCCACACCTTGCGGCAGGCCGGACACCGTACACCAGCCAACCTCAATCGCCACATACAGGCGGTCAAGTTTCTTGGAATACCGGCTCAGGGGGACACTGGATTCTCAATCACCCTGGTTAGCACAGATATTGTTCCAGCTGAACATCATTTGCCAGGCCGCCAAGTGACCATCTCCCTTGCTGGGGGCCAGCGATCAAACATCCCTCTGGCACGAGTGCAGTTGGACTGGGGAACTGACCAGGGAGAGGTTGAAGTTGGGCTCATGGACGGCCTCCCAACTCCTGTCCTTTTGGGAAACTACCTAGGACAAGGATTATCCAGCCAGTTCGTCACCGCCATCACCCGCAGCCAAGCCAAGAATCAACCGTGTGCAGATCTTTCTACCAACCCATCCTAGGATAACCCACCCCCGCAGTCTTCAACCTCCTCTTCTGAGCCAACAAATGTGAGTACATGAAACCAAACTGTGGCCATTGACTGGGGGGAGATAGATCGTAAGGAGTTCAGGGAAGCCCAACTGACAGACCACACCCTAGAGAGTATCTGTAGTGCAGCTGCCCAACCTGGGGGAGGAAATCAGGGGGAGGTGTATAGATGGAAAAGAGGCCTTTTATATCAGGAAAAGCCCGCATCCTGCCCAGAAAGACCTTAGACCCGTGTACATCAGCTTGTGGTATCCCAGCAATACCGACCCCAGCTACTGCGCTTAGCTCATGATGTTCCCGCAGCTGGGAACATGGGGACCAAAAAGACCAGGGCCCGCCTGTTACGTAGTTTTTTTTGGCCAAGGGTCACTCAAGAAGTGAAGAACTACAGAACCTCTGGTCCAGTGTGTCAACGTATGGGCGGAGCCCCATGTCGGGCCCCACTCCAACCCATGCCTTTGATAGGGGAGCAGTTTGTAACATCCCTGGCGGTGTGCTTGCATAGTGTACCACCTCCCACCATGCAAGACCGCAATCTTACCCATCAGTCGAGCCTGCAAACTTTGCTCCAGTTCATGCTGTGTGCATGTCTCTTGTCTGACTGCTTAGGGCGGCGGCCCGGTTACTTCCTGATTCTTATAGCTGCTGTGGGCACACCCCATATGCATCTCCAGCCTATTGCTGTGAGTCACTGGATATTTAAACCCCCTCCACCCAGAAGGAGGTGCCTGAGCAACACTATCTATCAGGGTGCTCCTTGCCTCTGAGTTGCCAGGTCTTGTCCTGTATCTTGTCTGTTTCTGCCACCCTGGGGGCTGTATACCCAGGCCTGTTATCTGTGACTTCTAGTCCATTTCCGCCACCCTGGGGGCTGTATACCCAGGCTTGTTCCTGTATCTCGTTGCAGTATCAGATCCTGTCTGAACTGTCTCCTAGCCTGTTACCTGTTTGTCTCTATGTCCATACCCTCCCGTTTCCTGCAGTGTCTGAACCTGCACCTAACTCCAACTCATTATATCTGTACTTCTGTTTGTGAGTTTTGTGTCCACTCGCTACTTCATTGTAAGTACCTTGTGTGTATCTGGTTTTGCTTGTCCCTTTTCACTTCCTCCGCATCTACCTTCTGTGTTCTAGCCATATTCCTGTATTTTCCTTTCTGTTCCATGTGAACAGAGCCCCGTCCTCTGTGCCTGCACCGTCAGCCCTGTACTGCTCTGCTTGCACACCGCTCCGGCGGTTTTGCTCTACTCTGCTTTGCCCACCGCTCCGGCGGTTCCTCTCTGCTCTGCCTAGCCCACCGCACCTGCGGTTTCGCTCTGCTCTGCCTTGTCCACCGCTTCGGCGGTTCCTCTCTGCTCTGCCTTGTCCACCGCTTCGGCGGTTCCTCTCTGCTCTGCCTTGTCCACCGCTCCGGTGGTTTTGCTCTGCTCTGCTTGCTCACCGCGCCAGTGGTTTCTCTCTGCTCTGCCTTGCCCACCGCTCTGGAGATTCCTCTCTGCTCTGCCTTGTCCACCGCACCTGTGGTTTCGCTCTGCTCTGCCTTGTCCACCGCTCCGGCGGTTTCGCTCTGCTCTGCCTTGTCCACCGCACCTGCGGTTCCGCTCTGCTCTGCCTTGTCCACCGCACCTGCGGTTCCGCTCTGCTCTGCCTTGTCCTCCGCTCCGGCGGTTTCGCTTTACTCTGCTTGTCTACCGCATCTCCGGCTCTGTTCCTGTCTCCCAGTCTGTACTGAACCCTATCCAGCCTGCGCTCCAACCTGCTAGTACCTACCTGTCTGCACTCCAGCCATGCTTGCCAGTATCTCCCTGTCTGCATACCAGTCGTGCTTACCAGTACCCACCTGTCTGCATACCAGTCGTGCTTGCCAGTACCCACCTGTCTGCATACCAGCCGTGCCTGCCAATACCCACCTGTCTGTATGCCAGTCTAACCTGCCTGTTCCTGCATTCCCCGGTGTGGGTCAACAGCTGTGACTGGGGTCTGACCTGGAGTAGCACCTGGTCATTCTGCTTGGTTCCTCCTTGGTTCACGGAGTCGACTGAGCCGCCGTGCGACCTTGGTCAGATCGGGTTGATACTTAGCTACGCCCCTCCAGGCACTCCTCGGTTCATGGTACAGTGGGATCACTAATCACGCTCACGCCAGTCAGTCCGGGCATGAGTGTAACAGTGTTTCGGAGAGTTGCCATTGATTTAGTAGGCCCCTTAGCCATCCCCAGCCACAGCGGGAAAAGATTCATCCTCACCCTGGTAGACTTTGCCACCAGCTACCCAGAAGCCACTGCCTTGACTTCCATAGATGCAGAACATGTGGCTCAAGCTTTACTGGACATCTTTAGCTGAGTAGGGTTTCCACAGGAAGTATTAACTGACCAGGGGCCACAGTTCCAAAGTGAACTTTTTCAGACCCTCTGGGAGAAACATGGAGTCCGCCTCATGTGCACAACCCCCTACCATCCTGAAGCGAATGGATTGCGTGAGCGCTTCAATGGAACCCTGAAACAGCTCATTAGCCGTTATGTACAGACCGAGGGAGGGGACTAGGAGAAAAACCTGCAGCAGCTCCTTTTTGCTTACCGTGAGGTGCCGCAGGACTCCACCGGGTTCTCCCCCTTCGAATTGCTGTACGGCCGAAAAGTACGGGGGCCCTTAGAGCTGGTACGAGAAAGTTGGGAGGGCACCTTCCCCACAAAAGAGGTTCCCATGCTAGATTATGTTCAGAAATTTAGGGAAAGGATGAGGCACCTCATGGCATTAGCCCACGGGAACTTAGAAGTGGCTCAGGAAAGGCAAAAACGATGTTATGACCGCGCTGCCCAACTCCGAGATTTTGCCTGTGGACAGAAGGTCCTAGTACTCGTACCGGTATGAAAAAACAAGCTGCAAGCCATGTGGGTGGGTCCATTTACCATTACCAGGAAACGTGGCGATACTGACTACACCGTGGCCTTGGACAGAGCAGAGGTTCGTGAGCGTACCTACCATGTTAACAGGCTAAAAGCTTATGAGGAAAGAGAGGTCACCAACTTAGCAGTTTGTTGTCCCGATTTAGATGACCCTGATATAGACCAGAACCCAGACCTATTAGTGGACTTCAAAAGGGACATGTGGGTAAAAGATGTATCACTTGGGGAACAGCTGTGGCCATCACAGAAGCAACAGTTATCAGACGTACTGAGCCCATATGAATCCCTATTCACGAGCTTGCCCGGTCGAACACCTCTGGTCCGGCATCATCTCAACACGGGTATCCACTCCCCTAAGCCAACCCGCCTACCGAGTGACACCACCGGTGTTGGCAATGATGAAGGCCGAGGTGGGTGACATGTTAAACATGAGAGTTATAGTCCCCTCCCAAATCCCATGAGCTGCCAGTGTTGTGCTGGTGCCAAAAAAAGGACAAGAGTACTCGTTTCTGTGTGGACTATAGACTTCTCAATGAGATCACAGTTACGGATGCCTACCCCATGCCCCGGGTGTATGAACTACTAGATCGGTTGGTGGGATCTTGGTTTATATCCACCCTCGATCTGAGCAAGGGATACTGGCAGATCCCACTCACAAGAGAGGCTCAAGAGAAATCAGCTTTCATAACCCCTTTTGGCCTATATGAGTTCACC
This sequence comes from Phyllobates terribilis, assembly GCF_046119375.1. Classification (NCBI taxonomy): domain Eukaryota; kingdom Metazoa; phylum Chordata; class Amphibia; order Anura; family Dendrobatidae; genus Phyllobates; species Phyllobates terribilis. The sequence continues at coordinate 381,747,673 of NW_027362767.1, forward strand.
AGCATGCCTTTTCGGATGAAGCCAAAGCCCAGCTCACCATCCGACCTGACAAATGCCAAATGGGGATGGCCAAGGTGTTATACCTGGGGCATCGGGTGGGAAGTGGGTGCATTCGTCCAGAACCAGCAAAAGTAGAAGCAATCACCCAGTGGCCGCGCCCAGTCAACCAAAAACAGGTCCGAGCATTTTTGGGCACCGCAAACTATTATAGAAAATTTATCCCCAATTACAACACCGTAGCAAAACCGCTCACCGACCTCACAACCAAAAAATATGGCCGCAACCTTATCTGGATCCCAGAATGTGAAGCTGCGTTCCTACAGTTGAAAGACCGGCTAGCCCTGAGCCCAGTTCTGACTGCATCTGACTTCCGACGTAGGTTCATTGTCCAAACCGATGCATCAGACACAGGTCTAGGAGCGGTACTTAGCCAAGTGGGGGGTGACGGCGAGGAACATCCGATAGCTTATCTCTCCCTGAAACTGTTGGACCGAGAGAGGGCCTACGCCACCATAGAAAAGAAATGCCTGGCCATAGTCTGGGCAATAAAAAAAATTGCAGCCCTACCTTTATGGCTATGAATTTACAGTCCTCACTGACCACAATCCATTGAGTTGGCTAAACCGCACTGCTGGGGACAACGGGCGATTGCTTAGGTGGAGTCTGGCGTTACAATCCTACAATTTCTCCATCTCACATAAAAATGTCAAGGACCATGGGAATGCGGATGGTGTTAGAACTCTCCTGTTAGGTTTTTTCTATTTTGCTGGTCACATGACCTTTTTTGCCTATTTAGTTCTGCTCCGCCCTCCTGGCCTTGCTGGACTTCATTGTAATTTCTACTCTTAAGCTAGCCGGGTGCTTAGTTACCTTTCTCAGTCAGTGTAGCTAGGTCTCCGGACCTTTATGTTCTATGTTGTGTGTTTGTCTTTTACTGCTACAATTTCTGCTAGGTGGTGTCCAACTTTATCCCAGTCCCTAGTTCTTGTAGGGATCCCTCCCTTGCATCTATAGGTCTTCGTACAGACTAGCCGAGGACTTTAGCGGGTCTGATCGCAGGATCAGGTTCCCCGTTACATCGTAGGTGTTATGTTCTGCTACCAGAGCTAAGGAAACAGAGGAGATCTGTCCCTACGATAGAACTCAGCTTAATCCCTACGATGTAACAGGGGACCTGATCCTGCGATCAGACCTGCTAAAGTCCTAAGCTAGCCTGTACGGAGACCTATAGATGTGGGGAAGGAATCCCTACAAGTACTAAGGACTGGGAGGAATATGGGACACCTCCTAACAGAAATAGTAGCAGACAGACGAACAAACAAAATATATAGAACATAGAGGTCAGTAAACCAAGCAAACTAACAGAGCAAGACACAGAGCACAGGCTAGCTAGAAAGTAGATATACAATGAAGTCCAGCAAAGCCAGAAGGGCGGAGCAGGATTAAATAGGCCAACAAGGTCATGTGACCAGCAAAGGAAAAAAAAACCTAAGAGCAAGGTTCTAACAGTACCCCCCCTTCAAAGAGGATCCTCCGGATCCCCTAGGACCAGGCTTATCAGGAAATCTCCTGTGAAACGCTCTGATAAGTCTGGACGCGAAAACATCATCCGACCTCACCCAAGAGTTATCCTCGGGACCGAAACCTTTCCAGGCCACAAGATACTGCAAACTACCTCTATACCGTCTAGAGTTAAGGATGCGAGAAATTTCGTATTCCCCGTCCTCTACCACCGGAGGAACAGAGGCAGAGGCGTCACAATCCGATACAACAGCTTTTTTCAACAGAGAGACATGAAATACCGGATTAATTCTCCAGGAGGTAGGAACCTCCAACCTAACAGCAGATTGGTTGACAACCTGAAGCACCTTAAAGGGCCCTACAAACTTGGGACCCAATTTCTTTGAAGGAATCCTCAACCGCAGATTCCTAGAGGACAACCAAACCATGTCACCAACAGCGAACAAAACCTCCTGTCGTTTCCTATCAAAGTAGTCTTTAGATTTTCTGTTGGCCTCCTGAAGATTACCATGCACATCCGTCCAAACTCTCTCCAAATCACCGGAAAAAATCTCCTCCTCAGGCACGGCAGATCCCAACTTGGAGAACGACCCAAACGACAGATGTCTCCCAGAACAACAAAAAAAAGGCGAACAACCAGCAGAAGAAGATGTATGATTGTTCAGAGCAAATTCAGCAAGTGGCAGAAACTCAGACCACCCCTCTTGATTGTCTGTCACAAAACGCAAGAACTGCTCAACATCCTGGTTTTTCCTTTCTGTCTGGCCATTAGATTCAGGATGATATCCGGACGAGAACGACAAATGAACTCCCAACCTATCACAAAAGGCATGCCAAAAACGAGCCACGAACTGAGGACCCCTATCAGAAACAATGTCAGTAGGAACGCCATGAAGTCTGACAATTTCCTTGACAAAGGCCTTAGCGAGAGTTTTAGCGCACGGCAGTTTGACGAAAGGAACCAAGTGACACATCTTGCTAAAACGGTCCACGACCACCCAGATGACAGTAAAACACTCAGAGGGGGGAAGGTCAGTTATAAAGTCCATAGCCAAATGTGTCCAAGGAGCACTGGGAACCTCCAAAGGACAAAGCAACCCCGCAGCAGGAGTATGTGAGGACTTAGATCTAGCACATATAGTACATTGACGCACCCACTTAATGACTTCCTTCTGCCATCCAGGCCACCAAAAACTGCGACCCACCAGTCTCTTGGTCTCAGAGATTCCGGGATGACCTGCCAACCGAGATTCGTGACACTCAACAAACAAATCTCTCCTAAAGGTCCCAGGCACAAACAACCTCCCATGAGGAGTGTTAGAAGGGGCATTCTCCTGTGCTTTAAGAATCTCATTTTCCAAAACGGAGTCCAAAGCAGCTATCACAACTAGAGATGAGCGGTGTTCGACTAGAACTGTTCGCCAATCTCAAATTCGAGCTGTTTTGGGCGGTGTTCGAGTTGTTCGACGAACCCGAACGATTTCCAAAAAATTCGGCTGTTCGAGGTTATGTTCGATAACTGTTCGTGCACCAAAAGCGTGTACTGCATGTCTGGCGCTATTTAGAGCACCAATCATGCAGGGATTGTCTGCCACTCACTGTAATGCCACAGCCATGGTGGTTGTGGCATTACAGTGATTGCCCAAATCGATGGGAACAGTGCTCACAGTGAAACATGAAAAGCCGGCAATTCATCAGCGGCATACACCGGTACCCGACAATTTAGAACAGAAAGAATAGAGCTTCACACATAGATTAGATAGATAGAAACATGTCAGTCACATATATATGAAGTACAGTGACAGTGTTGCTTACTGTACTTGTCATTTAGTGTAAAGGATTTATCAAAAAAAATAATAGTGTTTTCATGCACCGTCTCTTTAAAAAAGCCGGCCGGCAATTCAGCAGCGGTACCCGACAATTTATAACAGACAGAATAGAGCTTCACACATAGATTAGATAGATAGAAACAGGTCAGTCACATATATATGAAGTACAGTGACAGTGTTGATTACTGTACTTGTCATTTAGTGTAAAGGATTTATTAAAAAAAATAATAGTGTTTTCATGCACCGTCTCTTTAAAAAAGCCGGCCGGCAATTCAGCATCTGTACCCAACAATTTAGAATAGAAGAAATAGAGAATCACACATAGATTAGATAGATAGAAACATGTCAGTCACATATATATGAAGTACAGTGATAGTGTTGGTTACTGTACTTGTCATTTAGTATTAAAATAAAGGATTTATTATTAAAAAAATTGGCGTGGGGTTCCCCTTAATTTTAGGCTCTAGCGGAGGTTAAGCAGACGGCTGGGGCAGATGTTTGAAGCCTGGGAAGGGGGTAATACCCACGGAGCTTCCCAGGCTACTAATATCAGCCCCCAGCTGAATACATAGCCTTTACTAGCTATTAAAATGGGGGACCCCCCAAAAAAAATGACGTTGGGTCCCCCCTAATTTAATAGCTAGCAAAGGCTAGGCAGACAGCTGGGGGCTGATATTAATAGCCCAGGAAGGGAGCCATGAATATTGGCCCCCTCCCAGGCTAGAAACACCAGCCGTCAGCCGCCCCAGAAATGGCGCATTCATAGGATGCGCCAATTCTGGCACTTAGCCTCGCTCTTCCACGCTGCCCTGGTGCGGTGGCAGGGGGTAATAGGGTTGGGGTTGATGTCAGCTTATAATGCCAGCTGACATCAAGCCCAGGTTAGTAATGGAGAGGCGTCTATAAGACACCCCCATTACTAACCCCATAGTCAAAGTTAAAAAAAACACAAACACCCAGAATAAAGTCCTTTAATTGAAATAAAGACACAATCCTTTATTGTTCTAAATTAAACCATACTTACCATCACGCCCATTCCAGCTGAAGCCAACGATCTCCTGCAATAAAAGAAAAATAATAAAGCAACCTCATCCTTACCTTTCCATGGTTCCCACGACAGCTTCAGCTCTGCTACATCGAGATGACAGGCTGGACCGCAGCAGAACGCTGCCATCCAGCCTCTCATCCCGCAGACACTGAGAAGCGCAGGCTTGCTTGCGCTGCTCAGCGTCTCTCTGTGACGACATCCAGATGAGCCGAGTTCATGTCCAATGAACTCGGCTTACCTCATGCACGTCACTGACAGCGTGGGAAAATTCTCACGCTGAAGCGGTGAGTGCAGGAGAATTCTCCCACGCTGTCAGTGACGTGCATAAGGTGAGCTCATGTCCAATGAACTCAGCTCACCTCCTGCACGTCACTGACAGCGTGGGAGAATTCTCCTGCACTCAGCGCTTCAGCGTGAGAATTCTCCCACGCTGAAGCGCTGAGTGCAGGAGAATTTTCCCACGCTGTCAGTGACGTGCATAAGGTGAGCTCATGTCCAATGAACTCAGCTCACCTCCTGCACGTCACTGACAGTGTGGGAGAATTCTCCTGCACTCAGCGCTTCAGTGTGAGAATTCTCCCACGCTGAAGCGCTGAGTACAGGAGAATTTTCCCACGCTGTCAGTGACGTGCATGAGGTGAGCCGAGTTCATTGGACATTAACTCGGCTCATCTGGATGCCCTCACAGAGAGACACTGTGGAGCGCAAGCAAGCCTGCGCTTCTCAGTGTCTGCGGGATGACAGGCTGGATGGCAGCGTTCTGCTGCGGTCCAGCCTGTCATCTCGATGTAGCAGAGCTGAAGCTGTCATGGGAACCATGGAAAGGTAAGGATGATGTTGCTTTATTATTTTTCTTTTATTGCAGGAGATCGTTGGCTTCAGCTGGAATGGGCGTGATGGTAAGTATGGTTTAATTTAGAACAATAAAGAATTGTGTGTTTATTTCAATTAAAGGACTTTTTTCTGGGTGTTGTGTTTTTTTTAAATACTTTACTAGAAATTCATGGTGGTCATGTCTAATATTGGCGTGACCCCATGAATTTCGGGCTTAGGGCCAGCTGATAATGCCAAGCTGGCCCTAACTCCTTTATTACCCAGTGAGCCACCGCATCAGGGCCCTGGATGAGTTGGGTACAGCGCCAGAAGATGGCGCTTCTATGAACGCGCCATTTTCCGGGGTGGCTGCGGACTGCAATTTGCAGCGGGGGTGGCCCAGAAAGCTTGGGCCTCCCTGCGCTGCGGATTCCAGCCCCCAGCTGCCTAGTTGTACCTGGCTGGACACAAATATAGTGCGAAGCCCCACGTCAATTTTTTTTAAATTATTTCATGAATTTCATGAAATAATTAAAAAAAATTGAAGTGGGGCTTCGCACTATATTTGTGTCCAACCAGGTACAGCAGGCAGGAACGGGCTGCCCCCAACCACCAGCTGCCTATTTGTACCTGGCCGGACACAACAATATAGGGAGGGCCTTTTTTTCTTAATTATTTCATGAATTTCATGAAATAATTTAAAAAAAAGTACGTGGGGCTTCGCCCTATTTTTGTGTCCAGCCAGGTACAACTAGGCAGCTGGGGGCTGGAATCTGCAGCGCAGGGAGGCCCAAGCTTTCTGGGCCCCCCCCCGCTACAAATTGCAGTCCGCAGCCACCCCGGAAAATGGCGCGTTCATAGAAACGCCATATTCTGGCGCTGTACCCAACTCATCCAGGGCCCTGGTGCGGTGGCTCACTGGGTAATAAAGGGGTTAGGGCCAGCTTGGTATTATCAGCTGGCCCCAAGCCCAAAATTCATGGGGTCACGCCAGTATTAGACATGACCGCCATGAATTTCTAGTAAAGTATTTAAAAAAAACACAACACCCAGAATAAAGTCCTTTAATTGAAATAAAGACACAATTCTTTATTGTTCTAAATTAAACCATACTTACCATCACACCCATTCCAGCTGAAGCCAACGATCTCCTGCAATAAAAGAAAAATAATAAACCAACCTCATCCTTACCTTTCCATGGTTCCCACGACAGCTTCAGCTCTGCTACATCGAGATGACTGGCTGGACCGCAGCAGAACGCTGCCATCCAGTCTGTCATCCCGCAGACATTGAGAAGCGCAGGCATGCTTGCGCTCCTCACTGTCTAGCTGTGACGGCATCCAGATGAGCCGAGCTCATGTCCAATGAACTCAGCTCACCTCCTGCACGTCACTGACAGCGTGGGAAAATTCTCCTGCAATCAGCGCTTCAGCGCGAGAATTTTCCCACGCTGTCAGTGACGTGCATGAGGTGAGCCGAGTTCATTGGACATGAACTCGGCTCATCTGGATGTCGTCACAGAGAGACGCTGAGCAGCGCAAGCAAGCCTGCGCTTCTCAGTGTCTGCGGGATGACAGGCTGGATGGCAGCGTTCTGCTGCGGTCCAGCCTGTCATCTCGATGTAGCAGAGCTGAAGCTGTCGTGGGAACCATGGAAAGGTAAGGATGAGGTGGCTTTATTATTTTTCTTTTATTGCAGGAGATCGTTGGCTTCAGCTGGAATGGGCGTGATGGTAAGTATGGTTTAATTTAGAACAATAAAGGATTGTGTCTTTATTTCAATTAAAGGACTTTATTCTGGGTGTTTGTGTTTTTTTTAACTTTGACTATGGGGTTAGTAATGGGGGTGTCTTATAGACGCCTCTCCATTACTAACCTGGGCTTGATGTCAGCTGGCATTATAAGCTGACATCAACCCCAACCCTATTACCCCCTGCCACCGCACCAGGGCAGCGTGGAAGAGCGAGGCTAAGTGCCAGAATTGGCGCATCCTATGAATGCGCCATTTCTGGGGCGGCTGACGGCTGGTGTTTCTAGCCTGGGAGGGGGCCAAAATTCATGGCTCCCTTCCTGGGCTATTAATATCAGCCCCCAGCTGTCTGCCTAGCCTTTGCTAGCTATTAAATTAGGGGGGACCCCACGTCATTTTTTTGGGGGGGTCCCCCATTTTAATAGCTAATAAAGGCTATGTATTCAGCTGGGGGCTGATATTAGTAGCCTGGGAAGCTCCGTGGGTATTACCCCCTTCCCAGGCTTCAAACATCTGCCCCAGCCGTCTGCTTAACCTCCGCTAGAGCCTAAAATTAAGGGGAACCCCACGCCAATTTTTTTAATAATAAATCCTTTATTTTAATACTAAATGACAAGTACAGTAACCAACACTATCACTGTACTTCATATATATGTGACTGACATGTTTCTATCTATCTAATCTATGTGTGATGCTCTATCTTTCTGTTCTAAATTGTCGGGTACCGCTGCTGAATTGCCGGCCGGCTTTTTTAAAGAGACAGTGCATGAAAACACTATTATTTTTTTAAATAAATCCTTTACACTAAATGACAAGTGCAGTAACCAACACTGTCACTGTGCCTCTTATATGTGTGACTGACATGTTTCTATCTATCTAATCTATGTGTGATGCTCTATTCCTTCTTGTCTAAATTGTCGGGTACCGGTGTATGCCGCTGCTGAATTTGCCGGCCGGCTTTTTTAAAGAGAGTGTCTTCTGAGCAGTTTGTCAGCTTTTGGACACCTTTGCAGGTGTTTTCTATGTGTTTCTATGTGTTTTTGTTTGCCTGCCATTGGTTTTAACGGTGTTCGACGGTGTTCTAAGGTGTTCGACGAACAGTTCGACGAACAGTTCCTCGAACATCCCGGTGTTCGACGAACCGAACCGAACCCGAACACTACGGGGGTGGCTCAACACTACAGGTCAGTCACATATATATGAAGTACAGTGACAGTGTTGCTTACTGTACTTGTCATTTAGTGTTAAAATAAAGGATTTATTTAAAAAAAAATTGGCGTGGGGTTCCCCTTAATTTTAGTCTCTAGCGGAGGTTAAGCAGACTGCTGGGGCAGATGTTTGAAGCCTGGGAAGGGGGTAATACCCACGGAGCTTCCCAGGCTACTAATATCAGCCCCCAGCGGAATACCTAGCCTTTACTAGCTATTAAAATGGGGGACCCCCCAAAAAAATGACGTGGGGTTCCCCCTATTTTAATAGCTAGCAAAGGCTAGGCAGACAGCTGGGGGCTGATATTAATAGCCCAGGAAGGGTGCCATCAATATTGGCCCCCTCCCAGGCTAGAAACACCAGCCGTCAGCCGCCCCAGAAATGGCGCATTCATAGGATGCGCCAATTCTGGCACTTAGCCTCGCTCTTCCCACTGCCCTGTAGGGGTGGCAGTGGGGTAATAGGGTTGGGGTTGATGTCAGCTTATAATGCCAGCTGACATCAAGCCCAGGTTAGTAATGGAGAGGCGTCTATAAGACACCCCCATTACTAACCCCATAGTCAAAGTTAAAAGAAAACACAAACACCCAGAATAAAGTCCTTTAATTGAAATAAAGACACATTCCTTTATTGTTCTAAATTAAACCATACTTACCGTCACGCCCATTCCAGCTGAAGCCAACGATCTCCTGCAATAAAAGAAAAATAATAAAGCAACCTCATCCTTACCTTTCCATGGTTCCCACGACAGCTTCAGCTCTGCTACATCGAGATAACAGGCTGGACCGCAGCAGAACGCCACCATCCAGCCTGTCATCCCGCAGACACTGAGAAGCGCAGGCATTCTTGCGCTCTGCAGTGTCTGGCTGTGACGGCATCCAGATGAGCCGAGGTCATGTCCAATGAACTCGGCGCACCTCATGCACGTCACTGACAGCGTGGGAGAATTCTCCTGCACTCAGCACTTCAGCGTGAGAATTCTCCCACGCTGTCAGTGACGTACATGAGGTCAGCTGAGTTCATTGGACATGAATGAGCTCACCTCATGCACGTCACTGACAGCGTGGGAGAATTCTCACGCTGTAGCGCTGAGTGCAGGAGAATTTTCCCACGCTGTCAGTGACGTGCATGAGGTGAGCTGAGATCATTGGACATGAATGAGCTCGCCTCATGCACGTCACTGACAGCGTGGGAAAATTCTCCTGCACTCAGCGTGAGAATTTTCCCACGCTGTCAGTGACGTGCATGAGGTGAGCTCATTCATGTCCAATGAACTCAGCTGACCTCATGTACGTCACTGACAGCGTGGGAGAATTCTCACGCTGAAGTGCTGAGTGCAGGAGAATTCTCCCACGCTGTCAGTGACGTGCATGAGGTGAGCCGAGTTCATTGGACATGAACTTGTCTCATCTTTATGCCGTCACAGCCAGACACTGCAGAGCGCAAGCAAGCCTGCGCTTCTCAGTGTCCGCGGGATGACAGGCTGGATGGCAGCTTTCTGCTGCGGTCCAGCCTGTCATCTCGATGTAGCAGAGCTGAAGCTGTCCTGGGAACCATGGAAAGGTAAGGATGATGTTGGTTTATTATTTTACTTTTATTGCAGAAGACATTGGCTTCAGCTGGAATGGGCGTGATGGTAAGTATGGTTTAATTTAGAACAATAAAGAATTGTGTGCTTATTTCAATTAAAGGACTTTATTCTGGGTGTTTGTGTTTTTTTAAATACTTTACTAGAAATTCATGGTGGTCATGTCTAATATTGGCGTGACCCCATGAATTTCGGGCTTAGGGCCAGCTGATAATGCCAAGCTGGCCTTAACCCCTTTATTACCCAGTGAGCCACCGCACCAGGGCCCTGGATGAGTTGGGTACAGCGCCAGAAGATGGCGATTCTATGAACGCGCCATTTTCTGGGGCGGCTGCGGACTGCAATTTGCAGCGGGTGGGGCCCAGAAAGCTTGGGCCTCCCTGCGCTGCGGATTCCAGCTCCCAGCTGCCTAGTTGTACCTGGCTGGGCACAAAAATAGGGCGAAGCCCCACGCATTTTTTTTTTCAATTATTTCATGAAATTCATGGAATAATTAAGAAAAAAAGGGCTTCCCTATATTGTTGTGTCCAACCAGGTACAAATAGGCAGCTGGTGGTTGGGGGCAGCCCGTCCCTGCCTGCTGTACCTGGCTGGACACAAATATAGTGCGAAGCCCCACGTCAATTTTTTTTTAATTATTTCATGAAATAATTTTTTTAAAAAAGGGCTTCCCTATATTGTTGTGTCTGGCCAGGTACAAATAGGCAGCTGGTGGTTGGGGGCAGCCCGTTCCTGCCTGCTGTACCTGACTGGACACAAATATAGGGCGAAGCCCCACGTCAATTTTTTTTAAATTATTTCAGGAAATTCATGAAATAATGAAAAAAAAATTGATGTGGGGCTTCGCCCTATATTTGTGTCCAGTCAGGTACAGCAGGCAGGAACGGGCTGCTCCCAACCACCAGCTGCCTATTTGTACCTAGCCGGACACAACAATATAGGGAAGCCCTTTTTTTCTTAATTATTCCATGAATTTCATGAATCTAAAAAAAAAATGCGTGGAGCTACGCCCTATTTTTGTGTCCAGCCAGGTACAACTAGGCAGCTGGGGGCTGGAATCTGCAGCGCAGGGAGGCCCAAGCTTTCTGGGCCCCACCCGCTGCAAATTGCAGTCCGCAGCCGCCCCGGAAAATGGCGCGTTCATAGAAGCGCCATCTTCTGGCGCTGTACCCAACTCATCCAGGGCCCTGGTGCGGTGGCTCACTGGGTAATAAAGGGGTTAAGGCCAGCTTGGCATTATCAGCTGGCCCTAAGCCCGAAATTCATGGGGTCACGCCAATATTAGACATGACCACCATGAATTTCTAGTAAAGTATTTAAAAAAAACACAACACCCAGAAAAAAGTCCTTTAATTGAAATAAACACACAATTCTTTATTGTTCTAAATTAAACCATACTTACCATCACGCCCATTCCAGCTGAAGCCAACGATCTCCTGCAATAAAAGAAAAATAATAAAGCAACATCATCCTTACCTTTCCATGGCTCCCACGACAGCTTCAGCTCTGCTACATCGAGATGACAGGCTGGACCGCAGCAGAACGCTGCCATCCAGCCTGTCATCCCGCAGACACTGAGAAGCGCAGGCTTGCTTGCGCTACTCAGTGTCTGGCTGTGACGGCATCCAGATGAGCCGAGGTCATGTCCAATGAACTCGGCGCACCTCATGCATGTCACTGACAGCGTGGGAAAATTCTCACGCTGAAGCGCTGAGTGCAGGAGAATTTTCCCACGCTGTCAGTGACGTACATGAGGTGAGCCGAGTTCATTGTCGGCTCATCTGGATGCCGTCACAGTCAGACACTGAGGAGCGCAAGCATGCCTGCGCTTCTCAGTGTCCGCGGGATGACAGGCTGGATGGCAGCGTTCTGCTGCGGTCCAGCCTGTCATCTCGATGTAGCAGAGCTGGAGCTGTCCTGGGAACCATGGAAAGGTAAGGATGAGGTTGCTTTATTATTTTTCTTTTATTGCAGGAGATCGTTGGCTTCAGCTGGAATGGGCGTGATGGTAAGTATGGTTTAATTTAGAACAAAAAAGAATTGTGTCTTTATTTCAATTAAAGGACTTTATTCTGGGTGTTTGTGTTTTCTTTTAACTTTGACTATGGGGTTAGTAATGGGGGTGTCTTATAGACGCCTCTCCATTACTAACCTGGGCTTGATGTCAGCTGGCATTATAAGCTGACATCAACCCCAACCCTATTACCCCCTGCCACCGCACCAGGGCAGCGTGGAAGAGCGAGGCTAAGTGCCAGAATTGGCGCATCCTATGGATGCGCCATTTCTGGGGCAGCTGACGGCTGGTGTTTCTAGCCTGGGAGGGGGCTAATATTCATGGCTCCCTTCCTGGGCTATTAATATCAGCCCCCAGCTGTCTGCCTAGCCTTTGCTAGCTATTAAATTAGGGGGGACCCCACGTCATTTTTTTGGGGGGGTCCTCCATTTTAATAGCTAGTAAAGGCTATGTATTCAGCTGGGGGCTGATATTAGTAGCCTGGGAAGCTCCGTGGGTATTACCCCCTTCCCAGGCTTCAAACATCTGCCCCAGCCGTCTGCTTAACCTCCGCTAGAGACTAAAATTACGGGGAATCCCACGCCAATTTTTTTTAATAATAAATCCTTTATTTTAATACTAAATGACAAGTACAGTAACCAACACTATCACTGTACTTATTATATATGTGACTGACATGTTTCTATCTATCTAATCTATGTGTGAAGCTCTATTCTGTCTGTTATAAATTGTCGGGTACAGATGCTGAATTGCCGGCCGGCTTTCTTAAAGAGACGGTGCATGAAAACACTATTATTTTTTTTGATAAATCCTTTACACTAAATGACAATTACAGTAAGCAACACTGTCACTGTACTTCATATATATGTGACTGACATGTTTCTATCTATCTAATCTATGTGTGATGCTCTATTCCTTCATGTCTAAATTGTCGGGTACCGGTGTATGCCGCTGCTGAATTACCGGCCGGCTTTTTTAAAGAAAGCGTCTTCTGAGCAGTTTGTCAGCTTTTGGACACCTTTGCAGGTGTTTTCTATGTGTTTCTATGTGTTTTTGTTTGCCTGCCATTGGTTTTAACGGTGTTCGACGGTGTTCTAAGGTGTTCGACGAACAGTTCCTCGAACATGCCGGTGTTCGACGAACCGAACCGAACCCGAACACTACGGTGGTGGCTCAACACTAATCACAACACCTTCTTGTAAAATGTTCTCCTCTTTCTCAGCACCGACTATGGGAGAAAAACTGCGAGACAAGGCATCCGCCTTAACATTCTTAGTACCAGGGATGTAAGTAACGGAGAAATTAAACCGCGAGAAAAACAGTGCCCACCTAGCCTGACGGGCATTCAGGCGCTTGGCAGCATCAAGATATATCAGATTTTTATGATCCGTAAGAACCTGAACGGGAAATTCCGCACCTTCCAAGAAGTGGCGCCAGTGTTCAAATGCGAGTTTAATAGCCAATAATTCCCGATTACCAATATCGTAATTCAGTTCAGTCTCCGAAAATTTTTTTGAAAAAAAGGCACAAGGATGTAATCCATCCCCGTTATCCTGAGACAATACTGCGCCAACCCCCACAGAGGAAGCATCAACCTCAACCAAAAACGGCCTAGTAACATCAGGCTGCATAAGGATGGGAGCAGAGGTGAACCTCTCCTTGAGATACACAAAAGCTTCAATGGCCTCAGAAGACCACTGAACCGCATCAGCACCTTTCCTGGTGAGATCAGTCAGAGGTTTGACAATACTAGAAAAATTTTTTATGAATTTTCTGTAGTAATTGGCGAAACCCAAAAACCTCTGTATCGATTTCAAACCAATAGGCCTAGGCCATTCCTGCACAGCCTGAACCTTAACCGGATCCATCTTAAAACCTTTGCTGGAGATAATGTAGCCCAAAAAACTAATTCTCTGTACAGCGAACTCACATTTCTCCAGTTAAGCAAAAAGCGAATTGTCCATTAATAACTGTAATACCTCACGCACGCTCCGCCGATGAGACTCCAGATCCGGCAAATAAATCAAAATGTCATCCAAATGCACAACCACATTTTTGCCGATCAAAGGTCTAAGGATGTCATTAATCAGATTCTGAAAAAATGCAGGAGCATTAGTAAGACCAAAAGGCATAACCAGATTCTCAAAATGACCCACAGGAGTGTTAAAAGCAGTCTTCCATTCGTCACCCTCCTTCATGCGCAACAGATTGTATGCCCCCTTAAGGTCAATTTTAGAGAACCACTTGGCCCCCATTAACTGGTTAAACAGATCAGGAATCAATGGCAGTGGGTAAGGATTGCGTACAGTAATTTTGTTAATCTCACGAAAATCCAGACAAGGACGTAAACCGCCGTCCTTTTTTTTTACAAAAAAAAAATCCAACCGCCACAGGAGACTTAGAGGGCCTAATGTGACCGGCGGCCAAACTTGTCTGTATGTATTCCTCCAAAGCCTTCCTCTCAGGAATAGTAAGGTTAAATAAACGACTTTTAGGAAGAGTCGCTCCAGGGACAAATTCAATAGAACAATCATAGTCTCTATGGGGAGGCAAAACCTGCGAATCCTTCTCAGAAAAAAACTCTCCAAAAATCCTGAATAGGAACAGGCAATTCTCCCCTATCCAAAGCTGCAATACGCCCTTTACAACACTTGTCATAACATTTATGGCTCCAGGATTTAATTTCACTGGTAGACCAATCCAGTACAGGATTGTGAAATTTTAACCAGGGCAATCCCAATATTACTGGAGAAGGCAAGTTATTCAACACTACCAAATCCAATTTCTCATGGTGAACACCATTAATAGTGAGAGGAAATTCACAGACCTTGAGAGTAATATTCTTCAAAGGGGAACCATCCACAGAAACCACAGCAATGGGGGATGATAAAGGTTCAGGTTTTAAATTGAGTCTTTCCATGAATCCCCCATCAATTACATTCAAAGTAGACCCGCAATCAACAAACACCCGAAATTCCATTAATTCTTTCTGAGCAATCGTGGAAGCAGCTAAAAATATACCCTTGGAATTTAAACAGGCAATACGGGCGTGACTGACCATTTTTTTTTTCTTTCTTCATATGAAGCTCACAGCCTTTAATCAAATGACCAGATTTTCCGCAATAGAAACACAAGCCTTCAGAAAATCGACGGTCTTTTTCTTGAGAGCGAGGTGCCACCGATCTAATCTCCATCGGTTCACCACTGTTAGTACACACATTCTCATAACCAGAAACTGACATAGCAGAGGATTTGCTCTCATTAACCCTTGCACGCAGTCTTCTATCCACCCGTATAGCTAATTGCATAGCCTGTTGCAAATCTTCAGGTGTAGGATAAGCAATTAGCAGGTCTTTAACCCTTTCACTGAGCCCAGCAAGAAATAGACTTTTCAGAGCAGAATCGTTCCACCCTGTTTGAGTAGACCAACGACGGAAATGAGTACAATATTTTTCCACATTACCTGATCCCTGTTTTAAACGTCTCAACTCAGTCTCAGCTGATGCGACACGGTCAGGATCATCATATAATAGTCCCAAAGCAGAAAAAAAAACTATCCACTGATCTGAAGCATGTATCACTAGGTTGCAAAGAAAAGGCCCACTCCTGAGGCTCTTTGCGCAAAAGTGACATTATGAACCCTACGCGCTGGGATTCATCCCCAGAGGACTTAGGTCTCAAACGAAAATACAATAAGCAAGCATTTTTAAATGAAAAAAATTCTCAGTGTTCACCAAAAAATAAATCCGGCAAACATACCTTAGGCTCCAAGAAATGTGCTCCAGGACAGTTACTCACGTGCTGACGGAGCTCGGCCACCTCCACAGAGAGTCCCTGCAGGCGATGAACCAAATCCTGAACCGACACCATGATGGAACAGAAAAATCTTTCCTTAGAGAATTTGCTGGCTGGACTTACTGTTATGTTCTGCTACCAGAGCTAAGGAAAGAGAGGAGATCTGTCCCTACGATAGAACTCAGCTTAATCCCTACGATGTAACAGGGGACCTGATCCTGCGATCAGACCTGCTAAAGTCCTAAGCTAGTCTGTACGGAGACCTATAGATGTGGGGAAGGAATCCCTACAAGTACTAAGGACTGGGAGGAATATGGGACACCTCCTAACAGAAATAGTAGCAGACAGACGAACAAACAAAATATATAGAACATAATTGTCAGTAGACCAAGCAAACTAACAGAGCAAGACACAGAGCACAGGCTAGCTAGAAAGTAGATATACAATGAAGTCCAGCAAAGCCAGAAGGGCGGAGCAGGATTAAATAGGCCAACAAGGTCATGTGACCAGCAAAGGAAAAAAAAACCTAAGAGCAAGGTTCTAACAGTAGGGATCTAGCTTAGTTCTATTGTAGGGACAGATCTCATTTCTTTCCTTAGTGCTTGTAGCAGATCATAACAGTAAGTCCAGTCCAAAAATATCTCTAAGGAAAGACTTCCAGTTTCCATCATGGTGTCGGTTCAGGATTTGGCTCAACGCCTGCAGGGATTCTCTCTGGAGGTGGCCGAGCTCCAACGACACGTGAGTAGCTGTTCTTGAGCACATTTTGTGGAGCCAAAGGTACGTTTGCCTGATTTATTTTTTGGTGATCAACAAGAATTTTTTTCCTTTAAAAATGCTTGTTTGTTGTATTTTCGTTTGAGACCCAGATCCTCTGGTGATGAATCACAGCGCATAGGGTTCATAATGTCACTTTTGCGCAAAGAACCTCAGGGATGGGCCTTTTCTCTCCAACTTAGTGATCCATGCTTTAGATCAGTGGATAGTTTTTTTTCTGCTTTGGGTTTGTTGTATGATGATCTTGATCGCGTCTCATCTGCTGAGTCTGAATTGAGACGTTTGAGGCAGGGATCAGGTAATGTGGAAAAATATTGTTCTCACTTCCGTCGGTGGTCTACCCAGGTGGGGTGGAACGATTCAGCTTTGAAAAGTTTGTTTCTTGCGGGGCTAGGTGAAAGGGTTAAGGATTTGCTGATTGCTTATCCCACACCTGTAAACTTGCAGAAGGCAATGCAATTAGCTATACGGGTGGACAGGAGACTGCGTGCAAGGGTTAATGAGAGTGAATCCTCTGCCATGCCAGCTCCGAGTCTTGAGAGGGTCTGTACTGACACTGGAGAGCCGATGGAGATTGGGGCGATGGCACCCCGCTCTCAGGAAAAAGACAGCAGGTCTTCTGAAGGTTTGTGCTTTTATTGCGGGAAATCTGACCATTTTATTAAGAACTGTGTGCTTCGTATGAACAAAGAAAAAAAAAGGTCAGTTACGCCCGTATAGCCTGTTTAAATACTAAGGGTGTATTTCTTTCTGCTACTACTGCTGCTCAGGAAGAATTAATTGAATTTCGGGTATTTGTGGATTGTGGTTCTACTCTGAATGTGATTGATGGGGGATTCTTGGAAAAACTTAAATTAAAACCCAAACCTTTGTCATCCCCTATTGCTGTGGTTTCTGTCGATGGCTCTCCATTGAAGAGTGTTACTCACAAGGTCTGCGAATTTTCCCTCACTATTAATGGTGTTCACCAAGAGAATTTGGATTTTGTAGTATTAAATAATTTGCCTTCTCCAGTAGTTTTGGGGTTGCCCTGGTTAAAACTGTACAATCCTGTACTGGATTGGTCTACCAATGAAATTAAGTCCTGGAGCCCTAAGTGTTATGACAAGTGTTGTAACGGACATATTGCTGTGGTGGAAAAAGGGGAATTACCTGTACCTATTCAGGATTTTTGGAGAGTTTTTTCTGAAGAGGAGTCACAAATTTTGCCTCCCCATAGAGACTATGATTGTACCATTGAATTTGTCCCTGCAGCGACTCTTCCTAAAAGTCGTTTATTTAATCTTACTATTCCTGAGAGAAAGGCTTTGGAGGAATACATACAGACAAGCTTGGCCGCCGGTCACATTAGGCCTTCCAAGTCTCCTGTGGCTGTTGGATTTTTTTTGGTTAAAAAAAAGGACGGCTGTTTACGTCCTTGTCTGGATATTCGTGAGATTAATGAAATTACTGTACGCAATCCTTACCCACTGCCATTGATTCCTGATTTGTTTAACCAGTTAGTGGGGGCCAAGTGGTTCTCTAAAATTGATCTCCGGGGGGCATACAATTTGTTGCGCATGAAGGAGGGTGATGAATGGAAGACTGCTTTTAACACTCCTGTGGGTCATTTTGAGAATCTGGTTATGCCTTTTGGTCTTTCCAATGCTCCAGCATTTTTTCAGAATCTTATTAATGACATCCTTAGACCTTTGATCGGCAAAAATCTGGTTGTGTATTTGGATGACATTTTGATTTATTCACCGGATCTGGAGTCTCATTGGCGGAGGTATTACAGTTATTAATTAACAATTTGCTTTTTGCTAAGCTGGAGAAATGTGAGTTCGCTGTACAGAGAATTAGTTTTTTGGGCTACATTATCTCCAGCGAGGGCTTTGAGATGGACCCGGTGAAAGTTCAAGCTGTGCAGGAATGGCCTAGGCCTATTGGTTTGAAATCGATACAGAGGTTTTTGGGTTTCGCCAATTATTACAGAAAATTCATAAAAAATTATTCTATCATTGTCAAACCACTGACCGATCTCACCAGGAAAGGTGCTAATGCGGTTCAGTGGACTACTGAGGCCATTGAAGCTTTTGTGTTTCTAAAGGAGAGGTTCAGCTCTGCTCCCATCCTTATGCAGCCTGATGTGACTAAGCCATTTTTGGTTGAGGTTGATGCTTCTTCGGTAGGGGTCGGTGCGGTGTTGTCTCAGAAAAACAAGGATGGAGTACATCTCTGTGCCTTTTTTTTCAAAAAAATTTTCTGAGACTGAACTTAATTACGATATTGGTAATCGGGAATTGCTGGCTATTAAACTCGCATTTGAACACTGGCGTCATCTCTTGGAAGGTGCTGAGTTTCCCATTCAGGTTTTCACTGATCATAAAAATCTGATCTATCTTGATGCTGCCAAGCGCTTGAATGCCCGTCAGGCTAGGTGGGCACTTTTTTTCTCGCGGTTTAATTTTTCCGTTACTTACATCCCGGGTACCAAGAATGTTAAAGCTGATGCTTTGTCTCGCAGCTTTTCTCCCATGGTCGGTGCTGAGGAGGAGGAGAGCATTTTACAAGAAGGTGTTGTGATTGCTGCTTTGGACTCCGTTTTGGAAGATGAGATTGTTAAAGCACAGGAGAATGCCCCATCTAACACTCCCCATGTGAGGTTGTTTGTGCCTAGGACATTTAGGAGAGATTTGTTTGTCGAGTGTCATGAGTCTCGGTTGGCAGGTCATCCAGGAATTTCTGAGACCAAGAGACTTGTGGGTCGCAGTTTTTGGTGGCCTGGATGGCAGAAGGAAGTCATTAAGTGGATACGTCAATGTACTGTGTGTGCTAGATCTAAGTCTTCGCATGCCCTGCAGCGGGGTTTCTTTGCCCTCTGGAGGTTCCTAGTGCACCTTGAACACATCTGGCTATGGACTTTATTACTGACCTTCCCCCCTCTGAGGGTTTCACGGTCATCTGGGTGGTCGTGGACCATTTTAGCAAGATGTGTCACTTGGTTCCTTTCATCAAACTGCCCTGCGCTAAGACACTCGCTAAGGCCTTTGTCAAGGAAATTGTCAGACTACATGGCGTTCCTACTGACATTGTTTCGGACAGGGGACCTCAGTTCGTGGCTCGTTTTTGGCGTGCTTTTTGTGACAGGTTGGGAGTTCATTTGTCGTTTTCATCCGGATATCATCCTGAGTCTAATGGCCAGACAGAAAGGAAGAATCAGGATGTTGAGCAGCTCTTGCGTTGTTTTGTGGCAGACAATCAGGAGGGGTGGTCTGAGTTTCTGCCACTTGCTGAGTTTGCTCTTAACAACCATACATCCTCTTCTGCTGGTTGTTCGCCTTTTTTTTGTTCTTCTGGGAGACATCCATCTTTTGGGTCATTCTCCAAATTGGTATCGGCTGTGCTTGAGGAGGAGAGTTTTTCCGGTGATTTGGAGAGAGTTTGGACGGATGTGCGTGGTAATCTTCAGGAGGCTAACAAAAAATCTAAGAGGTACTTTGATAGGAAACAGCAAGAGGTTTTGTTTGCTATTGGTGACATGGTTTGGTTGTCCTCTAAGAATCTGCGGTTGAGGATTCCTTCTAAAAAATTGGGTCCCAAGTTTGTAGGTGTTAGAACCTTGCTCTTATGTTTTTTCCTTTGCTGGTCACATGACCTTGTTGGCCTATTTAATCCTGCTCCGCCCTTCTGGCTTTGCTGGACTTCATTGTATAACTACTTTCTAGCTAGCCTGTGCTCTGTATCTAACTCTGTTAGTTTGCTTGGTCTACGGACCTCAGTGTTCTATATATTTTGTTTGTTTGTCTGTCTGCTACTATTTCTGTTAGGAGGTGTCCCATTTTCCTCCCAGTCCTTAGTACTTGTAGGGATTCCTTCCCCACATCTATAGGTCTCCGTACAGACTAGCTGAGGACTTTAGCAGGTCTGATCGCAGGATCAGGTCCCCTGTTACATCGTAGGGATAAAGCTGAGTTCTATCGTAGGGACAGATCTCCTCTCTTTCCTTAGCTCAGGTAGCAGAACATAACAGTAGGGACCTTTAAGGTGCTTCAGTTAGTTAACCAATCTGCTGTTAGGTTGGAGGTTCCTACCTCCTGGAAGATTAATCTGGTGTTTCATGTTTCTCTGTTGAAAAGAGCTTATGTGTCGGATGGAGACGTCTCTGCCACTGTTCCTCCGGTGGTGGAGGACGGGGAATACGAAATTTCCCGCATCTTAAATTCTAGACGGTATAGAGGGAGTTTGCAGTATCTCGTCGCTTGGAAGGGTTTCGGACCCGAGGATAACTCATGGGTGAGGGCGGTTAATGTTTCTGCTTCCAGACTTGTCAGAGCGTTTCACAAGAGGTTTCCTGATAAGCCTGGGCCTAGGGGATCCGGAGGATCCTCTTAGAAGAGGGGGTACTGTTAGGTTTTTTCTAACAGGAGAGTTCTATTTTGCTGGTCACATGACATTTTTTGCCTATTAAGTTCTGCTCCGCCCTCCTGGCCTTGCTGGACTTCATTGTAATTTCTACTCTTAAGCTAGCCGGGTGCTTAGTTACCTTTCTCAGTCAGTTTAGCTAGGTCTTCGGACCTTTATGTTCTATGTTGTGTGTTTGTCTTTTACTGCTACAATTTCTGCTAGGAGGTGTCCAACTTTATCCCAGTCCCTAGTTCTTGTAGGGATCCCTCCCTTGCATCTATAGGTCTTCGTACAGACTAGCCGAGGACTTTAGCGGGTCTGATCGCAGGATCAGGTTCCCTGTTACATCGTAGGGATCTAGCTTAGTTCTATTGTAGGGACAGATCTCCTTTCTTTCCTCAGTGCTTGTAGCAGATCATAACAGATGGACTGTCCCGACACGTGGAGAAGGATGATCGGAAGCCTATCATGTCTGGCTAAATAAGAAGGGGGAGGAATGTGACAAAATGTACCCCTTTTATATACAGCATAGGATGACTTCTTATTTATCCGGACAATTTGGTATTTTGTGGCAAACTCGTAATATGCCACTCATGGGTTAAGTTCTTACAATCTAGCTGGACACTATTTTGTATACCCATTGTTTCTAGAGTCTTGTAGATGTTGGTGATGTTAACCTAGGTAATGCAATTATCTCTCTTCTGTAAGGTCAGAGGAATTTAATTCTGTGAAAATGCCATTGTATTCCCATGTGAATTGTTGACTATGTATATTGGCTCAGCCACCATTGTTCTAATGTCATAACTTGCAGATCGAATGTCTCCTACTAGCATTCCATTGTAGGACTATATCAATCAGTATGTGGCTCTCCCTTGCCTGGACTGCAATACGACCAAAAATGGTTATATGGGACTTGAGATCCAGCCAATGAAAGACAGTCTTATTCCACCAATCGTGAAGTCCCCGATATCCTGCAATGAGGGCTGAGGGTATATTAGGAGGACTGTTCAGTTGACCAGGAGATTTTTGTCTACTGCCCTCAGCCTAGGGATGTCGGTCCTGACTGCAGGTGCACTAGCTTGAAGACAGACAGCTAATTTAGGACCTTCGGATTCGAATGAGAGAACAACGACCGCATAGGACACAACCCAGGTTGGGACATTTCGGTCACCTGGTTACAGACTTTTCCGTGCTGTCTCAGTTCTGCCCAAAGAAGGGGACCACTGGTTTGGAGTAAATAGTCCAGGAAGATCTGAGATACGAAGAATCTAAAACCCTGGTGAGCCAGCGGAAGGGTGAGACTCTGTTGCCTGCTACAATTTGTGCTGTGCTGGTTATGTGTAATATGCTGTTAGTTGTTGGGGATCCCATAAAGCCTTAATATTTTGATTCCCTCACCCTGTGTTGTCTGAGTAGCGTTCCGCCCACGGTTGAGGAGTCCGGGCGTTCAGTTGGGGATGAGCCCTGGTCCACGGTGTTTTTCTAAAGGTGGCTGTGCCAGTGGACGAGAGCACCCACTGACCCCGTGTCTTTACAGTGATATCACTGTGTATTATCCCTGTACTGTGACATCACTGTGTATATTATCCCTGTACTGTGACATCACTGTGTATTATCCCTATACTGTGACATCACTGTGTTTATTATCTCTGTACTGTGACTTCACTGTGTTTATTATCCCTGTACTGTGACACCACTGTGTCTATTATCACTGTACTGTGACATCACTGTGCGTATTATCTCTGTACTGTGACATCACTGTGTTTATTATCTCTGTACTGTGACATCACTGTGTTTATTATCCCAATACTGTGACATCACTGTGTGTATTATCCCTGTACTGTGACATCACTGTGTTTATTATCCCTGTACTGTGACATCACTGTGTTTTTTATCCCTGTACTGTGACATCACTGTGTTTTTTATCCCAGTACTGTGACATCACTGTGTGTATTATCTGTTATGATCTGCAACATGTACTAAGGAAAGATAGGGGAAAGCTGTCCCTACAGTAAGACTAAGCTGAATCCCTACGATGTAGCGGGCAGCCTGTTCCTTGTGAACACACCCGCTTTAGTCCTCGGCTAGTCTGAACGAAGACCTATAGAATTAAGGGAGGGGTCCCTAAATGAACTAAGGACTGGGACAAAAATGGGACACCTCCTAAACAGAAGTTGTTGCAGAGCACAAAAGACAAACTGACAAAAAGTACTAGAGGTCCCAGAGGACCAAGCGAACTGACAGAGATAGGCACCGAAGCACCTGGCTAGAAGGACAGTCAAACAACACTGAAGTCCAGCAAAGCCAGAAGGGCGGAGCTGGAATATATAGGCAGATGGTCACGTGACCGCAAAACACAAGATAGCAAAAACTAACAGGAGGGTTCTAACAGTACCCCCTCTTCTATGAGGATCTTCCGGATCATCCAAGCCTATCAGGAAACCTCCTGTTGAAAGCTTTAACAAGCCTAGGAGCAGAGACATCATCCGTCCTTACCCAGGAGTTGTCTTCAGGACCGAAACCCTTCCAGGAGACAAGATACTGTAATTTCCCTCTATGCCATCTAGAATTCAAAATACGAGAAATTTCATATTCGCCGTCTTCCACCACAGGAGGAACTGTGACAGTGGCGTCCCTATTAGATACGTCAGCCTTTTTCAACAAAAACATGAAACACAGGATTAATCTTCCAGGAAGTAGGGACATCCAACCTAACAGCAGATGGGTTAACAACCTGAAGCACTTTAAATGGACCCATAAACTTAGGACCCAGTTTTTTAGAGGGAATCCTCAACCGCAGGTTCTTCGAGGACAACCAAACCATGTCACCCACAGTAAACAAAACCTCTTTACGTTTCCTGTCAAAATACTTCATGGACTTCTTGTTAGCCTCTTGCAGGTTACAACGTACATTAGTCCAAACTCTCTCCAAATCTCCGGAAAAATTCTCCTCCTCCGGCACCGCTGACCCCAATTTGGAGAACGAACCAAAAGACGGATGTCTCCCAGTACAACAAAAAAAAGGAGAACACCCAGCAGAGGAGGATGTATGATTGTTAATAGTGTTGAGCCACCCCCGTAGTGTTCGAGTTCGGTTTGGTTCGTCGAACAACCGCATGTTCGCAGAACTGTTCTTTGAACTGTTCGTCGAACACCGTTAAAACCAATGGCAGGCAAACAAAAACACATAGAAACACATAGAAAACACCTTCAAAGGTGTCCAAAAGCTGACAAACTGCTCAGAAGATACAACTAACACATGGAAAAGTGACAAGTACATATAGTCATGCGAAAAGAAAAGAGGTGGAGGAGTAAAAGGAGGGGGAGACACAGATATAGGCATGTCATGCCCTTCTAAAATCCAAAAAGTGAGAAGCCGACACGGCCAGTCCGTTCCTGCCCGTGCGACCTCCGTGTCGCCGGGTTTGTGCCAGAGCCGCGGTGGACCCTGACGGCCAGCCTCCCTCTCCCAATACTGGTGCCTGTCCGCTGGTGGGTCAAACGAGCCCCCCTGCGGTGGAGGCAGGTCTAATCTTTTTAATTTAAATTGTCTCTCTAATTTGAATGAGTACACTTTAAATCCTTTTACAAGGATCTATTGAAGGGCAAGTCTCATGCCAGCAGCCGCGTCACTTCCTGGGCGGAGTTTGGTGGAGAGAGTCAGGTGTTGGAGAGAGGAGCTGAAGCTCCAAGACTGTTTGCCTACAGAGACCCCCCCCCTTCTCGGACCCAGGAGAGGGAGGGTGGGTTGAGGACGTCAGTGGGGCCTGTTCCCGTCTCCCACCCCTCGGTTGGTACCCGGGGTGGGAGCCCTGTCTGGACTAGAGATGAGCGGTGTTCGACTAGAACTGTTCGCCAATCTCAAATTCGAGCTGTTTTGGGCGGTGTTCGAGTTGTTCGACGAACCCGAACGATTTGCAAAAAATTCGGCTGTTCGAGGTTATGTTCGATAACTGTTCGTGCACCAAAAGCGTGTCCTGCATGTCTGGTGCTATTTAGAGCACCAATCATGCAGGGATTGTCTGCCACTCACTGTAATGCCACAGCCATGGTGGTTGTGGCATTACAGTGATTGCCCAAATCGATGGGAACAGTGCCAACAGTGAAACATGAAAAGCCGGCAATTCAGCAGCGGCATACACCGGTACCCGACAATTTAGAACCGAAAGAATAGAGCTTCACACATAGATTAGATAGATATAAACATGTCAGCCACATATATACGAAGTACAGTGAAAGTGCTGCTTACTGTACTTGTCATTTAGCGTAAAGGATTTATCAAAAAAAATAATAGTGTTTTCATGCACTGTCTCTTTAAAAAAGCCGGCCGGCAATTCAGCAGCGGTACCCGACAATTTAGAATAGAAGGAATAGAGAATCACACATAGATTAGATAGATAGAAACATGTCAGTCACATATATATGAAGTACAGTGATAGTGTTGGTTACTGTACTTGTCATTTAGTATTAAAATAAAGGATTTATTATTAAAAAAATTGGCGTGGGGTTCCCCTTAATTTTAGGCTCTAGCGGAGGTTAAGCAGACAGCTGGGGCAGATGTTTGAAGCCTGGGAAGGGGGTAATACCCACGGAGCTTCCCAGGCTACTAATATCAGCCCCCAGCTGAATACATAGCCTTTACTAGCTATTAAAATGGGGGACCCCCCCAAAAAAATGACGTGGGGTCCCCCCTAATTTAATAGCTAGCAAAGGCTAGGCAGACAGCTGGGGGCTGATATTAATAGCCCACGAAGGGAGCCATGAATATTGGCCCCCTCCCAGGCTAGAAACACCAGCCGTCAGCCGCCCCAGAAATGGCGCATTCATAGGATGCGCCAATTCTGGCACTTAGCCTCGCTCTTCCACGCTGCCCTGGTGCGGTGGCAGGGGGTAATAGGGTTGGGGTTGATGTCAGCTTATAATGCCAGCTGACATCAAGCCCAGGTTAGTAATGGAGAGACGTCTATAAGACACCCCCATTACTAACCCCATAGTCAAAGTTAAAAAAAACACAAACACCCAGAATAAAGTCCTTTAATTGAAATAAAGACACAATTCTTTATTGTTCTAAATTAAACCATACTTACCGTCACGCCCATTCCAGCTGATACCAACGATCTCCTGCAATAAAAGAAAAATAATAAAGCAACCTCATCCTTACCTTTCCATGGTTCCCACGACAGCTTCAGCTCTGCTACATCGAGATGACAGACTGGACCGCAGCAGAAAGCTGCCATCCAGCTTGTCATCCCGCAGACACTGAGAAGCGCAGGCATGCTTGCGCTCCACATTGTCTCTCTGTGACGGCATAAAGATGAGCCGAGGTCATGTCCAATGAACTCGGCTCACCTCATGCACGTCACTTCCAGCGTGGGAGAGTTCTCACGCTGAAGCGCTGAGTGCAGGAGAATTTTCCCACGCTGTCAGTGAGGTGCATGAGGTGAGCTGAGTTCATTGGACATGAGCTCACCTCATGCACGTCACTGACAGCGAGGGAGAATTCTCCTGCACTCAGCACTTCAGCGTGAGAATTTTCCCACGCTGTCAGTGAGGTGCATGAGGTGAGCCGAGTTCATTGGACATGACCTCGGCTCATCTGGATGCCGTCACAGCGAGACACTGAGGAGCGCAAGCATGCCTGCGCTTCTCAGTGTCTGCGGCATGACAGGCTGGATGGCAGCGTTCTGCTGCGGTCCAGCCTGTCATCTCGATGTAGCAGAGCTGAAGCTGTCGTGGGAACCATGGAAAGGTAAGGATGAGGTTGGTTTATTATTTTTCTTTTATTGCAGGAGATCGTTGGCTTCAGCTGGAATGGGCGTGATGGTAAGTATAGTTTAATTTAGAACAATAAAGAATTGTGTGTTGATTTCAATTAAAGGACTTTATTCTGGGTGTTGTGTTTTTTTTAAATACTTTACTAGAAATTCATGGCGGTCATGTCTAATACTGGCGTGACCCCATGAATTTTGGGCTTGGGGCCAGCTGATAATACCAAGCTGGCCCTAACCCCTTTATTACCCAGTGAGCCACCGCACCAGGGCCCTGGATGAGTTGGGTACAGCGCCAGAAGATGGCGCTTCTATGAACGCGCCATTTTCCGGGGTGGCTGCGGACTGCAATTTGCAGCGGGTGGGGCCAAGAAAGGTTGGGCCTCCCTGCGCTGCAGATTCCAGCCCCCAGCTGCCTAGTTGTACCTGGCTGGACACAAAAATAGGGCGAAGCCCCACGTATTTTTTTTTTAATTATTTCATGAAATTCATGAAATAATTAAGAAAAAAAGGCCTTCCCTATATTGTTGTGTCCGGCCAGGTACAAATAGCTGGTGGCTGGGGGCAGCCCGTTCCTGCCTGCTGTACCTGGCTGGACACAAATATAGTGCGAAGCCCCACTTCAATTTTTTTAAATTATTTCAGGAAATTCATGAAATAATTTAAAAAAAATTGACGTGGGGCTTCGCACTATATTTGTGTCCAGTCAGGTGCAGCAGGCAGGAACGGGCTGCCCCCAACCACCAGCTGCCTATTTGTACCTGGCCGGACACAACAATATAGGGAAGCCCTTTTTTTCTTAATTATTTCATGAAATAATTTAAAGAAAATTGACGTGGGGCTTCGCCCTGTTTTTGTGTCCAGCCAGGTACAACTAGGCAGCTGGGGGCTGGAATCCGCAGCGCAGGGAGGCCCAAGCTTTCTGGGCCACCCCCGCTGCAAATTGCAGTCCGCAGCCACCCCGGAAAATGGCGCGTTCATAGAAGCTCCATCTTCTGGCGCTGTACCCAACTCATCCAGGGCCCTGATGCGGTGGCTCACTGGGTAATAAAGGGGTTATGGCCAGCTTGGCATTATCAGCTGGCCCTAAGCCCAAAATTCATGGGGTCACGCCAATATTAGACATGACCACCATGAATTTCTAGTAAAGTATTTAAAAAAAAACACAACACCCAGAAAAAAGTCCTTTAATTGAAATAAACACACAATTCTTTATTGTTTTAAATTAAACCATACTTACCGTCACGCCCATTCCAGCTGAAGCCAACGATCTCCTGAAATAAAAGAAAAATAATAAAGCAACATCATCCTTACCTTTCCATGGTTCCCATGACAGCTTCAGCTCTGCTACATCGAGATGACAGGCTGGACCGCAGCAGAACGCTGCCATCCAGCCTGTCATCCCGCAGACACTGAGAAGCGCAGGCTTGCTTGCGCTCCACAGTGTCTCTCTGTGAGGGCATCCAGATGAGCCGAGTTAATGTCCAATGAACTCGGCTCACCTCATGCACGTCACTGACAGCGTGGGAAAATTCTCCTGCACTCAGCGCTTCAGCGTGGGAGAATTCTCACACTGAAGCGCTAAGTGCAGGAGAATTCTCCCACGCTGTCAGTGACGTGCAGGAGGTGAGATGAGTTCATTGGACATGAGCTCACCTTATGCACGTCACTGACAGCGTGGGAGAATTCTCCTGCACTCAGCGCTTCAGCGTGAGAATTTTCCCACGCTGTCAGTGACGTGCATGAGGTGCGCCGAGTTCATTGGACATGAACTCGTCTCATCTTTATGCCGTCACAGCCAGACACTGCAGAGCGCAAGCAAGCCTGCGCTTCTCAGTGTCTGCGGGATGACAGCCTGTCATCTCGATGTAGCAGAGCTGAAGCTGTCGTGGGAACCATGGAAAGGTAAGGATGATGTTGGGTGTTTGTGTTTTCTTTTAACTTTGACTATGGGGTTAGTAATGGGGGTGTCTTATAGACGCCTCTCCATTACTAACCTGGGCTTGATGTCAGCTGGCATTATAAGCTGACATCAACCCCAGCCCTATTACCCCCTGCCACCGCTACAGGGCAGCGTGGAAGAGCGAGGCTAAGTGCCAGAATTGGCGCATCCTATGAATGCGCCATTTCTGGGGCGGCTGACGGCTGGTGTTTCTAGCCTGGGAGGGGGCCAATATTGATGGCACCCTTCCTGGGCTATTAAAATCAGCCCCCAGCTGTCTGCCTAGCCTTTGCTAGCTATTAAATTAGGGAGGACCCCACGTCATTTTTTTTGGGGGGGTCCCCCATTTTAATAGCTAGTAAAGGCTATGTATTCAGCTGGGAGCTCATATTAGTAGCCTGGGAAGCTCCGTGGGTATTACCCCCTTCCCAGGCTTCAAACATCTGCCCCAGCTGTCTGCTTAACCTCCGCTAGAGACTAAAATTAAGGGGAACCCCACGCCAATTTTTTTTAATAATAAATCCTTTATTTTAATACTAAATGACAAGTACAGTAACCAACACTATCACTGTACTTCATATATATGTGACTGACATGTTTCTATCTATCTAATCTATGTGTGAAGCTCTATTCTGTCTGTTATAAATTGTCGGGTACAGATGCTGAATTGCCGGCCGGCTTTTTTAAAGAGACGGTGCATGAAAACACTATTATTTTTTTTAATAAATCCTTTACACTAAATGACAAGTACAGTAAGCAACACTGTCACTGTGCTTCTTATATGTGTGACTGACATGTTTCTATCTATCTAATCTATGTGTGAAGCTCTATTCCTTCTTGTCTGAATTGTCGGGTACCGGTGTATGCCGCTGCTGAATTGCCGGCCGGCTTTTTTAAAGAAAGCGTCTTCTGAGCAGTTTGTCAGCTTTTGGACACCTTTGAAGGTGTTTTCTATGTGTTTCTATGTGTTTTTGTTTGCCTGCCATTGGTTTTAACGGTGTTCGACGGTGTTCTAAGGTGTTCGACGAACAGTTCGACGAACAGTTCCTCGAACATCCCGGTGTTCGACGAACCGAACCGAACCTGTACACTACGGGGGTGGCTCAACACTAGTCTGGACCTTTCTGAGAGCCCTGTCTGGACTTTTCTGGAAGCTTTGAGTCCCCCTTCCTCCATTATGAAGGGGAGCACATTAAGGGCTAAAAAAGCCAAGGGACAGCAGGGCACCGGCCGAAGCCGGGCCAGACGCAGTAACCATCTCTCCTCTCGGTGAGGGGCCTAGTTCTCGCGGGGGCTCGGCCGTCCACAAGGACTGGGGCGTCAAGGCCGACGGGGAGCCTGTTGGCACCTATGGCTCCCGCCTGAGTGCGTACCTCCGCGAGTACGGGGAGGCCGGTAAGACCTTGGGACGACTCCGGGAGGAGCTGCGGTGTGCCCGGCTGGCCACAGATAGTGCATCGCGCGGCCAGAGGCCGGCCCTGTCTGTCAAGATTAAGGAGCTGAAAAGCTCAGTAAAAAGTCTGGAAAAAAGGAAATAAGAAATCCTGAAAAATGTTGGTCCCTTCTATGAGAAACTGGTGAACGACGAGAGGTTCTGGAGCATGGCTGCCGTCACAAAGAGGGTGCCAGGGGGGTCTGGTCACCTGGCCCAGGCAGAGGAATCATCGTCATCATCAGAGGAGGAGGAGGAAGAGGAGCCAGAGGGCCTGCCTGGGGACTCGGTAAGTGATCACCGAGTCACGCATAGTGGGCTGCTGGAACCCCACCAGGTCGCGCTCCCGTCAGACTCCAGTCTATCGGAGGATGAGGGGAGCGGCGACAGCAGCAGTAGCGAGGGGGGTTACCTCATGTGCCAGATCCGGCAGCTCGAGTCCCCGGGAGTGGATTACTCCCAGCTAAGATTTAGGGATGAGGGCTGCCAGGATGAGGTAACCAGGAGGGGGGAAAGAAAGAAGAAAGGAAAAAAAAAGTGGTGGAGGAGAAATACATCTATGTCCCCCTTCCTGAGACCCCTCGGTCCCACTGTGGGCCCGTTTCCCACCCCAGCCTGGGTTCTGATGTGGACCCAGTGCAAGGGAGCGGGGAGAATAATGTAACCGTGGTACAGGCAGCCGCCCCTGCTGGTCATAGCAGGGGGGGTGGGCAAGGACCAAACATGAGGATGGTGCCGCAGGTCCGGCTGACCCGGACCCCCACCTTGGTGGGGGGGGTGGTGCTTCCGGGGTCCCCTGCGAGTATGTCATCTACTGGGTCTGCGGGGGCCCCGAGGCCCGCTAGGAAGGGCATAGAGGCAGCCGTGATTGCCACGGCCATCCTCACCCCGCCCGCACCCTCGGCGGGGGGGGCA
Organism: Phyllobates terribilis; assembly: GCF_046119375.1. Taxonomy (NCBI): domain Eukaryota; kingdom Metazoa; phylum Chordata; class Amphibia; order Anura; family Dendrobatidae; genus Phyllobates; species Phyllobates terribilis. Next base: position 381,778,459 of record NW_027362767.1, read on the forward strand.
GTCTGCCGGGGTCCCCTGCGAGCCCGCATCCACCTGGGGCTGTGGGGGCCGCGGCGCCGGTATCTCCAAAGGGCGGGAGCAGGGCCGCGACTGTAAAACTGCTGGCCGTATCCCGGACCGCACCACCGGCGGGGGGGGCGGTGTCGCCGGGGTCCCACCACCATTTGGGGCCGCAGGGAGCTCAGCGCTGGTAGAGAGTGAGGGCGGGAGGTGTAACAGGGATACCACGGCGGTGACGCAACCGGCCGCGTCCATGACCGCACCTCCGGCAGGGGGCGCGGTGTTGCTGGGGTCCCCCGCTGGCCTAATTCCACCCAAGGCTGCGGGAGCCCCAGTGCCGGTATCAGGTGAAAATGCAGGTAATGAAAGTGCAGGAAACATACATTGTAGGAAACAAAAAAATGGCACAACATCTGAAGCCCCGCTCCCAACAACGGCAAGGGGGGCCGCACCGACGGGGTCCCCCGCTGGCAATATGTTACCTGGCACTGTGTCGCCTGGGCTGGCGGGGTCCTCGGCGGTGGCTGGTCCCTCAGGGAGTGATGCTCTGCAGCAGGCATTGGGGGAGCAATGCTCTGCTGCAGCTCTCACTGCTTCTGCTGGTTCTGCTGCACGCCCTGCTGTGAAGCAGGGTGTGTCTGTTTCTAGCTGCAGCTCTGAGAACCTTAAAGGGGAAGAACACCTTAAAACAGCAAAACAAGGAAAGAGTCTAGGGGAAAAGCATGAAGTGAGTAATAAAAATAAAACTGTAGTATATGGTGTAGCGGGAAAAATGCATGGTGGGAATGGGGAAAAAGAACAGCAAAAAAAGAGTGGGGAGGAAAAACCGCATGGTGTGAATGATGCACAAAAAAAGTGTATAAATAGTGGTGTGAATGATAGAGTAAATGGAAGTGAAAACGGTGAAAGTGGGGAATGTGTGCAGATGGAGGAATGGCCACCTCTAGGGGGGGTAGTGGGAGTGTTGCGGAAAATGGAGTAGTAGGTAAGGAAAATGGATCAGTGGGTAAGGGGAAAAATAATGGTGGTAATTGGGAGAGTGTTGGTAATGGGGTGAATGGTGAAGCAGGGGCCGGTCCATCGCCCACCACAAATGGTATGTGTTATTCAGAGGTAGTGTCAGGCTCTTCCTCACACCTGGGCATGGGAGGTGGAGATTTCCACTGCCTTTTTCTGCAAGGTCTCAGGCACGGGGAGTGGATGATCTCTGTAGAGGAGAGGGACGTGGACCTGTCCTTTTGGCTGGATAAGTTTGGACAGGCGGCCATCCAAGAAAAAAGGGGGGGTGAGACCATATGGTCTCTCCCTACAACCGGGCAGGGGGTGAACAGAAGGAATGTGATCCGTCTCCGGTGGAGGGGCAGTGATGCATGCCCTCCAAGATCTAGGGTAGTGAAGCTCCTTCTGGAGATGGGCTTCATGGCGAGTGACATCTTTGCCCTGATACATCCTTTTGGCGCTCCCATCTTTGATGTCAGCTTCGTTCGACTGGAGGGCATGGAGCTCTTCTGGTCGAATTACGAGCTGGCAAAGGAGATGCCCGACTGGCGGGGTCTCATCGCTGAGGTGATATCCCGCCAAAACGGACCCAAGAGAGTGACTGTTTTGACCTGTAACGAGTCACTCTCAGGGATTGACAATGATCTGGCTTAGCCGGTACGGTGAAGTGGTGGAGACCCCCAAAAAAATCTTGGATGAAGGCATATGGTCAGGGGGCTGGACCTTCATGATGAGGTTGAAGCGGTCCGGCGGCACTGTCACCCACATCCCTTCCTCGGCCTTCCTTGGAAGGGATAGGATCCTGGTCTTCTACCAGGGGCAAGCGAAGGTGTGCCACAGGTGGGCGATCCTACGCACCTTAGTGCGGCCTGCAGGGTGCAGAGATGCACCCTGTGTGGCGAGGTTGGCCATCTCGCCGCCTCCTGTGGTACGGTTAGGTGCCACCTGTGTGATGCCGTCAGGCATCCGTTCAGCCGCTGCCCTCGTTCCTTTGCCAATGCCGTCTTCGGTCAGGCGGGGGGTAACTGTGTCGGGGTAAATCCCGGCAGTGCACCCCCTGCGGGGCCTGAGGTCGGCGGAGGTGAGGAAACTGTAGGGTCAGTGAAGAAGAGCAGCAGGGCCCACAACCCCTCTTACCAGCGGAGGCAGGTGAGGCGTCATGAGGGGGAGGGGCAGTTGGATCCCCAGGCAACCGCGGGTTTCGGCTGGCGCCACTGAGGCCCTGGGGGAGAAAGCGGTGAATGAGGAGATCAGGAGGCTGGAGACGGAGGAGACGCCTGCGCTCTCAGATTCCTCCCAGTATGAAAGTGTTGGAGGGGACGAGGCGCAGCCTAGAGCAATGGATGGCAGTGCAATCCTAGTTAAGAGGAAGAAGAACAAGAACAAGAAGAACAAAGGGAAGGGAGTTGTTAGATCTGCCCCCCTGACCAAAAAGGTGCCGGCGGAAGGCTCTGCGACCTCCCCTCTGGTCCCGGTCTCTAACCGGTTCCAAGCTATGGAGGACCCTGATGTGCCGGGGGTCGGGGGTGAGAAGCCGGGTGTGCCATCTGTGTCATCTGGGGAACCTGTGGGGGATGGCGGGGTCCCTTCTTTGGGGGTTACACCATCTTCCTCTGGGGGAGGGACTGTCCCCGTGCCCGGTGGTGAGGAAGGGACGGGGGGCTCCATGGATACCTCGGTCTCCCTCAAGCGCCGGGAGTGTGATAGGGGGAGCAGTACGGGGCCCCTTTTGGATGGTGAAGGGGGTGGGAGGAAGAAAAAGGCCATCTAAATCGATCATCCAATGGCGGCACCCACCCCGTTGACACTGGCGTCCATTAATGTCGCCAGTATTAAGTCTGATGCGGCCAGATTCATGGCCTTTAATTTTTTCACCCGGGTTGAGGCTGAAGTTTTATTCTTGCAGGAGACCAGGCTAACAGACATGGGGGCCATTCACAAGGCGAAAAGTGAGTGGAGGTGTGGGCCCTCATACTGGTCTCTTGCGGCCGAGCCGTATAGCGGGGTGGCGGTGATTGCATGACAGGGGAGGTGCCAAGGGCCGGCTGGCTTATGATAGCATTGCCTTGAATAGCATAGCCAGTGATGCTCACCTGGTGGATGTCCACATCTGGCACACCCCAGGTCACAGTGGGTTCACCTATTTCAGAGGTAGCTGTAGGTCAAGGATAGACAGGTTTTTTTTAAAGGAGGAGGCCGTCTCTTCAGCAGTATCCGCTGTGGAGGTGGAATTCTCTGACCACTGTCTAATTTTCTTTTCCTTGAATGTTGCAGAAACCCCCCGGATGGGGAGAGGACTATGGAAGCTGAATTCATCCCTGCTGGAAGAAGCGGAGGTGAGACAATCCTTTGATGACTTTTTTCAGAGCCAGGTACCGCTATTGGATCTGTGTAGCACTAAGTCAGAGTGGTGGGAGATGTTCAAGGATCGGGTTGCGAGCTTCTTCCGCCAGCTCTCTAGCCTCAGGAACCTGAGTAGGTACCCTTTGCACCAAGGTCTGAGGAGGAAACTCGAACAGCTCGTTTCGACTGGAGGTGACCGCGAGGAAATCTCCAGGGTGAAGTCTTTACTTAAGAGGTGTCAGTACGATAGACACACATCTTTAGTTTTTGAGAGGGATTTTGCAAAGTGTAGAATTCAGTGTATATGGAGTCTTGGCATAAGTGCAAGGAAGTACAAGAAACACAGGTCTTGAAAAAGTAATATTCTTGTATTACGTCATACAAGCAGATGCACAGTAATATACAAGTCTCTGAGCAAAAGAGAACACCTCCTGGTGTAACTGGATTAACCCCGGATTCCCCAGAGTTGCAAAAGGCACAACAACAAAAGACAGTCTTTCAGCAATAAGCAAAGTCTCTCTTACGGGTGCTGAGAAGTCCTTTGAGTAAAGCAGTAGTCCAGTGATCCAGCAGGTAAGAAGACTCAGATCCATAAAGGGGAACTTCTGACAGGCAGGTAAACGATGAGGATTCCTCAGAGAGTGGAGCTGACTTGAAGAGCTTAGTCCAGAGGCTTCAGGAAGCAATGTTACAGACTGGCTGCAGACAGGATTCAGAAGCACTGAACTAACAGCTGAGGCTGCTTAAGTGCAAATGGCAGAAAAACAGGGTGGAGACATAGAGGCTGAAGACTCCATTACAACTGAGGGCAAAATGGATGCACAAAACAGAAAGCAAGATGGCTGCAGGGAAAAAACAAGATCTAAGCACAACATGAAAAAACCATGATAGAAAGTCTCAGAACCTCACATTACTCCCCCCTTGAGGACGGCTTCCGGACGGCTCCGAACCAGGTTTGTCTGGGTACCTCTGATGGAACTGACGGAGTAAACGGGGGGCATTGATGTTGTCAACTGGTTCCCAAGAGTTATCTTCCACTGAGTAGCCCTGCCATTTGATCAAGTATTGGAGACGATTTCTGTGCAGCCTAGAGTCCAGAATCTTTTCCACCACAAATTCTTCCTGTCCATCGATCAACACTGGATCAGGAGGGGAAGGAGACCGTCCAAGAAACATATTAGGAACTGCTGCCTTAAGTAAAGACACGTGAAACACTGGGTGAATTCTCATAGATTTAGGAAGTTGAAGACGATAAGCCACTGCACTTATAATCTTGTTAATCTTATAAGGACCCACGTACTTTTGTCCAAGTTTAGATGATGGAATTCTTAAGTTCAAATTCTTGGTTGACAACCAGACTAAATCTCCTACCTTGAAGTCTGGTGCTGGCTTTCGAAATTTATCGGCTGCTTTTTTATACCTTTCCCGAGCTGATTCCAGATTCTCCTTTAACACCTCCAGATTCTGTTGCAGGGAAGAAATTCTGTCGGCCACAGCTGGTAGAGGCGTATCTATGGGAAACCGAGGAAGAATGTTAGGATGATAGCCTAAATTGGCAAAAAACGGAGATTGCTTTGTGGAAGCGCTCTGTGAGTTATTATATGAAAACTCAGCCAATGGGAGAAGATCCACCCAATCATCCTGCAGATGGCAAATAAAGCAGCGGAGATATTGCTCCAGGGTCTGATTGGTGCGTTCAGTTTGTCCATTTGTCTGGGGGTGAAATGCAGAAGAGAGATTAACTTTAATGTCTAAAGCAGCGCAGAAACTCTGCCAAAATTTTGAAGTGAATTGCACCCCCCGATCAGAAATGACTTCATCTGGTACTCCATGTAGGCGAAACACATTTTGAACGATTAAGTCTGATGTCTGTTTGGCAGAAGGTAAACCGGTACAAGCAATAAAGTGAGCTGCCTTTGTCAAACGATCCACCACCACCAAAATGGTGTTTTTCCCCTGAGAGTTTGGCAACTCCACAATGAAATCCATAGAAATTGAGCCCCAAGGGCGGGATGGGATGGGCAAGGGCTGCAAAAGACCTGTAGGTGAGGAACGTGGTGTCTTGAATCTGGCGCAGACTTCACAAGAAGCAACATAATTTAGGACATCCTTCCTGTAGGTGGGCCACCAAAAGAAACGGGATAGAAACTCCTGAGTCTTTAGACTTCCTCTGTGACCCGCCATTTTAGAGTCATGAACTAAATGCAGTACTCTCAATCTGACAGTCTCAGGTATATACAAGCGTTGTCCCTGCATCCACACACCATTCTTATAAGTCAGACTTACCTCGTTAGAAGGTTGTTCTAACAAGGAATCCAGTTGATAAGCTTCCTTAATGTCGTTTAATAAATCTTGATTATGGATCACCCCCAGGACCTTGGAATCAGGAAGAATGGTCTTAGGTGTCATGATTGGAGTGATCTCAATTGAGTGGATCCTAGATAATCCATCGGCCTTTCCATTGCGGGAACCAGGCCTATAGGAAATTACGAAATTAAAATGATTTAGAAAAAGACTCCAGCGGGCCTGACGAGGGGTCAGGCACTTGGCCGACCTAATGAATTCCAGATTGCGGTGGTCCGTCAGTACAACTATCTGCTGAGATGCTCCTTGAAGATGATGTCTCCATTCCTTGAAGGCGGCAATAATGGCCAGCAGTTCTCTGTTCCCTACGTCATAGTTCTTTTCTGCTGACGACAATCGCTGAGAAAAGAAAGCACAGGGATGTAAGATACTGTTCTCACCTATCCTTTGGGAGAGTATAGCTCCAATGGCACAGTCCGAAGCATCCACCTCTATTATGAAAGCGAGTTCAGGATCTGGATGCACCAAGATGGGTGCCGTCGTGAATCTGGTCTTAAGACGGGAGAACGCTTCTTGGGCTTGAGAGGTCCAGGCAAAGGTAGACTTCTTACGGGTCAGCTGTGTGATGGGTGACACTATTTCAGAAAAGTTCCTGATAAAACGCCTGTAAAAATTTGCAAACCCGATGAAGCGCTGAACCTCTTTCACATTCCTGGGCACTGGCCAGTCCTGAATAGCCTGAGTCTTCCTCACATCCATGGTTATTCCCTGTGAAGAAATTACGTACCCCAAAAACTGGATCTTAGTTACATGAAACTCGCATTTCTCAGGCTTGATATAGAGGTGGTGCATTCTTAGACGTACCAAGACCGTCCTCACATGTTCATGATGTTCATCTATGGAATTAGAGAAAATTAAAATATCGTCCAAATAAATCACCACAAATGTATCCAAAAGATCCCTGAAGATGTCATTGGCTAAATGTTGAAATGTTGCTGGCGCATTGCATAAGCCGAACGGCATGACTTGATATTCAAAATGTCCATAACGTGACCTGAAAGCTGTCTTCCACTCATCACCTGGCCTAATGCGGACCAGATTGTAGGCCCCACGAAGATCTAATTTAGTAAAAATCTTAGCCTGTCGTACCCTCTCCAACAATTCGGGGATCAAGGGTAGTGGGTAGCGATTCCTGATGTTGACCTTATTAAGCTCCCGATAATCTATACAGGGTCTAAGAGATCCGTCCTTTTTCTTTACAAAAAAGATGGGTACACCTGCAGGGGAAGAAGAGGGACGTATAAAGCCTTTAGCTAGATTTTCATCGATATAGTCTTTCAACGCCTTTAGTTCTGGGCCTGCCAGAGGGTAAATTTTACCAAAGGGTATTGCTGCACCTGGTAATAGTTCAATTGGGCAGTCATAGGGATGGTGGGGAGGAAGCTGGTCAGCATTCTTCTTATCACAGATGTCAGCATACTCACTATACATGGGCGGCAGCTTGAAGACTGATGGTGTGGAAATTACCGGAGTGGAGCAAATCATAACCCCGGGAATTGTCTTCTTCTCCGGGAAATGCAGCTCCTTGGTTTTCCAATTTATTGTAGGGTTCTGAATCTGCAACCAAGGTAATCCTAAAATAATGGGGAAATGTGGAGAAGTGATGAGCATAAACGACAGTCTCTCTAGATGACCTTTCCCCATGAAAACCTTGACGGGTACCGTCTCCTGATCCACAGGTCCTGAACTTAACAGAGAGCCATCCACTGTCTCCATCTGTACAGGGGTTGTCCTCTTCACAGAACGTATTCCGTGTCTTTGGGCAAAGGAAATGTCCATAAAATTGCCGCTAGCTCCAGAATCAATCATAGCTGAAGTGGACACCCAAACAGCATTAATCCAGAGTTTAATACAAAGAAGACAATGAGAACTGTTCTTGTTGCAGTTCGGACGAGACACAGCAGAGGAAACCGGAAAAATTGCAGCATTGATATGTGAATCAGGCTCAGATGTGACAGAGTTTAAGTCTGAATAATCAATATCTATAGGTGCAGCCGGGTCAGACAAGAGTTCCCGAGCCGCCATCACAGACCCCTTTTCACAGCATTCACAGTGTATAACTGCAGCAGTAGCCTTACGGGAATGGCTGGGACAGTTTATAATGAAGTGCCCGGACTTACCGCAGTAGAAACATAGATTCTCCTTCAACCGATGCTCCTTGCATGCGTCACTGACCCGTTTCTGTAGAGAGTCCACTTGCATGGGCTCAGGTTCAGCTTCTCGAGGAGTCCGAGGAACAAAGTCTCTAGTTGGAGAGGGAGGAAGGTATCTGTTAACACGATTAATTGCCGACCATCTCTCCTGTCTACGTTCTGTAAGCCGGGCATCGATCCGGATGCAGAAATTGATGAAATCTCCTAAAGCAGTGGGAGGGTCAGCACGGGCGAGTTCATCTTTAACTTCAGAAGACAACCCCTTCCAGAAAATGGATTTCTTGGCGGAGCTATTCCAAGTAGTGTCGAGGGCCCATCTCCTAAAATCCAGCGCATATTCTGCTACTGAGCGTTTACCTTGACGCAAGGTTAGCATGGCAGCTTCTGCTGTAGCACTGCGATTGGGATCATCAAACATTTGCCCCAGGGCCAATATGAAAGTATTTAGATCGTCCAAACATGCATCATTAGTCTCAATCAAAGGGTTCGCCCATGCTAGGGCCTTGTCAGTGAGAAGCATGATTATTGTTAGTACCTTAGATCGGTCAGTAGGGTATTGTGGTGCCTGGGTGGCAAAAAACAGTTTGCATTGATTGAGGAATCCCCTGAATTTTTCTCGTTCTCCGCCAAAGCGAAAAGGTGGTAACTTGGGGAGGCCCAATACCGGGGTAGGGACTGGTGCACGAACTAACTCCTCCAAAGCTTCAGTCCGGGTGCAGAAATCTCGAAAATTTTGACCAAGCACCTGTAGGCTGTGATCGCTACGATCCTGCAGACCTGCAAAGTTCGCCTTTATAGTCTGCAAATCAGTGAGAATTGAATTAGTCACCTCATACAATTTCTTAATGCGGGCATCAATACTCCCAGACACAGCTGATTCCATCTTGTGGCTTCTGAATCTTGTAAAGTGTAGAATTCAGTGTATATGGAGTCTTGGCATGAGTGCAAGGAAGTACAAGAAACACAGGTCTTGAAAAAGTAATATTCTTGTATTACGTCATACAAGCAGATGCACAGTAATATACAAGTCTCTGAGCAAAAGAGAACACCTCCTGGTGTAACTGGATTAACCCCAGATTCCCCAGAGTTGCAAAAGGCACAACAACAAAAGACAGTCTTTAAGCAATAAGCAAAGTCTCTCTTACGGGTGCTGAGAAGTCCTTTGAGTAAAGCAGTAGTCCAGTGATCCAGCAGGTAAGAAGACTCAGATCCATAAAGGGGAACTTCTGACAGGCAGGTAAACGATGAGGATTCCTCAGAGAGTGGAGCTGACTTGAAGAGCTTAGTCCAGAGGCTTCAGGAAGCAATGTTACAGACTGGCTGCAGACAGGATTCAGAAGCACTGAACTAACAGCTGAGGCTGCTTAAGTGCAAATGGCAGAAAAACAGGGTGGAGACATAGAGGCTGAAGACTCCATTACAACTGAGGGCAAAATGGATGCACAAAACAGAAAGCAAGATGGCTGCAGGGAAAAAACAAGATCTAAGCACAACATGAAAAAACCATGATAGAAAGTCTCAGAACCTCACAGATTTTGGGTGGTACTGCTCGCCCGACCCCTACAGAAATTGTAAGATGTCGGTAGGTTGTAAAGTGGTGACCGGCCTGATTGACGGTACAGGCTCCCTAAACCGATCCAAATCAGGGATCTTGGAAGTCGTCAGGTCGTTCTACTCACGCCTCTTGGGAAAGAGGGATCTGAATCGGGATGTCGGCTTTCCTGGCTGAAGTCGTCCCTGAACCAGGGAATGACCCCTCGCTTGGTGTTTTGACCAAGGTAATCAGGGAAGAGGAAGTGAGACTGGCCATTGATGGGCTCCGGCCCAAAAAATCGCCAGGTCCAGACGGCTTAACGTCTAAATTCTACAAGACCTTTAGGGACTCCTTGGTCCCCCTCTTGACGGAGGTGTTAAACGAATGTCACTCCTCGGGTGCTCTTCCCCGTTCAATGAGGAGGTCAGCCCTGATTATCCGGTCAAAGGGTAAGGACTCGTCCCATATTGAGAATTGATGTCCCATAGCGCTTCTCAATCCGTACCGGAAGGTACTGGCTAAGATACTGTTTAATCAGTTGGTGAAATTTGCGCCCCGACTCCTTTCGGGGTCCCAGCACTGTTCTGTTCCAGGCCGCAGCACTTTTAGTGCTGTGCTCGGTGTCCGAGAGGCAGTGGAGCAGGGCAGGGCTGGTCTCTGGAAGGGGTTCCTGCTGTCCTTAGACCAGGCAAAAGCCTTTGATCGAGTGAACCACGACTACCTCTGGTCCGTCCTTCTGAGGTATGGCCTGCCCAGGGGGTTTGTAAATTGGTTAAAGGCATTGTATGCGGGGACAGAGACTTTCCCGTTGGTGAATGTTTGGTCCGGCAGCCCTTTTGAGGTGGAATCCGGGGTTCGTCAGGGCTGTCCGTTGAGCCTGCTGTTATACGTGTTCGCCATCGACAGCTTTTTAAGGAGGATCGAGGGTGGACCGTTGGCGGGAGTCCGGATGGACGTGGCGGCCCCAGAGGCCACCTTGAGGGCAGTGGCGTACTCTGATGATGTCTCCCTTTTTGTGTCCTCGAAGGAGGAGACGGACTGGGTGATGTCGGAGGTTGACCGCTACTCGGAGGCATCCGGGTCGAGGATTAACCAGGAAAAATTTGAGAGTCTCTGGCTGGGAGGGGGACACCCCAGTTTTGGTCTCCCGGACACCCTCCCAGAGCCCCAGTTCACGGCTAAGATCTTAGGCATCATTTTCAGCCCGGGGGATTACCCCCAACAAAATTGAGAGGGCAGGCTAAAGATCGCCACCCAGAAGGTGGACCAGTGGAAGGGTTGGACTTTAACCCTGAGGGAGCGGGTGAACCTGATCAAGGGGTACTTGCTTCCATTGTTAAATTACCTGGGCAGCGTATGTATCTTGCCAGAACCTCTCTGGACACGGGTCTATGGCCTGTTTTCCAGATGTTATGGGGAAACAGGCTTAACCTAATCAAGAGGGAGGTCACGTACTGTACGAAGAGACTAGGTGGGTTGGGTATGGTCAACCCGGTGGTGTTCCTAGTGAATGCCTTTCTTAAGACCAATGTGGCAAACCTCTGGTCAGAGAGGGCTCCTCCGTGGGTATTCTCCTGTAGGGGGTGGCTTCAGCCTTTCTTCCAGGAATGGGAGAGAGGAGGGCGTGTGAAGGATCTGCGCACACCGCACGGGCATCTACCGGCTTATGCTACCCCGGTTCTGAAGATGATCCGTCTGTGGGTTCTGGGAATGTGGGAGATCAGGACCATGCCAAGGAAATTCCTTGTCAGGAGGGTCCTGTTGACCCATTTCCAGAAGCCTCTGGCCCTCAAGGATTTCCCAAGTCGGGATCTGGAGGGGGGCTGAGGTTATTAAATTCTGCCCGGATCACCGTGAAGTTTTGGGACTTGGCTTGGCGCTGCTTCCACGGGAGGCTGTATGGGAGGGGCAATTTGAAGTACAGGAATTCCGATGATTGGGGTTGTCCTCGTGAGGAATGCTGCGACGTGCTGGAAAGCATGGAACACTTCCTCCTTCATTGCCCCTTCAATACAGGGGTCTACACCAGGGTGGGTGCTTCCGTAGGTTGGCCTCGGCTGGCTCGCCTCTCCTATCCGGAGTGGGCATATGGAGCATTCGGGTCCCTTGGTGGCCGAGTTCGGGGCACTTTATTCTTAGTCAGTTTAGTGGTTAGGTTTTACACATGGAATGCACGCTGTCTAGTGTCAACGCAGCAAAAGGTCCTCCCCGAGGAAGAGGTGATTAGGAACATTCTGGGTGACCTTGGTAAAGTGCGCTCGCTGTATTTTGACAGGCTGGGCCCAAGGAGGGCTTCTCTCCTTTGGAGGGGTTTCTCATTCAGTGTGCCCTAGGGACAGATAAACTGTGTTAATAAATTTTGTTCTCAGAGAGGGATAGTTAGTTAGGTATATAGGGGCAGTGTGTTTTAGGGACAGTCAGGGCCAGAATAGGGCGAGATAGGTAGGCACGAGGTGAGGTAGATAGGGCTTTAGGGACAGAGAGGGACAGGTAGGGACAGGTTTCTTTTATGTAGGGATAGGTTTTTTTTTTTTTTGGTTTTGTTTTTTTTACGTGAGTGATAGGAAGGGAGAGTTAGTTTCTCTTTTTTCTTTAAAATGTAGGGAGAGTGCCTGTCTGTCTGGCTCCCGGTGGTGAGCTGTTACTTTTCACTTATAGCTTTTTGTTTTTCAGAAATATTAAGGTGTATGGGGCTCGCAAGCACCGAGCCATGGCTTAAAAGGTGTAAGTTGTATAAGGTTAATAATGTTGATAAGGTTTGTTTTGTATAATGTAATGTAATGATAGGTATAATAGTAACGTAATGTAATGATAGGTATAATGATAGTGTAATATATGGAAATAACGTGTGGTGTAGGGACAGGAAAAAATAAATAAATAAATAAATAAATAAAAAATATATATATATATAAAGTAAATAAAAAATAAAATAAAAAAAATAATAGTGTATATAGAATTTTGTAAGTTCCCGTTGGTTTTCTTTTTTTTTTAGCTATGTTTATGTTGAAGGGCGTTGGACCGTGTTTTGAGTAGACTGTAGTATGTCTGGGTATATTGAATGTATGGTAATGCGGTCCCTGTCTCTTTTCTCTCCCCTTTCCACAAAAACACCGGAGCCTGAAAGGAGGCGGAGAGGAGGAGGGACAAAGAGAAAGACAAAGGAGCAGGAGCAAAGAGAGCGAGGGAGAGCGGAGAGCGGAGCCGAGCCAAATATGGACTCTCATGGACTCTCGTGGACTCTCGCGCAACGAAATGGACTCTTATGGCCCTTGTGGACCCTGGACCGGCATCTGGGTAAAGTCTTGGATTCGGTTTTTGGACATTCATCAAGACATCTTGGTATGGTCTACCCTTTCCTTTTGTTTTGGGCAGCTTAACCTCTTTTTTTTTGCTGACAAAAACTTTGTAATGTTATGGGGTGGGGATTAATGGATGTTGATTGCGTGTGTATAGGTTTTCTATTTTTATAATAAAAAAGAGTTCCAGCTTCAGTAGCGTCCACTAAAGCTGCTGCAGTTAAAAAGCTTTTATAAGGATCGAGCTTGGCGGTCCACCGCAAGGCGTCCTACCGCCAGTCCCAGCCCCTGTGCCTTGGGGTGCCTCCCTTATGCTCTTCATTGAGTGTCCCGGGGGCCTGAAACATTTCCTTTGAAAAAATGAAGTGTCCAAACTACAGGTGGTGTAGCTTGCTTAACAGCTGGGATAATCCGCTGACTAGCAGACAATGCTACTAGGCACAAAGCATATCCTGGGCTAGATGCAGTTAAAAATTTGTAATTAGATACTCTCGTTGGATGCTGAGAAAGCATTCCATAGAGTCTCCTGGCACGCCATATATTATTCTCTTAAAAATCTTGGGGTAGGGGTCTAGGGGACCCTTTTATAGGCAAAATCACGGCCCTGTATCGCAATACGTCACCTAGGCTGAAGATAAATGGAACATTTTCATCACCTTTCATAATCACCAATGGGACAAGGCAGGGATGTCCTCTGTCCCCTCTCTTATACATCCTAGTGACGGAGCACCTGCTCTCATCAATTCGCCATAACCTAAATATTAGGTGGACTGAGGTGGGAGGCACCGAGTACAAGTGCTCTGCATTTGCTGATGATGTCATAGTATATATCACTCAATCACATATATCCATCCCTGCTGTTATGGCTGAAATAGATCACTTTGTTACATGGTCAAGTTTTAAAATCAATGCAGTGAAGTCTGAGGCCCTCGATGTCTCCCTCCCCAAATCCATACAGGATTCCATCCAGTCCAACTTTCCCTTTGCCTGGCCCTCACAGGGTATCAAATACTTAGGAATTCGTATTCATAGAGACCTCTCCCGTCTGTTATCTTAATTTTGGGCCCTTTATTGAACAACTCCATACAGACCACGGTTGACAAGTTAGAACTGTAAGATTCACTACGTGAACCACTGGTGTTTTGTGGAAAAGCACATGTACACTGTGTTCCGCATTATTATGCAAAAAGTGTTTAGGAGTGATAAGGTAAGATTTTTTTTGTTTGTTAGTTAAACTCATTGATGGTGATGTGTGTCAGGACTCTTTATATCACTGTAAGCAATTGCAGACACCTGTGCTAATTAGTTTGGCAGGTGTGTCCAATGAAAGGCAAGACTACTTAAGAAGGCTGTCCCACATTATTAAGCAGCCTACATTTTCTGACAAAATGGGAAAGAAAAAGGATGTGTCGGCTGCTGAGAAGCAACAAATTGTGGAGTGTTTAGGTCAAGGCATGACTACAATCAACATTGCCAAGACACTTCATCCTGATCATCGCACAATCAAGAAGTATGTAGCTGATTCACAGTACACACGTGTGCGTGCTGATAAGGGAAAATTGAGGACTCTTTCCTACAGGCAATTACGTCAGGTTAAAAGAGCAGCGGCAAAAAAGCCTTGTCATAGCAGCAGACAAGTTTTTGAAGCTGCTGGTGCCTCCAACGTCCCCCGAAAAACAAGATGCAGGGTCCTTCAGAGGTTTGCAGCTGTGCGTAAGCCATCCTGTCGACCTCCTCTATCCACTGTACACAAGCAGAAACGGCTCCAGTGGGCCAAACAATATATGAAGACTGACTTCAAAACTGTTTTGTTCACCGATGAGTGCCGTGCAACGCTCGATGGTCCAGATGGATGGAGTGGAGGATGGCTGGTTGATGGACACCCCATGCAAACACGGCTACGGCGCCAACAAGGAGGAGGTGGAGTAATGTTTTGGGCTGGAATCATGGGGAGAGAGATTGTCGGCCCCTTTAGGATCCCTGAAGGGGTAAAGATGAATTCCATAATGTATGTGGAGTTTCTCAAACAGCACTTCCTGCCATGGTTCAAGAAGAAGAACCGTGTATTCCGCAGGAAGATCATTTTCATGCATGATAATGCACCGTCTCATGCTGCACATAACACATCTGCATCTCTGGCTGATATGGGCATAAAAGGGGACAAACTTATGGTGTCACCCCCATGCTCCCCTGACCTCTACCCCATTGAGAACCTCTGGAGCATCATCAAAAGGAGTGTCTATGATGGCGGGAGGCAGTTCACATCTAAGCAACAGCTCTGGGAGGGTATTCTGTCCTCATGCAAAACAATTGAAGCAGAAACCATCCAAAACCTGACAAATTCAATGGACAAGAGAGTTCAGAAGCTCCTTTCGAACAAGGGGTCCTATGTGCAAATGTAACATCACCTAGAATAAAGTTTTGAGTTGAAAACTGTTTGATTTGAGTTTCTAATAACCTGCTAATTAGTATTGAGCGAGCACTAAAATGTTTGGGTGCTCGAAGCTCGGGCCGAGCTCGCCGTGATACTCAGGTGCTCGACCCGAGCAACGAGCCCAATGTTAGTCTATGGGAGACTCGAGCATTTTTGCGGTGGCACCCCCGGCAGTCTTTTAAAAGCCTAACAAGTGCCCAAAACGATAGTGACAGTGCTCAAATGACATGGGGACAGCATGGGGATCGCCCCAGGAAGCATTTCTGACCCCCAGGTCACTGCTGTCAACAACGTGGTCAGAGGTATTAAGCCACTTTTACGGGCTCACAATAAAACGTTCAAAAACGAAAGTGAAACTTTTTTCCTGTGAAATATGTTAAGGAACATCCTTTCCAGCGAAAAGACTTGTGTATAAGTTAAAATAAATGACCAAAAACAAAAATACTCCTCCACACCTTCGGCTATGTTCACAAGTAGCATTTTTTATGCGTTTTTGCACTTTTGTATTGCTTTCAACTATGACAAATGCATTCACCGGGAAATGTCATTTTAACATTTTACAACCTTATCTGGCCATGTGCTGTGTGACACATGCATAAAGTGCTGAAAAGACATGGGAACAGCATGGGGAAGACCCCTGGAAGCATCTCTGACTCCCAGGTCACTGTCTAAAAGTGTGCCCATCATAAGCGATCCTTACCGCATCAGAAGATGCAGACTTGCAACTATCCCCATGCAAGTTCTAGTCCCAGGGCAGTGTTCAATTGTACCTCCCCCATTCCTTGCAATACAAGCTCAAGTATGCAGCCTGCCACCCACCCACCCCCAGGCTGCAATACCATACTGCTTGCCTGCTTGAACTTGAAATTGGGCCTTTTAGGCATGTGGAGGCGGAATCTGGCCACCACGTCATGGCTGTGTTGGCGGCCTGGAATCCATACTCAGTCCCCAGCCGCCCGGCGGCCGGGTGTCCATACTCGGTCCCCAGCCGCCCCGCGGCCGGGTGCCCACACATGGTCCCCAGCCGCCTGGGGGCAGCCGGGTGTCCATAAACGGTCCCCAGCCGCCCCTATTTCTCCTTGGAACATCCCCCCACACACTTTTCTTAGCCCGGCCTGCTTTAGGCAGCATTGGACGAGCCCACCAGAGAACCAGACTCCTCCGGTGGGCCCTGACTTCTCCATCGGTGGAGTTGAGAGTGCCAAGGTGAGGAGCATGATGATGATAGAAGTTAGCATCTGCTAAGTTTTCTTTTAATGCAAGTGTAAGTGTGCAGCCTGCCACCCACCCACCCCCAGACTGCAATTCCATACTGCTCGCTTGCACTTGAAATGGGGCCTTTTAGTTTGGAGGAGGCCGAAGCTGGCCACTACCTCATGGCTGCTTCGGCAGCGAGGTATCCATACTCAGTCCCCAGCCGCCCCTATTTGTCCTGGTGTGCCTTATACATAAGATTAAGCGCGCATACCAAAACATTACCTGTGCCCTCCCCAGTACATTTAGTGGGAAGGAGAGCCTATTCCGCTGTAGTGTGTGCATGCCAAACCACTGTTCATGGTACATGAGAAGATGCCTCCCACCTTGCACCTGTCGTTGCAGACTTGCAACTATCCCCATTCAAGTCCTTGTCCCAGGGCAGTGTTCAATTGTACCTCTCCCATTCCTTGCAATGCAAGCGCAAGTATGCAGCCTGCCACCCACCCACCCCCAGGCTGCAATACCATACTGCTAGCTTGCTTGCACTTTAAATTGGGCCTTTTAGGCATGTAGAAGCGGAATCTGGCCACCACGCCATGGCTGTATCGGCGGCCTGGTATCCATACTCAGTCCCCAGCCGCCTGGTGGCCGGGTGTCCCCGCTTGCTTCCCAGCCTCCAGGGGGTGGCCGGGTGTCCATACTCGGTCCCCAGCCACCCCTATTTGTCCCGGTAACCTTTCCCACACTTTTCTTAGCCTGGCCTGCTTTAGGGCAGCATTGGCCGAGCCCACCAGACTATTAGACTCCTCCGGTGGGCCCTGGCTTCTCCATCAGGGAAGTTGAGAATGCCAAGGTGAGGAGCATGATGAGGATGATAGAAGTTAGCATCTGCTTTGTTTTGTTGTAATGCAAGCGCATGTATGTAGTAGCGGCTCGGCCTGAGGTGGTCAGCGTTTTGGCGCATATCCTACCTCCTCCGAGGATTGCTGGATGTTTTCCTGCTACTATCCAAGTTCTATGACTGCCGTTAAAACAAAGCTTCAGGTGATAAATGATGGATAAGGTAGTGGCAAAGGAGAAAGAGCAGGAGGAACAGGGACCATTCACACCAATATCAGGCCAGTCAACCACATATGTCTTGTAGGATATGTTTCTGTACCAAAAGGAGCGGTTCGGCTACACAGTTATAGGGCATACAGTGAGTGCAATGCCTACCAAAAATTTCGAGGCACTCCAATGCCCCTTGGAAATGACATGGAGGTCAGAGGGCGTTAACTAAACCTTTTTTTCCATTTATAGCAACTGGGTCTCCTGTGCACTGTTGGCCTAAGCAGTGAATGGAAGGCTTTCCAAAAATTATGAGGAACTGCAATGCCCCTTACAAGAGCCATGTGTGGCACCCCAGGTGTCTGGTCACCACAGTAATAGAGATATTACATCGGAGAGCAAGTGGGAGGTTTCCTGGTCAGGATCCCTTAAACATGCAACATCCTCCTGCCCCAGTCCTGGGAGGGGAGAATTCTGCCCTTATAAACTGGATCTGGGGCGGGGTTGAGTGAGTCAGAGAACAGAGAACAGTCAGAGTCAGAGTGAGAGCAAGGGAAAGTAACAGCAAGGAGCTCTGTAGGAGCTAGGAGCTAAAAACCAGGGGCTGGAAGCTGAGCAGAGCTCGCCCTGGCAGAAGACAATAGGAACCGGACACAGGAGTCCGAGGCTGTGAGGACTTATATATCCAGCAGCAGAAACCAGCCGGCAGGGGATTTCAGGTCTTCTGGCCATAGAATCCCGGAGGCTCAGTCACAAGCAAGGGACCAGCACCGCCGTCGTGGAGTGGAGGCTAACAGAAGGCCCCAAGTCACCAGCCATACGGGTGAGCACTACGCGGTACACTCAGGGACGTGGGCTACTTCTACCCGCTTACAGCAAGGTAGCCAGGAAGAGTGCAGACAGACGGGGAGGCCTACAACTCCACCTGGCCAGGGGAACTCCTGCTTGCTCACAGACTGACCAGGCCTCTTATGCTAGCCTGTACTCCCGGGAGGGTCTACCTTATAATCATCAGTAAAGACCCTGAACTGCACTGCAAAGACTCTAAGTCGTTCCTGCTGCGCTCGTGCACCATCACCCCCATCATCCACACTCACTGCCCTGAGGCTATACTCCTCCCGTGGGGAGTTATCCCATTCTCTGCTGCGCACACAACACCAGCCTCAGCGGTCTGCCTCGCAGCGGTGGTACTCCCTGACCGCAATCCACGGGTGGCGCAGTCGGACAATTAACCTCAAAACCTAAGAAAGACTGCCACTGGTTTGACCAGCCAGAGCCACGGGACCGGGTCACCGCCACGGAGACTACAGACCCCAGAGACCCGGCACCGGGTATCCCACACACGTGTACACACGGCCCAGGGGGCGCGTCACATGCAGTACAGCATATTACAAACATAAGTCCCATTATTGGGGAGTGGGTCTCCCATAGTATTTGCTTATGCTTTCCAAGCAAAAGCTGCCAAAAATTTGGACGGAGCAACTTGCAATGCCCCTTACAAGAGCCATGCAGTACAGCATATTACAAACATAAATCCGATTATTGGGGAGTGGGTCTCCCATAGTATTTGCTTATGCCTTGCAAGCAAAAGCTGCCAAAAATTAGGACTGAGCAACTTGCAATGTCCCTTACAAGAGCCATGCAGTACAGCATATTACAAACATAAATCCCATTATTGGGGAGTGGGTGTCCCATAGTATTTGCTTATGCCTTGTAAGAAAAAGCTGCCAAAAATTAGGACGGAGCAACTTGCAATGCCCCTTACAAGAGCCATGCAGTACAGCATATTACAAACATAAGTCCCATTATTGGGGAGTGGGTCTCCCATAGTATTTGCTTATGCTTTCCAAGCAAAAGCTGCCAAAAATTAGGACGGAGCAACCACCCTGGTGGTATAGTGGTGGTGGAGGCTGAGGATAAGGAGAAGAAGATTAAACAGCCGAAACGAGGAAGCGTATACCCATGTGTGGGTGTGAAGCGGTGCATGTGAATACACCTCCCGAAATAACACAGTGGATTTGACTTTATGTTACTCTGCTGTCATTTGATGGTGATGAGAAGTCTGGCCCAATACAGCCCTTGTTCATTTTGATAAGGGTCAGCTTGTCAGCATTGTCAGTTGACAGGCGAGTGCGCTTATCAGTTATAATTCCCCCAGCGGCACTAAAAACACGCTCCGATAACACGCTAGCGGCAGGGCAGGCCAGGCCCTCCAAGGTGTACAGAGCGAGTTCATTCCAAGTGTCCAGCTTGGATACCCAATAATTAAAAGGCACAGAGGAATCATAGAGGACGCTGGTATGGTCGGCAAGGTACTCCCTCACCATCTTTTGAAACTTTCCACTCCTTGTGAGAGTACCCCGCGCCTCAGGGCCTGTAAGCTGGGCGGATGTCAGAAAGCTGTCCCAGAACGTTGATAGTGTTCCCCTGCCTCTGTTGGATTGGAGTTGCATCTCTCTCGCCTGTACGCCTTGGTTGGGCAACGAACTGTGACCTCTGCCGCTAGCGTGTTCAGATGGGAATTTTTTTAAGAGTTCTTCAGCAAGGGCCTTCTGGTACTGCCCCATTTTTGTAGACCTCTCCACCTCAGGAAGAAGAGAGTGAAAGTTCTCCTTGTAGTGGGGGTCTACAAGTGTCACCAACCAGTAATGACTGTCACTCAACATTTTGACAACGCGAGGGTCAAGATTTCCGTGTCCTCACCAAGATGACGACTGACTATGCTCTCCTCCTCCTCCTCTTCCTCCTCCCCCCTGTCCTCTGGCCACCCACGCTGAACCGACGGTATGACACTTGTACAGGTACTACCGTCTACAACGCATGATAGCAGCTCCTGTTCTTCCTCCTCCTCCTCCTCCTCTCCCTCATTGTCCCCCAATGCACGTTGGGATGAGATGAGGGTGGTCTGTGTGTAATCGCCCGCTACGACTACTTGATCCATCTCATCATACTCTGGCTGCAATGCCTCCTCTTTAATTCTCTGCAGAGAGTGTTGCAAAAGACAGACAAGTGGGATGCTGACACTAATGATGGCGTCATCGCCACTCAACATCTTGGTGGCCTCCTCAAAGTTTGTCAGGATGGTACATATGTCAGACATCCAGGTCCACTCCTGAGGTCTTATGTGTGGAGTCTGACCTGAATATCGACGGCCTTGTTGCAGCTGGTACTCCACAACTTCTCTCCTCTGCTCACAAATCCTTTGCAACACGTGGAGGGTAGAGTTCTAACGTGTGGGGACATCACACACCAGTCGGTGTGCCGGAAGCTGCAAATGCTGCAGCAACACAGCAAGGGCGGCGGAAGCTGTAGCTGACTTGCGAAAATGAGCTGACAGGCGGCGTACTTTCACGAGCAGATCTGGCAACTTGGGGTACGATTTAAGAAACCGCTGAACCACGAGGTTAAGCACATGAGCCAGGCATGGTACGTGTGTGATCTCACCTCGCCTCAGAGCCGCCACCAGGTTACGGCCATTGTCACACACGACCATGCCTGGATGTAGGTTCAGCGGTTTAAGCCACAGATCTGCCTGCTCTTTCACAGCTGTCCACAACTCACAAGCAGTGTGAGGTTTATCACCTAAGCTTATGAGTTTCAGCACAGCCTGTTGCCGCTTGGCGGAGGCAGTACTGCAATGCTTCCAGCTTGTAATTGATGTGGTGATATCTGAGATGGAGGCTGAACATGAGGAGGAGGAGAAGGATGCGCAGGAGCTGTACACTGTGGGGGCAACTCTGACTGACATATGGCCCGCAATCATCGGTGTGCGGAGGATGTGTTCCATCCCAAGGTCCGACTGGGTCCCGGCTTCCACTATGTTTACCCAGTGTGCCGTCAGAGAGATGTACCATCCCTGGCCACAAGCACTTGTCCACGTGTCCGTTGTCAGGTGGACTCTCCCAGTAACTGCGTTGTTGAGGGCACGGCAGATGCTTTGGGACACGTGCTTGTGTAGTGCGGGATGGCACACTGGGCAAAATAGTGTCGGCTGGGGACCGAGTACCGAGGGACGGCCACCGCCATAAGATAGCGGAAGGATTCCGTCTCCACCAGCCTAAAAGGCCGCATTTCCAACGCAAGCAGTCATGAAATGTGCGAATTTAGGACTGTTGCCTGTGGGGCGTTAGCTGCGAATTTCCGCTTTCATTCAAAGGTCTGGGATATGGACAATTGAACGCTGCGGTGGGACGTGGACGTTGATGCTGTTTCTTGAGAAACTGCCATAACAAGTGAAGACTGAGAGGAGGGGGCATCTTTACATGCAGTATGGACAGGGGATTGCGTTGCACACACAACAGGGGGTTCTATTGCACGCACAACAGTGGAAGAAGCAGTGGTGACATCCGCTGACACTGGTCGTGGACCCTGGGTTTCGCCACACAAAGTCGGGTGCTTTGCTGCCATGTGCCTGATCATGCTGGTGGTGGTCAGGCTGGTAGTTTTGTCACCCCTGCTGATGCTGGCATGGCAGGTGGAACATATGGCCTTTTTGGGGTTATCAGCAGAGTCTTTAAAAAAATTCCAGACTCTGGAAGACCTACCACTTGTACTGGCAATGTCCCTCGTGTTGGTGTTACAGGGAACGGTTGCCTACCTTCTGTCTGCGGCCACCACACTGCTTCTTCCTGCCTGTTGGGGTACTCTGCCTCCCTCCGCCTGTTTGCTGCTGGCCTCACTCTGCATGTCCTCCTTCCACGTTGGGTCAGTTACTTGTTCATCCACCACCTCCTCCTCTTCCACTGGCGCACCACGATCCTCCTCCTCACTTTCTGGCAATTGTGTCTCGTCATCGTCCACCTCTTGTGACAGATTGCCAACGTCGACTTCCTGTGGCCGTGGCTGTTCAAATATTTGGGCATCGCAACATGGGATCTCCCCTTCCACCACTTCAAGCGTATCAGGCGAGGGGCCCAAATACGGAAATGGACCTGTGATCAGCTCTTCAGAGTGTCCAAGTGTGGGATTACTTGCTGTCTGACGACACTCGGCATGGTGGGAGGAAGGAGCATCAGGGTGAGGAGGAGTATGCGGTCGAGACTCACGGTTATTAAGAGTTGACCGTGTGGAAGACAGACCGGAGGTGGTGGTGCCCAGGTAACTGGAAGTATTATCTGCTATCCAATAAATAACCTGTTCACACTGATCAGTTGTCAATACTGGTGTTGTTCTGTACTTCCCTAGTAATTCGGTCAAGAAGTGGGAGCGAGAAGATGTGGTTGTTGGTTGTGGCACATTTTCTCCTTGGCCACGGCCCCTTCCTCTGCACGAACCATCACCAGAACGTCCACTTCCACGTCCCTTGCCACACGCCTTGCCCATTGTAAATGAAGTAAAATAGCTTACACTTGCACTATCAATGGAAAAAGGGTAATAAAGAGTAGATTAGAACCGTGGAAGAGGAAAACCACAGTTATTGTTTATTGGGGTATACCACACTTTTTTAAATAGAGATATTAGCGGCTGAACAGTGAGCGACACACTCAAACTGCTTTTTTTTTAGATACCAAAGGCCCAAAACTGGATAGTACAGCGATTTGACCCATGGAACTGCGAAACCACACTGGGTTGTCGGGCCTACACAAGACTATTTTCAACAGATATATTTTTGTGTCACAACAGTCAGGAGACACTACTGTTTTTCTTTACGGAAAATATACCAAAACCTGAATAATAGAGATTTTTTACCGTGGGATGGCAAAACCACAGTTATTGTTTACTGGGGTATACCACACTTTTTTAAATAGAGATATTTGCGGCTGATCAGTGAGCGACACACTCAAACTGCTTTTTTTTTAGATACAAATGGCCCAAAATGGATAATACAGAGGTTTGAACCGTGGAAGGGCAAAACAACACTTCTGTTTCTCTAGCCTACACCAGACTATTTTCAACAGTTATATTTGTGTCTGAAATATCAGAGACACGCTTTTTTTTTTTGGGGGGGGGGGGGACACACCAAAAGGTTAATAAGACGGGTATTTGTACAGTGTGAAGGAGGAAAAAAAGGAGGATTTAGATGAAAAAAAAAGGATTTTTCCTGGCCCCCGACACCTGGTGCTAAGTCCAGCAATTTCAGCTACAGGAGCACACAGGACTGTAATGCAGCATTTGCTGGTATAACCACTGTCTCTCCTATACAGCCTGCCTGCCTGGTATCTGGGATGGATATTAGTCCTGAAAAGGACTGTTTGTTCTGGCAGCCTTTACAGACCCTACACTAACTATTTCGCAGTTTATATCTCTCCCTAAATCAGCAGCGCTGTCCCTACACTGTCTAATCCGGAGCGACTGTGTCCAAGATGGCGGCGCCCGGTTTTAATTACTCGAGGTGACGCTGTGCGGCCAGCCAATCACTGTAATGCCCACAACCAACATGGCTGCAGCATTACAGTGACTGGCTGGCAATCCCTGCATGTTCATTGGCTCTGTAAAGAGCGCCAAACATGCAGGGCGGAGACCCGAGATCCCGCCCGAGTAACCCGGAAATGCTCGGTGCTCGCCGAACATCCCGAGTAGCGTGATACTCAGGCGAGTACCGAGCAGTGTCGAGCATGTTCGCTCAACACTACGGCAAATGCTTATAATTTCAAAAATGACCATTTTTTTGTTCTTTATTAAAATGAAAAGGTTGATCGAAGAGTGTGGGGGATCTAAGAGTGTGGCAACCCAGTAGTCAGGATTATTTCGAATTCTGACAATCTGAGGGTCATGTTGCAGGTAGTGCAGCAAGAAGGCACTCATGTGTCTTGCGCATCTAGGAGCCCAAAAATTATTTTCCGGGCTAGATGCAGCTAAAAATTATTAATAATTTGAAAGCTGGTGGAGCTTAGTATAGATGGCCTAATAGAATCAGTACTGCAAACTGCTACAAGGCCCAAATTATTTTCCAGCCAAGATACAGATAAACATGATTAGTCATTTTAAATCTGGTGGAGTTTAGTATAGATGGCCTAATAGAATCAGTACTGCACACTGCTACAAGGCCCAAATTATTTTCCAGCCAAGATACAGATAAACATGATTAGTAATTTGAAAGCTTAAAACGGTTGATGAGGTGATTTTAACAAATCATCAAGCTTTTACTCTCCTCAGGATGACACAGGGGTAGAAAAGTCCTTTCGGATCCATGATTTGTTCATCTTTATGAACGTGAGTCTGTCTACATTATCAGTGGAGAGCCGCGTGCGCTTTTCTTTCAGCACACCACCAGCAGCGCTGAACACACGTTCAGACAGAGCGCTAGCTGCGGTGCATGACAAGATCTCCAAGGCGTAAGTGGCGAGCTGTGGCCATTCATCCAGATTGGAAGCCCAAAAAGAGCAAGGGTCCAGTGACACAGTCATGGCTTCAATGTTTACTTGGAGATACTCCTGTACCATCGTCTCTAGGCGTTGACTATGTGTCAGACTTCTTGTCTCCTGTGGCCTTGCAAAGGATGGGCTAAAAAAGTGGTGAAATGATTCCGCAAAATTGATGTTACCAGCAGATACTCTGTTTCTGTTACTTTTTGAGTGCTGAACAAACGACGGTCCCACAGTTGGCAAGTTGGAACTGTGAGATTCACTACGTGCACCACTGGTGTTTTGTGGAAAAGCACATGTAAGATTCTGCAACAGTCTCTGCTGATACTCCTGCATGCGTACATCCCTTTCTATGGCAGGAATAATTTCTGCAAATTTACTTTTGTACCGGGCATCTAACAGTGTGGCAACCCAGTAGTCAGGATTATTTCTAATTCTCACAATTCGAGGGTCATGTTGCAGGTAGTGCAGCAAGAAGGCACTCATGTGTCTTGCGCATCCAGGAGCACCAAGTCCCTGTTGTGTTGGTGGCGAGGTAACAATCATGCTTCCTTCCTCTGCCCTCTCCCCCCAACCTCGCACAACAGAAATGTGATCAAGGTCTCCCTCATCTGATGAGTCTTCCATCAGTTCGTCCTCCACTTCTTCCTTGACTGCTGCACCTTCCTCACTAGTTTGGCTGCTACCATGCGCCCTGGTAAAACCATCTCCCCCACCCTCACATGCCTGCCGCCTTGGTGCTGCCGACCGTCTGGACCTTGCAGATGTTAGCCCTTCCGCATACAACTCCTCCTCCTCTACTTCCTCCACCTCCTCTTGTGCCACCACCTGACTCCGAATTCTGTTTAACATGTGCTCCAGCATGTAAATCACAGGAATAGTCATGATGATAATGGCATCGTCAGCACTAAACATCTTTGTCGCCATTTCAAAACTGTGCAGAAGGGTGCATAGGTCCCTGATCTGAGACCACTCCTCCAGCGTGATTTGCCCCACCTCTGGATCTCGTTGGCCCAGGCTATACCTCAGAACATATTGCACCAGGGCTTGTCGGTGCTGCCACAGTCGCTGCAACATGTGCAGAGTTAAATTCCACCAGGTAGGCACATTGCATTTTAGCCGGTGAAGTGGCAGGCCCAACGACTTCTGTAGAGATGTAAGTCGCTGAGCTGCGGGATGCGCAAGGCGGAAGTGAGCAAACAGCGACCGTGCCCTCTGCAGAAGGCCATCTAGTCCGGGATAGTGGGCTAAAAATTGCTGGACAACCAGGTTCAACACGTGAGCCATACAAGGCACGTGTGTGACATTGCCCCGGCCAAGGGCCGCACCCAGGTTTGCAGCATTGTCGCACACGGCCTTCCCTGGTTTCAGGTCCAGTGGAGACAACCATTCATGAAACTGGTTCTCCAGAGCTGACCACAACTCCTCAGCTGTGTGACTCACATTTCCCAGACATTTCAAAGTAAAAACCGCCTGATTATGTTGAGCCCTGCTGCCAGCATATTAAGGAGGTGTGCAGGATCACTTCTGCGCAGTTAGAAAGCTTGTGGCATGACCAGACAGGCTTTGGGTGCAGGTGGAGGACCGAGAGGAGGTTGAGGAGGCAGAAGCAGTGGAGGAACTTCGAGATAAAGAGGATTGACGCACAACTCGTGGGGACGGCAAGACTTGGACAGCAGCCCCTTGTTCTGCTGTCACCATAGTTACCCAGTGCCCAGTAAGCGACATGTAACGCCCCTGTCCATGCCTACTCGTCCAAGTGTCTGTGGTGAAATGCACCCTGTCACACACAGAGTTTCTCAAAGAAGCGGTGATGTTGTGTGCGACATGCTGGTGGAGCGCAGGCACACCTTTCTTTGAGAAGTAGTGCCGACTGGGCATCTGGTACTGAGGCACTGCGACGGACATAAGGTCTCGAAAATCCTCTGTGTCCACCAGGCGGAAAGGCAGCATTTCTGTAGCCAAGAGCTTGCAGATGGTGAAATTCAACCTCTTAGCTTTCTCATGGCTAAGAGGAAATGGTCTTTTACTTGTCCACATCTGAGGGACCAAGGGCTGGCTGGTGTGTTTAGATGGGGTTGAGAAGGGTGTCCCCGGCAAACTGCCGGTCTGTGAGGAAGATGCAGGCGGACATGTTAGGTTGCCTTGATCCAAAGGTGGTGCTATCGATGTCGGACAGCGCTCAACACCAGCTGGTGTTTCCACCTCCAAAGAAAATGATGACCTGCCAATCACGCTGGCTGTTGCGGGTAATGAGGTGGCAGGTCTGCATCCCAAAACAGGTGTGACTGCTGTCCCCCCAGTCACAGAGGATGAAGAGGCCGCGGATGCACAAGATGTGGCAGACGGTGGTTGGCCCGGCCGGCTAGGCCGCATTGTAGCACAGTGAGCTTCCCACTACAACTTATGCTTCATATCCATGTGCCGGTTCATGCATGAAGTACTCAAACTATGTATTTTTTGGCCTCTACTTAGCTTTTGTTGACAAATGTTACAGATAACATGAGTTGGGTCATCCTTATCGATCTGAAAAAATGCCCAGGCTATGCAAGGCTTGGCACCCATGCGACCTGAAGAGCCACCACGACTTGTGGTCAGAGGCAGAGTTGTGTTTGAGGATGCAGTTGTTGACGTGCTTCCAGTACTACTTCTCTGTCCAGGAAGGCGCAACCTGACCTCGTCGTCACTAGCATCCTCCTCCACCTCCTCTGCTGACCTCATCGACTGGCTGACTGTGGGTTGACAGTAAGTGGGATCTCCAACCTCATCATCATCATCACCCTGTGTGTTATCACACTCGTCGTCCTCAGAGCCAACCTCTTTCTGCCCTGACAAAAAACTAAAGTTGTCGATCCAATCAGGTATTTGAGTCTCATCATCATCTTCCTCATTGTCTCCACCAACAGGAGTTACAGTTTGGGAACGAGGGTCTACATTATGGTCAGAACCTTCTGCGTCTGGTCCTGGATCCGACTCATAAAGATTCTGGGCATCAGTGCAGATCACTTCCTCGTCTGGATTCACAGAAGCTCTGGAGCCGACCTCTGATTCCCAGGCTATAGTATGAGTAAACAGCTCTGCAGACTCAACCATCTGTTCTACCCCATACTCAGACGGGCAGCTGGAGACTTGGGAGCTGTGAGGAAGCAAGTGCGATTGGGGTGACACCTCTGAGGACTGGAGTATTTGTGATGTTGAAGTTGAGGTGGAGGAGAGCCCACTTAAAGGAGCACTTGATATCCGTTGAAGCACCTGCTGTTTTTGTGCCTCATCTGGAATTTGTAGCGATTGGCGTGGCCGCAAGAAAGGGATCTTATCACATTGTCCACTAAAAGAAGTAGACATCTTAGTTTGGCTGGAAGATGGTCTTTCTTCTGCAGATGTTACTGTTGTTTTAACACCTACCCCACGGACACAACCTTTTTTTCCCTTCCCAACACGCCTATTCCCCTTTCCACCAGCAGCAGGCCTTTTTCCACTCATTTTGGTGGTTAAATAATTGACAACTCTGATGTTGTTTGCAGAAAAAACAATGGATGGGAACCGAGCAGAGCTGAGTGGCCAAACTGTGGTATTAGCCCAAAAGTATTGGCTGTGTTAGATGCAGTAAAACGATTTTATTACATACACAGGTGGTGGAGGTTAGTAAAGATAGACTAATAGAACAAGTCCCACACACTGCTACAAGCCCAAATATTTTTTCAGCGCTAGATGCACATAAAAATTATTTTGAATTTGAAACCTGGTGGAGGTTAGTATTGATGGACTAATAGAACAAGTCCCACACACTACTACAAGCCCAAATATTTTTTCAGAGCTAGATGCAGATGAAAATTATTTTGAATTTGCAACCTGGTGGAGGTTAGTGTAGATGGACTAATAGAACAAGTCCCACACACTGCTACAAGCCCAAATATTTTTTCAGAGCTACATGCAGATAAAAATTATTTTGAATTTGCAACGTGGTGGAGGTTAGTATAGATGGACTAATAGAACAAGTCCCACACACTGCTACAAGCCCAAATATTTTTTCAGAGCTAGATGCAGATAAAAATTATTTTGAATTTGAAACCTGGTGAAGGTTAATATAGATGGACTAATAGAACGATGCTATGCCCAAAAGGTTTTACATGGCTAGGTGCAGTAAAAAAAATTGTATTCTATACACTGGTGGTGTAGCTTGCAACACAGGCTACTCCACTGACTAACACACACTGCAAGAGGCCAAAAAGGATTTGCTTAGCTAGATTTAGCCAAATGCTGTGAAAAAAACTTGCACAGCACTGGCACAGACCTGCCTGGCAAAAAGTGATAGGAACTGATGTAACCTAGCCCTCAAAAGGACTGCAATTTCAATTAGTCTTTACTCCCAACCTATCTATTTAAGAGCACAGACCTGCCTGATAAAAGTAATAGGAACTGATGTAACCTAGCCCTCAAAAGGACTGCAATTACAAAAAGTCTTTACTCCCAACCTATCTATTTAAGAGCACAGACCTGCCTGATAAAAGTCGGAGGAAATGATGTAACCTAGTCCTCAAAAGGACTGCAATCACAACTATTCCCTACTCCCAAGCTATCTGTAGATTTGTGCGAAAATTGGCTTGAAATGAACACTCAAAGTATAGCGCACACAGCAACAGCGGTGCCGTCTAACACGCAGCTGCAGCAGTGAGAAAATGGTGGCTACGTGGAAAATGGCTGGATCTTATAGGGCAAGGACATGTGACATACACTGCCAATGACACATGCCCTGCTTGTGTGAAAAAAAGCAGTTTGCTCCGTGTGTGCGCTGCTGATAGGCTGACAGATTGCACCTCCCCACTGTAAATGCGGGAAAGAGAAAAAAAAATGGAGGTCTTCATTATTTATGCAGAGATCCATCCCCTGCCCCTCCCCCCGCCCCGCTGTACAATCAAGCTGCGTATTAACATTAATTTTCAGCATTACTGAGAAAAAATCCAGTTATGATTTTGGTGCACGAACAGTTATCAAACATAACCTCGAACAGCCGAATTTTTTTCAAATTGTTCGTGTTCGCCGAACGGCTCGAACACCGCCCAAAACAGCTCGAATTTGAGATTGGCGAACAGTTCGAGTTGAACACCGCTCATCTCTAATTGTTAAGAGCAAATTCTGCGAGAGGCAGAAACTCAGACCACACCTCTTGGTTGTCTGCCACAAAAAAACGCAAAAAATATTCAACATCCTGGTTCTTTCTTTCAGTCTGTCCATTCGACTCCGGATGATAACCAGACGAAAATGACAAATGGACTCCCAACCTGTCACAAAAAGCACGCCAAAAGTGAGCCACAAACTGAGGTCCTCTATCAGAAACAATATCCGTGGGAACGCCATGGAGCTTGACAATCTTCTTAACAAACGCCTTAGCGAGTGTCTTGGCGCAAGGCAACTTAATGAATGGAACCAAATGACACATCTTACTAAAACGGTCCACGACCACCCAGATGACAGTAAAACCCTCGGACACAGGAAGATCAGTAATAAAATCCATAGTGAGATGCGTCCAAGGCACACTAGGAACCTCCAGAAGGCAAAGCAACCCCGCAGCAGGAGTATGTGAAGCCTTTGACCTAGCTCACACAGTACACTGACGCACCCACTTGATGACTTCCTTCTGCCATCCAGGCCACCAAAAACTGCGACTGATAAGTCTCTTAGTCTCCGAAACTCCTGGATGACCTGCCAACCGAGACGCATGACACTCCACAAACAAATCTCTCCTATCGGCTCTAGGCACGAACAACCTCCCATGGGGAGTGTTAGATGGAGCATCATCTTGAGCATTCAGAATCCCATTCTCCAAAACGGAGTCCAAAACCGCCACCACAACTCCTTTCTGCAAAATGCTCTCCTTCTCCTCGGCAACGACCGTAGGAAAGAAGCTGCAAGATAAAGCATTGGCTTTAAAATTCTTAGTACCAGGGATATAGGTAACAGAAAAATGAAACCGAGAAAAAAAAAGTGCCCACCTAGCTTGACGGGCATTCAAGTGCTTGGCAGCATCCAGATAGATCAAATTCTTATGATCTGTGAAAACATGAATAGGAAATCTAGCGCCTTCCAAAAAATGACGCCAGTGTTCAAACGCAAGTTTAATAGCCAGCAACTCCCGATTTCCAACATCATAATTCAGTTCGGTTTCTGAAAATTTTTTCGAAAAGAAGGCACAAGGATGTACTCCACCCTTGTTCTCTTGAGACAAAACTGCTCCGACCCCCACTGATGAAGCATCGACCTCGACCAAAAAAGGCTTGGTCTCATCAGGCTGCATAAGGATAGGGGCAGAACTGAACCTCTCTTTGAGATACTCAAACGCTTCAATGGCCTCAGTAGTCCACTGGGCAGTATTCGTACCTTTACTGGTGAGATCGGTTAGAGGTTTAACAATTACAGAAAAATTCTTAATTAATTTCCTGTAATAATTGGCAAAACCCCAAAATCTCTGTATAGATTTTAAACCAATAGGCCTAGGCCATTCCTGCGCAGCCTGAACCTTCACAGGGTCCATTTCAAAGCCCTCGCTGGAGACAATGTAGCCCAAAAAACTAATTTTCTGCACAGCGAACTCCCATTTCTCCAGCTTAGCAAAGAGTGAATTATCACTCAATAACTGCAAAACTTCACGTACACTCTGCCAATGGGACTCGAGATCTGGTGAATAAATTAAAATATCATCCAAATACACAACCACATTCTTACCAATCAAAGGTCTCAGGATGTCATTAATAAGGTTCTGAAAAAATGCAGGTGCATTGGTAAGACCGAAAGGCATCACCAGGTTCTCAAAGTGACCTACCGGAGTGTTAAAAGCAGCTTTCCATTCATCACCCTCCTTCACACGTAACAAATTGTATGCCCCCGGAGATCAATTTTGGAGAACCACTTGGCTATCACTAACTGGTTAAACAAGTCAGGAATTAATGGCAATGGGTAGGAATTGCGTACGGTAATCTTATTAATTTAAAGAAAATCCAGACATGGACGTAAACCCCCGTCCTTTTTTTTAACAAAGAAGAATCCAACTGCCACAGGTGACTTAGAAGTAGTGTTGAGCCACCCCCGTAGTGTTCGAGTTCGGTTCGGTTCGTCGAACACCCGTGTGTTCGCCGAACTGTTCGTCGAACTGTTCGTCGAACACCTTCGAACACCGTTAAAACCAATGGCAGGCAAACAAAAACACATAGAAACACATAGAAAACACCTTCAAAGGTGTCCAAAAGCTGACAAACTGCTCAGAAGACACAACTAACACATGGAAAAATGACAAGTACATATAGTCATGCGAAAAGAAAAGAGGTGGAGGAGTAAAAGGAGGGGGAGACACAGATATAGGCATGTCATGCCCTTCTAAAATCCAAAAAGTGAGAAGCCGACACGTTCAGTCCGCTCCTGCCCGTGCCACCTCCGTGTCGCCGGGTTTGTGCCAGAGCCGCGGTGAACCCTGACGGCCAGCCCCCCTCTCCCAATACTGGTGCCTGTCCGCTGGTGGGTCGAGCGAACCCCCCTGTGGTGGAGGCAGCTCTAAGCTTTTTAATTTAAATTGTCTCTCTAATTTGAATGAATACACTTTAAATCCATTTACAAGGATCTATTGGAGGGCAAGTCTCATGCCAGCAGCCGCGTAATTCCAGCTCCAGTAGCGTCCACTAAAGCTGCTGCAGTTAAAAAGCTTTTATAAGGATCGAGCTCGGCTGTCCACCACAAGGCATCCTACTGCCAGTCCCAGCCCCTATGCCTTGGGGTGCCTTCTGATGCTCTTCACTGAGTATCCCGTGGTCCCGAAGCATTTCCTTTGAATAAATTAAGTGTCCAAACTACAGGTGGTGTAGCTTGCTTAACAGCCGGGATAATCCGCTGACTAGCAGACACTGCTACTGGGCACAAAGTATTTCCTGGGCTAGATGCACTTAAAAATTTGTAATTAGATACTCTCGTTGGATGCTGAGAAAGCATTCCATAGAGTCTCCTGGCACGCCATATATGATTCTCTTAAAAAGCTTGGGGTAGGGGTCTAGGGGACCCTTTTATAGCCAAAATCACGGCCCTGTATCACAATACGTCACCTAGGCTGAAGATAAATGGAACTGTAGCACCCTGAGGGCTCGGTTGCTACAGAGGTATTGCACCTCACCCAGAGGTGTGATATCTCACTCTCAGGTAAGGATGGAGTGTGGATCAGGACCCGACACCTGCATGCATTACACCACATTGCCGTGGGACAGGGCGACCAATATGCCTCTGAGATGGGCACGACAGTCCCTGTCCCTGGCTGGAGTGGGGGGAGGGAACACTGAGGAAGGGGAACCCTGTAGTGCAGGAGCAGGGAGGAAGCAGTTCCTGGGTGCATTGAGAAGGGAGTATAAAAGGTGGGCACCATCTTAGTTCAGTGCAGAGAAGTCTGAGCAGAAGTGGCAGGGAGCAGGGGCTCTGCATGAGCTCTGCTCCGGAGGCGGGCCTAGTAACAGAGACCCAGGCCTGGAAGAGGGAGAAGGAAGGAAGAGGCGCGGAGAAGGCTCCAGGAACGAGGAATGAAGGGATCCCAGGGGTGCGGATGGGCGAGTCGCCACCGCACGCCCGAATCCACCTGCGTGGAGGGGTCAGGCCAAAGGGGGAGACCGGTCCCTGAAACTAGTGGAGGCAGGAAACGACCCTCAGCTAGAAACCGGCGGCTGTGACATTTTATGTGGCGCAGCCCCTCGCTACACCCGCTAGGAAGGCACCACATAGGGTCAGGGAAACTGGCGCCAAGTTTACCAAGAGGAGGCCCGAGGCAGCCAGACAGAAGGGTTGGTAAGAAAGGCCAAACAAAGGACACACAAAGGGGGTCCTGTGAAGTGCTCCAAAGTTATCTGGGAGTTGTCTGAGCCCCTCACCTGGTGAGCACAGTACGACGTGAGCAGCCGTTACCTGCAGACGTGGTCTGGATAATAAGAACTGTGAGTAAAGGCCCTGGACTGCATCATTGACTCCGTGTCGTTACTGCTGCTGCCCTGCACCATCACCCCCATCCTCCGCATACACTGCCCTGAGGCTATACTCCTCCCACAGCACCAGCCTCAGCGGTCTGCCCTGCAGCGGCGGTTCACTCTGACCGCAATCCACGGGTGGCGTAGTCGGACATTTAAACATCAAAACCACATAAATAGTTCCGCCACTGGTTTGACCACCCTGAGCCACGGAACCGGGTCGCCGCCACGAAGACTACAACCACCAGCATCCACCAAAAAGGGTCCGGCTCCGGGTGTCCCAAGGCCCAGGGGGTGCATCAGAACATTTTCATCACCTTTCACAATCACCAATGGGACAAGGCAGGGATGTCCTCTGTCCCCTCTCTTATACATCCTAGTGACGGAGCACCTGCTCTCATCAATTCGCCATAACCCCAATATTAGGTGGATTGAGGTGGGAGGCACCAAGTACAAGTGCTCTCTATTTGCTGATGATGTCCTAGTATATATCACTCAATCACATATATCCATCCATGCTGTTATGGCTGAAATAGATCACTTTGTTACATGGTCAAATTTTAAAATCAATGCAGCGAAGTCTGAGGCCCTCGATGTCTCCCTCCCCAAATCCATATAGGATTCCATCCAGTCCAACTTTCCCTTTGCCTGGCCCTCACAGGGTATCAAATACTTAGGAATTCCTATTCATAGAGACCTCTCCCATCTATGTTATCTTAATTTTGGGCCCTTTATTGAACAACTCCATACAGACCACGGTTGGCAAGTTAGAACTGTAAGATTCACTACGTGAACCACTGGTGTTTTGTGGAAAAGCACATGTACACTGTGTTCCAAATTATTATGCAAAAAGTGTTTAGGAGTGATAAGGGAAGAATTTGTTTGTTTGTCAGTTAAACTCATTGATGGTAATGTGTGTCAGGGCTCTTTATATCACTGTAAGCAATTGCAGACACCTGTGCTAATTAGTTTGGCAGGTGTGTCCAATGAAAGGCAAGACTACTTAAGAAGGCTGTCTCACATGATTAAGCAGCCTACATTTTCTGCCAAAATGGGAAAGAAAAAGGATGTGTCGGTTGCTGAGAAGCAACAAATTGTGGAGTGTTTAGGTCAAGGCATGACTACAATCAACATTGTGCGATGATCAGGATGAAGTGTCTTGGCAATCAAGAATTATGTAGCTGATTCACAGTACACACGTGTGCGTGCTGATAAGGGCAAATTGAGGACTCTTTCCTACAGGCAATTACGTCAGGTTAAAAGAGCAGCGGCAAAAAAGCCTTATCATAGCAGCAGACAAGTTTTTGAAGCTGCTGTTGCCTCCAACGTCCCCCGAACAACAAGATGCAGGGTCCTTCAGAGGTTTGCAGCTGTGCATACGCCATCCTGTCGACCTCCTCTATCCACTTCACACAAGCAGAAACGGCTCCAGTGGGCCAAACATTACATGAAGACTGATTTCAAAACTGTTTTGTTCACGGATGAGTGCCGTGCAGCGCTCGATGGTCCAGATGGATGGAGTGGAGGATGGCTGGTTGATGGACACCCCACGCAAACACGGCTACAGCTCCAACAAGGAGGAGGTGGAGTAATGTTTTGGGCTGGAAACATGGGGAGAGAGATTGTCGGCCCCTTTAGGATTCCTGAAGGCGCTAAAGATGAACTCCATAATGTATGTGGATTTTCTCAAACAGCACTTCCTGCCATGGTTCAAGAAGAAGAACCGTGTATTTCACAGCAAGATCATTTTTTTGCATGATAATGCACCATCTCATGCTGCACATAAAACATCTGCATCTCTGGCTGATATGGGCATAAAAGGGGACAAACTTATGGTGTGACCCCCATGCTCCCCTGACCTCTACCCCATTGAGAACCTCTGGAGCATCATCAAAAGGAGTGTCTATGATGGCGGGAGGCAGTTCACATCTAAGCAACAGCTCTGGGAGGGTATTCTGTCCTCATGCAAAACAATTGAAGCAGAAACCATCCAAAACCTGACAAATTCAATGGACGAGAGAGTTCAGAAGCTCCTTTCGAACAAGGGGTCCTATGTGAAAATGTAACATCACCTAGAATAAAGTTTTGAGTTGAAAACTGTTTGATTTCAGTTTCTAATAACCTGCTAATGCTTATAATTACAAAAATGACCATTTTTTTGGTCTTTATTAAAATGAAAAGGTTGATCGAAAAGTTTGGGGGATCTAAGAGTGTGGCAACCCAGTAGTCATGATTACTTCGAATTCTGACAATATGAGGGTCATGTTGCAGGTAGTGCAGCAAGAAGGCACTTATGTGTCTTGCGCATCTCGGAGCCCCAAAATTATTTTCCGGGCTAGATGCAGCTAAAAATTATTATTAATTTTAAATCTGGTGGAGCTTAGTATAGATGGCCTAATAGGATCAGTGCTGCACACTGCTACAAAGCCCAAATTATTTTCCAGTCAAGATACAGATAAACATGATTAGTAATTTTAAATCTGGTGGAGCTTATTATAGATGGCCTAATAGAATCAGTGCTGCACACTGCTACAAAGCCCAAATTATTTTCCAGCCAAGATACAGATAAACATAATTAGTAATTTGAAAGCTTAAAACGGTTGGTAGGGTGATTTTAACCAATCATCAAGCTTTTACTCTCCCCAGGATGACACAGGGGTAGAAAAGTCGTTTCGGATCCATGATTTGTTCATCTTTATGAACGTGAGTCTGTCTACATTATCAGTGGAGAGCCGCGTGTGCTTATCTGTCAGCACACCACCAGCAGCGCTGAACACACGTTCAGACAGAACGCTGGCTGCGGGGCATGACAAGATCTCCAAAGCGTAAGTGGCTAGCTCCGGCCATTTACCCAGATTGGAAGCCCAAAAAGAGCAAGGGTCCAGTGACACAGTCATGGCTTCAATGTTTACTTGGAGATACTCCTGTACCATCGTCTCTAGGCGTTGACTATGTGTCAGACTTCTTGTCTCCTGTGGCCTTGCAAAGGATGGGCTAAAAAAGTGGTGAAATGATTCCACAAAATTGATGTTACCAGCAGATACTGTGGTTCTGTTACGGTTTGAGTGCTGAACACTTGACGGTCCCACGGTTGGCAAGTTGGAACTGTGAGATTCACTACGTGCACCACTGGTGTTTTGTGGAAAAGCACATGTAAGATTCTGCAACAGTCTCTGCTGATACTCCTGCATGCGTGCATCCCTTTCTATGGCAGGAATAATTTCTGCAAATTTACTTTTGTACCGGGGATCTAACAGTGTGGCAACCCAGTAGTCAGGATTATTTCTAATTCTCACAATTCGAGGGTCATGTTGCAGGTAGTGCAGCAAGAAGGCACTCATGTGTGTTGCGCATCCAGGAGCACCAAGTCCCTGTTGTGTTGGTGGCGAGGTAACAATCATGCTTCCTTCCTCTGTCCTCTCCCCCCAACCTCGCACAACAGAAATGTGATCAAGGTCTCCCTCATCTGATGAGTCTTCCATCAGTTCGTCCTCCACTTCTTCCTGGGCTCCTGCACCTTCCTCACTAGTTTGGCTGCTACCATGCGCCCTGGTAAAACCATCTCCCCCACCCTCACATGCCTGCCGCCTTGGTGCTGCCGACCGTCTGGACCTTGCAGATGTTAGCCCTTCCGCATACAACTCCTCCTCCTCTACTTCCTCCACCTCCTCTTGTGCCACCACCTGACTCCGAATTCTGTTTAACATGTGCTCCAGCATGTAAATCACAGGAATAGTCATGCTGATAATGGCATCGTCAGCACTAAACATCTTCGTCGCCATTTCAAGACTGTGCAGAAGGGTGCATAGGTCCCTGATCTGAGACCACTCCTCCAGCGTGATTTGCTCCACCTCTGGATCTCGTTGGCCCAGGCTATACGTCAGAACGTATTGCACCAGGGCTTGTCGGTGCTGCCACAGTCGCTGCAACATGTGCAGAGTTGAATTCCACCGGGTAGGCACATCGCATTTTAGCCGGTGAAGTGGCAGGCCCAACGACTTCTGTAGAGATGTAAGTCGCTGAGCTGCGGGATGCGAACGGCGGAAGTGAGCACACAGCGACCATGCCCTCTGCAGAAGGCCATCTAGTTTGGGATAGTGGGCTAAAAATTGCTGGACAACCAGGTTCAACACGTGAGCCATACAAGGCACGTGTGTGACATTGCCCCAGCGAAGGGCCGCACCCAGGTTTGCAGCATTGTCGCACACGGCCTTCCCTGGTTTCAGGTCCAGTGGAGACAACCATTCATGAAATTGGTTCTCCAGGGCTGACCACAACTCCTCAGCTGTGTGACTCACATTTCCCAGACATTTCAAAGTAAAAACCGCCTGATGACGTTGAGCCCTACTGCCAGTATAGTAAGGAGGTGAGCAGGATCCCTTCTGCGCAGTTAGAAAGCTTGTGGCATGACCAGACAGGCTTTGGGTGCAGGTGGAAGACCGAGAGGAGGTTGAGGAGGCAGAAGCAGTGGAGGAACTTTGACATAAAGAGGATTGACGCACAACTCGTGGGGACGGCAAGACTTGGACAGCAGCCCCTTGTCCTGCTGTCACCATAGTTACCCAGTGCCCAGTCAGCGATATGTAACGCCCCTGTCCATGCCTACTCGTCCAAGTGTCTGTGGTGAAATGCACCCTGTCACACACAGAGTTTCTCAAAGAAGCGGTGATGTTGTGTGCGACATGCTGGTGGAGCGCAGGCACACCTTTCTTTGAGAAGTAGTGCCGACTGGGCATCTGGTACTGGGGCACTGCGACGGACATAAGGTCTCGAAAATCCTCTGTGTCCACCAGGCGGAAAGGCAGCATTTCTGTAGCCAAGACCTTGCAGATGGTGAAATTCAACCTCTTAGCTTTCTCATAGCTAGGAGGAAATGGTCTTTTACTTGTCCACATCTGAGGGACCGAGGGCTGGCTATTGTGCTTAGACGGGGTTGATAAGGGTGTCCCCGGCAAACTGCCGGTCTGTGAGGAAGATGCAGGCGGACATGTTAGGTTGCCTTGATCCAAAGGTGGTGCTATCGATGTCGGACAGCGCTCAACACCAGCTGGTGTTACCACCTCCAAAGAAAATGATGACCTGCCAATCACGCTGGCTGTTGCGGGTAAAGAGGTGGCAGGTCTGCGCCCCAAAACAGGTGTGACTGCTGTCCCCCCAGTCACAGAGGATGAAGAGGCCGTGGATGCACAAGATATGGCAGACGGTGGTTGGCCCGGCCGGCTAGGCCGCATTGTAGCACACTGAGCTTCCCACTGCAACTTATGCTTCATGTCCATGTGCCGGTTCATGCATGAAGTACTCAAACTATGTATTTTTTGGCCTCTACTTAGCTTTTGCTGACAAATGTTACAGATAACACGAGTTGGGTCATCTTTATCGATCTGAAAAAATGCCCAGGCTATGCAAGGCTTAGCACCCATGCGACCTGAAGAGCCACCACGACTTGTGGTGAGAGGTAGAGTTGTGTTTGAGGATGCAGTTGTTGACGTGCTTCCAGTACTACGTCTCTGTCCAGGAAGGCGCAACCTGACCTCGTCGTCACTAGCATCTTCCTCCACCTCCTCTGCTGACCTCATCTCTTGGCTGACTGTGGGTTGACAGTAAGTGGGATCTCCAACCTCATCATAATCACCCTGTGCGTTATCACACCCGTCGTCCTCAGAGCCAACCTGTTCCTGCCCTGACAAAAAACTAAAGTTTTCGCTCCAATCAGGTATTTGAGTCTCATCATCGTCTTCCTCATTGTCTCCACCAACAGGAGTTACAGTTTGGGAATGAGGGTCTACATTATGGTCAGAACCTTCTGCGTCTGGTCCTGGATCCGACTTATAAAGATTCTGGGCATCAGTGCAGATCA
Source organism: Phyllobates terribilis (assembly GCF_046119375.1). Lineage (NCBI taxonomy): Eukaryota > Metazoa > Chordata > Amphibia > Anura > Dendrobatidae > Phyllobates > Phyllobates terribilis. The sequence continues at coordinate 381,817,977 of NW_027362767.1, forward strand.
TTTCCTCGTCTGGATTCACAGAAGCGCTGGAGTCGACCTCTGATTCCCAGGCTATAGTATGAGTAAACAGCTCTGCAGACTCAACCATCTGTTCTACCTCATACTCAGACGGGCAGCTGGAGATTTGGGAGCTGTGAGGAAGCAAGTGCGATTGGGGTGACACCTTTGAGGACTGGAGTATTTGTGATGTTGAAGTTGATGTGGAGGAGAGCCCACTTAAAGGAGCACTTGATATCCGTTGAAGCACCTGCTGTTTTTGTGCCTCATCTGGAATTTATAGCGATTGGCGTGGCCGTAAGAAAGGGATCTTATCACATTGTCCGCTAAAAGAAGTAGACATTTTAGTTTGGCTGGAAGATGGTCTTTCTTCTGCAGATGTTACTGTTGCTTTAACACCTACCCCACGGACACAACCTTTTTTCCCCTTCCCAACATGCCTATTCCCCTTTCCACCAGCAGCAGGCCTTTTTCCACTCATTTTGGTGATTAACTAATTCACAACTCTGGAGTTGTTTGCACAAAAAAACAATGGATGGGAACCGAGCAGAGCTGAGTGGCCAAACTGTGGTATTAGGCCAAAACTATTGGCTGGGTTAGATGCAGAAAAAAATTATATTCAATTTGCAACCTGATGGAGGTCAGTATAGATGGACTAATAGAACAAGTCCCACACACAGCTAGAAGCCCAAATATTTTTTCAGAGGTAGATGCAGAAAAAAATTGTATTCAGTTTGCAACCTGATGGAGGTCAGTATAGATGGACTAATAGAACAAGTCCTACACACAGCTAGAAGCCCAAATATTTTTTCAGAGGTAGATGCAGAAAAAAAATATATTCAGTTTGCAACCTGATGGAGGTCAGTATAGATGGACTAATAGAGAAAGTCCCACACACTGCTAGAAGGCCAAATATTTTTTCAGAGCTAGATGCAGACAAAAAATTATTTTTAATTTGCAACCTGATGGAGGTCAGTATAGATGGACTAATAGAGAAAGTCCCACACACTGCTAGAAGGCCAAATATTTTTTCAGAGCTAGATGCAGATTTAAATTATTTTTAATTTGCAACCTGATGGAGGTCAGTATAGATGGACTAATAGAGAAAGTCCCACACACTGCTAGAAGGCCAAATATTTTTTCAGAGCTAGATGCAGACAAAAAATTATTTTGAATTTGCAACCTGATGGAGGTCAGTATAGATGGACTAATAGAGAAAGTCCCACACACTGCTAGAAGGCCAAATATTTTTTCAGAGCTAGATGCAGAGAAAAAATTTTTTTAATTTGCGACCTGATGGAGGTCAGTATAGATGGACTAATAGAGAAAGTCCCACACACTGCTAGAAGGCCAAATATTTTTTCAGAGCTAGATGCAGATAAAAATTATTTTTAATTTGCAACCTGATGGAGGTCAGTATAGATGGACTAATAGAGAAAGTCCCACACACTGCTAGAAGGTCAAATATTTTTTCAGAGCTAGATGCAGAAAAAAATTACATTCAGTTTGCAACCTGATGGAGGTCAGTATAGATGGACTAATAGAACAAGTCCCACACACAGCTAGAAGCCCAAATATTTTTTCAGAGGTAGATGCAGGTAAAAATTATTTTTAATTTGCAACCTGATGGAGGTCAGTATAGATGGACTAATAGAGAAAGTCCCACACACTGCTAGAAGGCCAAATATTTTTCAGAGCTAGATGCAGACAAAAAATTATTTTGAATTTGCAGTGTGATGGAGGTCAGTATAGATGGACTAATAGAACAAGTCCCACACACTGCTAGAAGGCCAAATATTTTTTCAGAGCTAGATGCAGAAAAAAAATATATTCAGTTTGCAACCTGATGGAGGTCAGTATAGATGGACTAAAAGAACAAGTCCCACACACTGCTAGAAGCCCAAATATTTTTTCAGAGCTAGATGCAGAAAAAAATTATATTCAATTTGCAACCTGATGGAGGTCAGTATAGATGGACTAATAGAATGATGCTATGCCCAAAAGATTTTACTTCACTAGGTGTAGTAAAAAAATTGGTATTCTATACACAGGTGGTATATCTTGCAGCACAGATAGGCTACTCCACTGACTAACACACTCTGCAGTAGGCCAAAAAGGATTAGCTTTGCTAGATTCAGCCAAATGCTGTGAAAAAAACTTGCACAGCATTGGCACAGACCTGCCTGGCAAAAACTGATAGGAACTGATGTAACCTAGTCCTGAAAAGGACTGCAATTACAATTAGTCTTTACTCCCACAATATATCTATTTAAGAGCACAGACCTGCCTGATAAAAGTCGTAGGAAATGCTGCAACCTAGTCCTTAAAAGGACTGCAATCACAACTATTCCCTACTGCCAAGCTATCTGTAGATTTGTGCGAAAATTGGCTTGAATTTAACAAGGTATAGCGCACACAGCAACAGCGGTGCCGTCTAACACGCAGCAGCAGCAGTGAGAAAATGGTGGCGACGGGGAAAATGGCTTGGTCTTATAGGGCAAGGACATGTGACATACACTGCCAATGACACATGCCCTTGCTTGTGTGAAAAAAAGCACTTCGCTCCGTGTGTGCGCTGCTGATAGGCTGACAGATTGCACCTCCCCACTGTAAATGCGGGAAAGAGAAAAAAAATGGAGATCTTCATTATTCCTGCAGAGATCCATCCCCTGCCCCTCCCCCCACCCCGCTGTACACTCAAACTGCGTATTAAATAGAGATGAGCGTTGTTCTACTCGAACTGTTCGCTAATCTCAAATTCGAGCTGTTTTGGGCGGTGTTCGAGCCGTTCGGCGAACACGAACAATTTGAGAAAAATTCGGCTGTTCGAGGTTATGTTCGATAACTGTTCGTGCACCAAAATCATAACTGGATTTTTTCTCAGCAATGATGAAAATTAATGTTAATACGCAGTTTGAGTGTACAGCGGGGTGGGGGGAGGGGCAGGGGATGGATCTCTGCAGGAACAATGAAGATCTCCATTTTTTTTCTCTTTCCCGCATTTACAGTGGGGAGGTGCAATCTGTCAGCCTATCAGCAGTGCACACACGGAGCGAAGTGCTTTTTTTCACACAAGCAAGGGCATGTGTCATTGGCAGTGTATGTCACATGTCCTTGCCCTATAAGACCAAGCCATTTTCCCCGTCGCCACCATTTTCTCACTGCTGCAGCTGCGTGTTAGACGGCACCGCTGTTGCTGTGTGCGCTATACCTTGTTAATTTCAAGCCAATTTTCGCACAAATCTACAGATAGCTTGGGAGTAGGGAATAGTTGTGATTGCAGACCTTTTAAGGACTAGGTTGCAGCATTTCCTACGACTTTTATCAGGCAGGTCTGTGCTCTTAAATAGATATATTGTGGGAGTAAAGACTAATTGTAATTGCAGTCCTTTTCAGGACTAGGTTACATCAGTTCCTATCAGTTTTTGCCAGGCAGGTCTGTGCCAATGCTGTGCAAGTTTTTTTCACAGCATTTGGCTGAATCTAGCAAAGCTAATCCTTTTTGGCCTATTGCAGAGTGTGTTAGTCAGTGGCGTAGCCTATCTGTGTTGCAAGATATACCACCTGTGTATAGAATACCAATTTTTTTACTGCACCTAGTGAAGTAAAATCTTTTGGGCATAGCATCATTCTATTAGTCCATCTATACTGACCTCCATCAGGTTGCAAATTGAATATAATTTTTTTCTGCATCTAGCTCTGAAAAATATTGGGCTTCTAGCTGTGTGTGGGACTTGTTGTATTAGTCCATGTATACTGACCTCCATCAGGTTGCAAACTGCATATATTTTGTTCTTCATCTACCTCTGAAAAAATATTGGGCTTCTAGCTGTGTGTGGGACTTGTTCTATTAATCCATCTATACAGACCTCCATCAGGTTGCAAAATGAATATATTTTTTTCTGCATCTACCTCTGAAAAAATATTGGGCTTCTAGCTGTGCGTGGGACTTGTTGTATTAGTCCATCTATACTGACCTCCATCAGGTTGCAAACTGAATATATTTTTTTCTGCATCTACCTCTGAAAAAATATTGGGCTTCTAGCTGTGTGTGGGACTTGTTGTATTAGTCCATCTATACAGACCTCCATCAGGTTGCAAACTGAATATATTTTTTTCTGCATCTACCTCTGAAAAAATATTGGGCTTCTAGCTGTGTGTGGGACTTGTTGTATTAGTCCATCTATACAGACCTCCATCAGGTTGCAAACTGAATATATTTTTTTCTGCATCTACCTCTGAAAAAATATTGGGCTTCTAGCTGTGTGTGGGACTTGTTCTATTAATCCATCTATACAGACCTCCATCAGGTTGCAAACTGAATATATTTTTTTCTGCATCTACCTCTGAAAAAATATTGGGCTTCTAGCTGTGTGTGGGACTTGTTCTATTAATCCATCTATACAGACCTCCATCAGGTTGCAAACTGAATATATTTTTTTCTGCATCTAGCTCTGAAAAAATATTTGGCCTTCTAGCAGTGTGTGGGACTTTCTCTATTAGTCCATCTATACTGACCTCCATCAGGTTGCAAATTGAATATAATTTTTTTCTGCATCTAACCCAGCCAATAGTTTTGGCCTAATACCACAGTTTGGCCACTCAGCTCTGCTCGGTTCCCATCCATTTTTTTTTGTGCAAACAACTCCAGCGTTGTTAATTAGTTAACCACCAAAATGAGTGGAAAAAGGCCTGCTGCTGGTGGAAAGGGGAATAGGCGTGTTGGGAAGGGGAAAAAAGGTTGTGTCCGTGGGGTAGGTGTTAAAGCAACAGTAACATCTGCAGAAGAAAGACCATCTTCCAGCCAAGCTAAAATGTCTACTTCTTTTAGCGGACAATGTGATAAGATCCCTTTCTTACGGCCACGCCAATCGCTATAAATTCCAGATGAGGCACAAAAACAGCAGGTGCTTCAACGGATATCAAGTGCTCCTTTAAGTGGGCTCTCCTCCACATCAACTTCAACATCACAAATACTCCAGTCCTCAAAGGTGTCACCCCAATCGCACTTGCTTCCTCACAGCTCCCAAATCTCCAGCTGCCCATCTGAGTATGAGGTAGAACAGATGGTTGAGTCTGCAGAGCTGTTTACTCATACTATAGCCTGGGAATCAGAGGTCGACTCCAGTGCTTCTGTGAATCCAGACGAGGAAATGATCTGCACTGATGCCCAGAATCTTTATGAGTCGGATCCAGGACCAGACGCAGAAGGTTCTGACCATAATGTAGACCCTCATTCCCAAACTGTAACTCCTGTTGGTGGAGACAATGAGGAAGACGATGATAAGACTCAAATACCTGATTGGAGCGACAACTTTAGTTTTTTGTCAGGGCAGGAACAGGTGGGCTCTGAGGACGACGGGTGTGATAACGCACAGGGTGATGATGATGAGGTTGGAGATCCCACTTACTGTCAACCCACATTCAGCCAAGAGATGAGGTCAGCAGAGGAGGTGGAGGAAGATGCTAGTGACAACGAGGTCAGGTTGCGCCTTCCTGGACAGAGACGTAGTACTGGAAGTACGTCAACAACTGCATCCTCAAACACAACTCTGCCTCTCATCACAAGTCGTGGTGGCTCTTCAGGTCGCATGGGTGCTAAGCCTTGCATAGCCTGGGCATTTTTTCAGATCGATAAAGATGACCCAACTCATGTTATCTGTAACATTTGTCAGCAAAAGCTAAGTAGAGGCCAAAAAATACATAGTTTGAGTACTTCATGCATGAACCGGCACATGGACATGAAGCATAAGTTGCAGTGGGAAGCTCAGTGTGCTACAATGCGGCCTAGCCGGCCGGGCCAACCACCGTCTGCCATATCTTGTGCATCCGCGGCCTCTTCATCCTCTGTGACTGGGGGGACAGCAGTCACACCTGTTTTGGGGCGCAGACCTGCCACCTCTTTAGCCGCAACAGCCAGCGTGATTGGCAGGTCATCATTTTCTTTGGAGGTGGTAACACCATCTGGTGTTGAGCGCTGTCCGACATCGATAGCACCACCTTTGGATCAAGGCAACCTAACATGTCCGCCTGCATCTTCCTCACAGACCGGCAGTTTGCCGGGGACACCCTTATCAACCCCGTCTAAGCACAATAGCCAGCCCTCGGTCCCTCAGATGTGGACAAGTAAAAGACCATTTCCTCCTAGCCATGAGAAAGCTAAGAGGTTGAATTTCACCATCTGCAAGTTCTTGGCTACAGAAATGCTGCCTTTCCGCCTGGTGGACACAGAGGATTTTCGAGACCTTATGTCCGTCGCAGTGCCCCAGTACCAGATGCCCAGTCGGCACTACTTCTCAAAGAAAGGTGTGCCTGCGCTCCACCAGCATGTCGCACACAACATCACCGCTTCTTTGAGAAACTCTGTGTGTGACAGGGTGCATTTCACCACAGACACTTGGACGAGTAGGCATGGACAGGGGCGTTACATGTCGCTGACTGGGCACTGGGTAACTATGGTGACAGCAGGACAAGGGGCTGCTGTCCAAGTCTTGCCGTCCCCACGAGTTGTGCGTCAATCCTCTTTATGTCAAAGTTCCTCCACTGCTTCTGCCTCCTCAACCTCCTCTCGGTCTTCCACCTGCACCCAAAGCCTGTCTGGTCATGCCACAAGCTTTCTAACTGCGCAGAAGGGATCCTGCACACCTCCTTACTATGCTGGCAGTAGGGCTCAACGTCATCAGGCGGTTTTTACATTGAAATGTCTGGGAAATGTGAGTCACACAGCTGAGGAGTTGTGGTCAGCTCTGGAGAACCAATTTCATGAATGGTTGTCTCCACTGGACCTGAAACCAGGGAAGGCCGTGTGCGACAATGCTGCAAACCTGGGTGCGGCCCTTCGCCGGGGCAATGTCACACACGTGCCTTGTATGGCTCACGTGTTGAACCTGGTTGTCCAGCAATTTTTAGCCCACTATCCCAGACTAGATGGCCTTCTGCAGAGGGCACGGTCGCTGTGTGTTCACTTTCGCCGTTCGCATCCCACAGCTCAGCGACTTACATCTCTACAGAAGTCGTTGGGCCTGCCACTTCACCGGCTAAAATGCGATGTGCCTACCCGGTGGAATTCAACTCTGCACATGTTGCAGCGACTGTGGCAGCACCGACAAGCCCTGGTGCAATACGTTCTGACGTATAGCCTGGGCCAACGAGATCCAGAGGTGGGGCAAATCACGCTGGAGGAGTGGTCTCAGATCAGGGACCTATTCACCCTTCTGCACAGTTTTGAAATGGCGACGAATATGTTTAGTGCTGACGATGCCATTATCAGCATGACTATTCCAGTGATTTACATGCTGGAGCACATGTTAAACAGAATTCGGAGTCAGGTGGTGGCACAAGAGGAGGTGGAGGAAGTAGAGGAGGAGGAGTTGTATGCGGAAGGGCTAACATCTGCAAGGTCCAGACGGTCGGCAGCACCAAGGCGGCAGGCATGTGAGGGTGGGGGAGATGGTTTTACCAGGGCGCATGGTAGCAGCCAAACTAGTGAGGAAGGTGCAGGAGCCCAGGAAGAAGTGGAGGACGAACTGATGGAAGACTCATCAGATGAGGGAGACCTTGATCACATTTCTGTTGTGCGAGGTTGGGGGGAGAGGACAGAGGAAGGAAGCATGATTGTTACCTCGCCACCAACACAACAGGGACTTGGTGCTCCTGGATGCGCAACACACATGAGTGCCTTCTTGCTGCACTACCTGCAACATGACCCTCGAATTGTGAGAATTAGAAATAATCCTGACTACTGGGTTGCCACACTGTTAGATCCCCGGTACAAAAGTAAATTTGCAGAAATTATTCCTGCCATAGAAAGGGATGCACGCATGCAGGAGTATCAGCAGAGACTGTTGCAGAATCTTACATGTGCTTTTCCACAAAATACCAGTGGTGCACGTAGTGAATCTCACAGTTCCAACTTGCCAACCGTGGGACCGTCAAGTGTTCAGCACTCAAACCGTAACAGAACCACAGTATCTGCTGGTAACATCAATTTTGCGGAATCATTTCACCACTTTTTTAGTCCATCCTTTGCAAGGCCACAGGAGACAAGAAGTCTGACACATAGTCAACGTCTAGAGACGATGGTACAGGAGTATCTCCAAGTAAACATTGAAGCCACGACTGTGTCACTGGACCCTTGCTCTTTTTGGGCTTCCAATCTGGATAAATGGCCGGAGCTAGCCACTTACGCCTTGGAGATCTTGTCATGCCCCGCAGCCAGCGTTCTGTCTGAACGTGTGTTCAGCGCTGCTGGTGGTGTGCTGACAGATAAGCGCACGCGGCTCTCCACTGATAATGTAGACAGACTCACGTTCATAAAGATGAACAAATCATGGATCCGAAATGACTTTTCTACCCCTGTGTCATCCTGGGGAGAGTAAAAGCTTGATGATTGGTTAAAATCACCCTACCAACCGTTTTAAGCTTTCAAATTACTAATCATGTTTATCTGTATCTTGGCTGGAAAATAATTTGGGCTTTGTAGCAGTGTGCAGCACTGATTCTATTAGGCCATCTATAATAAGCTCCACCAGATTTAAAATTGCTAATCATGTTTATCTGTATCTTGACTGGAAAATAATTTGGGCTTTGTAGCAGTGTGCAGCACTGATCCTATTAGGCCATCTATACTAAAGCTTCACCAGATTTAAAATTAATAATAATTTTTAGCTGCATCTAGCCCGGAAAATAATTTTGGGGCTCCGAGATGCGCAAGACACATAAGTGCCTTCTTGCTGCACTACCTGCAGCATGACCCTCATATTGTCAGAATTCGAAGTGATCATGACTACTGGGTTGCCACACTCTTAGATCCCCCAAACTTTTCGATCAACCTTTTCATTTTAATAAAGACCAAACAAATGGTCATTTTTGAAATTCTAAGCATTAGCAGGTTGTTAGAAACTGAAATCAAACAGTTTTCAACTCAAAACTTTATTCTAGGTGATGTTACTTTTTCACATAGGACCCCTTGTTCGAAAGGAGCTTCTGAACTCTCTCGTCCATTGAATTTGTCAGGTTTTGGATGGTTTCTGCTTCAATTGTTTTGCATGAGGACAGAATACACTCCCAGAGCTGTTGCTTAGATGTGAACTGCCTCCGCCATCATAGACACTCCTTTTAATGATGCTCCAAAGGTTCTGAATGGGGTAGAGGTCAGGGGAGCATGGGGGTCACACCATAAGTTTGTCCCCTTTTATGCCCATATCAGCCAGAGATGCAGATGTTTTATGTGCAGCATGAGATGGTGCATTATCATGCAGAAAAATGATCTTGCTGTGAAATACACGGTTCTTCTTCTTGAACCATGGCAGGAAGTGCTGCTTGAGAAAATCCACATACATTATGGAGTTCATCTTTAGCGCCTTCAGGGATCCTAAAGGGGCCGACAATCTCTCTCCCCATGATTCCAGCCCAAAACATTACTCCACCTCCTCCTTGTTGGCGCTGTAGCCATGTTTGCGTGGGGTGTCCATCAACCAGCCATCCTCCACTCCATCCATCTGGACCATCGAGCGCTGCACGGCACTCATCCGTGAACAAAACAGTTTTGAAATCAGTCTTCATGTAATGTTTGGCCCACTGGAGCCGTTTCTGCTTGTGTGAAGTGGATAGAGGAGGTCGACAGGATGGCGTATGCACAGCTGCAAACCTCTGAAGGACCCTGCATCTTGTTGTTCGGGGGACGTTGGAGGCACAAGCAGCTTCAAAAACTTGTCTGCTGCTATGACAAGGCTTTTTTGCCGCTGCTCTTTCAACCTGACGTAATTGCCTGTAGGAAAGAGTCCTCAATTTGCCCTTATCAGCACGCACACATGTGTACTGTGAATCAGCTACATACTTCTTGATTGCCAAGACACTTCATCCTGATCATCGCACAATGTTGATTGTAGTCATGCCTTGACCTAAACACTCCACAATTTGTTGCTTCTCAGCAGCAGACACATCCTTTTTCTTTCCCATTTTGGCAGAAAATGTAGGGTGCTTAATAATGTGAGACAGCCTTCTTAAGTAGTCTTGCCTTTCATTGGACACACCTGCCAAACTAATTAGCACAGGTGTCTGCAATTGCTTACAGTGATATAAAGAGCCCTGACACACATCACCATCAATGAGTTTAACTGACAAACAAACAAATTCTTCCCTTATCACTCCTAAACACTTTTTGCATAATAATTTGGAACACAGTGTACATGTGCTTTTCCACAAAACACCAGTGGTTCACGTAGTGAATCTTACAGTTCTAACTTGCCAACCGTGGTCTGTATGGAGTTGTTCAATAAAGGGCCCAAAATTAAGATAACATAGATGGGAGAAGTCTCTATGAATAGGAATTCCTAAGTATTTGATACCCTGTGAGGGCCAGGCAAAGGGAAAGTTGGACTGGATGGAATCCTATATGGATTTGGGGAGGGAGACATCGAGGGCCTCAGACTTCGCTGCATTGATTTTAAAATTTGACCATGTAACAAAGTGATCTATTTCAGCCATAACAGCATGGATGGATATATGTGATTGAGTGATATATACTAGGACATCATCAGCAAATAGAGAGCACTTGTACTCGGTGCCTCCCACCTCAATCCACCTAATATTGGGGTTATGGCGAATTGATGAGAGCAGGTGCTCCGTCACTAGGATGTATAAGAGAGGGGACAGAGAACATCCCTGCCTTGTCCCATTGGTGATTGTGAAAGGTGATGAAAATGTTCTGACGCGCCCCCTGGGCCTTGGGACACCCGGAGCCGGACCCTTTTTGGTGGATGCTGGTGGTTGTAGTCTCCGTGGCGGCAACCCGGTTCCGTGGCTCAGGGCGGTCAAACCAGTGGCGGAACTATTTATGTGGTTTTGATGTTTAAATGTCCGACTACGCCACCCGTGGATTGCGGTCAGAGTGAACCGCCGCTCCAGGGCAGACCGCCGAGGCTGGTGTTGTGGATGCAGCAGAGCGTAGCATAACTCCCCACGGGAGGAGTATAGCCTCAGGGCAGTGTATGCGGAGGATGGGGGTGATGGTGCAGGGCAGCAGCAGTAATGACACGGAGTCAGTGATGCAGTCCAGGGCCTTTACTCACAGTTCTTATTATCCAGACCACGTCTGCAGGTAACGGCTGCCCACGTCGTACTGTGCTCACCAGGTGAGGGGCTCAGACAACTCCCAGATAACTTTGGAGTGCTTCACAGGACCCCCTTTATGTGTCCTTTGTCTGGCCTTTCTTACCAACCCTTCTGTCCGGCTGCCTCGGGCCTCCTCTTGGTAAACTTGGCGCCAGTTTCCCTGACCCTATGTGGTGCCTTCCTAGCGGGTGTAGCGAGGGGCTGCGCCACATAAAATGTCACAGCCTCCTGTTTCTAGCTGAGGGTCGTTTCCTGCCTCCACTAGTTTCGGGGACCGGTCTCCCCCTTTGGCCTGACCCCTCCACGCAGGTGGATTCGGGCGTGCGGTGGCGACTCGCCCGTCCGCACCCCTGAGATCCCTTCGTTCCTCGTTCCTGGAGCCTTCTCTGCTCCTCTTCCTTCCTTCTCCCTCTTCCAGTCCTGGGCCTCTGTTACTAGGCCCGCCTCCGGAGCAGAGCTCATGCAGAGCCCCTGCTCCCTGCCACTTCTGCTCAGACTTCTCTGCACTGAACTAAGATGGTGCCCACCTTTTATACTCCCTTCTCAATGCACCCAGGAACTGCTTCCTCCCTGCTCCTGCACTACACCACCTGTAGTTTGGACACTTCATTTTTTCAAAGGAAATGCTTCGGGACCACGGGATACTCAGTGAAGAGCATCAGGAGGCACCCCAAGGCATAGGGGCTCGGACTGGCAGTAGGATGCCTTGCGGTGGACAGCCGAGCTCGATCCTTATAAAAGCTTTTTAACTACAGCAGCTTTACTGGACGCTACTGGAGCTGGAATTACGCGGCTGCTGGCATGAGACTTGCCCTCCAATAGATCCTTGTAAATGGATTTAAAGTGTATTTATTCAAATTAGAGAGACAATTTAAATTAAAAAGCTTAGAGCTGTCTCCACCACAGGGGGGCTCGCTCGACCCACCAGCGGACAGGCACCAGTATTGGGAGAGGGGGGCTGGCCGTCAGGGTTCACCGCGGCTCTGGCACAAACCCGGCGACACGGAGGTGGCACGGGCAGGAGCGGACTGAACGTGTCGGCTTCTCACTTTTTGGATTTTAGAAGGGCATGACATGCCTATATCTGTGTCTCCCCCTCCTTTTACTCCTCCACCTCTTTTCTTTTCGCATGACTATATGTACTTGTCACTTTTTCATGTGTTAGTTGTGTCTTCTGAGCAGTTTGTCAGCTTTTGGACACCTTTGAAGGTGTTTTCTATGTGTTTCTATGTGTTTTTGTTTGCCTGCCATTGGTTTTAACGGTGTTCGAAGGTGTTCGACGAACAGTTCGACGAACAGTTCGGCGAACACACGGGTGTTCGACGAACCGAACCGAACTCGAACACTACGGGGGTGGCTCAACACTAGTATTAACATTAATTTTCATCATTACTGAGAAAAAATCCAGTTATGATTTTGGTGCACGAACAGTTATCGAACATAACCTCGAACAGCCGAATTTTTCTCAAATCGTTCGTGTTCGCCGAACGTCTCGAACACCGCCCAAAACAGCTCGAATTTGAGATTGGCGAACAGTTCGAGTCGAACAACGCTCATCTCTACTTAGAAGGTCTAATGTGACCAGCAGCCAGGCTAGTCTGTATGTACTCCTCCAAGGCCTTTCTTTCAGGGATAGTCAGATTAAACAAGCGACTTTTGGGAAGAGTAGCACCCGGAACAAACTCAATGGTGCAATCATAATCCCTATGAGGAGGTAAAACTTGCGACTCCTCCTCCGAAAAAACCCTCCAAAAATCTTGAATATGTACCGGTAATTCCCCTTTTTCCACAACCGCAATGCGACCAATACAACATTTATCATAGCACTTCGGACTCCAAGACTTAATCACATTAGTAGACCAGTCCAATAAAGGATTGTGCAGTCTTAACCAAGGCAATCCTAGAACAACTGGAGAGGGCAAATTATCCAAAACAACCAAGTCCAAAATTTCTTGGTGACCTCCATTAATAGTGAGAGGAAATGCAGCAGTCTTGTGAGTAATACATTTCAAAGGAGTGTTATCAATTGCAACCACAGAAATAGGTGATCACAAAGGTTTTCCAAAAACCCTTAATCAATCACATTAAGTGTTGAACCACAATCCACGAATACCTGAAATTCAATCAAATCTCCCTGCAAAGTAGTACTCCCAGAAAGAAACACTCCTGCAGAGCGTAAACAAGCTATACGGGCGTAACTGACCTTTTTTATTTTTTTTTTTTTTAACTTAAACGACGCTCACAATACTTAATCAAATGGTCAGCTTTACCACTGTAACGGGTCTGGGAGGTGGAACCTCTGAGCTACTATACAAAGGGGCAGTCTTTATAGGGAAGCGGGTGGCTCCCAGGGAAAGCGGGCAGGCAGTCACGTCAAGTGACAGGGACAGTCTCTGGGTAGAAGGGCAGGAGGTCACGGTGAGTGACGGGGACAGTCTCTTGACATGCGGGTGGTCACGGCAAGTGACAGCAGGATAAGAGTCTCTAGACAGGCGGGTGGTTACGGCAAGTGACAGCAGGATAAGAGTCTCTGGACAGGTAGGTGGTCACAGCAAGTGACGGCTAAGCCTGCAGGTAGGCTAGCAGGCGGGTAGCAGGTGAGTGCTCCCAGGTGAGCGGGTAAGAGTCTCTGGACAGGCTGGCAGGCAGGTATCAGGCAGGTATCAGGCAGGTATCAGGCAGGTATCAGGCAGGTATCTGGCAGGTGCTTCCTGGTCCGCGGGCGGACTGATCCATAGACAGACTGGCAGGTGTTGGTAGGCAGACTGTCGGACCGCAGGATTGCAAGCAGGTAGACAGCACTGGAAAACAAGCTGGCAACGGGACCTGAAGGCTGAAGCAGAGTTGAAAGGCTTTGCAACAACATTGCTTGGGCACCTCCATTTTGGAGGAGGTGCCTTATATATGGTGAGATCCTCCGGCCATTGGCCGGGGACTCCTTAGGACGGCACGCGCGGCCCCTTTAAGAGGGAGGGAGCGTGCGCGCACGCGCGCCCTAAGCACACTGACCGGGAGGCAGCGCGCGCTGCCAGCAAAGCGGGAGGAGGACGCCGGGCACGGAGCGGAGAGGTGAGGGGAACGGCGTCCCTGCCTAGCAGGAGGCAGGGACGCCGGCGCTACAGTACCCCCCCTTTAGGCCCGCCCTTTTTTAGGCCAGAATGAAATTTATCAAGGATGAGAGGGGCATGGATGTTCTCCTGGGGCTCCCACGTTCTCTCCTCAGGACCAAACCCCTTCCAATCCACTAGAAAAAAGGTCTTTCCTCTTACCCTTTTGGTGGCCAGAATGTTCTCTACCTGAAACTCGTTTTCAGCGGAAACCGGAGCAAGAGGCGTACATGTAGACTTGGAAAAAGAGTTAAGCACAACGGGTTTGAGTAGAGATACATGGAAGGAGTTAGGGATCCGCAAGTTGGCCGGGAGTTTCAATTTATAGGCCACCGGGTTGATTTGTTTGATAACTTCCAGTGGGCCGATGAACTGAGGCCCTAACTTGTAGGAAGGAATCTTGAGCCGGACATATTTGGACGAGAGCCAGACTTTATCTCCAGGACGGAATTGTGGCGGATCCAGACGTCTTTTGTCAGCCTGTTTTTTCATCCACTCGGATGACTGAAGAAGTGCGGATCTGGTACTTTCCCAAATGGAGGAAAATTCGCTAACAAGAGATTCCGCAGCCGGATTGTCCACCGAGGTGGAGACGGGAAACGGGATCCGAGGATGCTGACCATAGACTATAAAAAACAGGGATTTGGAGGAGGATTTGCTCTTGTGATTATTGTTGGAAAATTCGGCCCACGGTAAAAGATCCACCCAGTCGGAATGGTGAGCATTAACAAAGTGCCGGAGGTAACTGGTTAAAATTTGGTTGATCCGCTCTACTTGACCATTGGACTGTGGGTGATAAGCAGAAGAGAAGTCCAAGGTGACCCCCAGCAATTTACACATGGCTCGCCAGAAGCGAGAGGTGAACTGAACTTCTCGATCGGATACGATGTGGAGAGGAAGACCATGAAGACGGAAAATATGATGGATAAAGTCTTTAGCCAACTCAGATGCAGACGGGAGGCCCGGCAGGAGAATGAAGTGAGCCATCTTAGAAAAGCGGTCAGCGACCACCCAAATGACCGTACAACCGGCAGAGACAGGGAGGTCCGTTACAAAGTCCATGGCTATATGCTGCCACGGAGCAGCAGGTACAGGAAGAGGCAGGAGGCGGCTGGCTGGCAGGTGTCTAGGAACCTTGTTGCGGGCGCAGGACGCACAGGCTGAAACAAAGTCTATTACGTCCTTGTGCAGGGTAGGCCTCCAGTAATGCCTGGTAATAAGCTGGAGGGTCTTTTTCTGACCAGCATGGCCAGCTAGCTTAGACGAATGTCCCCAGTGTAGGACCTTCTCCCGATCAGGTACTGTTACGAACGTCTTACCGGGTGGAAGACGATTTAGATTCACGGGGGCCACCTGCATTACTTTGGCGGGGTCGATGATGTGCTTAGGCTCCTCCTCTAGATCAGAGACCAAAAAGGATCGGGACAAGGCATCAGCTTTGATGTTTTTGTCTGCCGGGCGAAAATGAAGAATGAAATCAAAGTGGGCGAAGAACAAGGACCACCGGGCTTGGCGCGGGTTAAGTCTCTGGGCACTCTGGAGGTAAGCCAAGTTCTTGTGGTCCGTGTAAATTATTACCGGGTGAAGAGCCCCCTCGAGCAGGTAACGCCACTCCTCCAGTGCCAGCTTAATGGCTAATAATTCTCGGTCTCCTATAGAATAATTGCAGTCAGAAGAGGAGAAGAGTTTGGAGAAGAAGCCGCAGGTTACCATTCTTCCGGAAGACGACTTTTGGGTGAGTACCGCTCCGGCTCCGGTGGAGGAAGCGTCTACTTCTAGGAAGAATTGTTTGTTGCCTTCTGGATGATGCAGCACAGGGGCGGAGGAGAAAGCTTGTTTCAAGGAAAGGAAGGCCTCCTCTGCTTCGGGCGGCCATTCTTTGGGATTAGCACCCTTACTGGTGAGCGCAGAGATAGGGACAGTCCGGGAAGAGAAGTGTGGAATGAAGAGGCGGTAGTAGTTGGCGAAGCCCAGGAACCGCTGAATAGCCTTCAACCCCTCCGGTCGGGGCCACTTCTGGATGGCAGACAGTTTCTCAGTATCCATTCGTAGGCCGGTCTGAGAGATTATGTAGCCCAGAAACGGAAGCGAGGTCTGCTCAAAGAGGCACTTCTCATATTTTGCGTAGAGGTGGTTCTGCCTGAGCCTGAGCAGGACCTGACGAACGTCCCTCCGGTGTGTGGGAAGATCCGGAGAGAAGACCAAGATGTCGTCCAGGTACACCACCACGCAGGAGTAGAGAAGGTCACGGAAGATGTCATTGACCAACTCTTGAAAGACGGCGGGAGCATTACAGAGACCGAAGGGCATTACGAGGTATTCATAGTGGCCGTCCCGGGTGTTGAATGCCGTCTTCCATTCATCCCCCTGACGGATACGGACCAGGTTATACGCCCCACGGAGATCCAGCTTGGTGAAGATACTAGCAACCCACAGACGGTCAAATAATTCAGGAATGAGCGGAAGGGGGTATTTATTTTTCACCGTGATCTGGTTAAGGCCTCTATAGTCTATACAGGGACGGAGTGAGCCGTCTTTCTTTTTGACGAAGAAGAAGCCAGCTCCCGCCGGGAGGTAGATTTCCGGATAAATCCCCGGGCCAGATTCTCCTCATTATATTCAGACATGGACCGGGTTTCAGCAGCGGACAAAGTGTAAATAGGCCCACGGGGAGGAGTAGCGCCGGGTATCAGGTCGATTGGGCAATCGTATGGCCTATGAGGGGGTAATGTCTCTGCTTCTCTTTTGTTAAAGAGGTCCGCATAAGACCAATAGGGAACCAGTAGGCCGGGTAGATTGGCTGGGGTAGGAGAAGGACGGGCAGGACGAACGGGAACTAAACAAGTCTTATGGCAGTCCTGCCCCCAGCGAAGGACTTCTCCGGTCTGCCAATCAAGCACGGGTGCATGTCTCTGGAGCCAAGGTAAGCCTAGCAAGAGGGCGTGAGAGAGTCCAGGCAGAACATGGAAGAAGATGCTCTCAGAGTGCAGCATTCCCACCTGCAGAGTTATGGATTCGGTGATGAGTTGGATGGGATGCGGTAAGAGACCCCCATCCACGGAGGCGACAAATAAGGGTACAGCCAGAGGTTTGGTGGGAATGCGGTATTTCTCTACCAGGGACTGAGAAATGAGATTTCCGGCAGCTCCAGAATCAAGTTGAGCAAGTTCAAAGTAACGGTTCTCCCTGCAGATGATAGAGACCGACAGCATCAGAGAAGGAGAGGATTTATTTTTGTCTAGGATGACCTGTCTGAGCGATCCTAGACACAGGCGTTTCCCGACCTCTCCGAGCAGGAACGGATCCGGTGCTCCTTACTACCACAGTAGAAACAGCTCTCCTCGGCATGGCGAGACTCTTGACGGGTTTTGACCATCTTGGTTTGGTCGACCTGCATGGGCTCTGGCGAGTGCGCCCGGGGAATTACAGAGGAAGAAACGGGATTCAGAAAAGTAGGAGCAAGGCGTGGAAACCTCCTCTCACAGGTGACCTCTTTGGTGCGCTCCTGGAACCGGATGTCAATCCGGGTGGCAAGTGTCACTAAGTCATCGAGAGTGGTAGGAATGTCCCGACCGGCAAGTTCATCTTTAATCCGGCCGGACAGGCCCTCCCAGAAGACGGAAACCAGTGCCTCATTATCCCAGGCAAGCTCGGAAGCAAGGGTATGGAACCGTATGGCATATTGGCCCACGGTGAGACTCCCTTGACGGAGGCGTAGCAGAGATGAGGCGGATGAGGTCTTTCGTCCTGGTTCGTTGAAGACTTTCTGGAAGGCCGTGAGAAAGGCTGGCAGGTTGGATACCAGGGGGTCTCCTCTCTCCCATAGAGGATTTAGCCAAGCCAGTGCCTCCCCAGTGATATGGGACATGATGAAGGCCACCTTGGCTCTGTCAGTGGTGAACTGGTATGCCAAAAGTTCAAAGTGGAGGGTGTACTGGTTAATGAAGCCTCGTGCCAGGCCGGGATCTCCACCAAAACGAGGCCGGGCGGAAAGGCGTGGACCGGGAAGGGATGCCATGGTGTTGATAGGCAGCGGCGCTGCCGGAGTAGTAGTTGTGCGGGTGGTAGCAGCTCCCGATGAGGCGGTCAGTGTGTCCAGGCGGGAGTAAACACTACGGAGGTGGCCCAAAATGGAGTTCTGCTGGGACCGCTGACGGGATAGTTCATGACATAGGTCCGAGAGCGAGGGAGCTTGGGTGCCAGCGGGTTCCATGGCCCGAGCAAACTGTAACGGGTCTAGGAGGTGGAACCTCTGAGCTATTATACAAAGGGGCAGTCCTTGTAAGGAAGCGGGTGGCTTCCAGGGAAAGCGGGCAGGCAGTCACGTCAAGTGACAGGGACAGTCTCTGGGTAGAAGGGCAGGAGGTCACGGCGAGTGACGGGGACAGTCTCTTGACAGGCGGGTGGTCACGGCAAGTGACAGCAGGATAACAGTCTCTAGACAGGCGGGTGGTCACGGCAAGTGACAGCAGGATAAGAGTCTCTGGACAGGCAGGTGGTCACGGCAAGTGACAGCAGGATAAGAGCCTCTGGACAGGCAGGTGGTCACGGCAAGTGACAGCAGGGTAAGAGTCTCTGGACAGGCACGTGGTCACAGCAAGTGACGGCTAAGCCTCCAGGTAGGCTAGCAGGTGGGTAGCAGGTGAGCGCTCCCAGGTGAGCAGGTAAGAGTCTCTGGACAGGCTGGCAGGCAGGTATCAGGCAGGTATCTGGCAGGTGCTTCCTGGTCCGCGGGCGGACTGATCCATAGACAGATTGGCAGGTGCTGGTAGGCAGACTGTCGGACCGCAGGATTGCAAGCAGGTAGACAGGTATCAGGCAGATATCAGGCAGGTATCTGGCAGGTGCTTCCTGGTCTGCAGGCGGACTGATCCATAGACAGACTGGCAGATGCTGGTAGGCAGACTGTCGGACCGCAGGATTGCAAGCAGGTAGACAGCACTGGAAAACAAGCTGGCAACGGGACCTGAAGGCTGAAGCAGAGTTGAAAGGCTTTGCAACAACATTGCTCGGGCACCTCCATTTTGGAGGAGGTGCCTTATATATGGTGAGATCCTCCGGCCATTGGCCGGAGACTCCTTAGGACGGCGCGCGCGGCCCCTTTAAGAGAGAGCGAGCTCGCGCGCGCCCTAAGCACAGTGACCGGGAAGCAGCGCGCGCTGCCAGCAGAGCGGGAGGAGGACGCCGGGCATGGAGCGGAGAGGTGAGGGGAACGGCGTCCCTGCCTAGCAGGAGGCAGGGACGCCGACGCTACAACCACAATAAAGACACAAACCCTCGGCGAATCTCCAATCTCTTTCCTGAGAGCGGAGTGACATCGCCCCAACCTCCATTGGTTCTCCGCTGTAAGAGCAGATTTTCTGGGAACTAGGACCTGAAGTTACAGGAGTTTTTACATTATTAACCCTGGACCTCAGTCTCCTGTCCACACGAACAGCTAACTGCATAACTTCCTGCAGAGTCTCAGGTGCAGGGAATGCAATTAGCAAATCCTTAACCCTTTCACTCAGACCAGCAAGAAATAAACATCTCAGCGCAGAATCTTTCCATTTAACTTCTGAGGCCCATCTCCTGAAGTGTGTGCAATAATTTTCAACATCATCAGACCCCTGATTCAAACGTCTAAGTTCTGATTCAGCAGATGAGATTCGATCAGGATCGTCATATAATAGCCCCATAGCAGAAAAAATTCTTCAACAGAACTTAAACACGGATCATTAGGCTGGAGAGAAAAGGCCTAACCCTGTGGTTCTTTCCGTAAAAGTGACATAATAAAATAAATGCGCTGTGATTCATTCCCAGAGGATCTTGGTCTCAAACGAAAATATAACAAACAAGCATTTTTAAAAGAAAAAAAAATCTTGCTGTTTACCATAAAAAACATCAGGCAGTCCTACCTTGGGTTCGACAAAATGCGCTCCAGGACAGCTACTCACGTGTTGCTGAAGCTCGGCCACCTCCATAGACAATCCCTGCAGGCGTTGTGCCAACTCCTGGGCGGAAACCATGCTGATCCCCGAATTTCTTTCCTTTAAGTTTTTTTTGGGGGCTGGACTTACTGTTATGATCTGCAACATGTACTAATGAAAGATAGGGGAAAGCTGTACTTACAGTAAGACTAAGCTGAATCCCTACGATGTAGCGGGCTTCCTTTTCCTTGTGAACAGACTCGCCTTAGTCCTCGGCTAGTCTGAACAAAGACCTATAGAATTAAGGGAGGGGTCCCTAAATTAACTAAGGACTGGGACAAAAATGGGACACCTCCTAAACAGAAGTTGTTGCAGAGCACTAAAGACAAACTGACAAAAAGTACTAGAGTTCCCAGAGGACCAAGCAAACTGACAGAGATAGGCACCGAAGCACCTGGCTAGAAAGACAGTCAAACAACAATGAAGTCCAGCAAAGCCAGAAGGGCGGAGCTGGAATATATAGGCAGATGGTCACGTGACCGCAAAACACAAGATAGCAAAAACTAATAGGAGGGTTCTAACATTATCTCTGTACTGTAACATCACTGTGTTTCTTATCCCTGTACTGTGACATCACTGTGTCTATTATCCCTGTACTGTGACATCACTGTTTATTATCTCTGTAATGTGACATCACTGTGTTTATTATTCCTGTAATGTGACATCACTGTGTTTATTATCTCTGTACTGTGACATAACTGTGTGTATTATCTCTGTACTGTGACATCACTGTGTTTATTAATCCTGTACTGTGACATCACTGTGTTTATTATCTCTGTACTGTGACATCACTGTTTTTATTATCTCTGTACTGTGACATCACTGTGTTTATTATTCCAGTACTGTGACATCTCTGTGTGTTTTCTCTCTGTACTGTGACATCACTGTGTGTATTATCCCTGTACTGTGACAACACTGTTTATTATCTCTGTACTGTGACATCACTGTGTTTATTATCCCTGTACTGTGTGATCATTGCTTATTATCTCTGTACTGTGACATCACTGTGTTTATTATCTCTGTACTGTGACATCACTGTGTTCATTACTCCTGTAATGTGACATCACTGTGTTTATTATCTCTGTACTGTGACATCAGTGTGTGTATTATCTCTGTCCTGTGACATCACTGTGTGTATTATCCCTGTACTGTGAAATCACTGTGTTTATTATCCCTGTACTGTGACATCATTGTGTTTATTATCTCTGTACTGTGACATCAGTGTGTTTATTATCCCAGTACTGTGACATCACTGTGTGTATTATCTCTGTACTGTGACATCACTGTGTTTATTATCTCTGTACTGTGACATCACTGTGTTCATTATTCCTGTAATGTGACATCACTGTGTTTATTATCTCTGTACTGTGACATCAGTGTGTGTATTATCTCTGTCCTGTGACATCACTGTGTGTATTATCCCTGTACTGTGACATCACTGTGTTTATTATCCCTGTACTGTGACATCATTGTGTTTATTATCTCTGTACTGTGACATCAATGTGTTTATTATCCCAGTACTGTGACATCACTGTGTGTATTATCTCTGTACTGTGACATCACTGTGTTTATTATCTCTGTACTGTGACATCAGTGTGTTTATTATCCCAGTACTGTGACATCACTGTGTGTATTATCTCTGTACTGTGACATCACTGTGTTTATTATCTCTGTACTGTGACATCACTGTGTTCATTATTCCTGTAATGTGACATCACTGTGTTTATTATCTCTGTACTGTGACATCAGTGTGTGTATTATCTCTGTCCTGTGACATCACTGTGTGTATTATCTCTGTCCTGTGACATCACTGTGTTTATTATCCCTGTACAGTGACATCGTTGTGTTTATTATCTCTGTACTGTGACATCAGTGTGTTTATTATCCCAGTACTGTGACATCACTGTGTGTATTATCTCTGTACTGTGACATCACTGTGTGTATTATCTCTGTACTGTGACATCACTGTGTTTATTATCTCTGTACTGTGACATCACTGTGTTTATTATCTCTGTACTGTGACATCACTGTGTTTATTATCCCTGTACTGTGACATCATTGTGTTTATTATCTCTGTATTGTGACATCAGTGTGTTTATTATTAGAGATGAGCGTTGTTCTACTCGAACTGTTCGCCAATCTCAAATTCGAGCTGTTTTGGGCGGTGTTCGAGCCGTTCGGCGAACACGAACAATTTGAGAAAAATTCGGCTGTTCGAGGTTATGTTCGATAACTGTTCGTGCACCAAATCATAACTGGATTTTTTCTCAGTAATGATGAAAATTAATGTTAATACGCAGTTTGAGTGTACAGCGGGGTGGGGGGAGGGGCAGGGGATGGATCTCTGCAGGAACAATGAAGATCTCCATTTTTTTTTCTCTTTCCCGCATTTACAGTGGGGAGGTGCAATCTGTCAGCCTATCAGCAGCGCACACAAGGAGCGAAGTGCTTTTTTTCACACAAGCAAGGGCATGTGTCATTGGCAGTGTATGTCACATGTCCTTGCCCTATAAGACCAAGCCATTTTCCCCGTCGCCACCATTTTCTCACTGCTGCAGCTGCGTGTTAGACGGCACCGCTGTTGCTGTGTGCGCTATACCTTGTTAATTTCAAGCCAATTTTCGCACAAATATACAGATAGCTTGGGAGTAGGGAATAGTTGTGATTGCAGTCCTTTTAAGGACTAGGTTACAGCATTTCCTACGACTTTTATCAGGCAGGTCTGTGCTCTTAAATAGATAGGTTGTGGGAGTAAATACTAATTGTAATTGGAGTCCTTTTCAGGACTAGGTTACATCAGTTCCTATCAGTTTTTGCCAGGCAGGTCTGTGCCAGTGCTGTGCAAGTTTTTTTCACAGCATTTGGCTGAATCTAGCAAAGCTAATCCTTTTTGGCCTATTGCAGAGTGTGTTAGTCAGTGGAGTAGCCTATCTGTGTTGCAAGATATACCACCTGTGTATAGAATACCAATTTTTTTACTGCACCTAGTGAAGTAAAATCTTTTGGGCATAGCATCATTCTATTAGTCCATCTATACTGACCTCCATCAGGTTGCAAACTGAATCTAATTTTTTTCTGCATCTAGCTCTGAAAAAATATTTGGCCTTCTAGCAGTGTGTGGGACTTGTTCTATTAGTCCACCTATACTGACCTCCATCAGGTTGCAAACTGAATATATTTTTTTCTGCATCTACCTCTGAAAAAATATTGGGCTTCTAGCTGTGTGTGGGACTTGTTGTATTAGTCCATCTATACTGACCTCCATCAGGTTGCAAACTGAATATATTTTTTTCTGCATCTACCTCTGAAAAAATATTGGGCTTCTAGCTGTGTGTGGGTCTTGTTCTATTAATCCATCTATACAGACCTCCATCAGGTTGCAAACTGAATATAATTTTTTTCTGCATCTAGCTCTGAAAAAATATTTGGCCTTCTAGTAGTGTGTGGGACTTTCTCTGTTAGTCCATCTATACTGACCTCCATCAGGTTGCAAACTGAATATATTTTTTTCTGCATCTACCTCTGAAAAAATATTGGGCTTCTAGCTGTGTGTGGGTCTTGTTCTATTAATCCATCTATACTGACCTCCATCAGGTTGCAAACTGAATATAATTTTTTTCTGCATCTAGCTCTGAAAAAATATTTGGCCTTCTAGTAGTGTATCGGACTTTCTCTATTAGTCCATCTATACTGACCTCCATCAGGTTGCAAATTAAAAATTATTTTTATCTGCATCTACAGTACCTCTGAAAAAATATTTGGGCTTCTAGCTGTGTGTGGGACTTGTTGTATTAGTCCATCTATACTGACCTCCATCAGGTTGCAAACTGAATATATTTTTTTCTGCATCTACCTCTGAAAAAATATTGGGCTTCTAGCTGTGTGTGGGACTTGTTGTATTAGTCCATCTATACTGACCTCCATCAGGTTGCAAACTTAATATATTTTTTTCTGCATCTACCTCTGAAAAAATATTGGGCTTCTAGCTTTGTGTGGGTCTTGTTCTATTAATCCATCTATACAGACCTCCATCAGGTTGCAAACTGAATATAATCTTTTTCTGCATCTAGCTCTGAAAAAATATTTGGCCTTCTAGCAGTGTGTGGGACTTGTTCTATTAGTCCACCTATACTGACCTCCATCAGGTTGCAAATTCAAAATAATTTTTTGCATGCATCTAGCTCTGAAAAAATATTTGGCCTTCTAGCAGTGTGTGGGACTTTCTCTGTTAGTCCACCTATACTGACCTCCATCAGGTTGCAAAATGAATCTAATTTTTTTCTGCATCTAGCTCTGAAAAAATATTTGGCCTTCTAGCAATGTGTCGGACTTTCTCTATTAGTCCATCTATACTGACCTCCATCAGGTTGCAAATTAAAAATAATTTTTATCTGCATCTACAGTACCTCTGAAAAAATATTTGGGCTTCTAGCTGTGTGTGGGACTTGTTGTATTAGTCCATCTATACTGACCTCCATCAGGTTGCAAACTGAATATATTTTTTTCTGCATCTACCTCTGAAAAAATATTGGGCTTCTAGCTGTGTGTGGGTCTTGTTCTATTAATCCATCTATACAGACCTCCATCAGGTTGCAAACTGAATATAATTTTTTTCTGCATCTACCTCTGAAAAAATATTGGGCTTCTAGCTGTGTGTTGGACTTGTTGTATTAGTCCATCTATACTGACCTCCATCAGGTTGCAAACTGAATATATTTTTTTCTGCATCTACCTCTGAAAAAATATTGGGCTTCTAGCTGTGTGTGGGACTTGTTGTATTAGTCCATCTATACTGACCTCCATCAGGTTGCAAATTGAATATAATTTTTTTCTGCATCTAACCCAGCCAATAGTTTTGGCCTAATACCACAGTTTGATCACTCAGCTCTGCTCGGTTACCATCCATTGTTTTTTTGTGCAAACAACTCCAGAGTTGTGAATTAGTTAACCACCAAAATGAGTGCAAAAAGGCCTGCTGCTGGTGGAAAGGGGAATAGGCGTGTTGGGAAGGGGAAAAAAGGTTGTGTCCGTGGGGTAGGTGTTAAAGCAACAGTAACATCTGCAGAAGAAAGACCATCTTCCAGCCAAACTAAAATGTCTACTTCTTTTAGCGGACAATGTGATAAGATCCCTTTCTTACGGCCACGCCAATCGCTACAAATTCCAGATGAGGCACAAAAACAGCAGGTGCTTCAACGGATATCAAGTGCTCCTTTAAGTGGGCTCTCCTCCACATCAACTTCAACATCACAAATACTCCAGTCCTCAAAGTTGTCACCCAAATCGCACTTGCTTCCTCACAGCTCCCAAATCTCCAGCTGCCCGTCTGAGTATGAGGTAGAACAGATGGTTGAGTCTGCAGAGCTGTTTACTCATACTATAGCCTGGGAATCAGAGGTCGACTCCAGCGCTTCTGTGAATCCAGACGAGGAAATGATCTGCACTGATGCCCAGAATCTTTATGAGTCGGATCCAGGACCAGACGCAGAAGGTTCTGACCATAATGTAGACCCTCATTCCCAAACTGTAACTCCTGTTGGTGGAGACAATGAGGAAGATCATGATAAGACTCAAATACCTGATTGGAGCGACAACTTTAGTTTTTTGTCAGGGCAGGAACAGGTTGGCTCTGAGGACGACGGGTGTGATAACACACAGGGTGATGATGATGAGGTTGGAGATCCCACTTACTGTCAACCCACAGTCAGCCAAGAGATGAGGTCAGCAGAGGAGGTGGAGGAAGATGCTAGTGACGACGAGGTCAGGTTGCGCCTTCCCGGACAGAGACGTAGTACTGGAAGCACGTCAACAACTGCATCCTCAAACACAACTCTGCCTCTCACCACAAGTCGTGGTGGCTCTTCAGGTCGCATGAGTGCTAAGCCTTGCATAGCCTGGGCATTTTTTCAGATCGATAAAGATGACCCAACTCGTGTTATCTGTAACATTTGTCAGCAAAAGCTAAGTAGAGGCCAAAAAATACATAGTTTGAGTACTTCATGCATGAACCGGCACATGGACATGAAGCATAAGTTGCAGTGGGAAGCTCAGTGTGCTACAATGCGGCCTAGCCGGCCGGGCCAACCACCGTCTGCCATATCTTGTGCATCCGCGGCCTCTTCATCCTCTGTGACTGGGGGGACAGCAGTCACACCTGTTTTGGGGCGCAGACCTGCCACCTCTTTACCCGCAACAGCCAGCGTGATTGGCAGGTCATCATTTTCTTTGGAGGTGGTAACACCATCTGGTGTTGAGCACTGTCCGACATCGATAGCACCACCTTTGGATCAAGGCAACCTAACATGTCCGCCTGCATCTTCCTCACAGACCGGCAGTTTGCCGGGGACACCCTTATCAACCCCGTCTAAGCACAATAGCCAGCCCTCGGTCCCTCAGATGTGGACAAGTAAAAGACCATTTCCTCCTAGCCATGAGAAAGCTAAGAGGTTGAATTTCACCATCTGCAAGCTCTTGGCTACAGAAATGCTGCCTTTCCGCCTGGTGGACACAGAGGATTTTCGAGACCTTATGTCCGTCGCAGTGCCCCAGTACCAGATGCCCAGTCGGCACTACTTCTCAAAGAAAGGTGTGCCTGCGCTCCACCAGCATGTCGCACACAACATCACCGCTTCTTTGAGAAACTCTGTGTGTGACAGGGTGCATTTCACCACAGACACTTGGACGAGTAGGCATGGACAGGGGCGTTACATGTCGCTGACTGGGCACTGGGTAACTATGGTGACAGCAGGACAAGGGGCTGCTGTCCAAGTCTTGCCGTCCCCACGAGTTGTGCGTCAATCCTCTTTATGTCAAAGTTCCTCCACTGCTTCTGCCTCCTCAACCTCCTCTCGGTCTTCCACCTGCACCCAAAGCCTGTCTGGTCATGCCACAAGCTTTCTAACTGCGTAGAAGGGATCCTGCACACCTCCTTACTATGCTGGCAGTAGGGCTCAACGTCATCAGGCGGTTTTTACATTGAAATGTCTGGGAAATGTGAGTCACACAGCTGAGGAGTTGTGGTCAGCTCTGGAGAACCAATTTCATGAATGGTTGTCTCCACTGGACCTGAAACCAGGGAAGGCCGTGTGCGACAATGCTGCAAACCTGGGTGCGGCCCTTCGCCGGGGCAATGTCACACACGTGCCTTGTATGGCTCACGTGTTGAACCTGGTTGTCCAGCAATTTTTAGCCCACTATCCCAGACTAGATGGCCTTCTGCAGAGGGCACGGTCGCTGTGTGCTCACTTCCGCCGTTCGCATCCCGCAGCTCAGCGACTTACATCTCTACAGAAGTCGTTGGGCCTGCCACTTCACCGGCTAAAATGCGATGTGCCTACCCGGTGGAATTCAACTCTGCACATGTTGCAGCGACTGTGGCAGCACCGACAAGCCCTGGTGCAATACGTTCTGACGTATAGCCTGGGCCAACGAGATTCAGAGGTGGGGCAAATCACGCTGGAGGAGTGGTCTCAGATCAGGGACCTATGCACCCTTCTGCACAGTTTTGAAATGGCGACGAAGATGTTTAGTGCTGACGATGCCATTATCAGCATGACTATTCCAGTGATTTACATGCTGGAGCACATGTTAAACAGAATTCGGAGTCAGGTGGTGGCACAAGAGGAGGTGGAGGAAGTAGAGGAGGAGGAGTTGTATGCGGAAGGGCTAACATCTGCAAGGTCCAGACGGTCGGCAGCACCAAGGCGGCAGGCATGTGAGGGTGGGGGAGATGGTTTTACCAAGGCGCATGGTAGCAGCCAAACTAGTGAGGAAGGTGCAGGAGCCCAGGAAGAAGTGGAGGACGAACTGATGGAAGACTCATCAGATGAGGGAGACCTTGATCACATTTCTGTTGTGCGAGGTTGGGGGGAGAGGACAGAGGAAGGAAGCATGATTGTTACCTCGCCACCAACACAACAGGGACTTGGTGCTCCTGGATGCGCAACACACATGAGTGCCTTCTTGCTGCACTACCTGCAACATGACCCTCGAATTGTGAGAATTAGAAATAATCCTGACTACTGGGTTGCCACACTGTTAGATCCCCGGTACAAAAGTAAATTTGCAGAAATTATTCCTGCCATAGAAAGGGATGCAGGAGTATCAGCAGAGACTGTTGCAGAATCTTACATGTGCTTTTCCACAAAATACCAGTGGTGCACGTAGTGAATCTCACAGTTCCAACTTGCCAACCGTGGGACCGTCAAGTGTTCAGCACTCAAACCGTAACAGAACCACAGTATCTGCTGGTAACATCAATTTTGCGGAATCATTTCACCACTTTTTAAGCCCATCCTTTGCAAGGCCACAGGAGACAAGAAGTCTGACACATAGTCAACGCCTAGAGACGATGGTACAGGAGTATCTCCAAGTAAACATTGAAGCCACGACTGTGTCACTGGACCCTTGCTCTTTTTGGGCTTCCAATCTGGATAAATGGCCGGAGCTAGCCACTTACGCCTTGGAGATCTTGTCATGCCCCGCAGCCAGTGTTCTGTCTGAACGTGTGTTCAGCGCTGCTGGTGGTGTGCTGACAGATAAGCGCACGCGGCTCTCCACTGATAATGTAGACAGACTCACGTTCATAAAGATGAACAAATCATGGATCCGAAACGACTTTTCTACCCCTGTGTCATCCTGGGGAGAGTAAAAGCTTGATGATTGGTTAAAATCACCCTACCAACCGTTTTAAGCTTTCAAATTACTAATCATGTTTATCTGTATCTTGACTGGAAAATAATTTGGGCTTTGTAGCAGTGTGCAGCACTGATCCTATTAGGCCATCTATACTAAAGCTTCACCAGATTTAAAATTAAAAATAATTTTTAGCTGCATCTAGCCCGGAAAATAATTTTGGGGCTCCGAGATGCGCAAGGCACATAAGTGCCTTCTTGCTGCACTACCTGCAGCATGACCCTCATATTGTCAGAATTCGAAGTAATCATGACTACTGGGTTGCCACACTCTTAGATCCCCCAAACTTTTCGATCAACCTTTTCATTTTAATAAAGACCAAAAAAATGGTCATTTTTGAAATTATAAGCATTAGCAGGTTGTTAGAAACTGAAATCAAACAGTTTTCAACTAAAAACTTTATTCTAGGTGATGTTACATTTTCACATAGGACCCCTTGTTCGAAAGGAGCTTCTGAACTCTCTCGTCCATTGAATTTGTCAGGTTTTGGATGGTTTCTGCTTCAATTGTTTTGCATGAGGACAGAATACCCTCCCAGAGCTGTTGCTTAGATGTGAACTGCCTCCTGCCATCATAGACACTCGTTTTAATGATGCTCCAAAGGTTCTGAATGGGGTAGAGGTCAGGGGAGCATGGGGGTCACACCATAAGTTTGTCCCCTTTTATGCCCATATCAGCCAGAGATGCAGATGTTTTATGTGCAGCATGAGATGGTGCATTATCATGCAGAAAAATGATCTTGCTGTGAACTACACGGTTCTTCTTCTTGAACCATGGCAGGAAGTGCTGTTTGAGAAAATCCACATACATTATGGAGTTCATCTTTAGCGCCTTCAGGGATCCTAAAGGGGCCGACAATCTCTCTCCCCATGATTCCAGCCCAAAACATTACTCCACCTCCTCCTTGTTGGCGCTGTAGCCGTGTTTGCGTGGGGTGTCCATCAACCAGCCATCCTCCACTCCATCCATCTGGACCATCGAGCGCTGCACGGCACTCATCCGTGAACAAAACAGTTTTGAAATCAGTCTTCATGTAATGTTTGGCCCACTGGAGCCGTTTCTGCTTGTGTGAAGTGGATAGAGGAGGTCGACAGGATGGCGCATGCACAGCTGCAAACCTCTGAAGGACCCTGCATCTTGTTGTTCGGGGGACGTTGGAGGCACAAGCAGCTTCAAAAACTTGTCTGCTGCTATGACAAGGCTTTTTTGCCGCTGCTCTTTCAACCTGACGTAATTGCCTGTAGGAAAGAGTCCTCAATTTGCCCTTATCAGCACGCACACGTGTGTACTGTGAATCAGCTACATACTTCTTGATTGCCAAGACACTTCATCCTGATCATCGCACAATGTTGATTGTAGTCATGCCTTGACCTAAACACTCCACAATTTGTTGCTTCTCAGCAGCCGACACATCCTTTTTCTTTCCCATTTTGGCAGAAAATGTAGGCTGCTTAATAATGTGAGAGAGCCTTCTTAAGTAGTCTTGCCTTTCATTGGACACACCTGCCAAACTAATTAGCACAGGTGTCTGCAATTGCTTACAGTGATATAAAGAGCCCTGACACACATCACCATCAATGAGTTTAACTGACAAACAAACAAATTCTTCCCTTATCACTCCTAAACACTTTTTGTATAATAATTTGGAACGCAGTGTACATGTGCTTTTCCACAAAACATCAGTGGTTCACGTAGTGAATCTTACAGTTCTAACTTGCCAACCGTGGTCTGTATGGAGTTGTTCAATAAAGGGCCCAAAATTAAGATAACATAGATGGGAGAGGTCTCTATGAATAGGAATTCCTAAGTATTTGATACCCTGTGAGGGCCAGGCAAAGGGAAAGTTGGACTGGATGGAATCCTATATGGATTTGGGGAGGGAGACATCGAGGGCCTCAGACTTCGCTGCATTGATTTTAAAATTTTACCATGTAACAAAGTGATCTATTTCAGCCATAACAGCATGGATGGATATATGTGATTGAGTGATATATACTAGGACATCATCAGCAAATAGAGAGCACTTGTACTCGGTGCCTCCCACCTCAATCCACCTAATATTGGGGTTATGGCGAATTGATGAGAACAGGTGCTCCGTCACTAGGATGTATAAGAGAGGGGACAGAGGACATCACTGCCTTGTCCCATTGGTGATTGTGAAAGGTGATGAAAATGTTCTGACGCACCCCCTGGGCCTTGGGACACCCGGAGCCGGACCCTTTTTGGTGGATGCTGGTGGTTGTAGTCTTCGTGGCGGCGACCCAGTTCCGTGGCTCAGGGCGGTCAAACCAGTGGCGGAACTATTTATGTGGTTTTCATGTTTAAATGTCCGACTACGCCACCCGTGGATTGCGGTCAGAGTGAACCGCCGCTACAGGGCAGACCACTGAGGCTGGTGTTGTGGGTGCAGCAGAGCGTAGCATAACTCCCCACGGGAGGAGTATAGCCTCAGGGCAGTGTATGCGGAGGATGGGGGTGATGGTGCAGGGCAGCAGCAGTAACGACACGGAGTCAGTGATGCAGTTCAGGGCCCTTACTCACAGTTCTTATTATCCAGACCACGTCTGCAGGTAACGGCTGCCCACGTCGTACTGTGCTCACCAGGTGAGGGGCTCAGACAACTCCCAGATAACTTTGGAGCACTTCACAGGACCCCCTTTGTGTGTCCTTTGTCTGGCCTTTCTTACCAACACTTCTGTCTGCCTGCCTCGGGCCTCCTCTTGGTAAACTTGGCGCCAGTTTCCCTGACCCTATGTGGTGCCTTCCTAGCGGGTGTAGCGAGGGGCTGCGCCACATAAAATGTCAGAGCCTCCGGTTTCTAGCTGAGGGTCGTTTCCTGCCTCCACTAGTTCGGGGACCGGTCTCCCCCTTTGGCCTGACCCCTCCACGCAGGTGGATTCGGGCGTGCGGTGGCGACTCGCCCGTCCGCACCCCTGGGATCCCTTCATTCCTCGTTCCTGGAGCCTTCTCCGCTCCTCTTCCTTCCTTCTCCCTCTTCCAGGCCTGGGCCTCTGTTACTAGGCCCGCCTCCGGAGCAGAGCTCATGCAGAGCCCCTGCTCCCTGCCACTTCTGCTCAGACTTCTCTGCACTGAACTAAGATGGTGCCCACCTTTTATACTCCCTTCTCAATGCACCCAGGAACTGCTTCCTCCCTGCTCCTGCACTACAGGGTTCCCCTTCCTCAGTGTTCCCTCCCCCCACTCCAGCCAGGGACAGGGACTGTCGTGCCCATCTCAGGGGCATATTGGTCGCCCTGCCCCACGGCAATGTGGTGTAATGCATGCAGGTGTCGGGTCCTGATCCACACTCCATCCTTACCTGAGAGTGAGATATCACACCTCTGGGTGAGGTGCAATACGTCTGTAGCAACCGAGCCCTCAGGGTGCTACAGTTCCATTTATCTTCAGCCTAGGTGACGTATTGCGATACAGGGCCGTGATTTTGGCTATAAAAGGGTCCCCTAGACCCCTACCCCAAGCTTTTTAAGAGAATCATATATGGCGTGCCAGGAGACTCTATGGAATGCTTTCTCAGCATCCAACGAGAGTATCTAATTACAAATTTTTAACTGCATCTAGCCCAGGAAATACTTTGTGCCTAGTAGCAGTGTCTGCTAGTGAGCGGATTATCCCGGCTGTTAAGCAAGCTGCACCACCTGTAGTTTAGACACTTAATTTTTTCAAAGGAAATGCTTCGGGACCATGGGATACTTAGTGAAGAGCATCAGGAGGCACCCCAAGGCATAGGGGCTGGGACTGGCAGTAGGATGCCTTGCGGTGGACAGCCGAGCTCGATCCTTATAAAAGCTTTTTAACTGCAGCAGCTTTAGTGGACGCTACTGGAGCTGGAATTACCGCGGCTGCTGGCATGAGACTTGCCCTCCAATAGATCCTTGTAAATGGATTTAAAGTGTATTCATTCAAATTAGAGAGACAATTTAAATTAAAAAGCTTAGAGCTGCCTCCACCACAGGGGGGCTCGCTCGACCCACCAGCGGACAGGCACCAGTATTGGGAGAGGGGGGCTGGCCGTCAGGGTTCACCGCGGCTCTGGCACAAACCCGGCGACACGGAGGTGGCACGGGCAGGAGCGGACTGGCCGTGTCGGCTTCTCACTTTTTGGATTTTAGAAGGACATGACATGCCTATATCTGTGTCTCCCCCTCCTTTTACTCCTCCACCTCTTTTATTTTCGCATGACTATATGTACTTGTCACTTTTCCATGTGTTAGTTATGTCTTCTGAGCAGTTTGTCAGCTTTTGGACACCTTTGAAGGTGTTTTCTATGTGTTTCTATGTG
This sequence comes from Phyllobates terribilis, assembly GCF_046119375.1. Classification (NCBI taxonomy): domain Eukaryota; kingdom Metazoa; phylum Chordata; class Amphibia; order Anura; family Dendrobatidae; genus Phyllobates; species Phyllobates terribilis. Next base: position 381,851,159 of record NW_027362767.1, read on the forward strand.
TTTTTGTTTGCCTGCCATTGGTTTTAACGGTGTTCGAAGGTGTTCGACGAACAGTTCGACGAACAGTTCGGCGAACACACGGGTGTTCGACGAACCGAACCGAACTCGAACACTACGGGGGTGGCTCAACACTATTTATTATCCCAGTACTGTGACATCACTGTGTGTATTATCTCTGTACTGTGACATCACTGTGTTTATTATCTCTGTACTGTGACATCACTGTGTTTATTATCTCTGTACTGTGACATCACTGTGTTCATTATTCCTGTAATGTGACATCACTGTATTTATTATCTCTGTACTGTGACATCACCATCTTAATATTTTTGTTCTATGACACCAGTGTGTTTCTTATTCTCTACTGTGATATCACTGTTGATGATGCTGTGTTTATTATCCTATTGTCTTGTGAGAGACATCACAGTACTGCTTAATAATTATGAGCGAGAATGTTCTATTAATCCTTTTGCCGAGTATGATCGGGCCGAGCTCCGAGTATCTACAGCTGCTCGGTGATATGGTTGAATCGCTCCCGTGTGCATGATTTGCGACTGTTTGACAGTTTTTTTACATGTGAGGAGCGTCTATTTCTTAAACATTCCTCACATGTAATAAAGCTGTCAAACAGTTGCAAATCATGCACACGGGAGAGATTCAAACACATCACCGAGCAGCTGTAAATACTCGGTGCTCGGCCCGAGCATACTCGGACCAGAACATACTCGTTCAACACTACTCCTTAACCATCAGCTGTGACATTAATCATTTTATTATACCAGTTTTGTATATTGGTTCAGTATTTTACATCAGTATTTGTAAGCCAAAACCAGGAGTGGGTGATAAATACAGAAGTGGTGATGTGTTTCTATTAGGCTGTGTGCCCACGATGCGTTTTTTAAGCGTTTCCGCAGCGGCAAAAACCCTGCAGAAATGCTTAAAAAATGCTTGGTTGAAGGTCTGCCATGTTCCCCAATGATAATCCGCATGTGCTGTGCACATGCTGCGGAAATTTCCGCTGCGGATTATCATTGCGGAAAAAAACGCAGCACTACCAATTATTTTGCGGAAGTGCTGTGTTTTTGCCGCCATTGACTTGCATTAGAACGCATGGATTACGCATCACTGGATCTGTACATGCGGATTCCATGCGTTTCAATGTGCGGATGGTACCCGGGTGTGGAGAAGAGGAGACTCTCCTCCGGACCCGGGTACCATAGAAACTGTAAAAAAAAGAATAAAATAAAAAATAAATATTATATTTACCTTCTGGCGGCTCGCGGTGTCCTTGTCTGTGCTTGCTGGCAGATCGTGAAGGACTGGAGGACCTGCGCTGACGTCATAGTCATGTGATAGGTCACGCGACGCTGATGTCGGCAGGTCCTTCAGTGTACCGCGATCTGCCGACAAGGGAGAACGGAGCAAATCAAGACACCAGGGGCCATCAGAAGGTAAGTATAGATTTATTTTTTATTTTTTAACATTCTTTCGGTCACACTATATAAATCCATGCCGTTTGCATGGATTTATATAGTGTGACCAAGTTGTCAAGCACTTTCCAAGTGATGCTAAAATCGCTTGGAGAGCGCTTGACAACCCGAATGCGGAAATGCATGTGAAGAACGCTTCACATCCGCATGTCCCTGGCAGGAAAAACGCATGTACAATCCGCATGTACAATCCGCATGTACAATCCGCATGTACAATCCGCATGTGTTTTTTTCTGCTAGGGAGATGCAGAAACGCTCAGGAAAAATCCAAAGCATTTCTGCATCGTGGGCACATAGCCTTATACTTTTCCTCTGATTATTCCACTTTTGGTTTTGGCTTACAAATACTGATGTAAAATACTGACCAAATACTGATAGTGTGAGTGGCAGAAGCACTTTTCTTTCACTATTCTTGACATGCTAATTAGTCAGGACTAGTTCGGCAGGACATTTATCGCTCTGGACAAGTCCTGGCCTTAAGGGTTTGGTCACACTTGCATATAAATCAGAAGAGTGCAATGTTATTCAATCAGGCAGATAAGATCTGTGTATTTTTTCTCAGCTGTATTTGGCGTGAGAAAAGAATCACAGCATGGTGTAATTTCACTACGAAATTTTAATGGATGTGAGAAAAAAATAGCATGCCATTCACACCATCAGAGTGGCATCGGATTTTTATAGACACATTACAATTCTGTATGACATCTTCTTCACTCTGCCCTGGAATATATTAAGTTCAGGACTTTGTGCACCTATATGAAAGCTTCTACAATGAAGCTATGACTGGGCGCCGTGAAGATGTCAATCATGCATTTTAATTCAGATGGTTCACATCTCTTTGTACACTGTCATTTTGTATAAAGACAGTTTTAGATTGCTAGCTACTATTTCCTTACTGCAAATGAGAGAGGGGAGGAGGGGTTTGGTATCAGATCCTCTGTTACTCTGTCAGCTATCTTTGCCCCTGCAATTTCATGTGGCGTAGAGATGTTAATATTTTCTACGACACCTATTTTCTATGACAGCGTTCAACACAAATGATGACCTCCAGTACGTGAAAGGGAAAATGGAAGCGACGTAACGAAACGAGCCCCACATAGTAGTAATTGTTCAGTCAGTAAGAAATCTCCAAAGAGATGTGACTTTCAATGGAGAATTAAATATGCACACATCTCATTGATTAATTTTGCTAAAATTGAAAGGGCGGAATGAAGGGCTCAAGGCTATATGGCGCGAATGTTGCTGTAGGGGACCGAGAAATCAGCATCTCAGGTTAATAGAGAAGAATAATTGCCGGAATTGCTTCTTTTCTACTTGTACTTCTCAAGGTTATCTGAGGCTTTCTCTCTGCACTTTATGAATCCTAAGAGGTTGTCCCTGCATTGATATTACAGAGGTACTGTACATGTTTACTGCAGGATAAATGTGAAGGAAATCTATCAAAAACATTTTGTATCTTACTGTTTACGTGGAGTTGCTCTGGGCGGCATAACTTGATAACACAATGCATCAAACAGAGAAAATATCTTCATTTTATAGACCGGGAGCATCACGTTCTGCATCATTAGAGTTTTTCTTGTACTCAGGTTGTCATAATGAGATTAATGAATCTCTTAAAGTTCAATTTAAGGAAGTAGAGATTGGTTAATACAATGTATTCCAAGATCTGTCATGGGGTGTTTGTTTTTAGATGATTGTTTTGGACATAGCCCTTAAGTACTCAGTCAATAGAGATCTTAATCGTAATAAGGGATCAGTGAATAGAGAGTAAACATAAAGCTTGGAAATTGAACCTCCAGGACATAGAGAAAAACAGTAGTGAGGTCGGGTTGTAAAGTTTGGAATGTAGAGGAACGTCTTTCCAACGTTACATTACAATGAAAATACAGCGTAGATGCACATCAAGAAATGTAGAGTAACTTTATAATTGCGTTTGCCTGTTATACTAATTTGGGTCATCTGAATCTCTTAGATCTAATAGAATGCGGCGACCTAACAAGGACAGAGGCATTCACACCCATATCAAGATTTAGAGGGATTCTGTCTGTAGGGGACTTAACCCCTATAAATATCATATGAGCAGTATACATTTCACTGTTGTAATTAGTTTGTAAACACTTTATATTCCATATGCAAATAAGGGGGTTTTGGAGCACCCTTAGCGTTGCCAAAAACTTGGTACACCATTACACCTCTCTACGGGTCCCCCTTTAATTATCGCTTTCTGTCATTGCACCACCCCATCTACATCCTGAAGTGTAGCAAGCGACTTCAGAGGGGAGGAAAGATCAGTCGCGTTCTCCTTCTGTCTTCAGTGCGTCACAGATTAGGTCTAAACTAAAGACAGGAGGAGCACTTAACTGATCTCTCCTCCCCACTGAAGCCGCTCACTAAACTTCTGGGTGTAGAAGCAGCGGTGCCATGACAGGAGGCAATGATTAAAGGGGGACCCGATCCTGTACTATGTGCCATGGTTAGGGTTCAGACAGCACTCGCTCCAAGTGAGCTCTGTCAACCAGGATCAGGGAACTGCACAGTATGCAAAATTGAGGGAAGTGTAACGGTGCACCAAGCTCTTGGCCATGCCAATGGTGTGCCAAAACCCCCTCATTTGCATATAGAGTATAAAGTGCTTTCAAACTAATTACAGCAGTAATATACATACTGCTCGTTTCATTTTTATAGGAGCTAAGTTCCCTACAAAACTGTTTAATTAATTCAGTTTGCATTTCGGGGTTGACATACTCTTTATAAAAGAGTTGCCTCAAAATTAAAACTTATTACCTTTCCTTAGGACCACTGTTTTTGACCAGGTGGACTATCAGCGGTCCCTGAGTCCCCGCATGGAGGTTCCTTAGTCGACCGAAGTGAAGGTTGTGCATGAGTGTTGTTGCTCCATTCAATCTCCATGGGACTGATGGAGACAGCTGATCACTATACTATGACAGTGCCATACAGAACGTATTGGGCGGCAGCGTGCATTTGACGCGCCCCCTGGGCCATGGGGTACTCAGTAGCCGGGCCGGTCGATGCTGGGGGATGTCACAGTGGCAGTGACCCGGTCCATGACCCAGGGCGGTCAATTAAAGGGGAATAAAGTAAAAGGAATAAAGTTTTTATATATAATGTTCGTGACGCCACCTGTGGTATGCGGCTATATGGGGCCGCCGCTGCGGTGCCGATCCTCTGGAGCTGGTGGTGACGCAGCAGAGTTGGTTCAGCTCTCCACAGGCAGAGCTTAGCTCCAGGGCAGGATGTTGTGATGCTATGAGGTAGGTGCGGTTGGTGCGGTGTAATTCAGGTGATGACGCAGATAATAATTCTAAGACACAGTGGGGTGCAGTTTTTCAGATTTACTCACAGTTGTCAGACACCAGGTTACCAGCGCCAGGGTAACCTCCCACGCCCTCCTTTGTTCACCAAGGGAAGGGTTCAGCAATCTCCCAGGTATTTCAGGAGTACTTAACGGGACACAATTCTGTGTGCCTTTCTTGGTCGTCTTCCTGCGCTGGCTCTCAGCCTCCTGCCCTGCGCCTCGCAACCAGTGTCCCAAGCCGGTAGCCTCAGATTTTGGCGGGCAACCTGCAGTCCCCTGAATCCTATGCGGCCACCTTTTTGACTATATAGTTGCGGTAGTGAACAGCTGCACCTTGAAAGTACAGTAGCCTCCGGTTCCTAGCTGATCCTTGTAGTTCTCCACTAGTTAGGGGCCGGTCCCCTTTGCGGCCTGATCCCTCCACGTCCTTGTAGATTCGGGCGCACGGGTGGCTTCCGCACTCGCCGTGCCCCTGGGATCCCCTCTGTTCCTTGAGCCTTCCTTCTGCTCCCGTCCTCTTTCAGCCTGTCCTCCTGGGCCTCTCTGTCTAGGCCCACTCCTCTCTTCCTGAGCAGTGCTCCTACAGAGCTCCTGCTCCCACTCCTTCTCCTCTCAGACTTGACTCCTCTGTCTGACTTAACTGTCTGATTCTAGATGGTTCCCCTTCTTCATATCCTCTTCCTGTCTGTGCTCCACTGAGCTACTTCCTCCACCCACACCCACTACATGGTTCCACCCTCCAGCTAGGGACCAGGGACTGTGCTCTCCCTTAGGAGCAATCTCGCCCTTCCCTACTGAAGTGGAGTGTATTGGATGCAAGTGTGTGGGTCCCGGTAAGTACTCCCTCCTTACCAGAGACTGGGGTACCACACCTCTGGGTGAGATGCAGTACCTCTGTGGTGACTGAACCCGCAGGGGCACCACACATTCGCAAACTGTGCTCCATTCACACCAGGGACTCAGAGAACCTCATTTTAGTGATTCCTGGGGGTACCAAGAATTGGAAACTTATAACCTAATAGGAGTTAAGACTTCATTTTGGGACAATCTCTGCAAGCTGCCCATACACTTAAAAGCAAAGACAGATGAGCTTGCTATCTTATGTGTGGGGTAGCCTTCCAACTCCCCAAGCAGATGTTAGAGGAAAGAAGGGATAGAATGAATAGGGGGGAGTTGAATTTCAAAATGCCATATCATTTGTTCTTAGTTTATTTCCTAGGTGAGAACATGAGTACACTCAACAAAGACAAAAGTGCATGGGAAGGGGTACCGAGAGGCTTATAGGCACTTCAACAGACCACTTTTAGCAGCTTTGGTCCATAGTATCTGCAATGCTGCTTTTCTATGAATCTTAGACACCTAAACCATTTCTAAGAAGTATGGACAGCTGGCAGTCAAATGAGATAAAGCATCACATAAAATGACAGCAGCCTATGAAAATTAACTAGCCATTGTAATACATAAAATGCTAAGCAACAAGATCTGGATATACATTAATCCAGCACAAGAAGTTTCAGGAAGGTTTAAACAGAGCAATGAAGGGAAAAGGGATGTCATTTAAGAGATGCAGGTGCAAGTCTAATGATGACTGCAAGGGACATTGCTCTAAAATAGGTGACAATACCATTGATGTCTGATGGCTACTCAAACGGTTGTCAGATGTGAGAAATAAAGTTTTAAAAGCCAAAGAACATATTTTTAATGCAGGATTTTTCCTTGGGGGTTACATAATTTATAGTCAACAATAAAGATAAAATTATTCTGCAAAGTTGTGAATTTATGATGAATCTCTAGAACATTGCTATAAAGGTTACATAGATGGCAGTTTCAGCCACAGGACAATCCACTCCATTGGCTGAGTGAGCGACATGTTGTTCATCCTGATGATGAAATTTCATAGTTCTCCCATACTGGTGATATGCGGCTCCAGCAGAAGGTTGAAGGGTGACCTATCTCAACATGTGACTTCCCTCTTCCATGTACTAAAGAGGCAACTGCACAAATCTTCCAATGCATGGTGATCAGACATCTGGCATGTTTCCTGCATTTTTTTGTGTTTGATTTGTTTGATTTTTTGTGCTTGACCCAGCTTGCCTAATTTCACTGGTCCTGACTATTCTATAAAGGAAACCAGGATGTAAAGTGCTGGATGGGAGATATGTGTCACCGAGGTGGCTTGCCTCAGTGATATAAGTCACAGAGTTGAAGGCTCTGGCCGTAGTAGGTTGCTGAGAAGTTATTTATTGGGATGAGATTCTGGGTCCAGGTTTTAGGAGCGACAAGATGAGCTTGGGTGGGAATGGTTAATCCCATACATCCAGTCTGGGCTTTGCAGATCCTATTTAAGGCAGCTGAGTTGTCTCAGAGCAGTCTGTGTATAGGAGGACAAAAAGACCTTTTACTGCTTGTTAGTCTCTGCCAGAGGCTGAGATAGTGGACTTTATTCTAAACGGGTGAGTCAGCTCTGGTATCCATTGCCTGCTATTGAATTAACTGTTTTCTTTTTTTTACCTTTATGCCCAAAAATAGCTGTTTGTTTTGAGTCCTCTAGAAGTTTTTGAAGTTAAATAAACTTCGCCTTGTTGAACTAGAGCCATTGCCTGTGTGTACCCTAGCAGCTGCCAAAGAGCTTGAATCCCTACACCATCTATCAATCCTGATCACACTTTTGTCCCAGACTCTTGCAGTGACTCATGACTTGTGCAGACAAAATTGACCTCCTGTTTCTACATAGAGTTTAGAAGGATTCAGCTAGTCAGTTTTTATTCACGTGATGTCCTAGACCTAATGGAAAACAGGAGAATTAACTGGGTAGAAAGGCAAAATAAGCAATTGTATGTACATAGTGCTATGTAATATGATGACTGCAATATATTAGGACTAATAAAAAATTTGATGGGAGTGCTTCTTTAACCCCTTAATAACATCTGACGTACTAATACGCGTCTGTGCCCTGGGACTTAAGAGCCAGACCCGTATTAGTACGTCATGGCGATCGCGCACGCACACAGGCTGTGCGGGCGCGATCGCCGCCGGGTGTCAGCTGATTGTCACAGCTGACACCCGGTACTATGTGCAGGGAGCGGTCACGCACCGCTCCCAGCACATTAACCCCCGCGATGCTGCGATCGAAGTCGATCGAAGTCGATCGCGGCATTGCGGGGGCAAGGGGAGGTGATCGCCGATACTCACCTCCTCTTCCGGCTTCCAGCGCAGTCTGCAAAGGCTTCCCGGGTGTTGCCATGACGACCCGATGTCGTCATGACAACATCCGGGTCACCAGAGAGCAGGAAGATTGCTTGGACATGCGCAGTGCATCTCCAAGCAATCTTCACACTGTGCACTTCTGACAGCCTTCATGGCATAGGGATGGTGCTCCATTCCTGTGCCATGCAGGCGATCAGAAAAAAAAAAGTGAAAGTCCCAGAGTGGTACAAAGTAATAAAGTGTATAAACTGTGTGAAAGTGGAAAAAAAAAAAAAAAAAAAATGTGCAAAAATATTATAAAAAAATAAAAAAAATAATACACCAAAAATAAAAATATAATGTACCCATCTATAAATATTATTATAAAAAAAATTAAAAAAAAACAATAAAAGTACACATATTTGGTATCGCCGCGTCCGGAACAACCTGACCTATAAAACTGTCCCACTAGTTAACCCCTTCAGTGAACACGGTAAAAAAAAAAAAAAAAAAACCAAGCAAAAAACAATGCTTTATCACCATACCGCCAAACAAAAAGTGGAATAACACGCGATCAAAAAGACGCATATAAATAAAAATGATACCGCTGAAAACGTCATCTCGTCCCGCAAAAAACAAGCCGCCATATAGCTCCATCAGCCGAAAAATAAAAAAGTTATAGCTCTCAGAATAAAGCGATACTAAAAAATATTTTTTTCTATAAAATAGCTTTTATTGTGTATAAGCGCCAAAACATAGAAAAATTATACAAATGTGGTACCGCTGTAAACGTACTGACCCGAAGAGTAAAGCTGCCTCATCAATTTTACCACACGCGGAACAGAATAAAAAAAAAAAAAAAAAAACAATTCCTGAATTGTTGGTTTTTGTTTATTCTGCCTCCCAAAAATCGGAATAGAAAGCGATCAAAAAATGTCACGTGCCTGAAAATGGCACCAATAACAACGTCAAGTCATCCCGCAAAAAACGAGCCGTCACATGACTGTCTGCCAAAATTTGGAAAAATTATAGCTCTCAAAATATGGCGATGCAAAAACTAGATTTTACAAAAAATGCGTCTTTTAGTGTGTGACAGCTGTCAGTCATAAAAACCCCATATGATTCTGGCATTGCTGTAATCACACCGACCCGAAGAATAAAGTCGTCTAATCAATTATACCGCACAAGGAACGGCGTCAAAAATAAACTCTTGAGTTAGGATTGGGCTAGGGTTAGGGCTGGGTTTGGGGCTAGGGTTGTGCTGGGGCTAGGGTTGTGCTGGGGCTAGGGTTGTGCTGGGGCTAGGGTTGTGCTGGGGCTAGGGTTGTGCTAGGGTTAGGGCTGGGGTTGGGATTTTTTTCAAAAGTAAGAAAAAAAGATGACGATATGGCGACTAGTGTTGAGAGCAAGTGCTCGCTACTTGAGTTTGCATCGGGTGCTCTGGTATGCATTTAGTATCGTGGGTATTTGAGTGACATGCTCGAGTCTCTGCCCCATATGCTTCGCGGCCAAAAAACTTTACGGGGATTGCCTGCCATGCACGAGCGATCCCCGCATGTTTTTTTTTGGGTGTCTAATAACCGTGAAACATGCGGAGCAGGGACTCGAGCATGTCACTCGAGCACACGCTGTACATGGTGCATACCTGAGTACCCGATGCAAACTCAAGTAGCGAGCACTTGCGCTCAAGAATAATGAAAACTTATTCAATATGATGACCTAATGTAAACAAATAATGTGCCGTACCTCTGGGTTCAAAATGTTCACTATACACCTTAATAAAATCTTTGAGGGGTATAGTTTCCAAAATGGGGACACTTGTGGGGGAGCTCCACTGTTTAGGCACATCACGGGCTCTCCAAACGCGACATGGTGTCCGCTAACAAATTGAATGGAAAATCGGCTCAAATTGTTAGCGGACGCCATGTTGCGTTTGGAGAGCCCCTGTGTGTCCAAACATTGGAGCTCCCCCACAAGTGACCCCATTTTGGAAACTAGACCCCCCAAGGCACCTATCTAGATGCATAGTGAGCACTTAGAACCCCCAGGTGCTTCCCAAATTGATTCGTAAAAATGAAAAAGTGAAAATAAAACACTTTTTCATTTTTATGAATCAATTTGTGAAGCACCTGGGGTTCCAAGTGCTCACTATGAATCTAGATAGGTGCCTTGGGGGGTCTAGTTTCCAAAATGGGGTCACTTGTGGGGGAGCTCCAATGTTTGGGCACACAGGGACTCTCTAAATGCAACATGGTATCCGCTAACAAATTGAATGGAAAATCGGCTCAAATTGTTAGCGGACACCACATTGCGTTTGGAGAGCCCCTCTGTGCCCAAACTTTGGAGCTCCCCCACAAGTGACCCCATTTTGGAAACTAGACCCCCCAAGGCACCTTTCTAGATGCATAGTGAGCACTTGGAACCCCCAGGTGCTTCACAAATTGATTCGTAAAAATGAAAAAGTGAAAAAAAAAACACTTTTTCATTTTTATGAATCAATTTGTGAAGCACCTGGGGTTCCAAGTGCTCACTATGAATCTAGATAGGTGCCTTGGGGGGTCTAGTTTCCAAAATGGGGTCACTTGTGGGGGAGCTCCAATGTTTGGGCACACAGGGACTCTCTAAATGCAACATGGTATCCGCTAACAAATTGAATGGAAAATCGGCTCAAATTGTTAGCGGACACCACATTGCGTTTGGAGAGCCCCTCTGTGCCCAAACTTTGGAGCTCCCCCACAAGTGACCCCATTTTGGAAACTAGACCCCCCAAGGCACCTTTCTAGATGCATAGTGAGCACTTGGAACCCCCAGGTGCTTCACAAATTGATTCGTAAAAATGAAAAAGTGAAAAAAAAAACACTTTTTCATTTTTATGAATCAATTTGTGAAGCACCTGGGGTTCCAAGTGCTCACTATGAATCTAGATAGGTGCCTTGGGGGGTCTAGTTTCCAAAATGGGGTCACTTGTGGGGGAGCTCCAATGTTTGGGCACACAGGGACTCTCTAAATGCAACATGGTATCCGCTAACAAATTAAATGGAAAATCGGCTCAAATTGTTAGCGGACACCACATTGCGTTTGGAGAGCCCCTCTGTGCCCAAACTTTGGAGCTCCCCCACAAGTGACCCCATTTTGGAAACTAGACCCCCCAAGGCACCTTTCTAGATGCATAGTGAGCACTTGGAACCCCCAGGTGCTTCACAAATTGATTCGTAAAAATGAAAAAGTGAAAAAAAAAACACTTTTTCATTTTTATGAATCAATTTGTGAAGCACCTGGGGTTCCAAGTGCTCACTATGAATCTAGTTAGGTGCCTTGGGGGGTCTAGTTTCCAAAATGGGGTCACTTGTGGGGGAGCTCCAATGTTTGGGCACACAGGGACTCTCCAAATGCAACATGATATCCGCTAACAAATTGTCGGCTCAAATTGTTAGCAGATATCATGTTGCATTTGGAGAGTCCCTGTGTGCCCAAACATTGGAGCTCCTCCACAAGTGAACCCATTTTGGAAACTAGACCCCCCAAGGCACCTATCTAGATGCATAGTGAGCACTTGGAACCCCTAGGTGCTTCACAAATTAATTCGTAAAAATGAAAAAGTGTTGTTTTTTTCACTTTTTCATTATTACGAATCAATTTGTGAAGCACCTGGGGGTTCCAAGTGCTCACTATGCATCTAGAAAGGTGCCTTGGGGGGTCTAGTTTCCAAAATGGGGTCACTTGTGGGGGAGCTCCAAAGTTTGGGCACAGAGGGGCTCTCCAAACGCAATGTGGCGTCCGCTAACAATTTGAGCCGATTTTCCATTCAATTTGTTAGCGGATACCATGTTGCATTTAGAGAGTCCCTGTGTGCCCAAACATTGGAGCTCCCCCACAAGTGACCCCATTTTGGAAACTAGACCCCCCAAGACACCTATCTAGATGCATAGTGAGCACTTGGAACCCCTAGGTGCTTCACAAATTAATTCGTAAAAATGAAAAAGTCTTTTTTATTTTCACTTTTTCATTATTACGAATCAATTTGTGAAGCACCTGGGGGTTCCAAGTGCTCACTATGCATCTAGAAAGGTGCCTTGGGGGGTCTAGTTTCCAAAATGGGGTCACTTGTGGGGGAGCTCCAAAGTTTGGGCACAGAGGGGCTCTCCAAACGCAATGTGGTGTCCGCTAACAATTTGAGCCGATTTTCCATTCAATTTGTCAGCGGATACCATGTTGCATTTAGAGAGTCCCTGTGTGCCCAAACATTGGAGCTCCCCCACAAGTGACCCCATTTTGGAAACTAGACCCCCCCAGGCACCTATCTAGATGCATAGTGAGCACTTGGAACCCCTAGGTGCTTCACAAATTGATTCGTAAAAATGAAAAAGTGTTTTTTTTTTCACTTTTTCATTATTACGAATCAATTTGTGAAGCACCTGGGGGTTCCAAGTGCTCACTATGCATCTAGAAAGGTGCCTTGGGGGGTCTAGTTTCCAAAATGGGGTCACTTGTGGGGGAGCTCCAAAGTTTGGGCACAGAGAAGCTCTCCAAACGCAATGTGGTGTCCGCTAACAATTTGAGCCGATTTTCCATTCAATTTGTTAGCGGATACCATGTTGCATTTAGAGAGTCCCTGTGTGCCCAAACATTGGAGCTCTCCCACAAGTGACCCCATTTTGGAAACTAGACCCCCCAAGGCACCTATCTAGATGCATAGTGAGCAGTTGGAACCCCCAGGTGCTTCACAAATTGATTCATAAAAATGAAAAAGTGTTTTTTTTTTTCACTTTTTCATTGTTACGAATCAATTTGTGAAGCACCTGGGGGTTCCAAGTGCTCACTATGCATCTAGATAGGTGCCTTGGGGGGTCTAGTTTCCAAAATGGGGTCACTTGTGGGGGAGCTCCAATGTTTGGGCACACAGCAGCTCTCCAAACGCAACATGGTGTCGCTAAAAATTTGAGCCAATTTTGCGTTAAATTTGTTAGCAGACACCATGTTGCATTTAGAGAGCCGCTGTGTGCCCAAATATTGGAGCTCCCCCACAAGTGACCCCATTTTGGAAACTAGACCACCCAAGGCACCTATCTAGATGCATAGTGAGCACTTGGAACCCTCAGGTGCTTCACAAATTGATTCATACAAATGAAAAAGTGTTTTTTTTTTCACTTTTTCATTGTTACGAATCAATTTGTGAAGCACCTGGGGGTTCCAAGTGCTCACTATGCATCTAGATAGGTGCCTTGGGGGGTCTAGTTTCCAAAATGGGGTCACTTGTGGGGGAGCTCCAATGTTTGGGCACACAGGGACTCTCTAAATGCAACATGGTGTCCTCTAACAAATTTAACGGAAAATCGGCTCAAATTGTTAGCGACACCATGTTGCGTTTGGAGAGCCGCTGTGTGCCCAAACATTGGAGCTCCCCCACAAGTGACCCCATTTTGGAAACTAGACCCCCCAAGGCACCTATCTAGATGCATTGTGAGCACTTGGAACACTCAGGTGCTTCACAAATTGATTCATAAAAATGAAAAAGTGTTTTTTTTTTTCACTTTTTCATTGTTACGAATCAATTTGTGAAGCACCTGGGGGTTCCAAGTGCTCACTATGCATCTAGAAAGGTGCCTTGGGGGGTCTAGTTTCCAAAATGGGGTCACTTGTGGGGGAGCTCCAAAGTTTGGGCACACATGGGCTCTCCAAACACAACATGGCGTCCGCTAATTATTCAAGCAAATTTTACAATCAAAAAGTCAAATAGCGCTCCTTCCCTTCCGAGCCCTGTCGTGCGCCCAAACAGTATTTTTTCCCCAAATATTGGGTATCTGCGTGCCCAGGGGAAATTGCACAACAAATTTTGGGGTCCATTTTTTCTTGTTACCCCTGTGAAAATAAAAAAAATTGGGTCTAAATTAACATTTTTGTGAAAAAAGTTAAATGTTCATTTTTTTCTTCCACATTCAAAAAATTCCTGTGAAGCACCTGAAGGGTTAATAAAGTTCTTGAATGTGGTTTTGAGCACCTTGAGGGGTGCAGTTTTTAGAATGGTGTCACTTTTGGGTATTTTCTGTCATAAAGACCTCTCAAAGTGACTTCAAATGTGATGTGGTCCCTAAAAAAATGGTTTTGTAAATTTTGTTGGAAAAATGAGAAATCGCTGGTCAACTTTTAACCCTTATAGCTCCCTAACAAAAAAAAATTTTGGTTCCAAAATTGTGCTGATGTAAAGTAGACATGTGGGAAATGTTATTTATTAACTCTTTTGTGTGACATATCGCTCTGATTTCAGGGCTTAAAAATTCAAATTTTGAAAATTGCAAAATTTTCAAAATTTTCGCCAAATTTCCGTTTTTTTCACAAATAAACCCAAGTGATATCGAAGAAATTTTTCCACAATCATGAAGTACAATATGTCACGAAAAAACAATCTCAGAATCAGGGGGATCCGTTGAAGCGTTCGAGAGTAATTACCTCATAAAGTGACAGTGGTCAGAATTGTAAAAATTGGCCCGGTCATTAACGTGCAAACCACCCGCGGGGCTTAAGGGGTTAATGGGAATCCAACAGTTAATACATGCTGCCTGAACCACAGGCTGCATGAGTCAGAAACTAGTTTTGTACGTTGTACTCTGAAATGTTGCAGCATTTCAGAAAATAAAGGAAGAGAGACCGGTTTTCACTGTGCTGCCGGCTGTCCACATGGAAGAAACATACCATCTGGTTCAAAAGAGGGTTTTTTGGATCACTTTTTATTGGTTCATTGTCTGTTATAAGTTAAAATCATCAACGCATTTCAAAGTTTTTGCCTAACTTCTTCATCAGGATAAGATAAGACAAGCTTCTTTTTCCAGTAAGTTTATTCAGCATTTCAGAGAAAACATACTTTGAAATGCCGACCGGGGACTTGGTGCCCTTGATGACAAGTCTGAGACAGGTCCCTGGTAACTTCTTCCCACCCCACACCTCTGCATTGGATCCTTAGCAATTCTAATTATGCCCCTGGTGCAACTTGTTAGTTTTCTTATTCCAAAACCAAAACCGATGGTCGAAATATTGAAGAACAGTAGAACCTATTCACAGGGGTAAATTGTAAAACCAAAAGACAAGCTTTTGGTTAAAACCATCATATAGAGACAGCACAATGTTACATTTGGTAAACTGTGGAGTAAAAACACTCAGATCTATCCAAATGCACCCACATAGGGAGACACCTGTCATAGGGATCAGGGAGAAGAGAAGCTGCCAGGGATCTGCCTTGGACTTGTCATCCAAGATGCAAAGTCCCACTCCGGCTTTTCAAAGAATGTTTTCACTGAATCGTCAATTCATTTCAGTTGCAATGTTGCAGCCGATGTCTGATTCTTAATGCCCATGGTTCTGGCAGCATAAATCTATGGTCAGTTTTTCTTTAACTCAGACTACCATTCATTGTCAGACTGTCTACTGGCGCTATCCTGGTGGCTGCAACCTTGATAACTTACTGGTACAGTCCACACTGCAGAGGTTGAGGGTGAATACCAGAGAATACCAAGGACTCCTAGTCTCCGGTTACTTAGTCTCCTGAAAATGTTTTCTGACTAATGATGAGCGAGCATGCTCGCTACTGCTCGATGCTCGCCCGAGCATCACACTGCTCTAGATGCTCGGCGCTCGCCGAGTATATCCGGGGTTGCTCGGCGGGAGCTCGGGTCCCCTCCCTGCATGTTTGGCACTCTTTAGAGCGCCAATCAACATTCAGGGATTGCCTGCCACTCATTGTAATGTCGCAGCCATGGTGGTTGTGGCATTACAGTGATTGGATGGCCACACAGCATCATCAGGTCTATATCAGACCTGGCGCCGCTGTGCTCGTCACAGTCACTCCGGAATCAGGCAGTGTAGGGAGAGGTGCTGCTGCGTCAGGGAGAGATTTGCTTGTGTATTAGGTAGAGTAGGGAGAAAAAACATACATTACACATATCCATCTTAACAAACAGTCCTTTTGAGGACTAACTAATCCATCTGCAGAGATATCAGGCAGGCAGTGTATATAGGCAGGCAGGGTATATAGCAGACTGCAGTGCATATAGCACAAGAGACTCCATTCCAATTCTGCCTTCCGCTGCTGTTATATATTTCTATACAAAGGCCCAGGTCTCAGGGGCCAGGAATACTTTTTTTTGGATCTTATTCCTCATTATTTGCTTAAAAAGCAATCCAGAGAACACCGATTTTCTGCACCATTTGCTTGTTGGCACTGCAGAATACAGCCAGGTCCTTTCCATATTACAGAGCTAGAAATACAGCTATTTAAAGCTGTGTTTTCTCCGTCACACGGATCACATATACGTTTTCAGAAAATACTGCCATTTTTGGCCTCCATTCCAATTTTTTTCAATGTGTCAGCGACATTTTTGAAACCGGTTTGCTGTTCAAACTAGTTACCTACAGGTCAGGTATTTAAAACTCTGTTTTCTCCGTCACACGGATCACATATAAGTTCACTCCAAACTCAGTCATTTGTAGTGAGCGTGGAAGATACTGTCCTCCATTTAAAATGGGCAAGGCACGTGGCAAGGGACGGGGAACTGGACGTGATGGTGATGGTGCATTCAGAGGCCAAGGACAAGGCCGTGGGCAAGCTGAAATTGTGCCACAACAAGCATCCACATCTTCTCGCCTGACCTTCCGGTCCCAATTTCTAGGGGACCGCAGTACACCACTATTGAACCCAGAGCAGTGTCAAAAGGTTGATGGTTGGATAGCGGATAATGCTTCCAGTCACTTAGCCACCACCACCACCCTGTCTTCCACATGGTCAATTCTCAGTAGCCGTGAGTCTGGACCACATATTCCTCACCCTGATCCTCCTTCCTCCCACCATGCCGAGTGCCCAGAGACAACTGATCCCACACTTGGACACTCTGAATAGCTGTTCACTTTTCCATTTATAGATTTGGGCCTCTCGCCCGGTCCACTTGAAGTGGGGCAAGATGAGATCGCGTGTAGCGATGCCCAAATATTTGAGCTGCCACGGTCACTCGAAGGCGACGGTGGGAAAGTGTCACAAGAGGTGGACGATGGTGAGACACAATTGCCAGAAAGTCAGGAGGAGGACCAGGGTGCGGAATTGGAAGACGAAGTGGTGGATGATATAGTAACTGACCCAAACTGGCAGGAGGACATGCAGAGCGAGGACAGCAGCACACAGGGGGAGGGAGGCAGAGTACCCCAACAGGCAGGAAGAAGCAGTGTGGTGGCCGCAGACAGAAGACAGGCAACTGTTCCCCCGTAACACCAACACGAAGGAAGTTGCCAGTACAACTGTTAGGTCTTCCCGAATCTGGTTGTTTTTTAAAGACTCTGCCGATAACCCCAAAAAGGCCATTTGCAACACCTGCTAGGCCAGCATCAGAAGGGGTGGCAAAACGACCAGCCTGACCACCACCAGCATGATCAGGCACATGGCAGCAAAGCACCCGACTTTGTGGGCCGAACCCCAGGGTCCAGGAACAGTGTCTGTGGGTGGCACCATTGCTTCTTCCGCTGTTGTGCATGCAAGCCAATCCCCTGTCCATGGTGCATGTGAAGACGCCTCCTGCCCTGCACCTGTCGTTGCGCACTCTCAAGTAGCAGCATCAGGAAGCACATCCATGTCCTTGCCCCAGTGCAGCGTTCAGTTGTCCATACCCCAGTCCTTGGAATGCAAGCGCAAATATGCAGCCAACGCCCAACAGGCCACACTACTAAATTCTCACATTTCACGACTGTTTGCGCTCAAAATGTTGCCTTTTAGGCTCGTAGAGACGGAAGCATTCTGCAACCTGATGGCGGTGGCCGTCCCTCGGTACTCGGTCCCCAGCCACCACTATTTCTCTGCACGTGTCCCAAAACATTAGGAGCACGTCCTCCTGTAATCAAGGATTGCGGGACCTAGGTCAATCAGGGTTTCCCCCACGGTCTACAGCTCCTGCACCTCATCCTCCTCAGCCTCCTCCTCGTCTTCAGCCTCCATCTCCGAAATGACCACATTAGTCACAAGCTGGAAGCACTGCAGCACTGCCTCGGCCAAGCGGCAACAGGCTGTGCTGAAGCTAATATGCTTAGGTGACAAACCGCACAATGCTGAGTGGTGGACAGCTCAAAAAGAGCAGGCAGATCAGTGGCTCACACAACTGAACCTACAGCCAGGCATGGTCGTGTGTGACAATGGCCGGAACCTGGTGGTGGCTCTGAGGCGAGCTCACACACATGTACCATGCCTGTCCCATGTGTTTAACCACGTGGTTCAGCGGTTTCTCAAATCCTACCCGGAGCTGCCGGATCTGCTTGTTAAAGTACTCCGCCAGTGTGCCCATTTTAGAAAGTCAGCTACAGCTTCCGCTGCTCTTGACGTGTTTCAGCAGCGTTTGCAGCTTCCTGCTCACAGACTGGTGTGTGATGTCCCCATGCGTTGGAACTCTACACTGCAGATATTGGGAAGGATTTGTGAGCAGAAGAGGGCAGTTGTTGAGTACCAGCATCAACAAGGCCATCGGTATTCAGTTCAGACTCCACACATAAGACCTCAGGAGTGGACATGGATGTCAGACATATGTACCATCCTCCAAAACTTTGAGGACTCCACCAAGATGGTGAGTGGTGATGATTCCATAATTCGCATCACCATCCCGCTTCTCTGTCTTCTGAAACTCTCTCTGCTCTCAATCAAAGAGGAAGCGTTGCAGGCGGAGCACAATGAGATGGAGCAAGGAACCATACAGGGAGATTACACACAGCTCAACCTCATCTCATCCCAATGTGGATTGGGTGACAATGAGGAAGAGGATGAGGAGGAAGGACAGGAGCTAGTTTCATGCTCTATAGACGATACTACCTGCACAGCTGTCATACCGTCTGTTCAGCATGGATGGCCAGAGGACAGAGAGGAGGAGGAGGAGGAGAGCATGGTCAGTCATCCTCTTGGTGAGGACACGGAAGTCTTGCCTGTTAGTAGTCTGGCACACATGGCTGAGTTTATGTTACGCTGCCTTTCCCATGACCCTCGCGTTCTCCAAATTTTGGGTGACAGTCATTACTGGTTGGTGACACTTCTAGACCCACGCTTAAAGAAGAACTTTATATCTCTTATTTCTGAGGTGGACAGGTCTACAAAAATGGGGCTGTACCAGAAGGCCCTTGTTGCGGAACTATTAAAAAAATTCCCATCTGAAAACGATGGCGGCAGAGGGCACACTTCGTTGGACAACCAAGGAGTACAGGAGAGAGAAACACAACTTCAATCCAGAAGAGGCATGGGAACACTGTCAAAGTTCTGGGAGAGTTTTCTCAGACCCTCCCATAGCACAGGCCCTGAGGTGCGGGGTACTCTCACAAGGAGTGCAGAGTTTGGGAAGATGATGAGGGAGTACCTTGCCGACCGTACCAACGTCCTCCGTGATTCCGCTGTGCCTAATAATTATTGGGTATCCAAGCTGGATACGTGGAATGAACTGGCTCTCTATGCCTTGGAGGTGCTGGCCTGCCCTGCTGCCAGTGTTTTATCAGAGCGGGTTTTTAGTGCCACTGGTGGAATTATAACTGATAAGCGCATCCGCCTGTCAACTGAAAATGCTGACAGGCTGACTCTTATAAAAATGAACAAGGGCTGGATTGGGCCATACTTCTCAACACCACCGAATGATAGCAGCGTAACATAAACTCAAATCGAATGTCTTTTCATGGGAGGTGTATTCCCATGCACCTTTTCACACCCACACATGGGTATACGCTTCCTGATTATGGCTATTTGCTCTTGTCCTCCTCCTTCTCCTCATCCTCCACCACTATATTACCAGGGTGACCGTGGTCCATGATGCAACATCCACATAATTTTTTTAAAGGGTGTTTATGATGCCCGTAAAAAAAAAATGTATACCCCCCATGGGTAAATGTTTGTCAGCCCATACACTTAGTGCATGGGCATTACAAGTATAGGAGGCCCGCTCCTTTCTAATGGGAACATTTTTTTATGAGGCACTCCTCCACGTCTCTTCCAAGGGGCATTGAAGTGCCTCCAAATTTTTGGCAGCCCTTGCATTCACTGTATAGGCCAACACTATGGGAGACTCTCTTCTTTCTAATGGGAATTTGTCGTTACTGTGGCCCAGCTCTATGTGTCTTTAATTTCTTAGTGGGGTTTTTCCTAAATTTGGTCAGCCGTTGGACTCATTGCATACCCTATAACTGTATAGCAGACTCTCTCCTTTCTAATGGGAACAGGATGTGTCTGATGATGTGTCACACACCACATTGCCAGATAAGGTTGTAAAATGTTAAAATGACATTTCCCGGTGAATGCGTTTGCCTTAAAAAATAACGTAAAAAAAAAAAAACAGTAGGATCTTTCTTTAGTATAAAAACAGAGTCGCCAATGTAACCTCAATGTAATCACATTGTTCAGCTCCTGCACCTCCTCCTCCATCTCCGAAATGACCACATCAGTCACAAGCTGAAAGCACTGCAGCACTGCCTTGACCAAGCGGCAACAGGCTGTGCTGAAGATAACATGCTTAATGCTTAGGTGACAAACCGCCCAGCGCTGCAGAGTTGTTGAAAGCTGTAACACAGCAGCTTGATCTGTGGCTCTCACCGCTGAACATACAGCCAGGCATGGTCGTGTGTGACAATGGCCGGACCCTGGTGACGGAGAAATGACAGCCGAAGTAGGTATGGTTTCTCTCTATGCCAGTCCTTTCACCGAGCTAAAGAATATGGCTGTGGTGAAATAGAACTCCCACTGACAAGCTGTTTCAGATTGAAAAACATTGGGCCCACCAGATGATTTGATTCTGAGGGCTCATCTTTCTCCCCCGCTCAAGAGCCCCATAGCAGTTGCAAAGTTAGTGCTATCATGAACTCTCCTGATGTAGAAGCCAGGACACACCAGAGGATTCTCTGGTGGAACCGTCCAACCCTGCCGAGAAACAGTCCTGGCTAAGAAAAGTGTGTGGGAAGGTTCCCGGACAGTCTATGGCTGCTTTTTTACTGAGGTGGAAACCCACGCTAACAAGGGGAGAACATACAAAATCCTTGCAGATGTTGTCCTTGCTGGGATTTGAACCCAGGATCCCAGCGCTGCAAAGCTTCAGTGCTAACATCTGATCCAATGTGCTGCTGCTCACCCTCTGATAACAGGCTGGAGAAACTTGCACCTACTGCCACTCTATCTTCAGCTCCTTTATGAGAAAATAATGTATTTGGGCAGCCACTCAGTCTACCAAATAAAATTCCTGAGAAGGAAATTGGGGAACGCTTTGCTACTGGTACTGGGGGCATTGCTAATACCATGGCGTCGTACCATAGTTTACTTGAAATATTCCAGGCTGGTAGGAGGCAAGCAGATTCCCACAGAAAAGTACCAGCAGTAATGTTCAGGGACCCGCGCTTGTAGAAGGCGGAGACAACACCGGGAGAAATAGTGGCGGCTGGGGACAAAGTATGGACACGAGGCATGAGGTTGTGAAAAGCTTCCGCCTCCACGAGCCTAAAAGGCCACATTTCAAGTGAAAGCAGCTTTAGAGGACTTCCTGGGAGAAATCACAGCTGGAATAGATATGGTTTCCCAAGTCCTTTCACCAAGCTAAAGAATATGGCTGTGGTGAAATACAACTCAGCAAAATAAGCTGTGGACTGGCTCGGTACCATCCCTGGCCACACTCATTTGACCACATGTTTGTGGGTAGGCTGTCCTTCCCAGTAAGTTCACTGGGGAGGGCACGGGTAATGTTGTGGGACCCGTGCTTGTGGAAGGCAGAGACGATACCGGGAGAAATAGTGGCGACTGCGGACCAAGTATTGACACCCGGCCGCCCAGAAATCTGGCAGCTTAGTATTGCAGCCTGTGGGTGGGTGGCTGGCTGCATACTTTTGTTTGCATTCCAAGTATCCAAGTAACAGAAAACTAAGCAGATGGTGGCCTCTATCATCATCATGGCCTCACCTCGGCACTATGAACTCTCCTGAAGGAGAAGCCAGGGCCCACCGGAGGAGTCTCCGGTTTTCTGGTGGGTCTGTCCAACCCTGCCGAGAAGCAGCCCTTGCTAAGAAAAGTGTGGGGGAAGGTTCCTGGACACTCTATGGCTGTTTTTTTAATGTGGATCGGACGTGCTTATGCATGTTATTTTTCAAACCGGATTGCAGATCAGGCCAGTGCCCAACTCTGTAGTCATGAAATTAAATGCGCAAAGAAAGATGTTGTGTATCAAAGCACCACCGAGAAGTGCGAGTTGATGTTGGACGGGCTGCCATTGCTTCTGCAAAAGCTGCTTTAGAGGACTTCCTGGGAGAAATGACACCCAGAGTGTCCACGAGCCTAAAAGGCCACATTTCAAGGGAAAGCAGCCTTTGAGGACTTCCTGGGGGAAATGACAGCTGGGTAGATATGGTTTCCCAAGTCCTTTCACCAAGCTAAAGAATATGGCTGTGGTGAAATACAACTCAGCAAAAAAAGCTGTGGACTGGCTCCGTACCGTCCCTGGCCACATTCACCTGTCCAAGTGTTTGTGGTTAGGCGGTCTTTCCCAGTAAGTGCACTGGGGAGGGCACGGGTAATGTTGTTGGACCCGTGCTTGTGGAAGGCGGAGACGACACCGGGAGAAACAGTGGAGGCTAGGGACCGAGTATGGACACCAGGCCGCCGCCAGCATGAAGTTATGGAAAGCTTCCGCCTCGACGAGCCTAAAAGCCCACATTTCAAGTGCAAGCAGCTGTCAAAAATTTGGAAGTATAGTATAGCAGCCTGTGGGTGGGTGGGTGGCTGGCTGCATACTTGTGCTTGCATTCCAAGTTATGGGGTAGGGACAACTGAACGCTGCACTGGGACAAGGATGTGGACAGTGATTGTTGCAAGTCTGCACCGACAGGTGCATGGTGGGAAGCATCTTCGCATGCGCCAAGGATCACTTATGATGGGCATACTTTTAGGCCGTAACCTGGGAGTCAGAGATGCTTCCAGAGGTCTTTCCCATGCTGTTCCCATGTCTTTTCAGCACTGTATGCATGTGTCTGATGATGTGTCACACACCACATGGCCAGATAAGGTTGTAAAATGTTAAAATGACATTTTCTGGTGAATGCATTTGTCTTGGTTGAAAGCAATGCAAAAGTGCAAAAACGCATCAAAAACGCAATGTGTGAACATAGCCCAAGGTGTGGAGGAGTATTTTTGTTTTTGGTTATTTATTTTGCCTTATATACAAGTCATTACCGTGGAAAGGATGTTCCTTAACATATTTCCCAGGAAAATCCATTTTGGTTTAGTTTTTGTATGTTTTATTGTGAGTCCGTAAAAGTGGTGTAATACTCTGACAACGTTGTTGACAGCAGTGATCTGGGAGTCAGAGATGCTTCCAGGGGTCTTCCCCATGCTGTTCCCATGACATTTGAGCACTGTTCCCATCGATTTGGGCAATTTCTAGGCCCTTGCAGACCGCCGGGGGGAGCCGCCTGAAAAATGCTCGAGTTTCCCATAGACTTACATTGGGCTCGTTGTTCGGGTCGAGCACCCGAGTATTCCAATGTGCTCGACCCGAGCAACGAGTACCCGAGCATTTTAGTGCTCGCTCATCACTATTTCTGACTTGA
The DNA here is from genome assembly GCF_046119375.1 of Phyllobates terribilis. NCBI lineage: Eukaryota > Metazoa > Chordata > Amphibia > Anura > Dendrobatidae > Phyllobates > Phyllobates terribilis. The sequence continues at coordinate 381,874,730 of NW_027362767.1, forward strand.
CATCCAGATTTTACTGACAGCATAAAGTCTAACTTGGTCTTGTTTTAGTTGTGCTGCTGCCATCTGCATACTTGCTGTTAGCTGGGTGGGAAAACAGCATTCAGGTGCACTCCTAAACTAGAAATGATGGGAAGCATAACAGCATTCACATCTGTGCCATGGAGCCTGAGGGACCTAGAAGGCCATTTGGCACATGTTAAGACACCAGTATTGTAAATGTCACTTGATAGTTGGGGGAGGTAGGGAGTGGAGGGAGGGGAATGAAAGATTTTGCATTGGATCCTTAGCAATTCTAATTATGCCCCTGGAGCAACCTGTTATTTTTCTTCTTCCAAAACCGATGGTCGAAATATTGAAGAGTTGTAGAAACTATTCTGAATCACAGGGGTAAATTGTAAAACCAAAAGACAAGTTTTAAGTTAAAACCATCATATGGAGACAGCACAATGTTATCTTTAGTAAACTGTGGAGTAAAAGCACTCAGATCTATTTTCAGTACATTTGTATTCAGATACAGTACAAAATAATTATTATAAACCAACGTCTGCAATCCAAAATGTGCTCAGTATCCATCCCTTAATTCCACTGATCAGGTCCTTTATAGTCCAGTGAACTCTATGGAATGTTGTTCATAGTGTTAATGGGAAGCTTTTATCAGAAAATGACCTATTGTTTAAATATGGTTTTCATGTTACTCATATTTTTATATCACAATCTTTATTTACAAAAAAAATAGTAATTTGGCAATTTTCACTGTGATCGCCAGGGCTTTTTTAGACTTATATTTCTGGAAGAGTTTTCAGCAAACTCCTTATCATCAGAGGCAGGATTACAATGACAGGTCACACCTCTATACAGAGCTGATAACACAGGATCCATCAATCATAATAGGTGAGGTCACAGCTGACCCTGCTCCCCCTTTCTTCAATGCAAAACATAGCATCAGAGTTTGTTTATTCTGGCTAATGAACGTGTTTTATCTTTTTCATCTGAAACAATAGGAAGTAAGAGACAAAACAATTATTAATAGCCAGTGTGAAAATTGCACATTTTTTATTTTATTCAACACAAACAGCAGATTTAAACAATAGGTTATTTTCTGCTGATGGCTTCCCTTCAATGTTGGAGGGGTTGTTTAGCCCTAGGCTACAAGTCTGCATTTACTCTATGTGACTGCAGACTTGTGAATCCTCACATCGCGCCCACTGGTCGCTGTGAGGATTCTCCAGTGCTGGCCCATGGAGCTCGGACGCATAACCACAAGTATGCGATTTGCATGCAGTGACGTGTCGACTAGAAGTGCACAAGTGTATTGAGCGAGGCCGGACACGTCTAGTCAGAATGTGGCTGGAAGTATGCAGATTGCATACTTGTGGTCACTTCACCACCCACCCCCAGCACTGGCACCTGAGGCCGTACAACCCCTTTAAAATGAGACAAATATAAATATCAGAAAAATTTTAATAAGCTATTAAAAGTGTGTCTACTAAATGTAGCTTTTAATGCGACTTGACAGCAATCTAAAAGTCATTCGAGACTAATGACTGAATGATTGATATTATATGTACATTTCGTTGGCAAAATACTTTCCTACGATAAGAAATTTTGTAGTCAACGATATACACAACCAGTAAAAAAAAAAAGTTAGAAAAAAAGTGTAATTATTAAAATAGAGTATTTAAAAAATGTCAAAGTTTCCTATAGCAGACTGAAGGTTTGACTCGAGACATTAGTGAGAAGGGAGGGGTAAATCGGAATGTTATGGATAATCGTGCTACAAATGGTTAAGCAGTCGGCTTCATGTACGACGAGAGTGACCTAATCACAAAGACATGATTAATGACCTAAAGACAGTGACAACTTTAATGGGCAGAATGCTCTGTAATCCTACATTGTAATTACTCTGATATTTCATAGTTGCGTCAGAAAAGTTTCCATTTCTTTTCGACTTAGTTCCACAATCCACGTCTCCCTTTACGAACGATTGATTGTAATTAATGTGGCATTAAATTGGATGATAGAATTGGGGCCTGGGAGTGCAGTTTCTGGCCCAGTGCCCACGTCTAATTACATAGGAACGAGACTTGTAGATTAGAGGAGAGACAGTGAGAAACAAACATGTTCCATTCGCGGATAAAAAGAGATGAAAGACAACCGACGAGCTGCCTCACGAAAGGCTGGTGTGCAAGGGCAATCAGGAAAAGAAGAACGGACAAGATAACGTCAGAAGACACAAGTCCCGAATGTAAGATCTAGTCTATGAAGTTACCAGAGGATTCGTAATGTCAACCCTGGGCAGACGTAGAAGACTTTGAGGCTGTGTGCCCACGTAGCGTTTTTCAAGCGTTTATGCTGCGGAATTTCCGCAGCGGAAACGCTTGTAAAACGCTAGGTAATCCGCACCCCATGGTCCCCAAGGGGATTCCGCATGTTCTATGCACATGCTGCGGATTTTTCCGCAGCGTTTATGCTACGTACAAAACTCCGCAGCATGTCATTTAATTTTGCGGAAGCGCAGCGGAACTCCCGCCATTGACTTGCATTGAGACGCATAGAAACCGCGACTGTACATTTGTACAAGCGGCTTCTATGCATCTCTATGTGCGGATGGTACCCAGTTCTGGAGGAGAGGAGACTCTCACCCAGACCTGGGTACCATTGTACCTGTAAAAAAAGAATAAAATAACAAATAAAGTTTATACTCACCTGTCCGGCGTCTTCTCTCTGAATGCCAGCAGCGCTGAAGGACCTGCGGTGACGTCACAGTCATGTGACCGCAGGCCCTTCACCGCTCTGTCTCGCGATATGCCGGCAGCCGGGAACCATCCAGGAAGCAGCGCTGCAGCCACGCCGGGGCCTCGGGGGTGAGTATAGCTTTATTTGTTTTAATTTTTACGGTTCACACTGTATAAATCCATGCTGTTTGCATGGATTTATACAGTGTGACCTAGTTGTCAAGCACTTTCCAAGTGATGCTATCGCCTGGAAAGTGCTTGTCAATCTGCATGCGGAAACGCATGTGAACCCGCATGTGGATCCGCATGTATTCTGCAGGAAAAACGCATGCACAATCTGCATGCGTTTTTTTCTGCCAGGGAGATGCAGAAATGCTGCAGAAATTTTCTGCTTCATTTCTGCATCGTGGGCACATAGCCTGAAACTGTTACATTATGTAAAAGTGTCTGGGAGAAACATGAAGCTATATTAGGAATCAATTACGGGAAGCAATGACACAGACAGGTAATTAGCACAAACTAGATCAATGTGGATGTCTATGAACGCTGTTAATACCTACAAAATGATTAACCAACACAACACAGTAATTAAATCAGAAAGGCTGAGTTCACACGATGCGTTTTTCATGCGTTTCCGTGGCGTTTTTGCAGTTGCGTAAACGCCGCGGAAACGCATGAAAAACGCATGGTAGAAGGGCAGCAATGTTCCCCAATGGAAATCCGCATGTGCTGTGCCCATGATGCGGATTTTTCCGCAGCGTAAACGCTGCGGTCAAAAATCCGCAGCATGTCAATTAATTTTGCGGAAACGCTGCTCTTTTGCCGCCATTGACTTGCATTAGACCGCATGGAATCCGCATCACTGTATATGTTGATGCGCTTTTCATGCGGTCTAATGTGCGGATGGTACCCGGGTGTGGATGAGAGGACTCTCATCCAGACCCAGGTACCATTAAAAAAAAAAGAATAAAATAAAAAATATATATATTCTCACCTTCTGACGGCCCGCGCTGCGTCCTGCCGGCTTCCCGCGCACTTCGCGGTTGAATGAAGGACCTTCGCTGACGTCAGAGTCATGTGACGGGTCACGTGACGCTGACGTCGGAAGGTCCTACAGTCTTCACTGCCGGCAGCCGGGACCGATGAAGCAGGACACCGGGGGCCATCAGATGGTAACGTATAGATTTATTTTTTATTTTTTGACATCACACACTATATAAATCCTTGCCGGTTGCATGGATTTATATAGTGTCAAGTTGACAAGCACTTTCCAAGTGATGCTAAAATCGCTTGGGAAGCGCTTGTCAACCCGCATGCGGAAATGAAAGTGAAGACCGCTTCATTTCCGCATGTCCCTGGCAGGAAACCGCATGTACAATCCGCATGCGTTTTTTCCTGCCAGAGAGATGCAGAAACGCTCAGGAAAAAATCCTGAGCATTTCTGCATCGTGTGCACATACCCAAAATGCCAAGCTAGAGAATGGCAAGCCGAGCGTAAGGACATCCTTCTCTCTGACACTTCCGGATGGGCTGACCAATAACGTGTAAAATGACTGTGAAATTGATGAATTATATGGCAGATAAACCCAACGAAGCTTCTGATAACAGACCAAAAATGCCAGGAATAAAAAGTAAAGGCTGCAAGAATGTGTGTGTTATTTTAGCAAGAAGCCAGCATTACGTCTGTGACTTTGACTAGGAAGGGGAAGTGGAGATTGGATGGGGTTGGCCGTTATAGAAGACCTGGACTTTATAGAGGAGATGTCCTGCTTGGGATATAGAGATTGGCCACTAATCAGCAAAATCCCTGGCAGTATTCAGACATATTCGTGTTCCTTTCAAAGAGCTCATGGGATAAATTTCTCTAGTGACCAATGCAGGAAAAAATGAGAAGCCAACAACAACTTTCTTAGGCTAAGTCTCCTGTTTGCCATGACTTTCAGACTAAAAAGGCTGTTTCAAGTAGACAGACTTTAAATGGAGATTTACCAAGACAGTATTCCTCATCTCCATGTAGTATTCTTCACCTATTAAAAGCTTACTCAACGAAACAGATGAAGAAATATAAGAAGTCGACTCTTGATCTATCCACTTGAAGAAAATACACACATCACTATATATGTTGGTCTTATACACCGGATGAATTCAGAAAATATCATGTTGTAAACTAACATAGAAACACAGGTCCTGTAACATTGTAGTTTAGCAAACTGCATATTGTAACATCATTTCAATATTAAAGTGGATTAACTTAACTTAAAGGGATATTGCCATCTCAGAGATCCTATCTCAATTTCTTGTAGGTGTAATAATAATAATTATAATATTAGAAAATATCTCCAATTAGAAATGTAGTATAGTTCTTCTGATTCGCTATTTCACTTACCCCATGTGCAGGGCATTGCAGTAGCTTAGGTATCCATGGTTACGACCACTAACAACAAACCAGCCAATTGTCACTACATAGTATGAGTGGTTATAACCTTGGATACCTAAGCTACTGCAATGCCCTGCACATGGGGTAAATTGACATAGCTAATCAGGAGAACTATGCTTCTTTTCTGATTGGAAGTATTGGCTAATACTATTATTAGTGATGATCGAGCGTGCTCGTTGCTTGAGATTTATGAGCATGCTCGGGCGAGCACCTATTATCTTCAGTGTCCTTGGGCGTTAAGTTTTCGTCGCTCTGTGATCATGATTTGCGACTGTTTGACAGCTTTAATACATGTGAGGAATGCTGGAAAAACAGGCATTCCTCACATGTATTAAAGCTGTCAAACAGTCGCAAATCATGTTCACGGAGCGACGAAAACTTAAAGCCCGAGCACGAGATAATAGGTGCTCGCCCGAGCATGCTCATAAATCTCAAGCAACGAGCACGCTCACTCATCACTAATTATTATTACACCTACAACATATTGAGTTGGGATCTTGGAGATGGAAATACCCCTTTAAGTTCAGCAAAAGGTAAGCATTTACTCATTATCTGAAGGTCGTCTCCACTTTGTCAATCCTAAGGGCGTACTTACTTCTGTCCTAGCATGGTTAGAATATTGTATTTCCTGGTTACATTACATATCTTCAGTGAATAATAAAGTTTTCTTTTAATCTACATACCATGTATGCTTCTACACTAAGTTTGCATTATTCATGTTTTAACCAATGAGAATATCCTACATAGCACGTGTCTGATCAATATGCAAGTCATACATTACCTCCCTTCTGGAAGACTCATAGATGTCATACTGTACATCCAGAGGCACATCACATCATATAATGTCAGACAGGAGCCACAGAGGGTGAGTACTTCCACAATAAAGCTACATCACATACAGGTGCAACCATAAATGAACACACCAGAAAAGAACAAGTTATTGCCTGATTTATATATTGCACACTAATATATGTATATATATTGTAATGCAGCGGCTTGCTGCATTGCTAAAATGTCCAGGGAGTGTTTTCTGGCTGACCATTTACCTCCCCCTCAGGTGACTGATCACATGACTGTGACATCATCACAGGTCCTGTGTGCACTAAAGGATATATAAATCCTGGTGGTTTTTGAAAATGGAGAGAGAGGCCTGGAAGGTAGAGGCTGGATCCCTGTGTTTGGGATCCCAGTAGCCTTGGAAGGCAAGAACCTGGTCCCTGTGTCTGGGACTCCACTAGCCTGGAAGGCAGAGGCTGGATCCATGTGTTTGAGATACCAGTAGCCTTGGAAGGCACCTGGCCTGGAGACTATGTCTGGGAAGCCTTAAAGCCACAATTGTGGCAGAACCGAGCTGATAGAAGCAGCTGAGATCCGGCAAAGGTAAAATCCTTGCTTTAAGTGAATATTGTCGCTGTACCTTGCTGAAGTCTGTATTTGAAGCCAAGCGGGTATAGCTGCCACTAAAAAGGCTCTAGGATACATGTGTAACATTCCTGCGAGCCACTGAGCAACTGAGATGGACTATGTTATGAGCGGTTTATGATGTGTAATAAACTGCTGGTCTTCATGTTACCGGAAAACGTTGCACGTGTGCTTTTATTGATCCGGTGAAGCGAGTACCCCCAGCGTGATGAATAGCACTACCTTACAATATATATATATATATATATATATATATATATATGTATATATATATGTATATATATCTTCTGCTCTGCTCTGTCGACTGGGCTTCACTGCCGATGTCATGCTGATTGAAAGTTGGCTCCCCGCTCCGTGAGGCTGAGCCAGTTGCCGATCAACATAACGTCAGCAGTGGCGCCCCTGCGACAACTATATGTATATCACCACAAACAGTGGTGTCTTCAGGGGATGTAAACCCCTGAGGAAGCCAGTATTTGTAGTGATACAAATACAAACAGGTGGGAAGTTGCACCTAAATGTTTGGCTATATCACGGGTGCACCGAGTGCCTGGACTTGGTTTGAACAGTCATTCTGTGCTTACTGAGTCTATTTAACTACCACAGAGTCTATTAACGACCACTATGAGTATTTGGTCAGTATTCAGTCAGTATTTTTTCTCAGGAGTGGGAGCCAAAACCAGGTGACGAACAATCAGAGAAAAGGTACAATAGAAACAAGTCACCAATTCTGCATTTATCACCCACTCCTGGTTTTGGCTCCAACTCCTGAGAAAAAATACTGCCCGAATACTGATAGTGGGGCCGTGGCCTAAAGATGGCAATTCCATACCACAGATTTCCTGTTTAGAAGGCTTAGCTTCTGCAATTAAGACATGATGGCTCAGTAGTTAGCACTGTACAGTCATGGCCAAAAGTTTTGAGAATGACGCCAAAATTATATTTTCACATGATCTGCTGGCCTCTGGTTTTTATTAGTGTTTGTCTGATGTTTATATCACATACAGAAATATAATTGCAATCATATTATGAGTACCAATAGGTTATATATTGACAGTTAGAATGAGTTAATGCAGCAAGTCAATATTTGCAGTGTTGCCCCTTCTTCTTCAAGACCTCTGTAATTCTCCCTGGCATGCTCTCAATCAACTTTTGGACCAAATCCTGACTGATAGCAGTCCATTCTTGCATAATCAATGCTTGCATTTTGCCAGAATTTGTTGTTTTTTGTTTGTCCACCCGTCTCTTGATGATTGACCACAAGTTCTCAATGGGATTAAGATCTGGGGAGTTTCCAGGCCATGGACCCAAAATCTCTATGTTTTGTTCCATGAGCCATTTAGTTATCACCTTTGCTTTATGGCAAGGTGCTCCATCATGCTGGAAAAGGCATTGTTGGGCGCCAAATTGCTCTTGGACGGTTGGGAGAAGTTGCTCTTGGAGGACATTCTCGTACCATTCTTTATTCATGGCTGTGTTTTTAGGAAAGACTGTGAGTGAGCCAATTCCCTTGGCTGAGAAGCAACCCCACACATGAATGGTTTCAGGATGCTTTACAGTTGGCATGAGACAAGACTGGTGGTAGCGCTCACCTCTTCTTCTCCGAATAAGCTGTTTTCCAGATGTCCCAAACAATCGAAAAGGGGATTCATCAGAGAAAATGACTTTGCCCCAGTCCTCAGCAGTCCACTCCCTGTACCTTTTGCAGAATATCAGTCGGTCCCTGATGATTTTTCTGGAGAGAAGTGGCTTCTTTGCTGCCCTCCTTGAAACCAGCCCTTGCTCAAAGAGTCTCCGCCTCACAGTGCGTGCAGAAGCACTCACACCAGCCTGCTGCCATTCCTGTGCAAGCTCGGCACTGCTTGTAGTCCGATCCCGCAGCTGAAACAGTTTTAAGATACGGTCCTGGCGCTTGCTGGTCTTTCTTGGGCGCCCTGGAGCCTTTTTGACAACAATGGAAGCTCTCTCCTTGAAGTTCTTGATGATGCGATAGATTGTTGACTGAGGTGCAATCTTTGTAGCTGCGATACTCTTCCCTGTTAGGCCATTTTTGTGCAGTGCAATGATGGCTGCACGTGTTTCTTTAGAGATAACCATGGTTAACTGAAGAGAAACAATGATACCAAGAACCAGCCTCCTTTTAAAGTGTCCAGTGATGTCATTCTTACTTAATCATGACTGATTGATCGCCAGCCCTGTCCTCATCAACACCCACACCTGTGTTAATGGATCAATCACTAAAACGATGTTAGCTGCTCCTTTTAAGGCAGGACTGCAATGATGTTGAAATGTGTTTTGGGGGTTAAAGTTCATTTTCTGGGCAAATATTGACTTTGCAAGTACAGTAATTGCTGTTAAGCTGATCACTCTTTGACATTCAGGAGTATATGCAAATTGCCATTACAAAAAATGAAGCAGTAAAATTTGGAAAAATTACTATTTGTCTCATTCTCAATACTTTTGGCCATGACTGTAGATTTGCAGCGCTGGTGTCTTTGATTCCAATCCCGCCAAGGAAACATCTGCGTGGAGTTTGTATGTTCTCCCCGTGTTTGTGTGGGTTTCCTCCAGTTCCTCCAATTTCCTCGCACACTCCAAAGACATACTGATAGGGAATGTAGATTGTGAGCCCCAATGGGGACAGTGATTATAATGTCTGTAAAAGCTGCAGAATTTGATGGTGCTGTATAAAATTTGGTGATGGTGCGAGTAAAATAAAAAAATACTGATCCATATTTCAGCCCCATTGTCTGAAATGTTGGAGATGTGCATTATAGAAAACTCGGCCATCAGCAAAATTCAAAGAATATAAATGTTCATAATTCTTTGCATATCTCTAGTCTACAATGAAAATCAATGTTTGTTAGTCCAATGTGTTTGCTTAGTAAGTGCAGTGCAGCAATCAGTCGAAAGGCTCAGTTATAAAGAGTAAGCGCTTGTTTACAATGGTTCAACACTGGCCATAAACGACTGCTAATCAGTGACATCGAAGGTTTAATGGTCTGTTTAAGACAGAATGTCTGCACTTCCAATGTGCTGTACATAAAATAATGCTAAATTAAAACCTCATTCTGTGCTTATAGGCTGTTATGGTTCTTTGCAGCATATATGCTGTTTACACAGGATGTGCTGCTGAAAATGATGCTTTCTAAGCAAGCTTAAAAATAATTTCACCCAATGAATAAAATCATTTTGGAACTTGGTTTTAACAGCATACATATCATTTGGGTTGATAATGAGTGACCCTTGGCTGAAAGTGAGGGCCACAACAAGTTGATCTTATTCTCTTTGTTATAGAGTAGCAATTATGTTCCAGGCTATGTTACCATGGATTGTGTGAAAATTACAGTAGCAGCGTTGTGGATCCTTGTAATCTCATTCACGCATTGCATAGAAAATTGACCAACATTGCAAATTTGGAATGCAAAGTCTGCTGCATTTGTGCAATGTATTATGCAGCAGATTTTCCTCTGCGGAACTCAATTACCCATGAGAACAACATCCCCTTATTTTCTTTCCCTCTCCAATGGAATTACATTATTACAAAATAGGGAGGCCTTTCTGTTCTTGAGTCAAAACCCTGGTAAATAAGGGGGGACCCATTTTTTAATCTTTTCTATCCAGCACGCTGTCTTTTTACACCACCGCTTGATTTTGTTGTTAAACACATTTCGGTAAATTGCAATAAATGCATCATAACCCTAGCTTTCTTAGAGCAATTTTAACACATGGGCTTGCTCATTACCAAACAGGAGCCCAGTAACATATCTTCACAAATGAGAAAAACGTGAGGAATTAAGATGCGAGTCGATCACAGCCGCAGACAGTTATGCACCATAAATCCAATCAGCAGATGTTTCGCCAAGTTACCAGGGGTCCTCTGATGAATTTTCATTGCCAGATAACTCATTAAGTGATGAATGTTCATAAGCCAAACATGTATTTAATCCTGGTAATGAAAACCTACCCATAAATGAAGAGAAGGTTCCACAGATCCACTTCTGCAGTCACCATAAAGGTTAATTAGGATCTTCTTTATTTTAGTTAATAGCATTGTTCTTTTATTATGGCTCCTCTGCAGTTGAGGCTTTGAGTGACCTAAAAATTATGTGATGCAGATATGTTTGGACAGTGTATGCATTGGTCTGGAAGGAGCTCACATCATTTATTCTGCTTAAAGACCCTTGACTGCTTTTTTACCCCACATAGGTTTGATTAATAGGACTTTCAAATCTGAAATGCGCCTGAAAGGTAGAAACTAGTGTTGAGCGAGCATGCTCGACACTGCTCGGTACTCGCCCGAGCATCTCACTACTCGGGATGTTCGGCGACCACCGAGCATTTCCGGGTTACTCGGGCGGGAGCTCGGGTCTCCGCCCTGCATGTTTGGCACTCTTTACAGAGCCAATGAACATGCAGGGATTGCCAGCCAGTCACTGTAATGCCGCAGCCATGTTGTTTGTGGGCATTACAGTGATTGGCTGGCCGCACAGCGTCACCTCGAGTATTTAAAACCGGGCGCCACAATCTTGGACACAGTCGCTCCGGTTCAGACAGTGTAGGGAGAGTGCTGCTGAGTTGCGGAGAGATATATAATGCGAAATAGGTAGTGTACGGTCTCTAAAGCCTGCAAAATCAAACAAACAGTCCTTCTCAGGACTAATATCCATCCCAGATATCAGGCAGGAAGGCAGGCAGGCTGTATAGGAGACGCAGTGGTTATACCAGCAAACGCTGCATTACAGTCCTGTGTGCTCCTGCTGGTCAAATTGCTAGACTTATTCCCCAGTCTCAGGGGCCAGGAAAAATCCTTTTTTTTTATCTAAATCCTGTATTTTTTTTTTTCCTCAGTCAGAATTGTACAAATACACGTCTTATAAAACTTTTTGTACCCCCCCCCCAAAAAAAAAAATTGAGTGTGTCAGTGACTGTTCAGACACGAATATATCTGTTTAAAAGAGTCTGGTGTAGGCCAGATAACTAGAACTGTGGTTTTGCAGTTCCACGGGTCAAATCTCTGTATTATCCTGCTTTTGGTATTTTTTTCCGTAAAAAAAAACTGTAATAGTGTCTCCCTGACTGTTCAGAAACAAGCATATCTGTTTAAAAGTGTCTGGTGTAGGCCAGAGAAATAGAACTGTGGTTTTGCAGTTCCACAGTTCAAATCTCTGTATTATCCTGCTTTTGGCATTTTTTCCGTAAAAAAAAACAGTAATAGTGTCTGTCTGACTGTTCAGACACAAATATATCTGTTTAAAACAGTCTGGTGTAGGCCAGATAACTAGGACTGTGGTTTTGAAGTTCCACGGGTCTAATCTCTGTATTACCTGCTTTTGGCATTTTTTCCGTAAAAAAAACAGTAATAGTGTCTCCCTGTCTGTTCAGACACAAATATATCTGTTTAAAAGAGTCTGGTGTAGGCCAGAGAAATAGAACTGTGGTTTTCCTCTTCCACGGTTCTAATCTCCTTTTTATTACCCTTTTTGCCATTGATAGTGAGAGTGTAAGCTATTTTACTTCATTTACAATGGGCAAGGCGCGTGGCAAGGGACGTGGAACTGGTCGTTCAGGAGAGGATGGGGCTGTGGCCAAGGTGAAAATGTGCCACAACCAACAGCCACATCTTCTCGCTCCCACTTCTCGACCGAATTACTAGGGAAGCACACTACAACACCAGTATTGCGAACTGATCAGTGTGAACAGGTTATTAATTGGATAGCAGATAATACTTCCAGTTACCTGGGCACCACCACCTCCGGTCTGTCTTCCACACAATAAGGTTTTAGTAGTCGTGAGTCTCGACCGCATACTCCTCCTCACCCTGAGGCACCTTCCTCCCACCATGCCGAGTGTCGTCAGACAGCAACTGATCCCACACTTGGACACTCTGAAGAGCTGTTCACTGGTCCATTTCCATATTTGTGCCCCTTGCCTGCTCCGCTTGAAGTGGTGGAAGAGGAGATCCCATGTAGCGATGCCCAAATATTTGAACAGCCACGGCTACAGGAAGTGGACGCTGGCAATTTGTCACAAGAGGTGGACGATGACGAGACACAATTGCCAGGAAGTGAGGAGGAGGATCGTGGTGCGCAAGTGGAAGAGGAGGAGGTGGTGGATGATCTAGTAACTGACCCAACGTGGCAGGAGGACACACAGAGCGAGGCCAGCAGCACACAGGGGGAGAGAGGCAGAGTACCCCAACAGGCAGGAAGAAGCAGTGTGGTGGCCGCACACAGAAGGCGGGAAACAGTTCCCCTTAACACCAACACGAGGGACGTTGCCAGTACAACCGGTAGGTCTTCCAGAGTCTGGAATTTTTTAAAGACTCTGCTGATAACCCCAAAAAGGCCATTTGTACCACCTGCCATGCCAGCATCAGCAGGGGTGACAAAACTACCAGCCTGACCACCACCAGCATGATCAGGCACATGTCAGCAAAGCACCCGACTTTGGGGCGAACCCTAGGGTCCACGACCAGTGTCAGAGGGTGTCACCACTGCTTCTTCCGCTGTTGTGCGTGTAATAGAACCCCCTGTTGTGCGTGCAAGGCAATCCCCTGTCCATACTGCATGCAAAGATGCCCACTCCTCTCAGTCTTCACTTGTTATGGCAATTTCTCAAGAAACAGCATCAACGTCCACGTCCACGTCCCACCGCAGCATTCAATTGTCCATATCCCAGAGCTTTGAACGAAAGCGCAAATTCGCAGCCAACGCCCCACCGGCCACAGTCCTAAATTCGCACATTTCACGACTGCTTGCATTGGAAATGCTGCCTTTTAGGCTCGTGGAGACGGAATCCTTCCGCAACCTTACGGCAGTGGCCGTCCCTCGGTACTCGGTCCCCAGCCGACACTATTTTGCCCGGTGTGCCATCCTCGCACTACACAAGCATGTGTCCCAAAACATCTGCCGTGCCCTAAACAACGCAGTAACTGGGAGAGTCCACCTGACAACGGACACGTGGACAAGTGATTGTAGCCAGGGACGGTACATCTCCCTGACGGCACACTGGGTAAACAAAGTGGAAGCCGGGACCCAGTCAGCCCTTGGGACGGAACACATCCTCCCCACACCGAGGATTGCGGTCCCTATGTCAGTCAGAGTTGCCCCCACAGCGTACAGCTCCTGCGCATCATCCTCCTTCTCCTCCTCATGTTCAGCCTCCATCTCAGATATCACCACATCAGTTACAAGCTGGAAGCACTGCAGTACTGCCTCAGCCAACCGGCAACAGGCTGTGCTGAAACTCATAAGCTCAGGTGATAAACCTCACACTGCTTGTGAGTTGTGGACAGCTGTGAAAGAGCAGGCAGATCTGTGGCTGAGACCGCTGAACCTACATCCAGGCATGGTCGTGTGTGACAATGGCCGTAACCAGGTGGCGGCTCTGAGGCAAGGCGGGATCACACACGTACCAAGCCTGGCTCATGTGCTTAACCTCGTGGTTCAGTGGTTTCTTAAATCGTACCCCAAGTTGCAAGATCTGCTTGTCAAACTACGCCGCCTGTCAGCTTATTTTCGGAAGTCGGCTACAGCGTCCGCCACCCTCGCTGTGTTGCAGCAGCGTTTGAAGCTTCTGGCACACCGACTGGTGTGTGATGTCCCCACAATTTGGTACTCTACCCTCCACATGTTGCAAAGGATTTGTGAGCAGAAGAGAGCAGTTGTAGAGTACCAGCTGCAACAAGGCCGTCGATATTCAGGTCAGACTCCCCACAGAAGACCTCAGGAGTGGACCTGGATGTATGACATATGTATCATCATTAGCGTCAGCATTCCACTTGTCTGTCTTTTGCAACGCTCTCTGCAGAGAATTAAAGAGGAGGCATTGCAGCCAGTGTATGATGAGATGGATCAAGAAGCCGTAATGGGCGATTACACACAGCCCAGCCTCATCTCATCCCAACGTGCATTGTGGGATAATGAGGGAGAGGATGAAGAGGAGGAGGAAGAGCAGGAGCTGGTATCATGCCCTGTAGACAGTAGTACCTGTACAACTGTCATACAGTCGGTTCAGCGTGGGTGGCCTGAGGACAGGGGGCAGGAGGAGGAGGAGGTGGAGAGCATGGTCAGTCGTCATCTTGGTGAGGACACGGAAGTCTTGCCCGTTACCAGTCTGGCACGCATGGCTGACTTTATGTTACGCTTCCTTAACCGTGACCCTCGCGTTGTCAAAATGTTGGGTGACAGTCATTACTGGTTGGTGACACTTTTAGACCCTCGCTACAAGGAGAACTTTCACTCTCTTATTCCTGAGGTGGAGAGGTCTACAAAAATGGGGCAGTACCAGAAGGCCCTTGCTGCAGAACTGTAAAAAAAATTCCCTTTTGAACACGCCAGCGGCAGTAGTCACAGTTCGTTGACCAACCAAGGCGTACAGAAGAGAGGGATGCAACTCCAATCCAGCAGAGGCAGGAGAACACTGTCAACATTCTGGGACAGTTTTCTGAGACCCGCCCAGCTTACAGGCCCTGAGGCGCGGGGTACTCTCACAAGGAGTGTAAAGTTTCAAAAGATGGTGAGGGAGTACCTTGCTGACCGTACCAGAGTCCTCCGTGATTTCTCTGTGCCTTTTAATTATTGGGTATCCAAGCTGAACACTTGGAATGAACTCGCTCTGTATGCCTTGGAGGTCCTGGCCTGCCCTGCCGCTAGTGTATTATCGGAGCGTGTTTTTAGAGCCGCTGGGGGAATTATAACTGATAAGCGCACTCGCCTGTCAACTGACAATGCTGACAAGCTGACCCTTATCAAAATGAACAAGGGCTGGATTGGGCCAGACTTCTCATCACCACCAAATGACAGCAGAGTAACATAAAGTCAAATCCACTGTGTTATTTCGGGAGGTGTATTCCCATGCACTGCTTCACACCCACACATGGGTATAAGCTTCCTCATTTCGGCTGTTTTTTGCTCTTCTCCTTATCCTCAGCCTCCACCACCACTATACCACCAGGGTGACCGTGCTCCATGTTGCCAGCATTGCAAGTCCCTCCGTCCAAATTTTTGGCAGCTTTTGCTTGGAAGGCATAGGCAAAGACAATGGGAGACCCACTCCTAATAATGGGAATAATGTTTTTAACATGCTGAACTGCATGGCTCTTGTAAGGGGCATGAAATCCGTCTTGTTAAGCTACTGTGAACTCCACGTCTCTTCCAAGGGGCATTAAAACCATCTTGTTAAGCTACTGTGACCTCCACCACTCTTCCAAGGGGCTATGATATTGTCTTTTTATTCCACTGCGACCTCCACCATTCTTCCGAGGGGCATTAAAACTGTCTTGTTAAGCTACTGCGACCTCCACCACTCTTCCAAGGGCATTGATAGTGTCTTTCTATTCCACTGTGACCTCCACCATTCTTCCAAGGGGCATTAAAACCGTCTTGTTAAGCTACTGTGACCTCCAACACTTCTCCAACGGGCATTAAGACCATCTTGTTAAGCTATTGCGACCTCCATCACTTTTCCAAGAGGCAATAAAACCGTCTTGTTAAGCTTCTGCAACCTCCCCCACTCTTCCAAGGGGCATTAAAACTGTCTTGTTAAGCTACTGCGACCTCCACCACTTTTCCAAGGGGCATTAAAACCGACTTGTTAAGCTACTGCGACCAACACCACTTTTCCAAGGGGCATTAAAACCGTCTTGTTAAACCACTCTGACCTCCACGTCTCTTCCAAGGGGCATTAAAACCGTCTTGTTTAGCTACTGCGACCTCCACCACTTCTCCAAGGGGCATTAAAACCGTCTTGTTAAACCACTCTGTGTTAAGATCTGCTACAAGCACTAAGGAAAGACAGGAGATCTGTCCCTACAATAGAACTAAGCTAGATCCCTACGATGTAACGGGGAACCTGATCCTGCGATCAGACCCGCTAAAGTCCTCAGCAAGTCTGAACGAAGACCTATAGATGTGAGGAAGGGATCCCTACAAGAACTAGGGACTGGGAGAAAGATGGACACCTCCTGCAGAAATTGTAGCAGTAAAAAGACAAACAAACAACATAGAACATAGAGGTCGAAAGACCTAGCTATACTGACTGAGAAAGGTAACAAAGCACCTGGCTAGCTTAAGAGTAGAAATTACAATGAAGTCCAGCAAGGCCAGAAGGGCGGAGCAGGATTAAATAGGCAAAAACGGTCATGTGACCAGCATAATAGAAAAAACCTAACAGGAGAGTTCTAACACTCTGACCTCCACGTCTCTTCCAAGGGGCATTAAAACCGTCTTGTTAAGCTACTGCGACCTCCACCACTTCTCCAGGGGGCATTAAAACCATCTTGTTAAGCTACTGCGACCTCCACCACTTTTCCAAGGGGCATTAAAACTGTCTTGTTAAGCTACTGCGACCTCCACCACTCTTCCAAGGGGCATTGATATTGTCTTTTTATTCCACTGCGACCTCCACCATTCTTCCAAGGGGCATTAAAACCATCTTGTTAAGCTACTGCGACCTCCAACACTACTCCAAGGGGCTGTCACGCTGTCTCTGTGTACTGGAGGTAGGGGGCCTAAGCTGACCCTAAGCTGGGGCCCTGACTAATCCCTCTACCTGGAGGTACTGTTAAAGGTACAGAGGTCCAGGCCGCCAGCGTAACCCCTACCTCCTGAGTATCCCTGCACCTAAGTAATCTAGTCCTGAGAAGGACCCCTGTTCACAACAAAAGGGGACAAGTAATAATATGCCCACACTCAGTACTTAGACGAACGAGACAGTACAAGGGTAAAACCAAAACCACCTTGCATACAAAAACTACACAACTACAACAGAGGGAACACCAACGGGAAAGGAGATAAATGATAAAGCGAGGAAGGGAAAAAACACTCCAAATACACTTAGCTCTGAAACTCCAAATACCACGATCCGCTCTGTTAGTCTGCATGAAATGCTCTCACCGACACTTCCCCAACAGACCGGCAGGCATTTGAAGGAGTCCCACTACAGCAGCATTGATTGCAGCTGGGCGAGGCTGGACCTCGTCTAGCACAGAGAGAGAGAGAGTTAAATCCCTCACTGCCGAAAAACACAAAGCACCAAAAACTCAGCTGCGAGAAGTCAGGCTGTGTAATCGTGACGATCTTCAGTGGCGACACACCCGTAACAGTACCCCCCCTTCTACGAGGGGCCTCCGGACCCTCAGGGCCAGGTTTATCCGGGTGAGTCGTGTGGAAGGCCCGAACTAATCGGTCTGCGTTAATATCCGACGCAGGAACCCACATCCTCTCCTCAGGACCATACCCCTTCCAATGAACCAGGTACTGAAGGGACCGGCGATTAAAGCGTGAATCGATGACCCTCGATACCTGGAACTCCAAGTTACCATTGACCACCACTGGAGGGGGAGGTAAAGGTGACGGTACCACGGGCGCCACATACCTCTTAAGCAACTATCTGTGGAACACGTTGGGAATTTTAAACGTAGGGGGGAGGTCAAGACGGAATGCCACCGGATTAATTATAGAACTGATCCTGTACGGCCCGATGAACCTGGGACCCAGTTTCCAGAAGGGAACCTTAAGTTTTATATTGCTGGTAGACAACCATACCCGATCGTTCACACTTAGGTCCGGACCAGACACTCTCCTCCTATCAGCCATACGTTTGTATCGGTTCCCCATAGTATTCAGATTCTTCAGCACCCCTCTCCATACTGAAGCGAGTGATGAGGAAAATCGTTCCTCCTCAGGAACCCCCGAAGAGCCCCCCCTACTGAAAGTACAAAACTGGGGGTGAAAACCATATGCCCCAAAAAACGGGGACTTACCAGTGGACTCGCTCCGCCTATTATTAAGAGCAAACTCTGCCAGAGGTAAGAAAGAAGCCCAGTCCTCCTGGTTCTCTGACACAAAACACCGGAGATATGTCTCCAAGCTCTGGTTCATACGTTCCGTCTGACCATTGGTCTGAGGATGAAAAGCCGAAGAGAACGATAAATGCATCCCCCGCCGTGTACAAAACGCCTTCCAGAATTTGGACACAAACTGAGACCCCCGATCTGACACCACCTCGGAGGGTACCCCGTGAAGCCTCACAACCTCCCCAATGAACACCTGCGCAAGAGTTTTAGCATTAGGATGAGCAGGAAGAGCGATAAAATGTGCCATCTTGCTGAACCTGTCCACTACAACGAGTATGACCGTTTTACCCGAAGACGGAGGGAGGTCCGTAATAAAGTCCATAGACAGATGAGTCCAAGGACGCTCCGGGATCTTCAAAGGTAAGAGGGCCCCAGACGGACGGGTATGTGAGGTCTTAGAGTGCGCACAAACCCCACAGGACGCGACAAAAGTTACCACCTCCTTATGTAAGTTAGGCCACCAAAACCGATGCGAGAGGAGATCCACAGTTGCTTTACTCCCCGGGTGTCCTGCAAAAACTGAGTTATGGTGTGCCTCGATCACCTTTTGTCGCAACTGATCTGGAACAAACAGTCTCCCCGGAGGTCCAACAGGGGCGTCCCCCTGAGCCTCCAATACCTCCTCCTCAAGCTCAGAGCATACTGCCGAAACCACCACCCCCTCCTGAAGGATAGGAATCGGGTCGTCCGTATTCCCGGCCCCAGGGAAACTACGAGATAAGGCATCCGCCTTTACATTTTTTGACCCAGGACGATATGTAACGACAAAATTAAACCTGGTAAAAAACAATGACCACCTAGCTTGTCTGGGATTCAGACGTTTCGCGGACTCCAGATATAGCAGGTTCTTGTGATCGGTGATGACGGTGACCGGATGGACTGCCCCCTCTAAAAAATGGCGCCACTCCTCAAAAGCTAACTTAATGGCCAAGAGTTCCCTATTGCCGACATCGTAATTCCTCTCAGCGGACGACAATTTTTTAGAGAAAAAGGCGCACGGATGCCATTTACCAGGGGACGAACATTGTGACAATACTGCTCCCACCCCTACCTCGGAAGCGTCTACCTCTACAATGAATGGCTGTGACGCATCAGGTTGAATGAGTATGGGTGCCGAGGCAAAACATTTTTTCAAGGAGGAGAATGCTTGACAAGCCTTGTCAGACCACCTAGAAAAATCCGTCCCCTTTTTAGTCATGTCTGTGAGAGGCTTAACCATGGATGAGAAATTACGAATGAACTTCCGGTAATAATTAGCAAACCCCAGGAAACGTTGTAGTGCCTTAAGATTCTCTGGCCGATCCCACTCAAGAACTGCCTGCACTTTCCCAGGGTCCATACGAAAACCGGACGCTGAAACCAGGAAGCCTAAAAACTGGAGTTCCTGTACGGCGAACACACACTTTTCCCATTTGGCATACAGTTTATTATCCCGCAAGATCTGTAACACCTGCCTAACGTGCTCCTGATGAGACACCAAATCCGGCGAGTAAATTAAGATATCATCCAGATATATGACAACAAACTGTCCCACCAGGCGGCGAAAAATGTCATTAACAAAGTGTTGGAACACCGCCGGGGCATTAGTCAGACCGAATGGCATGACAAGGTTCTCATAATGCCCCTCCGGAGTGTTAAACGCCGTCTTCCACTCATCCCCCTCCTTCATCCTAATCAGATTGTACGCCCCCCTGAGATCCAATTTAGAGAACCATTTGGCGCCCACGATCTGATTAAAGAGATCGGGAATAAGTGGGAGCGGATACGGATCTCGGACCGTAATCCGATTAAGTTCACGGAAATCCAGGCAAGGGCGTAGGCCTCCATCTTTCTTCTTAACAAAGAAGAACCCCGCGGCCACCGGTGAAGATGAAGGTCTAATATGCCCCTTAGCCAGACTTTCTGAAATATAATCCTTCATGGCCTGCCTCTCAGGACCAGAAAGGTTATACAACCTAGCTTTAGGTAACTTGGCCTCAGGGAGCAGTTTTACAGAACAGTCATACTCGCGATGAGGAGGTAGTTCCTGACACCCTTTCTCCGAGAATACATCCTCAAAGTCCGCCAGAAATGGAGGTAAGACCCTAGGAGTAACCGTACCGATGACCGTATTCATGCAGTTTTTATTACAGAATTTACTCCATTGGCTTATCTCTCTGGATTGCCAATTAATAACCGGGTTATGCTTAGTTAACCAAGGAAGGCCCAACACTATAGGAGTGGGAAGGCCCTCCAACACGTAGCAAGACAACAGTTCTTTATGTATCGCCCCCACTTGAAGTTTTACGTTATGCACAGCTTGCAAAAAAACTTCCCTGACCGAGATGCCTGGCATCGATCGAGAATATGGGGATGGGTTTAGCCAACTCACTCAATCGCATACCTTGAACCCGGGCAAACCGAGCGTCCACCAGATTAGCCCCGGCCCCACTATCCAGAAGAACAGATATCCTCTCAGTTCTCGTACCCACCACCACCTCCGCCGGTACGAGAAACTGAGACGAACCTAGGGACGAAATACCTACTCCCAGATTGCCGTCCACCACACAACCTGGGATCAACAGTTTTCCGATGACTCTTCACTCTGCAAGGGACGGGATGGACACCCCCCAATAAAATGTCCCTTTCTCCCGCAGAGGAAACACCTTCCTGTCTTATGGCGCACCACCGGTCCCCTCCCCCGAAATGATGTCCCTCCTAATTGCATAGGCTCCTCTGGACTGACCAGGGGAACCACCATATGAGGGGACCTTGTAGGAGGTGGAGTCATCACAGGGGGTGGAGTTATCCCGCACCTCTCCCGAAGCCGTCTGTCAATGCGAATAGCAAGGGCCATAGCGGCTTCCAGTGACTCGGGAGAGTCATACTGTGCCAACACATCCTGTAATTTGTCGGATAAACCTTGACAAAACTGGCTCCTAAGAGCCGGGTCATTCCACTGGGTGTCAGTGGCCCACCTACGGAACTCCGAACAGAATTCCTCTGCTGGACGATCTCCCTGCTGGATCCTACGTAACTTAGATTCAGCAAGGGAGATCCGATCCGGGTCATCATATACAAGACCCAGAGCAGCAAAAAACCTATCCACTGACTGGAGAGCCGGGGAACCCGGGGGAAGAGAGAACGCCGAAGATTGTGGGTCCCCTTGTAGGAGCGAGATGACAATTCCCACCCTTTGTTCTTCACTCCCCGATGACCGAGGCCGCAGCCGAAAGTACAACTTGCATGCCTCCTGGAAAACAAAAAACTTGTCCCGCCCCCCAGTGAACCTGTCAGGGAGAGCTAATTTAGGTTCTGGTCCGGCTTGCTCCTGAGGATACAAAACCTTGGACCTAACGTCCGCCAGCTCCATGGACAAACTCTGCAACTGCCGAGCTAGACCGGCTACTGGATCCATGGTAGCTGGAGAAAATCTAAGTGGTCGGTGAAAATGTCACGCTGTCTCTGTGTACTGGAGGTAGGGGGCCTAAGCTGACCCTAAGCTGGGGCCCTGACTAATCCATCTACCTGGAGGTACTGTTAAAGGTACAGAGGTCCAGGCCGCCAGCGTAACCCCTACCTCCTGAGGATCCCTGCACCTAAGTAATCTAGTCCTGAGAAGGACCCCTGATCACAACAAAAGGGGACAGGTAATAATATGCCCACACTCAGTACTTAGACGAACGAGACAGTACAAGGGTAAAACCAAAACCACCTTGCATACAAAAACTACACAACTACAACAGAGGGAACACCAACGGGAAAGGAGATAATTGATAAAGCGAGGAAGGGAAAAAACACTCTAAATACACTTAGCTCTGAAACTCCAAATACCACGATCCGCTCTGTTAGTCTGCATGAAATGCTCTCACCGACACTTCCCCAACAGACCGGCAGGCATTTGAAGGAGTCCCACTACAGCAGCATTGATTGCAGTTGGGCGAGGCTGGACCTCGTCTAGAACAGAGAGAGAGAGAGTTAACTCCCTCATGCCGAAAAACACAAAGCACCAAAAACTCAGCTGCGAGAAGTCAGGCTGTGTAATCGTGACGATCTTCGTGGCGACACACCCGTGACAGGGGCATTAAAACTGTCTTGTTAAGCTACTGCGACCTTCACCACTTTTCCAAGGGGCATTAAAACCGTCTTGTTAAGCTACTGCGACCTCCACCACTCTTACAAAGGGCATTGATATTGTCTTTTTATTCCATTGCGACCTCCACCATTCTTCCAAGGGGCATTAAAATCGTCTTGTTAAGCTACTGCGACCTCCACCACTTTTCCAAAGGGCATTAAAACCACCTTGTTAAGCTACTGCGACCTCCACCACTTTTCCAAGGGGCATTGATATTGTCTTTTTATTCCACTGCGACCTCCACCATTCTTCCAAGGGGCATTAAAAACGTCTTGTTAAGCCACTGCGACCTTCACCATTTTTCCAAGGGGCATTAAAACCGTCTTGTTAAGCTACTGCGACCTCCACGTCTCTTCCAAGGGGCATTAAACCGTCTTGCTAAGCTACTGCGACCTCCACCACTTTTCCAAGGGGCATTAAAAATGTCTTGTTAAGCTACTTCGACCTCCACATCTCTTCCAAGGGGCATTAAAACCATCTTGTTAAGCTACTGCGACCACCACATCTCGTCCAAGGGGCATTAAAACCGTCTTGTTAAGCTACTGCGGCCTCCACTACTTTTCCAAGGGGCATTAAAACTGTCTTGTTAAACTACTGCGACCTCCACGTGTCTTCCAAGGGGCATTAAAACCATCTTGTTAAACTACTGCGACCTCCACCATTCTTCCAAGGGGCATTAAAACAGTCTTGTTAAACCACTCTGAACTCCACAGCTCTTCCAAGGGGCATTGAAATGTTGTTTTTAATTACCTCTAACCTCCACGACTCTTCCAACGGGCATTGCATTTCCTCATAATTTTAGTCAGCTTTTGCTTTTCAATGCATAGGCGAACACTAAGGGAGACCCACTCCCCAATAATGGGTAGAAGGTTTTTAGTATGCTGTAATCCACGTCTGTTTCAAGGGGCATTGCAGTTCCTCATAATTTTTGGAAAGCCTTCCATTCACTGCTTAGGCCAACAGTGTACAGGAGACCCAGTTGCTATAAATGGAAAAAAGGGTCTAGCTAAGGCCCTCTGACCTCCATGTCACTTCCCAGGGGCCTTGCAGTGCCTCGAAATTTTTGGTAGGCATTGCACTCACTGTATGCCCTATAACTGTGTAGCCGAACCGCTCCTTTTGGTTCAGAAACATATCCTGCAAGACATGTGTGGTTGACTGGCCTGATATTGATGTGAATGGTCCCTGTTCCTCCCGCTCTTTCTCCTTTGCCACCACCTCATCCATCATTCATCACCTGAAGCTTTGTTTTAACGGGAGTCATAGAACTGGGATAGTAGCAGGAAAACATCCAGCAATCCTCGGAGGAGGTAGGATATGCTCCAAAACGCTGACCACCTCAGGCCTAGCCGCTACTACATACATGCGCTTGCATTCCAAGGAACAGAAAGCTAAGGAGATGGATGGCCTCATGATCATGAATAATTTACTCGTTGTGTAGGAGGCTGACCACTGCTGCTGTCTACCTTCTGAACTTTGTGTTGAAGCCTGATTGACCCAGGACCCGCAATCCTTTATGTCTGGAGGACGTGTTGCATCCCAGTGTCCAACTGTGTCCCTGCTTCCACAATATTAGGCGGCAGTCAGATGGACCATCCCTGGCCACATTCACTTATCCACGTGTTTGTGGTTAGGCTGTCCTTCAAATAGGGGCGGCTGGGGACTGTTCATGGACACCCGGCCGCCCCCTGGCGGCTGGGGACCGAATGTGGACACCCGGCCGCCGGGCGGCTGGGGACTGAGTATGGATACCAGGCCACCGACGCAGCCATGACATGGTGGTCGGCGTCTGCCTCCACATGCCTAAAAGGCCCAATTTCAAGTGCAAGCAAGCTAGCAGTATGGTATTGCAGCCTGGGGGTGGGTGTCAGGTTGCACACTTACGCTTGCATTCCAAGAAAACAAAGCAGATGCTAACTTCTATCATCATCATCATGCTCCTCACCTTGGCACTCTCAACTCCCCTGATGGAGAAGCCAGGGCCCACCGGAGGAGTCTGTTTCTCTGGTGGGCTCGTCCAATGCTGCCCTAAAGCAGGCCAGGCTAAGAAAAGTGTTGGGAAAGTTCCCAGGAGAAATAGGGGCGGCTGGGGACCGTTTATGGACACCCGGCCGCCCCCAGGTGACTGGGGACCGTGTGTGGGCACCCGGCCGCGGGGCAGCTGGGGACCCAGTATTGACACCCGGCCGCCCCCTGGCGGCTGGGGACCGAGCGTGGATACCCGGCCGCCGGGCGACTGGGGACTGAGTATGGATACCAGGCCGCCGACGCAGCCATGACGTGGTGGCCAGATTCCGCCTCCACATGCCTAAAAGGCCCAATTTCAAGTGCAAGCAAGCTAGCAGTATGGTATTGCAGCCTGGGGGTGGGTGGGTGGCAGGCTCCATACTTGCGCTTGCAATGCAAGGAATCGGGGAGGTACAATTGAACACTGCCCTGGGACAAGGACTTGCACGGGTATAGTTGCAAGTCTGCATCTTCTGATGCGGCAAGGATCACTTCTGATGGGCACACTTTTAGGCAGTGACCTGGGTGTCAGAGATGCTTCCAGGGGTCTTCCCCATGCTGTTCCCAAGTCTTTTCAGCACTGTATGCATGTGTCACACAGCACATGGCCAGATAAGGTTGTAAAATGTTAAAATGACATTTCACGGTGAATGCATTTGTCATGGTTGAAAGCAATATAAAAGTGCAAAAACGCATAAAAAATGCTACTTGTGAACATAGCCCAAGGCGTGGAGGAGTATTTTTGTTTTTGGTTATTTATTTTACCTTATACACAAGTCTTTACCCTGGAAAGTAAGTTCCTTAACATATTTCACAGGAAAACCGTTTCAGTTTCGTTTTTGAACGTTTTATTGTGAGCCCGTAAAAGTGGTTTAATACCTCTGACCATATTGCTGACAGCAGTGACCTGGGGGTCAGAAATGCTTCCTGGGGCAATCCCCATGCTGTCCCCATGTCATTTGAACACTGTCACTATCTCTTTGGGCACTTTTTAGGCTTTCTACAGACTGCCGGGGGTGCTGCCGCAAAAATGCTCGGGTCTCCCATAGACTAACATTGGGCTCGTTGCTCGGGTCGAGCACCCGAGTATCACGGTGAGCTCGGCCCGAGCTTCGAGCACCCGAGCATTTTAGTGCTCGCTCAACACTAGTAGAAACCTAACAAATAATGAAGAGATAAAGTTTATAGAGCTTCTAAATCTTCACATGCATATGTCTGAATAACAGACAGTACACTTATTTTACCAGTGGGTCCAAAGCAAAAACTACAACAGCGCCCACACCTTCCATGTGCTATATATAATACTGGTGACTTCTTATGTTGGACAGGAGCCTTTGAGACCGAGTGCGGCCAGTACCTCTGCACCCCTTATAGATTCACCCCTCTACTTACCTAATATTATTCCTGAATGTTAGAGGAATGATTTACCTGCATAAAAAGATACAGTTTGAGATGCATCTCTTTATGGCTAAGAGTAGAGATCGGCGGCTCGATTCGCAGGATTCAGGTTCATCGGCCAGGTCAGTAGTCTCTGGCCACTGGAAAAGCATCTTGTGAATATCTTATGTTCCAGGATGCCTAGTGACTCGCCCAGGGGGATATGGGGGACTCAGTACCCGGGCCTTTACCTTCTTGGGAGGTCACAGCTGTCGGCTTCCTGGCCCATACTCTGGGGTCACTTTTTAAAAGGGGCTTGTCACTCGATGGGATGAATATTAGTTTTGTCTCGTGACGCCACCTGTGGTTCCTGGTAATGGGTACCAGCGCTGCTGCAGACCTCCGGGGTTGATGGGATGGCAGCTGGGATGCTTTGGCTCCCCACAGGTGGAGTGGGCCCCCGGGGCAGGGTTGATAGAAGGGATGCAGGTGAGAGGTGGCCCAGTCGGATCAGGGGGAATGATGGACACGCACATAGGGGATTCGCTTCAGTACCTTTACTGGTGTAACGGCAGGTATGGTCCAGGGTACTCAATAGGAAGGGTGCACTTCTGGACTCTCCCCAGTGAGCGGGTGGTAGGCCTCCTCATCCGTTTCTTCCTCTCTCTAAAGCTCCTGGCCAGCCTGGAACTAGGCCTAGCTTCTGTGCTGTTTCACTCTCTCACCTGTCGGCTTGGTAGTAGAACTTTTCTCTGGCAACCACTATCTCTGGACGCTGGGGCCTTCGTGGTTCCTAGTTCTGTAAATGATTATAGCTTCAGGTTGACCAGGGGTCTGTAATCCTCCTGGTATGCCGGTTATCCCTACTGGGTGCAGAGGACCCTGTAGGCGTGGACCCGGTGTCCGGCTTGTGTCCTGGGGTGAGCTTAAGGTGCTCCTCTGCCCTCTTAACTCCTCTTTCCTCTCCTTGCCTCCGGCCACACTCTAGGCCCTCGGGCTTCAGCACGTGCTTTGGGCCCTGGCTTGCCCTCAGCACAGCAGCACAACAAGTGCTGCCCCTTCACTGATCTCAAGTGCCAGCACACTCTGCCTACCTAACTCCACCCTCCAGTATGTATATCCCTAACAGGGCTCACTCTTGTGGTATGAGGTGGAAGGGTGGAGGTGTCTGTGTGTACTGAGGGCCTCTTGTGGAGAAGTCCGTCCATGCACCCTTTTGGGTCCTGTGGTACCTGTAATAGCAGGGTGCCACACTAGTGTGGTTTTTGACTAGCTGAGTTAACGAATCATCTTCTGTGCGTCACGCCGCAATGATGACATTGCGGCAGCTTGGCAAATGAAAAGTCGTGCCGGGGGGATTGTGGAAGGTAAAAGATTTGCAGAGATCCTGTCCAACACTGACCTTATCGATGTACCATAGCCCTGAAAATTGATCTGCCTAGCTCTAGTTAAGAGCTACCAAACTCGGCTGCCAACCTGATTTTTTTGGGGGGGAAACACAGACAGTGAACAGTTTTTATGGGCACATTAAAAAAGCATAATAATCCACAAATCTTTTAAAATACTATGCCAGCAGTTCCAATTCTTATGGACAATCCCTGGAACCCAACCTCAAAAGTTGGGAAATTCATGGAAATTAGGCACAAAAGGGAGCATTTTTGATTATTTGGGGCATTTTTAGCCAGTCCATAAATAAGCCTAATATTGGTATTATGTTATAAGTGATATATGTCTGTAGCTTAGAAGACTGATATCAGAACATTAATGGCATTTATTGTTCCTTGTAAATATCACAAAATTCTTTACAAATTTCTCCAGCTTAAAAAAAGTAATTGGAAATAAAAGTGGAATTTTATAACATATTGTCCAGGAAGTTTATGCCCATCTGGCAACCAGGCACCAAGCTTCTCCACCACTGCCACTGGTCCTAAAATATTCTAGTATTACCTGAGCATTCACTGAGATTGTGGCTATGGAGTTGGGGAATGCGGGGGTAATCATATTGTTCACCATAGTGGTTAAAATGTTCAATAGTTTAGACTCTAGAATTGAGCTAGTGCAGAGCCAGGGCCGACGTCAGCACCCGGCGCACCCGGACAAGTGCCGGGGCCCTGAGCAGGCGGGGGGGGGCCCTCGCCTTGCTATGGGACCCGTGAGCAGAGGAGAGTTGTGCCAGCACCCACTCCCCCCTCTTGCTCAGGGCCCCGGCACCCGCTGCAATACTTACCTCTCCGCAGCAGGTCCTGTCTCTTCCGCAGCTGCTGCACTGTGACGTCTCAGGTTAGAGGGCACGGTGACGTCTTTACACCGGCGACATTGAGGAGTCCAGAGCCGTGGCAGCAGGTGAGAAGTGAGGTGAGGATATGATTTTTTTTTTTTATTGTATGGGGGCATGGGGCATTATAAGGGAGGGGGTGTGTGTGTGACATCCTGCATGGGGCATTATAAGCGAGGGGGGGTGTGACATCCTGGATGGGGCATTATAAGCGAGGGGGGTGTGACATCCTGCATGGGGCATTATAAGGGAGGGGGGTGTGACATCCTGCATGGGGCATTATAATGGGGGGGTGTGACATCCTGCATGGGGCATTATAAGCGAGGGGGGGTGACATCCTGCATGGGGCATTATAAGGGGGGGTTTGACATCCTGCATGGGGCATTATAAGGGAGGGGGGTGTGATATCCTGCATGGGGCATTATAAGGGAGGGGGATGTGTGACATCCTGCATGGGGCATTATAAGGGGGAGGTGTGACATCCTGCATGGGGCATTATAAGGGGGGGTGACATCCTGCATGGGGCACTATAAGGGGGGTGTGACATCCTGCATGGGGCATTATAAGGGAGGTGGGGTTAGACATCCTGCATGGGGCATTATAAGGGGGGAGGTGTGACATCCTGCATGGGGCATTATAAGGGGGGGTTGACATCCTGCATGGGGAATTATAAGGGGGGGTGACATCCTGCATGGGGCATTATAAGGGGGGACATTCTACATGGGGCATTATATGGGGGGAACAGCCTGCATGGGGCATTATGTGCGGGGAGCAGCCTTCATGGGGCATTATGTAGGGGGAACAGCCTGTGTGGGGCATTATGCGGGGGGAACAGCCTGCTTGGGGCATTATGTGGGGGGGAACAGCCTGCGTGGGGCATTATGTGGGGGGAACAGCCTGTATGAGGCATTATGTGGGGGGAACATTCTGCATGGAGCATTATGTGGGGGCACAGCCTGCATGGAGTGTTATATGGGGACCAATATTCTGTATGGAGCATTAATTGGGGGCCAGTATCCTGTATGGAGCGTTATATGGGGGCCAGTATCCTGTATGGAGTGTTATACGGGGGCCAGTATACTGTGTGGAGCGATTCGCCAGTTTCTGAGCTATTGTAGAATTTACAATAGATATCGCTCATGTAATGTAAGAAGTGAAATCTTTGCATTGTACTATATATATATTTCTCTGCCGTACCTTTGCATCATGAATCGTGGTATGTGTTAAAGGGGCCCACTGAGACTCTTTCGCCCAGGGCCCACAAAAACCTGGAGCCGGCCCTGTGCAGAGCACTACTGTGTTCCCTATTAGTGGGCCGCTATTAGACTCCTATGGTATCAGCATATCTCCGTACTGAAAAAATAGATCGGTGTTGCAATTCTAAATGACCAGTCCTTTGCTCTTGACATAATTTGTCTGGGAGATTCAGGAGGCCCATATATACTTTAGACTGTTGATATCGGCGGGTTCGGCAGACTTTTGTCCAAAGTATATGGAGGCCTTTAGATTCCTGTGCAGAACTTGTGTCTGGTCAATTTTTTCCCTATCGGCACAAAAGGAATCTCATTTTCATGATTTATGGAATGGAATGCCCAATGGTAAAACCACTGACACGGTACTGTTTAAGGATTTCTCAGGAAAAGGGGCTCCTTCCCTATCCCTCAGGGGAGTGCCCTAGTATATCCCTGTCCCCCGGATTACCCCAGAAGGTGGAGACGCCCGGGTCACGTGCCTTGCTATGCTCCTGACTTACCCTTATCTGTTCCCTTCCCCATCCAGGAAGGAGTGAGGCCAAAGTGTTTAGGATTACACTACCAAGACAGATAAGGGAAGACAGACAGGGATAAATGAAAACTGCAATTATACAAAATACACTCATCAAACAACAGAGTGGAACACAGGTGAGGGTTAGGAAGGTTAAACGAAATACGTGTGGATGAGGATGAACACCCAAACAAACTCCACACAGAAATATCCAGAGCAACTCTCCAAATGCCAACTCCAAACATCAAACAACTCCTCCAACTCCAAACCAGGCAGAATGAACTATCACTATAGCAATTCCCAAATGTCAGTGGCGAGCATACTGTATATAGCAGAGGAGAGTGTCCAACGCAGAACAGCTGAGGCAATCCTTGTTGGAGAGCTCCAAGAGATTATCTGAACTGATTTAACTCTAGCAAAGAAAACCTGCACTGTTTAGTATGATGGTGAAGTGGTTCTAACCAGTTCAGGAGTTTTGGTAACCAGATGACGCGATCTTCTGGCTCCTCTCTGTCACGGTATACCAGTGACAACCACCCTGCTTAAAAACTTGGACACTTGACCTGGCTCAGTATGGAAAAAAGAGAAAGTTGTTGCGAGAAATCTCTGATGGTTGGTTATCTCCCATATGGATAAAGGATGTGACATTGTAAAATCTAACATACTGACCCATATTTTCCCCTAAACACCTGATTGCACTTTCGGGAAGCCACTTAAAGATGATCACAAATCATACAAATTAGCTGGTCCTGCTAACATTTGCAGATTTGGCTTTCAGGTATGCAAAATTTAAAGAAAACCTTCTATGAACAGTCAGTCAGATCCTGTATATGATGGCGGGCCAACTTACCGTCACGGTTCTTTTAACTTTCAACACTTTCTTATAAGTCAAGTATTTATATTATAGTACAGACGGTTTTGCTGGAGGTTCTTAATGTTCTTTCGTTGTCATTTCTAGTTAGATCAGTGTCGATGAATAAATAACAATGTTTGCTAAATATGCATTACTGCCTCGTAGGAAAAGTCTTTTACCAACCTCCATGAAGCAAGCGTACGCGTGTGTGGGAGTATGTACACTGAAGATGCTATTTCTCAATGCTAAACTTTTAAGTATGTATTTGGCTAAAGACTGAATATTAATAATTACTTAATGATCTCGATGATATGAAATCTTGGATCAACTGCTTAAATATTAACACAAACTTTAAAAGTGAAGCAAATTGATGTTTTAATTTTTCAGCATCATCATTATTAATTATAGCCGGAATCCATTCACTTTCTAATGATGAAAAAGATTTAAATGGACAGTTTTAGAGATGAGGAGGTAATAGCTTCTTGTGATTCACTTACTACCCTTTTCGTAACTTAGCAAACATCCCCGGTCTATGGAAAATGATCTGTGCTCTTCTAAGTTCCTGGGTTTTGCTCCAGGGCTTGGCAATTTTATGGCATGGCAACTGGGCATTTTTCCCAAGTCCTCCACTTTCCTAGATATCTCCCAAAATACAGATCTCAGAGGCAAAACTTTTGTCTCCAAGGAAAATCTTTAACAGAACTACATTACTCACAAACCTTGTGTATTTTACAAAACTGATATCTATACATGAATGTGTCCTTCCTTACCATTCTTGGACTCAGGGGTGGACATACCATTGGTGCAGCCTGTGAAGCCACACAGGGGCCCAAGAGGTAAGGGGGGCACTACTATATTCAAAGCAGGTGGAATTGTGCATTATCACGATCTAGTGGCCTGCAAAGGGTCCATATACTGTTCTTGCACAGGAGCCTCTTCTGTCTGTGTTCGCTTGTACTTGGACTGATATATTGCTTGGTGATGTAAGGCTGCATGCATCTGCTCGATCTTGAAGCTCTCGGCGGGGGCGCAGTGTTTGTGCTGATGTTAATACCAGAGGAGGTCTGGACTCTGCAGTTATGGAGTCAGCAGAGCGGTAGTGATTTTTCTGCCCTCTGCTCCTCAGCACTCGGCCCCCCACTCTGCAATGTTATGGGGTCTCCACTTCGGGCTGAGTTGCTGTGGTTCCTTCCACTTCTCAATAATACAAACTCACAGGCGATGGGGGAAGATTTAGGAGGCAAGAAATGTCATGAATGAACTTGTTACTCCAGTGGCTCCTATTACAGGACTGTGCTGGTATCAGTGAGCTCTGCACCACCGGCCGTTCTGTTACATGTTAGTAATGGCAGACAGCATGGCGGGGGGCTGGATGTTATTCACTGGGGGAATGGTGCCGAATGTTTTACATAGGGGGCAAGGGGCTGGATTCTA
This sequence comes from Phyllobates terribilis, assembly GCF_046119375.1. NCBI lineage: Eukaryota > Metazoa > Chordata > Amphibia > Anura > Dendrobatidae > Phyllobates > Phyllobates terribilis. The sequence goes on from NW_027362767.1 coordinate 381,907,008, forward strand.
TATTCCTGGGGCAAGAGGCTGGATGTTATACATGATGGGGGGGGGGGGGCGAGGATCCAGATGGTATACACCGTGGTGGGTGAAGGGCCAGATGTTATACACCAGGGAGCTAAGGTGCTGATGTTATACACTGGGGAGGTGAGGGACCAGAAGTTATACACTGGGGAGGCATGGGAACAGATGTTATACACAGGGGATGCTAGGGACCAGATATTATACACCGGGGAGGCTAGGGACCAGATGTTAAACACTGGGGAGACAAGGGACCAGATGTTATTCACTGGGGAGGCAAGGGGCCAGATGTTATACACAGGGGAGGCTTGGGACCAGATGTTATACACAGGGGAGGCTAGGGACCAGATGTTATACACAGGGGAGGCTGGGGACCAGATGTTATACACTGGGGAGGCAAGGGACCAGATGTTATACACCAGGGGGGCAAGTGACCAGATGTTATACACCGGGGAGGCGAGGGACCAGATGTTATACACAGGGGAGGCAAGTGATCAGATGTTATACGCCGGGGAGGCGAAGGACCAGATGCTATACACTGGGGTGGCGAGGTACCAGATGTTATACACTGGGGAGGTGGGGGACCAGATGTTATACACCAGGGAGGCAAGTGATCAGATGTTATATGCCGGGGAGGCGAAGGACCAGATGTTATACACCGGGGAGGTGAGGTACCAGATGTTATACACTGGGGAGGTGGGGGACCAGATGTTATACACCGAGGATGCGAGGGACCAGATGTTATACACCAGGGAGGTGGGGGACCAGATGTTATACACAAGGGAGGTGAGGTACCAGATGTTATACACTGGGGAGGTGGGGGACCAGATGTTATACACCAGGAAGGTAAGTGATCAGATGTTATACACCAGGGAGCTAAGGTGCTGATGTTATACACTGGGGAGGTGAGGGACCAGATGTTATACACTGGGGAGGCAAGGGCCAAGTGGTTTAACACAGGGGAGGCTAGGGACCAGATGCTATACACAGGGGAGGCTAGGGACCAGATGTTATACACTGGGGAGGCAAGGGACCAGATGTTATACACTGGGGAGGCAAGGGACCAGATGTTATACACTGGGGAGGCAAGGGGCCAGATGTTATACACAGGGGAAGCTAGGGACCAGATGTTATACACAGGGGAGGCTGGGGACCAGATGTTATACACTGGGGAGGCAAGGGACCAGATGTTATATACCGGGGAGGCAAGTGACCAGATGTTATACACCGGGGAGGCGAGGGACCAGATGTTATACACTGGGGAGGCAAGTGATCAGATGTTATATGCCGGGGAGGCAAAGGACCCGATGTTATACACCGGGTAGGCGAGGTACCAGATGTTATACACTGGGGAGGTGGGGGACCAGATGTTATACACCAGGGAGGCAAGTGATCAGATGTTATACGCCGGGGAGGCGAAGGACCAGATGTTATACACCGGGGAGGTGAGGTACCAGATGTTATACACTGGGGAGGTCGGGGACCAGATGTTATACACCAAGGATGCGAGGGACTAGATGTTATACATCAGGGAGGTGGGGGACCAGATTTTATACACCAGGGAGGCGAGGGAGCAGATGTTATACAATAGGGGCGAAAAGCCAGATGTTATTTACTGGAAGCAATAGGGCCAGATGTTATACACCGGTGGCAATGGGACTGAATGAAAAACCTGACATGTGTCCCAATGTTTTAGTCCACATAGTGTACTTTATTCACTGTAATAAATACGTATTATTTTGCACAGTGTTAGCAAATCCCAGCTCACCCCATCTAAACTTTTCGTAGATTGCTACAGACATCCAGTTCTTGTGATGCTCACTAAAGTCACCATAATTAACCTTTAAAGGCAATATTGTTGGCCGATTACACTCAATGACCATCCATGCAGTAACCCATAAAAAAAGAGTATAGCCAAGAGGACATAAAATTACACAACATTTTCCTTTCTGTCACTTGGCTTTAGTGACTGGCAGGGATTACAGAAGTGGAGCCCCCACCAAGTGTCCCCTTCTGGTTTTCTTTAAAGTCAACATGGATCATTACAGTTTTGTTAATCACCAACAATTTGGTCACCCAGCAAAGACAGAGCATGAGATAAAGTAGCACAGCATTTTCCCAGCTATCACTTCGTTCAACTGATCATTGGCAGCATGGTGGTTGGACTCCCATTGAACGGTGACCCTTACTTGGCCATCAATCAAGTGGTGAAACTGGAGATTGTGAGGTATGCTGGTCTTCATGGTTTTTTTTTGGGTCCTTGGGCAAAACATTCAGCTATTTCTCTTCTACACTGCAATGAGCTTGCAAAATGTCATGCTCTCCACTAAGTATATGTAATCAGCTTATCTTCCAGTTCGTAGCACATTAATTGTCAGAATACTAGACTAGGCACTGAGCCAGCAAGAGAAGTCATGCACAAAGACAAATTCACAATTCATATACCTTGAATGTAATCAAACAGACTGTAAAATGTGTAATCAAAGATTATTGGTTCTGGTAGAGATGGAAGAAATTGTCGCGATCAACAGATGTGAGTAAAATTGGTCATTGATGATCACTGTGGTTATTCGGAGCATCTTGCTTATTTGGTGGCTCGAGACAAAAACCATGATACAAAATGCAATTTTATTAGTCCATTATATATCACCCCGCGCCTATAGAATGTTTTCACTAAATACATAGAAAATAATCTGGTTTACGCACCAGTACATGCAACCAATGAGTAAAATGAATAATCAGCCCTTTTCTTCTTGCATTCAGGACTGACCGCATGAACACCTGCGCCCCACGTTCCCTCGCCTGCCGTAATCACCAGCTACAAAATATTAAAAACCTTGCAAGGTGTTTACCGTGTTTAAATGAGCAAAATCTCCCCAAAGTGTGCGGAAATATCGGAAAATATATATTAAAAAACAGCCTGTAAAATACCCAGATGGAGGGAAATGTGCAGCCGGAACAGATGGTCGGTTTATATCATCATTTTATTGAGTCGCAGACTTTACCGAGACAGTTACATTGGAAATATTAACACGGAGAAGCAATTTCCAGTTACAGCTTTTCTCAGCTTTTTTTTTTCTCCCTCAGCACCAAAAATGTTTATTTTGGAAATTTGATGAAATCTCACCGCACTGAAGATATTAAAAGAGTATAATCTACATACCGAAGAGGATAGGTGGAGGCAAGTAATTACTATCAGTAATTTGTTGAAGGTAATGTATTATGGCATTTTGAGTTAATAAAAGTGGTCCTGTGTTTAGGGGATTTTAATAAATTTTTGGAGCAGTGATTAACTCCAGCATAATGTACTAAGTGCCTAAAGTGAACCTTGTACAGTTAGCTTGTAGACTAAACAACCATGTTAATGTGCACTTGAGCTAGCTACTAATACCAGTTAAAGAGGACCTCTTACTTGATTTTTTTAATTTAAATTGACTACCTCCTTCAATTGCTGTTGCTCCACTGATTCCGGATCAATTTTTCTTTTTCTTCAATGCCCCTCAATTCCAAAGTTATGCCCCTCGGAAATAAAGATGAATATTTTCCCTACGACAACTGTGCGTATACCACAGAACTTTCACATGCCTGCACATGACTGTGGCAGACTTGACATAGATTTTGGCAATACATAGCCAGGCTTTAATGTTTTTCTTTGTAAGAAAAGGCTACTGTCATGCCACCCTACCCCACAGGCCAGATAGGAAGAACATGTGAGATTGTTGTCACATGCAGTATACAACCAGGAATTGCCAGAAATTCCTGCAGCTCTTTAACTGTTGTTGTAGGCCTCTTGGCTGCTTCCCGGTCAAATTTTAGTCTTGTTTTTTTTATCAATTTTTGAGGCATGTCCATTTATAGGTAATCTTACTATTATGCCAAATTTAAGCATTTTCTTGATGATGTCTTCACAGTGCTCCATGGTATATCTCAGGCTTTTGAATCTGTTTTTGTATCCTTTTCCAGCTAATAATTTTCAACAATGAGATCCTTTTGCTGTGTTGTAAGCTGATTATGACCATGGCTTTTGCTGTAAAATGCAACTAAGAAAATGTCAGTAAAATCCTACTACAACAGCTACATTTATTATAGGGTTAATCATTATCCTTTTAAATAATGGTAGCTGTGCACTGACTACTATTGAACATGAGTATAAATGTGATTATCTAATTCTGAACACAACCACATCACCAGGGGGAGGGTGTGACCATATTATTTTAGTTTGTTTCGCAATGGTTTTGTATAGATTATGGGGAACATTAAACATAGAATAAGTTCCAAAATGATTCTTCTTTGTATAATTGTTTTGACGCGCCCCTGGGCCTGTGTCGCGCTTCGTTGCGCACGCGGGAGCTTACCCGGAGCCGGATCTCTTTAGGGTTGTAGTCTCGTGGCGGTGATCCAGTCCGTGCCCAGGGAGTCAGACTAAGTGGCGCTGTATTAGCGGTAGATGTTGGACGACTACGCCACCCGTTGAGTACAGCTAAGGAGCTGCTGCTGCAGGGCAGACCGCTGAGGCCGGTGGTAGGATTGTGCAGCATGATAGTATAACCCCCAACGGGAGGGGTATGGCCTCAGGGCAGCCGACGTGGATGATGGGTGTAGCAGGAACCACTCGGAGACGGTACGGTGTAGTTCAGGGTCTTTACTGGTGACAACGATAGACCCTCCCGGAGTACTGGCTAGCGATTGGGGCCTGGTCAGTCCTTGAGCAGATGGGATCTCCCCTGGCCAGGCGGAGTTGTAGGCCTCCCAAACTAACGATACTCTTCCGGCTACCTTGCTAGAGGCGGGTATAAGTAGCCCACGTCCCTGAGTGTACCGTGTGGTGCTCACCCGTATGGCCGGTGACTCGGGGCCTTCTAGTAGCTTCCGCTCCACGACGGCGGTGCTGGTCCCACGCGTGTGACCGTGCCTTCGGGTTTCTGGGCCAGAGGACCTGCAATCCCCTGCCGGTCGGTTTCTGCTGCTGGATAGGAGTTAGTCCCCACAGCCTCGGACTCCGGGTCCGGTGATAACTTCTCAGTCAGGGCGAGCTCTGCAGCTGCCAGCCCCTGACTCCTTGTAGCACTGCTCCCACAGAGCTCCTGATGTTCTTTTCCTATATCTGCTTCTCTGTCTCTACTTCTTCTCTACTCACTAACCCTGCCTCAGCCCTAGGTTTATATAGGGGAAGTTCTTCCCCTCCCAGGACTGGGCAGGAGGTGTGGCATGCATAGGATAGCTGACCAAGAGACCTCCCACCTTCTCTCAGACATAACATTGCTGTTACTGTGGAAACCAGACCCCTGGGGTGCCACATTCCCCCCTAGTGAAATTTAGTAATCCGGGACTAAACATATTTGTAGAAAAACATAACAAGGTATAAACAATAATAATACAATAAGAAAAACACATAAAGATGGTTACGGCGTGTCCGCAACCGGGTGCAGTTTTGAAGAAAAGCAAGGTGTCCATTTCACCAAAACAGGGAGACGTAACCAGGTAGGGGTCTGTCCTGCCCCGAGTCCTTAACAGTCTTTAGTCCATTCCTAGGTTACGCTCCAACCAATTGTACAAGGATTCCCGGTAAATCCACCAAGGACTCCTAAAAATAACTAGAAACACATAATTATTTACAAGTAACAAGAAAAACAGGTAACCATGAATAAAACAACTTATACACTTCAAATCCTCCAACGTGCGGGTAACTGGCCTCTAGTGGCCCTAGTGGACCTACGGAGCTGACTGTCTAGCCCCGAACTACAGGGTGTAGGAACTGTCAAGGGTAAACTGGGCAGCTGTCCACGGGCCCTTTGGCTCACTAGAGGCATGGCAGGTTCACTATAAGCAGAGGGTTGATCCTCCTGGTCTGCTGGTGTGGGGTCTTCTGCCTCCTGGACCGGCTGTTCTTCCAGCTCTACCTGTTGCTCCGTAGGTGCTTGGGATGCTGGTTGGAGGAAGGTGAGTACGGGTACCACAACTGCGCCATTGACTTGAGTCCAAGACCGAGGGAAGTCTCCGAGCACAGTACTAACCATATCTTCCCTTTCCTCTACGGGTCGAGGGTCTTCTTGTTCCTCTTCAGGGTTCCGTAGCTGTTCGGGACACTTCTTCAGGTGATCCCGGGATACAATGGTTGTGGTTTCCCCTCCGTCTTTACTGATGGTATAGACCTTTGGGTTGTCGTGGCTTGAGGGCAGTACGATGTACGGGTCCTTCTCCCACTGGTCGTCCAACTTGTGGAGCCGCCTTTTCCTCTTCAAGACCTGCTCTCCGGGTACCAGGGGAACAGTGGGAGCATACTGGTTGTAAGTTTTCTCTTGTCTTTCCCTAGCTTGACAGAGACTTCGCTCCACGCTCTCCTGTACTTTCCGGTACTGCTGCTGCCTCTCTGTGTCCCAGTCTGCTTCTGGTGAAGTGTCCTCGGGTGTCAGGACTCCCATCTCCAGGTCAACAGGTAGCTTACCAGGTCTTGCCCTCATCAGGTAAGCCGGGGTACAGTTGGTGGAACCTACCGGGATGTGGTTGTATAGGTCCACTAGGTCGGGCAGCCTCTCAGGCCACAGACTGCGTTCTTCCAGGGGCAATGTTTTCAGAAGATCTATCACCACCTGGTTCATTTTCTCACAAAGTCCATTAGTTTGCGGATGATAGGGTGTCGTCCTTATCTTCCGGCAGCCATACAGAGTGCAGAATTCTTGGAAGACCTCCGCTTCAAAGGCAGGTCCCTGGTCTGTCAACACTTGGTCCGGGTACCCGTGTGGACGGCAGAAATGCTGCTGGAAGGCTCTAGCTGCTGTTCGAGCGGTTAAGTCCTTGACGGGGACGACAACCAAGAACCGGGAGTAGTGATCCACGATGGTTAGTGCGTAGACGTAGCCACTTCTGCTTGGGGTCAGTTTTACATGATCCAAGGCTACCAGTTCCAACGGCTGCCGGGTGACGATGGACTGCAGGGGAGTCTTCTGGCTGGCACGGTCCTTCCTTCTTAGGTTGCACGGGCCACAGTCTCTGCACCACCTCTCGATGGTTCCCCTCATGCCTACCCAGTGGAACCGCCCGCGCAGCAGGAACTCCAGCTTCTTCCATCCGAAGTGTCCAGCCCCGTCGTGGTATGCCTCCATCACCACGGCTGCGTCTCTTCGTGGCACCACTACTTGCCAGATTAGTTCATGCGTCCGGGAGTTAACCATTCGGCGGCACAACTGCCCCTTATAAAGGAACAGTCGACTGTTCTCAGCCCACAGTTGCTTGGCTTCCTCCGGAGCATCTGGGTCAAGGCGAGCCTCTGGCCGAGTCAGCATCTCCTTCACCAGTCGGACGGCAGGGTCACTGTCTTGCGTTTCCTCCCAGTTGTAGTGAGGCAAGGGGTTAAACGTAGCGGCTTGCTTACTCCTTACCCGATGGGAATACTGGATAGTCCCATGACGGTGGAACGCGGGGAGTTCGACTTCTTCCAGTCCCTCTGAATCTTCTCCTACGTCCGGTAGGTTTGGCATCCTGGACAGGGCGTCCGCGTTGGTATTGGAGCGTCCTGCCCGGTATTTGATTGTGAACTCGTAGTTGGACAGACGGGCCATCCATCTCTGCTCTAGGGCACCGAGTCTTGCCGTGTCCAGGTGTGTCAACGGGTTGTTATCCGTGTACACGGTGAACCGGGAAGAAGCGAGGTAGTGCTTAAAGCGTTCGGTGACTGCCCACACCACTGCCAGGAACTCTAGCTTAAATGAGCTGTAATTCTCAGGGTTTCTCTCGGTGGGTCGCAGTTTTCGGCTGGCGTAAGCGATTACTCGTTCTTTCCCCTGCTGGATCTGGGACAGCACGGCTCCTAGCCCGATGTTACTTGCGTCGGTGTAGAGGATAAAGGGCTGGCTGTAATCAGGGTACGCCAGGATTTCATCCCCCGTGAGGGCCATCTTCAGCTGGCGGAAGGACTCTTCTTCTAACTTCTCCCATCTGAAGGGTGGCTTCTGGTTCTTGGCCTTCCGGGACTGGCCTATCAGGAGGTCCTGCATAGGAGCTGCCTTTTTGGTGAAACCGGGGATGAATCTGCGGTAATAGCCTACCAACCCGAGGAACTGCCGCACTTCCTTTACACTGGAGGGACTTGGCCATTCCTTAATTGCGGTGATCTTATCAGGGTCGGGAGCCACTCCATCAGCGCTCACCACGTGTCCCAGGTACTGCACCTTTGGTTTCAGGAGGTGACACTTGGAGGGTTTCACCTTTAGGCCGTAGCTTGCCAGAGCTTCGAACACTTCCGCCAGGTGTTTCAGGTGGTCCTCATACGTCTTGGAATATACGATGACATCGTCCAGGTACAGCAGGACCGTCTCGAAGTTTCTGTGGCCCAGACAGCACTCCATTAATCGTTGGAAGGTTCCTGGTGTGTTGCAGAGTCCGAACGGCATGCAGGTAAACTCACTAAGTCCCATCGGGGTGGTGAATGCGGTCTTCTCCCGGTCCGCCTCTGCTACAGGAACCTGCCAGTACCCACTAGTGAGATCCAAGGTAGAGAAGAAGTTAGCAGATCTTAAAGCAGCCAAAGACTCCTCTATCCTTGGTAAGGGGTACGCATCCTTGTGTGTGATACGGTTGATTTTCCGGTAATCTACACACATCCTCATGGTGTTGTCTTTCTTTTTGACTAAGACTAGTGGAGCTGCCCAGGGGCTACAGCTATCCCTGATCACCCCAGCCTCCTTCATGTCTCTAAGCATCCCCTTGGCGTGTTGGTAGTGTGCAGGGGGTACGGGTCGATACCTCTCTTTTATGGGAGGATGGTCTCCCGTGGGGATGTGGTGTTCTACCCCCTTGACTCGCCCGAAGTCTAACGGGTGTTTACTAAACACTCTCTCGTACTCTTGAACCACCCGATAGACTCCCTGTTTCTGGTGTGAGGGAGTGGAGTCAGTACCCAAATGTAGTTGCTGACACCAGTCCTCCATTGTTTTCTGAGAGCCGTTACCTTCCTCCGGGGAAGATGGATGCAAGGGTTCTACGGACTGTATGGAATCTTGATTGATGGTATACAATTTGGCTAGCGTGGCATACCGGGGCAGGTACACTTCCCTCTTCCCGATATTTATTATGCGAACGGGCACCCTCCCATGGCGTACATTGACCACCCCCCGTGCTGTCAAAATGGTGGGCCTACTGTCTGAGTAAACTGGTTCTACCATTGCCTGGTAATCTCTACCTCTCAGACCAATAGCTGCCCGGCACCAAATCATCATTTCACTTTTCGGGGGCATGGCAATAGGGAAAGGGTCACACATTCGCACGCTACCAATCTCACCACCGGAGAGTTCTAGCTGTTGCCGTCGCATCAGTGCCCGGATCTCTTTCTGGAGCACTCGCTGCTGGCCGGAGCTGGCGTTCTTGGCAACCTGCTGTAAAAGGAAAATCACCTCTGCAAGACAATATTCATTTACATTAGTTCCTAGAGTTATCTTTGGGTGACTCTCGTGTTTGTCAATGTCTACAATGATCAGTCCCTGTGCTGCCAGTTCGACTCTACCGATTTTAATGGTCACCTCTTTAAATCCAATCTGTGGCACGGGCTGACCATTGCTGGCGATGATACTCAAGTCGTCGTCAGGGTAGCGGGTGATATCCGAGTCATTCCAGTACTGCTTGAAGAGCACGTACGGGATGGTGGTGACCTGTGACCCTGTGTCCAGTAGGGCACTCATAGGAATGCTATCCAGTACCACGGGTAAGACTGGACGTCCTCCCACATATTTGTCGCGCCAGTTCGATGGGCCTGGTGATCTTTTTCCTGGGGGTTGGCCCTCTACCCCAGGTTGTGCCAGTTTAAAGGACAGTACCTTGCCATATGTCCGGGTTGATTGCAGCGGCGGCAGATGGGTCGTCCGTCCTCGTTGTATCGGTCGCTGGGTCTTCCTCTGGCCGGTGGGGTCCTCCTTGGTCGACGCCACGGGATGTCCTCCGGTCCGGATGCCAGCTGGATCTTCCCTGGAGTGGAAACCTGTAAAGACTGCACAGTTCGGGTTAGCGCAGCAACGCTTTTAGCTAGCTCTTGGACCTGATGGTGCAGGTCTGGAGCCGGGTCATTGTTCAAAGCCTGCGCACCAGCTCCCACAGGCCCTGCCGACAAGGGCGCCGCCTCCTGGTGGTAAGTGGTAGTGGGGCGTCTGGGGGTCACAACGCCACCTGGTGCCGGTTCTCGAAGCACCCGGATGGCTCTGTCCTTGAACTGTGCAAATCCCAGATGAGGGTCCTGTAAGGCCATTGCCCGCAACTGGGTTCGGTGGGCATTGCAATATAAACCCTCTATAAATTGTTCAGTCAACAGCCTGTCTTTGTCTCCCACGCCGTCAGGGTCGGTCTGCTTAATGGCTCTCAGGGCCTCTTGTAGGTTCAGGGCATAGTCCCTTATACTCTCATGTGCCCGCTGTTTGCACCCGTAGAATCTAAGCTTGATCTCGGCTGAGGTGCGGGTATCAAAGGTGTCCCTCAGCCGGGTTAGTATCCCTGCGACAGTCCTCCCCCCAGGTGGCCAGGACTTTACCTCCCTTTGGGCTGCCCCGGTTAATTGGGCCACCAGGATGCTCACTTTTTGCTCCTCTGTGAGGGGGTACACCTGGAAGAGGCTATCCAGCTTTTCTCTAAAGTCATGCAGGGTATGTGACTCCCCTGAGTACTGGGGTAGCCAGGCTGCCCCCGGGATATAGGGCATGGTGAAAGGCATGACCGCAACAGCGGTGGCGCTGGCGGGGGTTGAAGCGGTGAAGCTCTCCTCCGTATCCGACATCCTTCTCCCCCCTAGTGGACCGTGGCCTACCTTGCGATGATCCTCTTCCGTAGGCCGCGGCTCCGCAGTGGATCGTCAGGGTTGAGGACCTTCCGTCGCGCTCCTGTGACGTCGGCGTCTGCTGGGCTCCTTCCAGGACCTTACGCAACGTCCGGACGTGAGGCGGGGCTTCAGTTCTCGCGCGCTTTCGGAGTCCACGCCCCTCTTCTTCCCGCGCGGCGTCCTCAAGATGGCGTCCAATGGCGGGAAAACTCCACGTATGGCGGGAAGAAGGCCGAAGATGGCGCCGGATGGCGGGAAAACTCCACCGATGGCGGGAAGGAAGCGGAAGATGGCGCCGGATGGCGGGAATCTTCACCACAGGTAAGTTTGAACAGTCTTTTTCAGGCACGCAGTACCCGGTGGTTGCGGGCACGAAATCCTGCCGACTACGCCAAAAGTTGACGCGCCCCTGGGCCTGTGTCGCACTGCGTTGCGCACGCGGGAGCTTACCCGGAGCCGGATCTCTTTAGGGTTGTAGTCTCGTGGCGGTGATCCGGTCCGTGCCCAGGGAGTCAGACTAAGTGGCGCTGTATTAGCGGTAGATGTTGGACGACTACGCCACCCGTTGAGTACAGCTAAGGAGCTGCTGCTGCAGGGCAGACCGCTGAGGCCGGTGGTAGGATTGTGCAGCGTGATAGTATAACCCCCAACGGGAGGGGTATGGCCTCAGGGCAGCCGACGTGGATGATGGGGGTAGCAGGAACCACTCGGAGACGGTACGGTGTAGTTCAGGGTCTTTACTGGTGACAAAGATAGAACCTCCCGGAGTACTGGCTAGCGATTGGGGCCTGGTCAGTCCTTGAGCAGATGGGATCTCCCCTGGCCAGGCAGAGTTGTAGGCCTCCCAAACTAACGATACTCTTCCGGCTACCTTGCTAGAGGCGGGTATAAGTAGCCCACGTCCCTGAGTGTACCGTGTGGTGCTCACCCGTATGGCCGGTGACTCGGGGCCTTCTAGTAGCTTCCGCTCCACGACGGCGGTGCTGGTCCCACGCGTGTGACCGTGTCTTCGGGTTTCTGGGCCAGAGGACCTGCAATCCCCTGCCGGTCGGTTTCTGCTGCTGGATAGGAGTTAGTCCCCACAGCCTCGGACTCCGGGTCCGGTGATAACTTCTCAGTCAGGGCGAGCTCTGCAGCTGCCAGCCCCTGACTCCTTGTAGCACTGCTCCCACAGAGCTCCTGATGTTCTTTTCCTATATCTGCTTCTCTGTCTCTACTTCTTCTCTACTCACTAACCCTGCCTCAGCCCTAGGTTTATATAGGGGAAGTTCTTCCCCTCCCAGGACTGGGCAGGAGGTGTGGCATGCATAGGATCCCTGACCAAGAGACCTCCCACCTGCTCTCAGACATAACATTGCTGTTACTGTGGAAACCAGACCCCTGGGGTGCCACAGTTTTACATGACAAAAACCTGACATTTTAACAGGGCTGTGTAGACTTTTTATATCCACTGCATATGTGTTGACAATGATGGTAAACTTTAGGGCTACACACAGACTTTCTACAATGTTAATGATTGATTTTAACAAACGAGTGACAGCAGTGGTCCATGACAGAACAATAAACAACAGAATTTTGATAACTTGACAGCTTAGAATGGTATACTACTTGATGACTAATAAATAATGCAATAAAATGTTTAATAAAAAAAATGGAAAAAAATATGAACATAAAAATAGAATACAAACATGAATATATAAAAATGTTTTTTTGTGAAATATTAAAAGGTGAAAATACATACAAACCAGTGCAATAAAGTTACGGTAAATCATAATTGAAAAAGCCACATCCTTAAAGGGGTTTTGTCTGGTCACAAGATATTAATGACCTTTCCCTAGGAAAGCACATGAATATCAGATTTTAGGAGTATGACATATTATGAATAGAAGCTGTTCTGCAGATCATTGCAGCAACCACTACAAAAGCAAAGGAGATGAGTAGTTAAATTTTTACATTTTGCTTCCCTGACAATTTATCGGAAAGACTGCCAAGTGTTGGACCCCCATTGATCTGATCTGAGGACCTAAGGAGTTAAGGCTTATTGGCACATTTTAGTCAGTGCTAACAAATGTAAAGAACCTGTGAACACAAAAATAGATGTCCATCAGGCTTGCTTGATGAAGAGGCCTGAGAAACCTTGAAAGCTTGCAACTTGTTACCATCTTTGCAGTTAGCCATTAAAAGGTATCAAATAGTGTTGAGCGAGCATGCTCAACACTGCTTGGTACTCGCCCGAGCATCTCGCTACTTGGGATGTTCGGCGAGCACCGATCATTTCCGGGTTACTCAGGCGGGAGCTCGGGTCTCCGCCCTGCACGTTTGGCGCTCTTTACAGGGCCAATGAACATGCAGGGATTGCCAGCCAGTCACTGTAATGCCGCAGCCATGTTGTTTGTGGGCATTACAGTGATTGGCTGGCCGCACAGAGTCACCTCGAGTATTTAATACCAGGTGCCGCCATCTTGGACACAGTCGCTCCGGATCAGACAGTGTAGGGAGCGTGCTGCTGACCTAGGGAGAGATTTATACTGCGAAATAGGTAGAGTAGGGTCTCTAAAGCCTGCCAAATCAAACAAACAGTCCTTCTCAGGACTAATATCCATCCCAGATATCAGGCAGGCAGGCAGGCTGTATAGGAGACGCAGTGGTTATACCAGCAAATGCTGCATTACAGTCCTGTGTGCTCCTGCTGGTCAAATTGCTAGACTTATTCCCCGGTCTCAGGGGCCAGGAAAAATCCTTTTTTTTTCATCTAAATCCTGTATTTTTTTTTCCCTCAGTCAGACTGTCCAAATACGCGTCTTATTAACCTTTTGGTATTCCTCCCCCCAAAAAAAAAAAATTGAGTGTGTCTGTGACTGTTCAGACACCAATATATCTGTTTAAAAGATTCTGGTGTAGGCCAGAAAAAGATAACTGTGGTTTTGCAGTTCCACGGGTCAAATCTCTGTATTATCCTTTTTTTGCCATTTTTTGCCGAAAAAAAAAACAGTAATAGTGTCTCCCTGACTGGTCAGACAAAAATATATATGTTTGAAAGATTCTGGCGTAGGCCAGAAAAGTATAACTATGGCTTTGCAGTTCCACAGGTCAAATCTCTGTATTAACCTTTTTTTTGTCATTTTTTGCCGTAAAAAAAACAGTAATAGTGTCTCCCTGATTGTTCAGACACAAATATATCTGTTGAAAGATTCTCGTGTAGGCCAGAAAAGTATAACTGTGGTTTTGCAGTTCCACGGGACAAATCTCTGTATTATCCTGCTTTTGGTATTTTTTTCCGTAAAGAAAAACAGTAATAGTGTCTCCCTGATTGTTCAGACACAAATATATCTGTTTGAAAGATTCTGGTGTAGGCCAGAAAAATATAACTGTGGTTTTGCAGTTCCACGGGTCAAATCTCTGTATTATCCTTTTTTTGGCATTTTTTGCGATAAAAAAAAGAGTAATAGTGTCTCCCTGACTGGTCAGACACAAATATATTTGTTTTAAAGAGTCTGGTGTAGGCCAGAAAAGTATAACTATGGCTTTGCAGTTCCACAGGTCAAATCTTTGTATTATCCTTTTTTTGGCATTTTTTGCCATAAAAAAACAGTAATAATGTCTCCCTGATTGTACAGACACAAATATATCTGTTTGAAAGATTCTCGTGTAGGCCAGAAAAGTATAACTTTTTAGTGTCTCCCTGACTGTTCAGACACAAATATATCTGTTTAAAAGAGTCTGGTGTAGGCCAGAGAAATAGAACTGTGGTTTTCCTCTTCCATGGTTCTAATCTCCTTTTTATTATCCTTTTTCCATTGACAGTGCGAGTGTAAGCTATTTTACTTCATTTACAATGGCAAAGCACATGGCAAGGGACGTGGAACTGGACATTCTGGTGATGGTGCGTGTAGAGGACGGGACAGTGGCCAAGGTGAAAATGTGCCATAACCAACAGCCACATCTTCTCGCTCACAGTTCTTGACCGAATTACTAGGGAAGCACACACAAAACGAGACCACTATTGCGAACTGATTAGTGTGAACAGGTTATTATTTGGATAGCAGATAATACTTCCAGTTACCTGGGCACCACCATCTCCGGTCTGTCTTCCACACGGTCAAGTTTTAGTAGCCGTGAGTCTCGGCCGCATACTCCTCCTCACCCTGATGCTCCTTCCTCCCACCATGCCGAGTGTCGTCAGACAGCAACTGATCCCACACTTGGACACTTTGAAGAGCTGTTCACTGGTCCATTTCCATATTTGTGCCCCTTGTCTGCTCTGCTTGAAGTGGTGGAAGAGGAGATCCCATGTAGCGATGCCCAAATATTTGAACAGCCACGGCCAGAGGAAGTCGACGCTGGCAATTTGTCACAAGAGGTGGACAATGACGAGACGCAATTGCCACAAAGTGAGGAGGAGGATCGTGGTGCGCAAGTGGAAGAGGAGGAGGTGGTGGATGATCTAGTAACTGACCCAACGTGGCAGGAGGACACGCAGAGCGAAGCCAGCAGCACACAGGGGGAGGGAGGCAGAGTACCCCAACAGGCAGGAAGAAGCAATGTGGTGGCCGCAGACAGAAGGCGGGAAACCGTTCCCCGTAACACCAACACGAGGGATGTAGCCAGTACAACCGGTAGGTATTTCAGAGTCTGGAATTTTTTTAAAGACTCTGCTAACAAACCCAAAAAGGCCATTTGTACCTCCTGCCATGCCTGCATCAGCAGGGATGACAAAACTACCAGCCTGACCACCACCAGCATGATCAGGCACATGGCAGCAAAGCACCCGACTTTGTGGGGTGAACCCCAGGGTCCACGACCAGTGTCAGCGGGTGTCTCCACTGCTTTTTCCGCTGTTGTGCGTGTAATAGAACCCCCTGTTGTGCGTGCAAGGAAATCCCCTGTCCATACTGCATGCAAAGATGCCCCCTCTTCTCAGTCTTCACTTGCTATGGCAGTTTCTCAAGAAACAGCATCAACGTCCACGTCCACGTCCCACCGCAGCATTCAATTGTCCATATCCCAGAGCTTGAACGAAAGCGCAAATTCGCAGCCAACGCCCCACAGGCTACAGTCCTAAATTCGCACATTGCACGACTGCTTGCATTGGAAATGTGGTCTTTTAGGCTGGTGGAGACGGAATCCTTCCGCAACCTTATGGCGGTGGTTATCCCTTGGTACTCGGTTCCCAGCCGACACTATTTTGCCCGGTGTGCCATCCACGCACTACACAAGCACGTGTCCCAAAACATCTGCCGTGCCCTCAACAACGCAGTTACTGTGAGAGTCCACCTGACAGCGGACACCTGGTCAGGGCTTGTGGCCAGGGACAGTACATCTCCCTGACGGCACACGGGGTAAACATGGTGGAAGCCGGGACCCAGTTGGACCTTGGGACGGAACACATCCTCCCCATACCAAGGACTGCGGGCCCTATGTCAGTCAGAGTTGCCCCCACAGTGTACAGTCAGCTCCTGCGCATCATCCTCCTCCTCATGTTCAGCCTCCATCTCAGATATCACCACATCAAGTTTCAAGCTGGAAGCACTGCAGTACTGCCTCAGCCAAGCGGTAACCGGCTATGCTGAAACTCATAAGCTTAGGTGATAAACCTCACACTGCTTGTGAGTTGTGGAAAGCTGTGAAAGAGCAGGCAGATCTGTGACTGAGACCGCTGAACCTACATCCAGGCATGGTCATGTGTGACAATGGCCGTAACCTGGTGGCGGCTCTGAGGCGAAGCGAGATCACACACGTACCATGCCTGGCTCATGTGCTTTACCTCGTGGTTCAGCGGTTTCTTAAATCGTACCCCGAGTTGCCAGATCTGCTCGTCAAAGTACGCCGCCTGTCAGCTCATTTTCGCAAGTCGGCTACAGCTTCCGCCGCCCTTGCTGTGTTGCAGCAGCATTTGCTGCTTCTGGCACACCGACTGGTGTGTGATGCCCCCACACGTTGGAACTCTACCTTCCACATGTTGCTAAGGATTTGTGAGCAGAAGAGAGCAGTTGTGGAGTACCAGCTGCAACAAGGCCGTCGATATTCAGGCCAGACTCCACACATAAGACTTCAGGATTGGACCTGGATATCTGACATATGTACCATCCTGACAAACTTTGAGGAGTCCACCAAGATGGTGAGTGGCGATGACGCCATCATTAGCATCAGCATCCCACTTGTCTGTCTTTTGCAACGCTCTCTGCAGAGAATTAAAGAGGAGGCATTGCCGCCAGAGTATGATGAGAAGGATCAAGAAGCCATAATGGGCAATTACACACAGCCCAGCCTCATCTCATCCCAACGTGCATTGGGGGACAATGAGGGAGAGGAGGAGGAGGAGGAGGAGGAAGAACAGGAGCTGGTATCATGCGCTGTAGACGGTAGTACCTGTACAACTGTCATACAGTCGGTTCAGCGTGGGTGGCCTGAGGACAGGGGGGAGGAGGAGGAGAGCTTGGTCAGTCGTCATCTTGGTGAGGACACGGAAGTCTTGTCCATTGCCAGTCTGGCACGCATGGCTGACTTCATGTTACGCTGCCTTAACCGTGACCCTCGCATTGTCAAAATGTTGGGTGACAGTCATTACTGGTTGGTGACACTTTTAGACCCCCGCTACAAGAACAACTTTCACTCTCTTATTCCTGAGGTGGAGAGGTCTAAAAAAATGTGGCAGTACCAGAAAGCCCTTGCTGCAGAACTGATAAAAAAATTCACATCTGAACACTCTAGCGGCAGAGGACACAGTTCGTTGACCAACCAAGGCGTACAGGCGAGAGAGACGCAACTCCAATCCAGCAGAGGCAGGGGAACACTGTCAACATTCTGGGACAGTTTTCTGAGACTCGCCCAGCATACAGGCCCTGAGGCGCTGGGTACTCTCACAAGGATCATGGGAGATTTCAACTATCCAGACATTTGTTGGGAATCTCTCTCAAGTAAAACTAACAGGTCAAGCAAATTCTTATCCTCTCTTGCTGACAACTTTATCTTCCAAAAGGTAGGGGAGAAAACAAGGGGATCTGCTACTTTGGATCTAATCCTTATAAACAGGGAGGAAATGGTTGAGGAGGTAAAGGTGGCTGGGACCCTAGGAGGCAGCGATCATGCTATTATAGAATTTTGGATAACTAGAGGAGGAAGACATGTGAAGACTCAAACTTCAAGGTTAGATTTTAGAAAGGCAGATTTTAAGAGACTCAGAAAGAGAATAGGAGGGATCCAATGGCTGGATGTCCTTAAGGACAAAAATGTCCAGGAAGGATGGGAAATTTTTAAAAATGAGATTCTCAAAGCACAATCGTTAACAATCCCGAAAAGTAGGAAGAATGGGAAGCATTTAAGGAAACCAGGATGGATGAACACAGAACTTAAACACATGCTAAAAAGAAAGAAAGAAATGTTTATTAAATGGAAAGAGGGAGGCATATCTAAAGAAGATTATAATGCAGTCTGCAGATCCTGCAGGGCACGTATCAGGTTAGCTAAAGCTGACAATGAATTAAGGCTTGCAAGAGATGTCAAAAGCAATAAAAAAGGATTTTGGGGGTATGTCAAAAGTAAAAGAAAAGTCAAAGATGCTATAGGATTTTTACAGGATGAAAATGGAGAAATGGTAAGAGAGGATGTTGAGAAGGCCGAACTTTTTAATTCCTATTTTGCATCTGTTTTCTCTCAGAAAGAAAATGTAACATCAACTGATCTTCACTGTCCTTTTAAAGGAATAGAGGAATCCAAGTTATCAGTAAACAGAAAGATTGTGAGGGAATATTTAGCTAACATAAACGAGTTCAAGTCTCCAGGTCCAGATGAATTACACCCCAGAGTACTGAAGGAGATTGTAGAAGAAATTTTAGAACCACTCTCCATAATCTTTGAAAATTCTTGGAGAACAGGAGAAGTCCCAGAAGACTGGAGAAGAGCAAATGTTATTCCTATCTTCAAAAAGGGGAAGAAGGTGGACCCAGGGAACTATAGGCCGGTGAGTCTGACTTCTATACCAGGAAAGATCTTTGAACAAATTATTAAACAACATGTATGTAAGTACATGGATAAGAATGAAGTGATTAACCAGAGTCAGCATGGGTTTGTAACTAACAAGTCATGTCAGACTAACTTAATTTCCTTCTATGACAGAATCACTGACTGGGTGGATCAGGGAAATGCTGTAGATATAGTATATCTTGACTTCAGCAAAGCATTTGACAAAGTATCTCACATCATCCTTATTGAAAAAATGACCAAGTATGCAATGGACCAGGCAACTGTTAGGTGGATTCATAACTGGCTTAGTGATCGGACTCAAAGGGTGGTTGTAAATGGCTTCACATCCAGCTGGATGAATGTCTCAAGTGGGGTACCACAGGGCTCCGTCCTGGGACCTGTATTGTTCAACATCTTTATCAATGATTTAGATGAAGGAATTGAGGGTAAACTGATTAAATTTGCTGATGACACAAAGCTAGGAGGGATAGCTAATACTAGAGAAGATAGAGAGAGGATTCAAAAAGACCTAAATAAACTGGAGCAGTGGGCAGCAACCAACAGAATGGTTTTTAACAGGGAAAAATGCAAAGTACTACATCTGGGCAATAAAAATGAAAAAAGCATATACAGAATGGGAGGAATAGAGCTAAGCAACAGTACATGTGAAAAAGACTTAGGTATACTAATAGATCATAGACTGAACATGAGTCAACAGTGTGATGCAGCAGCAAAAAAGGCAAATACAATTCTGGGATGTATTAACAGAAGCATACAGTCTAGATCACGTGAAGTCATTATCGGTCTTTACTCCTCTTTGGTCAGACCTCATCTGGAATACTGTGTACAGTTTTGGGCACCACATTTTAAAAAAGACATAGACAAACTGGAGCAAGTTCAGAGAAGAGCGACCAGAATGGTGACTGGTCTGCAAACCATGTCCTATGAGGAACGGTTGCAGGATTTGGGAATGTTTAGCTTGCAAAAAAGAAGACTGAGAGGAGACTTAATAGCTGTCTTCAAATATGTCAAGGGCTGTCACATTGTAGAAGGATCATCTTTATTCTCATTTGCACAAGGAAAGACTAGAAGCAATGGGATGAAACTAAATGGGAGGAGACACAGATTAGATATTAGAAAAAACTTTTTGACAGTTAGGGTGATTAATGAGTGGAACAGGCTGCCACGAGAGGTGGTGAGTTCCCCTTCAATGGACGTCTTCAAACAGAGGCTGGACAGACATCTGTCTGAGATGATCTAGTGAATCCTGCTTTGAGCAGGGGGTTGGACCAGATGACCCAGGAGGTCCCTTCCAACTCTACCATTCTATGATTCTATGATTCTATGAAGGAGTGGAAAGTTTAAAAGGATGGTGAGGGAGTACCTTGCCGACCATACCAGCATCCTTTGTTATTCCTCTGTGCCTTTTAATTATTGGGTATCCAAGCTGGACACTTGAAATGAACTCGCTCTGTACACCTTGGATGTCCTGGCCTGCCCTGCCGATAGCGTGTTATCGGAGCGTGTTTTTAGTGCCGCTGGGGGAATTATAACTGGGGGAATGATAAGCTTACTCGCCTGTCAACTGACAATGCTGACAAGCTGACCCTTATCAAAATGAACAAGGGCTGGATTAGGTCAGACTTCTCATCACCACCAAATGACAGCAGAGTAACATAAAGTCAAATCCACTGTGCTATTTCGGGAGGTGTATTCCCATGCACCGCTTCACACCCACACATGGGTATACGCTTCCTCATTTCGGCTATATTTTGCTCTTCTCCTTATCCTCAGCCTCCACCACCACTATAACACCAGGGTGACCGTGGTCCGTGTTGCCAGCATTGCAAGTTCCTCTGTCCTAATTTTTGCAAGCTTTTGCTTGGAAGGTATAGGCAAAGACTATGGGAGACCCACTCCCCAATAATGGGAATAATGTTTTTAAAATACTGTACTGCATGGCTCTTGTAAGGGGCATTAAAATTGTCTTGTTAAGCTACTGCGACCTCCACCATTCTTCCAAGGGGCAATTAAACCGTCTTGTTAAGCTACTGCGACCTCCACGTCTCTTCCAAGGGGCATTAAACCCATCTTGTTAAGTTACTGCGACCTCCATGTCTCTTCCAAGGGGCATTAAAACCGTCTTGTTAAGCTACTGCGACCTCCACGTCTCTTCCAAGGGGCATTAAAACCATCATGTTAAGCTACTGCGACCTCCACCATTCTTCCAAGGGCATTTAAACCGTCTGGTTAAGCTACTGCAACCTCTATGTCTCGTCCAAGGGGCATTTAAACCATTTTGTTAAGCTACTGCGACCTCCATTATTCTTCCAAGGGGCATTTAAACCGTCTTGTTAAGCTACTGCGACCTCCACCATTCTTCCAAGGGGCATTTAAACCATTTTGTTAAGCTACTGCGACCTCCACGTCTCTTCCATGGGGCATTAAAACTGTCTTGCTAAGCTACTGCAACCTCCACGTCTCTTCCAAGGGGCATTTAAACCATCTTGTTAAGCTACTGCGACCGCCACCATTCTTCCAAGGGGCATTTAAACCCTCTTGTTAAGCTACTGCGACCTCCATGTCTCTTCCAAGGGGCATTAAAACCGTCTTGTTAAGCTACTGCGACCTCCACCATTCTTCCAAGGGGCATTTAAACCCTCTTGTTAAGCTACTGCGACCTCCACGTCTATTCCAAGGGGCATTAAAACCGTCTTGCTAAGCTTCTGCAACCTCCACGTCTCTTCCAAGGGGCATTTAAATTGTCTTGTTAAGCTACTGCGACCGCCACCATTCTTCCAAGGGGCGTTTAAACCCTCTTGTTAAGCTACTGCGACCTACATGTCTCTTCCAAGGGGCATTAAAACCGTCTTGTTAAGCTACTGCGACCTCCACCATTCTTCCAAGGGGCATTTAAACCCTCTTGTTAAGCTACTGCGACCTCCACGTCTCTTCCAAAAGGCATTAAAACCATCTTTCTAAGCTACTGCAACCTCCATGTCTCTTCCAAGGGGCATTTAAACCGTCTTGTAAAGCTACTGCGACCTCCACCATTCTTCCAAGGGGCATTTAAACTGTCTTGTTAAGCTACTGCAACCTCCACGTATCTTCCAAGGGGCATTTAAACCATCTTGTTAAGCTACTGCGACCTCCACGTCTCTTCCAAGGGGCACTTAAAGAGTCTTGTTAAGCTACTGCAACCTCCACCATTCTTCCAAGGGGCATTTAAACCATCTTGTTAAGCTACTGCGATCTCCACGTCTCTTCCAAGGGGCATTTAAACCGCCTTGTTAAGCTACTGCAACCTCCACGTCTCTTCCAAGGGGCATTTAAACCGTCTTGTTAAGCTACTGCAACCTCCACGTCTCTTCCGAGGGGCATTTAAACCGTCTTGTTAAGCTACTGCGACCTCCACCATTTTTCCAAGGGGCATTTAAACCGTCTTGTTAAGCTACTGCAACCTCCACATCTCTTCCAAGGGGCATTTAAACCGTCTTGTTAAGCTACTGTGACCTCCACTATTCTTCCAAGGGGCATTTAATCCGTCTTGTTAAGCTACTGCGACCTCCACGTCTCTTCCAAAGTGCATTAAAACCATCTTTTTAAGCTACTGCGACCTACACGTCTCTTCCAAGGGGCATTAAAACCGTCTTGTTAAGCTAATGCAACCTCCACGTCTCTTCCAAGGGGCATTTAAACCGTCTTGTTAAGCAACTGCGACCTCCACCATTCTTCCAAGGGGCATTTAAACCGTCTTGTTAGGCAACTGCAACCTCCACGTCTTTTCCAAGGGGCATTTAAACCGTCTTGTTAAGCTACTGAGACCTCCACGTCTCTTCCAAGGGGCATTTAAACCGTCTTGTTAAGCTACTGCGACCTCCACCATTCATCCAAGGGGCATTAAAACCGTCTTGTTAAGCTACTGCAACCTCCACGTCTCTTCCAAGGTGCATTTAAACCGTCTTGTTAAGCTACTGCAAACTCCACCATTCTTACAACGGGCATTGCATTTCCTCCTAATTTTAGTCAGCTTTTGCTTTTCAATGCATAGGCGAACATTAAGGGAGACCCACTCCCCAATAATGGGTAGAATGTTTTTAGTATGCTGTAATCCACGTCTGTTTCAAGGGGTATTGCAGTTCCTCATAATTTTTGGAAAGCCTTCCATTCACTGCTTAGGCCAACAGTGCACAGGAGACCCAGTTGCTATAAATGGAAAAAAAGGTTTAGTTAAGGCCCTCTGACCTCCATGTCACTTCCAAGGGGCATTGGAGTGCCTCAAAATTTTTGGTAGTCATTGCACTCACTGTATGCCCTATAACTCTGTAACCGAACCGCTCTTTTTGGTATAGAAACATATCCTACAAGACATGTGTGGTTGACTGGCCTGATATTGATGTGAATGGTCCCTGTTCCTCCTGCTCTTTCTCCTTTGCCACCACCTTATCCTTCATTCATCACCTGAAGCTTTGCTTTAATAGGAGTCTTAGAACTGGGATAGTAGCAGGAAAACATCCAACAATCCTCGGAGGAGGTAGGATAAGTGCCAAAACGCTGACCACCTCAGGCCTAGCCGCTACTACATACATGTGCTTGCATTCCAAGAAAACAAAGCAGATGCTAAGTTCTATCATCATCATCATGCTCCTCACCTTGGCACTCTCAACTCCCCTGATGGAGAAGCCAGGGCCCACCGGAGGAGTCTGGTTCTCTGGTGGGCTCGTCCAATGCTGCCCTAAAGCAGGCCGGGCTAAGAAAAGTGTGTGGGGGGATGTTCCAAGGAGAAATAGGGGCGGTTGGGGACCTTTTATGGACACCCGGCCGCCCCCAGGCGGCTGGGGACCATGTGTGGACACCCGGCCGTCGGACGACTGGTTACTGACTATGGATACCTTGCTGCCGAAGCAGCCATGAGGTAGTGGCCAGCTTCGGCCTCCTCCAAACTAAAAGGCCCCATTTCAAGTGCAAGCAAGCTAGCAGTATGGTATTGCAGCCTTGGGGTGGGTGGCAGGTTGCACACTTACGCTTGCATTGCAAGGAATGTGGGAGGTACAATTGAACACTGCCCTGGGAAAAGGACTTGCACGGGGATAGTTGCAAGTCTGCATCTTCTGATGCGAAAGGATCACTTCTGATGGGCACACTTTTAGGCAGTGACCTGGTTGTCATGATGGGCACACTTTTAGGCAGTGACCTGGTTGTCAGAGATGCTTCCAGGGGTCTTCCCCATGCTGTTCCCATGTCTTTTCAGTACTGTATGCATGTGTCACACAGCACATGGCCAGATAAGATTGTAAAATGTTAAAATTACATTTCCCGGTGAATGCATTTGTCATGGTTGAAGGCAATACAAAAGTGCAAAAACGCATAAAAAATGCTACTTGTGAACATAGCCCAAGGTGTGGAGGAGTATTTTTGTTTTTGGTTATTTATTTTACCTTATACACATGTCTTTACCCTGGAAAGGATGTTCCTTAGCATATTTCACAGGAAAACCGTTTCAGTTTTGTTTTTGAACGTTGTATTGTGAGACCGTAAAAGTGGCTTAATACGTCTGACCACGTTGTTGACAGCAGTGACCTTGGGGTCAGAAATGCTTCCTGGGGCGATGCCCATGCTGTCCCCATGTCATTTGAGCACTGTCACTATCGTTTTGGGCACTTTTTAGGCTTTCTACAGACTGCCGGGGGTGCCGCCGCAAAAATGCTCGGGTCTCCCATAGACTAACATTGGGCTCGTTGCTCGGGTCGAGCACCCGAGTATCACGGCGAGCTCGGCCCGAGCTTCGAGCACCCGAGCATTTTAGTGCTCGCTCAACACTAGTAGCCATCATTGAGGACTCTCAAATCCAAATATTGGCCTGATGAAGACATCTATGTGATGTCAAAACTCGTTGCCTTAAGTACAAATAAACTTTTTGAACAAATGTATCTCCTTTTATTATATTTTCTTTTTATTGGGACCAGCAGTGTGTTTTAAAGTTTTCCCACTTTTTTTTCCTCCAATATTTTTAAACTTTCAAAACCCATAGTAAATGAAATCTGGAAAAGTCTAAGCGGTCAGGCAACACCCACAGGCAGAGAAAGAGAGGTCAGTGCATCCAGATATCAATCCAAAATGACATTGAGGCGTTAAACAGAAGAACTGTCAGGAACAGTGATGGATCAGAAACACAGAAATCAGTCCTAGATTAGGTCATACATAACGCAGATACTGTATTGGACATGGTTAGTAGGGTAAATTGTGGGTCATAGCTCATCCAATGATATGTGACATGTCTATAGTGATCTAAGCACAGATATCATTTGTATGGAAGAAATGTCAAATAGGGTTTGGCTGATTGAATGAGATACCCTTTATGCACCTCGTGCATCTAGGATATCTTTTTCTGTAAACCTAATCCTACTGTACACTGATGAGGGACAGGAAACCAGAAAAAGCTATCTATACATGGTTGTGTCAGCCAGAAAAGGATCACATAACTTAGGGTGCAGGCGGACGGGCTTCCCTATAGAGCTTTGCAGCTATCACATCAAATGATACAAGAGGAATAATCATAGAATGTATAAAAGCAGAGGTAGGGAATTCAGCTGCCACGTTGTAGTGATTCTAAATAGTGAGAGGATGTCAGAGGATACAGCTTAACAATACAGATAGGGCGAAAAATCAAGAAAATACTGAAGAAACTGTACAGATGTGGTGTGACAGCACAGCAGTGAAGATTAGTGTGTGACGAACAGGTTGTTAGTTACAATGGTCCCCTCCGTTTACCCACAACCATATATGTTGATGTCACTTTGGCATTATTAAGGATGTGTTTGCTTTATAAAGACCTCAGAGTGTTACACACGTCTTGGAGGCCTTGGAGTACTTTTGATTTGCAATTAATCAATTTGCCACAAATCAAATATTCTGGAAAATGTTGCGAAGCTGACCAATACGAATTTCAGAACATTTCCTCATCTCTAATCTATAGACATTAGTGGAGATATGTTCTCAAATGGAAAACTACAAGTTCACTAGAAGAGAGTCACGTCATTGGTCCCAAAAGAGAAACTTGGGAAGAAAGTTCATGTCTTATAAGGTTATTTCTTGATAATCTGTTACTGAAGTTTCCTAGTATTTAATGACTATTTCTCAAAATTAAGACTGGCAGGATATTTATTGTCAGGTGAAGGGGTCTTATGACAACGCTTGTTAGATTAGGTTTTTTTTTCTGTTTTGAAAGGTGACAGATTTTCCCTGCTATAAATTCTCCATAATACGGACATTCAGAACTTATTAATATTTCACAAGAGTTATTTCTGTCCCATTGAACATGTTCATCTGGACGCGCTTCAGGAGGTCCATGTGACAGGGACATGAAGCATGTCAGGACCTGGTGACGTCATAAATGAATGGTTTCATGTTACATCTAATAGATGCTGAAAGGCTGATGGGGAGGATTCTTGTACATAATTAGTGAAGGGACAGATATGAGTTGCATGACCAGAAGATGGAGCTGGAAGTGTGACAAGTGTGTCAAGAAAAGTTTTACAAAGAGACATTCTGGCCCCATTGACATTATCTTGTTACATGGCTGAAAGGAACAATTCCATTTTGTGTTTGTCAGCATCAAGTCACTTTTCAATCCTCTTAAAAACGGAGAAGGGAAGAAGATGAACTCATGTGGAAGCATTTATATATATACAAAAAAAACTTTAGAGTAATAGAGAAATGTCTTATAAACAGAATATCTGGCTCAGTACGTCCAATCACAACAACTTTTTAAACTTTTTTTCACATTCACATTCCCCAGAATCAGAAATAGAAAAACACGTACATCCAGGTGTTTTTTTATTGGAAAAGCAGAGGTCATGCAACGGAAGGTCCCAGGCTCGCCCTGCTTTTTGACCAAGAACAAGGAATAGGGGCTAGTGATGAGCCAGCACTAAAATGCCCGGGTACTCGTTGTTGAGGTCGAGCAAATTGAAATGCTCGAGTGCTCGGTCCGAGCAACGAGCCCAATGTAAGTCTATGAGAAACTCGAGCATTTTTCCGGTGGCTCCCCCCGGCGGTCTGCAGAGGGCCAAAACACTGCCCAAATCGATAGCAACAGTGCTCAAATGACATGGGAACAGCAAGGGGAAGACCCCTGGAAGTATCTCTGACTCCCAGGTCACTACTGTCAACAATGTTGTCAAAGGTATTACGCCACTTTTACCGACTCACAATAAAACATACAAAAACAAAACCAAAATGTATTTTCCTGGGTAGTGACTTGTATATAAGGCAAAATAAATAACCAAAAACAAAAATGCTCCTCCACCCCTTGGGCAATGTTCACACGTAGCGTTTTTGATACGTTTTTGCACTTTTGCATTGCTTTCAACAGTGAAAAATACATTCACCAGTAAATGTAATTTTAACATTTTACTACCTTATCTGGCCATGTGGTGTGTGAGACATGATCAGACACATCCTGTTTCTTTTATGAAGCAGGGACTCTACTTTGTTGCCCATTATTAAAGAGTGGGTCTCTTATAATGTTATTGTGTATGCAGTGACTGCAAGGGCTGCCAAAAATTTGGACGCACCCCAATACCCCTTTGAAGAGACATAGAGGAGGGTGTCAGTAAATAAAATGTTCCCATTATAAAGGAGTGGATCTCCTATAGTGGTAATACCCATGCAGTGACTGCAAGGGCTGCTAAAATTTGGGAAAAAATCCAATAACAATTTAAAAACACATAGAGCTTCGCCAAAGTAACGAGTATGACATGTTTCCATTAGAAAGGAGAGGGTCTGCTATACAGTTATGGGGTATGCAGTGAGTTCAACAGCTACCAAAATTTAGGAAAAACCCTACTAACAATTTAAAGACACATAGAGCTGGGCCACAGTAACGACATGTTCCCATTTGAAAAGAGGGGGTCTGCTATACAGTTATAGGGTATGCAGTGAGTCCAACAGCTACCAAAATTTAGGAAAAACCCTACTAACAATTTATTGACACATAGAGATGGGCCACAGTAATGACATGTTCCTAGTGGAAAGGAGAGGGTCTGCTATACAGTTATAGGGTATGCAGTGAGTCCAACGACTGCCAAAAATTTAGAGGCACTCCAGTTTCCCTTGCAAGAGACGTAGAGGTCGGAGGACCTCCTGAAAACAATGTTCCCATTATTATGAAGTGGGTCTCCCATACTGTTTGCCTATGCAGTGAACACAACGGCTGCCAAAAATTTGAAGGAACTCCAATGTCCCTTGCAAGAGACGTAGATATGGTGATATGTTAGATATGGTGGTGATATGGTGGTGGAGGATAAGGATGAGGAAAAGGAGGAGGACAAGAGCAAATAGACAAAATCAGGAAGTGTATACCCATGTCTGGGTGTGAAGACAGAGGTGCATAGGAATAGAGTTAGACCACCCCAAAAAAAGACACTGTATTTGAGTTTATGTTACGCTGCTATCATTCGGTGGTGTTAAGAAGTCTGGCCCAAGCCAGCCCTTGGTAATTTTTATAGGATTCAGCCTGTCAGCATTTTCAATTGACAGGCGGATGCGCCTATTAGTTTTAATTCCACAAGCGGCACTAAAAACCCGCTCTGACAAAACGCTAGTGGCAGGGCAGTCCAGGACCTCCAAGGAGTAGAGAGTCAGTTCATGCCACGTGTCCAGCTTGGATACTCAATAATTATAAGGCACAGAGGAATCACGGACGATGTTGGTACGGTCGGCAAGGTACTTCCTCACCATCTTCCGAAACTTTTCCCTCCTTTTGAGAGTATCCCGCGCCTCAGGGCCTGTGCGATGGGAGGGTCTGAGAAAACTGTCCCAAAACTTTGACATTGTTCCCCTGCCACTGCTGGATTGCATTTGTGTCTCTCTTGCCTGCACTCCTTGATTGTCCAACGAATTGTGACTTTTGCCGCCAGCGTTTTCAGATGGGGCCTTCTTGTACTGCCCCATTTTATTAGGCCTATTCTGCACGGGAGTAAGAGACAGAGTTCTCCTTGTAGCATGGGTCTAGAAGTATCACCAACCAGTAATGACTGTCACCCAAAATTTGGACAACGCGAAGGTCACGGGAAAGGCAGCGTAACATATACTCTGCCTTGTGTGCCAGACTGCTAACAGGCAAGACTTCCATGTCCTCACCAAGAGGACGACTGAAATGCTCTCCTCTTCATCCTCCTCCTCCTCCCTGTCCTCAGTGCATCCACGCTGAAGAGACGGTATGACAGTTGTGCAGGTAGTAACGTCTATAGTGCAGGAAACTAGCTCTTGTTCTTCCTTCTCCTCCTCCTCATTGCCACCCAATCCACATTGGGATAAGATGAGGCTGGGCTGTTTGGAATCACCCTGTATGGTTCCTTGCTCCGTGTCATCAGGCTCCGCCTGCAATGCATCCTCTTTTATTGTGAGCAGAGAGCATTTCAGAAGACAGAGAAGCGGGATGGTGACGCTAATCATGGCGTCATTGCCGCTCACCATCTTGGTATAGTCCTCAAAGCTTTGGAGGATGGTACAGATTTCTGACATCCATGTCCACTCCTGAGGTCTTATGCGTGCAGTCTAACCTGAATACCGATGGCCTGTTGATGCTGGTAGTAAACAACTGCCCTCTTTGCTCACAAATCCTTTCCAACATCTGCAATGTAGAGTTCCAATGCATGGGGACATTGCACACCAGTCGGTGAGCTGGAAGCTGCAAATGCTGCTGAAGCGCGGCAAGGGCGGCAGAAACAGTTGCTGACTTTCTAAAATGGGCACACAAGTGGGGTTCTTTGACAAGCAGATCTGGCAGATCCGGGTAGGTTTTGAGAAAATACTGAACCACGTTAAGCACATGGGCCAGGCATGGTACATGTGTGAGCTCACCTGGCTTCAGAGTCGCCACTAGTTTCCGGCCATTGTCACACACGACCACGCCTGTCTGTAGGGTCAGCCGTGTCAGCCACAGATCTGCCTGCTCTTTCAGAGTTGTCCACAACAGCTTTGTGCGGTTTGTCACCTAAGCATATTAGCTTCAGCACAGCCTGTTGCTGCTTGGCTGAGGCAGTGCTGCAGTGCTTCCAGCTTGTGACTAATGTGGTCATTTCAGAGATGGAGGCTGAAGAGGAAGAGGAGGAGGTGCAGGAGTTATAGAAAGTGGGGGCAACTCTGATTGACCCAGGGCCCGAAGACGTCGGCGTTGGGAGGACGTGTTCCATCCCAAGGTCCAACTGGGTCCCGGCTTCCACTATATTAACAGAGTGTGCCATCAGCGAGATGTAGCGTCCCTGCCCACAAGCACTTGTCCACGTGTCCATGGTTAGGTGGACTTTCCCAGTAACTTCGTTGTTGAGGACATGGCTAATGTTGTGGGACACGTGCTTGTGTAATGCGGTGACGGCACACCGGGAAAAATAGTGGTGGCTGGGGACCGAGTACCGAGGTACGGCCGCCGCCATCAGGTTGCGGAAAGCTTCTGTCTCCACAAGCCTAAAAGGCAACATTTCAAGTGCAAGCATTCACGAAATGTGTGAATTTAGTAGTGTGGCCTGTGGGGCATTGGCTGCTTATTTGCACTTGCGTTCCAAGGACTGTGGTAGGGACAACTGAACACTGCGTTGTGACAAGGACGTGGACATGTTTGCTGATGGTGCTAGTTGAGAATGTGCAATGACAGGTGCAGGGCGGGAGGCATCTTGGCATGTGCCATGGACAGGGAATTGGCATGCACGCACAACAGTGGAAGAAACAGTGGTGTCACCAGCAGACACTGTTTCTGGACCCTGGGGTTCAGCCCACTTAGTCGGGTGCTTTGCTGCCATCTGCCTGATCATGCTGGTGGTAGTCAGGCTGGTAGTTTTGCTACCCCTGCTGATGCTGGCCTGGCAGGTGGTGCAAATGGCCTTTTTGGGGTTGTCAGCAGAGTCTTTAAAAAACAACCAGACTCGGGAAGACCTAACAGTTGTACTGGCAACTTCTGTCATGTTGGCGTTACAGGGAATGCTTTCCCGTCTTGTGTCTGCGGCCACCACACTGCTTCTTCCTGCCTGTTGTAGTGCTACGCCTCCCTTCCCCTGTGTGCTACTGACCTTGTTTTGCATGTCCCCTTGCCAGGTTGGGTCATTTACTGTATCATCCACCACCTCGTCTTCCACTTCCGCACCCTGATCCTCCTCCTGACATTCTGGCAATTGTGTCTTATCATCATCATCCACCTCTTGCGACAGTAATTGCACTTACCCACAGTTGCCTTAGTGTGACCGTGGCTGCTCAAATATTTTGGCATCGCTACACGTGTTCTCCTCTTGACTCGCTTGAACCTGGCCAGCCCAGAGGCCCAAATTTACAAATGGAAAAGTGAACAGCTCTTCGGAGTGTCCAAGTGTGGGATCAGTTGTCTCCGAGCACTCAGCATGGTGTGAGGAAGGAGGTTTAGGGTGAGGAATATGCGGTCCAGACTCACAGCTACTGAGACTTGACCGTGTGGAAGATCGTGTGGTGGTGGCAAAGTGAGTGGAAGCATTATCTGTTATCCAACCAACAACCTTTTGACACTGCTCTGGGTTCAATAGTGGTGTGCTACGGTTCCCTAGTAATTGGGACAAGAAGGTCAAGCGATGAGATGTGGGTATTTGTTGTGGCACAATTTCAGCTTGCCCACGGCCACATCCTCGGCCTCGGCATGCACCATCACCATCATGTCCACTTCCCCATCCCTAGCCACGCACCTTGCCCATTTTAAATGGAGGACAGTATTTTCCACGTTCACGTGAAATGGATGATTTTGGAACGCAGTTATATGTGATACATCTGACAGAGAACCACGGATTTAAATAGCAGGCCTGTAGTTTACTAATACTATTCTTCACAGAGTCTTAGTGTGAATAGCTTAACCGACACACTGCAACAAAATAGAAATGGAGGCCAATATATTCCACGTTCAGTTCAAATTTCTGGATTTTTATCTCTGTAATATGGAAAAGATCTGTCTGTATTCTGCAGTGCTAACAAGCAAGTGGAGCAGAAAAATTGTGTACTCTGGATTGCTTTTTAAGCAAATAACCAGGATTAAGATAAAAAAAAATTTCCCTGGCCCCTGATACCTGGGGCTATGTCTACAAATATCTGAAAGAACAGCAGCAGCAGACAGAATGTTCAATGAACCCTCTTGTGCTGTATCATGCACTGCAGTCTGCCACATAAACTGCCTGCCTGCCTAACTCCTGCTATCACCACTGAAGAAATGCAGCTGGATTAGTCCTCTGAAGGACTGTTAGTTCAGATGGATATATATATATGTTGTGGAATACCTATACTAACTATAAACAAGCAAATCTCTCCCTGACTCAGCAGCAGGTCTCCCTAATCTGCCTGGTTCCAGGGTAGACTGTGACGTGCATAGCGGTGCCATGTCTTATATAGACCTGATGATGCTGTGCGGCTAGCCAATCACTGTAATGCCCACAACCAACATGGCAACGGCATTATAGTGCGTGGCAAGCAATCCATGCTTATTCATTGTCTCTCTAAACAGCGCCAAATATGCAGGGCGGGGACCCGAGTTCCCGGCCGAGCAACCCGGAAATACTCGCCGAGTGCCATTCTTGTCGAGCACCGTGATGCTCGGTCGAGTACCGAGCAGTGGCGAGCAGGTTCGTTCATCACTAATAAGGGCCCCTTGAAGAAAGTCAGAGACATTAAACTCTTGTTGA
This sequence comes from Phyllobates terribilis, assembly GCF_046119375.1. Taxonomy (NCBI): domain Eukaryota; kingdom Metazoa; phylum Chordata; class Amphibia; order Anura; family Dendrobatidae; genus Phyllobates; species Phyllobates terribilis. Next base: position 381,939,471 of record NW_027362767.1, read on the forward strand.
ATAAATCTAGATGTGGGGAACAGCGCGTACAATAGGGTGATACCGTATGGAGGGAGAGTGGGTAAATGCTGGCTTCTCACCCGGTGGAGTTGGCTGCCACTGCCTCGTAACTGGTGGATAAATCCTCCATTAGATATTGGATCTAGTTTAATGAAGCACATTATGTGGGCTGTAGTGATGAGTGAGCACTAAAATGCTCAGGTACTCGTTGCTCGGGTTGAGCACACTGGGATACTCGGGTGCTCAACCCGAGCAACGAGCCCAATGTTAGTCTATGGGAAACTCGAGCATTTTTTAGGCTGCTCCCCCCGGCGGTCTGCAGAGGGCCTAAAAATTGCCCAAATCGATGGGAACAGTGCTCAAATGACATGGGAACAGCAAGGGGAAGACCCCTGGAAGCATCTCTGACTCCCAGATCACTGCTTTCAACAACGTTGTTAGAGTATTATGCCACTTTTACAGACTCAAAATAAAACATACAAAAACAAAAACAAAACCAAAATGGATTTTACTGGGAAATATGTTAAGGAACATCCGTTCCAGGGTAATGACTTGTATATAAGGCAAATTAAATAACCAAAAACAAAAATACTCCTCCACACCTTGAGCTATGTTCACACGTAGCGTTTTTAATGCGTCTTTGCACTTTTGCATTGCTTTCAACCAAGACAAATGCATTCACCAGGAAATGTCATTCTAACATTTTACAACCTGGCCATGTGGTGTGTGACACATCATCAGACACATGCATACAGTGCTGAAAAGAAATGGGGACAGCATGGGGAAGACCTCTGGAAGCATCTCTGACTCCCAGGTCACTGCCTAAAAGTGTGCCCATCATAAGTGATCCTTGGCGAATGCGAAGATGCCTCCCGTCATGCACCTGTCATTGCAGACAATCACCGTCCACGTCCTTGTCCCAGTACAGCGTTCAGTTGTTCCTACCCCATTCCTTGAAATGCAAGCGCAAGTATGCAGCCAGCCACCTACCAACCCACAGGCTGCAATACTATACTTCCAAATTTTTGACAGCTGCTTGCACTTGAAATGTGGCCTTTTAGGCTCCAGGAGGCGGAAACTTTTCATAACCTCATGCCGGCGGCGGCCGGGTGTCCATACTCGGTCCCCAGCCGCCACTGTTTTTCCCGATGTCGCCTTCGCCTTCCACAAGCATGGGTCCCACAACATTACCTGTGCCCTTCCCAGTGCACTTACTGGGAAGGACCGCCTAACCACAAACACGTGGACAGGTGAATGTGGCCAGGGATGGTACGGAGCCAGTCCACAGCTTTTTTTCCTGAGTTGTATTTCATCATAGCAATATTCTTTAGCTTGGTGAAAGGACTTGGGAAACTATATCTACCTAGCTGTCATTTCTCCCAGGAAATCCTCTAAAGCTGCTTTCACTTGAAATGTGGCCTTTTAGGCTCGTGGAGGCAGAAGCTTTCCATAACTTCATGTCGGTGGAGGCCGGGTGTCCATACTCGGTCCCCAGCCCCCACTGTTTCTCCCGGTGTTGTCTCCGCCTTCCACAAGCACGGGTCCCACAACATTACCTGTGCCCTCCCCAGTGCACTTGCTGGGATGGACCGCATAACCACAAACACGTGGACAGGTGAATGTGGCCAGGGACGGCACGTAGCCAGTCCACAGCTTTTTTTATTTGTATTTCACCACAGCCATATTCTTTAGCTCGGTGAAAGGACTGGCATAGAGGGAAACCATATCTACTCTGGGTGTCATTTCTCCCAGGAAGTCCTCTAAAACAGCTTTTGCAAAAGCAATGGCAGCCCATCCAACATCAACTCGCACTTCTTGGTGGTGCTTTGACACACAAACATCTTTCTTTGCGCATTTAATTTCATGACTACAGAGTTGGGCAATGGCGTGATCTGCAATCCGGTTTCAGAAATAAAATGCACATGCACGTCCGATCCACATTAAAAAAACAGCCATAGAGTGTCCGGGAACCTTCCCCCACACTTTTCTTAGCCAGGGCTGCTTCTCGGCAGGGTTGGATGGACCCACCAGAAAACCGGAGACTCCTCCGGTGGGCCCTGGCTTCTCCTTCAGGAGAGTTCATAGCGCCGAGGTGAGGCCATGATGATGATAGAGGCCACCATCTGCTTGGTTTTCTGTTACTTGGAATGCAAGTGCAAGTATGCAGCCAGCCACCCACCCACAGGCTGCAATACTAAACTGCCTGATTTCTGGGCAGCTGCTTGCACTTGAAATGTGGCCTTTTAGGCTCGTGGAGGCGGAAGCTTTTCACAACCTCATGCCTCGTGTCCATAATCGGTCCCCAGACGTCACTATTTCTCCCGGTGTTGTCTCCGCCTTCTACAAGTGGGGGTCCCTGAACATTACTGCTGGTACTTTTCTGTGGTAATTTGCTTGCCTCCTACCATCCTGGAATATTTCCAGTAAACTATTGCACGACACCATGGTATTAGCACTGCCCCCAGTAACAATAGCGAAGCCATCCCCAAATTCCTTTTTTTTTGATAGACTGAGTGGCTGCCCAAATACATTATTTCTCACAAAGGAGCTGAAGATAGAGTGGCAGTAGGTGCAAGTTTCTCCAGCCTGTTAGATATTAGAGGGTGAATGGCAGCACATTGGATCAGTGGTTAGCGCTGAAGCCTTGTAGCGCTGGGAACCTGGGTTCAAATCCCAGCAAGGACAACATCTGCAAGGACTTTGTATATACTCCCCATGTTTGCGTGGGTTTCCACCTCAGTAAAAAAGCAGCCATAGAGTGTCCGGGAACCTTCCCACACACTTTTCATAGCCAGGACTGCTTCTCGGCAGGGTTGGACGGTCCCACCAGAGAATCCTCTGATGTACCCCGGCTTCTACATCAGGAGAGTTCATGATAGCGCTAACTTTGCAGCTGCTATGGGGCTCAATCTGAAACAGCTTCTCAGTGCGCGTTGTATTTCACCACAGCCATATTCTTTAGCTCGGTGAAAGGACTGGCACAGAGGAAAACCGTATCTACTCCGGCTGTCATTTCTCCGTCACCAGGTTCCGCCCATTGTCACACACAACCATGCCTGGCTGTATGTTCAGCGGTGAGAGCCACAGATCAAGCAGCTATGTTACAGCTTTCAACAACTCTGCAGCGCTGGGCGGTTTGACACCTAAGCATTAAGCATGTTATCTTCAGCACAGCCTGTTGCCGCTTGGCCAAGGCAGTGCTGCAGTGCTTTCAGCTTGTGACTGATATGGTCATTTTGGAGATGGAGGAGGAGGTGCAGGAGCTGAACAATGTGATTACATTGAGGTTACATTGGAGACTCTATTTTTATACTAAAGATCCTACTGTTTTTTTTTTTTTACGTTATTTTTTAAGGCAAATGCATTCACCGGGAAATGTCATTTTAACATTTTACAACTTATCTGGCAATGTGGTGTGTGACACATCATCAGACACATCCTGTTTCATTGATTATGGAGGAACTCTGAAAGACACATAGAGCAGGGCCACAGTAACGAGTACGACTTGTTCCCATTAGAAAGGAGACAGTCTGCTATGCAGTTATAGGGTATGCAGTGAGTCCAATGGCTGAACAAATCTAGGAAAAACCCCACTAAGAAATTAAGGACACATAGAGCAGGGCCACAGTAATGACAAATTCCAATTAGAAAGGAGAGAGTCTGCTATACAGTTATAGGGTATGCAGTGAGTCCAATGGCTCACCAAATATAGGAAAAACCCCACTAAGAAATTAAAGACACATAGAGGAGGGCCACAGTAACGACAAATTCCCATTAGAAAGGAGAGGGTCTATGTAGCATCGGCGTCTCTGCCCCTTGCTAGGCAGAGACGCCGTCCCTCTCACCTTCCCGCTCCTGGCGCGGCGTCCTCTAGCGCTTCTCTCCCTGCTGCTGCCGGCGCGCGCTCCTTCCCCGGCACTGTGCTAAGGGCGCGCGCGCTCCCCCTCTCTTAATGGGACCGCGCGCGCCGTCCTAAGGAGTCCCCGGCCAATTGCCGGAGTACCTCCCATATATAAGGCACCTCCTCCAAAATGGAGGTGCCCGAGCAAAGTTGTTGCACAGTTTCTTATCTCTGCTTCAGCCCTCATGTCCCGCTGTTAGCCTGACTTCTCGTCCTGCCTGCCAGCCAGCTATCTGCCCGTTACCTGCCGAGCCTGCCAGCCTGCTCACCTGGAGCGCTCACCTGTTACCTGCCTGTTACCTGCCTTGGCTGTCAGTCCGCTAACCTGGGAGCACCCGCTAGTTACTTGCTGTGTCCGTCAGCCCGCTCACCTGGGAGCGCCCACCTGTTACCTGCTTGTTACCAGCCTTGTCTGTCTGCCCGCTCACCTGGGAGCACCCGCCTGTTTCCTGCCAGCCTGCCTGGAGACTCTGCCGTCACTTGCTGTGACCACCTGCCTGGTAAACCTAGAGACTGCTACTCGCTCTGCTGTCACTTACCGTGACCACCCGTCAGCTAACCAGAGACTTCTGCCTGCTTGCCGTGTCCATCCGTTATACCGGTCAGTCCCAGCCATCTGACCAGTGGGAGCCACCTGCTCTCTTACAAGGTCGTCCCCAGAGTAGCACCTGGTCCCTCTGCCGCCATCCTCCCTGGTCACGGAGTCGTTTGCTGCCATCCGACCAGGGTTGGTTCGGGTTGATACTTAGTAACGCCCCTCTGGGTCCCTCCTTGCACCTCGGCACAGAGGTTCCACCACCCGGACCTGTAACAGTTTGCTCGGGCCATGGAACCCGGTGGCACCCAAGCTCCCTCGCTCTCTGACCTATTCCACGAAGTCTCCCGTCAGAGATCCCAACAGGAATCCATCCTGAACCACCTGCGTAATGTCAACTCCCGCCTGGACACACTGACTGCTCCACCAGGACCTGCCTCCAGTCGCACGACTCACGCCTCGGCAGCGCCGCTGCCCATCAATACCATGGTACCCGGTCCTGGTCTCCGGCTCTCTGCACCGCCTCGTTTTGGTGGAGACCCCGCCTTGGCTCGAGGCTTCATTAACCAGTGCACCCTGCACTTTGAACTCTTGGCACATCATTTTACCTCCAACCGGGCCAAAGTGGCCTTCATCATGTCCCATCTCACTGGGGAAGCACTGGCTTGGCTTAATCCCCTGTGGGAAAGAGGGGATCCCCTGGTATCCAACTTGTCAGCTTTCCTCACTGCTTTCCGGAAAGTCTTCGATGAACCGGGACGAAAGATCTCATCAGCCTCCTCTCTGCTACGTCTCCGCCAAGGGAGTCTCACTGCTGGCCAATATACCATACGGTTCCGTACCCTCGCTTCTGAGCTTGCCTGGGATAACGAGGCTCTGGTGTCCGTCCTCTGGGAGGGCCTTTCCGGTCGGATTAAAGACGAACTTGCCGGTCGGGACATTCCAACCACCCTGGATGACTTGGTGACACTAGCTACCCGGATTGACATCCGGTTCCTGGAACGTACCAAAGAGACCACCCGTGAGAGGAGGTTTCCCCACCTTGCTCCTACTTTCCAGAGACCTGTCTCTTCATCTGTCACTCCCCGGGCGCACTCACCCGAGCCCATGCAGATTGACCAGACCAAGATGGTCAAATCTCGCCAAGAGTCGCGCCGAGCCGAGGGGAGCTGTTTCTATTGTGGCAGTAAGGAGCACCTGATTCGTTCCTGCCCGGAGAGGCCGGGAAATTCCGGTGTCTAGGACCGCTCGGAGAGGTCGTCCTAGATAAAAGTAAGCCCTCTCCATCCCTGACTCTGTCTGTTTCTATCTCCTGGGGAGAGAACCGTCACTTTGTACTCGCTCAGCTAGATTCTGGAGCTGCTGGAAATCTCATTTCCCAGTCCCTAGTAGAGAAATACCACATTCCCACCAAACCTCTGGCTGAACCTTTGTCTGTCGCCTCCGTGGATGGAAGACTCCTACCGGTGACCATCCTGCTCGTCATGGAACCCATAACCCTGCAGGTGGGAATGCTGCACTCTGAAAAGATCTTCTTCCATGTGCTACCCAGACGCTCTCACTCCCTATTGCTATGCCTACCTTGGCTCCAGACGCATGAACCCGTGTTGAACTGGCAATCCGGTGAAGTACTCCGGTGGGGCCCGGACTGCCATAGGACCTGCCTGGTTCCGGTTCGCCCGGTTTGTCCACTACCCACTCCAGCTAATTTACCCGGTCTTCCGGCTCCTTACTGGCCTTATGCAGACGTCTTCGGTAAAAAGGAGGCAGAAACATTACCACCTCATAGGCCATATGATTGCCCGATCGACTTGGTACCTGGCACCACTCCACCCCGTGGGCGTATTTATCCGTTGTCTGTAGCCGAGACCCCGGCCATGTCAGAGTACATAGAGAAGAATCTGGCTAGGGGGTTCATCTGGAAGTCTACCTCCCCGGCGGGAGCCGGATTCTACTTTGTCAAAAAAAAGGATGGCTCACTACGCCCCTGTATTGACTATAGAGGACTCAATCAGATCACCGTAAAAAATAAATACCCCCTGCCGCTCATCTCCGAGTTGTTTGATCGCCTTAAAGGCGTCAGGATATTTTCCAAGCTGGATCTACGTGGAGCGTATAACCTGGTCCGTATCCGTCAAGGAGACGAGTGGAAAACTGCATTTAATACCCGGGACAGACACTATGAGTACCGTGTGATGCCCTTAGGCCTCTGCAATGCTCCCGACGTCTTTCAAGAACTGGTCAACGACATCTTCTGTGACCTTCTTTACTCCTGAGTGGTGGTATACCTGGACTATATCTTGGTCTTCTCTCCGGATCTTCCCACACACCGGAGGGATGTTCGTCAGGTCCTGCTTAGGCTCAGGCAGAAACACCTCTACGCAAAATACGAGAAGTGCCTCTTCGAGCAGACCTCTCTTCCATTCCTGGGCTATGTTATCTGCCAGACAGGCCTACGAATGGATCCTGAGCAGCTCTCTGCTGTTCTTGAGTGGCCCCGTCCGGAGGGGTTGAAGGCGATACAGCGATTCCTGGGCTTCGCCAATTACTATCGTCTCTTCATTCCACACTTCTCGTCCCGGACTGCTCCCATATCTGCGCTCACCAGCAAGGGGGCAAATCCCAAAGTATGGTCGCTCGAAGCCGAGGAGGCCTTCCTCTCCTTAAAGCAAGCCTTCTCCTCTGCCCCAGTTCTGCACCGTCCAGACTGCAATAAACAATTCTACCTGGAGGTTGATGCTTCCTCTTCCGGAGCCGGAGCAGTACTTACCCAAAAATCTCCTTCCGGCAGAATGGTAACCTGCGGCTTCTTCTCCAAAATCTTCTCCTCTTCTGAGCGCAACTACTCCATAGGAGACCGAGAATTGCTAGCCGTCAAATTGGCGCTGGAGGAGTGGCGCTACCTGCTTGAAGGGGATCTATACCCGGTGATCATTTACACAGATCACAAAAATCTGGCATATCTCCAAAATGCCCAGAAACTTAATCAGCGTCAGGCTCGGTGGTCTTTGTTTTTTGCCCGCTTCGACTTCATCCTGCATTTCCGCCCGGCGGACAAGAATGTCAAAGCTGATGCCTTGTCCTGATCCTTCCTGTCCTCCGATCAAGAGGAGGAGCCTATGCACATCATCGACCCCTCCAAGGTTATGAATGTGGCCCCCTTGGATTTGACTCGTCTTCCACCCAGCAAGACGTTTGTAGCGGTTCCAGACCGTGAGAAGGTTCTTCGCTGAGGTCATTCTTCTAAACTAGCTGGCCATGCTGGCCAAAAGAAGACCTTCCTGCTCATTACCCGGCATTACTGGTGGCCTACCATGCGTAAGGATGTGGTAGATTTCGTCTCGGCCTGTTCATCTTGTGCCTGCAACAAAGTTCCCAGACACTTACCAGCCGGTCATCTCCTGCCGCTTCCCATACCTGTTGCCCCGTGGCAACACATCGCCATGGACTTCATTACCAATCTTCCTGTTTCTGCTGGGTGCACAGTCATTTGGGTGATCGCGGACCGTTTTTCTAAAATGGCTCACTTCATTCCCCTGCCTGGTTTCCCGTCTGCATCTGAGCTGGCTAAAGACTTTATCCGCCATATCTTCCGTCTCCATGGCCTACCCCTCCACATCGTGTCGGATCGTGGGGTTCAGTTTACCTCACGCTTCTGGAGAGCCACATGTAAACTGCTGGATGTCACCCTGGATTTCTCCTCCGCTTAACATCCTCAGTCCAATGGTCAAGTGGAGCGGATCAATCAGATCCTTACCAGTTACCTCCGGCACTTCGTTAATGCCCACCATTCTGATTGGGTGGATCTCCTACCATGGGCCGTATTCTCATATAATAACCACGAGAGCGAATCCTCTTCCAAGTCCCCGTTCTTCATAGTCTATGGCCAACATCCCCGGATTCCGTTTCCCGTCTCCGCTTCTGTGGACAGCCCTGCCGCAGAGTCTCTTGTCAGCGAATTTTCCACCATTTGGGAAAGTACTAAATCCGCACTTCTTCAGTCCTCCGAGCGGATGAAGAGATATGCTGATAAGAGGCGTCTGGATCCACCTCAATTCTGTCCGGGAGACAAGGTTTGGCTCTCCTCCAAACATGTGCGGCTCAAGATACCCTCCTACAAGTTGCGTCCTCGTTTCATCGCCCCTTTCGAAACCCTCAAGCAAATTAATCCAGTGGTCTACAAGTTAAAACTCCCGACCACCTTACGGATTCCCAACTCCTTCCACGTATCTCTCCTCAAACCCGTTGTCTTTAACTCCAACAATCCAGGTACTTCCCCTGCTCCGGTTTCCGCTGAGGACGTCTTTGAGGTAGAGAGTATTCTGGCCACCAAGAGGGTAAGAGGAAAGACCTTTTTTCTGGTAGATTGGAAGGGGTTTGGTCCTGAGGAGAGAACTTGGGAACCCAGGGTGAACATCAACGCCCCTCTTCTCCTTGAAAAATTTCTTTCAGGCCAAAAAAAGAGGGGGCCTAAAGGGGGGGGTACTCTAGCATCGGCGTCTCAGCCCCTTGCTAGGCAGAGACGCCGTCCCTCTCACCTTCCCGCTCCTGGCGCGGCACCCTCCAGCGTTTCTCTCCCTGCTGCTGCCGGCGCGCGCTCCTTCCCCGGAACTGTGCTTAGGGCGCGCACGCGCGCGCTCCCCCTCTCTTAATGGGACCGCGCGCGCCGTCCTAAGGAGTCCCCGGCCAATTGCCGGAGTACCTCCCATATATAAGGCACCTCCTCCAAAATGGAGGTGCCAGAGCAAAGTTGTTGCACAGTTTCTTTTCTCTGCTTCAGCCCTCAGGTCCCGCTGTTAGCCTGACTTCTCGTCCTGCCTGCCAGCCAGTTATCTGCCCGTTACCTGCCGAGCCTGCCAGCCTGCTCACCTGGAGCGCTCACCTGTTACCTGCCTGTTACCTGCCTTGGCTGTCAGTCCGCTAACCTGGGAGCACACGCTAGTTACTTGCTGTGTCCGTCAGCCCGCTCACCTGGGAGCGCCCACCTGTTACCTGCTTGTTACCAGCCTTGTCTGTCTGCCCGCTCACCTGGGAGCACCCGCCTGTTTCCTGCCAGCCTGCCTGGAGACTCTGCCGTCACTTGCTGTGACCACCTGCCTGGTAAACCTAGAGACTGCTACTCGCTCTGCTGTCACGTACCGTGACCACCCGTCAGCTAACCAGAGACTTCTGCCTGCTTGCCGTGTCCATCCGTTATACCGGTCAGTCCCAGCCATCTGACCAGTGGGAGCCACCTGCTCTCTTACAAGGTCGTCCCCAGAGTAGCATCTGGTCCCTCTGCCCGGATCCTCCCTGGTCACGGAGTCGTTTGCCGCTGTCCAACCAGGGTCGGTTCGGGTTGATACTTAGTCACGCCCCTCTGGGTCCCTCCTTGCACCTCGGCACAGAGGTTCCACCACCCGGACCCGTAACAATCTGCTATACAGTTATAGGGTAAGCAGTGAGTCCAATGGCTGACCAAATTTAGGAAAAACCTCGCTAACAATTTAAAGTGACATAGAGCAGGGCCACAGTAACAACAAATTCCCATTAGAAAGGAGAGAGTCTGCTATACAGTTATAGAGTATGCAGTGAGTCTAACGGCTGACCAAATTTAGGAAAAACCCCACTAACAATTTAAAGACACATAGAGCAGGGCCACAGTAACGACAAATTCCCATTAGAAAGGAGAGAGTCTCCCATAGTGTTGGCCTATACAGTGAATGCAAGGGCTGCCAAAATATTGGAGGCACTTCAATGCCCCTTGGAAGAGACATGGAGGAGGGCCTCATAAAAAAGTGTTCCCATTAGAAAGGAGCAGGACTCCTATACTTGTAATGCCCATGCACTAAGTGTATGGGCTGACAAACATTTACCTCTGGGGGGTATACATGAACATACTGTATCATTTTTTTTTTTTCGGGCATCATAAACACCCTTTAAAAAAATTATGTGGGTGTTGCATCACGGACCACGGTCACCCTGGTGATATGGTGGTGGAGGATGAGAAGAAGGAGGAGGACAAGAGCAAATAGCCAAAATCAGGAAGCGTATACCCATGTCTGGGTGTGAAAAGGTGCATGGAAATACACCTCCCAAGAAAAGACACTGGATTTGAGTTTATGTTACGCTGCTATTATTCGGTGGTGTTGAGAAGTCTGGCCAAATCCAGCCCTTGTTCATCTTAATAAGAGTCAGCCTGTCAGCATTTTCAGTTGACAGGCGGATGCGCTTATCAGTTATAATTCCACCAGCGGCACTAAAAACCCGCTCTGATAAAACTCTGGCGGCAGGGCAGGCCAGGACCTCCAAGGCATAGAGAGCCAGTTCATTCCACGTATCCAGCTTGGATACCCAATAATTATAAGGCACAGAGGAATCACGGAGGATGTTGGTACGGTCGGCAAGGTACTCCCTCAGCATCTTTCCAAACTTTGCACTCCCTGTGAGAGTACCCCGCGCCTCAGGGCCTGTGTGATGGGAGGGGCTGAGAAAACTCTCCCAGAACTTTGACAGTGTTCCCCTGCCTCTGCTGGATTGAAGTTGTGTCTCTATCGCCTGTACTCCTTGGTTGTCCAACGAAGTGTGCCCTCTGCCGCCAGCGTTATCAGATGGGAATTTTCTTAATAGTTCCGCAACAAGGGTCTTCTGGTACAGCCCAATTTTTGTAGACATGTCCGCCTCAGGAATAAGAGATATAAAGTTCTCCTTGCAGCGTGGGTCTAGAAGTGTCACCAACCAGTAATGACTGTCACCGAAAATTTTGAGAACGCGAGGGTCATGGGAAAGGCAGCGTAACATAAACTCAGCCATACGTGCCAGACTACTAACAGGCAAGACTTCCGTGTCCTCACCAAAAGGATGACTGACCATGCTCTCCTCCTTCTCCTCCTCCTCCTCCTCTCTGTCCTCTGGCCATCCACGCTGAACAGACAGTATGACAGCTGTGCAGGTAGTACCGTCTATAGTGCATGAAACTAGCTCCTGTCCTTCCTCCTCCTCTTCCTCATTGTCACCCAATCCACGTTGGGATGAGATGAGGCTTGGCTGTGTGTAATCACCCTGCATGGTTCCTTGCTCCATCTGATCGTGCTCCGCCTGCAATGCATCCTCTTTGATTGTGAGCAGAGAGCGTTTCAGAAGACAGAAAAGCGGGATGGTGATGCTAATTATGGAGTCATCGCCGCTCACCATCTTGGTGGAGTCCTCAAAGTTTTGGAGGATGGTACATATGTCTGACATCCATTTCCACTCCTGAGGTCTTATGTGTGGAGTCTGAACTGAATACCGACGGCCTTGTTGATGCTGGTACTCAACAACTGCCCTCTTCTGCTCACAAATCCTTCCCAACATCTGCAGTGTACAGTTCCAAAACGTGGGGACATCGCACACCAGTCTGTAAGCCAGAAGCTGCAAACGCTGCTGAAACACGGCAAGGGCGGCGGAAGCTGTAGCTGACTTTCTAAAATGGGCACACAGGCGGCGTACTTTAACAAGCAGATCCGGTAGCTCCGGGTACGATTTGAGAAACCGCTGAACCACAAGGTTAAGCACATGGGCCTGGCATGGTACGTGTGTGAGCTCGCCTCGACTCAGAGCTGCCACCAGGTTCCGGCCATTGTCACACACGACCATGCCTGGCTGTAGGTTCAGCGGTGTGAGCCACAGATCTGCCTGCTCTTTCAGAGCTGACCACAACTCTTCAGCATTGTGCGGTTTGTCACCTAAGCATATTAGCTTCAGCACAGCCTGTTGCTGCTTGGCCAAGGCAGTGCTGCAGTGCTTCCAGCTTGTGACTGATGTGGCCATTTCAGAGATGGAGGCTGAAGAGGAGGAGGAGGCTGAGGAGGATGAAGTGCAGGATCTGTAGACTGTGGGGCAACCCTGATTAACCTAGGGCCCTCAATCCTTGGCGTCGGGAGGAGGTGTTCCGTCCCAAGGTCCAACTGGGTCCCGGCTTCCACTATGTTAACCCAGTGTGCCGTCAGCGAGATGTCCCGTCCCTGCCCTCAAACACTTGTCCACATGTCCGTGGTTAGGTGGACTTTCCCGGTAACTGCGTTGTTCAGGGTACGGCTAATGTTTTGGGACACGTGCTTGTGTAATGCGGGGACGGCACCCCGAGAGAAATAGTGGCGGCTGGGGACTGAGTACCGAGGGACGGCTGCCGCCATCAGGTTGCGGAATGCTTCCATCTCCACCAGCCTAAAAGGCAACATTTCGAGCGCAAGCAGTCGTGAAATGTGAGAATTTAGTAGTGTGGCCTGTGGCGCGTTGGCTGCATATTTGTGCTTGTATTCCAAGGACTGGGGCATGGACAACTGAACGCTGCGCTGAGACAAGGACATGGACGTGCTTACTGATGCTGCTACTTGAGAGTGTGCAACGACAGGTGCAGGGCAGGAGGCATCTTCCCATGCACCATGGAAAGGGGATTGGCTTGCATGCACAACAGCGGAAGAAGCAATGGTGTCACCTGCAGACACTGTTCCTGGACCCTGGGGTTCGGCCCACAAAGTCGGGTGCTTTGCTGCGATATGCCTGATCATGCTGGTGGTGGTCAGGCTGATCGTTTTGCCACCCCTGCTGATGCTGGCCTGGCAGGTGGTGCAAATGGCCCTTTTGGGGTTATCAGCAAAGTCTTTAAAAAACAACAAGACTCGGGAAGACCTAACAGTTGTACTGGCAACTTCCTTCATGTTTGTGTTACAGGGAAGAGTTGCCTGCCTTCTGTCTGCGGCCACCACACTGCTTCTTCCTGCCTGTTGGGGTGCTCTGCCTCCCAAGCCCTGTGTGCTGCTGTCCTCACTCTGCATGTCTTCCTGCCAGTTTGGGTCAGTTACTATATCATCCACCACCTCGTCTTCCAATTCCGCATCCTGGTCCTCCTCCTAACTTTCTGGCAATTGTGTCTCATCATCGTCCACCTCTTGTGACACTTTCCCACCGTCGCATTCGTGTGACCATGGCTGCTCAAATATTTGGGCATCGCTGCACGCGATCTCCTCTTGCCCCGCTTCAAGTGGACCGGGCGAGAGGCCTGTATCTATAAATGGAATAGTGAACAGCTCTTTGGAATGTCCAAGTGTGGGATCAGTTGTCTCTGGGCACTCGGCATGGTGGGAAGAAGGAGGATCAGGGTGAGGAATATGCGGTCCAGACTCACGGCTACTGAGACTTGACCGTGTTGAAGACAGGGTGGTGGTGGTGGTGGTGGCTAAGTGACTGGAAGCATTTTCCGCTATCCAACCAACAACCTTTTGACACTGCTCTGGGTTCAATAGTGGTGTGCTGCGGTCCCCTAGGAATTGGGACAGGAAGGTCGGGCGAGAAGATGTAGGTGTTTGTTGTGGCACAATTTCAGCCTGCCCACTGCCTTGTCGTTGGCCTCTGCATGCACCATCACCATCACGTCCAGTTCCCCGTCCCTTGCCACGTGCCTTGCCCATTTTAAATGGAGGACAGTATCTTCCACGCTCACTACAAATGACTGAGTTTGGAGCGAACTTATATGTGATCCGTGTGACGGAGAAAACAGAGTTTTAAATACCTGGCCTGTGGATAAGTAGTTTGAACAGCAAACTGGTGTGAATTGCTTCACTGACATACTAAAGGAAATTTTTAATGGAGGCCAGAAATGGCAGTATTTTCTGACAACGTATATGTGATCCGTGTGACGGAGAAAACAGAGTTTTAAATACCTGGCCTGTAGGTAAGTAGTTTGAACAGCAAACTGGTGTGAATTGCTTCACTGACACACTGAAGGAAATTTTTAATGGAGGCCAGAAATGGCAGTATTTTCTGACAACGTATATGTGATCCACTGTTACGGGTCCGGGTGGTGGAACCTCCGTGCTTCGATTCAAGGAGGGACCAGAGGGGCGTGACTAAGTACCTACTTGGCCTGACCAAGGTCGCATGGTGGCTCAATCAACTCCGTGAACCAGAGAGGGACCTAGCAGGGGGACCAGGTGCCACTCTGGGACCGACCTTGTGTGAGAGCAGGTGACTCCCATGGGTCAGATTGCAAGAACTGACCGGTACAGCGGATGAGCACAGCTGGAAGGCAGACGGGTGGTCCGGTTAGACAACGTAGCGGGCACGACAGGTAACAGGCAGGTGCTCCAGGTAGGCAGGCAGGCGGGCACAACAGGTAACAGACAGGTGCTTCCAGGTAAGCAGGCTGGTGAACACGGCAGGTAACTGACAGGCAGACTGGCGAGCAGGACTGACAGGCAGACAGGCGGGCAGGACTGACAGGCAGACAGGCGGGCAGGACTGACAGGCAGACTGGCGGGCAGGACTGACAGGCAGACTAGCGGGCAGGACTGACAGGCAGCGGGACCTGAGGGCTGAAGATATTATTAGCACACGGAACAACAACCATTGCACAGGCACCTCCATATTGGAGGAGGTGCTTTAAATAGGGGAAGTAAGTCTCGCCTGGACACTCTGTCCACCCCATCTGTGTCCGTCTCTAGCCGAGTGGCAACCACTCCGGTGGCACCTCAACCTACTGGCGCTATGGCACCCCGCTCAGGACCCCGGCTCTCTGCACCTCCTTGTTTTGGTGGTGAACCAGTCTTATGTCGAGGTTTCCTAAATCAGTGCACGCTGCACTTTGAACTCCTGGCACATCAGTTCCCCTCCGACCGGGCCAAGGTGGCATTCATCATGTCTCACCTCACTGGGGAGGCATTGGCATGGCTAAACCCTCTGTGGGAGAGAGGGGATCCCCTGGTGTCCAGTCTTCTGGCTTTCCTCATTGCCTTCCGGAAGGTCTTCGATGAGCCCGGATGAAAAACTTCTACTGCCTCCTCACTTCTCCGTCTCTGCTAAGGGAGTCTCACCATGGGCCATTATGTCATACATTTCCGTACCCTCGCATCAGAGCTTGCCTGGAACAACGAGGCCCTGGTGTCCACCTTCTGGGAGGGCCTTTCCGGACGGATCAAGGATGAGCTAGCCGGTCGTGACTTCCCTTCCACCCTGGACAACCTGATGTCATTAGCTACCCGGATTGACATCCGTTTTTTGGAACGAGCTAAGGAGACTACCCGGGAGAGAAGATTTCCGCATATCGCTCCTGTATTCCAAAAGCCTGCCAACCAGCAATTCCCCGGGCATGCTCGCCTGAACCCATGCAAACTAACCAAACCAAGATGGCCAAATCTCACCAGGAGACGCGTTGAGCCGAGGGAGTTGCTTCTACTGTGGCAGTAAAGAGCATCAGATCCGTTCCTGCCCGGTGAAGCCAGGAAACTCCAGTGTCTAGGACCGCTCAGAGAGGTCGTCCTAGGCAAGAGTAAATCCTCTCTGTCCTTGACTATCTGTTTCCATTACGAGTGGTGAGATCCGCTTCTTTGAGACCGCCCACCTGGATTCCGGAGCCGCTGGGAATCTCATTTCTCAGGCTCTTGTGGAGCGGTATCAGATTCCTACCATACGTCTGGCTGAACCGTTGGCAGTTGCTTCCGTTGATAGGAGACTTCTTCCGGAGACCATCTTGCTCGTCACAGAGCCTGTAACCCTTCAGGTGGGAATGCTGCACTCGGAGAAGATCTCCTTTCATGTGCTGTCTGGTCTCTCTCACTCCCTCTTGCTTGGTCTACCCTGGTTACAGAGACATGAATCTGTCCTGAATTGGAGGTCTGGTGAAGTGCTCCGTTGGGGGCAGGAATGCCACGAGTCCTGCCTGGTTCCGGTTCGTCCAGCTCGACCTCTGTCTACTCCGGCTAATCTATCTGGTCTGCCGGCACCCTACTGGTCCTATGCGGACGTCTTCAACAAAAAGGAGGCAGAGATACTTCCACCACATAGGCTGTATGATTGCCCAATCGACCTGGTACCTGGTGCTTCTCCTCCCCTCGGGTGTATCTACCCCTTGTCACTGGCTTCGACCCGGGCCATGTCTGAGTACATAGAAGAGAATCTTGCTAGGGGATTCATCCAGAAATTTACCTCCCCGGCTGGAGCAGGATTCTTTTTCGTTAAGAAGAAAGACGGCTCACTACATCCCTGTATTGATTACAGGGGTCTTAACCAGATTACCATCAAGAATAAGTACCCCCTGCCTCTCATCTCAGAGCTGTTCGACCCCGCCTTAAAGGCGCGAAGATCTACACCAAGCTAGATCTTCGTGGGGCGTACAATTTGGTCCGGATCCGCCATGGAGACGAGTGGAAGACGGCATTCAACACCCGGGACGGTCACTATGAATATCAGGTGATGCCCTTTGGTCTCTCTAATGCCCCAGCCGTCTTCCAGGAGCTGGTTAACGACATCTTCCGTGATCTCCTGTATTCTTGCGTGGCGGTGTACCTGGACGATATCTTGGTCTTCTCTCCGGACCTGCCCACACACCGGAGGGATATTCGTCTGGTTCTGCTAAGGCTCCGGCAGATTCGCCTATACGCAAAATTTGAGAAATGTCTCTTCGAGCAGACCTCCCTTCCATTCCTGGACTATATTATCTCCGAGACTGGTCTGCGGATGGATCCCGAGAAGGTTTCTGCCATCTTAAAGTAGCCCCGACCGGAGGGGTTGAAGGCGATTCAGCCAGGTGATTCTTGGTAAGCAGGCTGGTGAGCACGGCAGGTAACTGGCAGGCAGACTGGTGAGCAGGACAGACAGGCGGGCAGGACTGACAGGCAGACTGGCAGGCAGCACTGACAGGCAGACTGGTGGGCATGACTGACAGGCAGCGGGACCTGAGAGAACTTTTTAGGACGGCGCGCGCGGCCCCCTAAAGAGGTAGGGTGCGCGCGCGCGCCCTAAGCACAGTGCCCGGGAAGCTGCGCGCAGTGCGCACTGCGCACCACAGTAGCAGTAGGACGGGTGCCGGAAGACGCCGGACCAGGGCCGTGGCGGTGAGGGGAACGGCGTCTCTGCCCGGCAGGAGGCAGAGACACCGATGCTACATCCGTGTGACGGAGAAAACAGAGTTTTAAATACCTGGCCTGTAGGTAAGTAGTTTGACCAGCAAACTGCGGTGAATTGCTTCACTGACACACTAAAGGAAATTTTTAATGGAGGCCAGAAATGGCAGTATTTTCTGACAACGTATATGTGATCCGTGTGACAGAGAAAACACAGTTTTAAATAGCTGGATTTTTAGCGCCGTAATATGGAAAGGACCTGGCTGTATTCTGCAGTACCAACAAGCAAATGGCGCAGAAAAACGGTGTTCTCTGGATTGCTTTCTAAGCAAATAATGAGGATTAATATCCAAAAAAAAGTATTCCTGGCCCCTGAGACCTTGGCCTTTGTATAGAAATATCTAATAGCAGCAGAAGGCAGAATTGGAATGGAGCGTCTTGTGCTATATGCACTGCAGTCTGCTATATACCCTGCCTGCCTGCCTATATACACTGGCTGCCTGATATCTCTGCAGATGGATTAGTCCTCAGAAGGACTGTTTGTTGAGATGGATATGTGTAATGTACGGTTTTTCTCCCTACACAACCTAATACACAAGCAAATCTCTTCCTGACACAGCAGCAGCTCTCACTAAACTGTCTAATTCCGGAGTGACTGTGACGAGCATGGCGGCCCCAGGTCTGAAATAGACCTGATGACGCTGTGCGGCCAGCCAATCACTGTAATGCCACAACCACCATGGCTGTGGCATTACAATGAGTGGCAGGCAATCCCTGCATGTTGATTGGCGCTCTAAAGAGCCCCAAACATGCAGGGAGGGGACCCGAGCTCCCGCCCGAGCAACCCCAGAAATACTCGGCGAGCACCGAGCATCTCGAGCAGTGAGATGCTCGAGCGAGCACCGAGCAGTAGCGAGCATGCTCGCTCATCACTAGTGGGCTGCGCTGCTGGAGTAAATCAATTCTTCAACAATGATGATAAAAAGGTTTTTTTATTCACAAAACATTTCAACGCTGTACTGGTGTCTTTATCAAGTGAAAGAAACAAATGTCTGAAACGCGTTGTGAATAAAAAACCTTTTTATCCTCATTGTTCAAAAATCGATTTACTCCAGCAGCTCAGCTTCATCCCACTGGATCCATTAAACTCTTGTTGTCAGACAAACCCTATAATTATTGTAATGTTTTAAAGGTTTTTTAAAATCTCTAATTCCAAACATATTTTGAGTTTTAATATTCAGGAAGATTTATTTTCTAGACACCATTTAAAATTATTTACTTTGTTCATCCAAATATATTAATATTTTTAGTGTCCTTTATGATCAATGCTAAGGCAGTTGAGGATGTGAAAATTATTTCCTAAATATTCCATGTACTTTCAGACAACTTGATTTCATTTGATAGATAATGTGATAAACAGACAATCCACAATCACTTAAATTAAAAGTTTTGCTTTCCTATCCCGCCAGCACACCCACCCAAAAAAAATCCCTCCAAAGTGTCATCTGCTCGGAGTCTCCCTACTATCAAATTTACTGTCCAAGTATAATCCCATTCTAGCAGCAGAGATTTCAAGTTGAATTACAGCAAGTAGGGGCAGGTCTTTGTCTTCCTGCTCCAGTTCTCCTGTCTGCTAGATTACACACAGACATAACAGTTCATAGCAGACAAAGCATTGGACAGTGGAATTGGGGTCAAAGGAATTCCCAGCATCTAAAGAGCTGGCCAAATGCTGTTGAATCCTTTTAGTTCTGTGTTTTTTTGCTTATTCAGGTGCTATTATTCGCAGGAAGCTGACACCACTTTACTTATTGGACAGGCAGTTACGCTTTCTCATTTTAGAAAGATCAGTTCAGAGGAGGGAGAAATGAGCTGATATTGGACGATAGCTGCTCTGATGTCTATGACTGGACTGCAGAAATTAAGCAGCATGAGTATTGTGTCTAATAGTGTTGAGCCACCCCCGTAGTGTTCGAGTTCGGTTCGGTTCGTCGAACACCCGTGTGTTCGCCGAACTGTTCGTCGAACTGTTCGTCGAACACCTTCGAACACCGTTAAAACCAATGGCAGGCAAACAAAAACACATAGAAACACATAGAAAACACCTTCAAAGGTGTCCAAAAGCTGACAAACTGCTCAGAAGACACAACTAACACATGGAAAAGTGACAAGTACATATAGTCATGCGAAAAGAAAAGAGGTGGAGGAGTAAAAGGAGGGGGAGACACAGATATAGGCATGTCATGCCCTTCTAAAATTCAAAAAGTGAGAAGTCGACACGTTCAGTCCGCTCCTGCCCATGCCACCTCCGTATCGCCGGGTTTGTGCCAGAGCCGCGGTGAACCCTGATGGCCAGCCCCCCTCTCCCAATACTGGTGCCTGTCCGCTGGTGGGTCGAGCGAGCCCCCCTGTGGTGGAGGCAGCTCTAAGCTTTTTAATTTAAATTGTCTCTCTAATTTGAATGAATACACTTTAAATCCATTTACAAGGATCTATTGGAGGGCAAGTCTCATGCCAGCAGCCGCGTAATTCCAGCTCCAGTAGCGTCCACTAAAGCTGCTGCAGTTAAAAAGCTTTTATAAGGATCGAGCTCGGCTGTCCACCGCAAGGCATCCTACTGCCAGTCCCAGCCCCTATGCCTTGGGGTGCCTCCTGATGCTCTTCACTGAGTATCCCGTGGTCCCGAAGCATTTCCTTTGAAAAAATTAAGTGTCCAAACTACAGGTGGTGTAGCTTGCTTAACAGCCGGGATAATCCGCTGACTAGCAGACACTGCTACTAGGCACAAAGTATTTCCTGGGCTAGATGCAGTTAAAAATTTGTAATTAGATACTCTCGTTGGATGCTGAGAAAGCATTCCATAGAGTCTCC
This sequence comes from Phyllobates terribilis, assembly GCF_046119375.1. Lineage (NCBI taxonomy): Eukaryota > Metazoa > Chordata > Amphibia > Anura > Dendrobatidae > Phyllobates > Phyllobates terribilis. Next base: position 381,959,635 of record NW_027362767.1, read on the forward strand.
TGGCACGCCATATATGATTCTCTTAAAAAGCTTGGGGTAGGGGTCTAGGGGACCCTTTTATAGCCAAAATCACGGCCCTGTATCACAATACGTCACCTAGGCTGAAGATAAATGGAACTGTAGCACCCTGAGGGCTCGTTTTCTACAGAGGTATTGCACCTCACCCAGAGGTGTGATATCTCACTCTCAGGTAAGGATGGAGTGTGGATCAGGACCCGACACCTGCATGCATTACACCACATTGCCGTGGGGCAGGGCGACCAATATGCCTCTGAGATGGGCACGACAGTCCCTGTCCCTGGCTGGAGTGGGGGGAGGGAACACTGAGGAAGGGGAACCCTGTAGTGCAGGAGCAGGGAGGAAGCAGTTCCTGGGTGCATTGAGAAGGGAGTATAAAAGGTGGGCACCATCTTAGTTCAGTGCAGAGAAGTCTGAGCAGAAGTGGCAGGGAGCAGGGGCTCTGCATGAGCTCTGCTCTGGAGGCAGGCCTAGTAACAGAGGCCCAGGCCTGGAAGAGGGAGAAGGAAGGAAGAGGAGCGGAGAAGGCTCCAGGAACGAGGAATGAAGGGATCCCAGGGGTGCGGACGGGCGAGTCGCCACCGCACGCCCGAATCCACCTGCGTGGAGGGGTCAGGCCAAAGTGGGAGACCGGTCCCCGAAACTAGTGGAGGCAGGAAACGACCCTCAGCTAGAAACCGGAGGCTGTGACATTTTATGTGGCGCAGCCTCTCGCTACACCCGCTAGGAAGGCACCACATAGGGTCAGGGAAACTGGCGCCAAGTTTACCAAGAGGAGGCCCGAGGCAGCCGGACAGAAGGGTTGGTAAGAAAGGCCAGACAAAGGACACACAAAGGGGGTCCTGTGAAGTGCTCCAAAGTTATCTGGGAGTTGTCTGAGCCCCTCACCTGGTGAGCACAATACGACGTGGGCAGCCGTTACCTGCAGACGTGGTCTGGATAATAAGAACTGTGAGTAAAGGCCCTGGACTGCATCACTGACTCCGTGTCGTTACTGCTGCTGCCCTGCACCATCACCCCCATCCTCCGCATACACTGCCCTGAGGCTATACTCCTCCCGTGGGGAGTTATGCTACGCTCTGCTGCACCCACAACACCAGCCTCAGCGGTCTGCCCTGCAGCGGCGGTTCACTCTGACCGCAATCCACGGGTGGCGTAGTCGGACATTTAAACATCAAAACCACATAAATAGTTCCGCCACTGGTTTGACCACCCTGAGCCACGGAACCGGGTCGCCGCCACGAAGACTACAACCACCAGCATCCACCAAAAAGGGTCCGGCTCCGGGTGTCCCAAGGCCCAGGGGGTGCATCAGAACATTTTCATCACCTTTCACAATCACCAATGGGACAAGGCAGGGATGTCCTCTGTCCCCTCTCTTATACATCCTAGTGACGGAGCACCTGCTCTCATCAATTCGCCATAACCCCAGTATTGGGTGGATTGAGGTGGGAGGCACCGAGTACAAGTGCTCTCTATTTGCTGATGATGTCCTAGTATATATCACTCAATCACATATATCCATCCATGCTGTTATGGCTGAAATAGATCACTTTGTTACATGGTCAAATTTTAAAATCAATGCAGCGAAGTCTGAGGCCCTCGATGTCTCCCTCCCCAAATCCATATAGGATTCCATCCAGTCCAACTTTCCCTTTGCCTGGCCCTCACAGGGTATCAAATACTTAGGAATTCCTATTCATAGAGACCTCTCCCATCTATGTTATCTTAATTTTGGGCCCTTTATTGAACAACTCCATACAGACCACGGTTGGCAAGTTAGAACTGTAAGATTCACTACGTGAACCACTGGTGTTTTGTGGAAAAGCACATGTACACTGTGTTCCAAATTATTATGCAAAAAGTGTTTAGGAGTGATAAGGGAAGAATTTGTTTGTTTGTCAGTTAAACTCATTGATGGTGATGTGTGTCAGGGCTCTTTATATCACTGTAAGCAATTGCAGACACCTGTGCTAATTAGTTTGGCAGGTGTGTCCAATGAAAGGCAAGACTACTTAAGAAGGCTGTCTCACATTATTAAGCAGCCTACATTTTCTGCCAAAATGGGAAAGAAAAAGGATGTGTCGGCTGCTGAGAAGCAACAAATTGTGGAGTGTTTAGGTCAAGGCATGACTACAATCAACATTGTGCGATGATCAGGATGAAGTGTCTTGGCAATCAAGAAGTATGTAGCTGATTCACAGTACATACGTGTGCGTGCTGATAAGGGCAAATTGAGGACTCTTTCCTACAGGCAATTACGTCAGGTTAAAAGAGCAGCGGCAAAAAAGCCTTGTCATAGCAGCAGACAAGTTTTTGAAGCTGCTGGTGCCTCCAACGTCCCCCGAACAACAAGATGCAGGGTCCTTCAGAGGTTTGCATCTGTGCATACGCCATCCTGTCGACCTCCTCTATCCACTTCACACAAGCAGAAACGGCTCCAGTGGGCCAAACATTACATGAAGACTGATTTCAAAACTGTTTTGTTCACGGATGAGTGCCGTGCAGCGCTCGATGGTCCAGATGGATGGAGTGGAGGATGGCTGGTTGATGGACACCCCACGCAAACACGGCTACAGCGCCAACAAGGAGGAGGTGGAGTAATGTTTTGGGCTGGAATCATGGGGAGAGAGATTGTCGGCCCCTTTAGGATCCCTGAAGGCGCTAAAGATGAACTCCATAATGTATGTGGATTTTCTCAAACAGCACTTCCTGCCATGGTTCAAGAAGAAGAACCGTGTATTTCACAGCAAGATCATTTTTTTGCATGATAATGCACCATCTCATGCTGCACATAAAACATCTGCATCTCTGGCTGATATGGGCATAAAAGGGGACAAACTTATGGTGTGACCCCCATGCTCCCTTGACCTCTACCCCATTCAGAACCTCTGGAGCATCATCAAAAGGAGTGTCTATGATGGCGGGAGGCAGTTCACATCTAAGCAACAGCTCTGGGAGGGTATTCTGTCCTCATGCAAAACAATTGAAGCAGAAACCATCCAAAACCTGACAAATTCAATGGACGAGAGAGTTCAGAAGCTCCTTTCGAACAAGGGGTCATATGTGAAAATGTAACATCACCTAGAATAAAGTTTTGAGTTGAAAACTGTTTGATTTCAGTTTCTAATAACATGCTAATGCTTATAATTTCAAAAATGACCATTTTTTTGGTCTTTATTAAAATGAAAAGGTTGATCGAAAAGTTTGGGGGATCTAAGAGTGTGGCAACCCAGTAGTCATGATTACTTCGAATTCTGACAATATGAGGGTCATGTTGCAGGTAGTGCAGCAAGAAGGCACTTATGTGTCTTGCGCATCTCGGAGCCCCAAAATTATTTTCCAGGCTAGATGCAGCTAAAAATTATTATTAATTTTAAATCTGGTGGAGCTTAGTATAGATGGCCTAATAGGATCAGTGCTGCACACTGCTACAAAGCCCAAATTATTTTCCAGTCAAGATACAGATAAACATGATTAGTAATTTTAAATCTGGTGGAGCTTAGTATAGATGGCCTAATAGAATCAGTGCTGCACACTGCTACAAAGCCCAAATTATTTTCCAGCCAAGATACAGATAAACATGATTAGTAATTTGAAAGCTTAAAACGGTTGGTAGGGTGATTTTAACCAATCATCAAGCTTTTACTCTCCCCAGGATGACACAGGGGTAGAAAAGTCGTTTCGGATCCCTGATTTGTTCATCTTTATGAACGTGAGTCTGTCTACATTATCAGTGGAGAGCCGCGTGCGCTTATCTGTCAGCACACCACCAGCAGCGCTGAACACACGTTCAGACAGAACGCTGGCTGCGGGGCATGACAAGATCTCCAAGGCGTAAGTGGCTAGCTCCGGCCATTTATCCAGATTGGAAGCCCAAAAAGAGCAAGGGTCCAGTGACACAGTCATGGCTTCAATGTTTACTTGGAGATACTCCTGTACCATCGTCTCTGGGCGTTGACTATGTGTCAGACTTCTTGTCTCCTGTGGCCTTGCAAAGGATGGGCTAAAAAATTGGTGAAATGATTCCGCAAAATTGATGTTACCAGCAGATACTGTGGTTCTGTTACGGTTTGAGTGCTGAACACTTGACGGTCCCACGGTTGGCAAGTTGGAACTGTGAGATTCACTACGTGCACCACTGGTGTTTTGTGGAAAAGCACATGTAAGATTCTGCAACAGTCTCTGCTGATACTCCTGCATGCGTGCATCCCTTTCTATGGCAGGAATAATTTCTGCAAATTTACTTTTGTACCGGGGATCTAACAGTGTGGCAACCCAGTAGTCAGGATTATTTCTAATTCTCACAATTCGAGGGTCATGTTGCAGGTAGTGCAGCAAGAAGGCACTCATGTGTGTTGCGCATCCAGGAGCACCAAGTCCCTGTTGTGTTGGTGGCGTGGTAACAATCATGCTTCCTTCCTCTGTCCTCTCCCCCCAACCTCGCACAACAGAAATGTGATCAAGGTCTCCCTCATCTGATGAGTCTTCCATCAGTTCGTCCTCCACTTCTTCCTGGGCTCCTGCACCTTCCTTACTAGTTTGGCTGCTACCATGCGCCCTGGTAAAACCATCTCCCCCACCCTCACATGCCTGCCGCCTTGGTGCTGCCGACCGTCTGGACCTTGCAGATGTTAGCCCTTCCGCATACAACTCCTCCTCCTCTACTTCCTCCACCTCCTCTTGTGCCACCACCTGACTCCGAATTCTGTTTAACATGTGCTCCAGCATGTAAATCACCGGAATAGTCATGCTGATAATGGCATCGTCAGCACTAAACATCTTCGTCGCCATTTCAAAACTGTGCAGAAGGGTGCATAGGTCCCTGATCTGAGACCACTCCTCCAGCGTGATTTGCCCCACCTCTGGATCTCGTTGGCCCAGGCTATACGTCAGAACGTATTGCACCAGGGCTTGTCGGTGCTGCCACAGTCGCTGCAACATGTGCAGAGTTGAATTCCACCGGGTAGGCACATCGCATTTTAGCCGGTGAAGTGGCAGGCCCAACGACTTCTGTAGAGATGTAAGTCGCTGAGCTGCGGGATGCGAACGGCGGAAGTGAGCACACAGCGACCGTGCCCTCTGCAGAAGGCCATCTAGTCTGGGATAGTGGGCTAAAAATTGCTGGACAACCAGGTTCAACATGTGAGCCATACAAGGCACGTGTGTGACATTGCCCCGGCGAAGGGCCGCACCCAGGTTTGCAGCATTGTCGCACACGGCCTTCCCTGGTTTCAGGTCCAGTGGAGACAACCATTCATGAAATTGGTTCTCCAGAGCTGACCACAACTCCTCAGCTGTGTGACTCACATTTCCCAGACATTTCAAAGTAAAAACTGCCTGATGACGTTAAGCCCTACTGCCAGCATAGTAAGGAGGTGTACAGGATACCTTCTGCGCAGTTAGAAAGCTTGTGGCATGACCAGACAGGCTTTGGGTGCAGGTGGAAGACCGAGAGGAGGTTGAGGAGGCAGAAGCAGTGGATGAACTTTGACATAAAGAGGATTGACGCACAACTCGTCGGGACGGCAAGACTTGGACAGCAGCCCCTTGTCCTGCTGTCACTATAGTTACCCAGTGCCCAGTCAGCGACATGTAACGCCCCTGTCCATGCCTACTCGTCCAAGTGTCTGTGGTGAAATGCACCCTGTCACACACAGAGTTTCTCAAAGAAGCGGTGATGTTGTGTGCGACATGCTGGTGGAGCACAAGCACACCTTTCTTTGAGAAGTAGTGCCGACTGGGCATCTGGTACTGCGGCACTGCGACGGACATAAGGTCTCGAAAATCCTCTGTGTCCACCAGGCGGAAAGGCAGCATTTCTGTAGCCAAGAGCTTGCAGATGGTGAAATTCAACCTCTTAGCTTTCTCATGGCTAGGAGGAAATGGTCTTTTACTTGTCCACATCTGAGGGACCGAGGCCTGGCTATTGTGCTTAGACGGGGTTGATAAGGGTGTCCCCGGCAAACTGCCGGTCTGTGAGGAAGATGCAGGCGGACATGTTAGGTTGCCTTGATCCAAAGGTGGTGCTATCGATGTCGGACAGCGCTCAACACCAGCTGGTGTTACCACCTCCAAAGAAAATGATGACCTGCCAATCACGCTGGCTGTTGCGGGTAAAGAGGTGGCAGGTCTGCGCCCCAAAACAGGTGTGACTGCTGTCCCCCCCAGTCACAGAGGATGAAGAGGCCGCGGATGCACAAGATATGGCAGACGGTGGTTGGCCCGGCCGGCTAGGCCGCATTGTAGCACACTGAGCTTCCCACTGCAACTTATGCTTCATGTCCATGTGCCGGTTCATGCATGAAGTACTCAAACTATGTATTTTTTGGCCTCTACTTAGCTTTTGCTGACAAATGTTACAGATAACACGAGTTGGGTCATCTTTATCGATCTGAAAAAATGCCCAGGCTATGCAAGGCTTAGCACCCATGCGACCTGAAGAGCCACCACGACTTGTGGTGAGAGGCAGAGTTGTGTTTGAGGATGCAGTTGTTGACGTGCTTCCAGTACTACGTCTCTGTCCAGGAAGGCGCAACCTGACCTCGTCGTCACTAGCATCTTCCTCCACCTCCTCTGCTGACCTCATCTCTTGGCTGACTGTGGGTTGACAGTAAGTGGGATCTCCAACCTCATCATCATCACCCTGTGCGTTATCACACCCGTCGTCCTCAGAGCCAACCTGTTCCTGCCCTGACAAAAAACTAAAGTTGTCGCTCCAATCAGGTATTTGAGTCTCATCATCGTCTTCCTCATTGTCTCCACCAACAGGAGTTACAGTTTGGGAATGAGAGTCTACATTATGGTCAGAACCTTCTGAGTCTGGTCCTGGATCCGACTCATAACTGGGCATCAGTGCAGATCATTTCCTCGTCTGGATTCACAGAAGCACTGGAGTCGACCTCTGATTCCCAGGCTATAGTATGAGCAAACAGCTCTGCAGACTCAACCATCTGTTCTACCTCATACTCAGACGGGCAGCTGGAGATTTGGGAGCTGTGAGGAAGCAAGTGAGATTGGGGTGACACCTTTGAGGACTGGAGTATTTGTGATGTTGAAGTTGATGTGGAGGAGAGCCCACTTAAAGGAGCACTTGATATCCGTTGAAGCACCTGCTGTTTTTGTGCCCCATCTGGAATTTGTAGCGATTGGCGTGGCCGTAAGAAAGGGATCTTATCACATTGTCCGCTAAAAGAAGTAGACATTTTAGTTTGGCTGGAAGATGGTCTTTCTTCTGCAGATGTTACTGTTGCTTTAACACCTACCCCACGGACACAACCTTTTTTCCCCTTCCCAACACGCCTATTCCCCTTTCCACCAGCAGCAGGCCTTTTTCCACTCATTTTGGTGGTTAACTAATTCACAACTCTGGAGTTGTTTGCACAAAAAAACAATGGATGGGAACCGAGCAGAGCTGAGTGGCCAAACTGTGGTATTAGGCCAAAACTATTGGCTGGGTTAGATGCAGAAAAAAATTATATTCAATTTGCAACCTGATGGAGGTCAGTATAGATGGACTAATAGAACAAGTCCCACAAACAGCTAGAAGCCAAAATATTTTTTCAGAGCTAGATGCAGAAAAAAATTGTATTCAGTTTGCAACCTGATGGAGGTCAGTATAGATCTACTAATAGAACAAGTCCTACACACAGCTAGAAGCCCAAATACTTTTTCAGAGGTAGATGCAGAAAAAAAATATATTCAGTTTGCAACCTGATGGAGGTCAGTATAGATGGACTAATAGAGAAAGTCCCGCACACTGCTAGAAGGCCAAATATTTTTTCAGAGCTAGATGCAGATATAAATTATTTTTAATTTGCAACCTGATGGAGGTCAGTATAGATGGACTAATAGAGAAAGTCCCACACACTGCTAGAAGGCCAAATATTTTTCCAGAGCTAGATGCAGAAAAAAATTATATTCAGTTTGCAACCTGATGGAGGTCAGTATAGATGGACTAATAGAACAAGTCCCACACACAGCTAGAAGGCCAAATATTTTTTCAGAGGTAGATGGAGATAAAAATTATTTTTAATTTGCAGCCTGATGGAGGGCAGTATAGATGGACTAATAGAGAAAGTCCCACACACTGCTAGAAGGCCAAATATTTTTTCAGAGCTAGATGCAGACAAAAAATTATTTTGAATTTGCAATCTGATGGAGGTCAGTATAGATGGACTAATAGAGAAAGTCCCACACACTGCTAGAAGGCCAAATATTTTTTCAGAGCTAGATGCAGACAAAAAATTATTTTTAATTTGCAACCTGATGGAGGTCAGTATAGATGGACTAACAGAGAAAGTCCCACACACTGCTAGAAGGCCAAATATTTTTTCAGAGGTAGATGCAGATAAAAATTATTTTTAATTTGCAGCCTGATGGAGGTCAGTATAGATGGACTAATAGAGAAATTCCCACACACTGCTAGAAGGCCAAATATTTTTTCAGAGCTAGATGCAGACAAAAAATTATTTTGAATTTGCAATCTGATGGAGGTCAGTATAGATGGACTAATAGAGAAAGTCCCACACACTGCTAGATGGCCAAATATTTTTTCAGAGCTAGATGCAGACAAAAAATTATTTTTAATTTGCAACCTGATGGAGGTCAGTATAGATGGACTAATAGAGAAAGTCCCACACACTGCTAGAAGGCCAAATATTTTTTCAGAGCTAGATGCAGATAAAAATTATTTTTAATTTGCAACCTGATGGAGGTCAGTATAGATGGACTAATAGAGAAAGTCCCACACACTGCTAGAAGGCCAAATATTTTTTCAGAGCTAGATGCAGAAAAAAATTATATTCAGTTTGCAACCTGATGGAGGTCAGTATAGATGGACTAATAGAGAAAGTCCCACACACTGCTAGAAGGCCAAATATTTTTTCAGAGCTAGATGCAGATATAAATTATTTTTAATTTGCATCCTGATGGAGGTTAGTATAGATGGACTAATAGAGAAAGTCCCACACACTGCTAGAAGGCCAAATATTTTTTCAGAGCTAGATGCAGACAAAAAATTATTTTGAATTTGCAACCTGATGGAGGTCAGTATAGATGGACTAATAGAGAAAGTCCCACACACTGCTAGAAAGCCAAATATTTTTTCAGAGCTAGATGCAGACAAAAAATTATTTTCAATTTGCAACCTGATGGAGGTCAGTATAGATGGACTAATAGAGAAAGTCCCACACACTGCTAGAAGGCCAAATATTTTTTCAGAGCTAGATGCAGACAAAAAATTATTTTGAATTTGCAATCTGATGGAGGTCAGTATAGATGGACTAATAGAGAAAGTCCCACACACTGCTAGATGGCCAAATATTTTTTCAGAGCTAGATGCAGACAAAAAATTATTTTTAATTTGCAACCTGATGGAGGTCAGTATAGATGGACTAATAGAGAAAGTCCCACACACTGCTAGAAGGCCAAATATTTTTTCAGAGCTAGATGCAGATAAAAATTATTTTTAATTTGCAACCTGATGGAGGTCAGTATAGATGGACTAATAGAGAAAGTCCCACACACTGCTAGAAGGCCAAATATTTTTTCAGAGCTAGATGCAGAAAAAAATTATATTCAGTTTGCAACCTGATGGAGGTCAGTATAGATGGACTAATAGAGAAAGTCCCACACACTGCTAGAAGGCCAAATATTTTTTCAGAGCTAGATGCAGATATAAATTATTTTTAATTTGCATCCTGATGGAGGTTAGTATAGATGGACTAATAGAGAAAGTCCCACACACTGCTAGAAGGCCAAATATTTTTTCAGAGCTAGATGCAGACAAAAAATTATTTTGAATTTGCAACCTGATGGAGGTCAGTATAGATGGACTAATAGAGAAAGTCCCACACACTGCTAGAAAGCCAAATATTTTTTCAGAGCTAGATGCAGACAAAAAATTATTTTCAATTTGCAACCTGATGGAGGTCAGTATAGATGGACTAATAGAGAAAGTCCCACACACTGCTAGAAGGCCAAATATTTTTTCAGAGCTAGATGCAGATAAAAATTATTTTTAATTTGCAACCTGATGGAGGTCAGTATAGATGGACTAATAGAGAAAGTCCCACACACTGCTAGAAGGCCAAATATTTTTTCAGAGCTAGATGCAGAAAAAAATTATATTCAGTTTGCAACCTGATGGAGGTCAGTATAGATGGACTAATAGAACAAGTCCCACACACAGCTAGAAGCCCAAATATTTTTTCAGAGGTAGATGCAGATAAAAATTATTTTTAATTTGCAACCTGATGGAGGTCAGTATAGATGGACTAATAGAGAAAGTCCCACACACTGCTAGAAGGCCAAATATTTTTTCAGAGCTAGATGCAGACAAAAAATTATTTTGAATTTGCATCGTGATGGAGGTCAGTATAGATGGACTAATAGAACAACTCCCACACACTGCTAGAAGGCCAAATATTTTTTCAGAGCTAGATGCAAAAACAAATTATATTCAGTTTGCAGCCTGATGGAGGTCAGTATAGATGGACTAATAGAACAAGTCCCACACACTGCTAGAAGCCCAAATATTTTTTCAGAGCTAGATGCAGAAAAAAATTATATTCAATTTGCAGCCTGATGGAGGTCAGTATAGATGGACTAATAGAATGATGCTATGCCCAAAAGATTTTACTTCACTAGGTGCAGTAAAAAAATTGGTATTCTATACACAGGTGGTATATCTTGCAACACAGATAGGCTACTCCACTGACTAACACACTCTGCAATAGGCCAAAAAGGATTAGCTTTGCTAGATTCAGCCAAATGCTGTGAAAAAAACTTGCACAGCACTGGCACAGACCTGCCTGGCAAAAACTGATAGGAACTGATGTAACCTAGTCCTGAAAAGGACTGCAATTACAATTAGTCTTTACTCCCACAATCTATCTATTTAAGAGCACAGACCTGCCTGATAAAAGTCGTAGGAAATGCTGTAACCTAGTCCTTAAAAGGACTGCAATCACAACTATTCCCTACTCCCAAGCTATCTGTAGATTTGTGCGAAAATTGGCTTGAAATTAACAAGGTATAGCACACACAGCAACAGCGGTGCCGTCTAACACGCAGCTGCAGCAGTGAGAAAATGGTGGCGACGGGGAAAATGGCTTGGTCTTATAGGGCAAGGACATGTGACATACTGTTAGAACCTTGCTCTTAGGTTTTTTTTCCTTTGCTGGTCACATGACCTTGTTGGCCTATTTAATCCTGCTCCGCCCTTCTGGCTTTGCTGGACTTCATTGTATATCTACTTTCTAGCTAGCCTGTGCTCTGTGTCTTGCTCTGTTAGTTTGCTTGGTCTACTGATCTCTATGTTCTATATATTTGACGCGCCTCCTGGGCCATGTTCAGGGGATACCCGGAGCCGGATCTGGATAGGGGTAGTAGTCCTTGTGGCGGTGACCCGGTCCGTGCCCAGGGTGTCAAACTAAGTGGCAGTCTATGGCAGTAGATGTTAAATTGATCGACTACGCCACCCGTTGAATGCAGCTATGGAGCTGCCGCTGCAGGACAGTCCGCTGAGGCCGGTGATATGGTTGTGCAGCGTAGATGGTATAACCCCCAACGGGAGGGGTATGGCCTCAGGGCAGCAGACGTGAATGATGGAGGTAGTGATGGTGCAGCAAGGAGAGTCAGAAACGTATAATGCAGTTTCAGGGTTTTTACTCACTGGTGTTGCTTCAGTCACTTCGGCCGGGAGTGACCACCCGAGCCGTGCTGCGTCCACCAGGTGCGGGACTCGGCTAACCCCCAGGCAATTCCGGAGTGTGGTCCTGAGCTCCCCTCTTTCTCTCTCTCTCTGGCCGTCCCCACCAGGGATCCACCTTTGTCCGGTTCCCTCGGGTCTCTCAATGGCAAAACCTTTTATGGCTTTCCTGACCCTACTCGTGGTGTACCTTCCTGGTGGATGTGGTGAGGGTCGTGGCAAAACTTGACCACGACCTCCGGTTCCTGACTAAGGATGTTTTGCCTCCGTCAGTTTGGGATCCGGTGCCCTCTTCTACCAACCCTTCACCCTTTTTAGTTCACTCGTGGGATCTCAGGGTTCCCTCTTGGTCTTATGTCTCTGGGCCTTTCTTCCTCTTCCTCTCTGCTTCAGGCCTGGCCCTGGAGCTGGGCCCAGCCGGAGCCACAGCTCCCTGTCAGCCCTCTTGGCTGAACTCTCCCTCAGAACTGACCCTGTTCCTAAGATGGTGCCCACCATATATACTCCCTCTATGTGTGAGCCCAGGTGACTAGCACCCAATGGGCTCCTACTTCTATGCCCAGAGCCCCTCCCCTATCTGCCCCTACACTACTGGGATGTTCCTCCCCCCCTCCCACTCCAGCCAGGGACAGACGCTGTCGTACCTGCACATCTAACTGGTGGGAGTACCGTAGTTCTGTCCCCCGGAAATGGGATGAGTGTAGTGCATGCAGCTAGCTGAGCTCAGTCCCACACTCCATCCTTACCCGGGAGTGGAATACCACACCTCTGGTTGAGGTGCAGCAGCCGAGTTCTCGGGGTGCTACATATTTTGTTTGTTCGTCTGTCTGCTACTATTTCTGTTAGGAGGTGTCCCATATTCCTCCCAGTCCTTAGTACTTGTAGGGATTCCTTCCCCACATCTATAGGTCTCCGTACAGACTAGCTTAGGACTTTAGCAGGTCTGATCGCAGGATCAGGTCCCCTGTTACATCGTAGGGATTTAGCTGAGTTCTATCGTAGGGACAGATCTCCTCTCTTTCCTTAGCTCTGGTAGCAGAACATAACAGTAAGTCCAGCCAGCAAATTCTCTAAGGAAAGATTTTTCTGTTCCATCATGGTGTCGGTTCAGGATTTGGTTCATCGCCTGCAGGGACTCTCTCTGGAGGTGGCCGAGCTCCGTCAGCACGTGAGTAACTGTCCTGGAGCACATTTCTTGGAGCCTAAGGTATGTTTGCCGGATTTATTTTTTGGTGAACACTGAGAATTTTTTTCATTTAAAAATGCTTGCTTATTGTATTTTCGTTTGAGACCTAAGTCCTCTGGGGATGAATCCCAGCGCGTAGGGTTCATAATGTCACTTTTGCGCAAAGAGCCTCAGGAGTGGGCCTTTTCTTTGCAACCTAGTGATACATGCTTCAGATCAGTGGATAGTTTTTTTTCTGCTTTGGGACTATTATATGATGATCCTGACCGTGTCGCATCAGCTGAGACTGAGTTGAGACGTTTAAAACAGGGATCAGGTAATGTGGAAAAATATTGTACTCATTTCCGTCGTTGGTCTACTCAAACAGGGTGGAACGATTCTGCTCTGAAAAGTCTATTTCTTGCTGGGCTCAGTGAAAGGGTTAAAGACCTGCTAATTGCTTATCCTACACCTGAAGATTTGCAACAGGCTATGCAATTAGCTATACGGGTGGATAGAAGACTGCGTGCAAGGGTTAATGAGAGCAAATCCTCTGCTATGTCAGTTTCTGGTTATGAGAATGTGTGTACTAACAGTGGTGAACCGATGGAGATTGGATCGGTGGCACCTCGCTCTCAAGAAAAAGACCGTTGATTTTCTGAAGGCTTGTGTTTATATTGCGGAAAATCTGGTCATTTGATTAAAGGCTGTGAGCTTCGTATGAAGAAAGAAAAAAAAATGGTCAGTCACGCCCGTATTGCCTGTTTAAATTCCAAGGGTATATTTTTAGCTGCTTCCACGATTGCTCAGAAAAAATTAATGGAATTTCGGGTGTTTGTTGATTGCGGGTCTACTCTGAATGTAATTGATGGGGGATTCGTGGAAAGACTCAATTTAAAACCTGAACCTTTATCATCCCCCATTGCTGTGGTTTCTGTGGATGGTTCCCCTTTGAAGAATATTACTCTCAAGGTCTGTGAATTTCCTCTCACTATTAATGGTGTTCACCATGAGAAATTGGATTTGGTAGTGTTGAATAACTTGCCTTCTCCAGTAATATTGGGATTGCCCTGGTTAAAATTTCACAATCCTGTACTGAATTGGTCTACCAGTGAAATTAAATCCTGGAGCCATAAATGTTATGACAAGTGTTGTAACGGGCGTATTGCAGCTTTGGATAGGGGAGAATTGCCTGTTCCTATTCAGGATTTTTGGAGAGTTTTTTCTGAGAAGGAATCGCAGGTTTTGCCTCCCCATAGAGACTATGATTGTTCTATTGAATTTGTCCCTGGAGCGACTCTTCCTAAAAGTCGTTTATTTAACCTTACTATTCCTGAGAGGAAGGCTTTGGAGGAATACATACAGACAAGTTTGGCCGCCGGTCACATTAGGCCCTCTAAGTCTCCTGTGGCGGTTGGATTTTTTTTTGTAAAAAAAAAGGACGGCGGTTTACGTCCTTGTCTGGATTTTCGTGAGATTAACAAAATTACTGTACGCAATCCTTACCCACTGCCATTGATTCCTGATCTGTTTAACCAGTTAATGGGGGCCAAGTGGTTCTCTAAAATTGACCTTAAGGGGGCATACAATCTGTTGCGCATGAAGGAGGGTGACGAATGGAAGACTGCTTTTAACACTCCTGTGGGTCATTTTGAGAATCTGGTTATGCCTTTTGGTCTTACTAATGCTCCTGCATTTTTTCAGAATCTGATTAATGACATCCTTAGACCTTTGATCGGCAAAAATGTGGTTGTGTATTTGGATGACATTTTGATTTATTCGCCGGATCTGGAGTCTCATTGGCGGAGCGTGCGTGAGGTATTACAGTTATTAATGGACAATTCGCTTTTTGCTAAGCTGGAGAAATGTGAGTTCGCTGTACAGAGAATTAGTTTTTTGGGCTACATTATCTCCAGCAAAGGTTTTGAGATGGATCCGGTTAAGGTTCAGGCTGTGCAGGAATGGCCTAGGCCTATTGGTTTGAAATCGATACAGAGGTTTTTGGGTTTCGCCAATTACTACAGAAAATTCATAAAAAATTTTTCTAGTATTGTCAAACCTCTGACTGATCTCACCAGGAAAGGTGCTGATGCGGTTCAGTGGTCTTCTGAGGCCATTGAAGCTTTTGTGTATCTCAAGGAGAGGTTCACCTCTGCTCCCATCCTTATGCAGCCTGATGTTACTAGGCCGTTTTTGGTTGAGGTTTATGCTTCCTCTGTGGGGGTTGGCGCAGTATTGTCTCAGGATAACGGGGATGGATTACATCCCTGTGCCTTTTTTTCAAAAAAATTTTCGGAGACTGAACTGAATTACGATATTGGTAATCGGGAATTATTGGCTATTAAACTCGCATTTGAACACTGGCGCCACTTCTTGGAAGGTGCGGAATTTCCCGTTCAGGTTCTTACGGATCATAAAAATCTGATATATCTTGATGCTGCCAAGCGCCTGAATGCCCGTCAGGCTAGGTGGGCACTGTTTTTCTCGCGGTTTAATTTCTCCGTTACATACATCCCTGGTACTAAGAATGTTAAGGCGGATGCCTTGTCTCGCAGTTTTTCTCCCATAGTCGGTGCTGAGAAAGAGGAGAACATTTTACAAGAAGGTGTTGTGATAGCTGCTTTGGACTCCGTTTTGGAAGATGAGATTCTTAAAGCACAGGAGAATGCCCCTTCTAACACTCCTCATGGGAGGTTGTTTGTGCCTGGGACCTTTAGGAGAGATTTGTTTGTTGAGTGTCACGAATCTCGGTTGGCAGGTCATCCCGGAATCTCTGAGACCAAGAGACTGGTGGGTCGCAGTTTTTGGTGGCCTGGATGGCAGAAGGAAGTCATTAAGTGGGTGCGTCAATGTACTATATGTGCTAGATCTAAGTCCTCACATACTCCTGCTGCGGGGTTGCTTTGTCCTTTGGAGGTTTCCAGTGCTCCTTGGACACATTTGGCTATGGACTTTATAACTGACCTTCCCCCCTCTGAGGGTTTTACTGTCATCTGGGTGGTCGTGGACCGTTTTAGCAAGATGTGTCACTTGGTTCCTTTCGTCAAACTGCCCTGCGCTAAAACTCTCGCTAAGGCCTTTGTCAAGGAAATTGTCAGACTTCATGGCGTTCCTACTGACATTGTTTCTGATAGGGGTCCTCAGTTCGTGGCTCGTTTTTGGTGTGCCTTTTGTGATAGGTTGGGAGTTCATTTGTCGTTCTCGTCCGGATATAATCCTGAATCTAATGGCCAGACAGAAAGGAAAAACCAGGATGTTGAGCAGTTCTTGCGTTGTTTTGTGGCAGACAATCATGAGGGGTGGTCTGAGTTTCTGCCACTTGCTGAATTTGCTCTGAACAATCATACATCTTCTTCTGCTGGTTGTTCGCCTTTTTTTTGTTGTTCTGGGAGACATCCGTCGTTTGGGTCGTTCTCCAAGTTGGGATCTGCCGTGCCTGAGGAGGAGAATTTTTCCGGTGATTTGGAGAGAGTTTGGACGGATGTGCGTGGTAATCTTCAGGAGGCCAACAGAAAATCTAAAGACTACTTTGATAGGAAACGACAGGAGGTTTTGTTCGCTGTTGGTGACATGGTTTGGTTGTCCTCTAGGAATCTGCGGTTGAGGATTCCTTCAAAGAAATTGGGTCCCAAGTTTGTAGGGCCCTTTAAGGTGCTTCAGGTTGTCACCAATCTGCTGTTAGGTTGGAGGTTCCTACCTCCTGGAGAATTAATCCGGTATTTCATGTCTCTCTGTTGAAAAAAGCTGTTGTATCGGATTGTGACGCCTCTGTCTCTGTTCCTCCGGTGGTGGAGGACGGGGAATATGAAATTTCTCGCATCCTTAACTCTAGACGGTATAGAGGTAGTTTGCAGTATCTTTTGGCCTGGAAAGGTTTCTGTCCCGAGGATAACTCTTGGGTGAGGTCGGATGATGTTTCCGCGTCCAGACTTATCAGAGCGTTTCACAGGAGATTTCCTGATAAGCCTGGTCCTAGGGGATCCGGAGGATCCTCTTAGAAGGGGGGGTACTGTTAGAACCTTGCTCTTAGTTTTTTTTTCCTTTGCTGGTCACATGACCTTGTTGGCCTATTTAATCCTGCTCCGTCCTTCTGGCTTTGCTGGACTTCATTGTATATCTACTTTCTAGCTAGCCTGAGCTCTGTGTCTTGCTCTGTTAGTTTGCTTGGTCTACTGACCTCTATGTTCTATATATTTTGTTTGTTCGTCTGTCTGCTACTATTTCTGTTAGGAGGTGTCCCATATTCCTCCCAGTCCTTAGTACTTGTAGGGATTCCTTCCTCACATCTATAGGTCTCCGTACAGACTAGCTTAGGACTTTAGCAGGTCTGATCGCAGGATCAGGTCCCCTGTTACATCGTAGGGATTTAGCTGAGTTCTATCGTAGGGACAGATCTCCTCTCTTTCCTTAGCTCTGGTAGCAGAACATAACACATACACTGCCAATGACACATGCCCTTGCTTGTGTGAAAAAAAGCACTTCGCTCCGTGTGTGCGCTGCTGATAGGCTGACAGATTGCACCTCCCCACTGTAAATGCGGGAAAGAGAAAAAAAAATGAAGTTCTTCATTATTCCTGCAGAGATCCATCCCCTGCCCCTCCCCCCACCCCGCTGTACACTCAAACTGCGTATTAACATTAATTTTCATCATTACTGAGAAAAAATCCAGTTATGATTTTGGTGCACGAACAGTTATCGAACATAACCTCGAACAGCCGAATTTTTCTCAAATCGTTCGTGTTCGCCGAACGGCTCGAACACCGCCCAAAACAGCTCGAATTTGAGATTGGCGAACAGTTCGAGTCGAACAACGCTCATCTCTAGTGTCTAATTATAGCGTTGGAAGTCAACACACCTGCTCCAAGCTGCAAAACCTTAAGATGATACAGATGTCTTCATTGTATCATGTATCAGAACTACTTCTATCCTGCATGAGTTGCTTCTTCATGTGTCTGCACCTTATCTATAGCTTATTTTCTCTGCCCTTCCTAAGACTATAGATACTTTGTTCCATCTCCACACTAGATACAGGATACAGCTGTCTTCACTACATCATATATCAGCACAGCTTCTTTCCTACACAAATTTTCTCTTCATGTTTTTGCTCCTGATCTGTAGCTTATTTTCTCTGCCACCTCTGAGACTGTAGATACTTTGTTCCATCTCCACAGTTGATACAGGATACAGCTGTCTTTATTTCCTCATTTATCAGCACAGCTTCTATCCTGTACAAAATTCCTCTCTATATTTTTGCTTCTCATCTGTAGCTTGTTTTCTCTGTCTTCCCTGACACTGTAGATACTTTGTTTCATCTCAACAGCCGATGCAGGATACAGCTGTCTTCATTTTCTCATATATCAACACAGCTTCTATCCTAAACAAATTTCCTCTTCATGTTTTTGCTCCTGATCTGTAGCTTATTTTCTCTGCCCACCCTCAGACTGTAGATACTTTGCTCGATCTCCACACTCGATATCTGTGTACTACCATCTCTCTTTTTTTCTGTAGCACTGAATGAAAGAAAAGAAAGAACTAAAAGAGCCATCAGAACATTTTTGCAGATCACTCAGCTAGAAAAAGGCGTTTCAAACACCTGCAACATCAAAATGGTAGAACATTTTTAATGAAGACTATTTAAATTACTAGTTAGTTTTTCATTTTCAAGAGCAATAAAATATAATTCTGAATCATTCCAATTGCTTAGTGAATCTGAGCGCTGGACTGTATCTGGCTTCTTGTACCGCTAAGACAGGCCTTTCCTTTACTATCTACATTGTCAGCCTTTTCATATATGATGAATGAAAGGAACAGAAACAGCACTATACTGTAATGCTGAAATGATGACAAGCCTTTGATTCAGTAAGTGCAAAAATATTCCATTACCGGGAACTGAATTATAATTAATGTCTGATCTTGCAGCCCACCTGGAAAGACTAATCTTATTGTCTACATTTCTATACAACAGATTCAGATTAATTCTATTGTGTAACTGGTATGATGACTAGCCAGTGTTTTAAGGATCTGTCCATAAAATGAGCTGGAAACAGCGACTGCAATTATCACTCCCGCTCCTGGGACTGTATATAAATCCATTATATGTATTAGCAAAAGCCTTTTAATACCAAATTGCCTTCTAAGTGACAAATTATCAAATATTGTTGATCACAGAAACACATAAATCTGATTTCTGTGGTCAGAGAAACACAATAAAAATGTGACATTGCCGTCCTTCTGATCTTTACAGATTTTTGCACTTCTGAGCTTAATAAAAGAACAAGATGCCACTTTAACCCTTTCCCGATTTTCCATTTTGTGCTTCCGTTTTTCCTTGCTCTTTTTCCAAGAGTCATACTTTTTTTTATTTTTCTGTCAACGTAGCTGTGTGAGGGCTTGCTTTTTGCAGTACGAGTTGTAGTTTTTATTGACACCATTCTGTTTCTAATTCGATGTACTGAAAAATGAGCAAAAATTCCAAATGAGGTAAAATTGCAAAAAAACAAACAAACAACAAAAAAAAAATGCAATTCCGCAATTGTTTTTTTATTTTATTTTGTTTTACTGGCATTCATTGTGCTATAAAAGTGACCCTGAAATCGGATTCTCCAGTGCAGTACAGTCACGGCAATATTAAACTTGTGAAAATGTAACGTTTTCATTTTTCTGTTGATGGAGTTATGTCAGGGATTGTTTTTTGCGTGGCGAGGTGACATTTTTACTGATACAATTTTGTGGTAGATGTTTTTGTTGCATTTTTTTGGTGAAGTTGTGGCAACCAAAGAGAATACATTTAATTTTATTTTTTTTCTCTTTTTTTATTTTTCGAATATTTTTTTTTTTACTCAATTTTTTATTCCCCTTAGGGGACTCAAACCTGCACTAGTCTATTTGCTTGGGCCATATACTGTAATTCCGATGTATTGCACTACATAGTAAAAATTATGGCCTCCTCTGAAGCTCAGCCTCAGGCTGGTCTTCACTGGAGCACCATCAACTTAGTCACAGGGTCCTTTGGCAAGCGCTTGGCTCTTATGGCACCCTATCGGCAACCTGACATTGTGTCGCAGTAGTCCAATGGGTGCTCAAATTCGCTGGCTGCATTTAATGGCAGATGATGGCTGTGTAACACCGCCAGCAGCTGTCGGGTATAGCACAGGCTCAGCTCCTGAGCCCACATTATACATGAGACCAAATGTCTTGAAGGGGTTAAATTAATTACATCCTATAATTAAGGTACACATTAAAGTAGTTGACACACTTTAAATAGTAGTTTTACTGTGCTGATGAATACAGCTGATCATTTGCCACTTTGCACAAGCCACTTTTTTGCACAACCATTTTTTTTACTACACTTTTTCTCGTATCTGACAATTTGATCTAACATGTTGATCTTAGAACGATTCGATGGAGCACTGATTGGCCACATTCTGGCCGACACTTACAGTATGTGCATGGCTAGATTTACTCCTACTGGTATAAGCCACATAATTAAATATAAATTAATCCTGGAACAATTGGTTTACTGGCATTTCTCTGTGTTGTCTCCTCAAGCTCAGATTACAATTTCAGACTCCATTGTCTTACAGTGCATTGAAAAAGTATTCCAAAGTATTTCACATGCCATGTAGGGGACGCAACAAGCAAGTAGAAGAAGGTGCTCTGGTCAGATGAGGCCAAAGTAGAACTTTTTTTGGCTAAATGCAAAATGCTATGTGTGGCGGAAAATTCAAGAGGTTAGGCAATACAAGCGGGCAGTGAGAGAAGACAGACAGTCCAAAGGTCTATCCAAAAGGTCAAAGTTAAATAGTGAATTTTTCAGAAACAATAGATAAATCCAAATATTGCACTCCACGTTTATAGAGCAATACAACTGGCAATTGCAATTACATTTTGGGAGATTTAAATAGGGCTTTGTGAGAGTTATTGGACGTCGAAACCACCATCTGATTGGTTCTTGTAATTGACCACTCAACAAGACCAACAATAACACTTAACCAGGTGGCGTATGTGCCTTCAAGCATTCTAGGAAGCAGCATGCCTGTTAGTGCCATCGTCAAAAACAGAATATATTGGCATCTGACAATGATCCTGAACGAGGGAGCAGAGGGGTTAAGTATGTCCCACATAGGATTTCTTTAAGCTCTGATGATCAAAACGAAACCAGTTTTCATGGGGTTGTCTCAACTTCTTATATAAGAAAAATTGCAAAGTGCTTGTAAAATTAAGCAATTTTGCAATTTACCTCTTATTAAAAATCCTTTCTCTTTCTAGAACTGAGGGATTTTAATCTTATAGGCTTTTTTTGTTCAGTGCCTAGGTTACCAGCCACCTCAAAAGTCTGTTATCTTTGGCCAATTTCATTGGCAAGGAATGTGCGCTTACAAGCAGCCTGCTCTATCGTTTGCAAGTGCAATTAGGAAACTGGATCCTGGCAGCTTTAGTGTTTCTGCACTCCACCAAAACTGCAGAGGTAACATCAGAGAGGGCAGAGTTTAAACCAACGGCGCAAGCATGTCTCTGGTCTGAACTGTCAATCTTTAGGAGAACCCGCCTCCTGACAAGAAGGAAGCTGGGAGGCAGAGGAGGAGTGCGTTACTGACGAAAGATCAGACAACCACTTTAATTTTATTTTTAGTCTCTGGGTGTTTGGTTGACACAAAGTTCCAAAATAAAGGCAGTTACTATTCTCCATGGAAATGGAAAAACGGAAATGTCCACTATTGACTAATAGGAGATACTCTTGGTCAGTAGTGGACATTTTCCCATTCCCATATGTCATTGGAAATAGACAACATTTGAGATGTGACTTTTTTTAGCTGATGACCAATAATATTTAAGGTAGTAGTATCTTCTACATTTAATAGAAATTACTCAATGTACCCTTCTTACTGACGAGCACCACTATACAGCATGGAGACTTTTAACTCAGTGTTGCTTATATAATCCTACTATGTAATTAACACATAGGCTCAGATTCCTGCTGCAGATCCCATCATTAGCTACTGCACCGCTGCTTTGTGAATGCATTGAACGCCGTACTGATAACTAGTTGTAGAACACAATAGGGGGTAAATATAATTGACTGTAATTGTTTCTTTTCATATTTCCCTTCTCCATATTCCTGCACTTTCCTCCTCTAGAGATACTTTGTATAACTTCTCGTTCCCGAAATTTACCTCTTATATAAATAAGGGTTCGAGGAATAAAGAGAATTACAATACAATGTAACAGCACACAATAATAATAACTCAAATTACTCTTATCGCTAAAGAGCAGCGTTAGTTTTATCCCGGAGAATGACGACGCAGCAGCAGTATTATAGGTGTGATTTAATTTTTTACACACCACTGATGTCATAGTTACTTGTCAGTAGCTGTCATGGTGTGATGTCATTTCATAATCGTGATCATCAGCCTATTACTAATATCTGAGTCATGCTGCAAGGCTTAGAGGGTCTGACATTGACTAATAGGGTTGTTATCTTTTGGAACCAATTAACTTTTGTTTAGGAAGACAGTTAATTTACATACTTTTTTCCCCATGGAGCATTGCCAATTAAACTTCATACACAACTGGTGTCCTTAAAGAAGCACTCCTCCCAGCAAAGTTTTTATCCTCTTAATATATGGCAATCATCATATTATATGGCACTGTGTACTTACAATTGTTCACTCTGCCCACCTACCCAGCTAATTCTTCTCTTTTCCATTAGGTCTTTGACATCCATGATTAAAAATGGACTAGTCGAATCCTTCTAAGCTCTATGTAGGAGGTCAAATTTCCCTGTATGAGTCATAAGTCACTGCAAAAGTCCCTGACGGGGGAGGAGGGAGCAGCTGGGTCAGGAGTGGAAGAGGGAAATGATAAATGTAGAGAAGAGAGACTTCCTGTTTCTACATAGAGCAGAGAAAAGAGAAGAATTAGCTGGGTAGAAAGGGAAAAAGAGCAATTGTAAGTAAACAGTGCTATATAATATCATGATTGCAATATATTAAGACTTTGATGGGAGTGATTATTTAAGGAAAACCAACCCCTTAAGGTAATTCATTATTGACACATTGTGTAAGACAGAATACCAATAAGCAGGGCCGGAATCAGCACCCGGCATACCCGGGCAAATGCTGGGGCCCTGGACCATCAGAGGGGCCCACTCGCTGTCAGGGACCAGGCCGCTTACCCGGCACTTGTTCAGGACCACCAGATTGCTGGCACTTCAGACATGGCCCCGACAGCAAGTGGGCCCCTTTGATGGTGCAGGCCCACATCTGTGACATGCCGGTAGCCCTGCACTGTTACATACCTGAGGAGCAGCTGGACTGGACACAGAACCGGGGGCAGGTAAGCGAGGCTTCCCCAATCCCCATATTAAAAATATTTCTAATGTGTGTGTGTGTGCACATATGATGTGAATATCTGTGTATGTCAATGTGTATGACTGTGTATATATATTTGTCTGTTTTATATGAGTTTTTAAGAATTTGTGTTCAAATATGTACGTATGTCTGTATGTGTATGTATCTGTGTATATATTTGTGTATGTGCGTGTCTGCGTATTGTATGTTTGCATATCTGTGTACCATGTGCATGTGTGTATGTGTGTGCATGCCTGCATACTGTGTGCGTGTGTGTGCATGTCTGCATACGTGTGTGTGCATGTCTGCGTACCATGTGTGCATGTCTGCATACTGTGTGTGTGTCCATGCATGTGTGCGTGCATGTCTGCGTACTGTGAGTGTGACGCGCCCCTTGGGCCGTGGGGTACCCGGTGCCGGGCCGGTAGATGCTGGGGGATGTCACAGTGGCGGTGACCTGGTCCGTGACCCAGGGAGGTCAATAAAAAGGGGTTGTTGAAAGGGGATTTATAGTGATTGTATAAAGTTCGTGATGCCACCTGTGGTATGCGGCTAGGGGAGCCGCCGCTGCTGAGCAGGTCCTCTGGAGCTGATGTTACTGCAGCAGGGATGGTGTGGCTCTCCACAGGTAGAGCTTAGCTCCAGGGCAGTGTAGATGTTGTAGGTTGTGCTGGGTGTTGTAGTGCAGGGGCTGATGGCGCAGCAAGAAACACAGAGACAAGGAAGTGCAGTCCTCAGGGTATTTACTCACGGTTATTGCAGTCCAAGTTACAGGTGCCAAAGTAATCTCCCTCGTCATGCTGCGCTTACTCAGTGAGGGGTTCAGTCCATCCTCAGATAGCTCCGGAGTACTTAGCAGGACCCCCTACTGTGTCTTCTCTCTGGCCGTCTCCCTGCACCTCATACCTAGTGTCCCAATCCGGTACCTGTGGGCCTTGTCGGGTGACGTCTGTTCCGTCCCCTGGGTCCTATATAGCTACCTTCTTGGTGAGACTGATATGGAATGTTGGCTACAGGACATGAAATACTGCAGCCTCCGGTTTCTAGTTAAGACATAGAGTTCTCTGCTAGCTGAGGGACCGGTCCCCTTTGTGCGGCCTGACCCCTCCACCTCCCGGTAGATTCGGGCGTACGGGTGGCCTTTCGCACTGCCCGTACCCCTGGGGTCCCTTCTGTTCCATTCCTGGAGCCCTCCTGCTTCCTCTCCTCTTTCTTCAGTCCTGGGCCTCTCCTCAGGCCCCCTGCCTGAGCAGAGCTCCTGCAGAGCCCTGCTCCACTCCTCTCACTGTAGACTGTTCTCTCTGCTCACTGTTCTAATCTGACTGAACTGATCTTTCTAAGATTGCTTCCCTTTTTATAACTTCCTCCACCCACTCCCACTACATGGTTCCCCCTCTCTGGGTTCCCCCCACTCCAGCCAGGAAATGGACTCAGCAAGAACCAGAGGCATTTTGCCCCTCCTGCTGGCCTGGAGTGGTGTGTTGGATGCAGGTGTTAGGGTCCTGAGCTGTACTCCTTCCTTACCTGAGAGTGAGACACCACACCTCTGGGTGAGATGCAACACCTCTGTGGCGACCGAACCCTCAGGGACGCCACACCCCCCCCTGGTAAAACACATGTTAGATGCATCACATAGAAAACCATAAAACATTTCTTCCCTTTATGGGAGGCACTTTTTCTTAAACAGTACTGATTACTGTATCAAAACATTATAAGACTTTCTCCAATAAAACTCTCTTCATATATAATCAACATTTGTCATTTAAAACATTTTTCAACAGGTTACAGCACAATCTGCAACCGGGTGTCCATTCTTCTTAACAAGGTACAATTTAGCGAACATGAGGGACCCGCCCGAAAACCCTCAACGTAGGTCCTGGGCGTGGCTGCAGGGCATAGGTGATCCAGGTGTTGGACCACGTCTTCGGCTACGCCAAATGGGTTTTTATTCTGAGGTCATTTTTGTAGATATATAAAACAAATAAGGGGCACTCTAAGAAGTGCAACTATTTATAACGGAAAGTTTTTAGCTGCTCACCTCCACAGGCTAAATGTCCTTGTACCTTTACCGGGTACACTAAACAAATATGCAAATACTCTTTAAACACACAAAATGACTATCTTAATACCCTTACTGGGTAACTAAATGAACTTTATGTACCTGTCCAGGTAACTTAGGTACAACTTCTGAAAGATAAACAGTTTAACAGGGGTGCCCCCTCCGGGGGAACTCTCGGTTCCGGCAGGCTGACCCAGCTGGTCCTTCAGCCTGGGGCTGCGGGGGCATGCTTCCTTTCTTTGCCACGCGGTAAACTTGCAGGGCATACCAGCCACGATCGCCCTTGTGCCGGGTAAATGTGACGTAGTCACCGGGATAGAGATTCCGACCGGGATGCCCCTGTTGGAGGTGGGGTTCCACATCCCGCCGGTTCACGAACACATCCCTATCGGTGTGTTGTTCCCTGACAAAGCCCCACCCCGCGTTTAGGTCGAATTTAACGACAATCCCCTCCAGACGGGGACTAGGGGTGGTAGCTCTGGCTTGGCGGGCCCGATTTTTGTCCGCCATGTTCCGGGCCTCCATCTTTTCCACCGCACCTGTCGGTCATGACGTTCCCGCTCCAGCTGCAGGAGCTCCCTCCTGCAGTGCTCTTCCCTCTGGTGGGCCTGGGCCTGCATCTCCCACGGGAATCCCATGAGGTCCCCTCCTTGGTTATCCCACCAGAACTCTTCGCCTCCTGGGCAGGTAACCGGGGGTGCAGGCACAGGGGCGAGCGGGGGTCCTTGCTGGTCCTCATATCGGGCGGACCAGTCATAGGTGGTGTTTCCATAGACCCACTCGGGTGCGGGGGCAGGTGGCTCCGGTAAGGGGCCCAGGAGCAGGTCGGCGGAGCAAGCGCCCGGGTACGGGGTTTCCGTCAGGGGGTCTGGGAGCCAGTCTGTGTAGCCAGTGTCCGGGATGGGAGATTCCGCCAGAAGACCGGGCAGCAGGTCGGCAGAGCAGGTGCCCGGTGTTGGAAGTTCCGCTGGGGAGCCCAGGGGCAGGTCGGTGGAGCAGACGCCCGGGATCGGAGGTTCCGCCGGGGAGCCCAGGAGCAGGCTAGCACTCTCAGCGCCCGGGACAGGGAGTCTCTCCCTACCTACTCCCGCGGCCACGCTTGTGCCGTCCTCTGCCTCCTGGCTCCATTCACGTTCCTCCGGGGCTGGAGCGCTGCTGGTGGAGTGAAGCGCTGGCTGCTGCCGGATCATTAGCTTCTCCAGCAGCTCCTTTCTCCAGCCGGCGATGGCATCCTGCTGGGCCCTCTCCATTCTTCTTCCCAGCTCCTGGATCTCTGCCTGGAGGAATTTGGTATCCTCCAGGGTTAGCTCTGCCATGGTCTCCTCCAAGGTAAGAGGCCTTGCCGCCTGTTGCTGACCACGGATGGGAGCTGGCTCCTGTCTCTCCATCTTGCCCTCCGGGTGTGGTCTGTCTGGACTCTTGGAGACCACACCCTGTCTCGCAGGTTTCTTTTCTCCTCTCCCCTTTCGGGGGCGGTTCCATGGCAACTTGCTGTCGGACACACTTTGGGGCGGCCCCCCCAGTTTGACAGACACATCCACATACATGGTCACTGTTGCCCAGGGCGGACCTCGCTTTTGGCGCCATTCTGGAACCCGGCCCACGATGGGAGGTGGTTTCTGGTTGTCTTTTGGCTTGCACATAATGGCGCCCGTTCTTCTGGGGCAGGCGCCACATACAGTATAAAACACAGTCTCTAGGTGCACAATACCTGATGATAACGGGTGGGCTCATATCCTGTTCGTGACGCCAAAGTTGACGCGCCCCCTGGGTCGTGGGGTACCCGGTGCCGGGCCGGTAGATGCTGGGGGTTGTCACAGTGGCTGTGACCTGGTCCGTGACTCAGGGCGGTCAATAAAAAGGGGTTATTGATAGGGGATTTATAGTGATTGTATAAAGTTCATGACGCCACCTGTGGTATGCGGCCAACGGAGCCGCTGCAGCGGAGCAGGTCCTCTGGAGCTGATATTACTGCAGCAGGGATGGTGTGGCTCTCCACAGGTAGAGCTTAGCTCCAGGGCAGTGTAGATGTTGTAGGTTGTGCTGGGCGTTGTAGTGCAGGGGCTGATGGCGCAGCAAGAAACACAGAGACAAGGAAGTGCAGTCCTCAGGGTATTTACTCATGGTTATTGCAGTCCAAGTTGCAGGCGCCAAAGTAATCTCCCTTGTCGTGCTGCGCTTACTCAGTGAGTGGTTCAGTCCACTCTCAGATAGCTCCGGAGTACTTAGCAGGACCCCCTTCTGTGTCTTCTCTCTGGCCGTCTCCCTGCACCTCATACCTAGTGTCCCAATCCGGTACCTGCGGGCCTTGTCAGGTGACGTCTGTTCTGTCCCCTGGGTCCTATATAGCTACCTTCTTGGTGAGACTGATATGGAATGTTGGCTACAGGACATGAAATACTGCAGCCTCCGGTTTCTAGTTAAGACATAGAGTTCTCTGCTAGCTGAGGGACCGGTCCCCTTTGTGCGGCCTGACCCCTCCACCTCCCGGTAGATTCGGGCGTATGGGTGGCCTTTCGCACTGCCCGTACCCCTGGGGTCCCTTCTGTTCCGTTCCTGGAGCCCTCCTGCTCCCTCTCCTCTTTCTTCAGTCCTGGGCCTCTCCTCAGGCCCTCTGCCTGAGCAGACCTCCTGCAGAGCCCTGCTCCACTCCTCTCACTGTAGACTGTTCTCTCTGCTCACTGTTCTAATCTGACTGAACTGATCTTTCTAAGATGGCTTCCCTTTTTATACCTTCCTCCACCCACACCCACTATATAGTTCCCCCTCTCTGGGTTCCCCCCACTCCAGCCAGTAAAGGGGCTCAGCAAGAACCAGAGGCATCTTGCCCCTCCTGCTGGCCTGGAGTGGTGTGTTGGATGCAGGTGTTAGGGTCCTGAGCTGTACGCCTTCCTTACCTGAGAGTGAGACACCACACCTCTGGATGAGATGCAGTACCTCTGTGGCGACCGAACCCTCAGGGGCGCCACATGTGCGTGCAAGTGTGTGTTCATGTCTGTGTACCGTTTGTGTGTGTATGTCTGCGTACTGTGTCTTCATGTCTGCGTATTGTGTGTGTGTGCATGTCTGCGTACTGTGTGTGTGCATGTCTGCCTACTGTGTATGTGCATGTCTGTGTGGCGCCCCTGCGGGTCCAGTCGCCACAGAGGTACTGCATCTCAGCCAGAGGTGTGGTACCCCACTCTCAGGTATGGAGGGAGTTCTACCCGGGACCAAAACACTCACATCCAACACTACACCACTTCATAAGGGAAGGTCCAGATAGCTCCAAAGGGAGAGCACAGGCCTGGTCCCTGTCAGGAGGGTGGAACTAAGTAAAGGAGGTGGGTGGAGGAAGTAGTTTAGGGGAGCACTGACAGAGGAGTATAAAAGCAAGGGTAGAAACATCTAGAAGCAGTTCTGTGGAGAGTTCTGGCTGAGGGCCAGTCTCCTGTTCCATTGCTTGGAGCAGGCATTCAGTTCTGCTCAGGGGAGCAAGTGAGGAGTTCAGTGGAGAGTGAGGAGTAGGGCCCAGTCAAAGAGGCCCAGGAGGAGAGTGAGGAGAGAACACCGGAGCAGTGGAGTGGGGCTCCAGAGACAGAAGGGATCCTAGGGGTACGGCGAGTGCGGGATGCCACCCGTGCGCCCGAGTTCACGCTGACCATGGAGGGATCAAGGCCGCAGGAGGGGAACGGCCCCAGACTAGTGGAGTACTTGAAGGCTCAGCTAGCCAACCGGAGGTTGCAGTATCTTCATGTGCAGTAGCCAAAATCCACACATAATCGCTGAAAAGGTGGCCATATAGGACCAAGGGGACTGACCGGACGTCACCCTACAAGGCCCGCGGACACTGGCTCGGGACACTGTGTGTGAGGCATAGGGCAGGAAGGCGAGAGCCAGCACAGAGAGAGAGACGACCTGGAGAGGTACACAGAAAGGGGTCCCGTTCAAGTGCACCCAAGTTATCTGAGAGTTGGCTGGATCGTGGGCGGTTATCTGGCAGCTGTAACCTGGAGCTTCTTAACAACTGTGAGTAAATACTTGAAGACTGCACCCCGCCGTGTCCTTGACTTAATTGCTGCGCCACCGACCCTGCACTACACAGTCTACACCAACAACGTCTACCTCATCAATCACCATATACTGCCCTGGAGCTTAGCTCTGCCCATGGAGAGCTGCGCTATCTCTGCTGCATCACTGTCAGCCCCAGTGGATCTACACCGCAGAGGCAGCCCCATATAGCAGCGTACCACGGGTGGCGTCACAAACTCTATTTCCCCTTTTCTTTATTCCCCAATTGACTGTTCTTTATTTGACCGCCCTGGGCAATGGACCGGGTCACTGCCACCGTGACTACCCCAATACAGGACCGGCCCGGCTACCGAGTACCCCACTGACCCAGGGGGCACGTCATCTGCGTACTTTGTGTGTGCATGTCTGCGTACTGTGTGTGAGCATGTCTGCGTACTGTGTGTGTGCGTGCATGTCTGCATACTGTGTGTGAGTGTGTGTACCTGCATGTCTGCATATGTGAAGGATGGGGGGGCAAGCTGGGCCCTGTGTTGTATACCTATATTTCTCTATCGTATCTGTGCATCATGAATGTTGGTGTGTGTTAGGGTACGTGCACACGATCAGTAATCCACAGCGGCCAGATGTTACAACATAGTGGATGGGATTTCAAGAAATCCTATGCCCACTATGCGTCTCCGTGCTCCTGTGGATCACCCGCAGACATGGACATGCGGCACATCTTTACAGACCGCAGCATGTCAATTTCTCTTGCGGAGTCGCTAGTCTCCACAAGAGAAATTAGATCAATACAATGTATTGAATGCGGTGAATCCGCATGGTTCAAAGCGCTGCCCATAACGATCGTGTTCACATACGGGGCCCACGAAAATCTGGAGCCGGCCCTGCCCATAAGGCACTGTTCGAACACAGCATAGCAGGCAGCAGTGGATGGCAGTATGGAGTAGTTCTTGCAGAGGCATATCATGTAGTGTAGCATTAAAGGTGTACAAATTGAATATTCGCCTTATGCTTAGTGTAGGTCATCAATATCAAATCGGTGGGGGTCTGACACTCAACACCCCCACCCACTGATGAAATGTTTGCAGCTCAGGTCGTGGCCGGAAGTAAACAGTGAATGGCGCCTAGATGCCACAAATCCATATACTGTTTAATAGCCATCCTCATGTACTGCAAATCAGATCCCATTCACTTCAATGAGAATCGATCTATAGTGCCAAAGAGCGGCCACTACACTGTGCATGGAGGTGGTGTGAAATCCAGTCTTAATACACAGTGCAGTGGTCATTCTTGGGTTCTACAACTAAGGTCCCACTGAACTGAATAGAAGTTGCGTTGCAGAACCTGAGAAAGGCCACTAAAGTGTATGGCATAATTTGCCTCTGGCAGCTTTGGGGTCTGCAAACAACTGATGGTGGTACAGGTTGTTGGACTCCAACCAATGTGATTTTAATGACGTAACCTAAGGATAGGCCATTGATATCTAAGTCATGGACAACCCCTTTAAAAGGGGCACAGTACTTTATAGCAGATAACTTGGGCACTCTGAAGTGGCACTCAGGGGCGGACATACCATTGGTGCAGCTGGTCAGGGGCCTAATAGGTAAGCGGGCCAATACCAACTCCAAAGCTGATGGAATTGTCCATTATGAGCTATTGGACTGCAAAGTGCCCATATATTGTTCTTGCACAGGGACCTCTTCTGTCTGTGTCCACCAGTAGTGACACTTATGGACTGTAGTGTAATATCAGATGGACCTGTGGCACCCCAGGGGTCTGGTTGCCACAGTAATAGAAATATTATGTCTGAGAGCAAGTGGGAGGTTTCTCTGGTCAGGAGCCCTAAGCATGCAACACTGCCCGCCCAGACCTGGGAGGGGAGGAATCTGCCCTTATAAACTGGGTCTGGGGCGGGATTAGGTGAGTCAGAGCTTGGAGAGGGAAAGATACAGCAGGAGCTCTGTAGGAGCAGGAGTGAGTGCCAGAGGCTGGAAGCTAGATAGCTCGCCTTGGCTGAAGACACTAAACCCGGACACGGAGTCCGAGGCTGTGGGGACATCCAGGTCCAGCAGCAGAATCCAACCGGCAGGGGATTCCAGGTCCTCTGGCCTTAGAAGCCCGGAGGCACGGTCACAAGCAAGGGACCAGCACCGCCGTCGTGGAGCGGAGGCTAACAGAAGGCCCCAAGTCACCGGCCATACGGGTGAGCACCACACGATATACTCAGGGACGTGGGCTACTTCTACCCGCATAGAGCAAGGTAGCCAGGAAAGAGTGCAGATAGACGGGGAGACCTACAACTCCACCTGGCCAGGGGGAGATCCTGCTTGCTCACAGACTGACCAGGCCTCTACTGCTAACCAGTACTCCCCGGAGGGTCTGCTTTATACCATCAGTAAAGACCCTGAACTGCACCACACGTCTCTGTGCTTCATCGCCGCACCAGCACCATTAGTACTGGGACGCTCACACCATCACTCCCATCATCCACACTAGCTGCCCTGAGGCAATACTTCTCCCGTGGGGAGTTATCCCATACTTGGCTGCGCTTACAACATCAGCCTCAGCGGCCTGCAGCGCAGCCGCGGTCCCCACTGACCGCAATCCACGGGTGGCGTAGTCGGACATTTGTTATTACACTAAGACTGCCACTGGTTTGACTACCCTGAGCCATGGACCGGGTCGCCGCCACACTGAGACTACCACCCCCAGCATCCCACCAGAGGCCCGGTTCCGGGTTCCCCACGCGGCCCAGGGGGCGAATCAGACCTTCTACGCATCTGGATAAATTGTATAACTTGGCTGAATTCATGGAAAGTCAAGACATCTATATGACAGGTAAACGCTGGTGTTCTAGGAAGGCCATTATAGAAAGGTGGCAGCATGTCGCATCAGCTATCCTAGTATAGGAATAAAACAGTAGCAGCAGTATTTAACTGGATACCAAGAGTAAAATTGGTTCTGGCTATCTTGGACCCATAAAACTTCAGTTACACCACTGGCTGGTCAGTAGGACAGTCAAACTAGTTTAATAAAAAATACAACTTTTGGAAAAAGTTGCCAAAAAGGAGAAGACTACATTTACACTGTTTCTTTAAAAGTGTCTGCATTTCTGAAAAAAACTTTGTTGAGCCAACCATTCAATCCCACAGAGATCTATATTTCAATTCAAACAAGCGATAGGAAAGCTGCGCTTAACCAAGTATTGTATTATTAATATACAAACATCTGCTTTCTTCAATCGATAATTAAAATTGGAGCAGAATATTAATAAAACATTTCATGTTTTACTCTTTTCCAGCAGAACTTCACCGAACTACAACTTGGCTTGTTAAAACATCGAAGAAGCTCTAATGTCAAAGCAGCACTACCTGTCTGTGAATGATATCATTAGCTCCCCAAAGTCATAATCACATGGTGTATATCTCTTTTGTGCACCATGAATTATGTCTTTGTCTGGTAGGATAGTGTTTTCTATTGTCAATTTGACTCCATACTACTCATTTTTTGCATTGCTCTTTTGTTACAAAACCAAATGTGGGCACTTGCAACCTCCGCAGTTACTACACTTCTAACATCTAGTGTCTGGTTTTATGGGATATGACTTGACTACTTCAAATTTTATTTTATACTGGAAAAGGCTGTTATGGCTTTTTAATAACATTTGTAGTCATATGTACTGTATGTCCTGGAATAACATACTGGTGCCTTTCCATGAAGGTATTCTAACGAGTGGTAGAGCCCAAGTATTCAACCCCTGTCGATTAAAAGTAAAGGCCATCTAAAAGGTGGACACTGGAGTTCCAGCTAATCAATTTGCACAATCTGGTCCACTGGCCATGACAGAAATCTCTGGCTTCTGGATGGGAGTAGTGAGAATCGCCTCTTACCTGATGGCATCTGTGGCTCTGCTCTTGATGAGCTGAGATGATGACGTTGTACCAGACCGGCTAATCAAAAAAGGCCCCATCAGGTAAGAGGAGGTTCTCACAGCTCCCGTCCCATTGCCATGGACTACTGTCATGGCAGATGGACTGAGTCATTTGAACTGATGTGCACCAACTTTAGTGGACACCAACTTTAAATAGCTTTTGGTCATAATAATTGCTGATAACCTCCCCATGTACATACACGCTTGGCTCGGCCGAGTATAAATATGTTTTGAATGGAGAGAGGGACATATCTGGTGTTATGTCCCAATAGAAGAAAATGATCGAACATGTTGAAATTTAACATGCTTAATGCTTTTCTTTCTCTGAGGTTAAGCTAATGGCCACCTTAAGACATATTAGAAGTTTATTTTAATAGTGGTTGTTCTTAAAGAGGCTTTGGTGCTACATTCGCCTGACCACTAGGGTTCCTGTTGGTTTGACATTGATAGTATAACAGTTCTTTCAATAGGGCCAAAGGCATTTCTGGATCAAAAGTGGATAATTTTTGCTCTTGTTTTTATTCCTCCAGCATAAAAAAGATTATCCAGTTCACAAGATATTGATGACTTATGTTTAGGATTAGTGTTGAGCGAGCATGCTCGACACTGCTCGGTACTCGCCCGAGCATCTCACTACTCGGGATATTCGGCAAGCACCGAGCATTTCCAGGTTACTCAGGTGGGAGCTCGGGTCTCCGCCCTGCACATTTGGCGCTCTTTATAGAGCCAATAAACATGCAGGGATTGCCAGCCAGTCACTGTAATGTCGCAGCCATGTTGTTTGTGGGCATTACAGTGATTGGCTGGCCGCACAGCGTCACCTCGAGTATTTAAAGCCGGGCGCCGCCATCTTGGACACAGTCGCTCCGGATCAGACAGTGTAGGGTCAGTGCTGCAGTGCTAGTGAGAGATTTATACTCCGAAATAGTTAGTGTAGGGTCTCTAAAGTCTGCCAAATCAAACAAACAGTCCTTCTCAGGACTAATATCCATCCCAGATATCAGGCAGGCAGGCTGTATAGGAGATGCAGTGGTTATACCAGCAAACGCTGCATTACAGTCCTGTGTGCTCCTGTTGGTCAAATTGCTAGACTTATCACCCCAGTCTCAGGGGCCAGGAAATTTTTTAATCTAAATCCTGTATTTTTTTTTTTCCTCAGTCAGACTGTCCAAATACGCGTCTTATTAACCTTTTGGTATTCCCCGCCCTCCCCCCCCCAAAAAAAAATTGAGTGTGTCTGTGACTGTTCTGACACCAATATATCTGTTTAAAAGAGTCTGGTGTAGGCCAGAAAAATAGAACTGTGGTTTTGCAGTTCCACGGGTCAAATCTCTGTATTATCCTGTTTTTGGCATTTTTTGCCGTAAAAAAAAACAGTAATAGTGTCTCCCTGACTGGTCAGACACCAATATATCTGTTTAAAAGAGTCTGGTGTAGGCCAGAAAAATATAACTGTGGTTTTGCAGTTCCACGGTTCAAATCTCTGTATTATCCAGCTTTTGGTATTTTCTCCGTAAAGAAAAACAGTAATAGTGTCCCCTGACTAGTCAGACACCAATATATCTGTTTAAAAGAGTCTGGTGTAAGCCAGAAAAATATAACTGTGGTTTTGCAGTTCCACGGGTCAAATCTCTGTACTATCCTGTTTTTGGCATTTTTTGCCGTAAAAAAACAGTAATAGTGTCACCCTGACTGGCCAGACACCAATATATCTGTTTAAAGAGTCTGGTGTAGGCCAGAAAAATATAACTGTGGTTTTGCAGTTCCATGGTTCAAATCTCTGGAATATCCAACTTTTGGTATTTTTTCCGTAAAGAAAAACAGTAATAGTGTCTCCCTGACTGGTCAGACACCAATATATCTGTTTAAAAGAGTCTGGTTGTAGGCCAGAAAAATATAACTTGTTTTGCAGTTCTACGGGTCAAAGCTCTAAATTATCCTGTTTTTGGCATTTTTTGCCGTAAAAATAAAAGAAATAGTGTCTCCCTGATTTTTCAGACACAAATATATCTGTTTGAAAGAGTTTGGTGTAGGCAAGAAAAATGTAACTGTGGTTTTGCAGTTCCACGGTTCAAATCTCTGTATTATCCACTTTTGGGCCTTTTTTACATAAAAAAAAACAGTTTGAGTGTGTCGCTGACTGTTCAGCCCCAAATATATCTATTAAAAAAAGTCTGGTATACGCCAGTAAATTAGAACTGTGGTTTTGCAGTTCCACGGTTCAAATCTCTGTATTATCCAGCTTTTGGCCTGTTTTACGTAAAAGAAAAAAAATAGTGTCTCCCTGTCTGTTCAGTCACAAATATATCTGTTTAAAAGATTCTGGTGTAGACCAAAGAAATAGAACTGTGGTTTTCCTCTTCCACGGTTCTAATCTCCTTTTTATTACCCTTTTTCCATTGATACTGCGAGTGTAAGCTATTTTAGTTAATTTACAATGGGCAAGGAGCGTGGCAAGGGACGTGGAACTGGAAGTTCTGGTGATGGTGCATGTAGAGGACGGGGCCGTGGCCAAGGTGAAAATGTGCCACAACCAACAGCCACATCTTCTTGCTCCCACTTCTTGACCGAATTACTAGGGAACCACTCTACAACACCAGTATTGCGAACTGATCAGTGTGAATAGGTTATTAATTGGATATCAGATAATACTTTCAGTTACTTGTGCACCACCAGCTCCGGTCTGTCTTCCACACGGTCAAGTTTTAGAAGCCGTGAGTCTCGACCGCATTCTCCTCCTCACCCTGATGCTCCTTCCTCCCACCATGCCGAGTGTCGTCAGACAGCAACTGATCCCACACTTGGACACTCTGACGAGCTGTTCACTTGTCCATTTCCATATTTGTGCCCCTCGCCTGCTCTGCTTTAAGTGGTGGAAGAGGAGATCCCATGTAGCGATGCCCAAATATTTGAACAGCCACGGCCACAGGAAGTCGACGCTGGCAATTTGTCACAAGAGGTGGACGATGACGAGACACAATTGCCAGGAAGTGAGGAGGAGGATCGTGGTGCGCAAGTGGAAGAGAAGGAGGTGGTGGATGATCTAGTAACTGACCCAACGTGGCAGGAGGACACACAGAGCGAGGCCAGCCGCACCCAGGGAGAGTACCCCAACAGGCAGGGAAAAGCAGTGTGGTGGCCACACACAGAAGGCGGGCAACCGTTCCCCGTAACACCAACACGTGGGACGTTGCCAGTACAAGTGGTAGGTCTTCCAGAGTCTGGAATTTTTTTAAAGACTCTGCTGATAACCCCAAAAAGGCCATTTGTAGCGCCTGCCATGCCAGCATCAGCAGGGGTGACAAAACTACCAGCCTGACCACCACCAGCATGATCAGGCACGTGGCAACAAAGCACCCGACTTTGTGGGGCGAACCCCAGTGTCCACGACCAGTGTCAGCGGGTGTCACCACTGCTTCTTCCGCTGTTGTGTGTGTAATAGAACCCCCTGTTGTGCGTGCAAGGCAATCCCCTGTCCATACTGCATGCAAAGATGCCCCCTCCTCTCAGTCTACACTTGTTATGGCAGTTTCTCAAGAAACAGCATCAACGTCCACGTCCTACCGCAGCTTTCAATTGTCCATATCCCAAAGCTTTGAACGAAAGCGCAAATTCTCAGCCAACGCCCCACAGGCCACAGTCCTAAATTCACACATTTCACGCCTGCTTGCTTTGGAAATGCTGCCTTTTAGGCTGGTGGAGACGGAATCCTTCCGCAACCTTATGGCGGTGGCTGTCCCTCGGTACTCGGTCCCCAGCCGACACTATTTTGCCCGGTGTGCCAACACCGCACTACACAAGCACGTGTCCCAAAACATCTGCCGTGCCCTCAACAACGCAGTTACTGGGAGAGTCCACCTGACAACGGACACGTGGACAAGTGCTTGTGGCCAAGGATGGTACATCTCCCTGACGGCACACTGGGTAAACATAGTGGAAGCCGGGACCCAGTCGGACCTTGGGACGGAACACATCCTCCCCACACCGAGGATTGCGGGCCCTATGTCAGTCAGAGTTGCCCCCACAGCGTACAGCTCCTGTGCATCATCCTCCTCCTCCTCATGTTCAGCCTTCATCTCCGATATCACCACATCAGTTACAAGCTGGAAGCACTGCAGTACTGCCTCAGCCAAGCGGCAACAGGCTGTGCTGAAACTCATAAGCTTAGGTGATAAACCTCACACTGCTCGTGAGTTGTGGACAGCTGTGAAAGAGCAGGCAAATCTGTGGCTGAGACCGTTGAACCTACATCCAGGCATGGTCGTGTGTGACAATGGCCGTAATCTGGTGGCGGCTCTGAGGCGAGGCGAGATCACACACGTACCATGCCAGGCTCATGTGCTTAACCTCGCGGTTCAGCGGTTTCTTAAATCGTACCCCGAGTTGCCATATCTGCTCGTCAAAGTACGCCACCTGTCAGCTCATTTTCGCAAGTTGGCTACAGCTTCCGCCGCCCTTGCTGTGTTGCAGCAGCGTTTGCAGCTTCCGGCACACCGACTGGTGTGTGATGTCCCCACACGTTGGAAATCTACCCTCCACATGTTGCAAAGGATTTGTGAGCAGAAGAGAGCAGTTGTGGAGTACCAGCTGCAACAAGGCCGTCGATATTCAGGTCAGACTCCACACATAAGACCTCAGGACTGGACCTGGATGTCTGACATATGTACCATCCTGACAAAGTTTGAGGAGTCCACCAAGATGGTGAGTGGCGATGACGCCATCATTAGCGTCAGCATCCCACTTGTCTGTCTTGTGCAACGCTCTCTGCAGAGAATTAAAAAGGAGGCATTGCAGCAAGAGTTTGATGAGATGGATCAAGAAGCCGTAGCGGGCGATTACACACAGCCCAGCCTCATCTCATCCCAACATGCATTGGGGGACAATGAGGGAGAGGAGGAGGAGGAAGAACAGGAGCTGGTATTGACTCGTCCCCTGGGCCGTGGGGCACCCGGAACCGGGCTTCAGAGCAATGTTGGGGGTAGTAGTGGCAACCCCATCCCGTGGCTCAGGGTGGTCAGACCAAATGCTGTGGCAGTCTATTTGTAGGGTTTTGAATGTCCGACTACGCCACCCGTGGATTGCGGTCAGGGAGGACCGCCGCTGCAAGGCAGACCACTGAGGCTGATGTAGATATGCAGCACAGGGATAGGATGACTCCCCACGGGAAGAGTGTAGCCTCAGGGCAGTGTAGTAGGATGCTGGGGGTGATGGTGCAGGCGCAGCATAAATCACACAGAGTCAGTGATGCAGTTCAGGGTCTTTTACTCACAGTTGTTATCCGAGTCACTTCTGCAGGGAATGACTGCCCGAGCCGAGCTGCGTCCACCTGGTGTGGAGCTCGGTCAACCCCCAGGCAATTCAGGAGTATGGCACAGGACCCCCTTCTGTCCTTTCTCTTGCCTCTCGTGCCCCACCAGTGACCACACTTCTGTCCAGCTGCCTCGGGCCTTCTCTGGGTGAAACCTGTCGCCGGTTTCCCTGACCCTATGTGATGCCTTCCTAGTGGGTGTAGCAGGGGGTCGCACCAATAGATGATCATGACCTCCGGTCTTTGGCTGAGGGATAATTTACCTCCACCAACTTGGGAATCAGGTACCCTTATTCTGCCCGACCCTTCACCCGTTATCTCGTGGGTTCTTAGGGTCCCTTCTGCCTTCTTGTTTCTGGAGCCTTTCTACTCCTCTTTCTCTCCATCTTTCTTCCTTCTCCTTCTCCTCTTCTCCCTTCTGGCTCAGGCCTTCACCCTAGGCCTGCCTTGTGGAGCTGAGCTCAGGCTGAGCCACAGCTCCCTGTCAGCCCTCTTTGGCTGAACTCCTTCTCTCTCTCAACTCACTCCTCTCCTAAGATGGCCCCCACCTTTTATCTGCTTCTCTGTGTCTGAGCTCAGGTGACCTGCAACCAATGAGCTCCTTCCTATGCTCCAGAAACCATCCCCTTCTGCTCCTACATCACAGGGTTCTCTCCCCCCTCCCCACTCCAGCCAGGGACATGGTCAGTTGAGCCTGCATATATATATAAATGGAAGCACCGTCGAGCTGTTTCCCGGAAATGGTGTGTGTGTGGTGTTATGCAGCTAACTGAGCCCTGGTCCACACTCCATCCTTACCTGGGAGTGGAATATCACACCTCTGGCCGAAGTGCAATACCCCTGTAGCAACCGAAACCTCGGGGCGCTACATTCCCCCCTGGTAAACTACAGCACGTCCTCGGGCTGGAACAAAGCAAAAGACAATTCATAAACATGCAAAATTTTTAGAATGCATTCACAAATAAGATTATAACCAATTAACCCATCCCTTTATGGGAGGCACTTTTCTCTTTCAACGTTACTGGTACATTTTTCTCTTTCAACAGGTATTATAAGACTTTCTTCACACATATAAAACATCATAAAACTCTTTTAGCAGTGTTATGATAGGCTACAAGCACTAAGGAAAGACAGGAGATCTGTCCCTATAATAGAACTAAGCTAGATACCTACGATGTAACGGGGAACCTGATCCTGCGATCAGACCCGCTAAAGTCCTCAGCTAGTCTGAACGAAGACCTATAGATGTGAGGGAGGGATCCCTACAAGAACTAGGGACTGGGAGAAAGATGGACACCTCCCATCAGAAATTGTAGCAGTAAAAAGACAAACAAACAACATAGAACATAGAGGTCAAAAGACCTAGCTAAACTGACTGAGAAAGGTTACAAAGCACCTGGCTAGCTTAAGAGTAGAAATTACAATGAAGTCCAGCAAT
This sequence comes from Phyllobates terribilis, assembly GCF_046119375.1. Classification (NCBI taxonomy): domain Eukaryota; kingdom Metazoa; phylum Chordata; class Amphibia; order Anura; family Dendrobatidae; genus Phyllobates; species Phyllobates terribilis. The sequence goes on from NW_027362767.1 coordinate 381,999,627, forward strand.
GCCAGAAGGGCGGAGCAGGATTAAATAGGCAAAAAATGTCATGTGACCAGCAAAATAGAAAAAACCTAACAGGAGAGTTCTAACAGTACCCCCTCTTCTATGAGGATCCTCCGGATCCCCTAGGCCCAGGCTTATTAGGAAACCTCTTGTGAAACACTCTGACAAGTCTGGAAGCAGCAACATCATCCGCCCTCACCCATGAGTTATTCTCGGGACCGAAACCCTTCCAAGCGACGAGATACTGCAAACTCCCCCTATACCGTCTAGAATTAAGGATGGGGGAAATTACATATTCCCCGTCCTCCACCACTGGAGGAACAGTGGCAGTGGCGTCTCTATCTGATGCATCAGCTTTTTTCAATAGAGAAACATGAAACACAGGATTAATCTTCCTGGAGGTAGGAACCTCCAACCTAACAGCAGATTGGTTAACTACCTGAAGCACCTTAAAGGGCCCTACAAACTTGGGACCCAATTTTTTAGAAGGAATCCTCAACCGCAGATTCTTAGAGGACAACCAAACCATGTCACCAATCGTAAACAAAACCTCTTGACGTTTCCTGTCAAAGTACCTCTTAGATTTTTTGTTAGCCTCCTGAAGATTACCACGCACATCCGTCCAAACTCTCTCCAAATCACCGGAAAAACTCTCCTCCTCCGGCACAGCCGATACCAATTTGGAGAATGACCCAAAAGACGGATGTCTCCCAGAACAACAAAAAAAAGGCGAACACCCAGCAGAAGAGGATGTATGGTTGATAAGAGCAAATTCAGCAAGCGGCAGAAACTCAGACCACCCCTCTTGATTGTCTGCCACAAAACAACGCTAGAACTGCTTAACATCCTGATTCTTCCTTTCTGTCTGGCCATTAGACTCAGGATGATATCCGGATGAAAACGACAAATGAACTCCCAATCTGTCACAAAAGGAAAGCCAAAAACGAGCCATGAACTGAGGTCCCCTATCAGAAACAATGTCAGAAGGAACACCATGGAGTCTGACAATTTCCTTGACAAAGGCCTTAGCGAGTGTCTTAGCGCAGGGCAGTTTGATGAAGGGAACCAAGTGACACATCTTGCTAAAACGGTCCACGACCACCCAGATGACCGTGAAACCCTCAGAGGAGGGAAGGTCAGTAATAAAGTCCATAGCCAGATGTGTCCAAGGTGCACTAGGAACCTCCAGAGGGCAAAGCAACCCCGCAGCAGGAGTATGAGAAGACTTAGATATAGCACACACAGTACATTGACGCACCTACTTAATGACTTCCTTCTGCCATCCAGGCCACCAAAAACTGCGACCCACAAGTCTCTTGGTCTCAGAAATTCCAGGATGACCTGCCAACCGAGACTCATGACACTCAACAAACAAATCTCTCCTAAAGGTCCTAGGCACAAACAACCTCCCATGGGGAGTGTTGGATGGGGCATTCTCCTGTGCTTTAACAATCTCATCTTTCAAAACGGAGTCGAATGCAGCAATCACAACACCTTCTTGTAAAATGCTCTCCTCCTCCTCAGCACCGACCATGGGAGAAAAGCTGCGAGACAACGCATCAGCTTTAACATTCTTGGTACCCGGGATGTAAGTAACGGAAAAATTAAACCGCGAAAAAAAAAGTGCCCACCTAGCCTGACGGGCATTCAAGCGCTTGGCAGCATCAAGATAGATCAGATTTTTATGATCAGTGAAAACCTGAATGGGAAATTCAGCACCTTCCAAGAGAAGACGCCAGTGTTCAAATGCGAGTTTAATAGCCAGAAATTCCCGATTACCAATATAGTAGTTAAGTTCAGTCTCAGAAATTTTTTTTGAAAAAAAGGCACAGGGATGTACTCCATCCTTGTTTCCCTGAGACAACACCGCACCTACCCCCACAGAAGAAGCATCAACCTCAACCAAAAACGGCTTAGTCACATCAGGCTGCATAAGGATGGGGGCAGAGCTGAACCTCTCCTTTAGAAACACAAACGCTTCAATGGCCTCAGTAGTCCACTGAACTGTATTAGCACCTTTCCTGGTGAGATCGGTCAGTGGTTTAACAATAATAGAAAATTTTTTAATGAATATTCTGTAATAATTGGCGAAACCCAAAAACCTCTGTATTGATTTCAAACCAATAGGCCTAGGCCATTCCTGCACAGCTTGAACTTTCACCGGGTCCATCTCAAAGCCCTTGCTGGAGATAATGTAGCCCAAAAAACTAATTCTCTGTACAGCGAACTCACATTTCTCCAGCTTAGCAAAAAGCGAATTGTCAATTAATAACTGTAATACCTCACGTACGCTCCGCCAATGAGACTCCAGATCAGGCGAATAAATCAAAATGTCATCCAAATACACAACCACATTTTTGCCGATCAAAGGTCTAAGGATGTCATTAATAAGATTCTGAAAAAATGCTGGTGCATTGGTAAGACCAAAAGGCATAACCAGATTCTCAAAATGACCCACAGGAGTGTTAAAAGCAGTCTTCCATTCATCACCCTCCTTCATGCGCAACAAATTGTATGCCCCCGGAGATCAATTTTAGAGAACCACTTGGCCCCCACTAACTGGTTAAACAAATCAGGAATCAATGGCAGTGGGTCGGGATTGCGTACAGTAATTTTATTAATCTCGCAAAAGTCCAGACAAGAACGTAAACCGCCGTCCTTTTTTTTAACAAAAAAAAATCCAACAGCCACAGGTGACTTAGAGGGTCTGATATGACCGGCAGCCAAGCTCGTCTGTATGTATTCCTCCAAAGCCTTTCTCTCAGGAATAGTAAGATTAAATAAACGACTTTTAGGAAGAGTCGCTCCAGGGACAAATTCAATGGTACAATCATAGTCTCTATGGGGAGGCAAAATTTGCGACTCCTCCTCAGAAAAATCTTTTCAAAAATCTTGAATAGGTACAGGTAATTCCCCTTTATCCACAGCAGCAATGCGCCCGTTACAACACTTGTCATAACACTTAGGGCTCCAGGACTTAATTTCATTAGTAGACCAATCCAGTACAGAATTGTGCCATTTTAACTAGGGTAACCCCAAAACTACTGGAGAAGGCAAATTATTTAATACTACCAAATCCAAATTTTCTTGGTCAATACGATTAATAGTGAGGGGAAATTCATAAACCTTGTGAGTAACACATTTCAAGGGAGAGCCATCGATAGAAACCACGGCAATAGGGGATGACAAAGGTTTGGGTTTTAATTTAAGTTTTTCCATGAATCCCCCATCAATCACATTCAGAGTAGAACCACAATTCACAAATACCCGAAATTCACTTGATTCTTCCTGAGCTGCAGTAGTAGCAGAAAGAAATACCCCCTTAGTGTTTAAACAGGCTATATGGGCGCAACTGACTTTTTTTTTCTTTGTTCATACGAAGCACATAGTTCTTAATGAAATGGTCAGATTTTCTGCAATAAAAGCACAAACCTTCAGAAAACCTGCGGTCTTTTTCCTGAGAGCGGGGTGACATCGCCCCAATCTCCATCGGCTCTCCAATGTCAGTACAGACCCTCTCAAGACTAGGAGCTGACATGGCAAAGGATTTACTCTCATTAACCCTTGCACGCAGTCTCCTGTCCACCCGTATAGCTAATTGCATTGCCTCCTGCAAGTTTACAGGTGTAGGATAAGCAATAAGCAGATCCTTAACCCTTTCACCTTGCCCAGCAAGGAACAAACTTTTCAGAGCTGAATCGTTCCACTCCACCTGAGCAGACCACCGACGGAAGTGAGTACAATAATTTTCCACATTACCTGATCCCTGCCTCAAAAGTCTCAATTCCGTCTCAGCTGAAGAGACACGATCAGGATCATCATACAACAACCCCAAAGCAGAAAAAAAACTATCCACTGATCTAAAGCACGGGTCACTAGGTTGGAGAGAAAAGGCCCATCCCTGAGGTTCTTTGCGCAAAAGTCACATTATGAACCCTATGCGCTGTGATTCATCACCAGAGGATCTGGGTCTCAAATGAAAATACAATAAACATGCATTTTTAAAGGAAAAAAAATCTTGTTGTTCACCAAAAAATAAATCAGGCAATCATACCTTTGGCTCCACCAAATGCGCTCCAGAACAGCTACTCACGTGTTGTTGGAGCTCGGCCACCTCCAGAGAGAGTCCCTGCAGGCGTTGAGCCAAATCCTGAACCGACACCATGATGGAAACTGGAGGTCTTTCCTTGGAGATATTTTTGAGCTGGACTTACTGTTATGATAGGCTACAAGCACTAAGGAAAGACTGGAGATCTGTCCCTACAATAGAAGTAAGCTAGATCCCTACGATGTAACGGTGAACCTGATCCTGCGATCAGACCCGCTAAAGTCCTCAGCTAGTCTGAACGAAGACCTATAGATGTGAGGGACGGATCCCTACAAGAACTAGGGACTGGAAGAAAGATGGACACCTCCCATCAGAAATTGTAGCAGTAAAAAGACAAACAAACAACATAGAACATAGAGGTCAAAAGACCTAGCTAAACTGACTGAGAAAGGTTACAAAGCACCTGGCTAGCTTAAGAGTAGAAATTACAATGAAGTCCAGCATGGCCAGAAGGGCGGAGCATTATTAAATAGGCAAAAAAGGTCATGTGACCAGCAAAATAGAAAAAACCTAACAGGAGAGTTCTAACAAGCAGCATATAAACTTTTTCAGGTAAAACATTCTTTTTAGTAAATTCTTTTCTTCACTGGCCACTGTGCAACTTGCGACCAGGTGTCCATTTTATTTTATTTTTTTTTTTTTAATAAGGTGCAATACTTCAGCAACTTTCAAACATGTGGGACACTTTGTCCAGAGGTAGACGTTGCAGTTCTTATATAAAACCAGTAGGGGGCGCTTTAAGAAGCGCAACCATTTACAGGGGATTGGCCGCTCCCAGTCCTCGGCCGGTTGGAAAGGGGAATGGCTGCTCTCAGTCCTCAGTCAGGTGACTTGGGGGTTAATTTTGAACGGGCAACAGTCCCAATGCGGGCAACAAAAACAGTTCCTTGTACACACTTGCTCATTAGTAACGGTATCCTCCTGATGCTCCTCCTTCCTCCTCGTACTGATCTTCAGACCCGTCCGGGTCCTTTTGATACTCGGGTTCTGTGAGCTGGCTGTACAGGTCAGTCCCAAGGGGTGGTGGCTTCGGGACCGGGGGCGCACGCGGTTGGGAGGCGCCTGGGGAGATCAGGCCTTGCGAACGGGCCAGGAGAGGGCCGCTGTTGATGATGCCCGGGATCGGCGGCTCCACCAGGGGGCCCGGGAGCAGGCTGACGCTGGCAGCGTCTGGGACAGGGAGACTCCTCTTACCTGCTCCCGTGACCGCTCCTGCATCACGCGTCTTCTCCTGGCGCTGGTCGGGACCCGCGATGGCTGGGGCACCGCCAATGCTGGGCAGCTTAGTCTGCTGTGTGTAAGCCATCTTGCCCTCCATTCCTGATGTCTTCCTCCCCCCTGGCTAACCGTGGCCTACCTTCCGGTGATCCTCTTCTGTAGGCCGCGGCTCCGCTGATGATGGTCTGCGCTGAGGACCTGGCGTCGCACACTGCTGACGTCAGCGCTGGCTGGGCTTCTTCCAGGACCTTGTGCGGCGTCAGCGCGTGGGGCGGGGCTTCGGACTTTGCGCGTTTTTGACGTCCACGCCCCTCTTCTTCCTGCGCGGCGTCCCGAAGATGGCGTCCGATGGCGGGAAAACGGCTGAAGATGGCGGGAAACGGCTCCGGATGGCGGGAAATGGCCCCGAATGGCGGGAAATCTCTTTTTAAGGTTCGTATATAGTCTTTTCAGGCACGCAATACCTATTTGTGGCGGGTTGGTCACAATCCTGCCGACTACGCCAAAGCTGACTCGCCCCCTGGGCCGTGGGGCACCCAGACCCGGGCTTCAGAGCAATGTTGGGGGTAGTAGTGGCAACCCCATCCCGTGGCTCAGGGTGGTCAGACCAAATGCTGTGGCAGTCTATTTGTAGGGTTTTGAATGTCCGACTACGCCACCCGTGGATTGCGGTCAGGGAGGACCGCCGCTACAAGGCAGACCGCTGAGGCTGATGTAGATATGCAGCACAGGGATAGGATGACTCCCCATGGGAAGAGTGTAGCCTCAGGGCAGTGTAGTAGGATGCTGGGGGTGATGGTGCAGGCGCAGCATAAAACACACAGAGTAGTGTTGAGCCACCCCCGTAGTGTTCGAGTTCGGTTCGGTTCGTCGAACACCCGTGTGTTCGCCGAACTGTTCGTCGAACTGTTCGTCGAACACCTTCGAACACCGTTAAAACCAATGGCAGGCAAACAAAAACACATAGAAACACATAGAAAACACCTTCAAAGGTGTCCAAAAGCTGACAAACTGCTCAGAAGACATAACTAACACATGGAAAAGTGACAAGTACATATAGTCATGCGAAAATAAAAGAGGTGGAGGAGTAAAAGGAGGGGGAGACACAGATATAGGCATGTCATGCCCTTCTAAAATCCAAAAAGTGAGAAGCCGACACGGCCAGTCCGCTCCTGCCCGTGCCACCTCCGTGTCGCCGGGTTTGTGCCAGAGCCGCGGTGAACCCTGATGGCCAGCCCCCCTCTCCCAATACTGGTGCCTGTCCGCTGGTGGGTCGAGCGAGCCCCCCTGTGGTGGAGGCAGCTCTAAGCTTTTTAATTTAAATTGTCTCTCTAATTTGAATGAATACACTTTAAATCCATTTACAAGGATCTATTGGAGGGCAAGTCTCATGCCAGCAGCCGCGTAATTCCAGCTCCAGTAGCGTCCACTAAAGCTGCTGCAGTTAAAAAGCTTTTATAAGGATCGAGCTCGGCTGTCCACCGCAAGGCATCCTACTGCCAGTCCCAGCCCCTATGCCTTGGGGTGCCTCCTGATGCTCTTCACTGAGTATCCCGTGGTCCCGAAGCATTTCCTTTGAAAAAATGAAGTGTCCAAACTACAGGTGGTGTAGCTTGCTTAACAGCCGGGATAATCCGCTGACTAGCAGACCCTGCTACTAGGCACAAAGTATTTCCTGGGCTAGATGCAGTTAAAAATTTGTAATTAGATACTCTCGTTGGATGCTGAGAAAGCATTCCATAGAGTCTCCTGGCACGCCATATATGATTCTCTTAAAAAGCTTGGGGTAGGGGTCTAGGGGACCCTTTTATAGCCAAAATCACGGCCCTGTATCGTAATACGTCACCTAGGCTGAAGATAAATGGAACTGTAGCACCCTGAGGGCTCGGTTGCTACAGAGGTATTGCACCTCACCCAGAGGTGTGATATCTCACTCTCAGGTAAGGATGGAGTGTGGATCAGGACCCGACACCTGCATGCATTACACCACATTGCCATGGGGCAGGGCGACCAATATGCCCCTGAGATGGGCACGACAGTCCCTGTCCCTGGCTGGAGTGGGGGGAGGGAACACTGAGGAAGGGGAACCCTGTAGTGCAGGAGCAGGGAGGAAGCAGTTCCTGGGTGCATTGAGAAGGGAGTATAAAAGGTGGGCACCATCTTAGTTCAGTGCAGAGAAGTCTGAGCAGAAGTGGCAGGGAGCAGGGGCTCTGCATGAGCTCTGCTCCAGAGGCGGGCCTAGTAACAGAGGCCCAGGCCTGGAAGAGGGAGAAGGAAGGAAGAGGAGCGGAGAAGGCTCCAGGAACGAGGAACGAAGGGATCTCAGGGGTGTGGACGGGCGAGTCGCCACCGCACGCCAGAATCCACCTGCGTGGAGGGGTCAGGCCAAAGGGGGAGACCGGTCCCCGAAACTAGTGGAGGCAGGAAACGACCCTCAGCTAGAAACAGGAGGCTGTGACATTTTATGTGGCGCAGCCCCTCGCTACACCCGCTAGGAAGGCACCACATAGGGTCAGGGAAACTGGCGCCAAGTTTACCAAGAGGAGGCCCGAGGCAGCCGGACAGAAGGGTTGGTAAGAAAGGCCAGACAAAGGACACACAAAGGGGGTCCTGTGAAGCGCTCCAAAGTTATCTGGGAGTTGTCTGAGCCCCTCACCTGGTGAGCACAGTACGACGTGGGCAGCCGTTACCTGCAGACGTGGTCTGGATAATAAGAACTGTGAGTAAAGGCCCTGGACTGCATCACTGACTCCGTGTCATTACTGCTGCTGCCCTGCACCATCACCCCCATCCTCCGCATACACTGCCCTGAGGCTATACTCCTCCCGTGGGGAGTTGTGCTACGCTCTGCTGCACCCACAACACCAGCCTCAGCGGTCTGCCCTGGAGCGGCGGTTCACTCTGACCGCAATCCACGGGTGGCGTAGTCGGACATTTAAACATCAAAACCACATAAATAGTTCCGCCACTGGTTTGACCGCCCTGAGCCACGGAACCGGGTTGCCGCCACGGAGACTACAACCACCAGCATCCACCAAAAAGGGTCCGGCTCCGGGTGTCCCAAGGCCCAGGGGGCGCGTCAGAACATTTTCATCACCTTTCACAATCACCAATGGGACAAGGCAGCGATGTTCTCTGTCCCCTCTCTTATACATCCTAGTGACGGAGCACCTGCTCTCATCAATTCGCCATAACCCCAATATTAGGTGGATTGAGGTGGGAGGCACCGAGTACAAGTGCTCTCTATTTGCTGATGATGTCCTAGTATATATCACTCAATCACATATATCCATCCATGCTGTTATGGCTGAAATAGATCACTTTGTTACATGGTCAAATTTTAAAATCAATGCAGCGAAGTCTGAGGCCCTCGATGTCTCCCTCCCCAAATCCATATAGGATTCCATCCAGTCCAACTTTCCCTTTGCCTGGCCCTCACAGGGTATCAAATACTTAGGAATTCCTATTCATAGAGACCTCTCCCATCTATGTTATCTTAATTTTGGGCCCTTTATTGAACAACTCCATACAGACCACGGTTGGCAAGTTAGAACTGTAAGATTCACTACGTGAACCACTGGTGTTTTGTGGAAAAGCACATGTACACTGTGTTCCAAATTATTATGCAAAAAGTGTTTAGGAGTGATAAGGGAAGAATTTGTTTGTTTGTCAGTTAAACTCATTGATGGTGATGTGTGTCAGGGCTCTTTATATCACTGTAAGCAATTGCAGACACCTGTGCTAATTAGTTTGTCAGGTGTGTCCAATGAAAGGCAAGACTACTTAAGAAGGCTCTCTCACATTATTCAGCAGCCTACATTTTCTGCCAAAATGGGAAAGAAAAAGGATGTGTCGGCTGCTGAGAAGCAACAAATTGTGGAGTGTTTAGGTCAAGGCATGACTACAATCAACATTGTGCGATGATCAGGATGAAGTGTCTTGGCAATCAAGAAGTATGTAGCTGATTCACAGTACACACGTGTGTGTGCTGATAAGGGCAAATTGAGGACTCTTTCCTACAGGCAATTACGTCAGGTTGAAAGAGCAGCGGCAAAAAAGCCTTGTCATAGCAGCAGACAAGTTTTTGAAGCTGCTTGTGCCTCCAACGTCCCCCGAACAACAAGATGCAGGGTCCTTCAGAGGTTTGCAGCTGTGCATACGCCATCCTGTCGATCTCCTCTATCCACTTCACACAAGCAGAAACGGCTCCAGTGGGCCAAACATTACATGAAGACTGATTTCAAAACTGTTTTGTTCACGGATGAGTGCCGTGCAGCGCTCGATGGTCCAGATGGATGGAGTGGAGGATGGCTGGTTGATGGACACGCCAACAAGGAGGAGGTGGAGTAATGTTTTGGGCTGGAATCATGGGGAGAGAGATTGTCGGCCCCTTTAGGATCCCTGAAGGCGCTAAAGATGAACTCCATAATGTATGTGGATTTTCTCAAACAGCACTTCCTGCCATGGTTCAAGAAGAAGAACCGTGTATTTCACAGCAAGATCATTTTTCTGCATGATAATGCACCATCTCATGCTGCACATAAAACATCTGCATCTCTGGCTGATATGGACATAAAAGGGGACAAACTTATGGTGTGACCCCCATGCTCTCCTGACCTCTACCCCATTCAGAACCTTTGGAGCATCATTAAAAGGAGTGTCTATGATGGCGGGAGGCAGTTCACATCTAAGCAACAGCTCTGGGAGGGTATTCTGTCCTCATGCAAAACAATTGAAGCAGAAACCATCCAAAACCTGACAAATTCAATGGACGAGAGAGTTCAGAAGCTCCTTTCGAACAAGGGGTCCTATGTGAAAATGTAACATCACCTAGAATAAAGTTTTGAGTTGAAAACTGTTTGATTTCAGTTTCTAACAACCTGCTAATGCTTATAATTTCAAAAATGACCATTTTTTTGGTCTTTATTAAAATGAAAAGGTTGATCGAAAAGTTTGGGGGATCTAAGAGTGTGGCAACCCAGTAGTCATGATTACTTCGAATTCTGACAATATGAGGGTCATGCTGCAGGTAGTGCAGCAAGAAGGCACTTATGTGTCTTGCGCATCTCGGAGCCCCAAAATTATTTTCCGGGCTAGATGCAGCTAAAAATTATTTTTAATTTTAAATCTGGTGGAGCTTATTATAGATGGCCTAATAGGATCAGTGCTGCACACTGCTACAAATCCCAAATTATTTTCCAGTCAAGATACAGATAAACATGATTAGTAATTTGAAAGCTTAAAACGGTTGGTAGGGTGATTTTAAACAATCATCAAGCTTTTACTCTCCCCAGGATGACACAGGGGTAGAAAAGTCGTTTCGGATCCATGATTTGTTCATCTTTATGAACGTGAGTCTGTCTACATTATCAGTGGAGAGCCGCGTGCGCTTATCTGTCAGCACACCACCAGCAGCGCTGAACACACGTTCAGACAGAACGCTGGCTGCGAGGCATGACAAGATCTCCAAGGTGTAAGTGGCTAGCTCCGGCCATTTATCCAGATTGGAAGCCCAAAAAGAGCAAGGGTCCAGTGACACAGTCGTGGCTTCAATGTTTACTTGGAGATACTCCTGTACCATCGTCTCTAGGCGTTGACTATGTGTCAGACTTCTTGTCTCCTGTGGCCTTGCAAAGGATGGGCTAAAAAAGTGGTGAAATGATTCCGCAAAATTGATGTTACCACCAGATACTGTGGTTCTGTTACGGTTTAAGTGCTGAACACTTGACGGTCCCACGGTTGGCAAGTTGGAACTGTGAGATTCACTACGTGCACCACTGGTATTTTGTGGAAAAGCACATGTAAGATTCTGCAACAGTCTCTGCTGATACTCCTGCATGCGTGCATCCCTTTCTATGGCAGGAATAATTTCTGCAAATTTACTTTTGTACCGGGGATCTAACAGTGTGGCAACCCAGTAGTCAGGATTATTTCTAATTCTCACAATTCGAGGGTCATGTTGCAGGTAGTGCAGCAAGAAGGCACTCATGTGTGTTGCGCATCCAGGAGCACCAAGTCCCTGTTGTGTTGGTGGCGAGGTAACAATCATGCTTCCTTCCTCTGTCCTCTCCCCCCAACCTCGCACAACAGAAATGTGATCAAGGTCTCCCTCATCTGATGAGTCTTCCATCAGTTCGTCCTCCACTTCTTCCTGGGCTCCTGCACCTTCCTCACTAGTTTGGCTGCTACCATGCGCCCTGGTAAAACCATCTCCCTAACCCTCACATGCCTGCCGCCTTGGTGCTGCCGACCGTCTGGACCTTGCAGATGTTAGCCCTTCCGCATACAACTCCTCCTCCTCTACTTCCTCCACCTCCTCTTGTGCCACCACCTGACTCCGAATTCTGTTTAACATGTGCTCCAGCATGTAAATCACCGGAATAGTCATGCTGATAATGGCATCGTCAGCACTAAACATCTTCGTCGCCATTTCAAAACTGTGCAGAAGGGTGCATAGGTCCCTGATCTGAGACCACTCCTCCAGCGTGATTTGCCCCACCTCTGAATCTCGTTGGCCCAGGCTATACGTCAGAACGTATTGCACCAGGGCTTGTCGGTGCTGCCACAGTCGCTGCAACATGTGCAGAGTTGAATTCCACCGGGTAGGCACATCGCATTTTAGCCGGTGAAGTGGCAGGCCCAACGACTTCTGTAGAGATGTAAGTCGCTGAGCTGCGGGATGCGAACGGCGGAAGTGAGCACACAGCGACCGTGCCCTCTGCAGAAGGCCATCTAGTCTGGGATAGTGGGCTAAAAATTGCTGGACAACCAGGTTCAACACGTGAGCCATACAAGGCACGTGTGTGACATTGCCCCGGCGAAGGGCCGCACCCAGGTTTGCAGCATTGTCGCACACGGCCTTCCCTGGTTTCAGGTCCAGTGGAGACAACCATTCATGAAATTGGTTCTCCAGAGCTGACCACAACTCCTCAGCTGTGTGACTCACATTTCCCAGACATTTCAATGTAAAAACCGCCTGATGACGTTGAGCCCTACTGCCAGCATAGTAAGGAGGTGTGCAGGATCCCTTCTGCACAGTTAGAAAGCTTGTGGCATGACCAGACAGGCTTTGGGTGCAGGTGGAAGACCGAGAGGAGGTTGAGGAGGCAGAAGCAGTGGAGGAACTTTGACATAAAGAGGATTGACGCACAACTCGTGGGGACGGCAAGACTTGGACAGCAGCCCCTTGTCCTGCTGTCACCATAGTTACCCAGTGCCCAGTCAGCGACATGTAACGCCCCTGTCCATGCCTACTCGTCCAAGTGTCTGTGGTGAAATGCACCCTGTCACACACAGAGTTTCTCAAAGAAGCGGTGATGTTGTGTGCGACATGCTGGTGGAGCGCAGGCACACCTTTCTTTGAGAAGTAGTGCCGACTGGGCATCTGGTACTGGGGCACGGCGACGGACATAAGGTCTCGAAAATCCTCTGTGTCCACCAGGCGGAAAGGCAGCATTTCTGTAGCCAAGAGCTTGCAGATGGTGAAATTCAACCTCTTAGCTTTCTCATGGCTAGGAGGAAATGGTCTTTTACTTGTCCACATCTGAGGGATTGAGGGCTGGCTATTGTGCTTAGACGGGGTTGATAAGGGTGTCCCCGGCAAACTGCCGGTCTGTGAGGAAGATGCAGGCGGACATGTTAGGTTGCCTTGATCCAAAGGTGGTGCTATCGATGTCGGACAGCGCTCAACACCAGCTGCTGTTACCACCTCCAAAGAAAATGATGACCTGCCAATCACGCTGGCTGTTGCGGGTAAAGAGGTGGCAGGTCTGCGCCCCAAAACAGGTGTGACTGCTGTCCCCCCAGTCACAGAGGATGAAGAGGCCGCGGATGCACAAGATATGGCAGACGGTGGTTGGCCCGGCCGGCTAGGCCGCATTGTAGCACACTGAGCTTCCCACTGCAACTTATGCTTCATGTCCATGTGCCGGTTCATGCATGAAGTACTCAAACTATGTATTTTTTGGCCTCTACTTAGCTTTTGCTGACAAATATTACAGATAACACAAGTTGGGTCATCTTTATCGATCTGAAAAAATGCCCAGGCTATGCAAGGCTTAGCACCCATGCGACCTGAAGAGCCACCACGACTTTTGGTGAGAGGCAGAGTTGTGTTTGAGGATGCAGTTGTTGACGTGCTTCCAGTACTACGTCTCTGTCCAGGAAGGCGCAACCTGACCTCGTCGTCACTAGCATCTTCCTCCACCTCCTCTGCTGACCTCATCTCTTGGCTGACTGTGGGTTGACAGTAAGTGGGATCTCCAACCTCATCATCATCACCCTGTGTGTTATCACACCCGTCGTCCTCAGAGCCAACCTGTTCCTGCCCTGACAAAAAACTAAAGTTGTCGCTCCAATCAGGTATTTGAGTCTTATCATCGTCTTCCTCATTGTCTCCACCAACAGGAGTTACAGTTTGGGAATGAGGGTCTACATTATGGTCAGAACCTTCTGCGTCTGGTCCTGGATCCGACTCATAAAGATTCTGGGCATCAGTGCAGATCATTTCCTCGTCTGGATTCACAGAAGCGCTGGAGTCGACCTCTGATTCCCAGGCTATAGTATGAGTAAACAGCTCTGCAGACTCAACCATCTGTTCTACCTCATACTCAGACGGGCAGCTGGAGATTTGGGAGCTGTGAGGAAGCAAGTGCGATTTGGGTGACACCTTTGAGGACTGGAGTATTTGTGATGTTGAAGTTGATGTGGAGGAGAGCCCACTTAAAGGAGCACTTGATATCCGTTGAAGCACCTGCTGTTTTTGTGCCTCATCTGGAATTTGTAGCGATTGGCGTGGCCATAAGAAAGGGATCTTATCACATTGTCCGCTAAAAGAAGTAGACATTTTAGTTTGGCTGGAAGATGGTCTTTCTTCTGCAGATGTTACTGTTGCTTTAACACCTACCCCACGGACACAACCTTTTTTCCCCTTCCCAACACGCCTATTCCCCTTTCCACCAGCAGCAGGCCTTTTTCCACTCATTTTGGTGGTTAACTAATTCACAACTCTGGAGTTGTTTGCACAAAAAAACAATGGATGGTAACCGAGCAGAGCTGAGTGGCCAAACTGTGGTATTAGGCCAAAACTATTGGCAGGGTTAGATGCAGAAAAAAATATATTCAGTTTGCAACCTGATGGAGGTCAGTATAGATGGACTAATACAACAAGTCCCACACACAGCTAGAAGCCCAAATATTTTTTCAGAGGTACTGTAGATGCAGATACAAATTATTTTTAATTTGCAACCTGATGGAGGTCAGTATAGATGGACTAATACAACAAGTCCCACACACAGCTAGAAGCCCAAATATTTTTTCAGAGGTGCTGTAGATGCAGATAAAAATTATTTTTAATTTGCAACCTGATGGAGGTCAGTATAGATGGAGTAATAGAGAAAGTCCGACACACTGCTAGAAGGCCAAATATTTTTTCAGAGCTAGATGCAGAAAAAAATTATATTCATTTTGCAACCTGATGGAGGTCAGTATAGATGGATTAATAGAACAAGACCCACACACAGCTAGAAGCCCAATATTTTTTCAGAGGTAGATGCAGAAAAAAATATATTCAGTTTGCAACCTGATGGAGGTCAGAATAGATGGACTAATACAACAAGTCCCACACACAGCTAGAAGCCCAAATATTTTTTCAGAGGTACTGTAGATGCAGATAAAAATTATTTTTAATTTGCAACCTGATGGAGGTCAGTATAGATGGACTAATACAACAAGTCCCACACACAGCTAGAAGCCCAAATATTTTTTCAGAGGTACTGTAGATGCAGATACAAATTATTTTTTAATTTGCAACCTGATGGAGGTCAGTATAGATGGACTAATACAACAAGTCCCACACACAGCTAGAAGCCCAAATATTTTTTCAGAGGTAGATGCAGAAAAAAATATATTCAGTGCCGTCTAACACGCAGCTGCAGCAGTGAGAAAATGGTGGCGACGGGGAAAATGGCTTGGTCTTATAGGGCAAGGACATGTGACATACACTGCCAATGACACATGCCCTTGCTTGTGTGAAAAAAAGCACTTCGCTCCGTGTGTGCGCTGCTGATAGGCTGACAGATTGCACCTCCCCACTGCAAATGCGGGAAAGAGAAAAAAAAATGGAGATCTTCATTGTTCCTGCAGAGATCCATCCCCTGCCCCTCCCCCCACCCCGCTGTACACTCAAACTGCGTATTAACATTAATTTTCATCATTACTGAGAAAAAATCAGTTATGATCTTGGTGCACGAACAGTTATCGAACATAACCTCGAACAGCCGAATTTTTATCAAATTGTTCGTGTTCGCCGAACGGCTCGAACACCGCCCAAAAGAGCTCGAATTTGAGATTGGCGAACAGTTCGAGTAGAACAACGCTCATCTCTACCACAGAGTCAGTGATGCAGTCCAGGGTCTTTTACTCACAGTTGATATCCGAGTCACTTCTGCAGGGAATGACTGCCCGAGCCGAGCTGCGTCCACCAGGTGAGGAGCTCGGTCAACCCCCAGGCAATTCAGGAGTATGGCACAGGACCCCCTTCTGTCCTTTCTCTGGCCTCTCATGCCCCACCAGTGACCACACTTCTGTCCAGCTGCCTCGGGCCTTCTCTGGGTGAAACCTGTCGCCGGTTTCCCTGACCCTATGTGGTGCCTTCCTAGTGGGTGTAGCAGGGGGTCGCACAAATAGATGATCACGACCTCCGGTCTTTGGCTGAGGGATAATTTACCTCCACCAACTTGGGAATCCGGTACCCTTATTCTGCCCGACCCTTCACCCGTTATCTCATGGGTTCTTAGGGTCCCTTCTGCCTTCTTGTTTCGGGAGCCTTTCCACTCCTCTTTCTCTCCACCTTTCTTCCTTCTCCTTCTCCTCTTCTCCCTTCTGGCTCCGGCCTTCACCCTAGGCCTGCCTTGTGGAGCTGAGCTCAGGCTGAGCCACAGCTCCCTGTCAGCCCTCTCTGGCTGAACTCCTTCTCTCTCTCAACTCACTCCTCTGCTAAGATGGCCCCCACCTTTTATCTGCTTCTCTGTGTCTGAGCTCAGGTGACCTGCAACCAATTAGCTCCTTCCTATGCTCCAGAAAACGTCCCCTTCTGCTCCTACATCACAGGGTTCTCTCCCCCCTCCACACTCCAGCCAGGGACATGGTCAGTTGTGCCTGCATATATATATAAATGGGAGCACCGTCGAGCTGTCCCCCGGAAATGGGGTGTGTGTGGTGTATGCAGCTAACTGAGCCCTGGTGCACACTCCATCCTTACCTGGGAGTGGAATATCACACCTCTGGCCGAGGTGCAATACTCCTGTAGCAACCGAACCCTCGGGGCGCTACAGTATCATGCGCTGTAAATGGTAGTACCTGTACAACTGTCATACCGTCGGTTCAGCGTGGGTGGTCTGAGGACAGGGGGGAGGAGGAGTAGGAGAGCATGGTCAGTCGTCATCTTGGTGAGGACATGGAAGTCTTGCCCGTTATCAGTCTGGCACGCATGGCTTACTTTATGTTACGCTGCCTTAACTGTGACCCTCGCGTTGTAAAAATGTTGGGTGACAGTCATTACTGGTTGGTGACACTTTCAGACCACCGCTACAAGGAGAACTTTCACTCTCTTATTCCTGAGGTGGAGAGGTCTACAAAAATTGGGCAGTACCAGAAGGCCCTTGCTGCAGATCTGTTAAAAAAATTCCCATCTGAACACGCTAGCGGCATGGGTCACAGTTCGTTGCCCAACCAAGGCGTACAGGCGAGAGAGATGCAACTCCAATCCAGCAGAGGCAGGGGAACACTGTCAACGTTCTGGGACTGTTTTCTGAGACCCGCCCAGCTTACAGGCCCTGAGGCGCGGGGTACTCTCACAAGGAGTGTAAAGTTTCAAAAGCTGGTGACGGTGTGCCTTGCCGACCGTACCAGCGTCCTCCGTGATTCCTCTGTGCCTTTTAATTATTGGGTATCCAAGCTGGACACTTGGAATGAACTCGCTCTGTACGCCTTGGAGGTCCTGGCCTGCCCTGCCGCTAGCGTGTCATCGGAGCGTGTTTTTAGTGCCGCTGGGGGAATTAACAGATAAACGCACTCGCCTGTCAACTGACAATGCTGACAAGCTGACCCTTATCAAAATGAACAAGGGCTGGTTTGGGCCAGACTTCTCATCACCACCAAATGACAGCAGAGTAACATAAAGTCAAATCCACTGTGTTATTTCGGGAGGTGTATTCCCATGCACCGCTTCACACCCACACATGGGTATACGCTTCCTCATTTCGGCTGTATTTTGCTCTTCTCCTTCTCCTCAGCCTCCACCACCACTGTACCACCAGGGTGACCTTGGTCCATGTTGCCAGCATTGCAAGTTCCTCCCTCCTAATTTTTGGCAGCTTTTGCATGGAAAGCATAGGCAAAGACTATGGGAGACCCACTCCCCAATAATGAGAATAATGCTTTTAAGATGCTGTACTGCATGGCTCTTCCAAGGGGCATTTAAACCGTCTTGTTAAGCTACTGCAACCTCCATGTCTCTTCCAAGGGGCATTAAAACCGTCGTTTTAAGCTACTGTGACCTCCACCACTCTTCCAAGGGGCATTAAAACCGTCTTGTTAAGCTACTGCGACCTCCACCATTCTTCCAAGGGGCATTAAAATCATCTTGTTAAGCTACTGCGACCTCCACCACTTCTCCAAGGGGCATTAAAACTGTCTTGTTAAGCTACTGCGACCTCCACCACCTTTCCAAGGGGCATTAAAACCGTCTTGTTAAGGTACTGCGACCTCCACGTCTCTTCCAAGGGGCATTAAAACCATCTTGTTAAGCTCCTGCGACCTCCACCACTTTTCCAAGCGGTATTAAAAGCGTCTTTTTAAGCTACTGCGACCTCCACGTCTCTTGCAAGGGGTATTAAAACCGTCTTGTTAAGCTACTGTGACCTCCACCACTTTTCCAAGGGGCATTATAACCGTCTTGTTAAGCTACTGCGACCTCCACGTCTTTTCCAAGGGGCATTAAAGCCGTCTTGCTAAGCTACTGCGACATCCACCACTTTTCCAAGGGGCATTAAAACCATCTTGTTAAGCTCCTGCGACCTCCACCACTTTTCCAAGCGGTATTAAAAGCGTCTTTTTAAGCTACTGCGACCTCCACGTCTCTTCCAAGGGGTATTAAAACCGTCTTGTTAAGCTACTGTGACCTCCACCACTTTTCCAAGGGGCATTAAAACCGTCTTGTTAAGCTACTGCAACCTCCACGTCTTTTCTAAGGGGCATTAAAGCCGTCTTGCTAAGCTACTGTGGCATCCACCACTTTTCCAAGGGGCATTAAAACCATCTTGTTGAGCTACTGCGACCTCCACCACTTCTCCAAGGGGCATTAAAACCATCTTGTTAAGCTACTGCGACCTCCACGTCTCTTCCAAGGGGCATTAAAACCGTCTGGTTAAGCTACTGCGACCTCCACGTCTCTTCCAAGGGGCATTAAAACCGTCTTGTTAAGCTACTGCGACCTCCACCACTTCTCCAAGGGGCATTAAAACCATCTTGTTAAGCTACTGCGACCTCCACCACTTTTCCAAGGGGCATTAAAATCATCTGGTTAAGCTACTGCGACCTCCACGTCTCTTCCTGGGGGCATTAAAACTGTCCTGTTAAGCTACTGCGACCTCCACCATTCTTCCAAGGGGCATTAAAACCGTCTTGTTAAGCTACTGCGACCTCCACCACTTTTCCCAGGGGCATTAAAACCGTCTTTTTAGGCTACTGCGACCTCCACCACATTTTCAAGGGGTATTGATATTGTCTTTTTATTCCATTGCGACCTCCACGTCTTTTCCAAGGGGCATTAAAACCGTCTTGTTAAGCTACTGCGACCTCCACCGCTTTTCCAAGGGGCATTAAAACCATCTTTTTAAGCTACTGCGACCTTCACCACTTTTCCAAGGGGCATTGATATTGTCTTTTTATTCCACTGCGACCTCCACCATTCTTCCAACGGGCATTGCATTTCCTCCTAATTTTAGTCAGCTTTTGCTTTTCAATGCATAGGCGAACACTAAGGGAGATCCACTCCCCAATAATGGGTAGAAGGTTTTTAGTATGCTGTAATCCACGTCTGTTTCAAGGGGCATTGCAGTTCCTCATAATTTTTGGAAAGCCTTCCATTCACTGCTTAGGCCAACAGTGCATAGGAGACCCAGTTGCTATAAATGGAAAAAAGGGTCTAGCTAAGGCCCTCTGACCTCCATGTCACTTCCCAGGGGCATTGGAGTGCCTCAAAATTTTTGGTAGGCATTGCACTCACTGCATGCCCTTTAACTGTGTAGCCGAACCGCTCCTTTTGGTACAGAAACATATCCTACAAGACTTGTGTGGTTGACTGGCCTGATATTGATGTGAATGGTCCCTGTTCCTCCTGCTCTTTCTCCTTTGCCACCAACTCATCCATCATTCATCACCTGAAGCTTTGTTTTAATGGGAGTCATAGAACTGGGATAGTAGCAGGAAAACATCCAGCAATCCTCGGAGGTGGTAGGATATGCGCCAAAACGCTGACCACCTCAGGCCTAGCCGCTACTACATACATGCGCTTGCATTCCAAGAAAACAAAGAAGACGCTAACTTCTATCATCATCATCATCCTCCTCATCTTGGCACTCTCAACTCCCCTGATGGAGAAGCCAGGGCCCACCGGAGGAGTCTCGTTCTCTGGTGGGCTCGTCCAATGCTGCTGTGTCACCCTCTGGCCTGGATGCCACAAAATGTAATAAAGCTGTGTCTGAGAGCAAGGGGGAGGTTCTCTAGTCAGGGGAACATTAGCATGCAGTACCTCCTGTCTCAGGCCAGTAGGGGGAGCAGGCTGCCCCTATAAAAGCTGGTGCTAGGGGCAGGGTTAGGGAGAACTGGATGACCTGTCTCAGCACTGAGACGTGTCCCGGAGCAGAGCAGGGACGGAAAGTTGTATTGCACCTAAGAGGAAGTGTGGCAGGAGGAGTGCCACATGCCAGAGACAAGAGGCGAAGTGAGCCTGTCTTGGCAGATAGAGGACTTAATCTACCAGACTTTAGTGTCTGAGGCTGGGAGGATTCCACATACCCCAGCAGATAACCAGTCCGCAGGGGACTGTATATTCCTTGGCCTAAGAAGCCTGGAGGCCCTGCCACAACAGAAGGGACCAGCAAAGCCGTACAAGGCTGGGAGCAGAAAGGAACCCACGTCGCAGGTCATACAGGCGAGAATACACGGAGAGCTCTGAACCGTGGGCTGTTATCCTATCAGAAGGACATAGCCAGAAGGAGCGCAGAAAGCACGGTAGGCCTACACCTTCACCCTGAACAGGGCCAATTTCCCCATTGCTCTCAGACATCCAGGTCCCCTCCTAGCCGGGACGGTTTGTGGGTCAATTTACCTGTTCTAGTAAAGACCCTGGACTGCAACCTGTTGTCTGTGTGCTCCTTGCTCCTCCAGCCCTATCAGCACTGGGACTCTTACTACCATCACTCCCACCATCCACTACACTGCCATGGGGCCGCACTCTTCCCGTGGGGAGTCACACCATCCCAGCTGCATACATTATCAGCCCCAGCGGTCTGCCTTGCAGTGGCGGTTCCTAATGACCGCAAATCCACGGGCGGCGTAGTCGGACATAATCATAAGCACATAACGGACTACCACTGGCCTGACCACCCTGAGCCACGGAACCGGGTTGCCACTACTACCCCCATCGTTCCCCTGTTGCCCGGATCCGAGTGCCCCACGGCTCAGGGGGCAAGTCAGCTTTGGCGTAGTCGGCAGGATTGCAACCATCCCGCCACAAACGGGTATTGCGTGCCTGAAAAAGACTTTGCACTTACCTGAAAAGAGGTTTCCCGCCGACCGGAGCCGTTTCCCGCCATTTCCAGCCGTCTCCCGCCATCTTCCATCGGTTCCCGCCATCTTCAGCCGTTTTCCCGCCATCGGACGCCATCTTCAGGACGCCGCGCGGGAAGAAGATGGGCGTGGAAGTCCAAACCGCGTGAGACCCAAAGCTCCGCCCCACGCACCGACGCTGCGCAAGGTCCTGGGAGGGAGAGAGAGCGATGCTGACGTCACCAGGACGCGACGCAAGGTCCTCGTCCAGAGCAGCAGCAGCGGAGCCGCGGCCTACAGAAGAGGATCGTCGGAAGGTAGGCCACGCTTAACTAGGGGGTAGGAAGATGTCGGATACAGAGGCGCCCACTACCACCAACGCAGCTGCAGCAGCGGTGATGCCATTTTCCCTGCCCTACATCCCTGGAGCGGCCTGGCTGCCCAAGTACTCAGGGGAGCCCCATGCCCTAACTGACTTTAAGGAAAGGCTGTACAGCTTGATCCAGGTTTACCCCCTGACAGAGGAACAGAAGGTTAGCATACTAACAGGGCAGTTAACTGGCGCGGCCCAAAGGGAGGTGAAGTCATGGCCCGCTGAGGAGAAAAGGACTGTAAAGGGTATTCTGGCCCAGCTGCGGGGTACCTTTGACACAAGTACCTCCGCTGAAATTAAAATGAGGTTCTATGGATGTAAGCAGCGGACACAGGACAGCATCAGAGACTATGCCCTAAATCTGCAGGAAGCCTTGAGGGCCATCAAACAAACTGACCCTGGCTGTGTGCAGGAAACGGATAAGCTGCTAACAGAACAATTCATAGAAGGTCTGCTGTCTAGCGCCCACAGGGCCCAACTGCGCCTCATGTTCTTTCAGAACCCTGATCTGACCTTTGCCCAATTTAAGGACAGGGCCATAAGGGTGCTCTGTGAACCCGCAACCAGTGGCGCTATAAACCCCCGGCGCCCTGCTCTCACCTACCACCAGAAGGCGGCGCCCTCCTCTATGGACTCCGTGGGGGCTGATGCACAGGCCCTGAACCAAGCCTCGTCGAAAGATCTGCACCACCAAGTCCAGGAGCTGACCAGGAGTGTCGCGGCATTGACCAGGACCGTCCAGGTGTTATAAGTGGACCCGTCAAGACCCATCGAGCTGGCTTCAAGTCCGGAGGATGTCCCATGGCGTCGAAAGAGGAGGATCCCGTCGTTCCGAGGGAGGCCCACAGACCGCTACGCAGAGGATGGACAGCCCATTTGCCGCCGATGCAACCAGCCCGGACACATTTCCAGGCACTGTAATTTAAACGGGTCCAACCTGGGGCAGAGGGCCAACCCCCAGGCATAAGATCACCAGGCCCTTACAATTGGCGTAATAAGTACATTGGGGGGCGCCCGGTTTTACCCGTGGTGCTGGACGGTATCCCCATGAGCGCCTTGCTGGATACTGGGTCGCAAGTAACCACTATCCCTTATGTACTTTTTAAGCAGTATTGGACTGATGCTGATATCACACGGTATCCAGACAGTAACTTGAGCATCATCGCCAGTAATGGCTTACCCGTGCCGCAGATGAGGTTCAAGGAGATGACCATTAAGATTGGTAAAGTTGAACTGCCGGCACAGGGAGTAATTGTTGTGGACATTGACCGTCGTGAAAGTCACCCTAAAATAACTGTGGGTACTAACGTGATTGAAAATAGTCTTTCAGAGGTAATTGTAATTCTACAACAGGTGGCGGTGAATGCTAGTTCCAGCCAACAGAGAGTCCTCAACAAAGAGATAAAAGCCCTGATGAGACGGCAGCAGGTAGAACTGTCTGGTGGTGAGATCGGTAGCGTAAGACTGAGTGACCCATTCCCCATTTCCATGCCTCCCAAAAGTGAAATGATGATCTGGTGTCGGACTGCAATCGGGTTGAGAGGTAGAGACTACCAAGCCATGGTAGAACCCGTGTACTCAGACAGCAGGCCCACCATTTTGACAGCCTGGGGGGTGGTTGATGTCCGTCATGGGAGGGTGCCCGTTCGCATTCTCAACATTGGGGAGATAGAGGTACACTTGCCCAGGTACGCTACACTTGCCAAACTGTTTGTTGTCGAACACAAAGCTATCAGGGCCGTGGAACCCTTTCCCCCATCTCCACAGGCGGAGGGTAATGGCTCCCAGAAACAAAAGGAGGACTGGCGCCAGAAACTCCATGTGGGTGCTGACTCCACCCCCCTGCACCAAAAACAAGGAGTCTACCGGGTGGTACAGGAGTACGAGAGAGTTTTTAGTAAGCACCCGCTAGACTTCGGCAGAGTAAAAGGGATAGAACACCACATCCCCACAGGGAGCCACCCACCAATAAAAGAGAGACACAGGCCTGTACCCCCTGCACATTATCAGAACGCCAAGGGTATGCTAAGAGAAATGAAAGAAGCTGGGGTCATTAGAGATAGCTGTAGCCCCTGGGCAGCCCCCTTGGTTCTGGTGAAAAAGAAGGACGGCACCATGAGAATGTGCGTGGACTATAGACAAATCAACCGTATCACCCACAAAGACGCATATCCGCTGCCTAGAATAGAGGAGTCTTTAGCCGCACTAAAATCAGCTAACTTCTTTTCTACTTTGGACCTTACTAGCGGGTACTGGCAGGTTCCTGTGGCAGAGGCTGACAAGGAGAAGACCGCCTTCACCACCCCGATGGGACTGAGCGAATTCAACTGTATGCCTTTCGGGCTCTGCAACGCACCAGGGACCTTCCAGCGGCTGATGGAATGCTGTCTAGGGCACCGAAACTTCGAGACGGTCCTCCTCTACCTGGACGACGTGATCGTCTATTCGAAGACCTACGAGGACCATCTAAAGCACCTGGCCGAGGTGTTCGAAGCCCTGGCAGGCTATGGCCTGAAGGTGAAACCATCGAAGTGTCACCTGTTGAAACCAAAGGTCCAGTACCTAGGGCACATGGTAAGCGCGGAAGGAGTGGCCCCCGACCCTGACAAGGTCACGGCAATCAAGAGCTGGCCAAGCCTCTCAAACATCAAAGAGGTGAGACAGTTTCTCGGGTTGGTAGGCTACTACCGAAGGTTCATCCCCGGGTTCACTAAGATGGCAGCTCCTATGCAGGACCTCCTGATCGGACAGTCTAAGTCCAGAAGTCAAAAGCCACCCTTCAAGTGGGATAAACCGGAAGAGGAGTCTTTCCGCCAGCTAAAGATGGCCCTCACAGATCCTGGCCTACCCTGATTATGGCCAGCCTTTCATTCTCCTCACAGACGCCAGTAATGTGGGACTGGGAGCCGTACTGTCCCAAAACCACAGGGCAGAGAAAGGGTGATCGCGTACGCCAGCCGGAAGCTGAGGCCCACCGAGAGGAACCCGGAGAATTACAGCTCCTTCAAGCTAGAATTCTTGGCGGTGGTGTGGGCCATGACAGAACGCTTCAAGCATTACCTGGCCTCCGCAAAGTTCACCGTGTACACAGACAACAACCCGTTGACACACCTGGACAATGCAAGACTGGGTGCCCTAGAACAGCGGTGGATGGCCCGTCTCTCCAACTATGACTTCGTGATCAAGTACAGGGCCGGCAAAACCAATGCCAACGCTGACGCCCTATCGAGGATGCCTCACTTACTTGAAGGTGACGAAGACCCAGAAGAGCTGGAGGAGGTAGAACTCCCTGCGTTTCACCGGTATGGAGCCGCTCAATACTCCCACCACGTGAAGGAGGAGGATCTAACAACCGTGATGATCAATCCCCTACCTCACCACAGCTGGGCCGAGACCCAAGATAGTGACCCTGCCATCCGCCTGGTGAAAGATCTGCTGACCCAAGAAGACGCCCGCATGGATTCGGATGCTCCAGAGGAAGCCAAGCAGCTGTGGAAGGAGAAGAGCAAGCTGTTCCTCTCCGAAGGCAAGCTGTGCAGAAGGATTGTCAACCACCGGACGCACGAGCTGACCTGGCAAGTCGTGGTCCCAAAGCGGGATGCAGCTATGGTCCTGGGGGCTTACCATGACAGAGCGGGGCACTTCGGTTGGAAGAAACTGGAGTTCCTGCTAAGAGGACGGTTCTTTTGGGTCGGCATGAGAGGGGCTGTAGAGAAGTGGTGCAGAGACTGTGGCCCTTGTCACCTAAGGAGGAAGGACCGTGCCAGCCAGAAGACACCCTTGAGGCCCATCGTCACCACGCAGCCTCTTGAGCTGGTAGCTCTAGACCACGTCAAGTTGGCTCCAAGCCGGTCAGGTTACATCTACGCCCTGACAATCGTTGACCACTATTCCCGTTTTCTCGTGGTGGTCCCGGTAAAAGACTTGACAGCCCAAACAGCGGCCAGAGCCTTCCAACAATACTTCTGCCGTCCACACGGGTATCCGGAACAGGTCCTGACAGACCAGGGTCCAGCGTTCGAGGCTGAAATCTTCCAGGAGTTCTGCAACCTCTATGGCTGTAAGAAGATTCGGACAACGCCTTACCATCCACAAACCAATGGGATGAGTGAGAAGATGAACAATATAGTTATCGATCTCCTGAAGACGTTGCCCCTGGAGGAACGCAGCCTGTGGCCAGAAAAACTGCCGGACCTGATAGACTTATGCAATCATATCCCGGTGAATGCTACCAACTGCACCCCGGCTTACCTGATGCGAGCCAGACCAGGTAAGCTGCCCGTAGACCAGGAGATGGGAGTCCTAACACCTGAGGATACCTCCCCGGATGCAGACTGGGATACGGAAAGGCAACTGCAGTACAAGAAGGTACAGGAGAGTGTGGAGAGGAGCCTGGCCCAGGTGAGAGAAAGGCAAGAAAGACTCTTCAACCAACATCCCCCTGCTAGTCCCCTAGAACATGGTGAGCAAGTCCTAAAGCGAAAAAGAAGGCTACATAAGTTGGACGACCAGTGGGAAAGGGAACCCTACACCGTACTGCAGTCTCATCACGACAACCCGAAGGTGTGCGTGATCACCAAGGACGGAGGAGAAACCACTAGCACCATCTCCAGAGACCACCTCAAAAGATGCCCCGAGCAACTCCGTAGTGCAGAAGAGGATCAGAGTGACCTTGAACTCGCAGAGGACAAGGAAGAAATGATCAGCACCGTTCTCGGAGAGTTCCCTCAGTCCTGGACTCGAATAAATGATGCCATAGTGGTACCCGTCCTGCATTTCCTGCAACCGGCACAGCAACAACCAACACCAGAGCCGGAAGGTGAAGAGGAGCAAGCGGTTCCAGAGGCAGAAGAGCCTGTACCAGCAGCCCAGGAGAGTCAACCCTCTGCTGACAGTGAGCCTGCCATGCCTGCTGTAAGCCAAAGGACCCGCAGACAGCTGCCTGCCCTATCTGTACACCCAGCTGGTAGCTGCCCTAACGCTAGTGGGGAAAGCCAAGTCGGTCCACCACCAGTCAGTGGGTTAAGGAGATCAACCAGGAGCACAAAGGGGCAGATACCCGCTCGCTGGAAAATATAGAGCACGCTAAAATTGTAAATAAACCTGTTGCCAAATGTTGAAATGTTTGCCAAGTTACATGCCTGTTTGGTAATTCTGTGTTTCAGTTTCTTGCAGCTACCGTAAGGACTCACAGGTTATGGACTTTTTATAACCGGGACCTTGTATGGACTGCGTTTGGAGCCTAACCAAGGAATGAACTAAGACTGTAAAGGACTTGGGGTAGGACAGACCCCCACCTGGTTAAGGCTCCCCGTTGTGCTGGTGATATGGACACCCGGTCACAGGCCACACTGTGACCTTAAGAACTCAATCTGTGCGTCGTTTGTCTGTTAATGTTTTATGGTCATGCATATAATCCTTGTTTATTGTTTAGTCCCGGAGTGCTAAATTTTACTAGGGGGGAATGTGTCACCCTGGCCTGGATGCCACAAAATGTAATAAAGCTGTGTCTGAGAGCAAGGGGGAGGTTCTCTAGTCAGGGGAACATTAGCATGCAGTACCTCCTGTCTCAGGCCAGTAGGGGGAGCAGGCTGCCCCTATAAAAGCTGGTGCTGGGGGCAGGGTTAGGGAGAACTGGATGACATGTCTCAGCACTGAGACGTGTCCCGGAGCAGAGCAGGGACAGAAAGTTGTATTGCACCTAAGAGGACGTGTGGCAGGAGGAGAGCCACATGTTATGATCTGCTACAAGCACTAAGGAAAGACAGGAGATCTATCCCTACAATATAACTAAACTGGATCCCTACGATGTAACGGGGAACCTGATCCTGCGATCAAACCCGCTAAAGTCCTCAGCTAGTCTGTACGAAGACCTATAGATGCAAGGGAGGGATCCCTACAAGAACTAGGGACTGGGATAAAGTTGGACACCTCCTAGCAGAAATTGTAGCAGTCAAAGACAAGCACACAACAAAGAACATAGAGGTCCGAAGACCTAGCAAAACTAGCAGAGAACGGTAACAGAGCACCAAGCTAGCTCAAGAGTAGTAAATACAATGAAGTCCAGCAAGGCCAGGAGGGCGGAGCCGGATTAAATAGGCAAAAATGGTCATGTGACCAGCAAACTAGAAAAAAACCTAACAGGAGAGTTCTAACAGTACCCCCTCTTCTAAGAGGATCCTCCGGATCCCCTAGGACCGGGCTTATCAGGAAACCTCCTGTGAAACGCTCTGACAAGTCTGGAAGCAGAAACATCATCCGCCCTCACCCATGAGTTATCCTCGGGTCCGAAACCCTTCCAAGCGACGAGATACTGCAAACTCCCTCTATACCATCTAGAATTTAGGATGCAGGAAATTTCATATTCCCCGTCCTCCACCACCGGAGGAACAGTGGCAGAGGCGTCACCAACCGACACATCAGCTTTTTTCAACAGAGAAACATGAAACACCAGATTAATCTTCCAGGGGGTAGGAACCTCCAACCTAACAGCAGATTGGTTAACTATCTGAAGCACCTTAAAGGGCCCTACAAACTTGGGACCCAATTTTTTCGAAGGAATCCTCAATCGCAGATTCTTAGAGGACAACCAAACCATGTCACCAATAGCAAACGAAACCTCTTGCCGTTTCCTATCAAAGTACCTCTTAGATTTTTTGTTAGCCTCCTGAAGATTATCACGCACATCCATCCAAACTCTCTCCAAATCACCGGAAAAACTCTCCTCCTCCGGCACAGCCGATACCAATTCGGAGAATGACCCAAAAGACGGATGTCTCCCAGTACAACAAAAAAAAGGCGAACACCCAGCAGAAGAGGATGTATGGTTGTTAAGAGCAAATTCAGCAAGTGGCAGAAACTCAGACCACCCCACTTGACCACTTGACTGTCTGCCACAAAGCAATGCAAGAACTGCTCAACATCGTGGTTCTTTCTTTCTGTCTGGCCATTAGACTCAGGATGATATCCGGATGAAAACGACAAATGAACTCCCAACCTGTCACAAAAGGCACGCCAAAAACGAGCCATGAACTGAGGTCCCCTATCAGAAACAATGTCAGTAGGAACCCCATGTAGTCTGACAATTTCCTTGACAAAGGCCTTAGCGAGTGTCTTAGCGCAAGGCAGTTTGATGAAGGGAACCAAGTGACACATCTTGCTAAAACGGTCCACGACCACCCAGATGACCGTGAAACCTTCAGAGGGGGGAAGGTCAGTAATAAAGTCCATAGCCAGATGTGTCCAATGTGCACTAGGAACCTCCAGAGGGCAAAGCAACCCCGCAGCAGGAGCATGCGAAGACTTAGATCTAGCACACACAGTACATTGACGCACCCACTTAATGACTTCCTTTTGCAATCCAGGCCACCAAAAACTGCGACCCACAAGTCTCTTGGTCTCAGAAATTCCTGGATGACCTGCCAACCGAGACTCATGACACTCAACAAACAAATCTCTCCTAAATGTCCTAGGCACAAACAACCTCCCATGGGGAGTGTTAGATGGGGCATTCTCCTGTGCTTTAAGAATCTCATCTTCCAAGATGGAGTCCAAAGCAGCAATCACAACACCTTCTTGTAAAATGCTCTCCTCCTCCTCCTCAGCACTGACCATGGGAGAAAAGCTGCGAGACAAAGCATCCGCTTTAACATTCTTGGTACCCGGGATGTAAGTAACGGAAAAATTAAACCGCGAGAAAAAAAGTGCCCACCTAGCCTGACGGGCATTCAAGCGCTTGGCAGCATCAAGATAGATCAGATTTTTATGATCAGTGAAAACCTGAATGGGAAATTCAGCACCTTCCAAGAGATGACGCCAGTGTTCAAATGCGAGTTTAATAGCCAGCAATTCCCGATTACCAATATCGTAATTAAGTTCAGTCTCAGAAAATTTTTTTGAAAAAAAGGCACAGGGATGTACTCCATCCTTGCTTTCCTGAAACAACACCCACAGAAGAAGCATCAACCTCAACCAAAAACGGCTTAGTCACATCAGGCTGCATAAGGATGGGAGCAGAGCTGAACCTCTCCTTTAGAAACACAAAAGCTTCAATGGCCTCATAAGTCCAGTGAACCGCATTAGCACCTTTCCTAGTGAGATCGGTCAGCGGTTTGACAATAATAGAATTTTTTTTTATGAATTTTCTGTAATAATTGGCGAAACCCAAAAACCTCTGTATTGATTTCAAACCAATAGGCCTAGGCCATTCCTGCACAGCTTGAACTTTAACCGGGTCCATCTCAAAACCTTCACTGGAGATAATGTAACCCAAAAAACTAATTCTCTGTACAGCGAACTCACATTTCTCCAGCTTAGCAAAAAGCGAATTGTCCATTAATAACTGTAAAACCTCACGTACGCCAATGAGACTCCAGATCAGGCGAATAAATCAAAATGTCATCCAAATACACAACCACATTTTTGCCGATCAAAGGTCTAAGGATGTCATTAATAAGATTCTGAAAAAATGCTGGAGCATTGGTAAGACCAAAAGGCATAACTAGATTTTCAAAATGACCCACAGGTGTGTTAAAAGCAGTCTTCCATTCATCACCCTCCTTCATGCGCAACAAATTGTATGCCCCCCGGAGATCAATTTTAGAGAACCACTTGGCCCCCACTAACTGGTTAAACAAATCAAGAATCAATGGCAGTGGGTAAGGATTGCGTACAGTAATTTTATTAGTCTCACGAAAGTCCAGACAAGGACGTAAACCGCCATCTTTTTTTTTAACAAAAAAAAAATCCAACAGCCACAGGAGACTTGGAAGGCCTAATGTGACCGGCGGCCAAGCTTGTCTGTATGTATTCCTCCAAAGCCTTTCTCTCAGGAATAGTAAGATTAAATAAACGACTTTTAGGAAGAGTCGCTCCAGGGACAAATTCAATGGTACAATCATAGTCTCTATGGGGAGGCAAAATTTGTGACTCCTCCTCGAAATAACTCTACAAAAATCCTGGATAGGTACAGGTAATTCCCCTTTTTCCACCGCAGCAATACGTCCGTTACAACACTTGTCATAACATTTATGGCTCCAGGACTTAATTTCATTGGTAGACCAATCCAGTACAGGATTATGCAATTTTAACCAGGGCAACCCCAATATCACTGGAGAAGGCAAATTATTCAATACTACCTAATCCAAATTCTCTTGATGAACACCATTAATAGTGAGGGGAAATTCACAGACCTTGTGAGTAACACTCTTCAAGGGAGAGCCATCAACAGAAACCACAGCAATAGGGGATGACAAAGGTTTAGGTTTTAATGTAAGTTTTTCCAAGAATCCCCCATCAATCACATTCAGAGTAGAACCACAATCCACAAATACCCGAAATTCAATTAATTCTTCCTGAGCAGCGGTAGTAGCAGATAGGAATACTCCCTTTGTATTTAAACAGGCTATACGTGCATAACTGACCATTTTTTTTTCTTTGTTCATACGAAGCACACAGTTCTTAATAAAATGACCAGAATTTCCGCAATAGAAGCACAAACCTTCAGAAAGCCTGCGGTCTTTTTCCTGAGAGCGGGGTGTCATCGCCCCAATCTCCATCGGCTCTCCTTTGTCAGCACAGACCCTCTCAGGACTCGGAGCTGACATAGCAGAGGATTTGCTCTCATTAACCCTTGCACGCAGTCTCCTGTCCACCCGTATAGCTAATTGCATTGCCTCCTGCAAGTTTCCAGGTGTGGGATAAGCAATCAGCAAATCCTTAACCCTTTCACCTAGCCCTGCAAGAAACAAGCTTTTCAAAGCTGAATCGTTCCACCCCACCTGGGCAGACCACCGACGGAAGTGAGAACAATACTTTTCCGCATTACCTGATCCCTGCCTCAAATGTCTCAATTCAGACTCAGCAGATGAGACACGATCAGGATCATCGTACAACAAACCCAAAGCAGAAAAAAAACTATCCACTGATCTAAAGCACGGATCACCAGGTTGGAGAGAAAAAGCCCATCCCTGAGGATCCCTGCGCAAAAGTGACATTATGAACTCTATGCGCTGTGATTCATCACCAGAGGATCCGGGTCTTAAACGAAAATACAATAAACAAGCATTTTTAAAAGAAAAAAAATCTTGTTGTTCACCAAAAAATAGATCAGGCAGACGTACCTTTGGCTCTACCAAATGTGCTCCAGAACAGCTACTCACGTGTTGTTGGAGCTCGGCCACCTCCAGAGAGAGTCCCTGCAAGCGTTGAGCCAAATCTTGAACCGAGACCATGATGGAAACTGGAGGTCTTTCCTAAGAGAAATTTTTTGGGATGGACTTACTGTTATGATCTGCTACAAGCACTAAGGAAAGACAGGAGATCTATCCCTACAATATAACTAAACTGGATCCCTACGATGTAACGGGGAACCTGATCCTGCGATCAGACCCGCTAAAGTCCTCAGCTAGTCTGTACGAAGACCTATAGATGCAAGGGAGGGATCCCTACAAAAACTAGGGACTGGGATAAAGTTGGACACCTCCTAGCAGAAATTGTAGCAGTCAAAGACAAACACACAACAAAGAACATAGAGGTCCGAAGACCTAGCAAAACTAACAGAGAATGGTAACAGAGCACCAAGCTAGCTCAAGAGTAGTAAATACAATGAAGTCCAGCATGGCCAGGAGGGCGGAGCCGGATTAAATAGGCAAAAATGGTCATGTGACCAGCAAACTAGAAAAAACCTAACAGGAGAGTTCTAACACCACAAGCCAGAGACAAGAGGCGAAGTGAGCCTGTCTTGGCAGGTAGAGGACTTAATCTACCAGACTTTGGTGTCTGAGGCTGGGAGGATTCCACATACCCCAGCAGATAATCTGTCCGCAGGGGACTGTATATTCCTTGGCCTAAGAAGCCTGGAGGCCCTGCCACAACAGAAGGGACCAGCAAAGCCGTACAAGGCTGGGAGCAGAAAGGAACCCACGTCGCAGGTCATACAGGCGAGAATACACGGAGAGCTCGGAACCGTGGGCTGTTACCCTATCAGAAGGAGATAGCCAGAAGGAGCGCAGAAAGCACGGTAGGTCTACACCCTCACCCTGACCAGGGCCAATTTCCCCATTGCTCTCAGATATCCAGGTCCCCTCCTAGCCGGGACTGTTTGTGGGTCAATTTACCTGTTCTAGTAAAGACCCTGGACTGCAACCTGTTGTCTGTGTGCTCCTTGCTCCTCCAGCCCTATCAGCACTGGGACTCTCACTACCATCACTCCCACCATCCACTACACTGCCCTGGGGCCGCACTCTTCCCGTGGGGAGTCACACCATCCCAGCTGCATACATCATCAGCCCCAGTGGTCTGCCTTGCAGCGGCGGTTCCTAATGACTGCAAATCCACGGGTGGCGTAGTCGGACATAATCATCAGCACATAACAGACTACCACTGGCCTGACCACCCTGAGCCACAGAACCGGGTTGCCACTACTACCCCCATCGTTCCCCTGTTGCCCGGATCCGAGTGTCCCACGGCTCCGGGGGCGAGTCACTGCCCTAAAGCAGGCCGGGCTAAGAAAAGTTTGTGGGGGATGTTCCAAGGAGAAATGGGGGGCGGCTGCGGACCGTTTATGGACACCCAGCCGCCCCCAGGTGGCTGGGGAGCATGTGTGGACACCCGGCCGCGGGACGGCTGGGGACCGAGTATGCCGAAGCAACCATGAGGTAGTGGCCAGCTTCGGCCTCCTCCAAGCTAAAACTAAAAGGCCCCATTTCAAGTGCAAGCTAGCAGTATGGTATTGCAGCTTGGGGGTGGGTGGGTGCCAGGCTGCATACTTGCGCTTGTGTGGCACCCCAGGGGTCTGGTTTCCCACAGTAATGTAATGTTATGTCTGAGAGCAGGTGGGAGGTCCTTTGGTCAGGGATCCTGTGCATGCCACACCTCCTGCCCAGTCTTGGGAGGGGAAGAACTTCCCCTATATAAACCCGGGGCTGAGGCAGGGTGAGAAGTCAAGGAAAGTAGAGACGAGAAACAGTCATAGGAAGAAACAGCAGAAGCTCAGTGGGAGCAATACTACTTCGAGTCAGGGGCTGGCAGCTGCAGAGCTCGCCCTGACTGAGAAGCTTTCTTACCGGACCCGGGGTCCGAGGCTGTGGGGACTAACTCTTACCCAGCAGCAGAAGCCGACCGGCAGGGGATTTCAGGTCCTCAGGCCCAGAAACCCGAAGGCAAGGTCACATGCGTGGGACCAGCACCGCCATCGTGGAGCGGAAGCCATTAGAAGGCCCCGAGTCACCGGCCATACGGGTGAGCACCACACGGCACACTCAGGGACGTGGGCTACTTATATCCGCTTCTAGCAAGGTAGCCAGAAGAGTACAGTCAGTTTGGGAGGCCTACAACTCCGCCTGGCCAGGGGAGATCCCATCTGCTCAAGGACTGACCAGGCCCCGTTCGCTAGCAAGTACTCCGGGAGAGTCTATCGTTGTTACCAGTAAAGACCCTGAATTACACCGCACCGTCTCTGAGTGGTTCCTGCTACCCCCATCTTCCACGTCGGCTGCCCTGAGGCCATACCCCTCCCGTTGGGGGTTATACTATCACGCTGCACAATTCTACACCGGCCTCAGCGGTCTGCCCTGCAGCGGCAGCTCCATAGCTGCAAATCAACGGGTGGCGTAGTCGACACTCAAATAACACCTATCAAGACTGCCACACACTGAGTTTGACTCCCTGGGCACGGACCGGGTCCCCGCCACTCGGAGACTACAACCCTCATCTGATCCGGTTCCGGGTAAGCCCCCGTGCGCGAGACGCTGCGCGACACAGCAGGCCCAGGGGCGCGTCAACTTTTGGCGTAGTCGGCAGGATTTCGTGCCCGCAACCACCGGGTACTGTGTGCCTGAAAAAGACTGTTCAAACTTACCTGTGGTGAAGATTCCCGCCATCCGGCGCCATCTTCCGCTTCCTTCCCGCCATCGGTGGAGTTTTCCCGCCATTCGGCGCCATCTTCGGCCTTCTTCCCGCCAGCCGTGGAGTTTTCCCGCCATTGGACGCCATCTTGAGGACGCCGCGCGGGAAGAAGAGGGGCGTGGACTCCGAAAGCGCGCGAGAAACTGAAGCCCCGCCTCACGTCCGGACGTTGCGTAAGGTCCTGGAAGGAGCCCAGCAGACGCCGACGTCACAGGAGCGCGACGGAAGGTCCTCAACCCTGACGATCCACTGCGGAGCCGCGGCCTACGGAAGAGGATCATCGCAAGGTAGGCCACGGTCCACTAGGGGGGAGAAGGATGTCGGATACGGAGGAGAGCTTCACCGCTTCAACCCCCGCCAGCGCCACCGCTGTCGCGGTCATGCCTTTCACCATGCCCTATATCCCGGGGGCAGCCTGGCTACCCCAGTACTCAGGGGAGTCACATACCCTGCAGGACTTTAGAGAAAGGCTGGATAGCCTCTTCCAGGTGTACCCCCTCACAGAAGAGCAAAAAGTGAGCATCCTGGTGGCCCAATTAACCGGAGCAGCCCGAAGGGAGGTAAAGTCCTGGCCACCTGGGGGGAGGACTGTCGCAGGGATACTAACCCGGCTGAGGGACACCTTTGATACCCGCACCTCAGCCGAGATCAAGCTTAGATTCTACGGGTGCAAACAGCGGGCCCATGAGAGTATAAGGGACTATGCCCTGAACCTACAAGAGGCCCTGAGAGCCGTTAAGCAGACCGACCCTGACGGCGTGGGAGACGAGGACAGGCTGTTGACTGAACAATTTATAGAGGGTTTATATTGCAATGCCCACCGAACCCAGTTGCGGGCAATGGCCCTACAGGACCCTCATCTGGGATTTGCACAGTTCAAGGACAGAGCCATCCGGGTGCTCCGAGAACCGGCACCGGATGGCGTTGTGACCCACAGGCGCCCAGCTATCACTTACCACCAGGAGGCGGCGCCCTTGTCGGCAGGGCCTGTAGGGGCTGATGCGCAGGCTTTGAACAATGACCCGGCTCCAGACCTGCACCATCAGGTCCAAGAGCTAGCTAAAAGCGTTGCCGCGTTAACCCGAACTGTGCAGTCGTTACAGGCTTCCACTCCAGGGAAGATCCAGCTGGCATCCGGACCGGAGAACATCCCGTGGCGTCGACCAAGGAGGACCCCACCGGCCAGAGGAAGACCCAGTGACCGGTACCACGAGGACGGACGACCCATCTGCCGCCGCTGCAATCAACCCGGACATATGGCAAGGTACTGTCCTTTAGACTGGCACAGCCTGGGGGTGGAGGGCCAACCCCCAGGAAAAAGATCACCAGGCCCATCGAACTGGCGTGACAAATATGTCGGAGGACGTCCAGTCTTGCCTGTGGTACTGGATGGCATCCCTATGAGTGCCCTACTGGACACCGGGTCACAGGTCACCACCATCCCGTACGTGCTCTTCAAGCAGTACTGGAATGACTCGGATATAACCCGCTACCCTGACGACGACTTGAGTATCATCGCCAGCAATGGTCAGCCCGTGCCACAGATCGGATTTAAAGAGGCGACCATTAAAATTGGTAGAGTGAAACTAGCAGCACAGGGACTGATTATTGTAGACATTGACAAACACGAGAGTCACCCAAAGATAACGCTAGGAACTAATGTAATTGAAAATTGTCTTGCAGAGGTGATTTTCCTTTTACAACAGGTTGCCAAGAACGCCAGCTCCGGCGAGCAGCGGGTGCTCCAGAAAGAGATCCGGGCACTGATGCGACGGCAACAGGTGGAACTCTCCGGCGGTGAGATTGGTAGCGTAAGAATGTGTGACCCTTTTCCTATTGCCATGCCCCCAAAAAGTGAAATGATGATTTGGTGCCGGGCAGCTATTGGTCTGAGAGGTAGAGATTACCAGGCAATGGTAGAACCAGTTTACTCAGACAGTAGGCCCACCATCTTGACAGCACGGGGGGTGGTTAATGTACGCCATGGGAGGGTGCCCGTTCGCATAATCAATATCGGGAAGAGGGAAGTGTACCTGCCCCGGTATGCCACGCTAGCCAAATTATATACCATTAACCAAAATGCTATACAATCTGTGGAACCCTTGCCTCCATCTCACCCGGAGGAAGGTAACGGCTCTAAGAAAACAATGGAGGACTGGTGTCAGCAACTACATTTGGGTACTGACTCCACTCCCTCACACCAGAAACAGGGAGTCTATCGGGTGGTTCAAGAGTACGAGAGAGTGTTTAGTAAACACCCGTTAGACTTCGGGCGAGTCAAGGGGGTAGAACACCACATCCCCACGGGAGACCATCCTCCCATAAAAGAGAGGTATCGACCCGTACCCCCTGCACACTACCAACACGCCAAGGGGATGCTTAGAGACATGAAGGAGGCTGGGGTGATCAGGGATAGCTGTAGCCCCTGGGCAGCTCCACTAGTCTTAGTCAGAAAAAAAGACAACACCATGAGGATGTGTGTAGATTACCGGAAAATCAACCGTATCACACACAAGGATGCGTACCCCTTACCAAGGATAGAGGAGTCATTGGCTGCTTTAAGATCTGCTAACTTCTTCTCTACCTTGGATCTCACTAGCGGGTACTGGCAGGTTCCTGTAGCAGAGGCGGACCGGGAGAAGACCGCATTCACCACCCCGATGGGACTTAGCGAGTTCACCTGCATGCCGTTCGGACTCTGCAACGCACCAGGAACCTTCCAACGACTAATGGAGTGTTGTCTGGGCCACAGAAACTTCGAGACGGTCCTGTTGTACCTGGACGATGTCATCGTATATTCCAAGACGTATGGGGACCACCTGAAACACCTGGCGGAAGTGTTCGAAGCTCTGGCGAGTTACGGCCTAAAGGTGAAACCCTCCAAGTGTCACCTCCTGAAACCAAAGGTGCAGTACCTGGGACATGTGGTGAGCGCTGACGGAGTGGCTCCCGACCCTGATAAGATCACCGCAATTAAGGAATGGCCAAGCCCCTCCAGCGTAAAAGAAGTGCAGCAGTTCCTCGGGTTGGTAGGCTACTACCGAAGGTTTATTCCCGGTTTCACCAAAAAGGCAGCACCTATGCAGGACCTCCTGATAGGCCAGTCCCGGAAGGCCAAGAACCAGAAGCCGCCCTTCAAATGGGAGGAGCTGGAAGACGAGTCCTTCCGCCAGCTGAAGATGGCCCTCACGGGGGACGAAATCCTGGCGTACCCGGATTATAGCCAGCCCTTTATCCTCTACACCGACGCCAGTAACATCGGGCTAGGAGCCGTACTGTCCCAGATCCAGCAGGGGAAGGAACGAGTAATCGCCTACGCCAGCCGAAAGCTGCGACCCACCGAAAGGAACCCCGAGAATTACAGCTCATTTAAGCTAGAGTTCCTGGCCGTAGTATGGGCAGTCACCGAGCGCTTTAAGCATTACCTCGCTTCTTCCCGGTTCACCGTGTACACGGATAACAACCCGTTGACACACCTGGACACGGCAAGACTCGGTGCCCTGGAGCAGAGGTGGATGGCCCGTCTGTCCAACTACGAGTTCACAATCAAATACCGGGCCGGACGCTCCAATACCAACGCGGACGCCCTGTCCAGGATGCCCAACCTGCCGGACGAAGGAGAAGATCCGGAGGGACTGGAAGAAGTTGAACTCCCTGCGTTCCACCGTCATGGGACTATCCAGTATTCCCACCGGGTAAGGAGTAAGCAGGCTGCTATGTTGAACCCCTTACCTCACTACAACTGGGCGGAAACGCAAGACAGCGACCCTGCCGTCCGACTGGTGAAGGAGATGCTGACTCGCCCGGAGGCTTGCCTTGAACCAGACGCTCCGGAGGAAGCCAAACAACTATGGGCAGAGAGGAGTCGACTGTTCCTTTACAAGGGGAAGTTGTGCCGCAGAATGGTTAACTCCCGGACGCATGAACTACTCTGGCAAGTAGTGGTGCCACGAAGAGACGCAGCCATGGTGATGGAGGCATACCACGACGGAGCTGGACACTTCGGGTGGAAGAAGCTGGAGTTCCTGCTGCGCGAGCGATTCCACTGGGTAGGCATGAGGGGAACCATTGAGAAGTGGTGCAGACTGTGGCCCGTGCAACCTAAGAAGGAAGGACCGTGCCAGCCAGAAGACTCCCCTGCAGTCCATCGTCACCCGGCAGCCATTGGAACTGGCAGCCTTGGATCATGTAAAACTGACCCCAAGCAGAAGTGGCTACGTCTACGCACTAACCATCGTGGATCACTACTCCCGGTTCTTGGTTGTCGTCCCCGTCAAGGACTTAACAGCTCGGACAGCAGCGAGAGCCTTCCAGCAGCATTTCTGCCGTCCACACTGGTACCCGGACCAAGTGTTGACAGACCAGGGACCTGCCTTTGAAGCGGAGGTCTTCCAAGAATTCTGCACTCTGTATGGCTGCCGGAAGATAAGGACGACACCCTATCATCCGCAAACTAATGGACTTTGTGAGAAAATGAACCAGGTGGTAATGGATCTTCTGAAAACGTTGCCCCTGGAAGAACGCAGTCTGTGGCCTGAGAAGTTGCCCGATCTGGTGGACCTATACAACCACATCCCGGTAGGTTCCACCAACTGTACCCCGGCTTACCTAATGAGGGCAAGACCTGGTAAGTTACCTGTTGACCTGGAAATGGGAGTCCTGACACCCGAGGACACTTCACCAGAAGCAGACTGGGACACAGAGAGGCAGCAGCAGTACCGGAGAGTACAGGAGAGCGTGGAGCAAAGTCTCTGTCAGGCTAGGGAAAGACAAGAGAAAACTTACAACCAGTATGCTCCCGCTGTTCCCCTGGTACCCGGAGAGCAGGTCTTGAAGAGGAAGAGACGGCTCCACAAGTTGGACGACCAGTGGGAGAAGGACCCGTACACCGTACTGCCCTCAAGCCACGAGAACCCGAAGGTTTGTATCATCAGTAAAGACGGAGGGGAAACCACAGCCATTGTATCCCGGGACCACCTGAAGAAGTGTCCCGAACAACTGAGGAACCCTGAAGAGGAACCAGAAGACCATCGACCCGTAGAGGAAAGGGAAGATATGGTTAGTACTGTGCTCGGAGACTTCCCTCGGTCCTGGACTCAAGTCAATGGTGCAGTTGTGGTACCCGTACTCACCTTCCTCCAACCAGCATCCCAAGCACCTACGGAGCAACAGGTAGAGCTGGAAGAACAGCCGGTCCAGGAGGCAGAAGACCCCACACCCGCAGACCAGGAGGATCAACCCTCTGCTTGCAGTGAGCCTGCCATATCCCTAGTGAGCCAAAGAGCCGGTAGACAGCTGCCCAGTTTACCCTTGACAGCTCCTACACCCTGTAGTTCAGGGCTAGACAGTCAGCTCCGTAGGTCCACTAGGGCCACTAGAGGCCAGTTACCCGCACGTTGGAGGATTTGAAGTGTATAAATTGTTTTATTTATGTTTACCTGTGTATTTTTGCTTGTGTATAATTTTGTGTTTCTAGTTATTTGTAGGAGTCCTTGGTGGATTTACCGGGAATCCTTTGTACATAGTTGGAGCGTAACCCAGGACGGACTAAAGACTGTTAAGGACTCGGGGCAGGACAAACCCCTACCTTGTTACGTCTCCCTGTTTTGGTGAAATGGACACCTTGCTTTTCTTCAAAGACTACACCCGGTTACGGACATGCCGTGACCACCTTTATGTGTTTCTTCTTATTGTACTATTATTGTTGTTATATCTTGTTATGTTTTTCTAAGACCCGGAGTACTAAATTTCACTAGGGGGGAATGTGGCACCCCAGGGGTCTGGTTTCCCACAGTAATGTAATGTTATGTCTGAGAGCAGGTGGGAGGTCCTTTGGTCAGGGATCCTGTGCATGCCACACCTCCTGCCCAGTCTTGGGAGGGGAAGAACTTCCCCTATATAAACCCGGGGCTGAGGCAGGGTGAGAAGTCAAGGAAAGTAGAGACGAGAAACAGTCATAGGAAGAAACAGCAGAAGCTCAGTGGGAGCAATACTACTTCGAGTCAGGGGCTGGCAGCTGCAGAGCTCGCCCTGACTGAGAAGCTTTCTTACTGGACCCGGGGTCCGAGGATGTGGGGACTAACTCTTACCCAGCAGCAGAAGCCGACCGGCAGGGGATTTCAGGTCCTCAGGCCCAGAAACCCGAAGGCAAGGTCACATGCGTGGGACCAGCACCGCCATCGTGGAGCGGAAGCCATTAGAAGGCCCCGAGTCACCGGCCATACGGGTGAGCACCACACGGCACACTCAGGGACGTGGGCTACTTATATCCGCTTCTAGCAAGGTAGCCAGAAGAGTACAGTCAGTTTGGGAGGCCTACAACTCCGCCTGGCCAGGGGAGATCCCATCTGCTCAAGGACTGACCAGGCCCCGTTCGCTAGCAAGTACTCCGGGAGGGTCTATCGTTGTTACCAGTAAAGACCCTGAATTACACCGCACCGTCTCTGAGTGGTTCCTGCTACCCCCATCTTCCACGTCGGCTGCCCTGAGGCCATACCCCTCCCGTTGGGGGTTATACTATCACGCTGCACAATTCTACACCGGCCTCAGCGGTCTGCCCTGCAGCGGCAGCTCCATAGCTGCAAATCAACGGGTGGCGTAGTCGACACTCAAATAACACCTATCAAGACTGCCACACACTGAGTTTGACTCCCTGGGCACGGACCGGGTCCCCGCCACTCGGAGACTACAACCCTCATCTGATCCGGTTCCGGGTAAGCCCCCGTGCGCGAGACGCTGCGCGACACAGCAGGCCCAGGGGCGCGTCACTTGCATTGCAAGGAATGGGGGAGATACAATTGAACACTGCCCTGGGACAAGGACTTGCACGGGGATAGTTGCAAGTCTGCATCTTCTGATGCGGAAAGGATCACTTCTGATGGCACACTTTTAGGCAGTGACCTGGGTGTCAGAGATGCTTCCAGGGGTCTTCCCCATGCTGTTCCAATGCCTTGTCAGCACTTTATGCATGTGTCACACAGCACATGGCCAGATAAGATTGTAAAATGTTAAAATGACATTTCCCGGTAAATGCATTTGTCACGGTTGTCACGGTTGAAAGCAATACAAACGTGCAAAAACGCATAAAAAATGCTACTTGTGAACATAGCCCAAGGTGTGGAGGAGTATTTTTGTTTTTGGTTATTTATTTTACCTTATACACAAGTCTTTACCCTGGAAAAGAAGTTCCTTAACATATTTCACAGGAAAACCGTTTCAGTTTCGTTTTTGAACGTTTTATTGTGAGCCCGTAAATGTGGCTTAATACCTCTGACAACGTTGTTGACAGCAGTGACCTGGGGGTCAGAAATGCTTCCTGGGACGATGCCCATGATGTCCCCATGTGATTTGAGCACTGTAACTATCGTTTTGGGCACTTTTTAGGCTTTCTACAGACTGCCGGGGGTGCCGCCGCAAAAATGCTCGGGTCTCCCATAGACTAACTGTAACGGGTCTGGGAGGTGGAACCTCTGAGCAATGATACAAAGGGGCAGTCCTTGTAAGGAAGCGGGTGGCTCCCAGGGTAGGCGGGCAGGTAGTCACGGCAAGTGACGGGGACAGTCTCTGGGTAGAAGGGCAGGAGGTCACGGCATGTGACGGGGACAGTCTCTGGGAAGAAGGGCAGGAGGTCACGGCAAGTGACGGGGACAGTCTCTTGACAGGCGGGTGGTCACGGCAAGCGATGGCTAAGCCTTCAGATAGGCTAGCAGGCGGTTAACAGGTGGACGCTCCCAGGTGAGCGGGCAAGAGTCTCTGGACAGGCAGGTGGTCACAGCAAGTGATGGCTAAGCCTCCAGGAAGACTAGCAGGCAGGTAGCAGGTGGACGCTCCCAGGTGAGCGGGCAAGAGTCTCTGGACAGGCAGGTGGTCACAGCAAGTGATAACTAAGCCTCCAGGAAGACTAGCAGGCAGGTAGCAGGTGGAGGCTCCCAGGTGAGCGGGCAAGAGTCTCTGGACAGGCAGATGGTCACAGCAGGTGACGGCAGAGCCTCCAGGTAGGCTATCAGGCAGGTAGCAGGCGGATGCTCCCAGGTGAGCGGGTAAGAGTCTCTGGACAGGCAGGTGGTCACAGCAGGTGACGGCAGAGCCTCCAGGTAGGCTAGCAGGCAGGTAGCAGGCGGATGCTCCCAGGTGAGCGGGTAAGAGTCTCTGGACAGGCAGGTGGTCAAAACACGTGACGGCAGAGCCTCCAGGTAGGCTAGCAGGTAGGTAGCAGGTGGACGCTCCCAGGTGAGCGGGTAAGAGCCTCTGGACAGGCAGGTGGTCACAGCACATGATGGCAGAGCCTCCAGGTAGGCTAGCAGGCAGGTAGCAGATGAGCGCTCCCAGGTGAGCGGGCAATCAGATCCATAGACAGACTGGCAGGGCTGGTAGGCAGACTGTCGGACCACAGGAATGAAAGTAGATAGACAAGTATCAGGCAGGTATCAAGCCGGAATCTGGCAGGTAACTGGCAGGTATCTGGTAACGGGACCTGAGGGCTGAAGCAGAGTGATAGGCTATGCAACAACATTGCTCGGGCACCTCCATTTTGGAGGAGGTGCCTTATATATGGTGAGGTCCTCCGGCCATTGACCGGGGACTCCTTAGGACGGCGCGCGCGGCCCCTTTAAGAGAGGGGGAGCGCGCGCCCTAAGCACAGTGGCCGGGAAGCAGCGCGCGCTGCCAGCAGAGCGGGAGGAAGACGCCGGGCACGGAGTGGAGAGGTGAGGGGAACAGCGTCCCTGCCTAGCAGGAGGCAGGTACGCCGACGCTACAGTACCCCCCCTTTAGGCCCCCCCTTTTTTAGGCCAGACAGAAGTTTATCAAGGATGAGAGGGGCATGGATGTTCTCCCGGGGCT
This sequence comes from Phyllobates terribilis, assembly GCF_046119375.1. NCBI lineage: Eukaryota > Metazoa > Chordata > Amphibia > Anura > Dendrobatidae > Phyllobates > Phyllobates terribilis. The sequence continues at coordinate 382,042,901 of NW_027362767.1, forward strand.
CCCACGTTCTCTCCTCAGGACCAAACCCCTTCCAAAAAACTAGAAAAAAGGTCTTTCCTCTTACCCTTTTGGTGGCCAGAATGTTCTCTACCTCAAACTCGTTTTCAGCGGAAACCGGAGAAGGAGGCGTACCTCTAGACTTGGAAAAAGAGTTAAGTACCACGGGTTTGAGGAGAGATACATGGAAGGAGTTAGGGATCTGCAAGTTGGCCGGGAGTTTCAATTTATAGGCCACTGGGTTGATTTGTTTGATAACTTCCAGTGGGCCGATGAACCGAGGCCCTAACTTGTAGGAAGGAATCTTGAGCCGGACATACTTGGACGAGAGCCAGACTTTATCTCCAGGATGGAATTGTGGAGGATCCAGGCGTTTTTTGTCAGCGTGTCTTTTCATCCGCTCGGACGACTGAAGGAGTGCGGATCGGGTACTCTCCCAAATGGAGGAGAATTCGCTAACAAGAGATTCCGCAGCCGGATTGTCCACTGAGGTGGAGACGGGAAATGGGATCCGAGGATGCTGACCGAAGACTACAAAAAACAGGGATTTTGAGGAAGATTCGCTCTCGTGAATATTGTAAGAGAACTCGGCCCATCGTAGGAGATCCACCCAGTCCGAATGGTGGGCATTAACGAAGTGCCGGAGGTAACTGGTCAGGATCTGATTGATCCGCTCCATTGGACTGTGGGTGGTAAGCGGTGGAGAAGTCCAGGGTGACGTCCAGCAGCTTACATGTGGCTCTCCAGAAGCGTGAGGTGAACTGAACCCCACGATCCGACACGATGTGGAGGGGCAGGCCATGGAGACGGAAGATGTGGCGGATAAAGTCTTTAGCCAGCTCGGGTGCAGACGGGAGGCCCGGCAGGGGAATGAAGTGAGCCATCCTGGAAAAGCGGTCAGCGACCACCCAAATGACCGTACAACCGGCAGAGACAGGGAGATCCGTTATAAAGTCCATAGCTATATGCTGCCACGGGGCAGCAGGTACTGGAAGAGGAAGGAGGCGACCGGCTGGCAGATGTCTCGGAACCTTGTTGCGGGCGCAGGACACACAGGCTGAAACAAAGTCTATTACGTCCTTGTGCAGGGTAGGCCACCAGTAATGCCGGGTAATAAGCTGGAGGGTCTTTTTCTGACCGGCGTGGCCAGCTAGCTTAGACGAGTGACCCCAGTGTAGGATCTTCTTCCGATCAGGTACTGTTACGAACGTCTTACCGGGAGGGAGACGATTTAGATTCACGGGGGCCACCTGCATTACTCTGGCGGGATCAATGATGTGCTTAGGCTCCTCCTCTAGATCAGACACCAGGAAGGATCGGGACAAGGCATCAGCTTTGATGTTTTTGTCTGCCGGGCGAAAATGAAGAACGAAATCAAAGCGGGCAAAAAACAAGGACCACCGGGCTTGGCGCTGGTTAAGTCTCTGGGCGCTCTAGAGGTAAGCCAAGTTCTTGTGGTCCGTGTAAATAATTACTGGGTGAAGAGCCCCCTAGAGCAGGTAACGCCACTCCTCCAGTGCCAGCTTAATGGCCAATAACTCTCGGTCTCCTATAGAATAATTGCGCTCAGAAGGGGAGAAGAGTTTGGAGAAGAAGCCGCAAGTTACCATTCTTCCGGAAGACGACTTTTGGGTAAGTACCGCTCCGGCTCCAGAGGAGGAGGCGTCCACCTCCAGGAAGAATTGTTTGTTGCCGTCTGGACGATGCAGCACCGGGGCGGAAGAGAAAGCCTGTTTAAAGGAAAGAAAGGCTTCCTCTGCTTCGGGCGGCCATTCTCTGGGATTAGTGCCCTTACGGGTGAGCGCAGAGATTGGGGCAGTCTGGGAAGAGAAGTGCGATATGAAGAGGCGGTAGTAGTTGGCGAAGCCCAGGAACCGCTGAATAGCCTTCAACCCCTCTGGTCGGGGCCACTTCTGGATGGCAGACAGTTTCTCAGGATCCATTCGTAGGCCGGTCTGAGAGATTATGTAGCCCAAGAATGGAAGCGAGGTCTGCTCAAAGAGGCACTTCTCATATTTAGCGTAGAGGTGGTTCTGCCTGAGCCTGAGCAGGACCTGACGAACATCCCTCCGGTGAGTGAGGAGATCCGGGGAGAAGACCAAGATGTCGTCCAGATACACCACTACGCAGGAGTAGAGAAGGTCCCGGAAGATGTCATTGACCAACTCTTGAAAGACGGCGGGAGCGTTACAGAGACCGGAGGGCATTACCAGGTATTCATAGTGGCCGTCCCGGGTGTTGAATGCCGTCTTCCATTCATCCCCCTGACGGATACGGACAAGGTTATGCGCCCCACCGAGGTCCAGCTTGGTGAAGATTCTAGCCCCCCTCAGACGATCAAATAATTCCGGAATGAGTGGAAGGGGGTATTTATTCTTCACCGTGATCTGGTTAAGGCCTCTATAGTCTATACAGGGACGGAGTGAGCCGTCCTTCTTTTTGACGAAGAAGAAGCCTGCTCCCGCCGGGGAGGTCGATTTCCGGATAAATCCCCGGGCCAGATTCTCCTCAATATATTCAGACATGGACCGGGTCTCAGCAGCGGGCCAAAGGTAAATACGCCCACGGGGAGGAGTAGCGCCGGGCATCAGGTCGATTGGGCAGTCGTATGGTCTATGAGGGGGTAATGTCTCTGCCTCCTTTTTATTAAAGACGTCCGCATAAGACCAATAGGGAACCGGAAGACCAGGTAGATTGGCTGGGGTAGGAGAAGGACGGACAGGATGGACGGGAACTAAACAAGTCTTATGGCAGTCCTGTCCCCAGCGAAGGACTTCTCCGGTCTGCCAATCAAGCACGGGTGCATGTTTCTGAAGCCAAGGTAGGCCTAGCAAGAGGGCGTGAGAGAGTCCAGGCAGAACATGAAAGAAGATGCTCTCTGAGTGCAGCATTCCCACCTGCAGGGTTATGGATCTGGTGAAGAGTTGGATGGGATGTGGTAAGAGACCCCCATCTACGGCAGCCACAGATAAGGGTACAGCTAGAGGTTTGGTGGGAATGCGGTATTTCTCTACCAGGGACTGAGAAATGAGATTTCCGGCAGCTCCAGAGTCAAGTTGGGCTAGTTCAAAATAACGGTTCTCACCGCAGATGATAGAGACCGACAGCAACAGAGATGGAGAGGGTTTACTCTTTTCTAGGACGACTTCTCTGAGCGTTCCTAGACACAAGCGTTTCCCGACCTCTCCGGGCAGGAATGGATCCGCTGCTCCTTACTGCCACAGTAGAAGCAGCTCCCCTCGGCTCGGCGTAACTCTTGACGGGTCTTGACCATCTTTGTCTGGTCGACCTGCATAGGCTCGGGTGAGTGCGCCTGGGGAGTAACGGGAGAAGTGACGGGCTTCTGGAAGATAGGGGCTAGACGTGGAAACCTCTTCTCACGGGTGACCTCTTTGGCGCGCTCCTGGAACCGGATGTCTATCCGGGTGGCAAGAGTTATTAAGTCGTCGAGAGTGGTAGGAATGTCCCGACCGGCGAGTTCATCTTTAATATGGCCGGACAGACCCTCCCAAAAGACAGACACCAGGGCGTCGTTATCCCAGGCCAGCTCCGAAGCAAGGGTATGGAACCGTATGGCATATTGGCCCACGGTGAGATTTCCTTGACGGAGGCGTAGCAGAGATGATGCGGATGAGGTCTTCCATCGTGGTTCGTCGAAAACTTTCCGGAAAGCCGTGAGAAAGGCTGGCAGGTTGGACACCAGGGGGTCTCCTCTCTCCCATAGAGGATTTAGCCAAGCCAGTGCCTCTCCCGTGAGATGGGACATGATGAAGGCTACTTTGGCTCGGTCGGTGGAAAACTGGTGTGCCAACAGTTCGAAGTGCAGAGTGCACTGGTTAATGAAGCCCCGTGCCTGGCTGGGATCTCAGCCAAAACGAGGAGGAGCGGAGAGGCGGGGACCGGGAAGAGATGCCATGGTGTTGATGGGCTGCGGCGGTCCCTGGGTAGTAAGTGTGCGTGTGGAGGCAGCTCCCGAAGAGGTAGACAATGTGTCCAGGCGGGAGTTAACACTACGCAGATGACTCAGGATGGACTCCTGTTGGGACCTCTGACGGGAAAGTTCATGACACAAGTCCGAGAGCGAGGGAGCTTGGGTGCCACCGGGTTCCATGGCCTGAGCAAACTGTAACGGGTGTGGGAGGTGGAACCTCTGAGCAACGATACAAAGGGGCAGTCCTTGTAAGGAAGCGGGTGGCTCCCAGGGTAGGCAGGCAGGTAGTCACGGCAAGTGACGGGGACAGTCTCTGGGTAGAAGGGCAGGAGGTCACGGCAAGTGACGGGGACAGTCTCTGGGAAGAAGGGTAGGAGGTCATGGCAAGTGACGGGGACAGTCTCTTGACAGGCGGGTGGTCACGGCAAGCGACGGCTAAGCCTCCAGATAGGCTAGCAGGCGGATAGCAGGTGGACGCTCCCAGGTGAGCGGGCAAGAGTCTCTGGACAGGCAGGTGGTCACAGCAAGTGATGGCTAAGCCTCCAGGAAGACTAGCAGGCAGGTAGCAGGTGGACGCTCCCAGGTGAGCGGGCAAGAGTCTCTGGACAGGCAGGTGGTCACAGCAAGTGATGGCTAAGCCTCCAGGAAGACTAGCAGGCAGGTAGCAGGTGGACGCTCCCAGGTGAGCGGGCAAGAGTCTCTGGACAGGCAGGTGGTCACAGCAAGTGATGGCTAAGCCTCCAGGAAGACTAGCAGGCAGGTAGCAGGTGGAGGCTCCCAGGTGAGCGGGCAAGAGTCTCTGGACAGGCAGGTGGTCACAGCAGGTGACGGCAGAGCCTCCAGGTAGGCTAGCAGGCAGGTAGCAGGCGGATGCTCCCAGGTGAGCGGGTAAGAGTCTCTGGACAGGCAGGTGGTCACAGCAGGTGATGGCAGAGCCTCCAGGTAGGCTGGCAGGCAGGTAGCAGGCGGATGCTCCCAGGTGAGCCGGTAAGAGTCTCTGGACAGGCAGGTGGTCACAGCACGTGAGGCAGAGCCTCCAGGTAGGCTAGCAGGCAGGTAGCAGGCAGACGCTGCCAGGTGAGCGGGTAAGAGTCTCTGGACAGGCAGAGCCTCCAGGTAGGCTAGCAGGCAGGTAGCAGATGAGCGCTCCCAGGTGAGCGGGCAATCAGATCCATAGACAGACTGGCAGGGCTGGTAGGCAGACTGTCGGACCACAGGAATGAAAGTAGATAAACAAGTATCAGGCAGGTATCAAGCCGGAATCTGGCAGGTAACTGGCAGGTAACTGGCAGGTATCTGGTAACGGGACCTGAGGGCTGAAGCAGAGTGATAGGCTATGCAACAACATGGCTCGGGCACCTCCATTTTGGCCGGGGACTCCTTAGGACGGCGCGCGCGGCCCCTTTAAGAGAGGGGGAGCGCGCGCCCTAAGCACAGTGGCCGGGAAGCAGCGCGCGCTGCCAGCAGAGCGGGAGGAAGACGCCGGGCACGGAGCGGAGAGGTGAGGGGAACAGCGTCCCTGCCTAGCAGGAGGCAGGGACGCCGACGCTACACTAACATTGGGCTCGTTGCTCTGGTCGAGCACCCGAGTATCACGGCGAGCTCGGCCCGAGCTTCGAGCACCCAAGCATTTTAGTGCTCGCTCAACACTATTTAGGATAAGTCATCAACATCAGATTGGTGGGTGTTATTAGCTCTGATTGCAGTTAAGATGTAAACATTGCATAGCTCTATTCCCTGTGTAGAGGCTACTCCTGGGTTCTGCAGAACAGCCCCTATTCAGGAGATCCCTACTGATCTAATGCTAATCCTACTGATAGGTCATCAGTATGTTATGATGTAGGAAGTAGGAAGCATGTGCAAGATTATGGACATGCTCCCCATGTTTCCATCTGAAGAAGAAAGTTTTATTATTAAAATGTGTCATGTGATGTAATGTGAACTGTAATATGCAATGTGAATTGTGCTATGTGTTAATGTCAGTAATATGTGTAGTTTGACTGTAGGGAAAGTTTGAGTTCATGTTTTGGACTAGCCCAGAGTTGGAGGGGATAGAATTACAGGGAAGTGACAATTTCCTGTCAGAGGGTCATATAGGGCTTGAAGTCCATAGTGAGTAGACCAAAAGGTCCAAGGTGAGCAGTGCCGCATTCTTTCTGGGGTGACCCCAAATGAGAGGAGACTGAAGAAGAGGGACAGTGAGATCTGGATTACAAGTGACCAAGCGACAGAGTGGCCTTCCAGAGATGGGTCCTAGGAGAGGACGCCAAGCCGCAAGACCCTGAGGTGATAACGCTGAAAGGTAACGGTTCTTAGCAGGACTGAGTTTGTGCGACTAGTGGGGTGTCCCAAGAGGGAGTTCCAGGGTGCCAGCAGTGGAAAGATGATGTGGAACCTCAGAACAAGTAAAGGAAACTTGTTAATCAGGACTATAGCGTTAAAGTTGTGGTTAAGTAAGGAGAATTAGTGGACGTAGAAAGCCCTGGAGTAAATTACTGTGGAAGGAAACTGTGTGGAAAATGCTTCTAGTTGTAAAGGAAACATACATAAGACTGTGTACCAGCTATCCTTCATATATATTTCCTACCTCCTTCATTGAACTGTGAAACATCAGGTCCAGACAAACCAGCAACATCGGTTGCTTGAACGGGCGTAGCGCCCTCACAGCAGAAGTCCCCACACGCAGTCAGGGTAACTTGGACGGGATGCAAGAGGAGAGTGCCTCACTCACTGCTACCGCCGCGCGCCACGTAACACATGTCTGCCATGCAATCATTGCTTGCTCCCTTGCTTGATCACACATTTCATGTCCTACAATCTCATTGCCGTATTTCGTCACTGTCTCCTTTTGGATCCAATTAGTCCCTGTTACCCTTGGAAATCTCTACTCCGGCAGAATAAACCAATTACTTGGTGTTAAACCAAACTCTTGTTTCTCTTGCTCTCCATATTGTCCCTGGTGCTCAAGAAAGGAAATTGACAGCAAAATCTCTCCCTTCAGTCTACTGTGATGTGAAATATTTAAAATCTGGGCGAGAACAGCCAAATCTTGACTATTAACTTGGTTAGATGTATTTAGAAATTGCAGTTGCAACTATTAAATCCTTTTCAGGAGACACTTTTCCGGCTGTTTGAGATGATAACGTGTTTTGAGACAATAAAGGCAGTTTTATAATGTGATGCTAATGTACAGCTCACCACTTAAATGTGAGATTTATCTTATTTATTAAGAGGCACTAACTAAAGAACCGCGTTTACTGCGGCGGTGGAAGCATTTGCTTAACGACCAGCAAGGGAGGGAGTATTAACAACTCTTAACTGGATTCATTTTTCCATTGTGAGATGGTGGAAAGACATTTAATTCAATTGCTTTTTCATGGCTGGAAGTTTGCAGGAAGCCTCGGCCCTATCAGCGACTGACATGTAATCACAACCAAGACCTTTAGGTTAATATCGGCAATCAACGATGGAAACAAAACCCAAAGGATCTGAAGACAAGAGTTTATTGTAACACATGTACCCAAGTCTATAGCTGGAAATACACATTAGATGAAAGTCTAAGGAAATGGACTATATTGACCAAATGTATCATATGATCGGCCACTTACGGCCAATCAACTGGCGTATTGAGCAAGTACATTTTGTTGTTGTGGATGTCCTTGATCTTTCATGTTAATCATTGGATCACTTGCACCAACATTGTGACTAATCCTAATATTAAGTATATTGACCAGCTTCTAGCACCATTCCTGTGGGATCTATATCAATTCCAATAGCATTGGTTAACCCCTTCACTAGCCGGTGATTTTCCGTTTTTTTTCATTTTCATTTTTTCCTCCCCTTCTTCCAAAAGCCATAACTTTTTTTCCATTTGTGGTCCCAAAGCTTATTTTTAGTGGGACAAGATGTACTTTTGAACAACACCATTCATTTTACCATATTGTGTACTGGAAAACGGGAAAAAAATTCGAAGTGCGTTGAAATTACAAAGAAAAGTGCAATTCCACAATAGTTATTTTTAAATTTGCCATGTTCATTATATGGTAAAACTGACCTGGCAATATCATTCTCCACGGTCAGTATGAGTACGCAGATACGCAGATACCAAACATGCATATATTTTTTTTAATTGGGTGGTGAAAAAAAATGTGGAAATTTGTAAAAAAAGAAAAAAGTTTGCTTTTGTCCCCATTTTACGAGATCCGTAACATTTTCATTTTTCTGGATCTGGAGCTATGTGATGGCTTATTTTTTGCGCCGAGTTGATGTTTTTATTGATACCATTTGGAGGTAGATATGATGCTTTTATGGACTCTTATTGCATTTTATTGCAATGTTGCAGAGTCCAAAAAACGTAATTCTGGTTATTCAATTTTTTTCTCGTTAGTCGTTTACCGATCTGACTCATTTATTTTATATTTTAATAGATCGGACATTTCTGAACTTAGCAATACCAAATATGTGTATTTTTTTATTGTTTTATTTTCAATGGGGCAAAACGGGGGTGATTTGAACTTTTGTGGTTTTTTTTATTTTTTTCATATATTTTTTTTTTACTTTTCGCTGTCTTCAATAGTCCCCATAGCATCCTATCGCTTGTGTTATGCTGAGAGCTTCAGCACTGTTATGTATGGCAGAAATCACGATCTCCTATGAGCTTGTGGCCGGCGTTCACAGGAGTATTGCAATGACAGGCACTACTATTGTAATGACTTCATTACATGTAGTGAAGGGGTTTGTTGACTGTGACATTTGATAGAAATATAGCTAAGTCAAGAGAGTATGAGAATAATGGATCCATCAACCATGCCTTGATATAGTGCATCTTCTTTCTTGTGTGTCAATTAAAACATCTCAGAAACACCATACAAAAGTTTAAAAATTATAAACGCGTTTCAGGACTATGTCCTGAATCATTGTCAATTGATAAAGATGTAGTCTGAAACTCGTTTGTGATTTTTAAACATTTGTTTTGCGTTTCTGAAATGTTTTAATTGAAACTCAATATAGAAGATGTATTTTATATAGGCTTGGTTCCAATTTATGGATCCTATCATTCTCATATTCTAATCTTGTTGTGCGCCAAAGTTTTCCATGCACTGAATGTGTCTGACTTCCGTGATTGGGAATACAGATGAGCTGACTTTCTTTAAAGTTTAAGTCAAGCGAGTGGTCCAAAAAAGTTAATAGAAGAGATCATTGTCTTGCAATAAAAAGGAAAAGGATGTAAAAAGACAGCAAAGGCATCGAATGTTCTTAGATATACTGCTGGAAGCTAACACCAGCTACTGCCAGATTCCTGAGGAGGCAGGTGGTCAAAAACTCTCAAGTGACTGCAAAAGACCTGTAGCAAAACTTGATGGCAGCAAACATTGAGGATTATTATTTAACTGTTAAGGTCTCCATGCCCGAACTCAAAGACACACATTTTTACTGAACCAAAACTACAAGAAAAGTCGCCTACAACATACACAAAAGCATATAAATAAGCCACAAATGTTTTGGGATTCTTTTCTGTAGAATGATGAAACAATACTTGAACTTTTCTGTCCTTTGATTCAATGGAATGTCTACAACAGGTACAATGAAGCATACACTGAAAGAACACCCTGCCTATCGTGAAGCATAGTGGAGGCTCGCTGTTGACTACAGTGAAGTAGAGTGATGGCTCAGTAATGTCTACTGTGAAACATGGCACTGGCTTGATGATGTTCTGGAGCTACTTATCTTCTTCTGTCACTGGAAACCTGCACCGTGTGGAGGGCATGATGGCTTCAATCAAGTTTCAGGAAAACCAACGAGAAAATGTTCTGGTTTCTGTGAGGCAGCTGAAGCTTAGGTGACATTTAAACTTCCAATAGGACAATAATCCCAATCCCAGGACTTGGTTTCAGAAGAATTCCTGGAAGATCCTGGAGTTACCTGTCTTGAATCCCATACAAAATATGGTGGAATTTGATAAAGGCAGATTCCGCATTAAAAGCCAAAAATATTAGTGAATTGACCAATGCCTATGAGGAGTAGGTTAAGATTCCTCAAGAATGCTGAAAAATACTGGGATCTGGCTATGCATCACATTTGCAGCACATCATAGCAGCCAGAGGGGCTCTACTAAGTACTAAAGATGCTTGTCATGAAGGCGTAAATAATCCTGACAATGGATAAATCAGTAAAAGTGCCATTTTGTGCTGAATTTAGAGAAATAACTTGGTATATTAGTTGTGTTCAGCTACATTGTTCTTGTTTCATCAGTTTTTTGCAAAGAGCGGAAAGTTTATGCTTTGCTAATGTATCAAATTTGCAATTGGATTGACTAGTGATTAGATGATCTTTTGAAATTCGAATTCACCGGCTCCTTTGAATTGTCCTCAAAGATTTGTTTTGCAGCAAATCTCGATATTGAAAAGCTTGTAATTGCTCGGAAAAATACACAGTGGAGAGAGCAAGAGTATCTCTCTGACCATAGGAGCTTACACTCTACAAGAGAGTAAGGACCCCACTGACCATAAGAGCTTACACTCTACAGGAGATAGAACGAGAGAGAAGACCCCGCTTACTATAAGCGCTTACACTCTATAGAAGAGAGATAACCTTGCTGACCATAAGAGCTTGCAGTTTACACGAGAGGGAGCATTAGGGAGAACCCCCTGACCATAAGCGCTTACACTCTACAGAAGAGAGAAAGAACCCCGCTGATCAGAAGAGATTACACTGTACAGGAGAGAGAAAGGACCACACTGACCATACGTGCTTACACTCTACAGAAGAGAGAAAGGACTCCGCTGACCATAAGAGATAAAACTCTCCAGGAGAGAGAGAGGACCCCACTGACCATAAAAGCTTACACTATACAGAAGACAGAGAGGGGACACCATTGACCATAAGAGCTAAAACTTTACAGGAGAGACAGAGGACCTCACTGACAATAAGAGCTTACACTCTACAGGAGACAGAGAGAGGACCCAACTGACCATAAGAGCTTACACTATACAGAAGACAGAGAGGGGACACCATTGACCATAAGAGCTAAAACTTTACAGGAGAGAGAGAAGACCTCACTGACAATAAGAGCTTACACTTTACAGGAGACAGAGAGAGAACCCCACTGACCATAAGAGCTTACACACTACAGGAGACAGAGGACCCCACTGACGATAAGAGCTTACACTCTACAGGAGACAGAGCGAGGACCCCACTGACCATAAGAGCTAAAACTCTACAGGAGAGAGAGAGAGAACCCCGCTGACCTTATGAACTTACACTCTAAACAAGAGAAAGAGATGAGAGAGACTTACTGAGTGACTCTGGAGAGGAAAAATGACTCTCTCGCACAGACTGTGCTCCACTGGAAACTGATGATCTGTGATGGCCCAGGTGCTGACCACCTCTGTACAAGGTGTGAAAATCTGCTAGATGTGATAGCTGCAGGGCATTGTGGGGAGGCCCACTCAGTTGCTCAAAAAGACATAAGCCCGCTCTCCGATGTTTCAGCAGTGTGAGAAATGCTGCCGTGAAAGTTTCTTTTGTGAACTTATATATATACCCTTCCATACTGTTTTTTAAATTTTGTTAAGGACTCCAATTTTTAATGATGGAAAATGTAATAATATATTATTTCAATATAAGAGCAAACCCTCGAAAGGCTGCAATTTTTCACACCATGAGGATGAGACTAGCTACTGCCTCTGTATAATGCTGAGAATTTTCCATCTAAAAATCCAAGGAGGAAAAGCCGCAGTGCACTCACAGTGTAGCAGCGTGGCGTTACATCTTGTTTGGTCCAGGCACCCCTTTTTATTGCAGTGAGGGCTTCACATGTAAACTACTTTATATAATAAATCCCCTTTAAGAAAGTAAAAAAAATCCCCTTTAAATTAAATAGAATTGTCCTTTCTTTCAGGAAATGACCGTCACATCCTCCATTATCCTCTACCACGATATAGCTAAAATATTGTGACTGTAATGGCATAGTAAGAAAGTAATGCGCTCTAACCAGATCGCTTTTTCCTTAGATGTTACAAAATTATTTTTTATAGAGAAATACCAACTTGTTCCTTATTACAATAATTATTATATCCTCATCTCCAACATCAAAGGAGGGGACGGCGATTACATTTCTGCAAGATCGGGCATCTGTAGCCAGTGCATTGCGTATCAGATGGAGGGTATCGATAATTAGACTCAAAAGCCACTTTGATTGCCAGATAAAACTGGTATATAATTCAGCTTTCAAGAAAGACAGGCATATCTGGCTCGTGTAATTAGAGAGCAAGGAAGATATGTTCTCAAAATATGTAGAGGCTCATTACGTGGAAAGGAAATAGGAAAGAAATTTCCATGAACCTGCTGAATTTCCCATTTTATCGCCTTGCTCGCCGCTTGCTAAATTGCTTCTATTAAACATATATAAACTCTCAAGTTAAGTTAGATGCCCCGTCAGCAGTTTCTTCCTGCAGCTTTATCTAATGTGAGAAGACTCAGAGCTCTCTGCTGCCCCCGCCTAACTTCTTTTTGACCTTTTCTAAGCAAAGGAAAAAGTATTTGCTGGAGGCAACATGGCTGGCAGCACCAAATGAAGAAGTTTCACTTGCCCTTTCACATTCACCAAGATGAAAAGGACTTTGGGAACCTGAATTTAATGCAGTCAAAATAACACTGACAACCTAAGTAACCAGGCATTGAACATAGAACTATGACCATGGCAGGAGCCAGGAAAGTGGAATCCAGTCTCAGTTATTGCAAAATTATTTTATATTGAAAAAGTCAAGTTGAGTTTTTTTGCATCTTCATAATTTGGCTGAGAATACTCAATAGATTCAGTCCTATCCTAGACCTTAAGGTGAAGAAGGGACAAACTAAGCCTCTGAACCATCATAGCAAAGGTAGAGATCAACGGGAAACATCTGAGTCGGATGCTTCTTTCAAAGCCTTCATTGCAGATTCCGTCAATTATGGAAACCATGATGTTACCAAAATGGGCACCATGATAAACTAATGGGGTCCATCGGGTGCCACTGGTGTCAGTCATGCGATAGATCTGACACATTTCAGAACAAAAAAACAGAAATTATAAATAAGATATTAACTCGTAAGTTTTTTTTGATATGCAGCCTTGAAAAATGTACAAATACTTGTCAACTCTCCCAAAACATGTAAGAGGCTGCTGAAAAAACAGGAGATCTTGGCTGGGGCATTTACAATGTATGAGCACTGCCCCTTTAAGAGCAGTGCTAGTACGCACTAGGCATGCCACCGGAAGTCAGCACGCAGGGAGATGTGCCGAAGACTAGGAGGTGACCGTGCGGTCGCAGAGGTGAGTATGTCAGCGTCCCTGCATGAGGGGGGGGGAACCATGCAGGGGTGCTGGCATAAGCATTACTAATAATTTCCAGGGCCCCACTGACATGCAACCACTACAGCCAATTACTGGACATTGTAACCAAGAAGTCACTCTTATAGTCAGTGATTGTCCACATAATGTTTGCCTGGATGGACTAGAAAGTTCAGGGACCTGGGAAACATTAAAACAGAAGCTGCAAGGAATTGGTACCAGGGACACACAATCTAAATTTAACCTTCTGCATTGCTGAATGTCATGAATATGCCGCGTTCTGCTGGGACCTGTGGTACATCTAAGATTAGAAGATCGTTGCGATTAGCTGAGCACAGGTCCTCTGCACCAATATCCATTGCCCCTTTCCAGCCTATTAAAATCATCAAGCAGATGTCTGTTTAGCCTAGTTATTAAAAATAGGGAGGGCCCTACGTCATTGTTTTTGGGCGGTACCCCCTTTTTAATAACCAGTAAGGACTACGCAGACAGCTGTGAGCTGTTAATAGGCTTGGAACCTTTATGGATATTGGCCCCTTCCCAGAATAATACCACCAGCTCACAGCTGCCTGCTTTCTTTCAGCTGGTTATTAAAAATAGGGGGGACCCCACAGCACTTTTTTCATTTATTTATTAACAAATACAGTAAAATACACGCGCAAGGTAACCTTAGTTCATAGCCTCCAGGTGTTCAAGCAGCTTGAAGCTCCAGTAACCTTAAAGTCTCCCTTAAAGACTCCCTTAAGGTTTCCAGGTCTCACAGATGCTGGGAGACCCAGTGGCTGTGAACTCTGGTTACCTTAGTTCACAGCCACTGGGTCTCACAGTAGTTCAAGTGCCGGACTAATGAGTGCCGGAGTGCAGAGTGCCGGACTCGAAGTCGCTCATTAGTCTGGCTGCCCTTGTGAAAACTGGCCTCTGTGAACTGAAGTAACATCAGTAAAGTCACCTCAGTTCATAGCAGCTGGTTCTCACTCTGCGCAGAGCCAGTGCCAGACTGATGAATGACCTTGAGTCCGGCACTCGGCTGACAAGCATTGATGTCAGTAAGATTACCGCAGTTAATCGGCTATGAACTGAAATAACCTTACGGACGTCAGCGCTCGCAGCATGAGAAATTTCATTACCTGGTGTCGGCTTCAGGTTTCCGGATGGACTCTGAGAAGGTCCATGCAGTATTGGAATCGGACTTTCCGGAAAATCTTAAAGCCCTACAACGCTTTCTGTGGTTGCTAATTATTATCGGAAGTTTATCCAAAATTTCTCATCCATTGTCAAACCACTCATGGACATGACCAAAAAGGGTACAGATTTCTCTGATTGGTCTGACTTTGCCCTTCAGGCATTTAATGCTCTAAAAAATGTTTTTCCTCAGCTCCAGTACTCATTCAGCCTAATGTTATACATCAGTTTATTTTGGAGGAGGACGTTTCTGAGGTGGGGGTTGGGGCCATTTTATCACAGGGATCTTCTCCTGGGAAGTGGCGCCCATGCGCATTCTCCTCAATGAAATTGTCATCGGCTGAAAGAAATTATGACATACAGTACAGACCAAAAGTTTGGACACACCTTCTCATTTAAAGATTTTTCTGTATTTTCATGACCATGAAAATTGTACATTCACACTGAAGGCATCAAAACTATGAATTAACACATGTGGAATTATATACTTAACAAAAAAGTGTGAAACAACTGAAAATATGTCTTATATTCTAGGTTCTTCAAAGTAGCCACCTTTTGCCTTGATGACTGCTTTGCACACTCTTGGCATTCTCTTGATGAGCTTCAAGAGTTAGTCACCGGAAATGGTCTTCCAACAATCTTGAAGGAGTTCCCAGAGATGCTTAGCACTAGTTGGCCCTTTTTCCTTCACTCTGCGGTCCAGCTCACCCCAAACTATCTCAATTGGGTTCAGGTCTGGTGACTGTCGAGGCCAGGTCATCTGGTGTAGCACCCCATCACTCTCCCTCTTGCTCAAATAGCCCTTACACAGCCTGGAGGTGTGCTTGGGGTGATTGTCCTGTTGAAAAGTAAATGATGGTCCAACTAAACGCAAACCGGATGGAATAGCATGCCACTGCAAGATGCTGTGGTAGCCATGCTGGTTCAGTATGCCTTCAATTTTGAATAAATCCCCAACAGTGTCACCAGCAAAGCACCCCCACACCATCACACCTCCTCCTCCATGCTTCATGATGGGAACCAGTCCATCCGTTCACCTTTTCTGTGTCGCACAAAGACACGGTGGTTGGAACCAAAGATCTCAAATTTGGACTCATCAGACCAAAGCTCAGATTTCCACTGGTATAATGTCCATTCCTTGTGTTCTTTAGCCCAAACAAGTCTCATCTGCTTGTTGCCTGTCCTTAGCAGTGATTTCCTAGCAGCTATTTTACCATGAAGGCCTGCTGCACATTGTCTCCTCTTAACAGTTGTTGAAGAGATGTGTCTGCTGCTAGAACTCTGTGTGGCATTTACCTGGTCTCTAATCTGAGCTGCTGTTAACCTGCGATTTCTGAGGCTGGTGACTCGGATAAACTTATCCTCAGAAGCAGAGGTGACTCTTGGTCTTCCTTTCCTGGGGCGGTCCTCATGTGAGCCAGTTTCTTTGTAGCGCTTGATGGTTTTTGCAACTGCACTTGGGGACACTTTCAAAGTTTTCCCAATTTTTCGCACTGACTGACTTTCATTTCTTAAAGTAATGATGGCCACTAGTTTTTCTTTATTTAGCTGCTTTTTTCTTGTCATAATACAAATTCTAACAGTCTATTCAGTAAGACTATCAGCTGTGTATCCACCAGACTTCTGCACAACACAACTCATGGTCTTAACCCCATTTATAAGGCAAGAAATCCCACTTATTAAACCTGACAGGGCACACCTGTGAAATGAAAACCATTTCCAGTGACTACCTCTTGAAGCTCATCAAGAGAATGCCAAGAGTGTGCAAAGCAGTCATCAAAGCAAAAGGTGGCTACTTTGAAGAACCTAGAAAATAAGACATATTTTCAGTTGTTTCACACTTTTTTGTTAAGTATATAATTCCACATGTGTTATTTCATAGTTTTGATGCCTTCAGTGTGAATGTACAATTTTCATAGTCATGAAAATACAGAAAAATCTTTAAATGAGAAGGTGTGTCCAAACTTTTGGTCTGTACTGTAGGTAATAGAGAACGTTTGGCCATTAAGTTGGTTTTTGAGGAGTGGCGTCATTTTCTGGAGGGGGCAACTCACCCTGTCATGGTAATTACTGACCATAAAAATTAGTTGTATTTAGAATCTATGAAACATTTCACTCTGAGAAAAGGTAGGTGGTCTTTATTTTTTAACAGGTTTAATTTCTATGTCACTTTTCGTCCTGGGGTTAAAAACATCAAGGATGTTGCCACGTCCTGGAGTTTCCCTGGGGGAGGTAGTACTAAGGACTCTGTTCCTATTCTACAAGGGGAAGTGGTTATTTCTGTCATATGTTCTGATCTTGAGTGTGAGGCATTGAAGCTCCTGCTTCCTGTCCTTCAGGGAAATTGTATGTGCCATTACATTTACATTTACAAATTTAGGGAGAACATCATCACTTGGTTCTTGCAGGTCACCCTGGTAGCAAGGCTACGTTGTTTCTGCTGGCCTAGGCTGGGTCGGGATGTTGTTGATTTTGTGTCTACCTGCAATACTTGTGTGCGTTCTAAGACCCCACATACTCATCCTGGTCTCTCCTACCTTTAGTTATACCTAATAGATCATGGACACATCTATCTATGGATTTTATTACCAACCTTCTACCATCCGCAGATAAAACTGTGATTTTAGTGGTTTAGGTTTAGCAAAATGGCACGCTTTGTACCTTTACCAGCTCTGCCGAATGCTAAAACATTGCCTCAGGTGTTTATTAATGAGATTGTGAAGCTTCACAGGGTTCCTTCCGATGTGGTATCAGATCGGGGCACCCAGTTTGTGTCTAAAAATTGGAAAGCTTTTTGCTCTCGTCTAGGAGTGCATCTATCTTTTCTGGATCACTATTCCACCCGCGGCTGTTGTGGGCACATGTCAGCTGTAAGAATCAGCTGACATGTGCCCGGTTCAGTGCGGGCTCAGTGCCGGAGCCCGTGCTGAATCGGGGGTGATGGCCTGTGGCATACTAATATGCCCCAGGCCAGTAAGGGGTTAAGGTTCCTTCCTGGAAAATTGGTTCCAGGTTCTTTGGTCCATATAAGATAACTGCCGTCATTAACCCGGT
Source organism: Phyllobates terribilis (assembly GCF_046119375.1). Taxonomy (NCBI): domain Eukaryota; kingdom Metazoa; phylum Chordata; class Amphibia; order Anura; family Dendrobatidae; genus Phyllobates; species Phyllobates terribilis. Next base: position 382,060,396 of record NW_027362767.1, read on the forward strand.
GGCTTTCGTCTTGAGTTGCCACTAGCACTTAAAATCCACAACGTTTTTCATAGTTCATTGCTCAATCAATATACGGTGTCATCTGAACCTGTACCTTTACCTCTGCCTTTGGTTATGGTAAATAGCAATTTAGAATTTCAGGTTGATAGAATTGTCAACTTTCATCTTGTTCTTCGCTTCCTCCAGTACCTGGTGCACTGGAAAGGTTATGGTTCCGAGGAGTGAACATGGGTGTCTGAAGTTAATGCTGGTAGATTAATTTGTGTTTTTCATATAACACATCGGAATAAACCTGGTCCTGAGAGTCGTGAGTCCCCTCGTAGATGGGGAGGTACTGCCATGAATGTGCAGCCTTCTGGTGGGACCTGTGGTACATCTGAGATTAGAAGATTGATCCGATTAGCAGAGCACAGGTCCTCTTTAAATTTACATGGCCGTTCATAAGTTAACAGGTTTCTTGTGGCATGGAAAGGGTTTAGAGTTCCTCGTGGTCTATTGGCTGTGCTGCTTATTGGAACCACACCCTTCCATTATATAAACCTGTGTCTGGCTTCCCTCCTTGCGAGCAATAGAATCTTCATTATGTTCCCTGCTTCATTGGAGAAAGTGTTCTAGAGAGTCGCTCTTGTCATCTTGAGATTGTTGTATGCGGTTTGTTGTGAATACCTCTACCTTCCCCTTTTGGCGTTCTTTCCTGTTGCTTTTCTGCCTCTTAACTGTGCACCCATTTTCCCATTGTATTTTATCATGTGTGCCTGTCATTTGATTGTGCTTTGGTTTCTCCCTGTCTGTCCAGGCTATGTTACCCTTTTACTCCTACACCTTTCCTCCCTGGGGGGAGGGTGGGAGCTGCATAGGATTTTGTAGGAGCACAGAGAAGTATGAGACCTGGCCATCTCCACCTTCAGGGGTAACCCCGGGATTAGGGATAGACTAGGGCTTTCCTAGATTAAGGAACAGTATCAGGTCCCTCGTCCTCGGCTTTCCTACGGTCACAGCGTGACAATGTATCTTAGAAAATTGCATTTATGTGGCTTCCCACAAAATTTCATATGAGTTATGAAACCCTCTGTCATTATTAGTATTTATTTTAAAGCTATATACCAAAAAGGTGTAACTAGGGTTTAGAGTTCATAACAAGGGTATATCAGAGGAAGAAGACAAGTAAAATAAACATAAGTTTAAAGGAGTTTTTTTGCTTGAAAAAACAAAAGCGCCAAAAGCAAAAGGTGCCGGGAAACAGCTTTAATGAATGACAGACTGATACAGAGAGATGATACAACCCACTGGGGCTTAGAATCTAGAAGTAAAGGTGGAGCCAGACAGTAGATGAAGGTAAATGTTGTCTATATTGCAGTGTAGCGGCAGCAGATTTATTGTAGAGGTGGGCTTTTCTGAAGAGGTGAGGTTTCAGGTTCCTTTTGAAGGTGGGATAGAGTCTGATCAATTGGGCTGGTGACTTCCAGAGTGTGGGGAAAGTAGATGGTTTTCTGAAGAGCAAAAAGTAGGACTACTTAGGACCAGAGCTTACAAATAGCGGGAAATTAAGTCAGAGATGTTTTCTGGCCATCCATGTATGTTCATGCTAATATTTTGAACTGAATGTTATCAGTAATGGGTAGCCAGTGAAGGGATTGGAAGATGGACAAGGCAGAGGAGAAACAAGGCAAGAGATGGATAAACCAGGTGGGTGACAGATTTAAGAGTGAATTTATTGCACACCTGTCCTGGGTATCCTGGGCTCTGCTTCCTTCCCCTTGGTCTGCAGCCTTCAGTTGTGCTCCACGTTGGGCTTTTCAAGTTGCTCGGCATAGATTAATCACGTCATATCCATAGGCCTATTTAAGTCCCATTGTGCCTTAGGATTGACTCTAAACTTTAGTGTCCACTTTCTTCTGTGCATACTGTGCTGTAACTTGCTTCCATCCCAGTTCAGTCCCACCTTTATCTGTCCTGCTGCTCCAGAGATTCCTGAGTGTGCCATGTCTTCGCATTCTACGTACCTTCCTGCTTGCTGCACCAACACTCGGGGTCTGTGTGCTCAGCCGGACCTGAGGCTTAGTGGATCCACCTCACAAGGTGAGCTTAACAGAATTGAAGGGGAAAAGAATGATAAACTGGGCAGCAGAGTTGAGAGTGGATTGAAGGGGAAGAGAATAATTAATAAGATGTCAGAGTTGAAGGTGAATTGAAGGACAAGATGATAATATACCGGTAGAGTTCAGAGGGAATTGAAGGGAAAGAGGATGATAATCTCGACAGCAGAGTTGAGAGTGAATTGAAGGTGAAGAGGATGTAAAACCAGGTGGCAGGGTTGGGGGTGGATTGAAGAGAAAGAGTATAATAAACCAGACGGTAGATTTGAGGGTGAATTGAAGGGGAAGAGGATGATAAACTAGGCAGCAGAGTTGAGGGTGAATTGAAAGGAAAGAGGATGAAAAATCAGGTGGCAGGGTTACTGGTGAATTGAAGGAAAAGAGTATGATAATGCTGGCGGCAGAGTTAAGGATTACTTGAAGGTGAAGAGGATGATAAACCGGGCATCAGAGTTGAGAGTGAATTGAAGCGGAAGAGGTTAATAAACTGGGCAGCAGATTTGAGGTATGAATTGAAGGGAAAGAGGATGATAAACCGGGCGGCAGAGTTAAGGATGACTTGAAGGTGAAGATGATGATAAACTGGACAGCAGAGTTGAGAGTGAATTGAAGGGAAAGACAGAGGATGATAAACCGGCCGGCAGAGTTGAGGGACAATTGAAGGGAAAGAGGATGATAAATCGGGCGGCAAAGTTGAGGGTGAATTGAAGGGAAAGACGATGATAATCTGGGCAGCAGAGTTGAAAGAGAATAGAAGGGGAAGAGGTTGATAAACCAGGTAGCAGAGTTGAGGATGAATTGAAGGGGAAGAGGCTGATAAACTGGGTAGCAGAGTTGAGAGTGAATTGAAGGGGAAGAAAATCATTAATCAGGCAGTAGAGTTGCAGGCGAAGTGAAGGGAAAGACGATGATAAATCAAATGGCAGGGTCAGGGGTGAATTGAAGGGACGTCAGAGTTAGATGAAGGCCACAAAATAGAAAGCTGCAGTACACTAGGCATGGGATGATGAGGACATGAACTAGAATTCTTTTGACTCAAAATTAAGGAAATAACATTTGAGGAATGTTTTCAAGTTGGAGGCAGCAGGATGTGGTAAGGGCTTGGATAAGCCTTTTGCTGGGTGGAGTAAAAGGTTACCCCATGGCATCAGGCTTGTGACAAAATGTGAAACAGTGATTGATAGGTCTGATGAGGAGGTTGAGTGAAATGGTGGAAACAGAAAGAATTTGGCTTTATCCATTTTAGCAGCAGTTGCCCCTCGGTCATATATAATCTGTGTTGTTGCCCGTGTCCATTATTGTGATTGTACACTTGATAAATGTATGCCCCTTGAAAGATTCTTGTGACAGCTCATTGCAGGAAACCATCCCCTGGCTCCCTTCTCAATTAATTATAAATCTGGTATTAGCACATGTTTTGCTAAGAGTTACATTGGTGTCTTGACATTGCCTGTTTGACGTACGCTCACCCAGAGACTTTGTCAGGATTGCGTTCTACTTTGTATAGCTTTAATTGCACTGTTCTAAATGTCACTGTGCCCTTGGGGAATAGACATAGAGTAAGCGGCTATTTAGGGTGTTGATTAAGAAGGTCTGTTTGCTGCTGGCATTGAAGCCTGCTGAAGACAAAGGTGACCATGATTACCTCTTTCCACTGTGTCACTTTAGTTTCTAGTAATGTTATAAATGCAAAACATTGCTTTTCGTTCCATGTACCGCAACGCTTCCTGAGTCTGACCCAAGGAATACTTGCAGTCATTTTTTATGTCACTTCGCTTCAGTGTAACTTTTGAGGCTTTAAATTTTCTTTTTGCTAATCATGAATATGTGCTGGCTACTTAAAGAGTACATGTTACCTTTCAGATTTTTCCTTTAATCGGTAATTTCCAATGGCATTATCTTCATTATTTTACCAACTTACTTTATATATTATTCACAGCAACATTTTCACCCTCTATTGTAAAAATGTAATGGATCCGCCATTTTTTACATTAACAGTAATGATGAACGGGCACTTAAATGATTGAGTGCTCAGTACTCAAATCGAGCCGGCTGGATGCTCAGGCGGGCTCGATTTGTGTAACGAGTATAATGGAACGGGCACTTAAATAATTGAGTGCTCAGTACTCAAATCGAGCCGGCTGGATGCTCAGGTGGGCTCGATTTGTGTAACGAGTATAATGGAACTCAGTGAAAAACTCAAGCATTTTTCTGGAAGACGCTAACAGGAGGGCTGGGGAGGCAGGAAAGTCGCTGGAGTGGATGAAAACAGCGCTCAAGTGGAATGGGAACAGCATGGGGAAGACACCTTGACACATCTCTGACTCCCATGTCGCTGCTGAAAACTAAATTGTTAAATAATTTTAAAAAATGATGTGGGGTCCCCCCATTTTTGATAACCAACCAAGGTAAAGCAGACAGCTGATATCATTTGGCTGGGAAGGTCATTGGTTATTTGGCCCTTTCCAACCTAAAAATACCAGCCCGCAGCAGCTCAAGAATTGGTGCATCACATTAGGACATTCGTGGGAACATTTTTGATAATAAATTGGTGAACGAGGGATAGTGTGGGGTAGTTATTGTTCAAATAAAGTATTTTTTTCTGTGTGTGTGGTTTTTTTTTTGATTACTGGGTTAATAATGGGGGTGTCTGATAGATGCCTCTCCATTACTAACCCCTGAGCTTGATGCCAGCTGACATTACACAGCTGACATCAACCCCCAATCAGGAAGAGCTGGGCAAAGCGCCAGAATTGGCGCATATAATGGATATGCCAATTCTGGGGCAACTGCCGGCTGGTATTTTTAGGCTGGGAAGGGGTCAATATCCATGAACCTTCCCAGCCTGATAATATCAGCACCCCGCTGTCTGCTTTACCTTGGCTGGTTATCAAAAATAAATGAGAAAAAACTACGTGGGGTCCCCCCTATTTTTGATAACCAGCCAAGATAAAGTAGACATCTGGGAGATGATTTTATCAGGCTGTGAAGGTCCATGGATATTGTCTCTATCCCAGTCTAAAATTACCAGCCAGCAGATGGCATTACATAAGATGCACCACTTCTTCCACTTTGCCTGACTTTCCTTATTGCCCTGGTGCGTTGGCAATCAGGGTAATATTTTTGGGGGTTGATGTCAGCTGTGTAGTGTCAGCTGGCATAAAGTCCAGGGGTTAGTAATGGAGAGGCATCTATGAGACACCTCCCATTACTAACCCAGTAAGTTAAAAGGAAAAAGAATATACACACAAAAATATTTTATTTTAAAAAACACTCCCCAGTTGCCTGGTTCACTAATTTATTAATAAAAAAAAAAAATTGCTGGTCCGAAGTAGTCCAAGGAACCTGAAATATATAAAAAGAGAGAAATAAAAAGACAAGAGACAGTCCTTCGCTCACCAATTTATTAGCCCCGTAGTACAACCTATGGAGCCTCATTGTGAGAACAAAGCTTCATAGGTCACTCCCGGTCAGGCTGCGCTCCGTGAGACCTGGCGAGAGCGGTGATGTCAGTAATCTCTGGGAAATTATTCAAGACTGTAGGAAGCCATTCTAGGTGACAATCTAATGAAGCTGCTTGAGGGAATGCCAAAGGGGTGTTTAGCTGTCATCAGAGTAAAACGGGATACTTTGAAGAATCAGAGGTTAAATACATGTTCCAGTTTGTTTCACACATTGTTTCTTTACTCCTTTTTTCCATATGTGTTTATTCTTGGTTTTGCTGCCTTAAATCTAACTCTACAATCAACATTTGGGTCATTTGCAAATTTGCCCAATGGAAAATAGTTGAGTAAGATTCTTCTAACATTATGTTCAGGCGTTATATTTGTCATATAACTTTATCAACACCTCTAGGGACATTTGGTAGGCTCCTGGAAAAAGGAAGACATCCTGATTAAAGTTTGCTTATATCCTTTAGGCTACCAAAAGCTCCCTGAATTTTCGTGAAAACCAGCATTTCCAAAAGTTTCTTGTGCATGATAGCTGCATGTTCTGCATCTGAAGAAGCCTCAATATCCAATCACACATTCATGGGGATGGGAATGTGACATGGAAGTAATGTAGTATAGGTATGGAGGTTTATTACCTCTAAAAAGGGTCATGTCTCAGACAAAAACCCACATAGCCTGTATTTCCCCCAAACATCGACTGCACAATCTAGCATACAACATGGTCGTTTTAACTACAGATCATCATTTCCATTTTGATTCTACTGTATTATGTTTCATTTTTACATCATGCCCACCGCTAGCTGTATAAAATAAATATATTAATGGGAATTAGTGCTGACCTAATCAATATAAAATGCTTTGTGCAAATATGCTAAATAAATCATTTATTCATAGAATACATAATAAAGAGTGCAAACTTAATATTATTGAAAGTGAGACATATTATTCATAGGCCAGCAAGCCCCAGTAACACCGGGATCACACTTGACATTTTCTCAAGCTTTTCATACATCACCTCATTTATTACATCAGCAATTAACCAGAATTTAAATCAGCCTAACTATGAATTTTACTCGTTCCCTGGTTGTCAGTCTTTTCATTGGACTTTTTTTTTATATGTTTTATCAGATGGTGGATATAAACAATGGAGGACCCCAGTACAGCAACAGTATAGTGGACCCCTTCACCTCTGCAAGAAATAAATAAAAAAAACTAAACTGTGTGCCACAGATCGTTTGGTGTGCCCCTTCATGGATTCGCTGTCCTTTGGTGGACAAAAAGAATGCAGACAGACACCGGCAACAGTTCGAATGGTTTTTACTCGAAGGAAGGCAAAAAGCTTGATGGTTGCAGTCAGAAGTATAAAAAGTCCAATATATAGGGTGAATCAGAAAATCTGCACCTTTGCTTTCATGAACATGCAGGACTAAGCACCTATCCCATATGATATGAATATTTATGTGGCAGAATAATTTTCAAAAGCACAATAAATATCCCTTTCATGCAAATAGGAATCCACTTTACAAGAGGAGATATAACAACAAAAAACGACCTCAAAAGGAATATTGGAACACTGACTCCTATTCAAGTGTATACGAGGATTTTGGTTCTAACCCTGATATTAGCAGTGCTGACCCTTTGGATCGGAATGCAGCCGGCCTTTTCAACGAAAAAGAATCAGGAGGGGTGGCAGGAAACAGTTCCTACGAAATCAGACGCAAAATAAAGCAGGTCTTATGGAGATAGAACCTACTGATGACCTCAAAGTCATCAATCTTACGGATAAATTCTTGGATAAAGACGTATTATCTTTACTGTCAAAGGGACTTAATTATTGCATCCAGGAATAATAATAATAATAATAGTTTTTATCTTTATAGCGCCAACATATTCCGCAGCACTTTACAAATTTTAGGGGGGACATATACAGACAATACAGAATAAGCATATCTCATATCGAAAGGAGTGAGGGCCCTGCTCGCGAGCTTACAGTCTATGAGGAAATGGGGGAGACACAAAAGGTAAAAAGTACAGAAAGCTTTGATTACACAGAGTTTGAAATAGATATGTTTAAATCCATAAGAAAATACATCTGTTGAAGTCATTTGCCTTGTCTGCACAAACCATTAGATGTCCCCCTGAAGGAGAGACTCCATGTACTATAATAATAATAATAATTTTTATTTTTATAGCGCCAACATATTCCGCAGCACTTTACAAATTTTAGGGGGGACTTATACAGACAATACAGAATAAGCATATCTCATATCGAAAGGAGTGAGGGCCCTGCTCGCAAGCTTACAGTCTATGAGGAAATGGGGGAGACACAAAAGGTAGAATGTACATATATTGAATAATGCAGCCTTGATATACTAAATAGGATAAATAATACATGGACTGGTCGCCTGCCAGTATGTGTGCAGTCCTGACCGAGGCTATTATGTGCATGGTTGGTATGAACCTGAAATTGAAGAAGATTTTAATATGGGGGAAAACTGGGACGGACATATAATGTGTGGAGGCGATACGCCAGTCTAAAGAAATGGGTTTTTAGGGTCCGCTTGAAACTGTGGGTATTGGGAATTAATCGAACTGTCATGGGTAGTGCATTCCAAAGAATTGGCGCAGCACGCGAGAAATCTTGGAGACGGGAGTGGGAAGTTCGGATTATGGAGGATTTTAGTTTTAAGTCACTGGCAGAACGGAGGGCACGTGTAGGGTTGTAGACTGAGACAAGGGAGGAGATGTAGGGGGGTACTGAAGCATGGAGAGCTTTGTGGGTAAGCATGATAAGTTTAAATTGAACTCTATATTGGATGGGTAACCAATCCAATGACTGGCACAGGGAAGAGGCATCGGTGTAGCGGTTGGCGAGGAATATGATCCTGGCTGCTGCGTTAAGGACAGATTGGAGAGGGGAGAGTTTAGTAAGAGGGAGCCCGATAAGTAGAGAGTTGCAATAGTCCAGACGGGAATGAATAAGAGCTACAGTAAGAGTTTTTGCCAAGTCAAAGGTGAGAAAAGTCCTGATTCTTGAGATGTTTTTGAGGTGTAGATGACATGAACGAGCGAGTGATTTGATGTGAGGAGTGAAGGAAAGATCTGAGTCAAAAATGACCCCAAGACAGCGGGCTTGTTGCTGGGGAGTAATGGTTGAGCCACAAACAGAAATGGCAATATCGGGCACAGGTAGGTTAGTGGAGGGAGGAAATACGAGTAGTTCAGTTTTTGACAGATTCAGTTTTAGACAATAGGAGGACATAATGTTAGTCACAGCAGAAAGACAATCACTGGTCTTTTGTAATAATGCAGGGGTGATGTCCAGAGCAGAGGTGTATAATTGGGTGTCATCATCATAGAGATGGTACTGAAAACCGAATCTGCTGATTGTTTGTCCAATGGGAGCGGTGTATAAGGAGAAAAGAAGGGGGCCTAGGACTGATCCTTGAGGAACCCCGACAGTAAGGGGAAGGAGAGTGGAGGAGGAGCCGGCAAAAGACACAGAGAAGGAGCGGTCAGAGAGATAGGAGGAGAACCAGGAGACAACAGTGTCCTTGAGGCCAATAGTGCGGAGCATAGTGAGGAGGAGCTGGTGATCCACAGTGTCGAATGCTGCAGAGAGATCCAGGAGAATCAGCAGGGAGTAGTGACCATTAGATTTAGCTGTTAGTAGATCATTAGAGACTTTAGTGAGGGAAGTTTCAGTAGAATGTAAAGAGCGGAAACCAGATTGTAAAGGGTCAAGAAAAGAGTTGTCTGAGAGATAGCAGATTAGACGGGAATGGACCAGGCGTTCCAGGAGTTTAGAGATAAAGGGAAGATTGGAAACAGGTCTGTAGTTGGCCGTGCAGTTCTGGTCAAGGGATGTTTTTTTTAAGTAATGGATGTATGCTGGCATGTTTAAAAGAAGAGGGGAAGATACCAGAAGAGAGGGAGAGGTTGAAAATTTTAGTTAGGTGAATGGTGATAGCTGGAGCAAGGGACTGAAGGAGATGTGAGGGAATAGGGTCACTGGTGCAGGTGGTAGGGCGAGAAGATGCAAGGAGCCTGATCACTTCATCTTCCGTGACTGGTTCGAAGTCAGAAAGTGAGCAAGATACAATGTGGCGGGGGAGAGCATGCATAACGTTTGGTGATTGGGAGCAAATTTCCTGTCGGATATGGTCAATTTTTTCTTTGAAATAATTGGCCAGATCGTCAGCGCTGAGATTGATGATCGGGGCATGTGCTGTTTGATTGAGGAGAGAATGAAACGTGTCAAAGAGTCGTTTAGGATTATTCGAAAGTGAGTTTATGAGGTTGTTAAAGTAGGTTTGTTTGGAGAGGTGAAGCGCAGAGTTATTTGTTTTCAGCATAAATTTATAATCGAGGAAATCTTCGGGCAGATTAGATTTTCTCCACAGCCTTTCAGCGCACCTGGAACACCGCTGGAGAAGACGTGTTTGAGTTGTGCCAGGGTTGTCGCCGTCTATGTCGAATTGTTCTCTATGTAGGAGGTGCGGCTTCATCCAGGGCACATTGCAATGTTTCGTTATAAAGCTTCAGTGCAAGTCAGGACATGACAGGGAGGAGATTGGGGCCAATGTGTTCCCGTCCTCATGTGTAGGAGAATTAGCAAGCTGTGAAAGGCCGAAGGAGGAGGTTAGTGATAAAAGGTGAGCGGCAGATGGGGAAAGAGGATCGCCAATTGGGATGTTAAAATCTCCCATGATTATCGTGGGGATGTTGCAGGATAGAAAATTTGGAAGCCAGGCAGCAAAGTGATCCAGAAACTGACAGGAGGGACCTGGAGGGCGATAGACAACGGCCACTCGCAGGGAGAAGGGCCGGTAGAGTCTGACTGTGTGGGCCTCAAAAGAAGGGAAGACAAGGGAGGGTACTGGGGGATAACCTGAAAAGTACATTTTGTTGAAAGAAGCAGACCAACACCTCCATCTGATCTGTTGTCAGGTCTCGGAGTATGAGAGAAGTGTAAGCCACCATAGGAGAGAGCTGCAGCGGCGGTGGTGTCCGACTGCTGGATCCAAGTTTCAGTGAGAGCCAGAAGGTTGAGGGAATTAGAAAGGAAAAAGTCATGGATGTAAGAGAGTTTATTACATGCTGAGCGTGCATTCCAAAGGGCACAGTTGAATGAGACAGAAGATATGCAGGGAATATTAATGAGATTAGCAGGGTTACTGAATGTAACAGGGAAAGAGTTGGTGTTATTGTGACGCTCTCAGCCCTGCCCTGGGAAAAGATGGTGGGGGTACTCGGAACTGGGTCAGATGTTTGGGGGATGCAGTCGTGGACCGGACCCGTCCCGTGCCCAGGGCCGTCACATTAAAAAGGATGTTAGGGCATTCAGGCTTGAGTGGTTTTAACGACTACGCCACCTGCGATGTCTGGTGATGAGGCACCAGCGCTGCTAGCAGTCCTCTGAGGCCGGGTGTTGTGGCAGCTTGCGATGGTATAACTCCCCACAGGCGGAGCTGTGCCTCAGGGCAGATGGGACAGGAGGATGGGGAGAGTCGTCCTTGTCACCTGGGCGCAGTGTGGTGCAGGGTGTAATAAAGAGTCCGGAGGCCACAGGGATTGTCTTCCAGGGTTTTTACTCACAGTTCTTTTAGACAGCAGCCGCAAGGCTTTTCCCTGCTCCTCACAGATCACTGCGGCCACCAGGGATGAGGGCTCAGCGCACCCAGGTGCTTCAGGTGCCTGGATCAGGACCCTCCGAGTGTTCCTAACAGTTCCCTTTGAACCTCTCCTGTGTGTGTGCGTGCAAAGGCTGGGTCTCCCTCTGGACTATGCACAGATATAGGGCAAGGCGGCAATTCCGTTCCGCCTGTCACCCAACGGGATCCACTGTAGCCTACCGGGCTTCTCTGACAGAGACGTGAAGTGGCAAAGTCAGATGTCGGGGGCCGGTACCCCTCTTGCAGCAGGAGTCCCTTTGTCAGGGTCAGAATGGAGAGTACAGGTGGCGTACGCCGCTCCGTCCGTGCTCCATGGGATCCTTTTGCTTGTGGAGCTCTACTCCTGAACTCCGGTCCTTTTTGGTGATGGTCCCTGACCAGGTGGAGACATAGGTTAACTCCAACCTGCCCCTCGCCCCAAGGCCAGGGCATGAGGGCCGTGTCCCCATCCACTGCAGGTCCACACAGGATCCACGTTCAGTGTTGAAGTTTACAATCCAAGGACCCTCAACCCAAAATGGCTGAGTATTAAGCATGAAATTATGTGTGCAAGCTAAAATTGTGTTCTACCCTTCACCCACTACATGGTTCCTCTAACTTTTGGTTACCCCACTCGTGATCCTGCTGAGGCAGCACTATGGTGCATACTTGCCTCCCATAGGTCAGGAGTGTGTAGTGTTGAATGTAGATTTAGGGTCCTGATTAGTACACCTTCCTTACCTGGGTGAGGAGACACTACACCTGCTGACAGGCTGTAGTATCCCCCCTTGTGGCGACTGAACCCTCAGGGGTGCCACATTATTACTGGAGGGTCCTGGATTAGGAGAAATATCACCTGCGACTAAGAGAAGGAAGATACAGAGAGTGAGCAGATGGTTGAGTGATTTGTGAGAGCGTTTCCTGTGTTGTATGGTGAGAATGAATGGATCTGTGTGGTAGAACATTGTGAAGAGAGCATGACAGCTGTACATAGGAGAAGAGAGGAGAGAGGGGTTAACATGGATGAAGTGTGCAGAATTTGTGGGAGAACGGTGAATGTGGATGATTGTAGCAGCCAGAATATAAATGGCACAAATACAAATGGTGAATACTGTTTGCAAAACAGATGACCTGGAAGCAAGTTTGTTTAATTGTCTTGCATGTCTTACCTGTCTCCTGCCCTGTCCAACTGCCATATCTAACTGCCGAGACACTTTGATAAATTATGGCACTTCGATAAAGTATGCATAAATGCTATATGCATAAATGCCCCCGCATAAATGCTGCCCCTTGACTATGTCTCAATATATAGGGACGTATCTGCTTAGATCTACACTATAGGTCCAATGGGGTTTATGGCTGGTAAACCGGATACAACTTCTTTAGTAACAATAAAGGAAGATGCCTTTTTACTTGTAAGTTTAAGTGAGGAAGAAATTGCTCATGCTAATTCCTCACCTGTGTCCCTGTATTCGGAGCCTTTTATTGGAGGCTTTAAATCTTACATGCCTCCGGTCTCTCCGGAAAACATTATTGATATTTTTCACTATAAAGTGCTAAGGGATGTAAAAGCTCTAATTTATACCCAATTCCTCAAAAATTTAACATTAGAAGAAACAAAAGCTTTATCCGTGTTAAAAAGTTGGGAAAATGTAGTGGTCCGGGAGGAGGACAAGGGTGGCAACCTTGTCTTGCTTACCAGGGACTACTACTGTCAGGAAGCCATGAGACAGTTAATGGATACCCGCACTTATCAAAAATTAAAGGTTGATCCAACGCAAAAATTTAAGAGGGAATTACAAAGTTTCTTGAGAAATATGTAGAGCAGGGATTAATTACAAATAAAATGGCTGAGAAGTTGTATCCCGAGTTTCTCAGGTAGCCTCATTGGTACTTCATTCCAAAAGTCCATAAGTCCATTACCCAGCCCCCAGGATGTCCCATTATATCTGGAATAGGTTCGGTGTCCGAACCTTTATCCAAATATGTGGAATGGTTACTCAAACCACTCCTAAAATCGACTCCATCGTATGTAAAAGATGCCAGCACCTTTTTAAAGGTCCTCAAAGACTTCATTTGGCAGAACAGGTTCACACTAGTATCTATTGATATAGACAGCTTGTACACTAGAATCCCACAAGGCTCAGGGGTGGAAGCCATCAAATCTATTCTAGTTAACACGGATATCAGCTCTAACATGATAAATTTCATCACTGAGGGGGTTAAATTCATTGTAACACATAATGCGTTCCAGTTCATGAACGAATGGTTTGTGCAACATAATGGCACTGCGATGGGCATGCCTGTAGCTTGCACTTTTGCCAACTTGTTTCTCGCGGCATTTGAAGAAAGATATATATAAGCCTCAGCCAATACATATCTGGAGTATATCAGATTATACCTCAGATATGTCGATGATATCTTTATAGTACAAAAGAATCCTTTGAAGAATTTGTCAAATATCTAAATATTAGTAATGACATGAACATGGCTTTTACCTCATGTTTTGGGGGAACTACCTTGGATTTTCTGGATGGTAGGATAAATATAGAGGATAATACTATCAAAACCAAAGTTTTCAGGAAACCCTCTTCTACAAATGCTTTACTCCATTATAATAGCACTCATCCATCTTACATGAAGAATTCATTATCATATAGTCAGTTTCTAAGACTAAAACGCATAAATTCACATGATAATCGTTTCCTGTAACAAGCAAAGGAATTAAACAACAGATTTGTAAGAAGGGGGTATCCTGTATCCTGAAGGTGTTTTAGATAGAGCTCTTCATAGATCCAAAGACTTTGGTTCTAATAAACAATCAGAAAGAACTCAGAGAGAACAAAAAGAAAAAAGATAAAAAAAGTTCATCTTTAATTTTAAATATAGTGCTATGGATAGGGCAATCAGATCGGCCATTCATAGAAATTGGCAACTATTAAGAGGTTATGATTAGTGTTGAGCGAGCACTAAAATGCTCGGGTGCTCGAAGCTCGGGCCGAGCTCGCCGTGATACTCGGGTGCTCGACCCGAGCAGCGAGCCCAATGTTAGTCTATGGGAGACTCGAGCATTTTTGCGGTGGCACCCTCGGCAGTCTCTTAAAAGCCTAACAAGTGCCCAAAACGATAGTGACGGTGCTCAAATGACATGGGGACAGCATGGGGATCGCCCCAGGAAGCATTTCTGACCCCCAGGTCACTGCTGTCAACAACGTGGTCAGAGGTATTAAGCCACCTTTACGGGCTCACAATAAAACGTTCAAAAACTAAAGTGAAACTTTTTTCCTGTGAAATATGTTAAGGAACATCCTTTCCAGGGAAAAGACTTGTGTATAAGTTAAAATAAATGACCAAAAACAAAAATACTCCTCCACACCTTCGGCTATGTTCACAAGTAGCATTTTTTATGCGTTTTTGCACTTTTGTATTGCTTTCAACTATGACAAATGCATTCACCGGGAAATGTCATTTTAACATTTTACAACCTTATCTGGCCATGTGCTGTGTGACACATGCATAAAGTGCTGAAAAGACATGGGAACAGCATGGGGAAGACCCCTGGAAGCATCTCTGACTCCCAGGTCACAGTGTGCCCATCATAAGTGATCCTTGCCGCATCAGAAGATGCAGACTTGCAACTATCCCCATGCAAGTTCTAGTCCCAGGGCAGTGTTCAATTGTACCTCCCCCATTCCTTACAATGCAAGCGCAAGTATGCAGCCTGCCACCCACCCACCCCCAGACTGCAATACCATACTGCTTGCTTGCTTGAACTTGAAATTGGGCCTTTTAGGCATGTGGAGGTGGAATATGGCCACCACGTCATGGCTGTGTTGGCGGCCTGGAATCCATACTCAGTCCCCAG
This sequence comes from Phyllobates terribilis, assembly GCF_046119375.1. Taxonomy (NCBI): domain Eukaryota; kingdom Metazoa; phylum Chordata; class Amphibia; order Anura; family Dendrobatidae; genus Phyllobates; species Phyllobates terribilis. The sequence continues at coordinate 382,075,463 of NW_027362767.1, forward strand.
CTGCCCGGCGGCCGGGTGTCCATACTCGGTCCCCAGCCGCCCCGCGGCTGGGTGTCCACACACGGTCCCCAGCCGCCTGGGGGCAGCCGGGTGTCCATAAACGGTCCCCAGCCGCCCCTATTTCTCCTTGGAACATCCCCCCACACACTTTTCTTAGCCCGGCCTGCTTTAGGCAGCATTGGACGAGCCCACTAGAGAACCAGACTCCTCCGGTGGGCCTTGACTTCTCCATCGGTGGAGTTGAGAGTGCCAAGGTGAGGAGCATGATGATGATGACAGAAGTTAGCATCTGCTATGTTTTCTTTTAATGCAAGTGTAAGTGTGCAGCCTGCCACCCACCCACCCCCAGACTGCAATTCCATACTGCTAGCTTGCACTTGAAATGGGGCCTTTTAGTTTGGAGGAGGCCGAAGCTGGCCACTACCTCATGGCTGCTTCGGCAGCGAGGTGTCCATACTCAGTCCCCAGCCGCCCCTATTTGTCCTGGTGTGCCTTATACATAAGATTAAGTGCGTATACCAAAACATTACCTGTGCCCTCCCCAGTGCATTTAGTGGGAAGGAGAGCCTATTCCGCTGTAGTGTGTGCATGCCAAACCCCTGTTCATGGTACATGCGAAGATGCCTCCCACCTTGCACCTGTCCCTGCAGACTTGCAACTATCCCCATTCAAGTCCTTGTCCCAGGGCAGTGTTCAATTGTACCTCTCCCATTCCTTGCAATGCAACCGCAAGTATGCAGCCTGCCACCCACCCACCCCCAGGCTGCAATAACATACTGCTTGCTTGCTTGCACTTTAAATTGGGCCTTTTAGGCATGTGGAGGCGGAATCTGGCCACCACGCCATGGCTGTGTCGGCGGCCTGGTATCCATACTCAGGCCCCAGCCGCCTGGTGGCCGGGTGTCCCCGCTTGCTCCCCAGCCTCCAGGGGGTGGCCGGGTGTCCATACTCGGTCCCCAGCCACCCCTATTTGTCCCGGTAACCTTTCCCACACTTTTCTTAGCCTGGCCTGCTTTAGGGCAGCATTGGCCAAGCCCACCGGACTATCAGACTCCTCCGGTGGGCCCTGGCTTCTCCATCAGGGGAGTTGAGAGTGCCAAAGTGAGGAGCATGATGAGGATGATAGAAGTTAGCATCTGCTTTGTTTTGTTGTAATGCAAGTGTAGCACCCTGAGGATTCGGCTGCTACAGGGGTATTGCACCTCAACCCAGAGGTGTGGTATTCCACTCCCGGGTAAGGATGGAGTGTGGAACTGAGCTAGTAGGCTGCATGCACTACACACATCCCATTTCCGGGGAACAGACCGATAGTACTCCCACTAGAGAAATGTGCAGGTACGACAGTGTCTGTTCCTGGCTGGAGTGGGAGGGGGGTGGAACATCCCAGTAGTGTAGGGGCAGATAGGGGGAGCAGTCTGGGTAGTGCTAGGAGCTCATTGGGTGCTGGTCACCTGAGCTCACACATAGAGGGAGTATATAAGGTGGGCACCATCTTAGGACAGGGTCTTTTGCAGAGTGAGGTCAGTCTGTCAGAGTTGAGTCAGAGAAGCAGAGCAGAGGAGAAGAGCAGCTCCAAGGCCCAGAGAGAGAGAGGAGAAAGAAGGACCCAGAGGGGGAGAAAGAAGGAACTCCAAGAGCCCAAATTAGACCAGAGGGTGAAGAGTTGGCAACAGAGTACCGGATCCCAAGCTGGCAGAGGCTACAGCACACCTTAGCCAGGAACCGGAGGTCGTGGGCAGGACCGATCTGCCACGATCACCCACTAAATCCACCCGGAAGGCAGACCAGGAATAGGGTCAGGGAACCCAGAGATAAGGGTTTACCACCAAGAGGCCCGAGGGAGCCGGACATAGGTGGATCCCTGGTGGGGAAGGCCAGAGAAGAGGACAGGACAGAAAGGGAGCTCAGGACCATGCTCTAGAATCACCTGGGGGTTGGCTGAGTCCAGGACCTGGTGGACGCAGCACGGCTCAGGTGGTCACTTAAGGCCGGAGTGACCAGAACAACTGCAGTAAGTAAACAAACCCTGAACTGCACAGCCCGACTCTGAGTCTCATTTCCATCCCCACTGCACCACCACAACCCCCATCCTCTGCAACTGACCCCCTGAGGCTATACCCCTCCCGTTGGGGGTTATACTACCTGAGCTGCACATACATCACCAGCCTCAGCGGACCCTGCTGCAGCGGCGGCCGTATTGACCGCAATTCAACGGGTGGCGTAGTCGACACAAAAGAACATCTAGTAACATCATAAGGACTGCCACACACTGAGCTTGACACCCTGGGCACGGACCGGGTCACAGCCACTCGGAGACTACAACCCCCATCTGATCCGGCTCCGGGTATCCCCAACAACACTGGCCCAGGGGGCGCGTCAACTTTGGCATAGTCGGCAGGATTACGTGCCCGCAACAACCGGGTACTGCGTGCCTGAAGAAAAGTTCACCGTTACCTCAAAAAGAAGTCTCCTGCCGGTTCCGGAGGGTCCCCGCCATCGGGCCCCATCACAGGTCGTTTCCCGCCGGTTGTCCACCATTTGCGGCTTTTTCCCGCCATCCATGGAGTTTCCCGCCACTGGGAGACGATTCCCGCCATTTCCGAAGATTTCCCGCCTTGGAAGAGCGGACGCCATTATGGGCGTGCCAGAGGGTGGCAAAAGGCCACCTCCCATCGTGGGCCAGGTCGAAGAATGGCGCCAAAAGCGGAAACCGCGCCCACCAACAGAGACTGTGATGCTGGAAGTGTCCATCAGCGTAAGAGAACTGCCCCTGGAACTGACAATCACTAAGTTGCCCCGGGACCACCCTCGATGTGGGCGGAGACAGAAGAAGAGAACAAAGATGGGTGTCGCCTGGAGCAGTCTGGAGAGAGCGCACCCGGAGACAAGACGTCTGGAAGAGAGTCCAGAGAGAGCCTACCCGGAGATGGAGGGAGAGCCAGGCAGCACCGACCCAGCGGTCAGGAGCCTGATGCGGGCCGCCACTCCAGGCAGCACCGACCCAGTGGTCAGGAGCCTGTTGCAGGTCGCCACTCCAGAAGGCCTGCTGGAGATCCTAACACAGCTCCCCCGAGACCGGGAGTGTGCACAGACCGCGCTGGAGGGCCTCGCACGGAGGATGGCCCGGGTACAGCGAGAGACGTTGGCGGAGTGGAGCCGAGAGATGGCCCAGCAGACCGAAATCCATCAGCGGAGCACGCCACCTGAGACGAGGAGACAGACCGCCTCTGAGGATGGCGCAGGAGGACTGAAGGCAGGAGACGGCGCCGAGAAGGGAGCCGAACGAATGGAGGCAGGTAAAGGGGACGTCACTACCCCGAGCCGGGAAACTGCGTGCCTGCCCCAGCTCCCCGTCGCAGAGCCCGAAGTACCCCCTGTCGTGCCCGTCGCTGCAACGTCACCGCCGCAGACTAGGCCTCAAACGGAAGCCGCGACCCCTGTGACGTCACACGCCTCGACCCCGAGCGTGGCCAAGCAGGAAGTACCATCGGCCTGGTCGCAAGGCCTAGTACCCCCGGGCGCCGGAATACCAACAGCGCCCCCTACCTCCGCGGAGCCCCCGGCCTGGTCGCAGGGCCGAGTAACCACGGGCGCCGCCGTTCTTACGGTGCCCTTTTCCTTTAGCGTGCCCCAAGCCTGGTCGCAAGGCCTGGTCAACCCGGGCGCCGCTACCACCACGGCACCCATAACACCCAAAGTACCGCACCTGGGTGAGGACCTGTTCGCCCAGCATACGTGCCCGGATGGGCAGCCCTTCGTTTGGCCCCAGGAATACATCCAGCTGGAGCTGCAAAAAGCAAGGGCCATGTGCGAACCCCTGATCCCGGCTCCAAAGCCCATAAAGAGGATCTCGCCCCCGCTAGAAGAGACCCAGTTTGAGTGGGATCCCACCGGAGAAGACCTCATGGGGTTCACTCAGGAGACTCGGGCAGCCGCAGCGGAGCGTGCAGAGTGCTGCCGCCAGCAGCTCGAGGTCTTTGAGAGGGAGCGGAGAGAGAGGCGGGTCCGGGAACAACAAGCCCAAATAAGGAGCGCGGAGCAGAAGAGCCGGACCAGGAGAAACCCCCGTGCAGCGCATGGTCCCCGTACCATCGGGACTGTGATAAAGTTCAATCTGCAGCATGGGTGGGGTTTCATCAGGGATCACCGCACCCCAGGCGACGTCTTCGTGACCAGGAGAGACGTTGAGTCCCACCTACCGGAGGGACACAGAGGTCGTGACCTGTATTTAGGGGACGAGGTCACCTTCACTCGGCACAAGTGTGCCAAAGGACCCTACGCCCTCCATGTGCATCGCCTGACGGAGGAGGAGCTGCGGTGTGAGGAGGAGCAAGAGGACCCGGACGGGTCTGAAACTGAAACTGTCCACAAAGAAGGAGCAGGAGGACGCCGTCGTTGAAGTACGGTAGAGAGAGACTGTACATAGTTACCCGTCAGGGTATAAGAACTGTTCTAGTTAAAATATAGTCCCCGTTGGGACCAGCCAAGAGTGAACTGTTAATCCCGTGTGTCCCTATTCCCACTGACCGAGGACTGAGAGCGGTCAATCCTCCCTAATACCTGGCCGAGGACTGAGAGCGGCCATATCCCCTTGTATATAGTTGCGCTTCCTAAAGCGCCCCCTACCGGTTTTATAGGGAACTGTTTTATTCCAAGAGAGACTGTCGCACTTTACCCGGTCACAAGTTGCACAGTGACCGGAGGAACCAGAAACAAGAATGTTATTTATATGAAAAGTTTATTGCTGATATATCTATATGATGTTTTCTATGTTTATGTTTATGAAAAAAAATTGTATGTTTTGGATGTTTATATTTTACAGCCCGAGGATGTGCTGTGATTTACCAGGGGGGAATGTAGCACCCTGAGGATTCGGCTGCTACAGGGGTATTGCACCTCAACCCAGAGGTGTGGTATTCCACTCCCGGGTAAGGATGGAGTGTGGAACTGAGCTAGTAGGCTGCATGCACTACACACATCCCATTTCCGGGGAACAGACCGATAGTACTCCCACTAGAGAAATGTGCAGGTACGACAGTGTCTGTTCCTGGCTGGAGTGGGAGGGGGGTGGAACATCCCAGTAGTGTAGGGGCAGATAGGGGGAGCAGTCTGGGTAGTGCTAGGAGCTCATTGGGTGCTGGTCACCTGAGCTCACACATAGAGGGAGTATATAAGGTGGGCACCATCTTAGGACAGGGTCTTTTGCAGAGTGAGGTCAGTCTGTCAGAGTTGAGTCAGAGAAGCAGAGCAGAGGAGAAGAGCAGCTCCAAGGCCCAGAGAGAGAGAGGAGAAAGAAGGACCCAGAGGGGGAGAAAGAAGGAACTCCAAGAGCCCAAATTAGACCAGAGGGTGAAGAGTTGGCAACAGGGTACCGGATCCCAAGCTGGCAGAGGCTACAGCACACCTTAGCCAGGAACCGGAGGTCGTGGGCAGGACCGATCTGCCACGATCACCCACTAAATCCACCCGGAAGGCAGACCAGGAATAGGGTCAGGGAACCCAGAGATAAGGGTTTACCACCAAGAGGCCCGAGGGAGCCGGACATAGGTGGATCCCTGGTGGGGAAGGCCAGAGAAGAGGACAGGACAGAAAGGGAGCTCAGGACCACGCTCTAGAATCACCTGGGGGTTGGCTGAGTCCAGGACCTGGTGGACGCAGCACGGCTCGGGTGGTCACTTAAGGCCGGAGTGACCAGAACAACTGCAGTAAGTAAACAAACCCTGAACTGCACAGCCCGACTCTGAGTCTCATTTCCATCCCCGCTGCACCACCACAACCCCCATCCTCTGCAACTGACCCCCTGAGGCTATACCCCTCCCGTTGGGGGTTATACTACCTGAGCTGCACATACATCACCAGCCTCAGCGGACCCTGCTGCAGCGGCGGCCGTATTGACCGCAATTCAACGGGTGGCGTAGTCGACACAAAAGAACATCTAGTAACATCATAAGGACTGCCACACACTGAGCTTGACACCCTGGGCACGGACCGGGTCACAGCCACTCGGAGACTACAACCCCCATCTGATCCGGCTCCGGGTATCCCCAACAACACTGGCCCAGGGGGCGCGTCACAAGCGCATGTATGTAATAGCGGCTAGGCCTGAGGTGGTCAGCGTTTTGCCGCATATCCTACCTCCTCCGAGGATTGCTGGATGTTTTCCTGCTACTATCCAAGTTCTATGACTCCCGTTAAAACAAAGCTTCAGGTGATAAATGATGGATGAGGTAGTGGCAAAGGAAAAAGAGCAGGAGGAACAGGGACCATTCACATCAATATCAGGCCAGTCAACCAGATATGTCTTGTAGGATATGTTTCTGTAACAAAAGGAGCGGTTCGGCTACACAGTTATAGGGCATACAGTGAGTGCAATGCCTACCAAAAATTTCGAGGCACTCCAATGCCCCTTGGAAATGACATGGAGGTCAGAGGGCGTTAACTAAACCTTTTTTTCCATTTATAGCAACTGGGTCTCCTGTGCACTGTTGGCCTAAGCAGTGAATGGAAGGCTTTCCAAAAATTATGAGGAACTGCAATGCCCCTTACAAGAGCCATGTGTGGCACCCCAGGGGTCTGGTCACCACAGTAATAGAGATATTACGTCGGAGAGCAAGTGGGAGGTTTCCTGGTCAGGATCCCTTAAACATGCAACATCCTCCTGCCCCAGTCCTGGGAGGGGAGAATTCTGCCCTTATAAACTGGATCTGGGGCGGGGTTGAGTGAGTCAGAGAACAGAGAACAGTCAGAGTCAGAGTGAGAGCAAGGGAAAGTAACAGCAAGGAGCTCTGTAGGAGCTAGGAGCTAAAGACCAGGGGCTGGAAGCTGAGCAGAGCTCGCCCTGGCAGAAGACAATAGGAACCGGATACAGGAGTCCGAGGCTGTGAGGACTTATATATCCAGCAGCAGAAACCAGCCGGCAGGGGATTTCAGGTTCTCTTGCCATAGAAGCCCGGAGGCTCAGTCACAAGCAAGGGACCAGCACCGCCGTCGTGGAGCGGAGGCTAACAGAAGGCCCCAAGTCACCAGCCTTACAGTTGAGCACTACATGGTACACTAAGGGACGTGGGCTACTTCTACCCGCTTACAGCAAGGTAGCCAGGAAGAGTGCAGACAGACGGGGAGGCCTACAACTCCACCTCACCAGGGGAACTCCTGCTTGCTCACAGACTGACCGGCCTCTTATGCTAGCCAGTACTCCCGGGAGGGTCTACCTTATAATCATCAGTAAAGACCCTGAACTGCACTGCAAAGACTCTGAGTCGTTCCTGCTGCGCTCGTGCACCATCACCCCCATCATCCACACTCACTGCCCTGAGGCTATACTCCTCCCGTGAGGAGTTATCCCATTCTCTGCTACGCACACAACACCAGCCTCAGCGGTCAACCTCGCAGCGGTGGTACTCCCTGACCGCAATCCACGGGTGGCGCAGTCGGACAATTAACCTCAAAACCTAAGAAAGACTGCCACTGGTTTGACCAGCCTGAGCTACGGGACCGGGTCACCGGCACGGAGACTACAGACCCCAGAGACCCGGCACCGGGTATCCCACACACGTGTACACACGGCCCAGGGGGCGCGTCACATGCAGTACAGCATATTACAAACATAAGTCCCATTATTGGGAAGTGGGTGTCCCATAGTATTTGCTTATGCCTTGCAAGCAAAAGCTGCCAAAAATTAGGACGGAGCAACTTGTAATGCCCCTTACAAGAGCCATGCAGTACAGCAAATTACAAACATAAGTCCCATTATTGGGGAGTGGGTGTCCCATAGTATTTGCTTATGCTTTCCAAGCAAAAGCTGCCAAAAATTAGGACGGAGCAACTTGCAATGCCCCTTACAAGAGCCATGCAGTACAGCATATTATAAACATAAGTCCCATTATTGGGGAGAGGGTCTCCCATAGTATTTGCTTATGCTTTCCAAGCAAAAGCTGCCAAAAATTAGGACGGAGCAACTTGCAATGCCCCTTACAAGAGCCATGCAGTACAGCATATTACAAACATAAGTCCCATTATTGGGGAGTCGGTCTCCCATAGTATTTGCATATGCTTTCCAAGCAAAAGCTGCCAAAAATTAGGATGGAGCAACTTGCAATGCCCCTTACAAGAGCCATGCAGTACAGCATATTACAAACATAAGTCCCATTATTGGGGATTGGGTGTCCCATGGTATTTGCTTATGCTTTCCAAGCAAAAGCTGCCAAAAATTAGGATGGAGCAACTTGCAATGCCCCTTACAAGAGCCATGCAGTACAGCATATTACAAACATAAGTCCCATTATTGGGGAGAGGGTGTCCCATAGTATTTGCTTATGCCTTGCAAGCAAAAGCTGCCAAAAATTAGGACGGAGCAACTTGCAATGCTGGCACACCAGTGGTATAGTGGTGGTGGAGGCTGAGGTAAGGAGAAGAAGATAAAACAGCCGAAACGAGGAAGCGTATACCCATATGTGGGTGTGAAGCAGTGCATGCGAATACACCTTCCGAAATAACACAGTGGATTTGACTTTATGTTGCTCTGCTGTCATTTGGTGGTGATGAGAAGTCTGGCCCAATCCAGCCCTTGTTCATTTTGGTAAGGGTCAGCTTGTCAGCATTGTCAGTTGACAGGCGAGTGCGCTTATCAGTTATAATTCCCCCAGCGGCACTAAAAACACGCTCCGATAACATGCTAGCGGCAGGGCAGGCCAGGACCTCCAAGGCGTACAGAGCGAGTTCATTCCAAGTGTCCAGCTTGGATACCCAATAATTAAAAGGCACAGAGGAATCACGGAGGACGCTGGTACGGTCTGCAAGGTACTCCCTCACCATCTTTTGAAACTTTCCACTCCTTGTGAGAGTACCCCGCGCCTCAGGGCCTGTAAGCTGTGCGGGTGTCAGAAAACTGCCCCAGAATGTTGACCGTGTTCCCCTGCCTCTGCTGGATTGGAGTTGCATCTCTCTCGCCTGTACGCCTTGGTTGGGCAACGAACTGTGGCCTCTGCCGCTAGCGTGTTCAGATGGGAATTCTTTTAAGAGTTCTGCAGCAAGGGCCTTCTGGTACTGCCCCATTTTTGTAGACCTCTCCACCTCAGGAATAAGAGAGTGAAAGTTCTCCTTGTAGCGGGGGTCTACAAGTGTCACCAACCAGTAATGACTGTCACCCAACATTTTGACAACGCGAGGGTCACGGTTAAGTCAGCGTAACATGAAGTCAGCCATGCGTGCCAGACTGGTAACGGGCAAGATTTCCGTGTCCTCACCAACATGACGACTGACCATGCTCTCCTCCTCCTCCTCTTCCTCCTCCCCCCTGTCCTCAGGCCACCCACGCTGAACCGACGGTATGACACTTGTACAGGTACTATCGTCTACAACGCATGATAGCAGCTCCTGTTCTTCCTCCTCCTCCTCCTCCTCTCCCTCATTGTCCCCCAATGCATGTTGGGATGAGATGAGGCTGGGCTGTGTGTAATCGCCCACTACGGCTTCTTGATCCATCTCATCATACTCTGGCTGCAATGCCTCCTCTTTAATTCTCTGCAAAGAGCGTTGCAAAAGACAGACCAGTGGGATGCTGACACTAATGATGGCGTCATCACCACTCATCATCTTGGTGGCCTCCTCAAAGTTTGTCAGGATGGTACATATGTCAAACATCCAGGTCCACTCCTGAGGTCTTATGTGGGAGTCTGACCTGAATATCGACGGCCTTGTTGTAGCTGGTACTCCACAACTGCTCTCTTCTGCTCACAAATCCTTTGCAACATGTGGAGGGTAGAGTTCCAATGTGTGGGGACATCACACACCAGTCGGTGTGCCGGAAGCTGCAAACGCTGCTGCAACGCAGCAAGGGTGGCGGAAGCTGTAGCCGACTTGCGAAAATGAGCTGACAGGCGGCGTACTTTCACGAGCAAATCTGGCAACTCAGGGTACGATTTAAGAAACCGCTGAACCACGAGGTTAAGCACATGAGCCAGGCATGGTACGTGTGTGATCTCGCTTCGCCTCAGAGCCGCCACCAGGTTATGGCCATTGTCACACACGACCATGCCGGGATGTAGGTTCAGCGGTCTCAGCCACAGATCTGCCTGCTCTTTCACAGCTGTCTACAACTCACAAGCAGTGTGAGGTTTATCACCTAAGCTTATGAGTTTCAGCACAGCCTGTTGCCGCTTGGCGGAGGCAGTACTGCAATGCTTCCAGCTTGTAAATGATGTGGTGATATCTGAGATGGAGGCTGAACATGAGGAGGAGGATGCGCAGGAGCTGTACACTGTGGGGGCAACTCTGACTGACATAGGGCCCGCAATCCTCGGTGTGGGGAGGATGTGTTCCGTCCCTAAGGTCCGACTGGGTCCCGGCTTCCACTATGTTTACCCAGTGTGCCGTCAGAGAGATGTACCGTCCCTGGCCATAAGCACTTGTCCACGTGTCCGTTGTCAGGTGGACTCTCCCAGTAACTGCGTTGTTGAGGGCACGGCAGATGCTTTGGGACACGTGCTTGTGTAGTGCGGGGATGGCACACCGGGCAAAATAGTGTCGGCTGGGGACCGAGTACCGAGGGACGGCCACCGCCATAAGATTGCGGAAGGATTCCATCTCCACCAGCCTAAAAGGCAGCATTTCCAACGCAAGCAGTCGTGAAATGTGCGAATTTAGGACTGTGGCCTGTGGGACGTTAGCTGCGAATTTCCGCTTTCATTCAAAGGTCTGGGATATGGACAATTGAACGCTGTGGTGGGACGTGGACGTGGACGTTGATGCTGTTTCTTGAGAAACTGCAATAACAAGTGAAGACTGAGAGGAGGGGGCATCTTTACATGCAGTATGGACAGGGGATTGCCTTGCACACACAACAGGGGGTTCTATTGCACGCACAACAGTAGAAGAAGCAGTGGTGACACCCGCTGACACTGGTCGTGGACCCTGGGTTTCGCCCCACAAAGTTGGATGCTTTGCTGCCATGTGCCTGATCATGCTGGTGGTGGTCAGGCTGGTAGTTTTGTCACCCCTGCTGATGCTGGCATGGCAGGTCGAACATATGGCCTTTTTGGGGTTATCAGCAGAGTCTTTAATAAAATTCCAGACTCTGGAAGACCTACCGCTTGTACTGGCAACGCCCCTCGTGTTGGTGTTACGGGGAACGGTTGCCTGCCTTCTGTCTGCGGCCACCACACTGTTTCTTCCTGCCTGTTGGGGTACTCTGCCTCCCTCCCCCTGTGTGCTGCTGGCCTCACTCTGCATGTCCTCCTTCAACGTTGGGTCAGTTACTAGATCATCCACCACCTCCTCCTCTTCCACTTGCGCACCACGATCCTCCTTCTCAATTCCTGGCAATTGTGTCTCGTCATCGTCCACCTCTTGTGACAGATTGCCAACGTCGACTTCCTGTGGCCGTGGCTGTTCAAATATTTGGGCATCGCAACATGGGATCTCCTCTTCCACCACTTCAAGCGTATCAGGCGAGGGGCCCAAATATGGAAATGGACCAGTGAACAGCTCTTCAGAGTGTCCAAGTGTGGGATCACTTGCTGTCTGACGACACTCGGCATGGTGGGAGGAAGGAGCATCAGGGTGAGGAGGAGTATGCGGTCGAGACTCACGTCTACTAAGAGTTGACCGTGTGGAAGGCAGACCGGAGGTGGTGGTGCCCAGGTAACTGGAAGTATTATCCGCTATCCAATTAATAACCTGTTCACGCTGATCAGTTGTCAATACTGGTGTTGTTCTGTGCTTCCCTAGTAATTCGGTCAAGAAGTGGGAGCGAGAAGATGTGGCTGTTGGTTGTGGCAGATTTTCACCTTGGCCACGGCCCCGTCCTCTGCACGAACCATCACCAGAACGTCCACTTTCACGTCCCTTGCCACGCGCCTTGCCTATTGTAAATGAAGTAAAATAGCTTACACTTGCACTATCAATGGAAAAAGGGTAATAAAGAGTAGATTAGAACCGTGGAAGAGGAAAACCACAGTTATTGTTTACTGGGGTATACCACACTTTTTTAAATAGAGATATTTGCGGCTGAACAGTGAGCGACACACTCAAACTGCTTTTTTTTTAGATACCAAAGGCCCAAAACTGGATAGTACAGCGATTTGACCCGTGGAACTGCAAAACCACACTGGGATGTCGGGCCTACACAAGACTATTTTCAACAGATATATTTTTGTGTCACAACAGTCAGGAGACACTACTGTTTTTCTTTATGGAAAAAACTACCAAAAGCCGAATAATAGAGATTTTTTACCGTGGGATGGAAAAACCACAGTTATTGTTTGCTGGGGTATACCACACTTTTTTAAATAGAGATATTTGCGGCTGAACAGTGAGCGACACACTCAAACTGCTTTTTTTTTAGATACCAAAGGCCCAAAACTGGATAGTACAGCGATTTGACCCGTGGAACTGCGAAACCACACTGGGATGTCGGGCCTACACAAGACTATTTTCAACAGATATATTTTTGTGTCACAACAGTCAGGAGACACTACTGTTTTTCTTTATGGAAAAAACTACCAAAAGCTGAATAATAGAGATTTTTTACCGTGGGATGGCAAAACCACAGTTATTGTTTACTGGGGTATACCACACTTTTTTAAATAGAGATATTTGCGGCTGAACAGTGAGCGACACACTCAAACTGCTTTTTTTTTAGATACCAAAGGCCCAAAACTGGATAGTACAGCGATTTGACCCGTGGAACTGCGAAACCACACTGGGATGTCGGGCCTACACAAGACTATTTTCAACAGATATATTTTTGTGTCACAACAGTCAGGAGACACTACTGTTTTTCTTTACGGAAAAAACTACCAAAAGCTGAATAATAGAGATTTTTTACCGTGGGATGGCATAACCACAGCTATTGTTTACTGGGGTATACCACACTTTTTTAAATAGAGATATTTGCGGCTGAACAGTGAGCGACACACTCAAACTGTTTTTTTTTTTAGATACAAATGGCCCAAAATGGATAATACAGAGGTTTGAACCGTGGAAGTGCAAAACAACACTTCTGTTTCTCTAGCCTATACCAGACTATTTTCAACAGTTATATTTGTGTCTGAAAAATAAGAGACACGCTTTTTTTTTGGGGGGGGGGGGACACCAAAAGGTTAATAAGATGGGTATTTGTACAGTGTGAAGGAGGAAAAAAAAGGAGGATTTAGATGAAAAAAAAAGGATTTTTCCTGGCCCCCGACACCTGGTGCTAAGTCCAGCAATTTCAGCAACAGGAGCACACAGGACTGTAATGCAGCGTTTGCTGATATAACCACTGTGTCTCCTATACAGCCTGCCTGCCTGGTATCTGGGATGGATATTAGTCCTGAAAAGGACTGTTTGTTTATTCTGGCAGCCTTTACAGACCCTACACTAACTATTTCGCAGTTTATATCTCTCCCTAAATCAGCAGCGCTGTCCCTACACTGTCTAATCCGGAGCGACTGTGTCCAAGATGGCGGCGCCCGGTTTTAAATACTCGAGGTGACGCTGTGCGGCCAGCCAATCACTGTAATGCCCACAACCAACATGGCTGCAGCATTACAGTGACTGGCTGGCAATCCCTGCATGTTCATTGGCTCTGTAAAGAGCCCCAAACATGCAAGGCGGAGACCCGAGCTCCCGCTCGAGTAACCCGGAAATGCTCGGTGCTCGCCGAACATCCCGAGTAGCGTGATGCTCGGGCGAGTACCGAGCAGTGTCGAGCATGTTCGCTCAACACTAGATATGATGCATTAGCCGAAATTGCAGGAAGGGGTCCCATAATATCCTGTAGACGCACTCATAATTTCAGAGATATTTTAGTCTAGAACAGATTTAAAAAAGTGTCAAAAACGTGGCTAGACACAGATTCCCCAAAGGGTCAGTTTAAATGTGGCCACTGTAATTATTGCCAGTTTCATATAACAGACAAATTGATTAAATTGGGTGGTATAACACACATAGTTTGTCAATTCATTTCATGCCGCACTAAATTTGTAGTGTATGTTATTACTTGCCCTTTGGCTTTTATTACGTGGGCAAAAATACCACCTTTATCGCGTATCTTGGTACTTTTCTGTATTGCTTGTAATGTTTATTTATTTTCACAGCAGTATGGGGTTATGTGATTGGACACAAAGTGTGACGAATTATGGGTGTGTAGCAGTTAAATATGGTTACTATCGTCACTTCTTCTATACCTGCTTGACCCGTTGAAGAGCTCACAGTCGCGAAACGGCCGTTGTCGGCACAGGTGTTACACATGTACCTCCCAGCTTGTTGTGATTTTAATGCAACAATAAAGAAGTACGTTTTTTACAAGAATCGGTGAGTGCCTTCTCTCTTTCTTTGACAGAAGTATGAAAAGGATTTGCTGGATGGTTTGGTGAGGCTCTTCAAATAGTATGGATGCACTGGTCCTTGTTGAACACAGTGGTTTTCTTACTCAGGGATGGAAAAAGAAATGGACAACAATTTGAATGGTTTTTACTCACTGAGAGGCAACAAGCTTGATGGTTACAGATTCTCTTTAAAGACTTTACACAGAATATTTGTTATTGTTCATGTGCTTACAAAATGAAAAAATAGTCAACTTTCTAGCTAGTTGTCCTCCTTAACAACTTTCCACTATTTTGCTGCAGCAGATTGTCCGTAAGTTCTTTATTTAGCTACGTGTTCTGCAAAACTGATCCAAATCTGTCAGAGCTCTTGTTCCTTGTACTCCTGTCTCTCTCTGTTCTTTGCCTCCTTTTGCTATGAGAGACATCACTAAGGAGAGGAAAGGAGATTGTAAACTGACCTGCGGTGCGTGGTTGAAATCGACAACCTGTCAATTTCTCTTGCGGTTACGCTGAGTAATATGTTCGGATTTTCCCCATAGACTTGTATTAGCTGCTTAAAATGCACAGGTAAAAAAAAACATATGTAATCCACACATAGTAATCAAAATAGTTCTCTCAAAACCAAATAGTAGGAAGAATAAAAAATAAGCAGTTAATTTAAAACATACCAAAAAGAGACAAAAATCACATCATCAAAAACATGATAAAAATGCAAGTAAAAAAATGAGCAAAAAAAAACGCAATGAAAAAAGCACACATAATCTGATTAAATGAATAAGTGTAGAAATGGTGCAGAAAATCTGCAATGTCAAAAACTCACCAAATACTCATTGTGGGAACATAGCCTAACAAGTTTTTCTCTTTCTTATGCCATGTCTTACTGAAGTGGTCCAGAAGTCATAGTACTGAAAGTTGACAAAGAGTACTAGCCTAAAAGTACAATGTTACCAGATTCTGGAGGGTAACTTAGGGATGTTTAAAGTCTTGCCCCAGCTTCACTTAACCCCAATATCTACCTAATTTGGGGTGGGGGTTATGTAAACTTTTTTCCTTTTGGCCTCAAAATTTGAAGGGATTGTTTCAAAAAAATTGTGACAGTCAGGGCAAACTTGGGGTAGTTGGCATGGGCAGGACGGTGGTGTAGTGGTTAGCACTGCAGCCTTGCAGTGCTGGGGTCCTGGGTTCAAATCCCACCAAGGACAACATCTGCAAGGAGTTTGTATGTTCTCCCCATGTTTGCGTGGGTTTCCTCCCACACTCCAAAGACATACTAATAGGGAATCTAGATTGTGAGCCCCAATGGGGACAGCAACAATAAGGTATGTAAAGCGCTGCGGAATATGTTAGCGCTATATAAAAATAAAGATTATTATTAAGAGTATTACTAATTATTTTTTTACACGTGAGACCCAGACAATGAAAAAAAAGAACAAGTAGATTTACATTGCAGGTATGATGCAGATGTCTAGTGGAATATTTCTTCAGACTTCAGCAGAATGTGAACATAGTGTTGACCCGGTGTCACATGAGCATATATTCTCTCATCCGGTTGATTAAGCAAAATTATAGTGCGATCTGATTCTCTTGGACGAGCAAAAGATGGAGAAAAAAAAGTCTTCATCTTCTCCATTCTGTCAGTCTGTGGAAATCGGACTGCACTCAGATTTTATCCAAGTGCAGTCTGATGATTTCCACGCACTCATTGACTTACATAGCCGAGTGAGATCCGAATATCAGATCAAACTCGGGCATGCTGCGATTTTTTTTTTTCCCCTGGACTGTCCCCTTCCAAGGAAAAAATTGGAAATGTGAATGGCTGCATAGAATGACATTGGTCCAAGTGCAATCCAATGTTTTGTCGGATTGCACTCGGACTGATAATACGGTCATATGAATGAGCCCTTAGGCTGCAACACATAAAACAGTAATAAACCAGCATAAAAAAAAAGAAATAAGAAAATTAAACTATATAAGCTGAACAAAAGTGAAAAAGACATAGTGTAATATCAACTGAAACCAATTTGGTTTGATATGAAAGTGAATCGTCAAGTGTGCAGAGCCCTGTGCTGTGAAGCTGAAATTTATCACCATCAGCAAAAACTGAACCAGGTTCAATACATACGTAAATACTTACATACGTACATGCATCAATCATTTAATATAGCATTCAATTAATCAATAAATAAATATGATCTTCATTATATATGGCTATAATTCATACATAATGTAAAGTGAATTGGAAAAAAAAAATCTCCGCATTTATGACAAGGAACATAATTAAGTATATATAATTCATGAAAATAATTCAATATCGAGGAAACTATGCCACACTGAATCATGAAAAATTCAAAGGTCATCCATTGTATGTCATGTATAGGTTTATTTCCGTTTAATAAAAAAAATAATAATAGTAAAGAAATGAAAACATGAATAATATTAACAATCACATATCATAAGATAAAATAAAAAATATGCGAAAATGTAAAGCTGCGGCTCCACACCATTGCCCACCCATGGTAAAGGGGGGATTACAATTAGATGAAGGAGAAAAAAACAGCAAAACTGTTATTTTTAAAAAATATAATGTGCTCGAGGAAGGGACTCATGGTCCAGATTAGTTGAAATGGGAACCTCACCACCACAAAAGAAAATAAGACTGTTGGTCTTGCTGCAGTGTTAGTTTCTTTGATCCGCCGAGGAGTCAAAAACAGATATGGTCGAACGTTTCGACCGAGAGTGGTCAAGGACATCTATGTATAGCAAGAGCCGGGAACCAGGGAATGCGGCAGGGTGTAAGCCAGATTTTCTGGTTCCCGGCTCTTGCTATACACAGATGTCCTTGACAAAGACAACTATCGGTCGAAACGTTCGACCATATCTGTTTTTGACTCCTTGTCGGATCAAAGAAACTAACACTGCAGCAAGACCTACAGTCTCATTTTCTTTTGTGGTGCTGGGGTTCCCACTTCAAAGGTGGGATTACAGTTACCATGGAGCAGGGTTGCCAACTTGGTTTTTAATTTTTTTCTGGACAACTCACAGTCAACTTTTTTTTACCAACACATTATATGACCATAATAAATAATTTAATTAGGATTATAAGTGAACCATGTCTACAGCCCATAAATCCAATATGAAGATGTCAGCTGCCTTCACTGTGAACCGTAAAAGGGTCATAAAAGCAAGTCATAAAAATCTGTCTCCAGCTTCAAAAAAATCATGGACGCATCAATATTTTTTTTAAGGCTAGGAAAAAAAGTTTTCTATTTTTACAGACAGTCCAGGGATTTGTGGAAAGATGGTCAGCACTTTTTTTTCCCATAGAGCGGTGGAGACCATAACAGATTGTGGGCAATGGTTACATCACTTTCATGTTGCAGACCCGGTTAGGTTGTTTTTTTAAGTAATAGCCACAAGATCACGACATGGTCTCAATAATTCCGCAATTTAATTATGACTCACGGGCAATGGCGTGTTGCCATGGGACTCTTGCCAGAAGCTGGTCTTTGCAGGAGGTGACAAGTAAGTCTTAATAATATAAATAGTGGTTAATATTAATAGAACCGGGGCACAGGCAGAGTGTCAGGAATCGGCATTGTTGAGTATCTTAAAGACTAGTCTACTCGACACGTTAATGGATACCTGTCAGCAGAAAAAAAAGGTTTATACATTTTGCACTCTGTAGGCCTCGCAGTCATTTCTTTGCCTAGGCTAATGGAAAAAGATGTATTTACAGCAGTTTTTTTTTTTTCTTCAAATTTTTTTGCTCCAATTTTTTAATCTGTCCTAGAATGGACTTCATTTTGCTCCAGGTAAAAATTCATGACATAGAAGGGTTTTTCAAAACTTTAGTGAGGAGGAGGGAGCCAATGTGGCACCCTGCTGTTCACAGGTACCACAGGACCCAAAAGGGTGCATGGACGGACTTCTCCACAAGAGGCCCTCATTACATGCAGACACCTCCACCCTTCCACCTTATACCACCAGAGGGAGCCCAGTTAGGGATATATATATGGAGGGTGGAGCCAGGCAGTTCAGTCAGAGAGAGAGTTCAGGGAGTGTGCTGCCACTGAGAGCAGTGAAGACGCAGCACGTCTGCTGCTGGATTGAGGGCCCCGAGTGTGGCCGGAGGCAGTAAGGAGAAGAGAGAGGAGTTGAGGGGGCAGATGAGCATCACAGGCTCACCCCAAGACACAAACCGGACACAGGGTCCGCGCCAGTAGGGACTACCGGCTTACCAGGAGGCTTCCAGACCCCTGGTCATCCTGAAGCTACCAGCAATAACCGGACTAGGAACCACGAAGGCCCCGGCATCCAGGGATAGTGATTGCCAAAGAAAGGTCCTACTACCAAGCGGTCAAGTGAGAGAGCAACAGAACACAGAAGCTAGGCCAAGTTTCAGACTGGCTAAAAGCTTAGAGAGAGGGAGACATGGATCGGGAGGCCTTATACCCGCTCACTGGGGAGAAGTCCTGAAGTGCACCATTCCTAGCAAGTACCCTGGACCATACCTGCCGTTACACCAGTAAAGGTACTGAAGCGAATCCCCTGTGTGAGTGTCCGTCATACCCCCTGACCTGGCCATCTCTCACCTGCACCCCTTCCATCTACACTGCCCCGGGGGCTAGCTCCGCCTGTGGGGAGCGGAAACATCCCAGCTGCCATCCCATCACCCCCAGAGGTCTGCAGCAGCGCCGGTAACCGTTACCGGAAGCCACAGGTGGCGTCACGAAACAAACTTTACACTAAAGAACCCCCTTTTTCAAGAGAGACCCCTGAGTATGGGCCTGGGAGCCGACTGCTGTGACATCCTAAACAAGGTAAAAGGTCCCCTATATCCCCCTGGGTGACACACCACCAATCACAGATATTTGCAGGATATTGTGGTCTGAAAGGTTTCCAATAGTTTTCATCCTATTGAACAATTTTGGCACTTGGGTGGACAAAAGTTAGACTGCGTAATCTTAGCCTAGACAGTGTACTAAATTTATTACAGAATACATCTGGAGCTTTTTTATTGCCAAGTATAACTTTACACCAGCTATTAGTCGTTTTATGTTTAGACCAAAAATCATTAGCAAAATGTTAGCTAATTTAGGCTATGTGCCCACGATGCCGAAATGCTCCAGATTTTTCCTGAGCGTTTCTGCATCTCCCTGGCAGAAAAAAACGTATGCGGATTGTACATGCGTTTTTCCTGCCAGGTAGAAGCATTTGTCACGTATTTTGCACAAGCGATTTCGCATGCGGGTTGTCAAGCGCTTTCCAAGCGATTTTAGCATCACTTGGAAAGTGCTTGACAACTTGGTCACACTATATAAATCCATGCAACCGGCATGGATTTTATATAGTGTGACCAAGTTAGTTAAAAAAAAGAATAAAAATGGTAAGAAATAAAAAAAAAACATTATACTCACTTTCCGATAGCCCCCAGTCTCCTTCTCCGGTCTCCCCGGTAGCTTGCGGTGGTGTAAAAGGACCTTTCATGTCGTCATTTAGCCATGTGACAGATCACGCGACCGCCGACATCACTACCTGCGAGCTACCGGGGAGACCGGAGAAGGAGACCGGGGGCCATCGGAAAGTGAGTATAATGTTTTTTTTTTTTTTTTTTTAGCCACCGGGGAGCCAGGACGCATTACTAAGGAGATCAAGGGCTCATCAGAAGGTGAGTATAATGTTTTTTTTTATTTTAAATTATTTTTTTACAGGTACTATGGTACTCGGGTCTGGATAAGAGTCTCCTGTTCTCCAGACCCGGGTACCATCCGCACATTAAATCGCTTAATATCCACATGTGCACATGTAGTCATGCGGATATTAAGCGATTCAATGCAAGTCAATGGTGGCAAAAACGCCGCGCTTCCGCAAAATAATTGGTAGTGCTGCGGACTTTTCCGCAATGATAATCTGCAGCGGAAATTTCCGCAGCATGTGCACAGCACATGTGGATTATCATTGGGAAACATGGCAGGCCTTCTACCAAGCGTTTTTTAAGCGTTTCTGCGGCGTAATTGCTGCTGCGGAAATGCTTAAAAAACGCATTGTGGGCACACAGCCTTATCTATTTTGCAAACACCCATACCTCAGCTCAACCCTTTTAAGAGACATCAGCCTTTTTTAAAGTTTATACAGAGGTGCAGAAAGTGTCTAAACTCTTTAAGCATGTGCACCAGAATCCAACCTCAGTTTTAGACAATTTAACATGAAAACTTGGCACTCAATACTGTAGATATTAAATTTAGAATAATTTTATTCATTTGTCATGCTCGCACGTGGATCGTGGACCCATGGTACCATGATCCGGGGAGAGCCTGGAGGGGTGTAACCACCTGGTTCTTCACTAGAACCCCTGATGGTGTGATTAGACTTGAACCCAGGTGAACGCCAGATGCTACTCCAGGACAGACCCTGGAACCACAGCTGATGACCCCAAAAGGGGTACGTTGACTCGGAGCTGGAGTAACCGGCCGGACAGTAACAGGTTAACAGGAGGAATGGATGCTGTACAGCCAGTAGACAGAATGGATAAGGAAGAAAAATCCAGCATCTGTGACAATTGAATGAAATATTAAAACATGACTTTTAATAGCGACAACTTAAAAATGTAAGAACAAAAAAAATATGTACAATCCACGGATGCTGGCTTTTTCTTCCCTGTTGTTTTCTGCCCAGAACTCAGTCAGGAGTCCGTGTACCGCATCTCTGATTGAGGTAATCATTTTTTCCACACTTGGTGAGATGATTTCCTCTCTCCTTTTCCCCCTTTTCTTTGGAGACAGAATGGATACTGGATCAGGCACTGACAGGATAGGTTTGGGAACACAGGGCAGACTCAGGACTAGGTATAGGCAGGACGAGTTCAGGAACAGGTACAGCAGAACGGATAGGACCAATTTCAGACAGGACGGACGGGAACAGATTCAGAGAGAATTAGGTGGCTGGCAGGAGGGGTACGGTACTACATGTCCCGGTAGGTACGGAACCGCAGATGTGGACAGGTATGGAACTGCAGATGTGGACAGGTATGGAACTGCAGATATGTACAGGTATGGAACCGCAGATGTGGACAGGTATGGAACCGCAGGTGTGGACAGGTATGGAACCGCAGATGTGGACAGGTATGGAACCGCAGGTGTGGACAGGTATGGAACCGCAGATATGGACAGGTATGGAACCGCAGGTGTGGACAGGTATGGAACCGCAGATGTGGACAGGTATGGAACCGCAGATGTGGACAGGTATGGAACCGCAGGTGTGGACAGGTATGGAACCGCAGATTTGGACAGGTATGGAACCGCAGATGTGGACAGGTATGGAACCACAGATGAGGACAGGTATGGAACCGCAGATGTGGACAGGTATGGAACCGCAGATGTGTACAGGTATGGAACTGCAGATATGTACAGGTATGGAACAGCAGATGTGGACAGGTATGGAACTGCAGATGTGGACAGGTATGGAACTGCAGGTGTGGACAGGTATGGAACCGCAGATGAGGACAGGTATGGAACCGCAGATGTGGACAGGTATGGAACTGCAGGTGTGGACAGGTATGGAACCGCAGATGAGGACAGGTATGGAACCGCAGATGTGGACAGGTATGGAACCGCAGATGTGGACAGGTATGGAACCGCAGATGAGGACAGGTATGGAACCGCAGATGTGGACAGGTATGGAACCGCAGGTGTGGACAGGTATGGAACCGCAGATGTGGACAGGTATGGAACCGCAGATGAGGACAGGTATGGAACCGCAGATGTGGACAGGTATGGAACTGCAGGTGTGGACAGGTATGGAACCACAGGTGCAAACAGGTACAGAACCGCATGTGAGTGCAGGATCAGGTACAGACAGAGGAGAGCAAAAAGTGACCTATTGTTCTGGAATTTCTAAACAGTTGGCAACCCTGACAGACACACAAAATACTACTGTAGACATAGAGAAAAAATGAAAAATGGATATTGGATCATTGTAAGGGAAAAGCTTATGCCATCAATGCAACCCCTTTCTGTACGTCTATTACGGCATATGGACATCAAAGATGGAGAGTCCCCACTTGGCACTCGCTGGGGTTTTATGACCTCTGGTGATGAGCTTATTCCAAGCTGCAAAGAGACAACCCCTGAGAAAGGAGATGAGTTCTCCTTCCTTAATTATCTAACTTGCAAATTGGTGAACAGAAGATATAATTTAGATCATCTTGTGACAGCCCATTTAAAGAGGTTAAAGAATCGTCCCCATGCAACATCATGGCCATCTATTAACAGTCGTGTTTCCTGAGTGCTAGGGTCTGTCTCCAGGATTAATTAAGCCATTAGGCTCTTGTCTTAAAATCATTTTTTAAGTCTGGCTGTTTAAAGAACTTCTTTATGCGTGTCAGTTATGACCTGTTATTTCTTCGTAAAGTCTCCCTTTCCTTCCCATATAAATTACTTTCTCACTCTGTTTTGTCTAGCTTTAGATGAATGAGGGTTCTCTGAGGCTTTTCTGTGAGGGACGTATGTTATTTGAATATATTATCTTTATATTGGGTATTAATGCAGGCTGCAATTGTAAAACAAGACTCGTGAAGACTGCCTGCTGCGCAGTTCTGTACAATGGGCTAATATTTCTTAATGCTCAAGCCCTGGTGTGTCTTAAGTACTCAGAGCAATTTCAGTTGGTAGCTAATGTTGCAGCTAAAGTGCAGAGTTATTTTGGCTGGATTCCATATTCTGGAAGTTTTTTATTAAGATTGCTGTTATGGTTTGACTTTTCTGTATTATAACTGTCCATCCTACAGTATACGGTATATTCACTACTCTAGAAATGTGTTTTTACATATAATGTTTATTCACTCACTCATCGGTAATATTCTTGCTCTGTTATTTGTTTTATCCAAGCTCAGTTACATCCATACATGTTAAGCCTTTCATTATGAACAGTCATATCATTGTTACGCACCTGTCCCACATCTGTGCCTTGTTTTCCTCACCCCGATCCGCTAGACTCTGTTGTGCTCCACATTGGGCTTTGCAGGTGGCCTGGGGCATGATCCCATGTGAGCATCTGCCTATATAAGGCTCACCAAGACTCTCACCACCTGTGTCTTGGTATTAAGACTTCACTGTTGCTAAACCCTGGCTTGCTCTATACAACATCTTGACTTGCTCAGCTGTTGTCTGCAGTCTCCTGGATGTCTTTTGCCTGCCTGTGGTTTCCTGAATCCCGCCAGCCTGCCGGCAGTCTCCTGGACACTTCCCACCTGCCTGCGGTTTCCTACATTCCGCCTACCTTCCTGTGGTCTCCTGGATGTCTCCCACCTGCCTGCAGTTTTCTGCATTCTGCCTACTTGCCTGTGATCTCCTTGACGTCTCCTGCCTGTCTGCGTTTTCCTACATTATGCCTACCTGCCTGAGGTCTAATATGGAATATGTCAGCGCTATATAAATTAGACACGTTCGACTTCTCTCCATAGAAGTTAGTTGAAAAAAGCTGGAAGAGTCAAGTCAGTGTGTATTATGAAATTCACTTCCATACAGTCATATGATCACCTGCTCACATGGGCAATACCGGAGGATCTTGGCAGCGTGCGCACCACACACTGCTATGATTCAGGAGTCTGCAGTCCTGTAAAGTGCATGCAGACTTTTGTCTCAAGCCTGGACAATCCCTTTAATGCAGGGGTGGGCAATTAATTTCCCCAAGGGGGCACATGAGAGACTGCAACTGTTGTGGAGGGCCGAAGCAATAGGCTGAAATTAATTCTGCTCAAAAATAACATATTAATTATAATTATTTTATGTTAATAATTATATCACTTAATATTGAACATAATTAAGTATGTTGGCATCTCCTTATATACCATATGAGCACACACACAACCACCCTATATACTGTATGAGCCCACACAAAGCCCTCTATATACCATTAGAGCCTCCACATAGTCCCCTGTATAAAGTATGAGCTCCAACATAGCCTCCTATACACAGTATATATAGAGTATAAGCCCCCACACAGCCTCCTGTGGCATCCCGGTACCCGTTCTACTACTGGTAAATGAGACAGTTGTAGTGTGGTAGTAGATTTCTTCCATTGTGTGTACGAAGTTAGGGGATATAATACATTGCATTGTAAATTGTACTTTCCTGCCATCTGCTGGCCAATGTGTGTATATGAAGTAATGATTAATCTCCACACAACAAGCTGCCATAGCAACGGCTGAGAGGAGCCTCCCAGCTCAGGGCACCCTCTGACTGAACACTGGTAGAGACCAGTTGTGGCCGGTTCAGACTGCCTAGGGAACATATAGGAGAGACACTATTTTCTCTCAGAGAAGTGTTTTGAATGCCAGTCTACGCTGAGGGGACATTTTTCCTCACATAATCTCCTTCACAAAAAGGGTGAAGTGTTTTCCAGTCAGGAGGGAGAGAGAATGCTGTACATGGACTCTCCTGCTCTCTGGTTATTCTGATCGCTTCTAGCCAGGACCAAATCCACGTGGCTGCCATGCCACCTAATTTGCTTCAACCTACCCCTGCGAGAGGGAACGGTGGGATAAAAACTGTGAGTGCATCCACACTTTAGTGTGTTTCCACAGAAAGCCAATCTGTGAAGGTCCCTCCATCAGTTTAATATTTCGTCGACTGCGCATAGCATTTCATGTACTAGCAAGTACTCTTCTCCAGCCGCCCCGAGAGGCCATAACAATGCTTGTCTCAAGAAGAGAAAACCATTACTTTCATATGCACAATATACTGTGAACTTTGCCTGTAAGAGAGACTGTACCCTGTTACCTCCTTCAGTAAAATTGATATGTTTACAAGTTCACCTGCGTGTCTGACTGCTTGAGATTACACAAACATCACGGGCACTCCAAAACCTGTACCCAGACACCACTGCTACAGGATTGCCCCAGGGGGTCCTATACCATCCACAAGTGCCACCTCCCGCTTTTGAAATTGTTGTGGACACGAGGGAAGTGTTGAGGGGTCCAGCGACCCACTTCAGCTACCGTGACATCATTATCTGCTGCCAGTGAGACTACACACCCCAGCTGGCCCTTCTGCAACATCTGACACCTCCCCAGTGGCCCACCACAATTGGTGGCGTCATGAACAGGATTCATCTGTGTGCCTGTATCAGAGACTCTGTCCGATTGTCAGCAGTCACCTCAGTATCTACATCATGAGTGAACCCAGCAACAACAGCCAAGCTGGTGCTAACAGCCCTGCTGTGCCCATCGCGTGCAACATGCCGTTCCCTGTCCCATTTGATCCTGGGACAACCTGGTTGCCACGCTACAAGCGGTAGCCGCACATCTTCAGGGACTTCCGTGACAAGTTGCTGGCTCTCTTTCTGTTTTACCCCCTCTCTCCAGAACAGCAAGTGCAGATCCTGCTGGGTCAGCTTGAGGGTGCTGCTTCCAGGGAAGTTCGATCCTGGCCCCCAACAGAGAATAAAACGCCTGAGCAACTCCTTGTGAAACTGAAGGATGCCTTTGAGGTTACATCCATCTCTAAGGTCAAGATGAGATTCTTTGCAAGACAACAGCCAGGTGAGACCCTGCGGGACTATGCTCTATCCCTCCAAGAGGCTTTCTCCGCTGTTCTACAGGTTGACCTCCATGAAAGTGTGGACACTGACAAAATCTTGATAGACCACTTCATAGAGAGGGGACGGGTTCTGAACTGTCGCAGCGCCAACTCCGCCTGCTTGCTGCACAACATCCTAGCTTCAACTTTGCAGACTTCAAGACCCTAGCCATCCGTGACCTCAACAATGAATATATACAGGGAAACTATGTCCCCTTTGCTCCTCTAGCTGGGTCTATTCCTGCTGCCCCTCCATCTTTCCAGATGACATCGCCAAGTACTATGCAACCTACACAAGCTGCGCAGACTCCTGCTGTGGACTTCAAGGCATCCCTCGAGGCCCGTGTAGATGACATTGCCAGAGGACTGGAACAAGTCTCTCAACAGATCAAAAATCTGATTATTTCACCTTTGCGCTGCAGTGAGCAAGCCCAGGACAGAACTCTCTCTCCTGAGCCTCCACCCAGGAGTCTACCTCCAGGCAAAGATGCTCGCCGCAAGATACCTTTCTGTCAGCACTGCCACAGATATGGACACACCGAGGCCCAGTGCTATCAGTTAAACGGGTCACCCCCGAGGCTGAGGACCGCCCCTCGGGAGGAAGAAGAAAAGGTCCAGAGGGAGCATCCATGTGGGTGCCTCACTTCATCTAGCACTGCCCGCACATAACTGACCTGGTAAACAGTGTCCCTCTGGAAGCTCTTGTTGACACCGGCTCACAGGTAACTGCAGTGCAGAAGCGAGCATATCTTAAACATTGGGACTTTAGTAGTGTTGAGCCACCCCCGTAGTGTTCGAGTTCGGTTCGGTTCGTCGAACACCCGTGTGTTCGCCGAACTGTTCGTCGAACTGTTCGTCGAACACCTTCGAACACCGTTAAAACCAATGGCAGGCAAACAAAAACACATAGAAACACATAGAAAACACCTTCACAGGTGTCCAAAAGCTGACAAACTGCTCAGAAGACACAACTAACACATGGAAAAGTGACAAGTACATATAGTCATGCGAAAAGAAAAGGGGTGGAGGAGTAAAAGGAGGGAGAGACACAGATATCGGCATGTCATGCCCTTCTAAAATCCAAAAAGTGAGAAGCCGACACGTTCAGTCCGCTCCTGCCCATGCCACCTCCGCGTCGCCGGGTTTGTGCCAGAGCCGCGGTGAACCCTGACGGCCAGCCCCCCTCTCCCAATACTGGTGCCTGTCCGCTGGTGGGTCGAACGAGCCCCCCTGTGGTGGAGGCAGCTCTAAGCTTTTTAATTTAAATTGTCTCTCTAATTTGAATGAATACACTTTAAATCCATTTACAAGGATCTATTGGAGGGCAAGTCTCATGCCAGCAGCCGCGTAATTCCAGCTCCAGTAGCGTCCATTAAAGCTGCTGCAGTTAAAAAGCTTTTATAAGGATCGAGCTCGGCTGTCCACCGCAAGGCATCCTACTGCCAGTCCCAGCCCCTATGCCTTGGGGTGCCTCCTGATGCTCTTCACTGAGTATCCCGTGGTCCCGAAGCATTTCCTTTGAAAAAATTAAGTGTCCAAACTACAGGTGGTGTAGCTTGCTTAACAGCCGGGATAATCCGCTGACTAGCAGACACTGCTACTAGGCACAAAGTATTTCCTGGGCTAGATGCAGTTAAAAATTTGTAATTAGATACTCTCGTTGGATGCTGAGAAAGCATTCCATAGAGTCTCCTGGCATGCCATATATGATTCTCTTAAAGAGCTTGGGGTAGGGGTCTAGGGGACCCTTTTATAGCCAAAATCATGGCCCTGTATCGCAATACATCACCTAGGCTGAAGATAAATGGAACTGTAGCACCCTGAGGGCTCGGTTGCTACAGAGATATTGCACCTCACCCAGAGGTGTGATATCTCACTCTCAGGTAAGGATGTAGTGTGGATCAGGACCCGACACCTGCATGCATTACACCACATTGCCGTGGGGCAGGGCGACCAATATGCCCCTGAGATGGGCACGACAGTCCCTGTCCCTGGCTGGAGTGGGGGGAGGGAACACTGAGGAAGGGGAACCCTGTAGTGCAGGAGCAGGGAGGAAGCAGTTCCTGGGTGCATTGAGAAGGGAGTATAAAAGGTGGGCACCATCTTAGTTCAGTGCAGAGAAGTCTGAGCAGAAGTGGCAGGGAGCAGGGGCTCTGCATGAGCTCTGCTCCGGAGGCGGGCCTAGTAACAGAGGCCCAGGCCTGGAAGAGGGAGAAGGAAGGAAGAGGAGCGGAGAAGGCTCCAGGAACGAGGAACGAAGGGATCCCAGGGGTGCGGACGGGCGAGTCACCACCGAACGCCCGAATCCACCTGCGTGGAGGGGTCAGGCCAAAGGGGGAGACCGGTCCCCGAAACTAGTGGAGGCAGGAAACGACCCTCAGCTAGAAACAGGAGGCTGTGACATTTTATGTGGCGCAGCCCCTCGCTACACCCGCTAGGAAGGCACCACATAGGGTCAGGGAAACTGGCGCCAAGTTTACCAAGAGGAGGCCCGAGGCAGCCGGACAGAAGGGTTGGTAAGAAAGGCCAGACAAAGGACACACAAAGGGGGTCCTGTGAAGCGCTCCAAAGTTATCTGGGAGTTGTCTGAGCCCCTCACCTGGTGAGCACAGTACGACGTGGGCAGCCGTTACCTGCAGACGTGGTCTGGATAATAAGAACTGTGAGTAAAGGCCCTGGACTGCATCACTGACTCCGTGTCGTTACTGCTGCTGCCCTGCACCATCACCCCCATCCTCCGCATACACTGCCCTGAGGCTATACTCCTCCCGTGGGGAGTTATGCTACGCTCTGCTGCACCCACAACACCAGCCTCAGCGGTCTGCCCTGGACCGGCGGTTCACTCTGACCGCAATCCACGGGTGGCGTAGTCGGACATTTAAACATCAAAACCACATAAATAGTTCCGCCACTGGTTTGACCGCCCTGAGCCACGGAACTGGGTCGCCGCCACGGAGACTACAACCACCAGCATCCACCAAAAAGGGTCCGGCTCCGGGTGTCCCAAGGCCCAGGGGGCGCGTCAGAACATTTTCATCACCTTTCACAATCACCAATGGGACAAGGCAGGGATGTTCTCTGTCCCCTCTCTTATACATCCTAGTGACGGAGCACCTGCTCTCATCAATTCGCCATAACCCCAATATTAGGTGGATTGAGGTGGGAGGCACCTGTCACGGGTGTGTTGCCACGAAGATCGTCACGAGTACACAGCCTGACTTCTCGCAGCTGACTTGTTGGTGCTTTGTGTTTTCTCGGCAGTGAAGGAGTTAATTCTCTCTCTCTCTGGGCTAGCTGAGGTCCAGCCTCGCCCAGCTGCAATCAATGCTTCTTTAGTGAGACTCCTTTATATTCCTGCAGGTCTGTTTGGGAGGTGTCGGTGAAAGCTTTTCATTCAGACTTACAGAGCGGATCGTGGTGTTTGGAGTTGCTGAGATAAGTGTATTTGGAAGTGTGTTTTCCCTTTCCTCGCTTTATCATTTATCTCCTTTCCCGTTGGTGTTCCCTCTGTTGTAGTTGTTTAGAAGTTGTATGCAAGGTGGTTTTGGTTTTTCCCTTGTACTGTCTCGTTCGTCTAAATACTGTGTGTGGGCATATTATTTCTGGTTCCCTATTGTTGTGATCGGGGTCCTTCTCAGGACTAGATTACTTAGGTGCAGGGATCCTCAGAAGGTAGGGGCTACGCTGGCGGCCTGGACCTCTGTACCTTTAACAGTACCTCCAGGATGAGGGATTAGTCAGGGCCCCAGCTTAGGGTCAGCTTAGGCCCCCTACCTCCAGTATTCTGTGACAGTGTGACATTTTCACCGACCATCTTAGTTTTTCTCCAGCTACCATGGATCCAGTAGCCGGTCTAGCTCGGCAGTTGCAGAGTTTGTCCATGGGGCTGGCGGACGTTAGGTCCAAGGTTTTGCATCCTCTGGAGCAAGCCGGACCAGAACCTAAAGTAGCTCTCCCTGACAGGTTCACTGGGGGGCGGGACAAGTTTTTTGTTTTCCGGGAGGCATGCAAATTGTACTTTCGGCTGCGGCCTCGGTCATCGAGCAGTGAAGAACAAAGGGTGGGAATTGTCATCTCGCTCCTACAAGGGGACCCACAATCTTGGGCGTTCTCTCTTCCCCCAAGCTCCCCGGTTCTCCAGTCAGTGGATAGGTTTTTCGCTGCTCTGGGACTCGTATATGATGACCCAGATCGGATCTCCCTTGCTGAGTCTAAGTTACGTAGGATTCAGCAGGGAGATCGTCCGGCGGAGGAATTCTGTTCGGAGTTCCGTAGGTGGGCCACGGACACCCAGTGGAATGACCCGGCTCTTAGGAGCCAGTTTTGTCATGGTTTATCCGACAAATTACAGGATGTGTTGGCACAGTATGACTCTCCCGCGTCACTGGAAGCCGCTATGGCCCTTGCTATTCGCGTTGACAGACGGCTTCGGGAGAGGTGCGGGATAACTCTACCCCCTGTAATGTCTCCACCTCCTACAAGGTCCCCTCATATGGTGGTTCCCCTGGTCAGTCCGGAGGAGCCTATGCAATTAGGAGGGACATCATTTCGGGGAAGGGGACCGGTGGTGCGCCATAAGACAGGAAGGTGTTTTCTCTGCGGGAAAAAGGGACATTTTATTGGGGGGTGTCCATCCCGTCCCTTGCAGAGTAAAGAGTCGTCGAAAAAACTGTTGATCCCAGGTTGTGTGGTGGACGGCAATCTGGGAGTAGGTATTTCGTCCCTAGGTTCGTCTCAGTTTCTCGTACCGGCGGAGGTGGTGGTGGGTACGAGAACTGAGAGGATATCTGTTCTTCTGGATAGTGGGGCCGGGGCTAATCTGGTTGATGCTCGGTTTGCCCGGGTTCAAGGTATGCGATTGAGTGAGTTGGCTAAACCCATCCCCATATTCTCGATCGATGCCAGACCTCTCGGTCAGGGAAGTTTTTTGCAAGCTGTGCATGGCGTAAAACTTCAAGTGGGGGCAATACATAAAGAACTGTTGTCTTGCTACGTGTTGGAGGGTCTTCCCACTCCTATAGTGTTGGGCCTTCCTTGGTTAGCTAAGCATAACCCGGTTATTAATTGGCAAACCAGAGAGATAAGCCAATGGAGTAAATTCTGTAATAAAAACTGCATGAACACGGTCATCGGTGCGGTTACTCCTTGGGTCTTACCTCCATTTCTGGCGGACTTTGAGGATGTATTCTCGGAGAATGGGTGTCAGGAACTACCTCCTCATCGCGTGTATGACTGTTCTGTAAAACTGCTCCCTGAGGCCAAGTTACCTAAAGCTAGGTTGTATAACCTTTCTGGTCCTGAGAGGCAGGCCATGAAGGATTATATTTCTGAAAGTCTGGCTAAGGGGCATATTAGACCTTCATCTTCTCCGGTGGCCGCGGGGTTCTTCTTTGTTAAGAAGAAAGATGGAGGCCTACGCCCTTGCCTGGATTTCCGTGAACTTAATCGGATTACGGTCCGAGATCCGTATCCGCTCCCACTTATTCCCGATCTCTTTAATCAGATCGTGGGCGCCAAATGGTTCTCTAAGTTGGATCTCAGGGGGGCGTACAATCTGATTAGGATGAAGGAGGGGGATGAGTGGAAGACGGCTTTTAACACTCCGGAGGGGCATTATGAGAACCTTGTCATGCCATTCGGTCTGACTAATGCCCCGACGGTGTTTCAACACTTTGTTAATGATATTTTTCGCCACCTGGTGGGACAGTTTGTTGTCATATATCTGGATGATATCTTAATTTACTCGCCGGATCTGGTGTCTCATCAGGAGCACGTTAGACAGGTGTTACAGATCTTGCGGGATAATAAACTGTATGCCAAGTGGGAAAAGTGTGTGTTCGCCGTACAGGAACTCCAGTTTTTAGGCTTCCTGGTTTCAGCGTCCGGTTTTCGTATGGACCCTGGGAAAGTGCGGGCAGTTCTTGAGTGGGATCGGCCGGAGAATCTTAAGGCACTACAACGTTTCCTGGGGTTTGCTAATTATTACCGGAAGTTCATTCGTAATTTCTCGTCCATGGTTAAGCCTCTCACAGACATGACTAAAAAGGGGACGGATTTTTCTACGTGGTCTGACAAGGCTTGTCAAGCATTCTCCTCCTTGAAAAAATGTTTTGCCTCGGCACCCATACTCATTCAACCTGATGCGTCTCAGCCATTCTTTGTAGAGGTAGACGCTTCCGAGGTAGGGGTGGGAGCAGTATTGTCACAGGGTTCGTCCCCTGGTAAGTGGCATCCGTGCGCCTTTTTCTCTAAAAAATTGTCGTCCGCTGAGAGGAATTACGATGTCGGCAATAGGGAACTCTTGGCCATTAAGTTAGCTTTTGAGGAGTGGCGCCATTTTTTGGAGGGGGCAGTTCATCCGGTCACCGTCATCACCGATCACAAGAACCTGCTATATCTGGAGTCCGCTAAACGTCTGAATCCCAGACAAGCTAGGTGGTCATTGTTTTTTACCAGGTTTAATTTCGTCGTTACATATCGTCCTGGGTCTAAAAATGTAAAGGCGGATGCCTTATCTCGTAGTTTCCCTGGGGCCGGGAATACGGACGACCCGATTCCTATTCTTCAGGAGGGGGTGGTGGTTTCGGCAGTATGCTCTGAGCTGGAGGAGGAGATATTGGAGGCTCAGGGAGACGCCCCTGTTGGACCTCCGGGGAGACTGTTCGTTCCAGATCAGTTGCGACAAAAGGTGATCGAGGCACACCATAACTCAGTTTTTGCAGGACACCCGGGGAGTAAAGCAACTGTGGATCTCCTCTCGCGTCGGTTTTGGTGGCCTAACTTACATAAAGAGGTGGTAACTTTTGTCGCGTCCTGTGGGGTTTGTGCGCGCTCTAAGACCTCACATACCCGTCCGTCTGGGGCCCTCTTACCTTTGAAGATCCCGGAGCGTCCTTGGACTCATCTGTCTATGGACTTTATTACTGACCTCCCTCCGTCTTCGGGTAAAACGGTCATACTCGTTGTAGTGGACAGGTTCAGCAAGATGGCACATTTTATCGCTCTTCCGGCTCTCCCTAATGCTAAAACTCTTGCGCAGGTGTTCATTGGGGAGATTGTGAGGCTTCACGGGGTACCCTCCGAGGTGGTGTCTGATCGGGGGTCTCAGTTTGTGTCCAAGTTCTGGAAGGCGTTTTGTGCACGGCGGGGGATGCATTTGTCATTCTCGTCGGCTTTTCATCCTCAGACCAATGGTCAGACGGAACGTATGAACCAGAGCTTGGAGACATATCTTCGGTGTTTTGTGTCAGAGAACCAGGAGGACTGGGCTTCTTTCCTACCTCTGGCAGAGTTTGCTCTCAATAATAGGCGGAGCGAGTCCACTGGTAAGTCCCCGTTTTTTGGGGCATATGGTTTTCACCCCCAGTTTTGTACTTTCAGTAGGGGGGGCTCTTCGGGGGTTCCGGAGGAGGAACGATTTTCCTCATCTCTCGCTTCAGTATGGAGAGGGGTGCTGAAGAATCTGAATACTATGGGGAACCGATACAAACGTATGGCTGATAGGAGGAGAGTGTCTGGTCCGGACCTAAGTGTGAACGATCAGGTATGGTTGTCTACCAGGAATATTAAACTTAAGGTTCCCTCCTGGAAACTGGGTCCCAGGTTCATCGGGCCGTACAGAATCAGTTCTGTTATTAATCCGGTGGCATTCCGTCTTGACCTCCCCCCTACGTTTAAAATTCACAACGTGTTTCACAGATCATTGCTTAAGAGGTATGTGGCGCCGGTGGTACCGTCACCTTTACCTCCCCCTCCTGTGGTTGTCAATGGTAACTTGGAGTTCCAGGTATCGAGGGTCATTGATTCACGCTTTAATCGCCGGTCCCTTCAGTACTTGGTTCATTGGAAGGGGTATGGTCCTGAGGAGAGGATGTGGGTTCCTGCGTCGGATATTAACGCAGACCGATTAGTTCGGGCCTTCCACACGACTCACCCGGATAAACCTGGCCCTGAGGGTCCAGAGGCCCCTCGTAGAAGGGGGGGTACTGTCACGGGTGTGTTGCCACGAAGATCGTCACGAGTACACAGCCTGACTTCTCGCAGCTGACTTGTTGGTGCTTTGTGTTTTCTCGGCAGTGAAGGAGTTAATTCTCTCTCTCTCTGGGCTAGCTGAGGTCCAGCCTCGCCCAGCTGCAATCAATGCTTCTTTAGTGAGACTCCTTTATATTCCTGCAGGTCTGTTTGGGAGGTGTCGGTGAAAGCTTTTCATTCAGACTTACAGAGCGGATCGTGGTGTTTGGAGTTGCTGAGATAAGTGTATTTGGAAGTGTGTTTTCCCTTTCCTCGCTTTATCATTTATCTCCTTTCCCGTTGGTGTTCCCTCTGTTGTAGTTGTTTAGAAGTTGTATGCAAGGTGGTTTTGGTTTTTCCCTTGTACTGTCTCGTTCGTCTAAATACTGTGTGTGGGCATATTATTTCTGGTTCCCTATTGTTGTGATCGGGGTCCTTCTCAGGACTAGATTACTTAGGTGCAGGGATCCTCAGAAGGTAGGGGCTACGCTGGCGGCCTGGACCTCTGTACCTTTAACAGTACCTCCAGGATGAGGGATTAGTCAGGGCCCCAGCTTAGGGTCAGCTTAGGCCCCCTACCTCCAGTATTCTGTGACAGTGTGACAGCACCGAGTACAAGTGCTCTCTATTTGCTGATGATGTCCTAGTATATATCACTCAATCACATATATCCATCCATGCTGTTATGGCTGAAATAGATCACTTTGTTACATGGTCAACTTTTAAAATCAATGCAGCGAAGTCTGAGGCCCTCGATGTCTCCCTCCCCAAATCCATATAGGATTCATTCCAGTCCAACTTTCCCTTTGCCTGGCCCTCACAGGTAGAGATGAGCGTTGTTCTACTCGAACTGTTCGCCAATCTCAAATTCGAGCTGTTTTGGGCGGTGTTCGAGCCGTTCGGCGAACACGAACAATTTGAGAAAAATTCGGCTGTTCGAGGTTATGTTCGATAACTGTTCGTGCACCAAAATCATAACTGGATTTTTTCTCAGTAATGATGAAAATTAATGTTAATACGCAGTTTGAGTGTACAGCGGGGTGGGGGGAGGGGCAGGGGATGGAT
This sequence comes from Phyllobates terribilis, assembly GCF_046119375.1. Classification (NCBI taxonomy): domain Eukaryota; kingdom Metazoa; phylum Chordata; class Amphibia; order Anura; family Dendrobatidae; genus Phyllobates; species Phyllobates terribilis. The sequence goes on from NW_027362767.1 coordinate 382,110,423, forward strand.
CTCTGCAGGAACAATGAAGATCTCCATTTTTTTTTCTCTTTCCCGCATTTACAGTGGGGAGGTGCAATCTGTCAGCCTATCAGCAGCGCACACACGGAGCGAAGTGCTTTTTTTCACACAAGCAAGGGCATGTGTCATTGGCAGTGTATGTCACATGTCCTTGCCCTATAAGACCAAGCCATTTTCCCCGTCGCCACCATTTTCTCACTGCTGCAGCTGCGTGTTAGACGGCACCGCTGTTGCTGTGTGCGCTATACCTTGTTAATTTCAAGCCAATTTTCGCACAAATATACAGATAGCTTGGGAGTAGGGAATAGTTGTGATTGCAGTCCTTTTAAGGACTAGGTTACAGCATTTCCTACGACTTTTATCAGGGAGGTCTGTGCTCTTAAATACATCGGTTGTGGGAGTAAAGACTAATTGTAATTGCAGTCCTTTTCAGGACTAGGTTACATGAGTTCCTATCAGTTTTTGCCAGGCAGGTCTGTGCCAGTGCTGTGCAAGTTTTTTTCACAGCATTTGGCTGAATCTAGCAAAGCTAATCCTTTTTGGCCTATTGCAGAGTGTGTTAGTCAGTGGAGTAGCCTATCTGTGTTGCAAGATATACCACCTGTGTATAGAATACCAATTTTTTTACTGCACCTAGTGAAGTAAAATCTTTTGGGCATAGCATCATTCTATTAGTCCATCTATACTGACCTCCATCAGGTTGCAAATTAAAACTAATTTTTATCTGCATCTACAGTACCTCTGAAAAAATATTTGGGCTTCTAGCAGTGTGTGGGACTTGTTCTATTAGTCCATCTATACTGACCTCCATCAGGTTGCAAACTGAATATAGTTTTTTCTGCATCTACCTCTGAAAAAATATTGGGCTTCTAGCTGTGTGTGGGTCTTGTTCTATTAATCCATCTATACTGACCTCCATCAGGTTGCAAACTGAATATATTTTTTTCTGCATCTACCTCTGAAAAAATATTTGGCCTTCTAGTAGTGTGTCGGACTTTCTCTATTAGTCCATCTATACTGACCTCCATCAGGTTGCAAATTAAAACTAATTTTTATCTGCATCTACAGTACCTCTGAAAAAATATTTGGGCTTCTAGCAGTGTGTGGGACTTGTTCTATTAGTCCATCTATACTGACCTCCATCAGGTTGCAAACTGAATATAGTTTTTTCTGCATCTACCTCTGAAAAAATATTGGGCTTCTAGCTGTGTGTGGGTCTTGTTCTATTAATCCATCTATACTGACCTCCATCAGGTTGCAAACTGAATATATTTTTTTCTGCATCTACCTCTGAAAAAATATTTGGCCTTCTAGTAGTGTGTCGGACTTTCTCTATTAGTCCATCTATACTGACCTCCATCAGGTTGCAAACTGAATATAATTTTTTTCTGCATCTAGCTCTGAAAAAATATTTGGCCTTCTAGTAATGTGTCGGACTTTCTCTATTAGTCCATCTATACTGACCTCCATCAGGTTGCAAATTAAAACTAATTTTTATCTGCATCTACAGTACCTCTGAAAAAATATTTGGGCTTCTAGCAGTGTGTGGGACTTGTTCTATTAGTCCATCTATACTGACCTCCATCAGGTTGCAAACTGAATATAGTTTTTTCAGCATCTACCTCTGAAAAAATATTGGGCTTCTAGCTGTGTGTGGGTCTTGTTCTATTAATCCATCTATACTGACCTCCATCAGGTTGCAAACTGAATATATTTTTTTCTGCATCTACCTCTGAAAAAATATTTGGCCTTCTAGTAGTGTGTCGGACTTTCTCTATTAGTCCATCTATACTGACCTCCATCAGGTTGCAAATTAAAACTAATTTTTATCTGCATCTACAGTACCTCTGAAAAAATATTTGGGCTTCTAGCAGTGTGTGGGACTTGTTCTATTAGTCCATCTATACTGACCTCCATCAGGTTGCAAACTGAATATAGTTTTTTCTGCATCTACCTCTGAAAAAATATTGGGCTTCTAGCTGTGTGTGGGTCTTGTTCTATTAATCCATCTATACTGACCTCCATCAGGTTGCAAACTGAATATATTTTTTTCTGCATCTACCTCTGAAAAAATATTTGGCCTTCTAGTAGTGTGTCGGACTTTCTCTATTAGTCCATCTATACTGACCTCCATCAGGTTGCAAACTGAATATAATTTTTTTCTGCATCTAGCTCTGAAAAAATATTTGGCCTTCTAGTAGTGTGTCGGACTTTCTCTATTAGTCCATCTATACTGACCTCCATCAGGTTGCAAATTAAAACTAATTTTTATCTGCATCTACAGTACCTCTGAAAAAATATTTGGGCTTCTAGCAGTGTGTGGGACTTGTTCTATTAGTCCATCTATACTGACCTCCATCAGGTTGCAAACTGAATATAGTTTTTTCTGCATCTACCTCTGAAAAAATATTGGGCTTCTAGCTGTGTGTGGGTCTTGTTCTATTAATCCATCTATACTGACTTCCATCAGGTTGCAAACTGAATATATTTTTTTCTGCATCTACCTCTGAAAAAATATTTGGCCTTCTAGTAGTGTGTCGGACTTTCTCTATTAGTCCATCTATACTGACCTCCATCAGGTTGCAAATTAAAACTAATTTTTATCTGCATCTACAGTACCTCTGAAAAAATATTTGGGCTTCTAGCAGTGTGTGGGACTTGTTCTATTAGTCCATCTATACTGACCTCCATCAGGTTGCAAACTGAATATAGTTTTTTCTGCATCTACCTCTGAAAAAATATTGGGCTTCTAGCTGTGTGTGGGTCTTGTTCTATTAATCCATCTATACTGACCTCCATCAGGTTGCAAACTGAATATATTTTTTTCTGCATCTACCTCTGAAAAAATATTTGGCCTTCTAGTAGTGTGTCGGACTTTCTCTATTAGTCCATCTATACTGACCTCCATCAGGTTGCAAATTAAAACTAATTTTTATCTGCATCTACAGTACCTCTGAAAAAATATTTGGGCTTCTAGCAGTGTGTGGGACTTGTTCTATTAGTCCATCTATACTGACCTCCATCAGGTTGCAAACTGAATATATTTTTTTCTGCATCTACCTCTGAAAAAATATTGGGCTTCTAGCTGTGTGTGGGTCTTGTTCTATTAATCCATCTATACTGACCTCCATCAGGTTGCAAACTGAATATATTTTTTTCTGCATCTACCTCTGAAAAAATATTTGGCCTTCAAGTAGTGTGTCGGACTTTCTCTATTAGTCCATCTATACTGACCTCCATCAGGTTGCAAATTAAAACTAATTTTTATCTGCATCTACAGTACCTCTGAAAAAATATTTGGGCTTCTAGCAGTGTGTGGGACTTGTTCTATTAGTCCATCTATACTGACCTCCATCAGGTTGCAAACTGAATATAGTTTTTTCTGCATCTACCTCTGAAAAAATATTGGGCTTCTAGCTGTGTGTGGGTCTTGTTCTATTAATCCATCTATACTGACCTCCATCAGGTTGCAAACTGAATATATTTTTTTCTGCATCTACCTCTGAAAAAATATTTGGCCTTCTAGTAGTGTGTCGGACTTTCTCTATTAGTCCATCTATACTGACCTCCATCAGGTTGCAAACTGAATATAATTTTTTTCTGCATCTAGCTCTGAAAAAATATTTGGCCTTCTAGTAGTGTGTCGGACTTTCTCTATTAGTCCATCTATACTGACCTCCATCAGGTTGCAAATTAAAACTAATTTTTATCTGCATCTACAGTACCTCTGAAAAAATATTGGGCTTCTAGCAGTGTGTGGGACTTGTTCTATTAGTCCATCTATACTGACCTCCATCAGGTTGCAAACTGAATATATTTTTTTCTGCATCTACCTCTGAAAAAATATTGGGCTTCTAGCTGTGTGTGGGTCTTGTTCTATTAATCCATCTATACTGACCTCCATCAGGTTGCAAACTGAATATGATTTTTTTCTGCATCTAGCTCTGAAAAAATATTTGGCCTTCTAGTAGTGTGTCGGACTTTCTCTATTAGTCCATCTATACTGACCTCCATCAGGTTGCAAATTAAAACTAATTTTTATCTGCATCCACAGTACCTCTGAAAAAATATTTGGGCTTCTAGCTGTGTGTGGGACTTGTTGTTTTAGTCCATCTATACTGACCTCCATCAGGTTGCAAACTGAATATATTTTTTTCTGCATCTACCTCTGAAAAAATATTTGGCCTTCTAGTAGTGTGTCGTACTTTCTCTATTAGTCCATCTATACTGACCTCCATCAGGTTGCAAATTAAAACTAATTTTTATCTGCATCTACAGTACCTCTGAAAAAATATTTGGGCTTCTAGCAGTGTGTGGGACTTGTTCTATTAGTCCATCTATACTGACCTCCATCAGGTTGCAAACTGAATATATTTTTTTCTGCATCTACCTCTGAAAAAATATTGGGCTACTAGCTGTGTGTGGGTCTTGTTCTATTAATCCATCTATACTGACCTCCATCAGGTTGCAAACTGAATATAATTTTTTTCTGCATCTAGCTCTGAAAAAATATTTGGCCTTCTAGTAGTGTGTCGGACTTTCTCTATTAGTCCATCTATACTGACCTCCATCAGGTTGCAAATTAAAACTAATTTTTATCTGCATCTACAGTACCTCTGAAAAAATATTTGGGCTTCTAGCTGTGTGTGGGACTTGTTGTATTAGTCCATCTATACTGACCTCCATCAGGTTGCAAACTGAATATATTTTTTTCTGCATCTACCTCTGAAAAAATATTTGGCCTTCTAGTAGTGTGTCGGACTTTCTCTATTAGTCCATCTATACTGACCTCCATCAGGTTGCAAATTAAAACTAATTTTTATCTGCATCTACAGTACCTCTGAAAAAATATTTGGGCTTCTAGCTGTGTGCGGGACTTGTTGTATTAGTCCATCTATACTGACCTCCATCAGGTTGCAAACTGAATATATTTTTTTCTGCATCTACGTCTGAAAAAATATTTGGCCTTCTAGTAGTGTGTCGGACTTTCTCTATTAGTCCATCTATACTGACCTCCATCAGGTTGCAAACTGAATATAATTTTTTTCTGCATCTAGCTTTGAAAAAATATTTGGCCTTCTAGTAGTGTGTCGGACTTTCTCTATTAGTCCATCTATACTGACCTCCATCAGGTTGCAAATTAAAACTAATTTTTATCTGCATCTACAGTACCTCTGAAAAAATATTTGGGCTTCTAGCTGTGTGTGGAACTTGTTGTATTAGTCCATCTATACTGACCTCCATCAGGTTGCAAATTCAAAATAATTTTTTTCTGCATCTAACCCAGCCAATAGTTTTGGCCTAATACCACAGTTTGGCCACTCAGCTCTGCTCGGTTACCATCCATTGTTTTTTTGTGCAAACAACTCCAGAGTTGTGAATTAGTTAACCACCAAAATGAGTGGAAAAAGGCCTGCTGCTGGTGGAAAGGGGAATAGGCGTGTTGGGAAGGGGAAAAAAGGTTGTGTCCGTGGGGTAGGTGTTAAAGCAACAGTAACATCTGCAGAAGAAAGACCATCTTCCAGCCAAACTAAAATGTCTACTTCTTTTAGCGGACAATGTGATAAGATCCCTTTCTTACGGCCACGCCAATCGCTACAAATTCCAGATGAGGCACAAAAACAGCAGGTGCTTCAACGGATATCAAGTGCTCCTTTAAGTGGGCTCTCCTCCACATCAACTTCAACATCACAAATACTCCAGTCCTCAAAGGTGTCACCCAAATCGCACTTGCTTCCTCACAGCTCCCAAATCTCCAGCTGCCCGTCTGAGTATGAGGTAGAACAGATGGTTGAGTCTGCAGAGCTGTTTACTCATACTATAGCCTGGGAATCAGAGGTCGACTCCAGCGCTTCTGTGAATCCAGACGAGGAAATGATCTGCACTGATGCCCAGAATCTTTATGAGTCGGATCCAGGACCAGACGCAGAAGGTTCTGACCATAATGTAGACCCTCATTCCCAAACTGTAACTCCTGTTGGTGGAGACAATGAGGAAGACGATGATAAGACTCAAATACCTGATTGGAGCGACAACTTTAGTTTTTTGTCAGGGCAGGAACAGGTTGGCTCTGAGGACGACGGGTGTGATAACGCACAGGGTGATGATGATGAGGTCGGAGATCCCACTTACTGTCAACCCACAGTCAGCCAAGAGATGAGGTCAGCAGAGGAGGTGGAGGAAGATGCTAGTGACGACGAGGTCAGGTTGCGCCTTCCTGGACAGAGACGTAGTACTGGAAGCACGTCAACAACTGCATCCTCAAACACAACTCTGCCTCTCACCACAAGTCGTGGTGGCTCTTCAGGTCGCATGGGTGCTAAGCCTTGCATAGCCTGGGCATTTTTTCAGATCGATAAAAATGACCCAACTCGTGTTATCTGTAACATTTGTCAGCAAAAGCTAAGTAGAGGCCAAAAAATACATAGTTTGAGTACTTCATGCATGAACCGGCACATGGACATGAAGCATAAGTTGCAGTGGGAAGCTCAGTGTGCTACAATGCGGCCTAGCCGGCCGGGCCAACCACCGTCTGCCATATCTTGTGCATCCGCGGCCTCTTCATCCTCTGTGACTGGGGGGACAGCAGTCACACCTGTTTTGGGGCGCAGACCTGCCACCTCTTTACCCGCAACAGCCAGCGTGATTGGCAGGTCATCATTTTCTTTGGAGGTGGTAACACCAGCTGGTCTTGAGCGCTGTCCGACATCGATAGCACCACCTTTGGATCAAGGCAACCTAACATGTCCGCCTGCATCTTCCTCACAGACCGGCAGTTTGCCGGGGACACCCTTATCAACCCCGTCTAAGCACAATAGCCAGCCCTCGGTCCCTCAGATGTGGACAAGTAAAAGACCATTTCCTCCTAGCCATGAGAAAGCTAAGAGGTTGAATTTCACCATCTGCAAGCTCTTGGCTACAGAAATGCTGCCTTTCCGCCTGGTGGACACAGGGGATTTTCGAGAACTTATGTCCGTCGCAGTGCCCCAGTACCAGATGCCCAGTCGGCACTACTTCTCAAAGAAAGGTGTGCCTGCGCTCCACCAGCATGTCGCACACAACATCACCGCTTCTTTGAGAAACTCTGTGTGTAACAGGGTGCATTTCACCACAGACACTTGGACGAGTAGGCATGGACAGGGGCGTTACATGTCGCTGACTGGGCACTGGGTAACTATGGTGACAGCAGGACAAGGGGCTGCTGTCCAAGTCTTGCCGTCCCCACGAGTTGTGCGTCAATCCTCTTTATGTCAAAGTTCCTCCACTGCTTCTGCCTCCTCAACCTCCTCTCGGTCTTCCACCTGCACCCAAAGCCTGTCTGGTCATGCCACAAGCTTTCTAACTGCGCAGAAGGGATCCTGCACACCTCCTTACTATGCTGGCAGTAGGGCTCAACGTCATCAGGCGGTTTTTACATTGAAATGTCTGGGAAATGTGAGTCACACAGCTGAGGAGTTGTGGTCAGCTCTGGAGAACCAATTTCATGAATGGTTGTCTCCACTGGACCTGAAACCAGGGAAGGCCGTGTGCGACAATGCTGCAAACCTGGGTGCGGCCCTTCGCCGGGGCAATGTCACACACGTGCCTTGTATGGCTCACGTGTTGAACCTGGTTGTCCAGCAATTTTTAGCCCACTATCCCAGACTAGATGGCCTTCTGCAGAGGGCACGGTCGCTGTGTGCTCACTTCCGCCGTTCGCATCTCGCAGCTCAGCGACTTACATCTCTACAGAAGTCGTTGGGCCTGCCACTTCACCGGCTAAAATGCGATGTGCCTACCCGGTGGAATTCAACTCTGCACATGTTGCAGCGACTGTGGCAGCACCGACAAGCCCTGGTGCAATACGTTCTGACGTATAGCCTGGCCCAACGAGATTCAGAGGTGGGGCAAATCACGCTGGAGGAGTGGTCTCAGATCAGGGACCTATGCACCCTTCTGCACAGTTTTGAAATGCTGACGAAGATGTTTAGTGCTGACGATGCCATTATCAGCATGACTATTCCGGTGATTTACATGCTGGAGCACATGTTAAACAGAATTCGGAGTCAGGTGGTGGCACAAGAGGAGGTGGAGGAAGTAGAGGAGGAGGAGTTGTATGCGGAAGGGCTAACATCTGCAAGGTCCAGACGGTCGGCAGCACCAAGGCGGCAGGCATGTGAGGGTGGGGGAGATGATTTTACCAGGGCGCATGGTAGCAGCCAAACTAGTGAGGAAGGTGCAGGAGCCCAGGAAGAAGTGGAGGACGAACTGATGGAAGACTCATCAGATGAGGGAGACCTTGATCACATTTCTGTTGTGCGAGGTTGGGGGGAGAGGACAGAGGAAGGAAGCATGATTGTTACCTCGCCACCAACACAACAGGGACTTGGTGCTCCTGGATGCGCAACACACATGAGTGCCTTCTTGCTGCACTACCTGCAACATGACCCTCGAATTGTGAGAATTAGAAATAATCCTGACTACTGGGTTGCCACACTGTTAGATCCCCGGTACAAAAGTAAATTTGCAGAAATTATTCCTGCCATAGAAAGGGATGCACGCATGCAGGAGTATCAGCAGAGACTGTTGCAGAATCTTACATGTGCTTTTCCACAAAATACCAGTGGTGCACGTAGTGAATCTCACAGTTCCAACTTGCCAACCGTGGGACCGTCAAGTGTTCAGCACTCAAACCGTAACAGAACCACAGTATCTGCTGGTAACATCAATTTTGCGGAATCATTTCACCACTTTTTTAGCCCATCCTTTGCAAGGCCACAGGAGACAAGAAGTCTGACACATAGTCAACGCCTAGAGACGATGGTACAGGAGTATCTCCAAGTAAACATTGAAGCCACGACTGTGTCACTGGACCCTTGCTCTTTTTGGGCTTCCAATCTGGATAAATGGCCGGAGCTAGCCACTTACGCCTTGGAGATCTTGTCATGCCCCGCAGCCAGCGTTCTGTCTGAACGTGTGTTCAGCGCTGCTGGTGGTGTGCTGACAGATAAGCGCACGCGGCTCTCCACTGATAATGTAGACAGACTCACGTTCATAAAGATGAACAAATCATGGATCCGAAATGACTTTTCTACCCCTGTGTCATCCTGGGGAGAGTAAAAGCTTGATGATTGGTTAAAATCACCCTACCAACAGTTTTAAGCTTTCAAATTACTAATCATGTTTATCTGTATCTTGACTGGAAAATAATTTGGGCTTTGTAGCAGTGTGCAGCACTGATCCTATTAGGCCATCTATAATAAGCTTCACCAGATTTAAAATTAAAAATAATTTTTAGCTGCATCTAGCCCGGAAAATAATTTTGGGGCTCCGAGATGCGCAAGACACATAAGTGCCTTCTTGCTGCACTACCTGCAGCATGACCCTCATATTGTCAGAATTCGAAGTAATCATGACCACTGGGTTGCCACACTCTTAGATCCCCCAAACTTTTCGATCAACCTTTTCATTTTAATAAAGACCAAAAAAATGGTCATTTTTGAAATTATAAGCATTAGCAGGTTGTTAGAAACTGAAATCAAACAGTTTTCAACTCAAAACTTTATTCTAGGTGATGTTACATTTTCACATAGGACCCCTTGTTCGAAAGGAGCTTCTGAACTCTCTCGTCCATTGAATTTGTCAGGTTTTGGATGGTTTCTGCTTCAATTGTTTTGCATGAGGACAGAATACCCTCCCAGAGCTGTTGCTTAGATGTGAACTGCCTCCCGCCATCATAGACACTCCTTTTAATGATGCTCCAAAGGATCTGAATGGGGTAGAGGTCAGGGGAGCATGGGGGTCACACCATAAGTTTGTCCCCTTTTATGCCCATATCAGCCAGAGATGCAGATGTTTTATGTGCAGCATGAGATGGTGCATTATCATGCAGAAAAATGATCTTGCTGTGAAATACATGGTTCTTCTTCTTGAACCATGGCAGGAAGTGCTGTTTGAGAAAATCCACATACATTATGGAGTTCATCTTTAGCGCCTTCAGGGATCCTAAAGGGGCCGACAATCTCTCTCCCCATGATTCCAGCCCAAAACATTACTCCACCTCCTCCTTGTTGGCGCTGTAGCCGTGTTTGCGTGGGGTGTCCATCAACCAGCCATCCTCCACTCCATTCATCTGGACCATCGAGCGCTGCATGGCACTCATCCGTGAACAAAACAGTTTTGAAATCAGTCTTCATGTAATGTTTGGCCCACTGGAGCCGTTTCTGCTTGTGTGAAGTGGATAGAGGAGGTCGACAGGATGGCGTATGCACAGCTGCAAACCTCTGAAGGACCCTGCATCTTGTTGTTCGGGGGACGTTGGAGGCACAAGCAGCTTCAAAAACTTGTCTGCTGCTATGACAAGGCTTTTTTGCCGCTGCTCTTTCAACCTGACGTAATTGCCTGTAGGAAAGAGTCCTCAATTTGCCCTTATCAGCACGCACACATGTGTACTGTGAATCAGCTACATACTTCTTGATTGCCAAGACACTTCATCCTGATCATCGCACAATGTTGATTGTAGTCATGCCTTGACCTAAACACTCCACAATTTGTTGCTTCTCAGCAGCCGACACATCCTTTTTCTTTCCCATTTTGGCAGAAAATGTAGGCTGCTTAATAATGTGAGAGAGCCTTCTTAAGTAGTCTTGCCTTTCATTGGACACACCTGCCAAACTAATTAGCACAGGTGTCTGCAATTGCTTACAGTGATATAAAGAGCCCTGACACACATCACCATCAATGAGTTTAACTGACAAACAAACAAATTCTTCCCTTATCACTCCTAAACACTTTTTGCATAATAATTTGGAACGCGGTGTACATGTGCTTTTCCACAAAACACCAGTGGTTCACGTAGTGAATCTTACAGTTCTAACTTGCCAACCGTGGTCTGTATGGAATTGTTCAATAAAGGGCCCAAAATTAAGATAACATAGATGGGAGAGGTCTCTATGAATAGGAATTCCTAAGTATTTGATACCCTGTGAGGGCCAGGCAAAGGGAAAGTTGGACTGGATGGAATCCTATATGGATTTAGGGAGGGAGACATCGAGGGCCTCAGACTTCGCTGCATTGATTTTAAAATTTTACCATGTAACAAAGTGATCTATTTCAGCCATAACAGCAGGGATGGATATATGTGATTGAGTGATATATACTAGGACATCATCAGCAAATAGAGAGCACTTGTACTCGGTGCCTCCCACCTCAATCCACCTAATATTGGGGTTATGGCGAATTGATGAGAGCAGGTGCTCCGTCACTAGGATGTATAAGAGAGGGGACAGAGGACATCCCTGCCTTGTCCCATTGGTGATTGTGAAAGGTGATGAAAATGTTCTGACGCACCCCCTGGGCCTTGGGACACCCGGAGCCGGACCCTTTTTGGTGGATGCTGGTGGTTGTAGTCTTCGTGGCGGCGATCCGGTTCCGTGGCTCAGGGCGGTCAAACCAGTGGCGGAACTATTTATGTGGTTTTGATGTTTAAATGTCCGACTACGCCACCCGTGGATTGCGGTCAGAGTGAACCGCCGCTACAGGGCAGACCGCTAAGGCTGGTGTTGTGGGTGCAGCAGAGCGTAGCATAACTCCCCACGGGAGGAGTATAGCCTCAGGGCAGTGTATGCGGAGGATGGGGGTGATGGTGCAGGGCAGCAGCAGTAACGACACGGAGTCAGTGATGCAGTTCAGGGCCTTTACTCACAGTTCTTATTATCCAGACCACGTCTGCAGGTAACGGCTGCCAACGTCGTACTGTGCTCACCAGGTGAGGGGCTCAGACAACTCCCAGATAACTTTGGAGCGCTTCACAGGACCCCCTTTGTGTGTCCTTTGTCTGGCCTTTCTTACCAACACTTCTGTCCGGCTGCCTCGGGCCTCCTCTTGGTAAACTTGGCGCCAGTTTCCCTGACCCTATGTGGTGCCTTCCTAGCGGGTGGAGCAAGGGGCTGCGCCACATAAAATGTCAGAGCCTCCGGTTTCTAGCTGAGGGTCGTTTCCTGCCTCCACTAGTTCGGGGACCGGTCTCCCCCTTTGGCCTGACCCCTCCACGCAGGTGGATTCGGGCGTGTGGTGGCGACTCGCCCGTCCGCACCCCTGGGATCCCTTCATTCCTCGTTCCTGGAGCCTTCTCCGCTCCTCTTCCTTCCTTCTCCCTCTTGCAGGCCTGGGCCTCTGTTACTAGGCCCGCCTCCGGAGCAGAGCTCATGCAGAGCCCCTGCTCCCTGCCACTTCTGCTCAAACTACTCTGCACTGAACTAAGATGGTGCCCACCTTTTATACTCCCTTCTCAATGCACCCAGGAACTGCTTCCTCCCTGCTCCTGCACTACAGGGTTCCCCTTCCTCAGTGTTCCCTCCCCCCACTCCAGCCAGGGACAGGGACTGTCGAGCCCATCTCAGGGGCATATTGGTCGCCCTGCCCCACGGCAATGTGGTGTAATGCATGCAGGTGTCGGGTCCTGATCCACACTCCATCCTTACCTGAGAGTGAGATATCACACCTCTGGGTGAGGTGCAATACGTCTGTAGCAACCGAGCCCTCAGGGTGCTACAGTTCCATTTATCTTCAGCCTAGGTGACGTATTGCGATACAGGGCCGTGATTTTGGCTATAAAAGGGTCCCCTAGACCCCTACCCCAAGCTCTTTAAGAGAATCATATATGGCGTGCCAGGAGACTCTATGGAATGCTTTCTCAGCATCCAACGAGAGTATCTAATTACAAATTTTTAACTGCATCTAGCCCAGGAAATACTTTGTGCCTAGTAGCAGTGTCTGCTAGTCAGCGGATTATCCCGGCTGTTAAGCAAGCTACACCACCTGTAGTTTAGACACTTAATTTTTTCAAAGGAAATGCTTCGGGACCATGGGATACTTAGTGAAGAGCATCAGGAGGCACCCCAAGGCATAGGGGCTGGGACTGGCACTAGGATGCCTTGCGGTGGACAGCCGAGCTCGATCCTTATAAAAGCTTTTTAACTGCAGCAGCTTTAGTGGACGCTACTGGAGCTGGAATTACCGCGGCTGCTGGCATGAGACTTGCCCTCCAATAGATCCTTGTAAATGGATTTAAAGTGTATTCACTCAAATTAGAGAGACAATTTAAATTAAAAAGCTTAGAGCTGCCTCCACCACAGGGGGGCTCGCTCGACCCACCAGCGGACAGGCACCAGTATTGGGAGAGGGGGGCTGGCCGTCAGGGTTCACCGCGGCTCTGGCACAAACCCGGCGACACGGAGGTGGCACGGGAAGGAGCGAACTGGCCGTGTCGGCTTCTCACTTTTTGGATTTTAGAAGGGCATGACATGCCTATATCTGTGTCTCCCCCTCCTTTTACTCCTCCACCTCTTTTATTTTCGCATGACTATATGTACTTGTCACTTTTCCATGTGTTAGTTATGTCTTCTGAGCAGTTTGTCAGCTTTTGGACACCTTTGAAGGTGTTTTCTATGTGTTTCTATGTGTTTTTGTTTGCCTGCCATTGGTTTTAACGGTGTTCGAAGGTGTTCGACGAACAGTTCGACGAACAGTTCGGCGAACACACGGGTGTTCGACGAACCGAACCGAACTCGAACACTACGGGGGTGGCTCAACACTAGTTTTAACGGTGTTCGAAGGTGTTCGACGAACAGTTCGACGAACCGAACCGAACTCGAACACTACGGGGGTGGCTCAACACTACTCACAGGGTATCAAATACTTAGGAATTCCTATTCATAGAGACCTCTCCCATCTATGTTATCTTAATTTTGGGCCCTTTATTGAACAACTCCATACAGACCACGGTTGGCAAGTTAGAACTGTAAGATTCACTATGTGAACCACTGGTGTTTTGTGGAAAAGCACATGTACACTGTGTTCCAAATTATTATGCAAAAAGTGTTTAGGAGTGATAAGGGAAGAATTTGTTTGTTTGTCAGTTAAACTCATTGATGGTGATGTGTGTCAGGGCTCTTTATATCACTGCAAGCAATTGCAGACACCTGTGCTAATTAGTTTGGCAGGTGTGTCCAATGAAAGGCAAGACTACTTAAGAAGGCTGTCTCACATTATTAAGCAGCCTACATTTTCTGCCAAAATGGGAAAGAAAAAGGATGTGTCGGCTGCTGAGAAGCAACAAATTGTTGAGTGTTTAGGTCAAGGCATGACTACAATCAACATTGTGCGATGATCAGGATGAAGTGTCTTGGCAATCAAGAAGTATGTAGCTGATTCACAGTACACACGTGTGCGTGCTGATAAGGGCAAATTGAGGACTCTTTCCTACAGGCAATTACGTCAGGTTGAAAGAGCAGCGGCAAAAAAGCCTTGTCATAGCAGCAGACAAGTTTTTGAAGCTGCTTGTGCCTCCAACGTCCCCCGAACAACAAGATGCAGGGTCCTTCAGAGGTTTGCAGCTGTGCATACGCCATCCTGTCGACCTCCTCTATCCACTTCACACAAGCAGAAACGGCTCCAATGGGCCAAACATTACATGAAGACTGTTTCAAAACTGTTTTGTTCACGGATGAGTGCCGTGCAGCGCTCGATGGTCCAGATGGATGGAGTGGAGGATGCCTGGTTGATGGACACCCCACGCAAACACGGCTACAGCGCCAACAAGGAGGAGGTGGAGTAATGTTTTGGGCTGGAATCATGGGGAGAGAGATTGTCGGCCCCTTTAGGATCCCTGAAGGCGCTAAAGATGAACTCCATAATGTATGTGGATTTTCTCAAACAGCACTTCCTGCCATGGTTCAAGAAGAAGAACCATGTATTTCACAGCAAGATCATTTTTTTGCATGATAATGCACCATCTCATGCTGCACATAAAACATCTGCATCTCTGGCTGATATGGGCATAAAAGGGGACAAACTTATGGTGTGACCCCCATGCTCCCCTGACCTCTACCCCATTCAGAACCTTTGGAGCATCATTAAAAGGAGTGTCTATGATGGCGGGAGGCAGTTCACATCTAAGCAACAGCTCTGGGAGGGTATTCTGTCCTCATGCAAAACAATTGAAGCAGAAACCATCCAAAACCTGACAAATTCAATGGACGAGAGATTTCAGAAGCTCCTTTCGAACAAGGGGTCCTATGTGAAAATGTAACATCACCTAGAATAAAGTTTTGAGTTGACCATTTTTTTGGTCTTTATTAAAATGAAAAGGTTGCTCGAAAAGTTTGGGGGATCTAAGAGTGTGGCAACCCAGTAGTCATGATTACTTCGAATTCTGACAATATGAGGGTCATGCTGCAGGTAGTGCAGCAAGAAGGCACTTATGTGTCTTGCGCATCTCGGAGCCCCAAAATTATTTTCCGGGCTAGATGCAGCTAAAAATTATTATTAATTTTAAATCTGGTGAAGCTTTAGTATAGATGGCCTAATAGGATCAGTGCTGCACACTGCTACAAAGCCCAAATTATTTTCCAGTCAAGATACAGATAAACATGATTAGTAATTTTAAATCTGGTGGAGCTTATTATAGATGGCCTAATAGAATCAGTGCTGCACACTGCTACAAAGCCCAAATTATTTTCCAGCCAAGATACAGATAAACATGATTAGTAATTTGAAAGCTTAAAAAGGTTGGTAGGGTGATTTTAACCAATCATCAAGCTTTTACTCTCCCCAGGATGACACAGGGGTAGAAAAGTCGTTTCGGATCCATGATTTGTTCATCTTTATGAACGTGAGTCTGTCTACATTATCAGTGGAGAGCCGCATGCGCTTATCTGTCAGCACACCACCAGCAGCGCTGAACACACGTTCAGACAGAACGCTGGCTGCGGGGCATGACAAGATCTCCAAGGCGTAAGTGGCTAGCTCCGGCCATTTATCCAGATTGGAAGCCCAAAAAGAGCAAGGGTCCAGTGACACAGTCGTGGCTTCAATGTTTACTTGGAGATACTCCTGTACCATCGTCTCTAGTCATTGACTATGTGTCAGACTTCTTGTCTCCTGTGGCCTTGCAAAGGATGGGCTAAAAAAGTGGTGAAATGATTCCGCAAAATTGATGTTACCAGCAGATACTGTGGTTCTGTTACGGTTTGAGTGCTGAACACTTGACGGTCCCACGGTTGGCAAGTTGGAACTGTGAGATTCACTACGTGCACCACTGGTATTTTGTGGAAAAGCACATGTAAGATTCTGCAACAGTCTCTGCTGATACTCCTGCATGCGTGCATCCCTTTCTATGGCAGGAATAATTTCTGCAAATTTTCTTTTGTACCGGGGATCTAACAGTGTGGCAACCCAGTAGTCAGGATTATTTCTAATTCTCACAATTCGAGGGTCATGTTGCAGGTAGTGCAGCAAGAAGGCACTCATGTGTGTTGCGCATCCAGGAGCACCAAGTCCCTGTTGTGTTGGTGGCGAGGTAACAATCATGCTTCCTTCCTCTGTCCTCTCCCCCCAACCTCGCACAACAGAAATGTGATCAAGGTCTCCCTCATCTGATGAGTCTTCCATCAGTTCGTCCTCCACTTCTTCCTGGGCTCCTGCACCTTCCTCACTAGTTTGGCTGCTACCATGCACCCTCGTAAAACCATCTCCCCCACCCTCACATGCCTGCCGCCTTGGTGCTGCCGACCTTCTGGACCTTGCAGATGTTAGCCCTTCCGCATACAACTCCTCCTCCTCTACTTCCTCCACCTCCTCTTGTGCCACCACCTGACTCCGAATTCTGTTTAACATGTGCTCCAGCATGTAAATCACCGGAATAGTCATGCTGATAATGGCATCGTCAGCACTAAACATCTTCGTCGCCATTTCAAAACTGTGCAGAAGGGTGCATAGGTCCCTGATCTGAGACCACTCCTCCAGCGTGATTTGCCCCACCTCTGGATCTCGTTGGCCCAGGCTATACGTCAGAACGTATTGCACCAGGGCTTGTCGGTGCTGCCACAGTCGCTGCAACATGTGCAGAGTTGAATTCCACCGGGTAGGCACATCGCATTTTAGCCGGTGAAGTGGCAGGCCCAACGACTTCTGTAGAGATGTAAGTCGCTGAGCTGCGGGATGCGAACGGCGGAAGTGAGCACACAGCGACCGTGCCCTCTGCAGAAGGCCATCTGGTCTGGGATAGTGGGCTAAAAATTGCTGGACAACCAGGATCAACACGTGAGCCATACAAGGCACGTGTGTGACATTGCCCCGGCGAAGGGCCGCACCCAGGTTTGCAGCATTGTCGCACACGGCCTTCCCTGGTTTCAGGTCCAGTGGAGACAACCATTCATGAAATTGGTTCTCCAGAGCTGACCACAACTCCTCAGCTGTGTGACTCACATTTCCCAGACATTTCAAAGTAAAAACCGCCTGATGACTTTGAGCCCTACTGCCAGCATAGTAAAGAGGTGTGCAGGATCCCTTCTGCACAGTTAGAAAGCTTGTGGCATGACCAGACAGGCTTTGGGTGCAGGTGGAAGACCGAGAGGAGGTTGAGGAGGCAGAAGCAGTGGAGGAACTTTGACATAAAGAGGATTGACGCACAACTCGTGGGGACGGCAAGACTTGGACAGCAGCCCCTTGTCCTGCTGTCACCATAGTTACCCAGTGCCCAGTCAGCGACATGTAACGCCCCTGTCCATGCCTACTCGTCCAAGTGTCTGTGGTGAAATGCACCCTGTCACACACAGAGTTTCTCAAAGAAGCGGTGATGTTGTGTGCGACATGCTGGTGGAGCGCAGGCACACCTTTCTTTGAGAAGTAGTGCCGACTGGGCATCTGGTACTGGGGCACTGCGACGGACATAAGGTCTCGAAAATCCTCTGTGTCCACCAGGCGGAAAGGCAGCATTTCTGTAGCCAAAGCTTGCAGATGGTGAAATTCAACCTCTTAGCTTTCTCATGGCTAGGAGGAAATGGTCTTTTACTTGTCCACATCTGAGGGACCGAGGGCTGGCTATTGTGCTTAGACGGGGTTGATAAGTGTGTCCCCGGCAAACTGCCGGTCTGTGAAGAAGATGCAGGCGGACATGTTAGGTTGCCTTGATCCAAAGGTGGTGCTATCGATGTCGGACAGCGCTCAACACCAGCTGGTGTTACCACCTCCAAAGAAAATGATGACCTGCCAATCACGCTGGCTGTTGCGGGTAAAGAGGTGGCAGGTCTGCGCCCCAAAACAGGTGTGACTGCTGTCCCCCCAGTCACAGAGGATGAAGAGGCCGCGGATGCACAAGATATGGCAGACGGTGGTTGGCCCGGCCGGCTAGGCCGCATTGTAGCACACTGAGCTTCCCACTGCAACTTATGCTTCATGTCCATGTGCCGGTTCATGCATGAAGTACTCAAACTATGTATTTTTTGGCCTCTACTTAGCTTTTGCTGACAAATGTTACAGATAACACGAGTTGGGTCATCTTTATCGATCTAAAAAAATGCCCAGGCTATGCAAGGCTTAGCACCCATGCGACCTGAAGAGCCACCACGACTTGTGGTGAGAGGCAGAGTTGTGTTTGAGGATGCAGTTGTTGACGTGCTTCCAGTACTACGTCTCTGTCCAGGAAGGCGCAACCTGACCTCGTCGTCACTAGCATCTTCCTCCACCTCCTCTGCTGACCTCATCTCTTGGCTGACTGTGGGTTGACAGTAAGTAGGATCTCCAACCTCATCATCATCACCCTGTGCGTTATCACACCCGTCGTCCTCAGAGCCAACCTGTTCCTGCCCTGACAAAAAACTAAAGTTGTCGCTCCAATCAGGTATTTGAGTCTTATCATCGTCTTCCTCATTGTCTCCACCAACAGGAGTTACAGTTTGGGAATGAGGGTCTACATTATGGTCAGAACCTTCTGCGTCTGGTCCTGGATCCGACTCATAAAGATTCTGGGCATCAGTGCAGATCATTTCCTGATCTGGATTCACAGAAGCGCTGGAGTCGACCTCTGATTCCCAGGCTATAGTATGAGTAAACAGCTCTGCAGACTCAACCATCTGTTCTACCTCATACTCAGACGGGCAGCTGGAGATTTGGGAGCTGTAAGGAAGCAAGTGCGATTGGGGTGACACATTTGAGGACTGGAGTATTTGTGATGTTGAAGTTGATGTGGAGGAGAGCCCACTTAAATGAGCACTTGATATCCATTGAAGCACCTGCTGTTTTTGTGCCTCATCTGGAATTTGTAGCGATTGGCGTGGCCGTAAGAAAGGGATCTTATCACATTGTCCGCTAAAAGAAGTAGACATTTTAGTTTGGCTGGAAGATGGTCTTTCTTCTGCAGATGTTACTGTTGCTTTAACACCTACCCCACGGACGCAACCTTTTTTCCCCTTCCCAACACGCCTATTCCCCTTTCCACCAGCAGCAGGCCTTTTTCCACTCATTTTGGTGGTTAACTAATTCACAACTCTGGAGTTGTTTGCACAAAAAAACAATGGATGGAAACCGAGCAGAGCTGAGTGGCCAAACTGTGGTATTAGGCCAAAATTATTGGCTGGGTTAGATGCAGAAAAAAATTATATTCAATTTGCAACCTGATGGAGGTCAGTATAGATGGACTAATAGAACAAGTCCCACACACAGCTAGAAGCCCAAATATTTTTTCAGAGGTAGATGCAGAAAAAAAATATATTCAGTTTGCAACCTGATGGAGGTCAGTATAGATGGAGTAATAGAACAAGTCCCACACACAGCTAGAAGCCCAAATATTTTTTCAGAGGTAGATGCAGATAAAAAATATTTTTCATTTGCAACCTGATGGAGGTCAGTATAGATGGACTAATAGAGAAAGTCCCACACACTGCTAGAAGGCCAAATATTTTTTCAGAGCTAGATGCAGATAAAAATTATATTCAATTTGCAACCTGATGGAGGTCAGTATAGATGGACTAATAGAACAAGTCCCACACACAGCTAGAAGCCCAAATATTTTTTCAGAGGTACTGTAGATGCAGATAAAAATTATTTTTAATTTGCAACCTGATGGAGGTCAGTATAGATGGACTAATAGAGAAAGTCCCACACACTGCTAGAAGGCCAAATATTTTTTCAGAGCTAGATGCAGATAAAAAGTATTTTTAATTTGCAACCTGATGGAGGTCAGTATAGATGGACTAATAGAGAAAGTCCCACACACTGCTAGAAGGCCAAATATTTTTTCAGAGCTAGATGCAGATAAAAATTATATTCAATTTGCAACCTGATGGAGGTCAGTATAGATGGACTAATAGAACAAGTCCCACACACAGCTAGAAGCCCAAATATTTTTTCAGAGGTACTGTAGATGCAGATAAAAATTATTTTTAATTTGCAACCTGATGGAGGTCAGTATAGATGGACTAATACAACAAGTCCCACACACAGCTAGAAGCCCAATATTTTTTCAGAGGTAGATGCAGAAAAAAATATATTCAGTTTGCAACCTGATGGAGGTCAGTATAGATGGAGTAATAGAACAAGTCCCACACACAGCTAGAAGCCCAAATATTTTTTCAGAGGTAGATGCAGATAAAAATTATTTTTAATTTGCAACCTGATGGAGGTCAGTATAGATGGACTAATAGAGAAAGTCCCACACACTGCTAGAAGGCCAAATATTTTTTCAGAGCTAGATGCAGATAAAAATTATATTCAATTTGCAACCTGATGAAGGTCAGTATAGATGGACTAATAGAGAAAGTCCCACACACTGCTAGAAGGCCAAATATTTTTTCAGAGCTAGATGCAGATAAAAATTATATTCAATTTGCAACCTGATGGAGGTCAGTATAGATGGACTAATAGAACAAGTCCCACACACAGCTAGAAGCCCAAATATTTTTTCAGAGGTACTGTAGATGCAGATAAAAATTATTTTTTATTTGCAACCTGATGGAGGTCAGTATAGATGGACTAATAGAGAAAGTCCCACACACTGCTAGAAGGCCAAATATTTTTTCAGAGGTAGATGCAGAAAAAAATATATTCAGTTTGCAACCTGATGGAGGTCAGTATAGATGGACTAATAGAACAAGTCCCACACACAGCTAGAAGCCCAAATATTTTTTCAGAGGTAGATGCAGATAAAAATTATTTTTAATTTGCAACCTGATGGAGGTCAGTATAGATGGACTAATAGAGAAAGTCCCACACACTGCTAGAAGGCCAAATATTTTTTCAGAGCTAGATGCAGATAAAAATTATATTCAATTTGCAACCTGATGAAGGTCAGTATAGATGGACTAATAGAGAAAGTCCCACACACTGCTAGAAGGCCAAATATTTTTTCAGAGCTAGATGCAGATAAAAATTATATTCAATTTGCAACCTGATGGAGGTCAGTATAGATGGACTAATAGAACAAGTCCCACACACAGCTAGAAGCCCAAATATTTTTTCAGAGGTACTGTAGATGCAGATAAAAATTATTTTTAATTTGCAACCTGATGGAGGTCAGTATAGATGGACTAATAGAGAAAGTCCCACACACTGCTAGAAGGCCAAATATTTTTTCAGAGGTAGATGCAGAAAAAAATATATTCAGTTTGCAACCTGATGGAGGTCAGTATAGATGGACTAATAGAACAAGTCCCACACACAGCTAGAAGCCCAAATATTTTTTCAGAGGTAGATGCAGAAAAAAATATATTCAGTTTGCAACCTGATGGAGGTCAGTATAGATGGACTAATACAACAAGTCCCACACACAGCTAGAAGCCCAATATTTTTTCAGAGGTAGATGTAGAAAAAAATATATTCAGTTTGCAACCTGATGGAGGTCTGTATAGATGGATTAATAGAACAAGTCCCACACACAGCTAGAAGCCCAATATTTTTTCAGAGGTAGATGCAGAAAAAAATATATTCAGTTTGCAACCTGATGGAGGTCAGTATAGATGGACTAATACAACAAGTCCCACACACAGCTAGAAGCCCAATATTTTTTCAGAGCTAGATGCAGAAAAAAATTATATTCAGTTTGCAACCTGATGGAGGTCAGTATAGATGGACTAATAGAATGATGCTATGCCCAAAAGATTTTACTTCACTAGGTGCAGTAAAAAAATTGGTATTCTATACACAGGTGGTATATCTTGCAACACAGATAGGCTACTCCACTGACTAACAAACTCTGCAATAGGCCAAAAAGGATTAGCTTTGCTAGATTCAGCCAAATGCTGTGAAAAAAACTTGCACAGCACTGGCACAGACCTGCCTGGCAAAAACTGATAGGAACTGATGTAACCTAGTCCTGAAAAGGACTCCAATTACAATTAGTCTTTACTACCACAATCTATCTATTTAAGAGCACAGACCTGCCTGATAAAAGTCGTAGGAAATGCTGTAACCTAGTCCTTAGAAGGACTGCAATCACAACTATTCCCTACTCCCAAGCTATCTGTAGATTTGTGCGAAAATTGGCTTGAAATTAACAAGGTATAGCGCACACAGCAACAGCGGTGCCGTCTAACACGCAGCTGCAGCAGTGAGAAAATGGTGGCGACGGGGAAAATGGCTTGGTCTTATAGGGCAAGGACATGTGACATACACTGCCAATGACACATGCCCTTGCTTGTGTGAAAAAAAGCACTTCGCTCCGTGTGTGCGCTGCTGATAGGCTGACAGATTGCACCTCCCCACTGTAAATGCGGGAAAGAGAAAAAAAAAATGGAGATCTTCATTGTTCCTGCAGAGATCCATCCCCTGCCCCTCCCCCCACCCCGCTGTACACTCAAACTGCGTATTAACATTAATTTTCATCATTACTGAGAAAAAATCCAGTTATGATTTTGGTGCACGAACAGTTATCGAACATAACCTTGAACAGCCGAATTTTTCTCAAATTGTTCGTGTTTGCCGAACGGCTCGAACACCGCCCAAAACAGCCTGAATTTGAGATTGGCGAACAGTTCGAGTAGAACAACGCTCATCTCTAGACTTTAGTGAATTAAATAACCCTCCAGATGTCTGGATGAACATTATAGCTAGTAATGGTCAACCCGTACCTCACCAGGGTTACCGGGAGCCCACTATTCGGATTGGGGACATTAAACTCCAAACACAGGGTGTCATTGTAACTGATGTCGAGGATGAGGGTTTTTCTGTAATGGTTCTAGGCATGAATGTTCTTGGAAATTATTTTCCAGAAGTGTTGTCTGCCTTGCATGCCTCTCTCCCTACAGCTACATCTTCTGATCAGCAGACCATTCAGCATGCCATTCATGTGCTTGTCGCCCGGCAGAAGTTTTCAAATAGCAAGGGTGAAATTTGTCGTGTCCGCATCCGAGACACCCGACCGGTGATTCTACAGCCTAGTACAGAAACCATGATATGATGCCATGCCCGACCAGGTATTGAAAATCAAGATTATCAGGCAGTCCTCTAACCAATCCTGCTAGAAGGACAACCATCAGTGAAAGCTGCTCGCAGCTTTGTAACTTTCTCCAACAGAAGAGTGCCAGTTCAACTGATTAACTTAAGTGACGCACCTGTTAACCTTCACAAATTTCATCCAATAGCGTAGTTGTCTCAACTCTCACCAAAAGTCATCATCTCAAGTGAAGTAACTGCTAATCAACAAAGTTACTTCAGACCCCAGGTGGACTGAGCTGAATGTGGGAGATGCCACTACTCCAGTAGAAAGAATGAATAGAGTTCTGAACATTGCCAAACGTTATCATCCAGCATTCCGTAAGCATCCGTTGGATTTCGGTAAGACTACTCTGATTCAGCATTGAATCCTCACAGGTGATCATCCTCCCATCGAGGAGCGACATTGTCCCATCGTCAAGAAAATGCTTCAAGACATGAAAGAGGCTGATGTCATATGTGAAAGCCAAAGCCCTTGGGCTGCACTGCTGATCCTTGTAAAAAAAAAAGATGGCTCAATCCGTTTCTGCGTGGATTACCTCAAATTGAACAACATCACACACAAGGATGCCTACCCCTTGCCACAAACTGAAGAGTCCCTGACTGCTCTTAGATCTGCCTCCTACTTCTCTACTTTTGACTTAACCTGAGGATACTGGCAAGTTCCCATGGCGCTAGAAGACAGAGAGAAGACTGCCTTTATCTAGTGAAGGGCGAGCACTAAAATGCTTGGGTGCTCGATGCTCGGGTCGAGCAAATTGGAATGCTCGGGTGCTTGACCCGAGCAACAAGCCCAATGTAAGTCTTTGGGAAACTCGAGCATTTTTCAGGCAGCTCCCCCTGGCGGTCTGCAGAGGGCCTAAAAATTGCCCAAATCGATGAGAACAGTGCTCAAATGACATGGGAACAGCATGGGGAAGATCCCTGGAAGAATTTCTGACTCCCAGGTCACTGCTTTCAACAACGTTGTCAGAGGTATTATGCCACTTTTACGCATACACAATAAAACATACAAAAACTAAACCAAAATGGATTTTCCTGGGAAATATGTCAAGGAACATCCTTTCCAGGGTAATGACTTGTATATAAGGCAAAATAAATAACCAAAACCAAAATTACTCCTCCACACGTAGCGTTTTTGATGCGTTTTACACTTTTGCATTGCTTTCAACTGTGACAAATGCATTCACCGGTAGATGTTATTTTAACATTTTACAACCTTTTCTGGCCATGTGGTGTGTGAGACATGATCATACACATCCTGTTTCATTTATGAAGGAGGGACTCTGAAAGTCATAAAGCCTATTTTTATGGGGCCATCAGGCGGCCTTTACTATTCTTCAAGGGCCAGCAGACGGCCCTCACTATTGTTAGAGAGTCATCAGCCGGCTATGCTTTGTTGTTCCTATTACTAAACAGTGGGTCTCCTATACTGTCATTGCGTATGCAGTGAGTGGCAGGGCTGGCCAAAATTTGGACGCACCCCAATACCCCTTTGAAAATTTGGATGCACCCCAATACCCCTTTGAAGAGACTTAGAGGATGGCCTCCTGAAAACAATGTTCCATTATTAGGAAGTGGGTCTCCCATACTGTCTGCCTATGCAGTGAATGCAAGGGCTGACAAAAATTTGGACCTACTCCAATGCCCCTTTGAAGAGACGTAGAAGAGGGCCTCCTGAAAAAAAATGTTCCCATTATTAGGAAGTGTGTCTCCCATTGTGTTTGCCTATGCAGTGAATTCAAGGGTTGCCAAAAATTTGGAGGCACTCCAATGCCTCTTGGAAGAAACATGGAGGTCAGAGGGCCTCCTGAAAACAATGTTCCCATTATTAGGAAGTGGGTCTCCTATTGTGTGTGCCTATGCAGTGAATGCAAGGGTTGCCAAGAATATGGAGGCACTCCAATGCCCCTTGGAAGAGACATGGAGGTCAGAGGGCCTCCTGAAAACAATGTTCCCATTATTAGGAAGTGGGTCTCCTATTGTGTGTGCCTATGCAGTGAATGCAAGGGTTGGCAAGAATATGGAGGCACTCCAATGCCCCTTGGAAGAGACATGGAGGTCAGAGGGCCTCCTGAAAACAATGTTCCCATTATTAGGAAGTGGGTTTCCCATAGTGTTGGCCTATGAAGTGAATGCAAGGGCTGCCAAAAATTTGGAGGCACTCCAATGCCCCATGGAGGAGAAGCAGAGGGCCTCATGAAAAAATGTTCCCATTATTAGGAAGTGGGTCTCCTATAGTGTTGGTCTGTGCAGTGAATGCAAGGGCTGACAAAAATTGGGAGGCACTCCAATACACCTTGGAATAGACGTAGAGGAGGGCCTCAAAAGAAAATGTTCCCATTAGAAAGGAGCGGGTCTCCTATACTTGTAATGCCCATGCATTAAGTGTATGGGCTGACAAACATTTACCCCTGGGGGGTATACATGAACATACTGTATAAAAATTTTTTTTTACTGGCATCATAAACACCCTTTAAAAAAATTATGTGGGTGTTGCATCACGGACCACGGTCACCCTGGTGAAATGATGGTGGAGGATGAGGGTGAGGAGAAGGAGGAGGACAAGAGCAAATAGACAAAATCAGGAAGCGTATACCCATGTGTGGGTGTGAAAAGGTGCATGGGACTATACCTCCCAAAAAAGACACTGGATTTGAGTTTATGTTACGCTGCTATCATTAGGTGGTGTTGAGAAGTCTGGCCCAATCCAGCCCTTGTTCATTTTTATAAGAGTCAGGCTGTCAGCATTTTCAGTTGACAGGCGGATGCGCTTATCAGTTATAATTCCACAATCAGCACTAAAAACCCGCTCTGATAAAACGCTAGCGGCAGGGCAGGCCAGGACCTCCAAGGCATAGAGAGCCAGTTGATTGCACGTGTCAAGCTTGGATACCCAATAATTATAAGGTACAGAGGAATCACGGAGGACATTGGTACAGTCGGCAAGGTACTCCCTCAGCTTCTTCACAAACTTTGCACTCCTTGTGAGAGTACCCCGTGCCTCAGGGCCTGTGCAAAGGGAGGGGCTGAGAAAACTTTCCCAGAACTTTGACAGTGTTCCCCTGCCTCTGCTGGGTTGGAGTTGTGTCTCTCTCGGCTGTACGCCTTGGTTGTCCATCGAACTGTGACCTGTTACGCGAGAGTTTTCAGATGGGAATTTTTTTAATAGTTCCGCAACAAGGGCCTTCTGGTACTGCCCCATTTTTGTAGACCTGTCCACCTCAGGAATAAGAGATATAATGTTCTCCTTGTAGTGTGGGTCTAGAAGTATCACCAACCAGTAATGACTGTCACCCAAAATTTTGAGAACGCGAGGGTCACAGTAAAAGGCAACGTAACATAAAATCAGCCGTGCGTGCCAGACTGCTAACAGGCAAGACTTCTATGTCCTCAACAAGAAGACGACTGACCATGCTCTCCTCCTCCTCCCTGTCCTCAGGCCAACCATGCTGAACAGACGGTATGACAGTTGTGCAGGTAGTACCGTCTATAGTGCATGAAACTAGCTCCTGTTCTTCCTCTTATTCTTCCTCTTCCTCATTGTCACCCAATCCATGTTGGGATGAGATGAGGCTGGGCTGTATGTAATCACCCTGTATGGTTCCTTGCTCCATCTCATCGTGCTCCGCCTGCAATGCATCCTCTTTGATTGAGAGCAGAGAGCGTTTCAGAAGACAGAGAAGCGGGATGGTGACGTTAATTATGGCGTCATCGCCACTCACCATCTTGCTGGAGTCTTCAAATTTTTGAAGGATGGTACAGATGTCTGACATCCATGTCCACTCCTGAGGTCTTATGTGTGGAGTCTGAACTGAATAACTACGGCCTTGTTGTTGCTGGTAGTCCACAACGGCCCTCTTCTGCTCACAAATCCTTCCCAACATCTGCAGTGTAGAGTTCCAATGCGTGGGGACATCACACACCAGTCGGTGAACCGGAAGCTACAAATGCTGCTGAAGCACGGCAAGGGTGGAAGCTGTAGCTGACTTTCTAAAATTGGCACACAGGTGGTGTACTTTAACAAGCAGATCCGGAAGCTCCGGGTAGCTTTTGAGACACCGCTGAACCATGAGGTTAAGCACATAGGCCAAGCATGGTACATGTGTGAGTTTGCCTTGCCTCAGAGCCGCCACCATGTTCCGGCCATTGTCACACACTACCTTGCCTGGCTGTAGGTTCAGCGGTGTGAGCCACAGATCTGCCTGCTCTTTCAGAGCTGTCCACAACTCTTTAGCATTGTGCGGTTTGTCACCTAAGCATATTAGCTTCAACACAGCCTGTTGCTGCTTGGCTGAGGCAGTGCTACAGTGCGTTCAGTTTGTTACTGATGTGGTCATTTCGGAGATGGAGGCTGAAGAGAAGGAGGATGAGTTGCAGGAGCTGTAGACTGTGGGGGCAAACCTGATTGACCTAGGGCCCGCAATCCTCGGCATCGGGAGGATGTGTTCCGTTCCAAGGTCCGAATGGGTCCCGGCTTCCACTGTGTTAACCCAGTGTGCCGTCAGCGAGATATACCATCCCTGCCCACAAGCACTTGTCCACGTGTCCATGGTTAGGTGGACCTTCCCTGTAACCGCATTGTTGAGGGCATGACTAATGTTGTGGGACACGTGCTTGTGTAATGCAGGGATGGCACATCGGGAAAAATAGTGGTGACCGAGTACCGAGGGACAGCCGCTGCCATCAGGTTGTGGAAAGCTTCGGTCTCTACGAGCCTAAAAGGCAACATTTCGAGCGCAAGCAGTCGCAAAATGTAGGAATTTAGTAGTGTGGCCTGTTGGGCGTTGGCTGCGTATTTGCGCTTGCGTTCCATGGACTGGGGTATGGAAAACTGAACGCTGCGCTGGGACAAGAACATGGACGTGCTTGCTGATGGTGCTAGTTGAGAGTGTTCAACGACAGGTGAAGGGCGAGAGGTGACGCGCCCCTGGGCCTGCTGTGTCGCGCAGCGTCTCGCGCATGGGGGCTTACCCGGAACCGGATCAGATGAGGGTTGTAGTCTCCGAGTGGCGGGGACCCGGTCCGTGCCCAGGGAGTCAACTCAGTGTGTGGCAGTCTTGATAGATGTTATTTGAGTGTCTACTACGCCACCCGTTTATTTGCAGCTATGGAGCTGCCGCTGCAGGGCAGACCGCTGAGGCCGATGTAGAATTGTGCAGCGTGATAGTATAACCCCCAACGGGAGGGGTATGGCCTCAGGGCAGCCGACGTGGAAGATGAGGGTAGCAGGAACCACTCAGAGACGGTGCGGTGTAATTCAGGGTCTTTACTGGTAACAACGATAGACCCTCCCGGAGTACTTGCTAGCGAACGGGGCCTGGTCAGTCCTTGAGCAGATGGGATCTCCCCTGGCCAGGCGGAGTTGTAGGCCTCCCAAACTGACTGTACTCTTCTGGCTACCTTGCTAGAAGCGGATATAAGTAGCCCACGTCCCTGAGTGTACCGTGTGGTGCTCACCCGTATGGCCGGTGACTCGGGGCCTTCTAATGGCTTCCGCTCCACGATGGCGGCGCTGGTCCCACACGTGTGACCGTGCCTTCGGGTTTCTGGGCCTGAGGACCTGAAATCCCCTGCCGGTCGGCTTCTGCTGCTGGGTAAGAGTTAGTCCCCACAGCCTCGGACGCCGGGATCCGGTAAGAAAGCTTCTCAGTCAGGGCGAGCTCTGCAGCTGCCAGCCCCTGACTTGTAGTAGTATTGCTCCCACTGAGCTTCTGCTGTTTCTTCCTGTGACTGTTTCTTGTCTCTACTCTCCTTGACTGACTAACCCTGCTTCAGCCCCGGGTTTTTATAGGGGAAGGTCTTCCCCTCCCAAGACTGGGCAGGAGGTGTGGCATGCACAGGATCCCTGACCAAAGGACCTCCCACCTGCTCTCAGACATAACATTACATTACTGTGGAAACCAGACCCCTGGGGTGCCACATTCCCCCCTAGTAAAATTTAGTACTCCGGGACTAAACACATTTTTGTAAACATAACAGAGTACAACCAAAACATTATAATAAAGAGACACATAACAATGGTCACGGCGTGTCCGCAACCGGGTGCAGTCTTTGAGGGAAAGCAAGGTGTCCATTTCACCAAAACAGGGAGACGTAACCAGGTAGGGGTCTGTCCTACCCCGAGTCCTTAACAGTCTCTAGTCCATCCTGGGTTACGCTCCAACTATGTACAAGGGATTCCCGGTAAATCCACCAAGGACTCCTACAAATAACTAGAAACACAAAATTATACACAAGCAACAATACACAGGTAAACATAAATAAAACAATTTATACACTTCAAATCCTCCAACGTGCGGGTAACTGGCCTCTAGTGGCCCTAGTGGACCTACGGAGCTGACTGTCTAGCCCTGAACTACAGGGTGTAGGAGCTGTCAAGGGTAAACTGGGCAGCTGTCTACCGGCTCTTTGGCTCACTAGGGATATGGCAGGCTCACTGCAAGCAGAGGGTTGATCCTCCTGGTCTGCTGGTGTGGGGTCTTCTGCCTCCTGGACCGGCTGTTCTTCCAGCTCTACCTGTTGCTCCGTAGGTGCTTGGGATGCTGGTTGGAGGAAGGTGAGTACGGGTACCACAACTGCACCATTGACTTGAGTCCAAGACCGAGGGAAGTCCCCGAGCACAGTACTAACCATATCTTCCCTTTCCTCTACGGGTCGATGGTCTTCTTGTTCCTCTTCAGGGTTCCTCAGTTGTTCGGGACACTTCTTCAGGTGGTCCCGGGATACAATGGCTGTAGTTTCCCCTCCGTCTTTACTGATGGTACAAACCTTCGGGTTCTCGTGGCTTGAGGGCAGTACGGTGTACGGGTCCTTCTCCCACTGGTCGTCCAACTTGTGGAGCCGTCTCTTCCTCTTCAAGACCTGCTCCCCGGGTACCAGGGGAACAGCGGGAGCATACTGGTTGTAAGTTTTCTCTTGTCTTTCCCTAGCCTGACAGAGACTTCGCTCCACGCTCTCCTGTACTCTCCGGTACTGCTGCTGCCTCTCTGTGTCCCAGTCTGTTTCTGGTGAAGTGTCCTCGGGTGTCAGGACTCCCATTTCCAGGTCAACAGGTAACTTACCAGGTCTTGCCCTCATTAGGTAAGCCGGGGTACAGTTGGTGGAACCTACCGGGATGTGGTTGTATAGGTCCACCAGATCGGGCAGCTTCTCAGGCCACAGACTGCGTTCTTCCAGGGGCAACGTTTTCAGAAGATCCATTGCCACCTGGTTCATTTTCTCACAAAGTCCATTAGTTTGCGGATGATAGGGTGTCGTCCTTATCTTCCGGCAGCCATACAGAGTGCAGAATTCTTGGAAGACCTCCGCTTCAAAGGCAGGTCCCTGGTCTGTCAACACTTGGTCCGGGTACCCGTGTGGACGGCAGAAATGCTGCTGGAAGGCTCTCGCTGCTGTTCGAGCTGTTAAGTCCTTGACGGGGACGACAACCAAGAACCGGGAGTAGTGATCCACGATGGTTAGTGCGTAGACGTAGCCACTTCTGCTTGGGGTCAGTTTTACATGATCCAAGGCTACCAGTTCCAACGACTGCCGGGTGACGATGGACTGCAGGGAAGTCTTCTGGCTGGCACGATCCTTCCTTCTTAGGTTGCACGGGCCACAGTCTCTGCACCACTTCTCAATGGTTCCCCTCATGCCTACCCAGTGGAATCGCTCGCGCAGCAGGAACTCCAGCTTCTTCCACCCGAAGTGTCCAGCTCCGTCGTGGTATGCCTCCATCACCATGGCTGCGTCTCTTCGTGGCACCACTACTTGCCAGAGTAGTTCATGCGTCCGGGAGTTAACCAATCTGCGGCACAACTTCCCCTTGTAAAGGAACAGTCGACTCCTCTCTGCCCATAGTTGTTTGGCTTCCTCCGGAGCGTCTGGTTCAAGGCAAGCCTCCGGGCGAGTCAGCATCTCCTTCACCAGTCGGACGGCAGGGTCGCTGTCTTGCGTTTCCGCCCAGTTGTAGTGAGGTAAGGGGTTCAACGTAGCAGCCTGCTTACTCCTTACCCGGTGGGAGTACTGGATAGTCCCATGACGGTGGAACGCAGGGAGTTCAACTTCTTCCAGTCCCTCCGGATCTTCTCCTTCGTCCGGCAGGTTGGGCATCCTGGACAGGGCGTCCGCGTTGGTATTGGAGCGTCCGGCCCGGTATTTGATTGTGAACTCGTAGTTGGACAGACGGGCCATCCACCTCTGCTCCAGGGCACCGAGTCTTGCCGTGTCCAGGTGTGTCAACGGGTTGTTATCCGTGTACACGGTGAACCGGGAAGAAGCGAGGTAATACTTAAAGCGCTCGGTGACTGCCCATACTACGGCCAGGAACTCTAGCTTAAATGAGCTGTAATTCTCGGGATTCCTTTCGGTGGGTCGCAGCTTCCGGCTGGCGTAGGCGATTACTCGTTCCTTCCCCTGCTGGATCTGGGACAGTACGGCTCCTAGCCCGATGTTACTGGCGTCGGTGTAGAGGATAAAGGGCTGGCTATAATCCGGGTACGCCAGGATTTCGTCCCCCGTGAGGGCCATCTTCAGCTGGCGGAAGGACTCTTCTTCCAGCTCCTCCCATTTGAAGGGCGGCTTCTGGTTCTTGGCCTTCCGGGACTGGCCTATCAGGAGGTCCTGCATAGGTGCTGCCTTTTTGGTGAAACCGGGAATAAACCTTCGGTAGTAGCCTACCAACCCGAGGAACTGCCGCACTTCTTTTACGCTGGAGGGGCTTGGCCATTCCTTAATTGCGGTGATCTTATCAGGGTCGGGAACCACGCCGTCAGCGCTCACCACGTGTCCCAGGTACTGCACCTTTGGTTTCAGGAGGTGACACTTGGAGGGTTTCACCTTTAGGCCGTAACTCGCCAGAGCTTCGAACACTTCCGCCAGGTGTTTCAGGTGGTCCTCATACGTCTTGGAATATACGATGACATCGTCCAGGTACAACAGGACCGTCTCGAAGTTTCTGTGGCCCAGACAACACTCCATTAGTCGTTGGAAGGTTCCTGGTGCGTTGCAGAGTCCAAACGGCATGCAGGTGAACTCGCTAAGTCCCATCGGGGTGGTGAATGCGGTCTTCTCCCGGTCCGCCTCTGCTACAGGAACCTGCCAGTACCCGCTAGTGAGATCCAAGGTAGAGAAGAAGTTAGCAGATCTTAAAGCAGCCAATGACTCCTCTATCCTTGGTAAGGGGTACGCATCCTTGTGTGTGATACGGTTGATTTTCCGGTAATCTACACACATCCTCATGGTGTTGTCTTTTTTTCTGACTAAGACTAGTGGAGCTGCCCAGGGGCTACAGCTATCCCTGATCACCCCAGCCTCCTTCATGTCTCTAAGCATCCCCTTGGCGTGTTGGTAGTGTGCAGGGGGTACGGGTCGATACCTCTCTTTTATGGGAGGATGGTCTCCCAAACTGACTGTACTCTTCTGGCTACCTTGCTAGAAGCGGATATAAGTAGCCCACGTCCCTGAGTGTACCGTGTGGTGCTCACCCGTATGGCCGGTGACTCGGGGCCTTCTAATGGCTTCCGCTCCACGATGGCGGCGCTGGTCCCACGCGTGTGACCGTGCCTTCGGGTTTCTGGGCCTGAGGACCTGAAATCCCCTGCCGGTCGGCTTCTGCTGCTGGGTAAGAGTTAGTCCCCACAGCCTCGGACGCCGGGTCCGGTAAGAAAGCTTCTCAGTCAGGGCGAGCTCTGCAGCTGCCAGCCCCTGACTTGTAGTAGTATTGCTCCCACTGAGCTTCTGCTGTTTCTTCCTGTGACTGTTTCTTGTCTCTACTCTCCTTGACTGACTAACCCTGCTTCAGCCCCGGGTTTTTATAGGGGAAGGTCTTCCCCTCCCAAGACTGGGCAGGAGGTGTGGCATGCACAGGATCCCTGACCAAAGGACCTCCCACCTGCTCTCAGACATAACATTACATTACTGTGGAAACCAGACCCCTGGGGTGCCACAGAGTCATCTTGGCATGAGCCATGGACAGAGGATTGGCGTGCACGCACAACAGGGGAACAAACAGTGGTGTCACCCGCGGACACTGGGGTTCGGGTGCTTTGCTGCCATCTGCCTGATCATGCTGGTGGTGGTCAGGCTGCTAGTTTTGCTACCCCTGCTAATGCTGGTCTGGCAGGTGGTCAAATGGCCTTTTTGGGGTTATCGGCGGAGTCTTTAAAAAACAACCAAATTCGGGAAGACCTAACAGTTGTACTGGCAACTTCTGTCGTGTTGGTGTTATCGGGAACGGTTGCCCGCCT
This sequence comes from Phyllobates terribilis, assembly GCF_046119375.1. Lineage (NCBI taxonomy): Eukaryota > Metazoa > Chordata > Amphibia > Anura > Dendrobatidae > Phyllobates > Phyllobates terribilis. The sequence goes on from NW_027362767.1 coordinate 382,143,911, forward strand.
TCTTTCTGTGGCCACCACAATGCTTCTTCCTGCCTGTTGTGGTGCTCTTCCTCCCTCCCCGTGTGCTGCTGTCCTCGCTCTGCATGTCCTCCTGCCAGGTTGGGTCAGTTACTATATCATCCACCACCTCGTCTTCCACTTCCGCACCCTGGTCCTCCTCCTGACTTTCTGGCAATTGTGTCTCATTATCGCTCACCTCTTGTGACACTTTCCCACCGTCGCCTTCATATGACTGTGGCTGCTCAAATATTTTGGCATCACTAAATGCGATTTCCTCTTGCCCCGCATCAAGTGGAACAGGCGAGAGGCCTGAATCTATAAATGGAAAAGTGAACAGCTCTTCGGAGTGTCCAAGTGTGGGATAAGTTGTCTCTGGGCACTCAGCAAGGTGGTAGGAAGGAGGATCAGGGTGAGGAATATGCAGTCCAGACTCATGTCTACTGAGACTTGACCGTGTGGAAGACAGGGTGGTGGCGGTGGCTAAGTGACTGGAAGCATTATCTGTTATCCAGCCAATAACCTTTTCACACTGCTCTGTGTTCAATAGCGGTGTTCTGCGGTCCCCTATTAATTGGGACAGGAAGGTCGAGCGAGAAGATGTGGGTGTTTGTTGTGGCACAATTTCAGCTTGCCCACAGCCTTGGCCTCTGCATATGCCATCACCATCACTTCCAGTTCCCCATCCCTTACCACGTGCCTTGCCCATTTTAAATGGAGGACAATACGCTCACTTCCAATGGCTGAATTTGGAGCGAACTTACTTGTGATCTCTGTGACGGACAAACCACACTTTTAAATAGCTGGCCTGTAGGTAACTATCTTTAACAGTGCCGACTTCGTGTCAATAAGTTCACTGACACACTGCAACAAAATTTCAATGGAGGCCAGAAATGGCAATATTTTCAGCGCAATTATATGTTATCCGTGTGACGGACAAACCACAGTTTTAAATAGCTGGCCTGAAGGTAACTATTTTTAACAGCGCCGACCTCGTGTCAATAAGTTCACTGACACACTGCAACAAAATTTCAATGGAGGCCAGAAATGGCAATATTTTTTGAGTGCAATTATATGTGATCCATGTGACGGACAAACCACAGTTTTAAATAGCTGGATTTTTAGCGTTGTAATATTGAAAGGACCTGGCTGTATTCTGCAGTGCCAACAAGCAAATGGCGCAGAAAAGCGGTGTTCTCTGGAATGATTTTTAAGCACATAATCAGGATTAAGATAAAAAAAAATTATTCCTTGCCCCTGATGCCTGGGCCTATTTCTACACATATCTGTAAAAGCACCAGTAGACAAATCTGGAATGGACCCTCTTGCTAGGTGCATTGCAGTCTGCTATATACCCTGCCTGCCTAGCACTGATATCTCTGCAGCTGGATTAGTCCTCAGAAGGACTGTTAGTTGAGATGGATTTGTGTCTCTAATATAGTCTGGTATACCGACACTAAATAGAAACAAGCAAATGTCTCCCTAGCTCAGCACCAGCTATGCCTACACTGTCTGATTACGGAGTGACTGTGACGAGCATGGCGACTCCAGGTCTGATATAGACCTGATGATGCTGTGTGGCCAGCCAATCACTGTAATGCCACAACCAACATGGCTGCGGCATTACAGTATGTGGCAGACAATTCCTGCATGTGGATTGGTGTTCTAAAGAGTGCCAAACATGCAGGGAGGGGACCCGAGCTCCCGTCAAGCAAACCTGGAAATACTCGGCGAGCGCCGAGCATCTCTAGCAGTAAGATGCTCGGGCGAGCACAGAGCAGTAGCGAGCATGCTCGCTCATCACTACCTTTACCACATCAATGGAGCTTTTTTTCATTTAGCTTTATGCCTTTCGGGCTTTGCAATGCCCCTGCTACATTCCAATGGCTAATAGAGAGTGTCCTCCTTTACCTTGATGATGTTATTGTCTATCCCTGGACATATGAAGACCACATTCACCATCTGTCTGAAGTCTTCAAGGTACTAAGCCAATATGGCCTCAAAATCAAACCCTCCAAATGCCACTTGCTAAAACCATGAGTCAACTACCTTGGACATGTGGTAAGCATGGAAAGGGTACAACCTGACCACAACAAAATTGCTGCAGTTCAAAACTGGAGAACTCCCACTACCGTCAAAGAAGTCCGAAGCTTTTTGGGATTTGCAGACTACTATCGCCACTTTATTCCTCACTTTACTCAAGTGTCTAAACCACTTACTGAGTTGCTACGGGGATGTCCCAAAGACAACAACTGAAGGCTTCCAGTAGACTGGACAAATTGTCAAGAACAAGCATTCCAAACACTGAAAGTCCTTCTTACCCAGCCACCTATCCTGGCCTATCCTGATTACACTCAGACATTCCTTTTGTATATACAGTACAGACCAAAAGTTTGGACACACCTTCTCATTTAAAGATTTTTCTGTATTTTCATGACTTTGAAAATTGTACATTCACACTGAAGGCATCAAAACTATGAATTAACACATGTGGAATTATATACTTAACAAAAAAGTGTGAAACAACTGAAAATATGTCTTATATTCTAGGTTCTTCAAAGTAGCCACCTTTTGCTTTGATGACTGCTTTGCACACTCTTGGCATTCTCTTGATGAGCTTCAAGAGGTAGTCACCGGAAATGGTTTTCACTTCACAGGTGTGCCCTGTCAGGTTTAATAAGTGGGATTTCTTGCCTTATAAATGGGGTTGGGACCATCAGTTGTGTTGTGCAGAAGTCTGGTGGATACACAGCTGATAGTCCTACTGAATAGACTGTTAGAATTTGTATTATGGCAAGAAAAAAGCAGCTAAGTAAAGAAAAACGAGTGGCCATCATTACTTTAAGAAATGAAGGTCAGTCAGTCCGAAAAATTGGGCAAACTTTGAATGTGTCCCCAAGTGCAGTTGCAAAAACCATCTTGCGCTACTAAGAAACTGGCTCACATGAGGACCGCCCCAGGAAAGGAAGACCAAGAGTCACCTCTGCTTCTGAGGATAAGTTTATCCGAGTCACCAGCCTCAGAAATCGCAGGTTAACAGCAGCTCAGTGTAGAGACCAGGTCAATGCCACACAGAGTTCTAGCAGCAGACACATCTCTACAACAACTGTTAAGAGGAGACTTTGTGCAGCAGGCCTTCATGGTAAAATAGCTGCTAGGAAACCACTGCTAAGGACAGGCAACAAGCAGAAGAGACTTGTTTGGGCTAAAGAACACAAGGAATGGACATTAGACCAGTGGAAATCTGTGCTTTGGTCTGATGAGTCCAAATTTGAGATCTTTGGTTCCAACCACCGTGTCTTTGTGCGACGCAGAAAAGGTGAACGGATGGACTCTACATGCCATGTTCCCACCGTGAAGCATGGAGGAGGAGGTGTGATGGTGTGGGGGTGCTTTGCTGGTGACACTGTTGGGGATTTATTCAAAATTGAAGGCATACTGAACCAGCATGGCTACCACAGTATCTTGCAGCGGCATGCTATTCCACCCGGTTTGCGTTTAGTTGGACCATCATTTATTTTTCAACAGGACAATGACCCCAAACACACCTCCAGGCTGTGTAAGGGCTATTTGACCAAGAAGGAGAGTGATGGGGTGCTACGCCAGATGACCTGGCCTCCAAAGTCACCAGACCTGAACCCAATCGAGATGGTTTGGGTTGAGCTGGACCGCACAGTGAAGGCAAAAGGGCCAACAAGTGCTAAGCATCTCTGGGAACTCCTTCAAGATTGTGGGAAGACCATTTCCAGTGACTACCTCTTGAAGCTCATCAAGAGAATGCCAAGAGTGTGCAAAGCAGTTATCAAAGCAAAAAGTGGCTACTTTGAAGAACCTAGAATATAAGACATATTTTCAGTTGTTTCACACTTTTTTGTTAAGTATATAATTCCACATGTGTTAATTCCTAGTTTTGATGCCTTCAGTGTGAATGTACAATTTTAAAAGTCATGAAAATACAGAAAAATCTTTAAATGAGAAGATGTGTCCAAACTTTTGGTCTGTACTGTAGATGCTAGCCTCCAAGGGCTAGGTGCTGTTTAGTCCCAGGTCCAGGACAACAAGGAGCATGTGATTGCTTACGCCAGCTGCAGCCTCAGAGGAACTGAGAAGAATGACAGCAACTACAGTTCAGTCAAGGTTGAACTGCTTGCACTTGTCTGGGCTGTTACAGAAAAATTCAAGGATTACCTGTCTGCCACGCCCTTTACTGTCTACACAGACAATAATCCACTAGCGCACCTGGAAACTGCCCGGTTAGGAGCCATGAAATAACGGTGGGCTTCACACCTAGCGAACTACAAATTCACAGTCAAATACCGCAGTGACAAATCAAATGTCAATGCCGATGCGTTGTCCCGGCTGCCTGTTGGAGAAGAACCACCCCAAGATGACATCTTGGAAGAGGTAGAAATGCCTCCTTTCTACTCAAGGTTTGCCCAACAGAGTGCCATCACTGCCTCTGCTGAAAAGGGAGAATCTCATTCCAAGCCACCTGCTGAACCTCTTCAAGAACCTTCCCTGTGGAAGAAATTACAAGAAGAGAGCAGAGTCCTGGGAGAACTCCATGACTTCCTTACTACTGGAAGAGTTCCAACCCGGCTTTGACAAGCTCATCCTGATGTGGAACTTACCCGCCTCTGGAGACAGAGAAAATTCCTATTTGTCCAGAAAGGGCTAATAATGAGAAACACTTTGGACCATGGCTCAGGAGACAGAATTCACCACATACTCGTTCCCCGGAGAGATGCATGGGTCATCCTTGAAGCCTATCATGATCGCTGTGGCCATTTCAGTGAAAACTGAAGCTACCATCTGCCGAAGGTTCTACTGGGTCAGTATGAGAGGAGACATTGAAAGTTGGTGCCGAGAATGTCCGGCATGTAACATCACAAAAGATGGATGCAGATATCAAAAAGCACCCTTACACCCTATCAAGTCACAAAAACCAGGAGAAATTGTTGCTCTTGATCATGTGAAATTGGGCCCAACTCGCTCTGGCTATATATATGCCCTCACAATGGTGGACCATTACACAAAGCTTGTCGCTATTGCTCCTATCAAAGATCTTACAGCTAAAACTGCAGCTGAAGTCTTCTATACCGAGTTTATCCAACACTATGGGTGTCCAAACGACATCCTCACTGATCGTGGACCTGCCTTTGAATTCCAACTTTTCCACGAGCTGTGCAAGTACCGAGATTGCAAGAAACTGCGTACCACTGCTTACCATCCACAAGGTAATGGACTATGTGAAAGTATAAACCAAGTCACCATCAGTATGCTGCACACTGCTTCTGCCACCAAAGGAACTGAGTGGCCTGAGATTCTGAAATATCTTTTCCACATCTACAATAACACCACCCATTGCTCAACTGGACATACTCCATTTTATCTGATGTTCTGCCGACAAGGCCAATTGCCTTCAGACTTGGCCCTAGGTGTACAAGTACCTGACACCATTAATCCTTTTCCACAAAGGGACTGGGTGATTGAACACCGCAGACGCATGGCGGAAGCCAAGGAAATTGTTGATTCTCGCATGGAAGAAACACAAAGAAGACAACAAGAAGACTATAATCAAAATGCCCATGCCAAACCCCTACAAATTGGCGATGGAGTCAGGCTCTGAAACAACCATCGGACTGGAAAATTGGATCCACTTTGGGAAGTTGAACCCTGCACAATAACTGCTATTCCATTTCCATCGTCTGATGTGTACGAGATATCCAAAATTGGTTGGAAACCCCAGATGGTACACATAAACCGCCTAAAACTGTGTCTCAAGGAAGAACTCCTGAAAGAGTCACCACTACCCAAATCAACTTTGATTGGAACACAGAATCTTCCAGATTCATCAGAAAGACTGCCGAGCCTCGCTGAACTTATCTTCGCTCCACAATTTGCGTTTCCTGGCTATTGTCAGTTCACTCCTACCTCTACAGAGAATACTTTTCTTCCACCTGAAGAAACCACAGAACCTGAACTAATCTCCAGCTAATGAACAGTACCTTTGAGGTGCTCTGAGTGGAGTACCAAAAGTATCCTACCTGCTTGGTAAAAGTCTCAAGGATGCAGACAGCAGTGACAATGGGCAACAGCGGACTGGTGGCATGCGAGGGCATGGTGCGGCCCATGGCCCACTGTTTCAGCCTTGTGGGCTGGAGTGGAAGAGACAGATGGTCAGGTGTGTCCTGCGGACTGCAGTTTTCCCAAGTCTACTTTAACGCATCACTTCAGCAGATTGTTTTTATAGTTTACTTTTTCCTCCCCTCAAGATTACAGTTGACCCAACTGCAAACTATGACTTATCCAAGGGATTGAGCAATTCTTCTGTTAATTCAAGTTATCTATTATCATTAGGTCATAGAATTTCACCTTAAAGCTAATCTTTAGTCACATATTAAATGTAAGTCTTCTCCAATCTAGTTCTCCTTACCAGCTTTTTTTGAGAACCTTAAGGTGGTCTTCAGAGGTCACAGTACCATTATAAGGACTAAAAAAACTCTTATCAGTTCCTACATCCTCTAGTTCTGATTTGTTTATAGCAATGTAGTTATACCATTGCTCACTGAAATTTTGTGCAGGGCACTTTGGCAGGAGACATTGGATAATGGGGAGTCTTCATTTTTGACTAGTGATGAATATCTCAAATACCTCATTGGATGTAAATGGTGCTCAGAGTTGGATTGGTGCACTGGACTACTGCAGGACTTCCAGTGGAGTGATCGTAACAAACTTATGAGCCACAGAAAGTCAAATTTTTGGTTAATTACTTATTATCACTTAGTTAATTTTTACACCAGACCTAATTTTGCTATCAGAAAGGACTGAGTCAATCAAAACGATTCACCAAAATTTGTCTTTTTCAGGAGGTAATTTGTTTCCCTTTCTGACAGTGGGGATTGAAATGTCTAGAATTTTGTGTTTATTCTGGGAAAATACACTAAGACTTTCAAAATATTTTCCTTTTGCAGGCCAGATAATCCCAAGTCTGACACTGATCATATTCTTTTACTAATAGTATATGACAGAGGAATGACTGACCTTTGCCTAACTTCAAGCACACAGTGTCATGGGGGCCTGCAAGCATGCCTGCGCTCGGCAGTGTCTATGAAGGATGGCATGCTGGATGGCAGCGCTCAGCTGCTGAGCGCAGGAGAATTTTCCCACGCTGTCAGTGACGTGCTTGAGGTGAGCCGAGTTCATTGGACATGACCTCGGCTCATCTGGATGCCGTCACAGCCAGACACTGAGGAGCGCAAGCATGCCTGCGCTTCTCAGTGTCTGTGGCATGGCAAGCTGGATGGCAGCTTTCAGCTGCATTCCAGCCTGTCATGTGAATGTAGTAGAGCTGGAGCCGTCGTGGGAACCATGGAAAGGTAAGGATGAAGTTGCTTTATTATTTTACTTTTTTTGCAGAAGACATTGGCTTCAGCTGGAATGGGCGTGATCGTAAGTATGGTTTAATTGAGAACAATAAAGAATTGTGTGTTTATTTCAATTAAAGGACTTTATTCTGGGTGTTTGTGTTTTTTTTTTAACTTTGACTATGGGGTTAGTAAAGGGGGTGTCTTATAGACGCCTCTCCATTACTAACCTGGGCTTGATGTCAGCTGGCATTATAAGCTGACATCAACCCCAGCCCTATTACCCCATTGCCAATGCTACAGGGCAGTGGGAAGAGCGAGGCTAAGTGCCAGAATTGGCGCATCCTATGGATGCGCCATTTCTGGGGCGGCTGACGGCTGGTGTTTCTAGCCTGGGAGGGGGGCCAATATTCATGGCACCCTTCCTGGGCTATTAATATCAGCCCCCAGCTGTCTGCCTAGCCTCTGCTAGCTATTAAAATAGCGGAGACCCCACGTCATTTTTTGGGGGGGTCCCCCATTTTAATAGCTAGTAAAGGCTAGGTATTCAGCTGGGGGCTGATATTAGTAGCCTGGGAAGCTCCGTGGGTATTACCCCCTTCCCAGGCTTCAAACATCTGCCCCAGCCGTCTGCTTAACCTCCGCTAGAGACTAAAATTACGGGGAACTACAAGCCAATTTTTTTTTTAATAAATCCTTTATTTTAACACTAAATGACAAGTAGAGTAATCAACACTATCACTGTACTTCTTATATATGTGACTGACATGTTTCTATGTATCTAATCTATGTGTGATGCTCTATTCTTTCTATTCTAAATTGTCGGGTACCGATGCTGAATTGCCGGCCGGCTTTCTTAAAGAGACGGTACATGAAAACACTATTATTTTTTTTTAATAAATCCTTTAACACTAAATGACAAGTACAGTAAGCTGAGCGCTGCCATCCAGCTTGTCATCCTTCAGAGACACTGCAGAGCGCAGGCATTATGGGAACTTCCGATTCCGGTATTCGATATTCTAAAAGTATCGGAACTCAGTATCGGAACTCCGATACCGCGAATATCGGTCGATACCCGATATTTCAGTATCGGAATGCTCTACTCATAACATATTATCAATTTACCTGAATATAAGGAAAGGGTCTTTGGAAGCTCAACAATAAAACCTAGCGCCATCAGCTGCTCTTCTTTGCCCCCAACTGCATATTAACGGCTTGGGTAACTCCTGCTAAATGGTGCATCATAAATTGTCCCTCTTGGTCTAGTAGGGACCCTGAATATTTTATCACCACTTACTGGTGATAAACGGGTCCATCTTTCCCTCTACTATATCGCTAATTGATTTTGCAAAGACCCGTTCCCGCCCGCTGCCATGACATAATGCTTAACCTCACATCAAGCATCTTCCCTCTGACTGTCTTCCTTTATGGCCCTGATAAAGGTCATCCTGACCAAAATCTTGGCCTGTTTTCTTGTGCAGATTTTCTGCTGCATTAAATAAAGTCTGTTTGTTTTCACCCTCACATTTTCAGTTCTGTGGAATTATATGGTATTTATATGCTGTTTTCTACCACGTAGCACTGATTACTCTATTGAACTGCTGAGTGCCCACCATATTATTTTTATAATGCTTGACAAAAACAATACCCGAATCTCAACTTTTAAACCTCCTGTACCTCTAGCATTCCTCCAACCTTAAGCGACTGAGAGTGGGATGCTCATCCACTAATGGACTGTCCTCGCACTGCCCAGGCAACCATTTTTACCCATCTCCTTCAACCAATCAGGTAGGACCACTTAATTTCCCCACTTTCCCAATATACACCCATTTTTCTGAATGGGCCCTGCATACTTCGGCCTAAAACGCCATCTTAGGATACATATTAGGTTATCCCATGACCTAATATCCCACCCAAATATCAAGGCCCTGGCATACATTCTAGTAATGTGAGTTACCCTTTTAGCCCTTTTGGTCGCAGTATGGACCCTACTTTTCTATCAGTTTCCATTGCTAAACTTTTCAGGGGAAAACACTTCAGTTCACTACCCCAACCCTATATTTAAATACCCTGGTCAACGAAAAGTAACTTCTTGGCAGTCAGCATCGACGGCACATGCCCAGTAGACTCCTCAACATTCTTATTCTTTTTCCTTTGTCTATATTTCCCTTTTTCCCTCATCTGTAGTCTTACAAATAGTTTACATGACAAAGCTATAAAAAAAAGTATGCAGTTTATAGTGATTTTATAGCTTTAATATTGCTTGAGGACTTCACACCATCTGGTCTTCTCTGCAATTCACAAGCACGTTTTATTTCCATTGTGCTTCCATTAAAATAAGTTACTATTAGACGCTTGCACTATGTCTTGCAGGTATTGTTTGTGCTCTGAACCACCTTCATTATTTCTCTTAATTTTTACTCTTACATTCATTATGGAGATAATGTAAACAATTTGTAGTTTTTGTCTTTGGCGAGTTCCTGCTGTTCTTCTCTCGGAAGTGAAGATGAGATGTCTCTGCTTGAACTACTAAGTGGTAGTTATACAAGATTTCATTCTTTCGTCATTTCTCCTCTGTGCCAGATGCGCAGCACAGTTGGTGGTAGTATCTACACATGGGAATACTAGACATTCATATATTTTTTAGATAATTTTAAGTTATATACTGCATTTGAGGGTCAGTTTTTTACTTGGACTTTTTAAAGAGGACATATGGGATTTTAAAATTTATGACCAAATTTTTAAGCCATCTGCATTAAATCAGGGTGGTCCAATTCTCCGATTTGGAACCTATGCTGATCAGCTATTTAAATAGGACTATGGAGAACCAGCGAATGCAGCAACCCTTCATTGTTTACCTGGTACAGTAAATAAAGTAAAAAATAAGAGATATCTCTTTTTTCGGCACCTTATCCAGTGAAGTAAATCTTCAAAGTTGTTTATGGGAAAATCTTTAATAAAGATGGAAGGATGTACAATGTATTTTTGGAATGAACTTCTCCCCTTATCAGATATAAAAAAGGCAACAAAAAAAACAAAATAAAGCCTTACGAGTGTTATGGTAAATATTTATACTTTGCTTTATTATTTTAGACAAATCATATATCTTTGATCATTTTGTATTTTAATATTAGCTTTATAAGTGTTATTCATAAAAGCAGGGTGTTGTCTCTGATATAGAGATGTATTAAAGCCTTCCTTTGTTTCTGAACGTATAGTAAACTAGTTATAACTAGCCTCCTAAGGAATGCAGCAGAAAACATAGTTTACGACTTTGTTTTTACCAACTTATCTTCCTTTTTAGGTAACGTAATGTAAGCCACTCCCACTTTCCTTGTCTTTGTGGTTTGTAATAAAAACTAACACTCAACTACTTCTGTACTGAAATTTACTTTTTGGACACCATCATCAAGCTACAGAACAATGAAATAGAGACATCCTTGTACCGGAAGCCAATTGACTGTCCAACATATTTTAAATGGGACAGTTTCGATCCGAAACACATAAAAAACTCTATTTTATTATTATTATTATTATTATTTATTATTATAGCGCCATTTAGTCCATGGCGCTTTAGATGTGATAGGGATATACCTAACAAAAGCATTTACATAATCTTAACAAAACGAGTCAGCGACTGGTACAGGAGGAGCGAGGACCCTGCCCGCGAGGGCTCACATTCTAGAAGGGATGGGTGAGGATACATTAGGTGAGGGTAGAGCTGGTCGTGCAGCGGTGGTTACTGCAGGTTGTAGGCTTGTCGGAAGAGGTAGGTCTTCAGGTTTCTTTTGAAGGTTTCCACGGTCGGCGAGAGTCTGATGTGTTGGGGTAGAGAGTTCCAGAGTAGGGGGGATGCACGGGAGAAATCTTGTATACGATTGTGGAAGGAGGAGATAAGAGGGGAGTAGAGAAGGAGATCTTGTGAGGATCGGAGGTTGCGTGCAGGTGAGTACCGGGAGACTAGGTCACAGATGTATGAGGGAGACAGGTTGTGGATGGCTTTGTATGCCATGGTTAGAGTTTTGAACTGAATTCTCTGGGCAATGGGGAGCCAGTGAAGAGATTGACAGAGAGGAGAGGCCGGGGAATAGCGGTGGGACAGGTGGATTAGTCGAGCAGCAGAGTTTAGGATAGATTGGAGAGGCGCAAGAGTGTTGGAAGGGAGGCCACGGAGCAGGAGGTTGCAGTAGTCGAGGCGGGATATGATGAGGGCATGCACTAGTGTTTTTGCAGAGTCTTTGCTGAGGAATGCACGGATCCGGGAGATGTTTTTGAGTTGGAGTCGGCAGGAAGTGGAAAGGGCTTGGATATGTGGCTGGAAGGAGAGATCAGAGTCCAGGGTTACTCCAAGGCAGCGAGCTTGTGGGACTGGGGAGAGTGAACAGCCATTGACGTTGATGGCTAGGTCAGATGGGGGATGTGAATGAGAGGGTGGAAAGATGATGAACTCTGTTTTATTCATGTTGAGTTTTAGAAATCTGTCAGAGAAGAAGGATGAGATGGCCGTCAGACATTGTGGGATTTTGGTTAGTAGGGAGGAGATATCGGGTCCAGAGAGGTAGATCTGTGTGTCGTCTATTGTTTACAGTCAAGCCATCAGATACAATCGGATATGTTCCAACCCTATGGATAGAGACAAACACCTTGGTGGCCTCAGAAAGACCTTTTTGAATCAGGGCTACCATCCAAGAACAATTGAGAACCAGATTACCAGAGCCACCAGAATATCAAGGAATCATCTCTCCTACATTACAAGACTAAACAAGAAAGCAACCGGGTGCCTTTAGTAGTCACCTACAATCCAAATATGGAGGCGCTAAGGAGAGCTGGACGGAAACTACAACCCTTACTACAAAAAGATGCCCGATTACAATCCATATTTCCAGACCCTCCCCACTTCTGTGTTTCAGGCAGCCCCCAAATCTAAGAAGCATCATTGTCAGAAGCTCCCTGTCATCTTCACCAGCTACAGAAACCTTTCCTTGCAACCAGAAAAAATGTAAAACCTGTCCGTTTATAATGACCACCCAACTCACATCAGGACTACAAGATCCCAGGTATTTTCAGCTGTATCACATCTAATGTAGTGTATTTAATTATATGCACCAAGTGTCCAGCTGGGGGTCTGTATGTAGGGGAGACGGGGCAAAAACTTAGGATAAGGATGAATCATCATCGCCACACAATAAAAGAAAAAAGAATAGATCTACCTGTAGCTAAGTATTTTTGTTCCCTTTATAGCAGCATCAAAGACAAGAAATTACTGGTATTAAAAGGTAACTTCAAATCTCAGAGAGAAAGGAGAGTCTCGGAATATAAACTAATGGTGACCTTTGACAACTTCAGAGCAGGAATGAATGTGTTGCATGGATTTATGTCATTCTACATCAACTAAGGAATGTGCCCTTCAGACTTGTGGGGTCATCACAACACTGTACCAAACAATAAAACTTTTACAGTCCTTATCTATAAACTACTAAAATATTTACAGCCAGAAATGTTTATCTCTCCCATAGTAATAGCTCTGCTTTTCATCACCTGTCTTATCTATTGCATTATTTTGGTGCCATATTGTATATAAATATGTGACTCTTCAGATTTTGGGTTATACTAGCCTGAAGAAAAGACCTGAGTAGTCTTGAAAGCTTGCAACCTGTTACCATCTTTTCAGTTAGCCATTAAAAGGTATCAACCACTGAGGACACTCAAATCTAAATATTTTAATAAAAACTTGTGACCAGGCATCTGAGGGTAGACAAGTCTGTGACACAGAATTGGTTGTGTGTTCTCTTGTCTCTGATCGATCAACTCCCTGATTTGATCAAAACTGGAAAACGTGTGAAACCCTTCGAGTTTCTCCTAAAATTTTCTATACCGGTTTCCACATAATGAGGTAGTTATAGCTGTTTGAATTTACCACTTTTACGGGGCAGTGAAACATTACTCATCCAAGCCAGGATGAGTAACTACAAACACATCCCTATAACTTAAGGCAGGTTTTTGCTATTTAATCCGAGAGCAGCATAATGTAGGAACAGATAGCCTGATTCCAGAGATGTGTCGCTTGCTCAGCTGCTTGCTGTGGTTTTAATACAATCAGTGTTTTATTACCAGGAGATTATTACTGCAGGACTAGGTCTCATGTGCATGTCAGTCCGGCAAATCTGTGTAACCCCACCCCCAACACTGATTAGCATTCTGAGGGCTATTAGATCTACAGCAGAGAAAATTGTGATTCTATCAAAACTGCAGCAAGCAGCCCAGTAAGTGATACATCTTTGATATCAGGGTCTCTGCCCCTACCTACACCATGCAGCTCTCAGATTACATAGCAAACACCTGGTGACAGATTCCCTTTAAGAAATAAATGTAGATAAAAATATATATTAGATACACTAAAAGAATGAATCTAATGTGCAATATATGAATAAATAATTAAAACATTTTACAATTAAAAAAGGGAGGTAAGAATGATAAAAAGTAATTTAAAAACTAATATGAAACTCTGAATAATAACTTCCAAAAAAGCTTAATGCTAAATATATTTTCTAATTAATATTTGTCAAATTTATATGTCATTTACCTATTTATGAGTTATGATTTGGAAGTTTATAGCTCTTTCTATATATGGTTGAATCTTAATACAGCGTGCTTTTGTATATATTTAGAAAAACTGTACATTGTTGCTTTTTGTCATTCTTATCACTTTTTTACTTTTTTATCATTATTTATTCACATATTGTGCATTCGATGTATTCTTTTAATTCATCTAACATATAATTGTTTATCTATATTGATTTTGTAACTTATTGGAATGTGTTTGTAGTTACTCAGCCTTGTTTTGATGAGCCCCATTCTAACCCCTGTCCTCATAGAGGTGGGAAATTCAATTAACTATAAATACCTCGTAATGCTTTATCTTATATTGGTATTTTATACTTGACAAAGGGTGAGGTTCACCCCCCAAAAAAGTGTTGTATGTTCTTTCCCCTTTAATAAAGTAATTTTTTCCCATGACAAACTTTGGAGTTCTTCTTCACTGGATATGGCGCTTGACCAGAAGATTCCTCTTTTTTTATATATCTTTCCAACTCTGCGATTTACTACTGAACTTAAGACAGGAAATCAGATCGGAGAGGTCCCATTATTTATTATTTATTCACAATTCATTTTTCAATAGGTGTTTATGGGTGTTCTGCTCCTAGCATAACCCAAAATGGGGAAAGTCTTATCACACACACCTAATAATTAATTGCTTTTTGTTTCACGAGCTGTCGCCCCATGCAGCACTTTCTTCTTTTTCTTCGTTCATTTTTTACCTTACACAGCTTCATACTTTTAGTAATGGCTGTACCTGGTATAGCAGTGTAATCCTACTCATGGATGAAGCTGTAGTAGCCTCGTTGTTCTGCCATGTAGGCTCCGTCGGATGTGTTACATTGTGTACAGCAATATTCTCCATTAATAGAAATAAAAATTTTGATAAAAATACCTCCGTACATACAAATGTCTTTTCCTTTTTTAGCCAAAACTTTGTTTAGGTCACATCAAATGGCAATTTTTCAATTCTTGTCCAATAAACGACATAAAGGATAGGTGATCAATGTATGATCACTATAGGTCCGACTGCTGGTGTCTCCACAGGACCATGTGTGACCACTGCTCCATTACCTTTCCCGTAATGCTCGGAAGACACTTAAAGAGGTATTGTGAAGTTTAGAAGTTATTCCCTATTGATGGGATAGTGGATTACTTCCTGATCACTGGAAGTCGGACTACTGAAACCCCACCAATCCCAAGAACCGGGTGGTGTGCAGCTCCATTCAATCTTATTGGAGTGTAGAAGACCAGTCAAATGCAGTGCTCGGTAATCTCCGGCAGTCCCATTAGGAATGAAATGAGCGGCAGTGTGCATAATTGGCATAATTGACCAAAGCTCTATTCGCAAGTTCTCAAGATCGGTGGAGATCCCAGTAGTCGGACCCTAAGCTAACATGAAGTTATCCCCTATTGTAAAGATAAGGGATAACTTCCAAACTTGAGAATAGAATCATGATCACTTCTGCTTCATTCACACAGATGACTTTGATCCTGCAGTTCTCTAAATCAGTGGGGGTCTCAGCAGCCGGACCCTTAGCAATCATGAATTTATCATCTATTAGCTGAAAGAAGAATCTTCCACCAGTAAATTGGGCTTCAAAAATCGTGCAGTCATAGCAACAGGTTTTCTTCCTCATTTTCAGTAGGAACGGTAGAGGTTATGTTTCGTGAATGTAATGCGTTAATAGTCATTACTCACTGTTATTTCTTTACTTGAATTTACATAAAACCAACATGGTGTGTACGAAGTTGTATAATAATATACAATGCAGAAGAGTCCAAGGAGTCGTCCTTTACCCGACTGTATGAAATGATCATCATATGTCTAGAAATTGCTGGCACATACTTAATATATCGCCCTCTGCTATTCTTCTGATTCCCTCTCAGAACGTCCACTTAATGAGTTCAGTACCGGTGCTCATGGTCACATGTTTGAGTCTCTAGGGCAGTCCCATGCATTTGTTCTAGAGTAGTGTTTGCCAAACTCCAGTCCTCAGCTCGGAGCCTCAAGTGGTGAGGTCAAGCTTGTACGACCGGTAGCTGCCAGGTACCACTCCAGGGGGGTGTCCGGCAGTAGCTGCTGACCCCAGGGGTCAGGTGAGCTGACACTCATTCGGGCTCCGTTCAGACTCAGTAGGTACAGTCCAGGATCACTGACACAGAGACTCAGGCGAACGTTCAGATAATGGCTGCATCGGGACCAGAGGACTTCGGGAGCAGGACTGGCCGCACCGGGGTCAGGGAACAGGATCTTCAGGGACAGAGCTGGTGGCACCAGGACCAGGGGACAAAGTTCGGGGCTCTGGCCACACTAGTACCAGGGATTCGGGTTCAGGATCTGGCCATATCGGGACCAGGGATTCAGGTCGCAACAGACCAGAGGGCCTAAAAACTCACTAGTAGGGGAGACTACATACTGATGAAAGCTCCTGCTTCGGCCAGTAGGCTGAAAGCCATTCAATAGGTGAACTAATTATATTAAATACTTCCCAGCTATTCGCTGGAGGGATTTTATTAAGGGCGCACACTGCCCCTTTAAGAATGGAGAAGCAGCCCCGCGTGTACACTAGATGTGCTGCCAGGAAGTGTGGCGTGCGCAAGCAGGAGACATGCCAGCAGAAGGGGACCACGCTGCGTGGCTGGAAAAAGTGAGTATGCCAGCACCCCTGCATGGAGGGGGAAGGGAAACCATGCAGGAGCACCGGCAATGGTGTTACACATTAGTCACAGTCCGGAGATAGCAGAGCACTGTCCTTGTCTGTCTCCAGCAATCCCATAGAAAATAAATGGAGCAGCAGTAGTCATTCTTGATCGCTGCTCCATTCAAATGGGTAACTTGTGGCGATTATTTGTGGAGTCTTATTAGTTGGACTCCCTCTAATAATTTTCACCTATCCTGTAGACACTCAAATGAGCTATATCTGTATCTAAAGTGCTGCAGATTTCTTGGTGGAAATGTAGATTTGCAGCAGATTTCTCTTGCAAACAATGAAGCCCTCAGAGAAATCCACAGCATGAATTGCCATGCTTCGGATTCCAGATCTTCTGTAGATTTTATCTTAAGTAAAATCTCATCCACAATATTGGTAATTAGTGTTGAGCGAGCACTAAAATGCTCGGGTGCTCGAAGCTCGGGCCGAGCTCACCGTGATACTCGGGTGCTTGACCCGAGCAATGAGCCCAATGTTAGTCTATGGGAGACCCGAGCATTTTTGCGGCGGCAGCCCCGGCAGTCTGTAAAAAGCCTAAAAAGTGCCCAAAACGATAGTGACAATGCTCAAAAGACATGGGGACAGCATGAGCATCGCCCCAGGAAGCATTTCTGACCCCCAGGTCACTGCTGTCAACAACGTGGTCAGAGGTATTAAACCACTTTTACGGGCTCACAATAAAACGTTCAAAAACGAAACTGAAATGATTTTCCAGTGAAATATGTTAAGGAACATCCTTTCCAGGATAAAAAGACTTGTGTATAAGGTAAAATAAATAACCAAAAACAAAAATACTCCTCCACACCTTGGGCTATGTTCACAAGTAGCATTTTTTATGCGCGTTTGCACTTTTGTATTGCTTTCAACCGTGACAAATGCATTCACCGGGAAATGTCATTTTAACATTTTACAATCTTATCTGGCCATGTGCTGTGTGACACATGCATACAGTACTGAAAAGACATGGGAACAGCATGGGGAAGACCCCTGGAAACATCTCTGACACCCAGGTCACTGCCTAAAAGTGTGCCCATCAGA
The DNA here is from genome assembly GCF_046119375.1 of Phyllobates terribilis. Taxonomy (NCBI): domain Eukaryota; kingdom Metazoa; phylum Chordata; class Amphibia; order Anura; family Dendrobatidae; genus Phyllobates; species Phyllobates terribilis. Next base: position 382,161,624 of record NW_027362767.1, read on the forward strand.
AGTGATCCTTGCCTCATCAGAAGATGCAGACTTGCAACTATCACCGAGCAAGTCCTTGTCCCAGGGCAGTGTTCAATTGTACCTCCCCCATTCTTTGCAATGCAAGCGCAAGTATGCAGCCTGCCACCCACTCACCCCCAGGCTGCAATACCATACTGCTAACTTGCATTTGAAATGGGGCCTTTTAGTTTGGAGGAGGCCGAAGCTGGCCACAACCTCATGGCTGCTTTGGCAACGAGGTATCCATACTCAGTCCCCAGCCGCCCGGCGGCCGGGTGTCCACGCTCAGTCCCCAGCCGCCAGGGGGCGGCCGGGTGTCCATACTCGGTCCCCAGCCGCCCCGTGGCCGGGTGTCCACACTCGGTCCCCGGCCGCCTGGGGGCGGCCGGGTGGCCATAAACGGTCCCCAGCCGCCCCTATTTCTCCTTGGAAGTTCCCCCCACACTCTGCTTAGCCCGGCCTGCTTTAGGGCAGCATTGGACGAGCCGACCAGAGAACCAGACTCCTCCGGTGGGCCCTGGCTTCTCCATCAGAGGAGTTGAGAGTGCCAAGGTGAGGAGCATGACGATGATGATAGAAGTTAGCATCTGCTTTGTTTTCTTGGAATGCAAGCGAATGTATGTAGTAGCGGCTAGGCCTGAGGTGGTCAGCGTTTTGGCGCATATCCTACCTCCTCCGAGGATAGCTGGTTGTTTTCCTGCTACTATCCCAGTTCTATGACTCCCGTTAAAACAAAGCTTCAGGTGATGAATGATGGATGAGGTGGTGGCAAAGGAGAAAGAGCAGGAGGAACAGGGACCATTCACATCAATATCAGGCCAGTCAACCACACATGTCTTGTAGGATATGTTTCTGTACCAAAAGGAGCTGTTCGGCTACACAGTTATAGGGCATGCTGTGAGTACAATGCCTAACAAAAATTTCGAGGCACTCCAATGCCCCTTGGAAGTGACATGGAGGTCAGAGGGCCTTAACTAAACCGTTTTTTCCATTTATAGCAACTGGGTCTCCTGTGCACTGTTGGCCTAAGCAGTGAATGGAAGGCTTTCCAAAAATTATGAGCAACTGCATTGCCCCTTGAAACAGACGTGGATTACAGCATACTAAAAACCTTCTACCCATTATTGGGGAGTGGGTCTCCCTTAGTGTTGGCCTATGCATTGAAAAGCAAAAGCTGAATAAAATTAGGAGGAAATGCAATGCCCGTTGGAAGAATGGTGAGGGTCGCAGTGGAATAAAAAGACAATATCAATGCCCCTTGGAAAAGTGGAGGCGGTCGCAGTAGCTTGACAAGACGGTTTTAATGCCCCTTGGAAGAATGGTGGAGGTCGCAGTGGAATAAAAAGACAATATCAATGACCCTTGAAAAAGTGGTGGAGGTCGCAATAGCTTAACAAGACGGTTTTAATGCCCCTTGGAAGAATGGTGGAGGTCGCAGTAGCTTAACAAGATGGTTTTAATGCCCCTGGGAAAAGTGGTGGAGGTCGCAGTAGCTTAACAACATGGTTTTAATGCCCCTTGGAAGAATGGTGGAGGTCGCAGTAGCTTAACAAGACGATTTTAATGCCCCTTGGAAAAGTGGTGGAGGTCGCAATAGCTTAACAAAATGGTTTTAATGCCCCTCGGAAGAATGGTGGAGGTCGCAGTAGCTTAACAAGATGGTTTTAATGCCCCTTGGAAGAATGGTGGAGGTCGCAGTGGAATAAAAAGACAATATCAGTGACCCTTGAAAAAGTGGTGGAGGTCGCAGTAGCTTAACAAGACGGTTTTAATGCCCCTTGGAAGAATGGTGGAGGTCGCAGGAGCTTAACAAGATGGTTTTAATGCCCCTGGGAAAAGTGGTGGAGGTCGCAGTAGCTTAACAACATGGTTTTAATGCCCCTTGGAAGAATGGTGGAGGTCGCAGTAGCTTAACAAGACGATTTTAATGCCCCTTGGAAAAGTGGTGGAGGTCGCAGTAGCTTAACAAGACGGTTTTAATGCCCCTCGGAAGAATGGTGGAGGTCGCAGTAGCTTAAAAAGATGGTTTTAATGCCCCTTGGAAGAATGGTGGAGGTCGCAGTAGCTTAACAAGACGTTTTTAATGCCCCTTGGAAGAATGGTGGAGGTCGCAGTAGCTTAGCAACACGGTTTTAATGCCCCTTGGAAGAATGGTGGAGGTCGCAGTAGCTTAACAAGACGGTTTTAAAGCCCCTGGGAAAAGTGGTGGAGGTCGCAGTAGCTTAACAAGGCGATTTTTATGCCCCTTGGAAAAGTGGTAGAGGTCGCAGTTAGAGATGAGCGGTGTTCGACTTGAACTGTTCGCCAGTCTCAAATTCTAGCTGTTTTGGGCGGTGTTCGAGCCGTTCGGTGAACACGAATGATTTGAAAAAAATTCGGCTGTTCAAGGTTATGTTCGATAACTGTTCATGCACCAAAATCATAACTGGATTTTTTCTCAGTAATGCTGAAAATTAATGTTAATACGCAGTTTGAGTGTACAGCGGGGCGGGGGGAGGGGCAGGGGATGGATCTCTGCATAAATAATGAAGATCTCCATTTTTTTTTCTCTTTCCCGCATTTACAGTGGGGAGGTGCAATCTGTCAGCCTATCAGCAGCGCACACACAGAGCGAACTGCTTTTTTTCACACAAGCAAGGGCATGTGTCATTGGCAGTGTATGTCACATGTCCTTGCCCTATAAGACCCAGCCATTTTCCCCGTCGCCACCATTTTCTCACTGCTGCAGCTGCGTGTTAGACGGCACCGCTGTTGCTGTGTGCGCTATACTTTGAGTGTTAATTTCAAGCCAATTTTCGCACTAATCTACAGATAGCTTGGGAGTAGGGAATAGTTGTGATTGCAGGCTGTAATGCACACGCCCGGACTGACTTGTGATTCCACTGGACCGTACCGGAGAGTGAACGCCTGGAGGGGCGTAACTAAGTATCCACCCGATCCGACCAAGGTCGCACGACGGCATACGACGCCAGTGCACCAAGGAGGGACCGAGCAGAGGGACCAGGTGCTACTCCACGTCAGACCCCGGACACGGCTGTTGACCCACACCGGGGAATACAGGAACAGGCTGGTGGGTACAGGCAGACACGGCAGGTATGCAGACGGGTGGATGCTGGCAAGCATGACTGGTATGCAAACAGGGAGGTACTGGCAGGTACGGCCGGTATGCAGGCAGGTGGATGTTGGTAAGCACGACTGGTATGCAGGCAGGGAGGTACTGGCAGGTGCGACATGTTGGAGCACAGAGTGGATAGGACCCAGTACAGACTGGGACTCAGGAACAGAACCGCAGATGCGGTGGACAAACACAGCAGAGTGAGGCCGCCCGGAGCGGCGAGCAAGAGCAGAGCAAGACGAGACCGCCTGGAGCGGTGAGCGAGAGTAGAGCAGGAAGAAGCCGTCTGGAGCAGTGAGCAAAGGATCAGAGCAGAGCAAGACTGCCGGAGCAGTGAGCAAAGGGGCAGAGCAGAGTGAGACTGCCGGAGCAGCGAGCAAAGGGTCAGAGCAGAACGAGACTGCCGGAGCAGCGAGCAAAGGGTCAGAGCAGAGCGAGACTGCCGGAGTAGTGAGCAAAGGGTCAGAGCAGAGTGTGACTGCCGGAGCAGTGAGCAAAGGGTCAGAGCAGAGCGAGACTGCCAGAGCAGTGAGCAAAGGGTCAGAGCAGAGCGAGACTGCTGGAGCAGTGAGCAAAGGGTCAGAGCAGAGCGTGACTGCCGGAGCAGTGAGCAAAGGGTCAGAGCAGAGCGAGACTGCCGGAGTAGTGAGCAAAGGGTCAGAGCAGAGCGAGACTACCGGAGCAGTGAGCAAAGGGTCAGAGCAGAGCGAGACTGCCGGAGCAGTGAGCAAAGTGTCAGAGCAGAGCGAGACTGCCGGAGCAGTGAGCAAAGGGTCAGAGCAGAGCGAGACTGCCGGAGCAGTGAGCAAAGGGTCAGAGCAGAGCGAGACTGCCGGAGCAGTGAGCAAAGAGTCAGAGCAGAGTGAGACTGCCGGAGCAGTGAGCAAAGGGTCAGAGCAGAGCGAGACTGCCGGAGCAGTGAGCAAAGGGTCAGAGCAGAGAGAGACCGCCTGGAGCGGTGAGCAAAGGCAGAGCAGAGCGAGACCGTCTGGAGCAGTGAGCAAAGGCAGAGCAGGCAGAAACCGCCAGAGCGGTGAGCAAGGCAGAGCAGGCAAGAACCGCCGAAGCGGTGAGCAAGGCAGAGCAGGCAAGAACCGCCGGAGCGGTGAACAAGGCAGAGCAGGCAGAAACCGCCGGAGCGGCGAGCAAGGCAGAGCAGAGGGGACAGGGCTCTGTTCACATGGAACAGACAGGAAGGGAAAGGCAGAACCAGATACCCACAGGGTACTTGCAGTGAAGTAGCGAGTGGACCACAAACTCACAAACGGAAGTACAGTGACAATGAGCAGGAGTTAGATACGAGTTCAGACTCTGCAGAAAAAGGGAAGATATGGGCGTAGAGAGAAATGGGAAACAGGCTGGAAGATGGTTAGGGTAGGAACAGACACTGGGAAAGGACGCAGACAACAGATCTAGGTATGCGGCCCCTAGAGGGCGGAAGGAACAGGCTAAGAGCGTGTTCACACGGGCCTGGAATTACAGCCTCCAGGAAAGGCAGCTGGCTAGAGTACACAGACAGGGCACAGTTCAGACACGGGAACTGATACCGCAAGGCAGGAAACATAGACAGGACTTGGCGCATCAGTGACTAGACGCCAACTGACAGAACAAGATGATCAGGCAAGGATTCCAGGGAGGAGCTGGGTTAAATACCAGGTGACAGACAGCAATAGGCTGAGGAAGCATCAGTGGTGTGTCTGCAGCAGCTACAAGAAACAGGAAGTTCAGCGGGCGTCGCCCTAAGCAAACAGAGCAGAGCAAAGCAGACAATATGGAAAGAAGCCAAAGTGATAAGCCCCCGTCTCACATAGCGAGATCGCTGCTGTGTCACGGTTTTGGTGACGCAACAGCGACCTCACCAGCGATGTCGCTATGTGTGACACTTTGCAACGATCAGGCCCCTGTTGTGAGGTCGCTGATCGCTGCAAAGTGTCCTGGACCATTTTTTGGTCGTTGCTCTTCCGCTGGTCAGCACACATCGCTGTGTGTGACCAGCGGAAGCAGCGATCAGGCTGGTAACTAGGGTAAACATCGGGTTACTAGGGGCACAGGCGCTCCTAGTAACCCGTTGTTTATCATGGTTACGAGCCTGCTAAAGTGAGCGGTAACCTCCCGCTCACTGTAGCAGAGTGGTAACCATGATAAACAACGGGTTACTAGGAGCGCGTGTGCCCCTAGTAACCCGATGTTTACCATAGTTACCAGCCTGCTCCTGCTTCAGCAGGCTCGTAACCAGGAGCAGGACTTCGTGGAAAGATTCTTTCCACGATGTTGCTGCTCCCCTGATCGTTGGTGAGCCTGCCTGTTTGACAGCTCACCAGCAACTACATAGCGACGCAGCAACGATCCCTGACAGGTCGTATTGTTGTCGGGATCGTTGCAGTGTCGCTAAGTGTGACGGGGCTTTTAGTCTGGACTGGGAATCAAGTGCGCGCTCTTGCACAGTGGGAGATGGACCACTATGCAAGGACGCCGCCAGGTATGTTACACAGTCCTTTTGAGGACTAGGTTACATCATTTCCTACGACTTTTATCAGGCAGGTCTGTGCTCTTAAATAGATAGGTTGGGAGTAAAGACTAATTGTAATTGCAGTCCTTTTGAGGGCTAGGTTACATCAGTTCCTATCACTTTTATCAGGCAGGTCTGTGCTCTTAAATAGATAGGTTGGGAGTAAAGACTAATTGTAATTGCAGTCCTTTTGAGGGCTAGGTTACATCAGTTCCTATCACTTTTTGCCAGGCAGGTCTGTGCCAGTGCTGTGCAAGTTTTTTTCATAGCATTTGGCTAAATCTAGCTAAGCAAATCCTTTTTGGCCTCTTGCAGTGTGTGTTAGTCAGTGGAGTAGCCTATCTGTGTTGCAAGCTACACCACCTGTGTATAGAATACATTTTTTTTTACTGCACCTAGCCAAGTAAAACCTTTTGGGCATAGCATCATTCTATTAGTCCATCTATACTAACCTCCACCAGGTTGCAAATTCAAAATAATTTTTATCTGCATCTAGCTCTGAAAAAATATTTCGGCTTGTAGCAGTGTGTGGGACTTGTTCTATTAGTCCATCTATACTAACCTCCACCAAGTTGCATATTCAAAATAATTTTTATCTGCATCTAGCTCTGAAAAAATATTTGGGCTTGTAGCAGTGTGTGAGACTTGTTCTATTAGTCCATCTATACTAACCTCCACCAGGTTGTAAATTAAAAATAATTTTTAGCTGCATCTAGCCCGGAAAATAATTTTGGGCTTAGTAGCAGTGTGTGGTACTCATTGTATTAGGCCATCTATACCAAGCTCCACCAGCTCTGAAATTAATAATAATTTTTAGCTGCATCTTGCCTGTAAACTAATTTTGGACATATTAGCATTGTGTGGTACTCATTCTATTAGGCCATCTATACTAAGCTCCACCAGCTTTGAAATTACTAATAATTTTTAGTTGCATCTTGCCTGGAAAATAATTTTGGGCTTAGTAGCAGTGTGTGGTACTCATTGTATTAGGCCATCTATACCAAGCTCCACCAGCTTTGAAATTAATAATAATGTTTAGCTGCATCTAGCCCGGAAAATTTTTTTTCTTCCCAATAGTGGTAGCAATAGAAATATGGGGCGCGCTCCTGGCTAACAAAAATATATGCTTCATAACAAAAAACACCAGCCTAGCGCACTGCATTAATAAGATGGCATCATCGTCTCTCCCAGTGCTAGGCCTACTACGCCGGCTAGTATTCCTGTGCCTAAAACACAATATATGGGTCCGTGCTAGCCACGATGCTGAGGGGTCTAAAGCTGCTGCTAACTCTTTATCACAATTCAATTGGCAGATTTTCACAGAGCTCCTCCCCAACGCCCACCCATCGGGCAACAGTTTCCCACCCTCCCTATGGGATCTAGTGGCGAATAGTTGATGCCATTAATCAGAGCATCAGTTGCCCCGTCGACGTGTCAAGCATACGGTAAGGCATGGGAAGAGTGGACACGACTAGTAGCAGGCAGACGGGTTGACCAATGTGAACAAGCCAGATTACAAGTCACCATAGAATTTGTCCCCCAGCTAATGATGAGGGGCATATCAGGGGCGTCAGTGCAGCGGTGTCTGACCGGAGTAGCATTTCACTTCCAACTACTGAATTGGGGAGATGTGACAAAGAGATTCATCATCAGACAATCCATAAAAGGGTGGAAAAGGGGTCAGCCAAGTCAGGAGTGTAGACGTCCCGTCCCGTATCACTAAAACTGATTTCTCACATCATATCCCTAACACTATTAACATGACACTCACAATTTGAAGCAACACTACTGTCTACTGCATTTGCGATCGCCTTCTTCGGGGCGCTATGCAAAAGCGAATTAGTCCCTCAATCCAAAATTACCACCAGTGGAGGCTTATTACACCAGGACGTAGTCATAGCCAATAATGCAATACGTCTACGCATACGCCAATCGAAAACGGTTCCAGCGGGCAGGGGCACTTGGGTACTTCTACAACCCACAAACGGTACACTAAGTCGGGTAACAATAGTAAAAACATATATAACCATCAGATCACAAAGTAATTTCTTCCTATCACACATTGATGGAACACCATTATCAAGATACCAGTTGCAAGCTATATTTAATAAGTGCATAACATCGGCAGGGAACCACCCCAAAGATTACGGGACACACTCATTCCGCATAGGCGTGGCCACAGAAGCAGCAAGAGCAGGACTGTCAGAAACGGAAGTTCAGAGGATAGGGAGATGGCGATCCACGTGTTTGGCGAGATACATAAGACCGGACTTGTTATCCTAACGTGGTTTGTTTCTTTTACAGGTGATGCTAAGCCAACAGTGTGGGTGATAGGCCACTCGTATATATATTGGGCAGAAAAAAGGGCGAAAGTCCGCCCAGGCGGGAGGAAATTAGAGTTTCATAACACATATTTCAACCGGAGAGGTATTAGAGGCTTGCTATGGCCACAGGTACTAATGGAGGTAATCAAGGTAGGGAGAGAGGCCAGAGGTCCGGTCATCTTAGTTATACAGGCCGGGGGAAACGACCTAGGTCATCACAAGAGCGCATAACTAATGGCAATAATGAAACTAGACACTGAGCGCTTCAGAGAATTTTTCACAAAACTAACTATAGTATGGTCAGAGATTGTGCCGATAGCAGTATGGCAAGGTGCGTGAGACATCACGGCGATCGAACGGACAAGGCGGGTAATTAATATTCGGATGGCAAAATTTAGAAGAGACAGATGCGGTGTAGTGATACAACACCGACAACTGGAAGGAGATAAAGCAGGCCTCATACAGCCCGATGGTGTTCACTTAATGGATATTGGACTGGACATATTCCTGTCAGGACTCCAGGACGGAGTGGAAGAAGCGTTAAGAGTGATGGATGGGGGTCAGAGTCCTGCATACGAGTACGCAGGATCCTCCATGGCCTGGAAATAGAAAGGACACGTTGGAGAGTTACACTTGTTGGCCAACTTGCCGGTGTGGAGACCCAGGGCATGCTGCAACAAGCTGAATTATTTTAGAAATAAAATGCCTTTCTAATGGAATGAGTATAAAGAGTTAATAAAGCTGTGACCGATCCTCACCATCCAGTTGTAAGAGTTACATTATTGTATTGTCAAGGAAAGGGGGGCGGTAGGGGGGCTGAGCGTCTTGGTTTGGTTGGGGGTCCCCACAGTCTGCCTAGGCTAGATGCATTTAAAAATTCTTATTAGATACACAGGCGGTGCAGCTTGCTTCGCAGCTGGGCTACTACGCCCAAAGTATTGCCTAGGCTTGATGCAGTTCAAAATTCTGCACTGACTAGCAGACACTGAAGCTTTGGAGCAGACCACTGAGTAAACAGCTCTTCAGACTCAACCATCTGTGTTACCCCAAGCCATAGTGTACGTAGTTTCTTGCAGTTCAAAGGGGGGGAGCGACCCAACCCACCTGGAATTGACGATGCCAACGTCACGTAAAACACAGCAAGGGGACTCCAAAAAGAGTCTCCATTTTTTCCAAAAATTGTGGCACAGACACCACTTAAGTGGCATCAATTGCCCCAGAGTTGCTTAAAACGGTTGGTGAGGTGATTTTACCAAATCCTCAAGCTTTTAGTCTCCCCAGGATGACACAGGGGTAGAAAAGTCCATGCGGATCCATGATTTGTTCATCTTTATGAACGTGACTATGTCTACATTCTCAGTGGACAGCCGCGTACGCTTATCTGTCAGCACACCACCAGCAGCGCTGAACACACATTCAGAGAGAACGCTAGCTGCAGGGCATGACAAGATCTCCAAGGCGTGAGTGGCGAGCTCTGGCCATTTTTCCAGATTGGATGCCCAAAATGAGCAAGGGTCCAATGACACAGTCATAGCTTCGATGTTCACTTGGAGATACTCCTGTACCATCCTCTCTAGGCATTGACTATGTGTCAGACTTCTTGTCTCCTGTGGCCTTGCAAAGGATGGTCTAAAAAAGTGGTGAAACGATTCCACAAAATTGCTGTTACCAGCAGATACTGTGTTACTGTTACGGTTTGAGTGATGAAGACTCGACAGTCCCACGGTTTGCAAGTTAGAACTGTGAGATTCACTACGTGCACCACTGGTGTTTTGTGGAAAGGCACATGTAAGATTCTGCAACAGCCTCTGCTGATACTCCTGCATGCGTGAATCCCTTTCTATGGCAGGAATTATTTCGGCAAATTTACTTTTGTACCGAGTGAGTGTGGCAACCCAGTAGTCGGGATTACTTCGAATTCTGACAATCTGAGGGTCATGTTGCAGGTAGTGCAGCAAGAATGCACTCATGTGTCTTGCGCATCCAGGAGGACCAAGTCCTTGTTGTGTTGGTAGCGAGGTAAGAATCATGCTTCCTTCCTCTGCCCTCTCCCCCCAACCTCGCACAACACAAATGTGATCAAGGTCTCCCTCATCTGATGAGTCTTACATGCCCATCGCCAGTTCGTCCTCCACTTCTTCCTCGGCTCCTGCACCTTCCTCAACAGTTTGGCTGCTACCATGCGCCCTGGTTAATCCCTCTCCCCCACGCTCCCATGCCTGCCTCCTTGGTGCTGCCGACCGTCTGGATCTTGGAGATGTTATCCCTTCCACATACGACTCCTCCTCTACTTCCTCCACCTCCTCTTGTCCCACCACCTGACTCTGAATTCTGTTTAACGTGTGCTCCAGCATGTACATCACCAGAATAGTCATGCTGATAATGGCATCGTCATCAGCACTAAACATCTTCGTCGCCATTTCAAAACTGTGCAGAAGGGTGTGTGGCACCCCTGAGGGTTCAGTCGCCACAGAGGTACTGCATCTCACCCAGAGGTGTGGTATCTCACCCTCAGGTAAGGAAGGAGTATGGCTCGGGACCCTAACACCTGCATCCAACACATACCCGCAGTGGGGGTAGGGCGAGATTGCTCCTAAGGGAGAGCACAGTCCCAGGTCCCTAGCTGGTGGGAGGGTCCTATGTAGTGGGTGTGGGTGGAGAAAGCAGCTTAGGGGAGCACATGACAGGGAGAGTATAAATAGGAAGCCATCTTAGAAATAGCAAGCCAGTCAGAGGAGAAGTGACAGGAGCAGAGGCTCTGCATGAGCTCTGCTCCGGAGGTGGGCCTAGCCTGGGAGGCCCAGGACTGACGGAGAGAAGAGAGGAGTGGGAGCAGGAAGGCTCCAGGAACCGAAGGGACCCTAGGGGTATGGGCCGTGCAGAAGGCCACCCGTACGCCCGCTGCTACCAGGAGGTAGAGGGGTCAGGCCAGATAAGGGGAACCGGTCCCTCAACTAGCGGAGAAACAGCAAGGCTCAACTAGAAACCGGAGGCTGCAGCATTTCATGTACTGCAGGCCAAAGTCCACACCAGTCTCACTAAGAAGGTTGCCACATAGGACCCAGGGGACGGAACACACGTCGCCCGCCAAGGCCCGAGGATACCGGATAGAAGTGTCACTGGGTGTGAGGTGCAGGGAGAAAGCCAGAAAAAGGACACACAGAAGGGGGTCCTGCTAAGTACTCCGGAGCTATCTGGGGGTGGACTGAGCCCCTCACTGAGTATGTAGTGCCGGCGTCCCTGCCTTCTGCTAGGCAGGGGCGCTGTTCCCCTCACCGCTCTGCTCCGTGCCCGGCGTCCCTCTCCCGCTCTGCTGGCAGCGCGCGCTCCTTCCCGGCCACTGTGCTTAGGGCGCGCGCGCGCGCCCTCCCTCCCTCTTAAAGGGGCCGCGCGCGCCGTCCTAAGGAGTCCCCGGCCAATGGCCGGAGGACTTTACCATATATAAGGCACCTCCTCCAAAATGGAGGTGCCCGAGCAATGTTGTTGCACCGTTCTACTCTGCTTCAGCCCTCAGGTCCCGTTGCCAGTTACCTGCCAGTTACCTGCCAGATTCCTGCCAGCTTGCTGTCCTAATCCTGCCTGATTTCCTGTTACCTGCCTGCCTGCCTGAGGTCCGACGGTCTGCCTTACAACTCCGGTCAGTCTGTCTATGGACCAGCTTGCCCGCTCACCTGGGAGCGCTTCTCCGCTACCTGCCTGCTTGCCTGAGGTCCGACGGTCTGCCTTACAACTCCGGTCAGTCTGTCTATGGACCAGCTTGCCCGCTCACCTGGGAGCGCTTCTCCGCTACCTGCCTGCTTGCCTGCCCGGAGGCTCCGCTGTCACGTGCTGTGACCACCAGCTATTCCAGACTCTTGCCCGCTCACCTGGGAGCACTTCTCCACTACCTGCCTGCTTGCCTGCCCGGGGGTTCCGCTGTTACGTGCTGGGACCACCAGCTATTCCAGAGACTCTTGCCCGCTCACCTGGGAGCGCTTCTCCGCTACCTGCCTGCTTGCCTACCTGGAGGCTCCGCCGTCACGTGCTGTGACCACCTGCTATTCCAGAGACTCTCGCTTGCTCACCTGGGAGCACACATCCTCCATCTGCCTTGCTAGCCTACCTGGAGGTTCAGCCATCACAGGTCGTACCTACCCTTTACCTAGAGACTGCCCCGGTCACTTGCCGTGACCTCCAGCCCGTTCTTCCAGAGACTGCCCCGGTCACTTGCCGTGACCTCCAGCCCGTTCTTCCAGAGACTGCCCTGATCACTTGCCGTGACCTCCTGCCCGTACACCCAGAGACTGTCCCGGTCACCTGCTGTGACTGCCTGCCTGGTCGCCACCCGCTCCCTTACAAGGACCGCTCCCTTGTATAGTAGCCCAGAGGTTCCGCCTCCCAGACCCGTTACAGTTTGCTCGGGCCCTGGAACCCGGTGGCACCCAAGCTCCCTCGCTCTTGGACCTGTGTCATGAACTGTCCCGTCAAAGGTCCCAACAGGAGTCCATCCTGGGTCACCTGCGGAATGTCAATACTCGCCTGGACACTCTGACTGTTCCACCAACAACCTCCGCCAGTGCCATGTCTCGCAATCCGGCAGCTCCGCTGTCCACTAACACCATAATATCCTACCCCGGACCTCGGCTTTCTGCAGCTCCTCGCTTCGGAGGCGACTCAGCCCAGGCTCGGGGCTTCATAAATCAGTGCACCCTGCACTTTGAACTATTGTCCCACCAGTTTAACTCCGACCGAGCCAAAATTGCATTCATCATGTCCCATCTCACCGGGGAGGCCCTGGCCTGGCTAAATCCTCTATGGGAGAGAGGAGACCCCCTGGTGTCCAACTTGCCTGCTTTTCTCACGGCCTTCCGGAAAGTCTTCGACGAACCCGGACGGAAGACCTCATCCGCATCATCGTTGCTACGCCTCCGTCAGGAAAGTCTCACCGTGGGCCAATATGCCATACGGTTCCGTACCCTTGCCTCGGAGCTGGCCTGGGATAACGACGCTCTGGTTTCCGTCTTCTGGGAGGGTCTGTCCGGCCATATTAAAGATGAACTTGCCGGTCGGGACATTCCTACCACTCTCGATGACTTAATAACTCTTGCCACCCGGATTGACCTACGGTTCCAGGAGCGTGCCAGAGAGGTCACCCGTGAGAGGAGGTTACCACGTCTAGCTCCTACTTTTCAGAAACCCGTCACTCCTTCTGTCTCTAACCAGGTACACCCTCCTGAGCCTATGCAGGTCGACCAGACCAAGATGGTCAAGACCCGTCAGGACTTACGCCGTGCCGAGGGGACCTGCTTCTACTGTGGCAGTAAGGAGCACCGGATCCGTGCCTGCCCGGAGAGGTCGGGAAACGCCTGTGTCTAGGTTCGCTCAGAGAGGTCCACCTAGACAAGAATAAATCCTCTCCATCCCTGCTGTTGTCGGTTTCAATCGTCTACGGGGAGAACCGTTATTTCGAACTAGCCCAACTGGACTCTGGAGCAGCCGGGAATCTTATTTCACAGTCCCTGGTAGAGAAATACCGCATCCCCACCAAACCTCTGGCTGTACCCTTGTCTGTTGCTGCCGTGGATGGGGGGCTCTTACCACGCCCCATCCAACTCATCACCGAATCCATTACTCTGCAGGTGGGAATGCTGCATTCTGAAAGTATCTCCTTCCATGTTCTGCCTGGACTCTCTCACGCCCTCTTGCTAGGCCTACCTTGGCTCCAGAAACATGCACCCGTTCTTGACTGGCAGACCGGAGAAGTCCTTCGCTGGGGACAGGGCTGCCATAAGACCTGTCTGGTTCCCGTTCATCCCGTCCGTCCTTCTCCTACCCCAGCTAATCTACCTGGACTTCCGATTCCTTATTGGTCTTATGCTGATGTCTTTAATAAAAAGGAGGCAGAGACACTACCCCCTCATAGACCATACGACTGCCCTATCGACCTGTTACCTGGTACTTCTCCTCCCCGTGGGCGTATTTATCCATTATCCGCTGCTGAGACCCGGTCGATGTCCGAATATATTGAGGAGAATCTGGCCAGGGGATTCATCCGGAAATCTACCTCCCCGGCGGGAGCAGGCTTCTTTTTCGTCAAAAAGAAGGACGGCTCTCTCCGTCCCTGTATAGACTATAGAGGCCTTAACCAGATCACGGTGAAGAATAAGTACCCCCTTCCGCTCATTCCGGAGTTATTTGATCGTCTGAGGGGGGCTAGAATCTTTACCAAACTGGACCTCCGTGGGGCGTACAACCTGGTTCGTATCCGTCAGGGGGATGAATGGAAGACGGCATTCAACACCCGGGACGGCCACTATGAATATCTGGTAATGCCCTTTGGCCTCTGTAACGCTCCTGCCGTCTTTCAAGAGTTGGTCAATGACATCTTCCGGGACCTTCTCTACTCCTGCGTAGTGGTGTACCTGGACGACATCTTGGTCTTCTCTCCGGATCTCCAGACTCACCGGAGGGATGTTCGTCAGGTCCTGCTCAGGCTCAGGCAGAACCATCTCTACGCTAAATATGAGAAGTGCCTCTTTGAGCAGACCTCGCTTCCGTTTCTGGGCTACATTATCTCTCAGACCGGCCTACAAATGGATCCTGAGAAACTGTCTGCCATCGAGAAATGGCCCCGACCAGAGGGGTTGAAGGCTATTCAACGGTTCCTGGGCTTCGCCAACTATTACCGCCTCTTCATCCCGCACTTCTCTTCCCAGACTGCCCCAATTTCCGCGCTCACCCGTAAGGGTACTAATCCCAAAGAGTGGCCGCCCGAAGCAGAGGAGGCCTTTCTTTCCCTAAAACAGGCCTTCTCTTCCGCCCCGGTGCTGCATCGCCCGGACGGCAACAAGCAGTTCTTCCTGGAAGTTGACGCCTCCTCCTCTGGAGCCGGAGCGGTACTTACTCAAAAATCATCTTCCGGGAGAATGGTAACTTGTGGCTTCTTCTCCAAACTCTTCTCCTCTTCTGAGCGCAACTATTCCATAGGAGACCGAGAGTTATTGGCCATCAAGCTGGCGTTGGAGGAGTGGCGTTACCTACTCGAGGGGGCTCTTCATCCGGTAATAATTTACACTGACCACAAGAACTTGGCTTACCTCCAGCATGCCCAGAGACTTAACCCGCGCCAAGCCCGGTGGTCCTTGTTTTTTGCTCGCTTTGATTTTGTTCTTCATTTTCGCCCGGCTGACAAAAACGTCAAAGCAGACGCCTTGTCCCGATCCTTTCTGGTGTCCGATCTCGAGGAAGAACCTAAACATATCATCGATCCCGCCAGAGTAATGCAGGTGGCTCCCGTGAGTCTAAATCGTCTCCCTCCCGGTAAGACGTTTGTTTCAGTACCTGATCGGGAGAAGATCCTACACTGGGGCCATTCGTCTAAACTAGCTGGCCACGCCGGTCAGAAAAAGACCCTCCAGCTTATTGCCCGGCACTATTGGTGGCCTACCCTGCACAAGGACATAATAGACTTTGTTTCTGCCTGTGTGTCCTGCGCCCGCAACAAAGTCCCGAGACATCTGCCAGCCGGACGCCTCCTTCCGCTTCCTGTACCTGCTGCCCCCTGGCAGCATATAGCAATGGACTTTATAACTGATCTCCCCGTCTCTGCCGGTTGTACGGTCATTTGGGTGGTCGCTGACCGCTTTTCCAAGATGGCTCACTTTATTCCCCTGCCAGGCCTTCCGTCTGCACCCGAGCTGGCTAAAGACTTTATCCGCCACATCTTCCGTCTTCATGGCCTGCCCCTCCACATCGTGTCGGATCGTGGGGTACAGTTCACCTCACGTTTCTGGAGAGCCACTTGTAAACTACTAGACGTCACCCTGGACTTCTCTTCCGCTTACCACCCACAGTCCAATGGTCAAGTGGAGCGGATCAGTCAGAACCTGACCAGTTACCTCCGGCACTTCGTTAATGCCCACCATTCTGACTGGGTGGATCTCCTACCATGGGCCGAGTTCTCTTATAATAATCACGAGAGCGAATCCTCCTCCAAATCCCCGTTTTTTGTAGTCTTTGGTCAGCATCCTCGGATTCCTTTTCCTGTCTCCACCTCTGTGGACAACCCGGCTGCGGAATCTCTCGTTAGCAAATTTTCCTCCATATGGGAGAGTACCCGGTCCGCACTCCTTCTGTCATCCGAGCGTATGAAAAGACACGCTGACAAAAAACGCCTGGATCCTCCACAATTTCGTCCAGGAGATAAAGTCTGGCTCTCATCTAAATATGTTCGACTCAAGATACCTTCTTACAAGTTAGGGCCTCGGTTCATCGGTCCTCTGGAGGTCATCAGTCAGATCAACCCGGTGGCCTATAAATTGAAACTCCCGGCCAACTTACGGATCCCTAACTCCTTCCATGTATCTCTCCTCAAACCCGTGGTGCTTAACTCTTTTTCCAAGTCTACAGGTACGCCTCCTGCTCCGGTTTCTGCTGAGGACGAGTTTGAGGTAGAGAACATTCTTGCCACCAAAAGGGTAAGAGGAAAGACCTTTTTTCTGGTAGATTGGAAGGGGTTTGGTCCTGAGGAGAGAACGTGGGAGCCCCGGGAGAACATCCATGCCCCTCTCATCCTAGCTAAATTTCTATCTGGCCTAAAAAAGGGGGGGCCTAAAGGGGGGGGTACTGTAGTGCCGGCGTCCCTGCCCTCTGCTAGGCAGGGACGCTGTTCCCCTCACCGCTCTGCTTCGTGCCCGGCGTCCCTCTCCCGCTCTGCTGGCAGCGTGCGCTCCTTCCCGGCCACTGTGCTTAGAGCGCGCGCGCGCGCCCTCCCTCCCTCTTAAAGGGGCCGCGCGCGCCGTCCTAAGGAGTCCCCGGCCAATGGCCGGAGGACTTTACCATATATAAGGCACCTCCTCCAAAATGGAGGTGCCCGAGCAATGTTGTTGCACCGTTCTACTCTGCTTCAGCCCTCAGGTCCCGTTGCCAGTTACCTGCCAGTTACCTGCCAGATTCCTGCCAGCTTGCTGTCCTAATCCTGCCTGATTTCCTGTTACCTGCCTGCCTGCCTGAGGTCCGACGGTCTGCCTTACAACTCCGGTCAGTCTGTCTAAGGACCAACTTGCCCGCTCACCTGGGAGCGCACATCAGCTACCTGCCTGCTTGCCTGAGGTCCGACGGTCTGCCTTACAACTCCGGTCAGTCTGTCTATGGACCAGCTTGCCCGCTCACCTGGGAGCGCTTCTCCGCTACCTGCCTGCTTGCCTGCCCGGAGGCTCCGCTGTCACGTGCTGTGACCACCAGCTATTCCAGACTCTTGCCCGCTCACCTGGGAGCGCTTCTCCACTACCTGCCTGCTTGCCTGCCCGGGGGTTCCGCTGTCACGTGCTGGGACCACCAGCTATTCCAGAGACTCTTGCCCGCTCACCTGGGAGCGCTTCTCCGCTACCTGCCTGCTTGCCTACCTGGAGGCTCCGCCGTCACGTGCTGTGACCACCTGCTATTCCAGAGACTCTCGCTTGCTCACCTGGGAGCACACATCCTCCATCTGCCTTGCTAGCCTACCTGGAGGTTCAGCCATCACAGGTCGTACCTACCCTTTACCTAGAGACTGCCCCGGTCACTTGCCGTGACCTCCAGCCCGTTCTTCCAGAGACTGCCCCGGTCACTTGCCGTGACCTCCAGCCCGTTCTTCCAGAGACTGCCCTGATCACTTGCCGTGACCTCCTGCCCGTACACCCAGAGACTGTCCCGGTCACCTGCTGTGACTGCCTGCCTGGTCGCCACCCGCTCCCTTACAAGGACCGCTCCCTTGTATAGTAGCCCAGAGGTTCCGCCTCCCAGACCCGTTACAGAGTATGCACAGCACGAAGGGGGAGATTGCTCTGGTACCTGTAATCTGGACTGCAACTACTGTGAGTAAAGATCTTGGGACTGCATCACACGGACTCTGTGTTCATTACTGACTCCCTGCACTACAACCACCATAATCCACCCACACTGCCCTGAAGCTACACTCTTCCTGTGGGGAGTAATAATACCATTGCTGCAAAACCACCAGCTTCAGAGGACTGTTCCACAGGTGGTGTAGTCGGACATTATAAAACCCATATATACAAATTACCCTTGGATTGACCGCCCTGGGTCACGGACCAGGTCGCCGCCACAGTGACTACAACCCGCAGCATCTACCGGCCCGGCTCCGGGTACCCCACGGCCCAGGGGGCGCATCAACTTCATAGGTCCCTGATCTGAGACCACTCCTGCAGCGTGATTTGCCCCACCTCTGGATCTCGTTGGCCCAGGCTATACGTCAGAACGTATTGCACCAGGGCTTGTCGGTGCTGCCACAGTCGCTGCAACATGTGCAGAGTTGAATTCCACCGTGTTGGCACATCGCATTTCAGCCGGTGAACTGGCAGGCCCAACGACTTCTGTAGAGATGTAAGTCATTGAGCTGCGGGATGCGAACGGCGGAAGTGAGCACACAGCGACCGTGCCCTCTGCAGAAGGCCATCTAGTATGGGATAGTGGGCTAAAAATTCCTGGACAAGCAGGTTCAACACGTGAGCCATACAAGGCACGTGTGTGACATTGCCCCGGCGAAGGCCCGCACCCAGGTTTGCAGCATTGTCGCACACGGCCTTCCCTGGTTGCAGGTCCAGTGGAGACAACCATTCATGAAACTGGGTCTCCAGAGCTGACCACAACTTCTCAGCTGTGTGACTCACATTTCCCAGACATTTCAAAGTAAACACCGCCTGATGCCATTGAGCCCTGCTGCCAGCATAGTAAGGAGGTGTGCAGGATTCCTTCTGCACAGTTAGAAAGCGGGTGGCATTACCAGACAGGCTTTGGGTGCAGGAGGAGGACCGAGAGGAGGTTGAGGAGGCAGAAGCAGTGGAGGAACTTCTAGATAAAGAACATTGACGTACAACTCGTGGGGATGGCAAGACTTGGACAGCAGCCCCTTGTCCTGCTGTCACCATAGTTACCCAGTGTCCAGTCAGCGACATGTAACGCCCCTGTCCATGCCTACTCGCCCAAGTGTCTGTGGTGAAATGCACTCTGTCACACACAAAGTTTCTCAAAGAAGCGGTGATGTTGTGTGTGACATGCTGGTGGAGCGCAGGCACACCTTTCTTTGAGAAGTAGTGCCGACTGGGCATCTGGTACTCGGGCACTGCGACGGACATAAGGTCTCGAAAATCCTCTGTGTCCACCAGGCGGAAAGGCAGCATTTCTGTAGCCAACAGCTTGCAGATGGTGAAATTCAACCTCTTAGCTTTGTCTTGGCTAGGAGGAAATGGTCTTTTACTTGTCCACATCTGAGGGACCGAGGGCTGGCTGTTTTGCTTAGACGGGGTTGAGTAGGGTGTCCCTGGCAAACTTGCCGGTCTGTGAGGAAGATGCAGGCGGAAAAGTTAGGTTGCCTTGATCCAAAGGTGGTGCTCTCGATGTCGGAGAGTGTTCAACCCCAGCTGGTGTTGCCACTTCCAAATGAAATGATAACCTGCCAATCACACTGGCTGTTGCGGGTAAAGAGGTGGCAGGTCTGCGTCCAAAAACATGTGTGACTGCTGTCCCCCCAGTCACAGAGGATGAAGAGGCCGCGGATGCACAAGATGGGGCAGACGGTGGTTGGCCCGGCCCGCTAGGCCGCATTGTAGCACAGTGAGCTTCCCACTGCAACTTATGCTTCATATCCATGTGACGGTTCATGCATGAAGAACTCAAACTATGGATTTTTTGGCCTCTACTTAGCTTTTGGTGACAAATATTACAGATAACACGAGTTGGGTCATCCTTATCGATCTGAAAAAATACCCAGGCTATGCAAGGCTTAGAGCCCATGCGACCTGAAGAGCCACTACGACTTGTGGTCAGAGGCAGAGTTGTGGTTGAGGATGCAGTTGTTGACGTGCTTCCAGTACTCCGTCTCTGTCCAGGAAGGCGCAACCTAACCTCGTCGTCAATAGCATCTGTGACGCCCAGCTGCGCTTGGTATCACAGATCCTAGAAGAGCGCATTGATGGAATCCTCCACAAGAGGCCCCCATAAACATTCACACATCTCCACCTTCCACCTCAGACCAGCAGAAGGAGCCCGTTAGGGATATAAATAGGGAAGGTGGAGCTAGGCAGTTCAGTTCCTCTGAAGAGTTCCTGCAGTAGAGAAGCCTAAGAGAGGTCAGTCTGCAGTGGAGCTCAGTCTAGACTGGAGAACTCAGTTAATAGTTCAGCAGTGGAGAATGAGGCTCCTGTTAGCTAGATTCAGGGAGCCCAGTTAGAGCTTAAGGTGTGCCGGTGCCATAAGATCGGTGAAGCGCGGCAAGCTGACGTTAGTGTGTATAGCCTAGTGAGGGCCCGAATAGGCCGAAGGCGAGTGGAGAGTTAGTACATAGGGGGCAGAGGAGCTTAACCAGCTCACCCCGAAGCATTTACCGGACACCAGATCCGAGCTTACCGGGATCTCTATGACCCAGTAAGGCATAACCGGAATCCCTGGAGAACTACAAGTCCCAGGATCGCTAAGGTGCTGACACGTAACAGAGCCAGGAGACGCTTAGGCCTCGCATACTGGGAGCGTGAACTCCAAGACAAGGCCCTACCACAAGGTCAGCCAGCGCAGGACAGAGACAAAGTTAGGCCTAGCTCCAGGCAGGTCAGAAACTTACTACGCAGAGGCAAGAAACAGGAGGTCCTACACCCGCTCATTGGGGAGTATCCTGATATGCACCCTTCACCCTACAGTGCTCCGGGATGTGCCTGAATTTCCACCAGTAAAAGGTACTGAAGTGACTACCGTGTCCGTTCCCGTTCTTGCTCTGACCCAGCTGGGTCTCGCCTGTCCTGCATTCCCCCTGCATACGCTTTTCTGAGGCCTTGCTCCACCTGTGGGGAGCTAAACCATCGAGCTGCCTTATCACCGGCCTCAGTGGACTACTGCAGCGCTGCTGCTTCTCACCAGATACCACAGGTGGCGTCACGAACTCTTATAAAATTAACAATTATCCACCCTTTTAAAGAGTGACCCCAGGGTACGGGCCCGGGAGCCGACCACCGCGACATCCCAAAGGCCAGGCAAAGGCCCGGGTACCGAGTCATCCCCATCCCCTGGGCTAGTCACATCTAGTGTTGAGCCACCCCCGTAGTGTTCGAGTTCGGTTCGGTTCGTCGAACACCCGTGTGTTCGCCGAACTGTTCGTCGAACTGTTCGTCGAACACCTTCGAACACCGTTAAAACCAATGGCAGGCAAACAAAAACACATAGAAACACATAGAAAACACCTTCAAAGGTGTCCAAAAGCTGACAAACTGCTCAGAAGACACAACTAACACATGGAAAAGTAACAAGTACATATAGTCATGCGAAAAGAAAAGAGGTGGAGGAGTAAAAGGAGGGGGAGACACAAATATAGGCATGTCATGCCCTTCTAAAATCCAAAAAGTGAGAAGCCGACACGTTCAGTCCGCTCCTGCCCGTGCCACCTCCGTGTCGCCGGGTTTGTGCCAGAGCCGCGGTGAACCCTGACGGCCAGCCCCCCTCTCCCAATACTGGTGCCTGTCCGCTGGTGGGTCGAGCGAGCCCCCCTGTGGTGGAGGCAGCTCTAAGCTTTTTAATTTAAATTGTCTCTCTAATTTGAATGAATACACTTTAAATCCATTTACAAGGATCTATTGGAGGGCAAGTCTCATGCCAGCAACCGCGTAATTCCAGCTCCAGTAGCGTCCACTAAAGCTGCTGCAGTTAAAAAGCTTTTATAAGGATCGAGCTCGGCTGTCCACCGCAAGGCATCCTACTGCCAGTCCCAGCCCCTATGCCTTGGGGTGCCTCCTGATGCTCTTCACTGAGTATCCCGTGGTCCCGAAGCATTTCCTTTGAAAAAATTAAGTGTCCAAACTACAGGTGGTGTAGCTTGCTTAACAGCCGGGATAATCCGCTGACTAGCAGACACTGCTACTAGGCACAAAGTATTTCCTGGGCTAGATGCAGTTAAAAATTTGTAATTAGATACTCTCGTTGGATGCTGAGAAAGCATTCCATAGAGTCTCCTGGCACGCCATATATGATTCTCTTAAAAAGCTTGGGGTAGGGGTCTAGGGGACCCTTTTATAGCCAAAATCACGGCCCTGTATAACAATACGTCACCTAGGCTGAAGATAAATGGAACTGTAGCACCCTGAGGGCTCGGTTGCTACAGAGGTATTGCACCTCACCCAGAGGTGTGATATCTCACTCTCAGGTAAGGATGGAGTGTGGATCAGGACCCGACACCTGCATGCATTACACCACATTGCCGTGGGGCAGGGCGACCAATATGCCTCTGAGATGGGCACGACAGCCCCTGTCCCTGGCTGGAGTGGGGGGAGGGAACACTGAGGAAGGGGAACCTTGTAGTGCAGGAGCAGGGAGGAAGCAGTTCCTGGGTGCATTGAGAAGGGAGTATAAAAGGTGGGCACCATCTTAGTTCAGTGCAGAGAAGTCTGAGCAGAAGTGGCAGGGAGCAGGGGCTCTGCATGAGCTCTGCTCCGGAGGCGGGCCTAGTAACAGAGGCCCAGGCCTGGAAGAGGGAGAAGGAAGGAAGAGGAGCGGAGAAGGCTCCAGGAACGAGGAATGAAGGGATCCCAGGGGTGCGGACGGGCGAGTCGCCACCGCACGCCCGAATCCACCTGCGTGGAGGGGTCAGGCCAAAGGGGGAGACCGGTCCCCGAAACTAGTGGAGGCAGGAAACGACCCTCAGCTAGAAACCGGAGGCTCTAACATTTTATGTGGCGCAGCCCCTCGCTACACCCGCTAGGAAGGCACCACATAGGGTCAGGGAAACTGGCGCCAAGTTTACCAAGAGGAGGCCTGAGGCAGCCGGACAGAAGGGTTGGTAAGAAAGTCCAGACAAAGGACACACAAAGGGGGTCCTGTGAAGCACTCCAAAGTTATCTGGGAGTTGTCTGAGCCCCTCACCTGGTGAGCACAGTACGACGTGGGCAGCCGTTACCTGCAGACGTGGTCTGGATAATAAGAACTGTGAGTAAAGGCCCTGGACTGCATCACTGACTCCGTGTCGTTACTGCTGCTGCCCTGCACCATCACCCCCATCCTCCGCATACACTGCCCTGAGGCTATACTCCTCCCGTGGGGAGTTATGCTACGCTCTGCTGCACCCACAACACCAGCCTCAGCGGTCTGCCCTGCAGCGGCGGTTCACTCTGACCGCAATCCACGGGTGGCGTAGTCGGACATTTAAACATCAAAACCACATAAATAGTTCCGCCACTGGTTTGACCACCCTGAGCCACGGAACCGGGTCGCCGCCACGAAGACTACAACCACCAGCATCCACCAAAAAGGGTCCGGCTCCGGGTGTCCCAAGGCCCAGGGGGTGCATCAGAACATTTTCATCACCTTTCACAATCACCAATGGGACAAGGCAGGGATGTCCTCTGTCCCCTCTCTTATACATCCTAGTGACGGAGCACCTGCTCTCATCAATTCGCCATAACCCCAATATTAGGTGGATTGAGGTGGGAGGCACCGAGTACAAGTGCTCTCTATTTGCTGATGATGTCCTAGTATATATCTCTCAATCACATATATCCATCCATGCTGTTATGGCTGAAATAGATCACTTTGTTACATGGTCAAATTTTAAACTCAATGCAGCGAAGTCTGAGGCCCTCGATGTCTCCCTCCCCAAATCCATATAGGATTCCATCCAGTCCAACTTTCCCTTTGCCTGGCCCTCACAGGGTATCAAATACTTAGGAATTCCTATTCATAGAGACCTCTCCCATCTATGTTATCTTAATTTTGGGCCCTTTATTGAACAACTCCTTACAGACCACGGTTGGCAAGTTAGAACTGTAAGATTCACTACGTGAACCACTGGTGTTTTGTGGAAAAGCACATGTACACTGTGTTCCAAATTATTATGCAAAAAGTGTTTAGGAGTGATAAGGGAAGAATTTGTTTGTTTGTCAGTTAAACTCATTGATGGTGATGTGTGTCAGGGCTCTTTATATCACTGTAAGCAATTGCAGACACCTGTGCTAATTAGTTTGGCAGGTGTGTCCAATGAAAGGCAAGACTACTTAAGAAGGCTGTCTCACATTATTAAGCAGCCTACATTTTCTGCCAAAATGGGAAAGAAAAAGGATGTGTCGGCTGCTGAGAAGCAACAAATTGTGGAGTGTTTAGGTCAAGGCATGACTACAATCAACATTGTGCGATGATCAGGATGAAGTGTCTTGGCAATCAAGAAGTATGTAGCTGATTCACAGTACACACGTGTGCGTGCTGATAAGGGCAAATTGAGGACTCTTTCCTATAGGCAATTACGTCAGGTTAAAAGAGCAGCGGCAAAAAAGCCTTGTCATAGCAGCAGACAAGTTTTTGAAGCTGCTGGTGCCTCCAACGTCCCCCGAACAACAAGATGCAGGGTCCTTCAGAGGTTTGCAGCTGTGCATACGCCATCCTGTCGACCTCCTCTATCCACTTCACACAAGCAGAAACGGCTCCAGTGGGCTAAACATTACATGAAGACTGATTTCAAAACTGTTTTGTTCACGGATGAGTGCCGTGCAGCGCTCGATGGTCCAGATGGATGGAGTGGAGGATGGCTGGTTGATGGACACCCCACGCAAACACGGCTACAGCGCCAACAAGGAGGAGGTGGAGTAATGTTTTGGGCTGGAATCATGGGGAGAGAGATTGTCGGCCCCTTTCGGATCCCTGAAGGCGCTAAAGATGAACTCCATAAAGTATGTGGATTTTCTCAAACAGCACTTCCTGCCATGGTTCAAGAAGAAGAACCGTGTATTTCACAGCAAGATCATTTTTTTGCATGATAATGCACCATCTCATGCTGTACATAAAACATCTGCATCTCTGGCTGATATGGGCATAAAAGGGGACAAACTTATGGTGTGACACCCATGCTCCCCTGACCTCTACCCCATTCAGAACCTCTGGAGCATCATCAAAAGGAGTGTCTATGATGGCGGGAGGCAGTTCACATCTAAGCAACACCTCTGGAGGGTATTCTGTCCTCATGCAAAACAATTGAAGCAGAAACCATCCAAAACCTGACAAATTCAATGGACGAGAGAGTTCAGAAGCTCCTTTCGAACAAGGGGTCCTATGTGAAAATGTAACATCACCTAGAATAAAGTTTTGAGTTGAAAACTGTTTGATTTCAGTTTCTAATAACCTGCTAATGCTTATAATTTCAAAAATGACCATTTTTTTGGTCTTTATTAAAATGAAAAGGTTGATCGAAAAGTTTGGGGGATCTAAGAGTGTGGCAACCCAGTAGTCATGATTAGTGTTGAGCATTCCGATACTGAAATATCGGGTATCGGCCGATATTCGCGGTATCGGAATTCCGATACTTAATTCCGATACTTTTGCAATATCGTATACCGGAATCGGAAGTTCCCATAATGCAATGAGACATTTTCATTTTATTCAGCCAATGAGGATCCTAAGAAGTGTGGGCACATCCTGTTAGGCATGTAGGCATCTTAACTAATGGCATGGCTGTGATTGGCTGCTGAAATGATGTCATGATGCACTATAAAAGCCACCGCCGCCATTTTGAGCTCACTCTGCTGTGAATTCAGTTAGGGATAGGACGCTGTTGTTCTGAGGGACAGTTTTAGCTACCTATTTGCTCTATACTGCTTTACCCAAGCTACTTTCTAAATCACTGTGCCTTGCAGTGCTAGTGCACAGTTCCCTGTGCTGTTCACCGCTGTCTGCAAGGTCTGTGTGTGTGAGTGCAGCTCACCCTGTAGTGTGTGCTTCAACCCCGTCTGGTTGTAGTGCACTCAGTGTGTGTCACTGCCTCATACATTGTCCTTTTTTGCCAATTCATAATTTTTCCTGATATCTCCTATTAGTGTGGTGGTTCCATCCGTATTCAGCTAAATTGGTTCCAAACACACTATATAGGAGTAGATAGAGAAATTTTTTTGGTCTTGCAGCACTAGTGCACAGTGCTCTGCATCTGTACTGTTCACCGCTGTCTGCAAGGTCTGGTGTGTGAGTGCAGCTCACCCTGTAGTGTGTGCTTCAACCACGTCTGGTTGTAGTGCACTCAGTGTGTGTCACTGCCTCATACATTGTCCTTTATTGCCAATTCATAATTTTTCCTGATATCTCCTATTAGTGTGGTGGTTCCATCCGTATTCAGCTAAATTGATTCCAAACACACTATATAGGAGTAGATAGAGGAGCCTTTCTGCAGCCTTGGGCCCTGCAGCCCCAGCCAGATTAGTATTAGCCTATTTTTTGCAGCCTCATCTATTGCATTGTAGGTTACCTTCCTACATTGTAATAGCTACAAAAAGTTTGTGATACTATCGTTATTACATCTTTAGGCACATCCAGTGTCTTTTTGTGACAAAAAAAAACCTAAATAAAGTTCACCAAACACTCCACTTTACAGTTGTGTAGGCCACATTAGCTCATATTAAAGTCTAGTCCACACTTTATAAAATTAGTGTTTCTTATACCTGTTAGCAGCTGTTCAGGAATAAGCACACTAAGCCCTTAGTACTTTTCTGCCTATCTTTATCAGTCTACCAAGATGAAGAAGGCAGGGAGTAAGGCATGTGGTCGTGGGCGTGGGCGTGGGCGTGGAGTTTCTGCAGGGAGAGGACGTGAGGATTCTGTGCCTGCAGGGAGAGGACGTGGGGATTCTGTGCCTGCTGCGGGCACCAGTGACTCAGCATCCCCCAGTTTTACCAGGGAACAGTCCTTTATGCGCAGCTTTGTAGGAGCTAGCCGTACCCCACTGCTGCGCGAGGACCAAATTGAAGCCGTTGTCGGATGGATGGCAGCTAACGCATCGACTTCAATTAGTTCCAGATCCTCTCAGGTCCTGAGCACTGAAGAGCACCCATCTGTCTCTTCACCACCTGCCAAATTGCCCAGGCAGTCAGAGAGCCCTGGACAGGAGCCATCTCTACTTCTGTTCTCTGAATCTCTTGGCTTGGAAAGAGGGGGCCAGCCAAGCAGAATTCGAGAATTTGAAGAAGAGGTAGTATGCAGTGATGCGCAACCGTTTTGTCTCTCTGAATCTGAAGAGGCGGGTGGGCCAGTGCCTATGGTCAGCAGCACACCTCAGTACGCATCTGATGATGAGACTCAGGTGCCACTTTCTGGTGCGTACTGTGCTGTCGAGACTACCCAGGAGAAGCAGTTGTTTGAAGAGGGTGGTGTAGATGATGAGGTCTTTGACCCATCATGGCGTGAGGGACAGGAAGGTGGTGGGAGCAGCTCTGAGGAAGAGATTCCCCGAACGGCCCAAAAAGGAGGGAGAGGGAGGGGGCAGACTTGGTTGCCTGTAGCCTCCACTTCGGCACCCATTAGGAGCATGGCTCTTCCAAAATCCAAAGCGGGCGCTCCCAAGACTTGCAGTGCCTGGTCCTTTTTTGACACAGTTGCAGATGACATTTGCTTTGTCAAATGCAAGCTGTGTAATCAGAAGGTGAAAAGAGGGAAAAGTGTCAGCAACCTCAATACCACAAATATGTGGAAACATGTGCGGACCAAGCACGTGGTGGAGTTACACAAACACACTGAAGACCTAGGCCAACCTACAGCGCCACCTACCACCTCTTCAGCTCGTGTTGTAGCCTCTTCCTCCAGCTCACACACAGCTGGTTCGGCTTCCTCACAGGATCGCCATGGAAGAATCTCTGGCACTGTTGTACAGAGACACAGTGTAATTCCACCCAC
Organism: Phyllobates terribilis; assembly: GCF_046119375.1. Taxonomy (NCBI): domain Eukaryota; kingdom Metazoa; phylum Chordata; class Amphibia; order Anura; family Dendrobatidae; genus Phyllobates; species Phyllobates terribilis. The sequence continues at coordinate 382,189,231 of NW_027362767.1, forward strand.
AGCACCACTTTCCCAGTCATCCTCACACTCCCAGGCCAGTCTACAGCCATCGTTAGCACAGGCATGGGAGAAAAGGCGCCCATACTCGGCAAACCACCCCCGAGCACAGGCTCTGAATGCTGGCATTGCTAAACTACTGGCCCTTGAAATGCTATCATTCAGGCTGGTGGAGACTGACACATTCCGTAACTTTATGGCATTGGCAGTCCCACAATACAACGTGCCCAGCCGCTTTTATTTCAGCAGGCAAGCCGTCCCTGCCCTGCAACATCATGTGGAGGGAAAAATTAAACATGCGCTACAAAACGCCATCAGTAGCAAGGTCCACCTGACCACTGATGAGTGGACCAGTAAGTATGGACAGGGACGATACCTTTCCCTCACTGCCCATTGGGTAAATGTTGTGGAGCCGGGTACAGATCTTGAGAGTGGCGCTGTACGTGTTCTGCCAACTCCAAGGATTGCAGGAATCCAGTCTGTACACATTGACTCCTCCTCATACTCCAGTTCCTCTGAATCAGCGCTGCAGGAGCCGTCACGGTCTACCTCCACATCGACCCGTGAACGGTTCCCTGTTATGATGACCGATATGAGCACAGCCGTGGCCAAACGTCAACAGGCCGTATTAAAATTAATTTCTTTGGGGAATCGAAGCCACACAGCGCAGGAGCTCTGGAATGCCATCAAGCAGCAGAGTGACGTGTGGTTTGTGCCAGCGAATCTCCAGCCAGGCATGGTAGTGTGTGACAATGGCCGAAATCTGGTGGCAGCTCTGGGCCTAGGCAACCTCACTCACATCCCATGTCTGGCACATGTGCTCAACTTGGTCGTGCAGAGTTTTTTGAGGGACTATCCGGATCTTGATGCACTGCTTCACAAGGTCCGCATAGAGTGCGCTCACTTGCGGCGTTCCAGCAATGCAAGATCACGCATTGCAGCTCTGCAGCGCCGATTATGTCTTCCGGAACATCGCATCATATGTGACCTACCCACCAGGTGGAATTCAACGTTACATATGTTGGAGAGGTTGTGTGAGCAGCAGGCAGCAGTAATGGAGTACCAGCTGCAGCAGGCGCAAACAAGTCGCAGTGCGCGCCATTCACACTTCACCACCACTGAGTGGGCCTCTATGAAGGACATTTGCCACGTTTTGCGTGCCTTCGATTATTCCACGCGGATGGCGAGTGCAGATGATGCACTAGTCAGCATGACTATCCCCCTTATCTGCCTGCTTGAAAAAACACTGCAAGCACTAAGGGACGAGGTTTTGGAAGAGGTGGAGGATGAGGAGTCACAAATGCCATCTGCTTCTCTACAGTCTGCGCAACGTGGTTCCTCACAAAGGCCTAGGCAGGGGACACTTTGTGAGGAGGATGAGGAGGAGTCAATGGATGAGGAAGACATCTGTCCAGAGGAGGGAGGTACACAATGCTCTAGTAGTCAGTATCTAGAGCGAGGGTGGGGTGATGCAGAGCAGGCAGAGATCACGCCTCAAGCAGGGGACAGCGTTTCTTGGCCAGTTGGCAGTCTGCAGCACATGGTTGATTTCATGCTGCAGTGCCTGAGAAACGACCGCCGCATCGCCCACATTCTCAACACGGCTGATTATTGGGTGTCCACCCTCCTAGATCCTCGCTACCGGGACAACTTACAAAGCCTCATAACACCGTTGAACTGGGAGCGTAAAATGCGGGAGTACCAAGACGCACTGGTGCATTCCATCATGTTCTCCATTCCAACCGAGAGCAGTGCTGCTAGTGCTTTACAAAGCAGCTCAGTGCGTCGAGGCAGTGGAGGAAGCTCTGCACAAAGAGGGAGCAGAAGCAGCGCCTCAGCACAAGGCAAGACCAGTATGGCCGAAATGTGGCAAAGTTTTGTGTCCCCGCCGCCACAAATGTCTACACCATCACAGACGGCTCCAGTCAGCAGGAGGCAACGTTTCCGTCAGATGGTGACAGACTACATGTCTTGCCCTCTTAGTGTACTCCCAGACGGCTCTTCTCCCTTCAAGTTTTGGGTCTGTAAGCTGGATACATGGCCAGAGCTTAGTCAGTATGCACTGGAGGTGCAAGCTTGCCCTGCTGCTAGTGTATTATCGGAACGCGTCTTTAGTGCCGCAGGTGGTGTACTAACAGACCGTCGCATGCGACTATCCTCCGATAACGTTGACCGGCTTACTTTTCTCAAAATGAACAAGGCCTGGATCTCTCATGAATTTGCCAGTCCTCTTCCAGAATAAATAATTGGTTGGCAACAGTATCCAGGTCTCCTGTTCTATTCATGTTTCTACCACCTGAACTGTAATCCCTGAGCTCCAACACCGCCAGTTGGCGCTCGGAAGTGCCGTCTGCACAGTCAACACTTGCTGCCGTGTTATTGGGGTTCAGTAACGTCAGCTGTTCCCCTGCTGTGCGGACGGCAATTTCTCCTGCTCTGTCCACATCCACTGTACTACTGATTTAAAACCTCCTCCAAATACACCTCTGGCTCCTCTGTTTTCAGTATTATCCCTGAGCTCCAACACCGCCAGTTGGCGCTCGGAAGTGCCGTCTGCACAGTCAACACTTGCTACCATGTTATTGGGGTTCAGTAACGTCAGCTGTTCCCCTGCTGTGCGGATGGCAATTTCTCCTGCTCTGTCCACATTCTCACTACTACAGATTTTAAAGTTGCTCCAATTACACCTCTGGCTCCTCTGTTTTCAGTATTATCCCTGAGATCCAACACCGCCAGTTGGCGCTCGGAAGTGCCGTCTGCACAGTCAACACTTGCTGCCGTGTTATTGGGGTTCAGTAACGTCAGCTGTTCCCCTGCTGTGCGGACGGCAATTTCTCCTGCTCTGTCCACATCCACTGTACTACTGATTTAAAACCTCCTCCAAATACACCTCTGGCTCCTCTGTTTTCAGTATTATCCCTGAGCTCCAACACCGCCAGTTGGCGCTCGGAAGTGCCGTCTGCACAGTCAACACTTGCTACCATGTTATTGGGGTTCAGTAACGTCAGCTGTTCCCCTGCTGTGCGGACGGCAATTTCTCCTGCTCTGTCCACATTCTCACTACTACAGATTTTAAAGTTGCTCCAATTACACCTCTGGCTCCTCTGTTTTCAGTATTATCCCTGAGCTCCAACACCGCCAGTTGGCGCACGGAAGTGCCATCTGCACAGTCAACACTTGCTGCCGTGTTATTGGGGTTCAGTAACGTCAGCTGTTCCCCTGCTGTGCGGACGGCAATTTCTCCTGCTTTGTCCACATCCACTGTACTACACATTTTAAAGTTGCTCCAATTACACCTCTGGCTCCTCTGTTTTCATTCTTATCCCTGGGCTCCAACACCGCCAGTTGGCGCTCGGAAGTGCCGTCTGCACAGTCAACACTTGCTGCCGTGTTATTGGGGTTCAGTAACGTCAGCTGTTCCCCTGCTGTGCGGACGGCAATTTCTCCTGCTCTGTCCACATCCACTGTACTACTGATTTAAAACCTCCTCCAAATACACCTCTGGCTCCTCTGTTTTCAGTATTATCCCTGAGCTCCAACACCGCCAGTTGGCGCTCGGAAGTGCCGTCTGCACAGTCAACACTTGCTGCGGTGTTATTGGGGTTCGGTAACGTCAGCTGTTCCCCTGCTGTGTTCACGGCAATTTCTCCTGCTCTGTCCATATTCACTGTGCTACTTATTTAAAACTTGCTCCAATTACACCTCTGGCTCCTCTCTATTTTTATTCTTATCCCTGGGCTCCAGCACCGCCAGTTGGCGCTCGGAAGTGCTGTCTGCACAGTCAACACTTGCTGCCGTGTTATTGGGGTTCGGTAACGTCAGCTGTTCCCCTGCTGTACGGACGGCAATTTCTCCTGCTTTGTGCACATCCACTGTACTACACATTTTAAAGTTGCTCCAATTACACCTCTGGCTCCTCTGTTTTCATTCTTATCCCTGGGCTCCAGCACCGCCAGTTGGCGCTCGGAAGTGCCGTCTGCACAGTCAACACTTGCTGCGGTGTTATTGGGGTTCGGTAACGTCAGCTGTTCCCCTGCTGTGTTCACGGCAATTTCTCCTGCTCTGTCCATATTCACTGTGCTACTTATTTAAAACTTGCTCCAATTACACCTCTGGCTCCTCCGTTTTTAGTATTTACCCTGGGCTCCAATACCGCTAGTTGCTGCTCAGAAGTGCCGTCTGCACAGTCAACGCTTGCTCCAGTGTTATTGGGGTTCAGTAACGTCAGCTGATCCCCAGCTGTGTGTCCGGCAAATTCTCCTGCTTTGTCCACATCCACTGTACTACGGATTTAAAACCTCCTCCAAATACACCTCTGGCTCCTCTGTTTTTAGTATTTACCCTGGGCTCCAGCACCGCCAGCTGGTTCTCGGCAGTTCCATTGGCTCTTGTACCTTCTGCTACCCATCCGGGTTCCAGTACCGTCAGCTGGTCCTCGGTAGTTCCATTTGCTCTTGTATCTTCTGCTACCCATCCAGGTTCCAGTACCGTCAGCTGGTTCTCGGCAGTGTCTTTGGCACGGGTACTCCCTCCTGCCCAGCCTGGTTCCAGCACGCCAGCTGTTTCCGGGTAGTGTCAACGTCACTTTGCCTCCAATGCGTTGTCCTGTCGTGTTGCGGTCGGGTTAGCCGACTCTATGGTGCCTGCAGTTTAGGTGACTCCTATGTGGGCTGCGGGATCTGGCAATGAAGGCTGGTTCCATAGTGCCAATAGGACAAGCACCCCCTGTAGGACTGTGGGTTTTGGTAACTGCGGCCGGCTCGCGGCCTTGAACTTTTTTTTACGTGGGTACCTTCTGCTACCCATCCGGGTTCCAGTACCGTCAGCTGGTTCTCGGCAGTGCCTTTGGATTAGGTGCCTCCTTCTCGGTATCCAAGTTCCACCAACGTCTGCTGGTCCTTGGTAGTGCTTTCTGGCACAGGTACCTCCTGCTTAGTAACCGAGTTCCAGTAACATCAGCTGGTCCTCGGTAGTTCCATTGGCTCTTGTACCTTCTGCTACCCATCCGGGTTCCAGTACCGTCAGCTGGTCCTCGGTAGTTCCTCAGCTTTCTTGTACCTTCTGCTACATTTCCAAGTTCAAGCTTTTTGAAATGGTTCTTGGTAATCACTCTGGATCTCCCTGACGAGGACCCTGAAGACGAGGACCCTGAAGACCAACCCTAAGAAGACGAGGACCCCGAAGACAATGACCCTGAAGACGAGGACCCTGACAGACCACCCCGAAGAAGACGAGGACCCTGAAGACCACCCCGAAGAAGACGAGGACCCTGAAGACCACCCCGAAGAAGACGAGGACCCCGAAGACGAGGACCCAGAAGAACAACCCGAAGAAGACGAGGACCCCGAAGACGAGGACCCCCGAAGACGATGACCCTGAAGACCACCCCGAAGAAGACCAAGAAGATGACCCTGAAGAAGTTGACCAAGAAGACAAAGAAGAGAAGACAAGCACCAAGATACAGAAGAACAAGAGACAGAAAACCAAGAAGCAGAAATACAAGAAGCTGCAGAACAAAAAGCGGAAGAACATTAAGCATAAGACTAAAACTCAGAGCAAAAGATAATATCTAAATTATAAGCAGAAGATGACTAAGCAGTGTATGAGGGTGAGTCCGTTCCTCCTCGTGGTGCCCCTGGAAAAGACCTGCTGCTGCAGGCCAAACTGAACGCGGACAAATCCTGTTGTAAATCTTTTGTGACGGGCAGAACGAAAGGTGTAATGTCCAACCTTTTATAGATAACAACTACAGGAATGCCTGTCACAAATAAGAATATGATGAAGAAGAAGAATATGAAGAAGATGAAGAAGTAGAATATGAAGAATGTAAAAAAAAGAATAATACGAAGAAGGTGAAGAAGAAGAAGGTGAAGAAGAAGTGGATGAAAAAGATGCTGAGGATGATGAAGGAGAAAGTGTGGGAGAAGTAAAAAAGAAGGTGAAGAGCATGGAAGTAGTGAAACATAAATATCTGACAAAATATAAAAATACTTAACATAGTTAATATTTCCGTAACTCAGAACATAATAAAAAAATAGTAATTCCTGCTATTCCATTTGACTGGGCTAAACCTCTATGCCTTTATTGTCTCCCCCACCTCCCCCAATACATTCTATATTATTCTTAGTTGTTTTCCTTCATGTAGAAATAACCTACAAGGAAAGAAAGGGTTTATTTTAATTCCGATATTTATGTCCCATTTACTTGCATTGGTTTCCGGTATCGGAATCGGCGATATCCGATACTTTTTCGGTATCGGTCCGATACAATCCGATCCGATATTTCCCGATATCGGAAGGTATCGCTCAACACTAGTCATGATTACTTTGAATTCTGACAATATGAGGGTCATGTTGCAGGTAGTGCAGCAAAAAGGCACTTATGTGTCTTGCGCATCTCGGAGCCCCAAAATTATTTTCCGGGCTAGATGCAGCTAAAAATTATTATTAATTTTAAATCTGGTGGAGCTTAGTATAGATGGCCTAATAGGATCAGTGCTGCACACTGCTACAAAGCCCAAATTATTTTCCAGCCAAGATACAGATAAACATGATTAGTAATTTGAAAGCTTAAAACGGTTGGTAGGGTGATTTTAACCAATCATCAAGCTTTTACTCTCCCCAGGATGACACAGGGGTAGAAAAGTCGTTTCGGATCCATGATTTGTTCATCTTTATGAACGTGAGTCTGTCTACATTATCAGTGGAGAGCCGCGTGCGCTTATATGTCAGCACACCACCAGCAGCGCTGAACACACGTTCAGACAGAACGCTGGCTGCGGGGCATGACAAGATCTCCAAGGCGTAAGTGGCTAGCTCCGGCCATTTATCCAGATTGGAAGCCCAAAAAGAGCAAGGGTCCAGTGACACAGTCATGGTTTCAATGTTTACTTGGAGATACTCCTGTACCATCGTCTCTAGGCGTTGACTATGTGTCAGACTTCTTGTCTCCTGTGGCCTTGCAAAGGATGGGCTAAAAAAGTGGTGAAATGATTCCGCAAAATTGATGTTACCAGCAGATACTGTGGTTCTGTTACGGTTTGAGTGCTAAACACTTGACGATCCCACGGTTGGCAAGTTGGAACTGTGAGATTCACTACGTGCACCACTGGTGTTTTGTGGAAAAGCACATGTAAGATTCTGCAACAGTCTCTGCTGATACTCCTGCATGCGTGCATCCCTTTCTATGGCAGGAATAATTTCGGCAAATTTACTTTTGTACCGGGGATCTAACAGTGTGGCAACCCAGTAGTCAGGATTATTTCTAATTCTCACAATTCGAGGGTCATGTTGCAGGTAGTGCAGCAAGAAGGCACTCATGTGTGTTGCGCATCCAGGAGCACCAAGTCCCTGTTGTGTTGGTGGCGAGGTAACAATCATGCTTCCTTCCTCTGTCCTCTCCCCCCAACCTCGCACAACAGAAATGTGATCAAGGTCTCCCTCATCTGATGAGTCTTCCATCAGTTCGTCCTCCACTTCTTCCTGGGCTCCTGCACCTTCCTCACTAGTTTGGCTGCTATCATGCGCCCTGGTAAAACCATCTCCCCCACCCTCACATGCCTGCCGCCTTGGTGCTGCCGATCGTCTGGACCTTGCAGATGTTAGCCCTTCCGCATACAACTCCTCCTCCTCTACTTCCTCCACCTCCTCTTGTGCCACCACCTGACTCCGAATTCTGTTTAACATGTGCTCCAGCATGTAAATCAACGGAATAGTCATGCTGATAATGGCATCGTCAGCACTAAACATCTTCGTCGCCATTTCAAAAATGTGCAGAAGGGTGCATAGGTCCCTGATCTGAGACCACTCCTCCAGCGTGATTTGCCCCACCTCTGGATCTCGTTGGCCCAGGCTATACGTCAGAACGTATTGCACCAGGGCTTGTCGGTGCTGCCACAGTCGCTGCAACATGTGCAGAGTTGAATTCCACCGGGTAGGCACATCGCATTTTAGCCGGTGAAGTGGCAGGCCCAACGACTTCTGTAGAGATGTAAGTCGCTGAGCTGCGGGATGCGAACGGCGGAAGTGAGCACACAGCGACCGTGCCCTCTGCAGAAGGCCATCTAGTCTGGGATAGTGGGCTAAAAATTGCTGGACAACCAGGTTCAACACGTGAGCCATACAAGGCACGTGTGTGACATTGCCCCGGCGAAGGGCCGCACCCAGGTTTGCAGCATTGTCGCACACGGCCTTCCCTGGTTTCAGGTCCAGTGGAGACAACCATTCATGAAATTGGTTCTCCAGAGCTGACCACAACTCCTCAGCTGTGTGACTCACATTTCCCAGACATTTCAAAGTAAAAACCGCCTGATGACGTTGAGCCCTACTGCCAGCATAGTAAGGAGGTGTGCAGGATCCCTTCTGCCAGTTAGAAAGCTTGTGGCATGACCAGACAGGCTTTGGGTGCAGGTGGAAGACCGAGAGGAGGTTGAGGAGGCAGAAGCAGTGGAGGAACTTTGACATAAAGAGGATTGACGCACAACTCGTGGGGACGGCAAGACTTGGACAGCAGCCCCTTGTCCTGCTGTCCCCATAGTTACCCAGTGCCCAGTCAGCGACATGTAACGCCCCTGTCCATGCCTACTCGTCCAAGTGTCTGTGGTGAAATGCACCCTGTCACACACAGAGTTTCTCAAAGAAGCGGTGATGTTGTATGCGACATGCTGGTGGAGCGCAGGCACACCTTTCTTTGAGAAGTAGTGCCGACTGGGCATCTGGTACTGGGGCACTGCGACGGACATAAGGTCTCGAAAATCCTCTGTGTCCACCAGGCGGAAAGGCAGCATTTCTGTAGCCAAGAGCTTGCAGATGGTGAAATTCAACCTCTTAGCTTTCTCATGGCTAGGAGGAAATGGTCTTTTACTTGTCCACATCTGAGTGACCGAGGGCTGGCTATTGTGCTTAGACGGGGTTGATAAGGGTGTCCCCGGCAAACTGCCGGTCTGTGAGGAAGATGCAGGCGGACTTGTTAGGTTGCCTTGATCCAAAGGTGGTGCTATCGATGTCGGACAGCGCACAACACCAGCTGGTGTTACCACCTCCAAAGAAAATGATGACCTGCCAATCACGCTGGCTGTTGCGGGTAAAGAGGTGGCAGGTCTGCGCCCCAAAACAGGTGTGACTGCTGTCCCCCCAGTCACAGAGGATGAAGAGGCCGCGGATGCACAAGATATGGCAGACGGTGGTTGGCCCGGCCGGCTAGGCCGCATTGTAGCACACTGAGCTTCCCACTGCAACTTATGCTTCATGTCCATGTGCCGGTTCATGCATGAAGTACTCAAACTATGTATTTTTTGGCCTCTACTTAGCTTTTGCTGACAAATGTTACAGATAACACGAGTTGGGTCATCTTTATCGTTCTGAAAAAATGCCCAGGCTATGCAAGGCTTAGCACCCATGCGACCTGAAGAGCCACCACGACTTGTGGTGAGAGGCAGAGTTGTGTTTGAGGATGCAGTTGTTGACGTGCTTCCAGTACTACGTCTCTGTCCAGGAAGGCGCAACCTGACCTCGTCGTCACTAGCATCTTCCTCCACCTCCTCTGCTGACCTCATCTCTTGGCTGACTGTAGGTTGACAGTAAGTGGGATCTCCAACCTCATCATCATCACCCTGTGCATTATCACACCCGTCGTCCTCAGAGCCAACCTGTTCCTGCCCTGACAAAAAACTAAAGTTGTCGCTCCAATCAGGTATTTGAGTCTCATCATTGTCTTCCTCATTGTCTCCACCAACAGGAGTTACAGTTTGGGAATGAGGGTCTACATTATGGTCAGAACCTTCAGCGTCTGGTCCTGGATCCGACTCATAAAGATTCTGGGCATCAGTGCAGATCATTTCCTCGTCTGGATTCACAGAAGCGCTGGAGTCGACCTCTGATTCCCAGGCTATAGTATGAGTAAACAGCTCTGCAGACTCAACCATCTGTTCTACCTCATACTCAGACGGGCAGCTGGAGATTTGGGAGCTGTGAGGAAGCAAGTGCGATTGGGGTGACACCTTTGAGGACTGGAGTATTTGTGATGTTGAAGTTGATGTGGAGGAGAGCCCACTTAAAGGAGCACTTGATATCCGTTGAAGCACCTGCTGTTTTTGTGCCTCATCTGGAATTTGTAGCGATTGGCGTGGCCGTAAGAAAGGGGTCTTATCACATTGTCCGCTAAAAGAAGTAGACATTTTAGTTTGGCTGGAAGATGGTCTTTCTTCTGCAGATGTTACTGTTGCTTTAACACCTAACCCACGGACACAACCTTTTTTCCCCTTCCCAACACGCCTATTCCCCTTTCCACCAGCAGCAGGCCTTTTTCCACTCATTTTGGTGGTTAACTAATTCACAACTCTGGAGTTGTTTGCACAATAAAACAATGGATGGGAACCGAGCAGAGCTGAGTGGCCAAATTGTGGTATTAGGCCAAAACTATTGGCTGGGTTAGATGGAGAAAAAAATTATATTCGATTTGCAACCTGATGGAGGTCAATATAGATGGACTAATAGAACAAGTCCCACACACAGCTAGAAGCCCAAATATTTTTTCAGAGGTAGATGCAGAAAAAAAATATATTCAGTTTGCAACCTGATGGAGGTCAGTATAGATGGACTAATAGAGAAAGTCCCACACACTGCTAGAAGGCCAAATATTTTTTCGGATCTAGATGCAGACAAAAAATTATTTTGAATTTGCAACCTGATGGAGGTCAGTATAGGTGGACTAATAGAACAAGTCCCACACACTGCTAGAAGGCCAAATATTTTTTCAGAGCTAGATGCAGAAAAAAATTATATTCAGTTTGCAACCTGATGGAGGTCAGTATAGATGGACTAATAGAACAAGTCCCACACACAGCTAGAAGTCCAAATATTTTTTCAGAGGTAGATGCAGAAAAAAATTATATTCAGTTTGCAACCTGATGGAGGTCTGTATAGATGGATTAATAGAACAAGTCCCACACACAGCTATAAGCCCAATATTTTTTCAGAGGTAGATGCAGAAAAAAAAATATTTTTAATTTGCAACCTGATGGAGGTCAGTATAGATGGACTAATAGAGAAAGTCCCACACACTGCTAGAAGGCCAAATATTTTTTCAGAGCTAGATGCAGAAAAAAATTATATTCAGTTTGCAACCTGATGGAGGTCAGTATAGATGGACTAATAGAACAAGTCCCACACACAGCTAGAAGCCCAAATATTTTTTCAGAGGTAGATGCAGATAAAAATTATTTTTAATTTGCAACCTGATGGAGGTCAGTATAGATGGACTAATAGAGAAAGTCCCACACACTGCTAGAAGGCCAAATATTTTTTCAGAGCTATATGCAGATAAAAATTATTTTTAATTTGCAACCTGATGGAGGTCAGTATAGATGGACTAATAGAGAAAGTCCCACACACTACTAGAAGGTCAAATATTTTTTCAGAGCTAGATGCAGAAAAAAATTATATTCAGTTTGCAACCTGATGGAGGTCAGTATAGATGGACTAATAGAGAAAGTCCCACACACTGCTAGAAGGCCAAATATTTTTTCAGAGCTAGATGCAGATAAAAATTATTTTTAATTTGCAACCTGATGGAGGTCAGTATAGATGGACTAATAGAGAAAGTCCCACACGCTGCTAGAAGGCCAAATATTTTTTCAGAGGTAGATGCAGAAAAAAAATATATTCACTTTGCAACCTGATGGAGGTCAGTATAGATGGACTAATAGAGAAAGTCCCACACACTGCTAGAAGGCCAAATATTTTTTCAGAGCTAGATGCAGATAAAAATTATTTTTAATTTGCAACCTGATGGAGGTCAGTATAGATGGACTAATAGAGAAAGTCCCACACACTGCTAGAAGGCCAAATATTTTTTCAGATCTATATGCAGATAAAAATTATTTTTAATTTGCAACCTGATGGAGGTCAGTATAGATGGACTAATAGAGAAAGTCCCACACACTGCTAGAAGGCCAACTATTTTTTCAGAGCTAGATGCAGAAAAAAATTATATTCAGTTTGCAACCTGATGGAGGTCTGTATAGATGGATTAATAGAACAAGTCCCACACACAGCTAGAAGCCCAATATTATTTCAGAGGTAGATGCAGAAAAAAAATATATTCAGTTTGCAACCTGATGGAGGTCTGTATAGATGGATTAATAGAACAAGTCCCACACACAGCTAGAAGCCCAATATTTTTTCAGAGGTAGATGCAGAAAAAAAATATATTCAGTTTGCAACCTGATGGAGGTCAGTATAGATGGACTAATAGAGAAAGTCCCACACACTGCTAGAAGGCCAAATATTTTTTCGGATCTAGATGCAGACAAAAAATTATTTTGAATTTGCAACCTGATGGAGGTCAGTATAGGTGGACTAATAGAACAAGTCCCACACACTGCTAGAAGGCCAAATATTTTTTCAGAGCTAGATGCAGAAAAAAATTATATTCAGTTTGCAACCTGATGGAGGTCAGTATAGATGGACTAATAGAACAAGTCCCACACACAGCTAGAAGTCCAAATATTTTTTCAGAGGTAGATGCAGAAAAAAATTATATTCAGTTTGCAACCTGATGGAGGTCTGTATAGATGGATTAATAGAACAAGTCCCACACACAGCTATAAGCCCAATATTTTTTCAGAGGTAGATGCAGAAAAAAAAATATTTTTAATTTGCAACCTGATGGAGGTCAGTATAGATGGACTAATAGAGAAAGTCCCACACACTGCTAGAAGGCCAAATATTTTTTCAGAGCTAGATGCAGAAAAAAATTATATTCAGTTTGCAACCTGATGGAGGTCAGTATAGATGGACTAATAGAACAAGTCCCACACACAGCTAGAAGCCCAAATATTTTTTCAGAGGTAGATGCAGATAAAAATTATTTTTAATTTGCAACCTGATGGAGGTCAGTATAGATGGACTAATAGAGAAAGTCCCACACACTGCTAGAAGGCCAAATATTTTTTCAGAGCTAGATGCAGATAAAAATTATTTTTAATTTGCAACCTGATGGAGGTCAGTATAGATGGACTAATAGAGAAAGTCCCACACACTACTAGAAGGTCAAATATTTTTTCAGAGCTAGATGCAGAAAAAAATTATATTCAGTTTGCAACCTGATGGAGGTCAGTATAGATGGACTAATAGAGAAAGTCCCACACACTGCTAGAAGGCCAAATATTTTTTCAGAGCTAGATGCAGATAAAAATTATTTTTAATTTGCAACCTGATGGAGGTCAGTATAGATGGACTAATAGAGAAAGTCCCACACGCTGCTAGAAGGCCAAATATTTTTTCAGAGGTAGATGCAGAAAAAAAATATATTCACTTTGCAACCTGATGGAGGTCAGTATAGATGGACTAATAGAGAAAGTCCCACACACTGCTAGAAGGCCAAATATTTTTTCAGAGCTAGATGCAGATAAAAATTATTTTTAATTTGCAACCTGATGGAGGTCAGTATAGATGGACTAATAGAGAAAGTCCCACACACTGCTAGAAGGCCAAATATTTTTTCAGATCTATATGCAGATAAAAATTATTTTTAATTTGCAACCTGATGGAGGTCAGTATAGATGGACTAATAGAGAAAGTCCCACACACTGCTAGAAGGCCAACTATTTTTTCAGAGCTAGATGCAGAAAAAAATTATATTCAGTTTGCAACCTGATGGAGGTCTGTATAGATGGATTAATAGAACAAGTCCCACACACAGCTAGAAGCCCAATATTATTTCAGAGGTAGATGCAGAAAAAAAATATATTCAGTTTGCAACCTGATGGAGGTCTGTATAGATGGATTAATAGAACAAGTCCCACACACAGCTAGAAGCCCAATATTTTTTCAGAGGTAGATGCAGAAAAAAAATATATTCAGTTTGCAACCTGATGGAGGTCAGTATAGATGGACTAATAGAGAAGTCCCACACACTGCTAGAAGGCCAAATATTTTGTCAGAGCTAGATGCAGAAAAAAATTATATTCAGTTTGCAACCTGATGGAGGTCAGTATAGATGGACTAATAGAACAAGTCCCACACACAGCTAGTAGCCCAAATATTTTTTCAGAGGTAGATGCAGATAAAAATTATTTTTAATTTGCAACCTGATGGAGATCAGTATAGATGGACTAATAGAGAAAGTCCCACACACTGCTAGAAGGCCAAATATTTTTTCAGATCTAGATGCAGATAAAAATTATTTTTAATTTGCAACCTGATGGAGGTCAGTATAGATGGACTAATAGAGAAAGTCCCACACACTGCTAGAAGGCCAAATATTTTTTCAGAGCTAGATGCAGAAAAAAATCATATTCAGTTTGCAACCTGATGGAGGTCAGTATAGATGGGCTAATAGAACAAGTCCCACACACTGCTAGAAGCCCAAATATTTTTTCAGAGCTAGATGCAGAAAAAAATTATATTCAATTTGCAACCTGATGGAGGTCAGTATAGATGGACTAATAGAATGATGCTATGCCCAAAAGATTTTACTTCACTAGGTGCAGTAAAAAAATTGGTATTCTATACACAGGTGGTATATCTTGCAACACAGATAGGCTACTCCACTGACTAACACACTCTGCAATAGGCCAAAAAGGATTAGCTTTGCTAGATTCAGCCAAATGCTGTGAAAAAAACTTGCACAACACTCGCACAGACCTGCCTGGCAAAAACTGATAGGAACTGATGTAACCTAGTCCTGAAAAGGACTGCAATTACAATTAGTCTGTACTCCCACAATCTATCTATTTAAGAGCACAGACCTGCATGATAAAAGTCGTAGGAAATGCTGTAACCTAGTCCTTAAAAGGACTGCAATCACAACTATTCCCTACTCCCAAGCTATCTGTAGATTTGTGCGAAAATTTGCTTGAAATTAACAAGGTATAGCGCACACAGCAACAGCGGTGCCGTCTAACACGCAGCTGTAGCAGTGAGAAAATGGTGGCGACGGGGAAAATGGCTTGGTCTTATAGGGCAAGGACATGTGACATACACTGCCAATGACACATGCCCTTGCTTGTGTGAAAAACAGCAGTTCGCTCCGTGTGTGCGCTGCTGATAGGCTGACAGACTGCACCTCCCCACTGCAAATGCGGGAAAGAGAAAAAAAAATGGAGATCTTCATTATTCCTGCAGAGATCCATCCCCTGCCCCTCCCCCCACCCCGCTGTACACTCAAACTGCGTATTAACATTAATTTTCATCATTACTGAGAAAAAATCCAGTTATGATTTTGGTGCACGAACAGTTATCGAACATAACCTCGAACAGCCGAATTTTTCTCAAATCGTTCGTGTTCGCCGAACGGCTCGAACACCGCCCAAAACAGCTCGAATTTGAGATTGGCGAACAGTTCGAGTAGAACAACGCTCATCTCTAGTCACATCCTCCTCCACCTCCTCTGCTGACCTCATCGACTGGCTGACTGTGGGTTGACAGTAAATGGGATCTCCAACCTCGTCATCATCACCCTGTGTGTTCTCACACCCGTCGTCCTCAGAGCCAACCTCTTCCTGCCCTGCCCGAAAAGTCAAGTTGTCGCTCCAATTAGGTATTTGAGTCTCATCATCGTCTTCATCATTGTCTCCACCAACAGGAGTTACAGTTTGGGAAAGAGGGTCTACATTATGCTCAGAACCTTCTTCATCTGGTGCTGGATCCGACTCATAAAGATTCTGGGCATCAGTGCAGATCATTTCCTCGTCTGGATTAACAGAAGCTCTGGAGCAGACCTCCGTTTCCCAGGCTATAGTATGAGTAAACAGCTGTGCAGACTCAACCATCTGTGTTACCCCATACTCAGACGGGCAGCGGGAGACTTGGGAGCTGTGAGGAAGCAAGTGCGATTGGGGTGACACCTCTGAGGACTGGAGTATTTGTGATGTTAAAGTTGAGATGGAGGAAAGCCCACTTGAAGGAGCACTTGATATACGTTGAAGCACCTGCTGTTTTTGTGCCTCATCTGGAATTTGTAGCGATGGGCATGTCTGGAAGAATGGGATCGTATCCCATTGTCCACGAAAAGAAGTAAACATCTTAGTTTGGCTGGAAGACAGTCTTTCTTCTGCAGATGTTAACCCCCCCACCGCGGGGGGGCTCGACCCACCAGCGGACAGGCACCAGTATTGGGAGAGGGGGGCTGGCTGTCAGGGTCCACTGTGGCTCTGGCACAAACCCGGCGACACGGAGGTCGCACGGGCAGGAACGGACTGGCCGTGTCGGCTTGGCACTCCAGCTTAGTCCCTCTGCCCGCTCGCGCCCGTAACCTCAAAGGGATGCGCAAGCGGCTTTTCTTCCCAGGGCTGTTCCCCGCCCAGCAGGATCGTGGGGGAGCTCAGGTCGGCCTTCCACTGTACTCCCTTATCTCCCACGCCCTCTTTCCTTCTTCTGTTCTCCATCTAACCCCTCGGCTCTGTGGTGTCCACTCTCCCTCCGGCTCTCTCCTTCTCACAGGTGGACTACCGCGTGTATTCACACTGTGGCGAATCTTTTAGGTCCAGGCATAAGAAGTTGTCGAGGTAATGGATAATATGTGTCCCCTTAGAAAAATCCATTACAACCCATTCGAGGAAGCAACTAAACGCCTCAAATAGTGAGCTGGATCTGGAGCACCCCATGGGCAAACAGCGATCTATATAGTATGCTCCTTCCCAGAAGCAGCCCAATAGGTGGACACTATTCGGAGGCACAGGTAGTAAGTAACCGGAACGCCGCATCAAAGTCTGTTTTGGCCATTAGGGTGACCCTTCCCAACTTCTTGATCTGCCTGATTGCCTTGTCAAAGGATGTACAGTATATACTACTGTACTTGGTTCCACGTCGATGTTGTCGTTTCCGGACCTGCCCCTTGGATATGACAAATGGTGGATTAGTCCGAATGTATTGGGTTCCGTTTTTGGCACAACTCACAACGGGGATACCAATACGTCTTGTAAGGAAAGTGTTCTGAATGGAACCGCCATTCTACCTAAAGATATTTCTTTTTTTAATTTTCTTGTCACGACGTCTGGGTGTTGGTAGGCTGATTTTAGATTTTTACTCCAGCCTTTCTTGATTTTAGAAGGGCATGATATGCCTATATCTGTGTCTCCCCCTCCTTTTACTCCTCCACCTCTTTTCTTTTCGCATGACTATATGTACTTGTCACTTTTCCATGTGTTAGTTGTGTCTTCTGAGCAGTTTGTCAGCTTTTGGACACCTTTGAAGTGTTTTCTATGTGCTTTCTATGTGTTTCTATGTGTTTTTGTTTGCCTGCCATTGGTTTTAACGGTGTTCGATGAACAGTTCGACGAACAGTTAGCTTAACAAGACGGTTTTAATGCCCCTTGGAAGAATGGTGGAGGTCGCAGTAGCTTAACAAGACGGTTTTAATGCCCCTGGGAAAAGAGGTGGAGGTCGCAGTAGCTTAACAAGACGGTTTTAATGCCCCTTGGAAGAATGGTGGAGGTCGCAGTAGCTTAACAAGATGGTTTTAATGCCCCTTGGAAGAGACGTGGAGGTCGCAGTGGAATAAAAAGACGGTTTTAATGCCCCTTGGAAGAGACGTGGAGGTCGCAGTGGAATAAAAAGACAATATCAATGCCCCTGGGAAAAGTGGTGGAGGTCGCAGTAGCTTAACAAGAAGGTTTTCATGCCCCTTACAAGAGCCATGCAGTACAGCATATTAAAAACATTATTCCCAATATTTGGGAGTGGGTCTCCCATAGTCTTTGACTTTGCCTTCCAAGCAAAAGCTGCCAAAAATTAGGACGGAGGAACTTGCAATGCTGGCAACACGGACCACGGTCACCCTGGTGGTATAGTGGTGGTGGAGGCTGAGGATAAGGAGAATAGCAAAATACAGTCGAAATGAGGAAGCGTATACCCATGTGTGGGTGTGAAGCGGTGCATGGGAATACACCTCCCGAAATAACACAGTGGATTTGACTTTATGTTACTCTGCTGTCATTTGGTGGTGATGAGAAGTCTGGCCCAATCCAGCCCTTGTTCATTTTGAAAAGAGTCAGCTTGTCAGCATTGTCAGTTGACAGGCGAGTGCGCTTATCAGTTGTAATTCCCCAAGCGACACAAAAAGCACGCTTCGATAACATGCTAGCTGCAGTCCAGGCCAGGACCTCCAAGGCATACAGAGTGAGTTCATTCCAAGTGTCCAGATTGGATACCTAATAATTAAAAGGCACAGAGGAATTACGGAGGATGCTGGTACGGTCTGCAAGGTACTCCCTCACCATCTTTTGAAACTTTCCACTCATTGTGAGAGTACCTGGCGCCTCAGGGCCTGTAAGCTGGGCGGGTCTCAGAAACTGTCCCAGAATGTTGACAGTGTTCCCCTGCCTCTGCTGGATTGGAGTTCCGTCTCTCTCGCCTGTACGCCTTGGTTGGTCAACGAACTGTGACCTCTGCCGCTAGCGTGTTCAAATGGGAATTTTTTTAACAGTTCTGCAGCAAGGGCGTTCTGGTACTATCACATTTTTGTAGACCTCTCCACCTCAGGAATAAGAGAGTGAAAGTTCTCCTTGTAGCGGGGGTCTAAAAGTATCACCAACCAGTAATGACTGTCACCCAACATTTTGACAACGCGAGGGTCACGGTTAAGGCAGCGTAACATAAAGTCAGCCATGCGTGCCAGACTGGTAACGGGCAAGACTTCTGTGTCCTCACCAAGATGACGACTGACTATGCTTTCCTCCTCCTCTTCCTCCTCCCCCCTGTCCTCAGGCCACCCACGCTGAACCGACTGTATGACAGTTGTACAGGTACTACCGTCTACAGCGCATGATACCAGCTCCTGTTCTTCCTCCTCCTCCTCCTCTCCCTCATTGTCCCCCAATGCACGTTGGGATGAGATGAGGCTGGGCTGTGTGTAATCACCCATTGCGAGTTCTTGATCCATCTCATCATACTCTGGCTGCAATGCCTCTTTAATTCTCTGCAGAGAGCGTTGCAAAAGACAGACAAGTGGGATGCTGACGCTAATGATGGCGTCATCGCCACTCACCATCTTGGTGGACTCCTCAAAGTTTGTCAGGATGGTACATATGTCAGACATCCAGGTCCACTCCTGAGGTCTTATGTGTGGAGTCTGACCTGAATATCGACGGCCTTGTTGCAGTTGGTACTCCACAACTGCTCTCTTCTGCTCACAAATCTTTTGCAACATGTGGAGGGTAGAGTTCCAAGGTGTGGGGACATCACACACCAGTCGGTGTGCCGGAAGCTGCAAACGCTGCTGCAACACAGCAAGGGCGGCGGAAGCTGTAGCCGGATTCTGAAAATGAGCTGACAGGCGGCATACTTTGACGAGCAGATCTGGCAACTCGGGGTACGATTTAAGAAACCGCTGAACCACGAGGTTACGCACATGAGCCAGGCATGGTACGTGTGTGATCTCGCCTCGCCTCAGAGCCGCCACCAGGTTATGGCCATTGTCACACACGACCATGCCTGGATGTAGGTTCAGCGGTCTCAGCCACTGATCTGCCTGCTCTTTCACAGCTGTCCACAACTCACAAGCAGTGTGAGGTTTATCACCTAAGCTTATGAGTTTCAGCACAGCCTGTTGCCGCTTGGCTGAGGCAGTACTGCAGTGCTTCCAGCTTGTAACTGATGTGGTGATATCTGAGATGGAGGCTGAACATGAGGAGGAGGAGGAGGATGATGCGCAGGAGCTGTACACTGTGGGGGCAACTCTGACTGACATAGGGCCCGCAATCCTCGGTGTGGCGAGGATGTGTTCCATCCCAAGGTCCGACTGGGTCCCGGCTTCCACTATGTTTACCCAGTGTGCCGTCAGGGAGATGTACCGTCCCTGGCCACAAGAACTTGTCCACATGTCTGTTGTCAGGTGGACTCTCCCAGTAACTGCATTGTTGAGGGCACGGCAGATGTTTTGGGACATGTGCTTTTGTAGTGCGGGGATGGCACACCGGGCAAAATAGTGTTGGCTCGGGACCGAGTACCGAGGGACGGCCACCGCCATAAGGTTGTAGAAGGATTCCGTCTCCACCAGCCTAAAAGGCAGCATTTCCAACGCAAGCAGTCGTGAAATGTGCGAATTTAGGACTGTGGCCTGTGGGGTGTTGGCTGCGAATTTGTGCTTTCATTCAAAGCTCTGGGATATGGACAATTGAATGCTGCGGTGGGACATGGACCTGGACGTTGATGCTGTTTCTTGAGAAACTGCCATAACAAGTGAAGACTGAGAGGAGGGGGCATCTCTGCATGCAGTATGGACAGGGGATTGCCTTGCACGCACAACAGGGGGTTCTACTACACGCACAACAGCGGAAGAAGCAGTGGTGACACCCGCTGACACTGGTCGTGGACCCTGGGGTTCGCCCCACAAAGTCAGGTGCTTTGCTGACATGTGCCTGATCATGCTGGTGGTGGTCTGGCTGGTAGTTTTGTCACCCCTGCTGATGCTGGCATGGCAGGTGGTACAAATGGCCTTTTTGGGGTTATCAGCAGTCTTTAAAAAAATTCCAGACTCTGGAAGACCTACCGGTTGTACTGGCAATGTCCCTCGTGTTGGTGTTACGGGGAACTGTTGCCCGCCTTCTGCGTGCTGCCACCACACTGCTTCTTCCTGCCTGTTGGGGTACTCTGCCTCCCTCCCCCTGTGTGCTGCTGGCCTCGCTCTGCGTGTCCTCCTGCCACGTTGGGTCAGTTACTAGATCATCCACCACCTCCTCCTCTTCCACTTGCACACCACGATCCTCCTCCTCACTTCGTGGCAATTGTGTCTCGTCATCGTCCACCTCTTGTGACAAATTGCCAGCGTCGACTTCCTGTGGCCGTGGCTGTTCAAATATTTGGGCATCGCTACATGGGATCTCCTCTTCCTCCACTTCAAGCGGAGCAGGCGAGGGGCAAAAATATGGAAATGGACCAGTGAACAGCTCTTCAGAGTGTCCAACTGTGGGATCAGTTGCTGTCTGACGACACTCGGCATGGTGGGAGGAAGGAGCAACAGGGTGAGGAGGAGTATGCGGTCGAGATTCACGGCTACTAAAACTTGACCGTGTGGAAGACAGACCAGAGGTGGTGGTGCTCAGGTAACTGGAAGTATTATCTGCTATCCAATTAATAACCTGTTCACACTGATCAGTTCACAATACTGGTGTTGTAGTCTGCTTCCCAAGTAATTTGGTCAAGAAGTGGGAGCGAGAAGATGTGGCTGTTGGTTGTGGCACATTTTCACCATGGCCACGGCCCCATCCTCTACACGCACCATCACCAGAACGTCTACTTCCACGTCCCTTGCCACGCGCCTTGCCCATTGTAAATGAAGTAAAATAGCTTACACTCGCACTATCAATGGAAAAAGGGTAATAAAAAGGAGATTAGAACCGTGGAAGAGGAAAACCACAGTTCTATTTGTCTGGCCTACACCAGAATCTTTTAAACAGATATATTTGTGACTGAACAGACAGGGAGACACTATTACTGTTTTTTTTTACTTAAAACTGGCCAAAAGCAGGATAATACAGAGATTTGACCCGTGGAACTGCAAAACCACAGTTCTATTTCTCTGGCCTACACCAGAATCTTTTAAACAGATATATTGGTGTCTGACCAGTCAGGGAGACACTATTACAGGTTTTTTTTATGGCAAAAAAATGCCAAAAGTAGGATTGTACAGAGATTTGACCCATGGAACTGCAAAACCACAGTTATAGTTATGTGGCGTACACCAGAATCTTTTAAATAAATACATTGGTGTCTGACCAGTCAGGGAAACACTATAAGGCTGAGTTCACACGATGCGTATTTAATGCGTTCCTGCGGCGTTTTTGCAGTTGCGCAAACGCCGCGGAAACGCATTAAAAACGCATGGTAGAAGGGCAGCAATGTTCCCCAATTGAAATTCGCATGTGCTATGCCCATGATGCGGATTTTTCCGCTGCGTAAACGCTGCGCTCAAAAATCCGCAGCATGTCAATTAATTTTGCGGAAACGCAGCGTTTTCGCCGCCATTGACTTGCATTAGAACGTGCCAATTCCGCAAGACTGCATCTGTACTTGCGTAATTGGCGCGTTCTAATGTGCGGATGGTACCCGGGTGTGGAGGAGAGGAGAGTCTCATCCACACCCAGGTACCATTAAAAAAGCTGTAAAAAAAGAATAAAATAAAAAATAAATGTATTCTTACCTTCTGTCGGCCCGCGCACCGCTCCTTCTTGGTTCCCGGCACTTGCAGTGAGTTGTAGGACCTGCGCTGACGTCAGAGTCATGTGACGGGTCACGTGACGCTGACGTCGGCAGGTCTTTCAATTCAAAGTTGCCGGCGAGGGAGAATGGATTGAGCAGGACAGCGCGGGCCATCGGAGGTAAGTATATACACTCTCTCGGGTCACACTATATAAATCCATGTCGGGTGCATGGATTTATATAGTGTGACCTAGTAGTCAAGCACTTTCCAGGTGATGCTAATGACTCGCCTCCTGGGCCGTGGGGCACTTAGATCCGGGCAGTAGGGGAACGATGGGAGTAGTAGTGGCAACCCGGTTCCGTGGCTCAGGGTGGTCAGCCCAGTGGTAGTCCGTTATGTGCTGATGATTATGTCCGACTACGCCACCCGTGGATTTGCGGTCATTAGGAACCGCCGCTGCAAGGCAGACCGCTGGGGCTGATGATGTACGCAGCTGGGATGGTGTGACTCCCCACGGGAAGAGTGCGGCCCCAGGGCAGTGTAGTGGATGTTGGGAGTGATGGTACTGAGAGTCCCAGTGCTGATAGTGCTGGAGGAGCAAGGAGCACGCAGACAACAGGTTGCAGTCCAGGATCTTTACTAGAACAGGTAAATTGACCCACAAACAGTCCCAGCTAGGAGGGGACCTGGATGTCTGAGAGCAATGGGGAAATTGGCCCTGGTCAGGGTGAGGGTGTAGGCCTACCGTGCTTTCTGTGCTCCTTCTGGCTATCTCCTCGTTATAGGGTAAAAGCCCACGTTTCCGAGCTTTCCGTGTATTCTCACCTGTATGGCCTGCGACGTGGGTTCCTTTCTGCTCCCAGCCTGGTACGGCTGTGCTGGTCCCTTCTGTTGTGGCAGAGCCTCCAGGCTTCTTAGGCCAAGGAATATACAGTCCCTTGCGGACTGGTTATCTGCTGTAGGATGTGGAATCCTCCCAGCCTCAGACACCAAAGTCTGGTAGATTAAGTCCGTTATCTGCCAAGACAGGCTCACTTCGCCTCTTGTCTCTGGCTTGTGGCTCTCCTCCTGCCACACTTCCTCTTAGGTGCAATACAACTGTCCCTCTCTGCTCTGGGACCTGAATCCTCAGACAGGTCGTCCAGCTCTCTCTAACCCTGCCCCCAGCACCAGCTTTTATAGGGGCAGCCTGCTCCCCGTACTGGCCTGAGAAAGGAGGTACTGCATGCTAATGTTCCCCTGACTAGAGAACCTCCCCCTTGCTCTCAGACACAGCTTTATTACATTTTGTGGCATCCAGGCCAGGGTGACACACTAAAATCGCCTTGAATGGGCTTGTCAATCCACATGCGGAAACTCATGTGAATCCGCATGTATTCCGCAGGAAAAACGCATGCACAATCTGCATGCGTTTTTTCTGCCAGGGAGATGCAGAAATGATGCAGAAATTTTCTGCTTCATTTCTGCATCGTGGGCACATACCCTAAGGCTATGTGCCCACATAGCAGACTTGATGCAGAGCATTTTTGCCTCTCTCTGGCAGAAAAAACGCATGCAGATTTACATGCGTTTTTTTCTGCCAGAGAGAAGCGTTTTTGCATGCGTTTTTGCATGCGTTTTTTCAAGCACTTTTCCAAATGATTTTGAGCATCACTTGGAAAAGTGCTTGACAAGTTGATCACACAATATAAATCCATGCAACCGGCATGGATTTATAATGTGTGAACAGCTTAGATGCTTTAAATGCAGCATCTATAGTAAAAAAAAAAGAATTAAAACGTTAAAATTAAAAAAAACTGTATATTCACCTCTCTGGCAGCCCCCGGTCTGCTCTCCGGTCTCCTCCCGTCTGCTCCCGGCCGTGTCTTCTCCGCAGTGTACTGTCAGGACCTGGGGTGACGTCAGTCAGCTGATGGTCACGCGACGTCAGCGGTCGCGTGACCATCAGGTGACTAAATGACGTCACCGCAGGTCCTGACAGTACACTGCGGAGAAGACGCGGCCGGGAGCAGACCGGAGGAGACCGGAGAGCAGACCGGGGGCCGCCGGAGAGGTGAATATACAGGTTTTGTTCATTTTTAACTTTTTTATTTCTTTTTTTCACCGCGTAGTAGCCGAGATGAAGAGGAGTTGTAGTCTCCTCTTCATCCCAGGTACCACACGCACCGGGATTACTCTGCAGCGTAATCGCGGTAGAAATGGTCATGCTGCGTTTTGCAAACCAATGCGAATTCGACGCGCAAATTAGCGCATCATGTGCACAGCACATCCGAATTCACATTGCTTTGCATGGCAGACTGTTTTACAAGTGTTTTCGTGGCCGTAAATACGCCGCAAAAATGCTACAAAAATGCTACGTAGGCACATAGCCTTACAGGTTTTTTTTACGGCAAAAAATGCCAAAAGCAGGATAATACAGAGATTTGACCCGTGGAACTGCAAAACCACAGTTCTATTTCTCTGGCCTACACCAGACTCTTTTAAACAGATATATTGGTGTCTGACCAGTCAGGGAGACACTATTACAGTTTTTTTTTTACGGCAAAAAATGCCAAAAGCAGGATAATATAGAGATTTAACCCGTGGAACTGCAAAACCACAGTTCTATTTTTCTGGCCTACACCAGAGTCTTTTAAACAGAAATAAAGGTGTCTGAACAGTCACAGACAAACTCAATTTTTTTTGTGGGGGGGGGGAATACCAAAAGGTTAATAAGACGCGTATTTGTACAGTCTGACTGATGAAAAAAAAAAGGATTTTTCCTGGCCCCTGAGACCGGGGAATAAGTTTAGCAATTTGACCAGCAGGAGCACACAGGACTGTAATGCAGTGTTTGTTGGTATAACCACTGCGTCTCCTATACAGCCTGCCTGCCTGATATCTGGGATGGATATTAGTCCTGAGAAGGACTGTTTGTTTGATTTGGCAGACTTTACAGACCCTACACTACCTATTTAGCACTATATATCTCTCCCTAGCTCAGCAGCACTCTTCCTACACCGTCTGATCCAGAGCGACTGTGTCCAAGATGGCGGCGCCTGGTTTTAAATACTCGAGGTGACGCTGTGCGGCCAGCCAATCACTGTAATGCCCACAAACAACATGGCTGTGGCATTACAATCCCTGCATGTTCATTGGCTCTGAAAAGAGCGCCAAACGTGCAGGGCGGAGACCCGAGCTCCCGCCCGAGTAACCCCAAAATGCTCGGTGCTCGCCGAACATCCCGAGTAGTGAGATGCTCGGGCGAGTAGCGAGCAGTGTCGAGCATGCTCGCTCAACACTATTGGTAATGTAATGCACAGCTGATTTTCTGAACACAAATAAATCCATGACAGAAAATCTACTACATATCAGTCCTGCATGGGCATACCCAAAGGGAGAAATCTGCATCATAGTGTGGAAATTCCATAAAGTGCACAGAAATCATAGGACTCCATATCCATTAACCCACACTAGGAGCGCCACTAAATGTATGAATGGCTGTGTACAGCTAATATCAAACGTAAAGGATAAATTAATACGAAATGCAGTGAGCCACGAAGAGTCGTTACAGCAGTGCCATGTCACCTGCCCTCCACTTGGTCTTCCAGAGCAGATGCATGCCCTTCATCAATGGTAAGTATGGCACTGTGGTCAGTGGATTGCTAGTGTAGTACCCATTACTTAAAGTCAGAAAGAGCACTTCTATTAAATCAGATTCCCTCCACCCCTGGTAATGCACATCGTGGTGAAATAGTTTAGCTTTAAGTGACATATTGAATGAAAGCTTCTCTTTATTGATGTCCTGTGGAAGCAGATGGTATCAATCAGGATGACATTAACAGTGATGTGCCCTCTGTGATGGGCATTAACAGATTGTACAGTCAGCCAATAAAAGATGCTAAACACTACAGCTGACAGTCAGCGCTATACACTACATCGTCTCACGTCTGTGAAACATTCATAGAACATATGTTTAACTTTGGATGGAATTTTACTGTTTATATATGGACAATATATCAATAAATACATTTTCAAGCTTCTCTAGCTTCTTTATAATTCTGCAAAGTGTTGAATTCAAATCTTCCGGCAGCCCTTTATTGTTCAGTTTCTGAATTAAAATACATTTTTCAGCAGTTTTAGAGCAGCATGATGTAGGGGCAGAGACCCTGATTCCAGCGATGTGTCACTTACTAGGCTGTGTGCCGTTCTTTCAATAAATCAGCATTTTATCAGCTCAGAATCGCTAAAGGACTAGATGTCTGGTGCCTCCAAGTCCAACTCTGCCCACACCACTGATTGGCTTCTTTCTGTGTATAGAAAGCTGCCAATCAGTGGTGTGGGCGGGGTTATAGACAGCTCAGCATTCTAAGCTCTGCTAGACCTGTAACAAGATAAAACTGTGATTGTATTAAAATTACAGCAGCAGACCAGCAATTGACACATCACTAGAATTAGGGTTTCTGTCCCTGCATCAATCTGCTCTCAGATTACATAGGGGAAATCTCCTGGCAGAATCCCTTTAGGATTGCTTTGATGATTTCCATACAAGTACATGTGGTTGTTATACCAGTTACATAGCAGTAATCTGCTATAAGAAAAAACTCCTCCATAATGAAGTGCAGGATAGCGCACCTCAGTGTAATAGCTCAGCTGTTGGCGGAGTACAGGTCGATAAGTTTGCAGATCTGATACAATAGTAATAAATAATGTCTGTAGCTTTGTACAAGTCAATTAAAATTTTACATCCTACAATAACAGCCACACCCACTATCATGATGCATCAAAATACATTTTATTTCGCATATGAAATAAAACATACAAAAAAAATAGAAAAGGAACGCTCCAAACAAGATAGTCTTAAAGGGTAAGTGGTCCAGATATACAATTATATGTCTCAATAAGCAGAAAACGGTCACACAATATAAGTTGTTTTACAGGTTTATTGATTCAGTTAAATCCCATTTAAAATAAGGTTCATAGTGCAAGGTAAGTAAAAAATGTGAAATTTACACTGAAAATAGCAAATGCATTTATACAAAGAATAGTTAATACATGCATAAGGTACCTGTCTGAAAGGGAATCTTTACATGTTTTTGCTATTTTATCTGAGAGCAACATTAGGTAGGCAAAGAGACCCTGATTCCAACGATGTGTCGCTTAGTTTACTGTGTGCAGCAGTTGTGAGACAATCAGAGTTCTTAGATGTAGCATGCAGCAGAGCTGAGGAAGCTAGCCACGCCCACAGCACAGCTCTTTGGGTACATTGTTTATTGACAGTGAGCTGCTTATCAGAGGAGGGGGCGTGGTCAGACCACTTGGCATGAGGGAGCTAGTTTGGGCAGTAATAATCTCCTGGTAATAAAACCTTCATTGTATTGAAACAAATTCTACCCTCAGATTACAAAGCAAAATCTGCTGACATAATACTTTTAAATACAAAGAGCCATTAGGCCGTAAGTGCTTAATTCATTATTTCCTGAGGCATTATGGGATTAGTTTTTATAAAGTAGAGTATTTTAGACCATATTAAGAATAAGGTGATATATTTACCAGACCACTACCTTTCTGCTGTCTATGCCCGATATACTTTTTGCCTCTGCTTCCTCAACGGATGGATATTTTGAAAGTTTACTGATCGGCGATTGTTTGAATGCCTGTTTATACAAGCAGACCAAAGCAAATGATGCGCACTGAGCAATTTATACTAGATTGCTCAGTGCATAAATCCTGCCATAGTTCTCGCGTGAGTTTTATTTACACAGGATGATGCACTGTTGAGAACAATGATCTTCTGTGCTGCACAAAAGATCATTTCATCCAATGAACAAGTGTTTCGTGAACGGCAGCTTGTTAACTCAGCTAGTGTTTTTACCAATGCACACTCACCATTATCTTGCAGTGTCTATGCCTCTTTAATGTAGTTTTCATAAAATCACTGTTTTATAGTCAGGAGATTATCACTAGAAGACTAGTAAACCTACTTCCAGGCAGTCCAGCCACACCCCCACCACTGATTGGCTTTTTCTGCCTATGCACAGTGTACACGGAAAGCTGCCAATCAGTGATGTGGGTGGGGTTATACACAGCTCAGCATTCAGAGCTCTGCTAGACTTGCAACAGAGAAAACTGTTTTTAATCAATACTGCAGCACCCAGTAAAGTAAATGACACATCGCTGAAATCATGGTCTCTACCTCTACATCATACTGCTCTCATATAAGGCAGCCAAAACCTAGTGTAGTTACTAGTGTTGAGCGAGCACTAAAATGCTCGGGTGCTCGAAGCTCGGGCCGAGCTCGCCGTGATACTCGGGTGCTCGACCCGAGCAACGAGCCCAATGTTAGTCTATGGGAGACTCGAGCATTTTTGCGGTGGCACCCCCGGCAGTCTTTTAAAAGCCTAACAAGTGCCCAAAACGATAGTGACAGTGCTCAAATGACATGGGGACAGCATGGGGATCGCCCCAGGAAGCATTTCTGACCCCCAGGTCACTGCTGTCAACAACGTGGTCAGAGGTATTAAGCCACTTTTACAGGCTCACAATAAAACAAAAGTGAAACTTTTTTCCTGTGAAATATGTTAAGGAACATCCTTTCCAGTGAAAAGACTTGTGTATAAGTTAAAATAAATGACCAAAAACAAAAATACTCCTCCACACCTTCGGCTATGTTCACAAGTAGCATTTTTTATGTGTTTTTGCACTTTTGTATTGCTTTCACCTATGACAAATGCATTCACCGGGAAATGTCATTTTAACATTTTACAACCTTATCTGGCCATGTGCTGTGTGACACATGCATAAAGTGCTGAAAAGACATGGGAACAGCATGGGGAAGACCCCTGGAAGCATCTCTGACTCCCAGGTCACTGTCTAAAAGTGTGCCCATCATAAGTGATCCTTGTCGCATCAGAAAATGCAGACTTGCAACTATCCCCATGCAAGTTCTAGTCCCAGGGCAGTGTTCAATTGTACCTCCCCCATTCCTTGCAATGCAAGCGCAAGTATGCAGCCTGCCACCCACCCACCCCCAGGCTGCAATACCATACTGCTTGCTTGCTTGAACTTGAAATTGGGCCTTTTAGGCATGTGGAGGCGGAATCTGGCCACCACGTCATGGCTGTGTTGGCGGCCTGGAATCCATACTCAGTCCCCAGCCGCCCGGCGGCCAGGTGTCCATACTCAGTCCCCAGCCGCCCCGCGGCCGAGTGTCCACACGGTCCCCAGCCGCCTGGGGGCAGTCGGGTGTCCATAAACGGTCCCCAGCCGCCCCCATTTCTCCTTGGAACATCCCCCCACACACTTTTCTTAGCCCGACCTGCTTTAGGCAGCATTGGACGAGCCCACCAGAGAACCAGACTCCTCCGGTGGGCCCTGACTTCTCCATCGGTGGAGTTGAGAGTGCCAAGGTGAGGAGCATGATGATGATGACAGAAGTTAGTGACGCGCCCCCTGGGCCAGTGTTGTTTGGGGGATACCCGGAGCCGGATCAGGTGGGGGTTGTAGTCTCCGAGTGGCGGTGACCCGGTCCGTGCCCAGGGTGTCAAGCTCAGTGTGTGGCAGTCCTACAGATGTTACTGGATGTTCTTTAGTGTCGACTACGCCACCCGTTGATTTGCGGTCAGTACGGCCGCCGCTGCAGCAGGGTCCGCTGAGGCTGGTGGTGTGTGTGCAGCTCAGGTAGTATAACCCCCAACGGGAGGGGTATAGCCTCAGGGGGTCAGCTGTAGAGGGTGGTGGTTGTGGTGGTGCAGTGAGAGTAGTAATAAGACTCCGAGTCGGGCTGTGCAGTTCAGGGTTTTACTTACTGCTTTTGTGTTGGTCACTCCGGCCTTGAGTGACCGCCCGAGCCGTGCTGCGTCCACCAGGTCCTGGACTCGGCCAACCCCCAGGTGATTCTGGAGCGTGGTCCTGAGCTCCCTTTCTGACTTGTCCTTCTCTCTGGCCTTCCCCACCAGGGATCCACCTAAGTCCGGCTCCCTCGGGCCTCTTGTTGGTAAAACCCTTGTCTCTGGGTTCCCTGACCCTATTCATGGTTTGCCTTCCGGGTGGATTTAGTGGGTGGTCGTGGCAGATCCTGCCCACGACCTCCGGTCTCTGGCTAAGGATTAGGGCCCTCCACCAGCTTGGGATCCGGTACCCTTGTGCCAACTCTTCACCCTCTGGTCTAATTTTGGGTTCTTGGAGTTCCCTCTTCTCCCCCTCTGGGTCCTTCTTTCTCCTCTCTCTCTCTCTTGGCCTTGGAGCTGGCTGAGCTGCTCTGCTTCTCTGACTCAACTCTGACAGACTGACCCTGATCTAAGATGGTTCCCACCTTATATACTCCCTCTATGTGTGAGCTCAGGTGACCAGCACCCAATGAGCTCCTAGCATTACCCAGACTGCTCCCCCTATCTGCCCCTACACTACTGGGATGTTCCACCCCCCTCCCACTCCAGCCAGGGACAGACACTGTCGTACCTGCACATTTCTCTAGTGGGAGTACCATTGGTCTGTCCCCCGGAAATGGGATGTATGTAGTGCATGCAGCCTACTGAGCTCAGTTCCACACTCCATCCTTACCCGGGAGTGGAATACCACACCTCTGGCTTGAGGTGTAATACCCCTGTAGCAGCCGAATCCT
Source organism: Phyllobates terribilis (assembly GCF_046119375.1). Classification (NCBI taxonomy): domain Eukaryota; kingdom Metazoa; phylum Chordata; class Amphibia; order Anura; family Dendrobatidae; genus Phyllobates; species Phyllobates terribilis. Next base: position 382,219,970 of record NW_027362767.1, read on the forward strand.
CAGGGTGCTACATTCCCCCCTGGTAAATCACAGCACGTCCTCGGGCTGTAAGATATAAAAACATCCAAAACATACAATTTTTTTCATAAACATAAACATATAAAACATCACATAAAACTTTTCATAAAAACTCTTCATAAATAACGTCCTTGTAAACACTCTTGCTCCTCCGGCCACGGTGCAACTTGTGACCGGGAAAAGCGCGACAGTCTCTTTAAGAAAAACAACAGTTTACTATAAAACCGGTAGGGGGCGCCTTAGGAAGCGCAACTATATACAAGGGGAATATGGCCGCTCTCAGTCCTCGGCCAGGTAATGGGAATAGGGACACACGGGTTAACAGTTCACTCTTGTCCCAACGGGGACTTATTTAAAGCAGCAACAGTTCACTGTACCCCGATGGGTAACTATTTACAGTCTCTTTACCGTACTTTAACGACGGCGTCCTCCTGCTCCTTCTTTGGATTTAGACCCGTCCGGGTCCTCCTGCTCCTCCTCACACCGCAGCTCCTCCTCCGTCAGGCGATGTACATGGAGGGCGTAGAGTCCTTTGGCACACTTGTGCCGGGTGAAGGTGACCTCGTCCCCTACGTACAGGTCACGACCTCTGTGTCCCTCCGGCAGATGGCTTTCTACGTCTCTGCGGGTGACAAAGACGTCGCCGGGGGTATGATGGTCTTTTATGAAGCCCCACCCATGCTGCAGGTTGAATTTAATCACAGTCCCGGTGGTACGGGGACCATGAGCTGCACGGGGATCTCTCCTGGTCCGGCTCTTCTGCTCCACGCTCCTTATCTGTGCTTGCTGTTCCCGGACCCGCCTCTCTCTCCGCTCCTTCTCGAAGACCTCGAGCTGCTGGCGGCAGCACTCTGTACGCTCCGCTGCGGCCGCCCGAGTCTCCTGAGTGAACCCCATGAGGTCTCCTCCGGTGGGGTCCCACTCAAACTGTGTCTCCTCTAGCGGGGGGCTGGGTCCTCCTGACGGGCTTCGGAACCGGAATCAGGGGTTCATCTAGGGGTCTTTCTTTCCGGAGTCGGGGATGGTGAAACTCTGGTGGCCATATGAAGGGCTGCCCATCCGGGCACGTATGCTGGGCGAACAGGTCCTCACCCAGGTGCGGTACTTTAGGTGTTATGGGCGCTGTGGTGGTAGCGGCGCCCGGGTTGACCAGACCTTGTGACCAGGCTTGGGGCACGCTAAAGGAAAAGGGCACCGTAAGAACGGCGGCGCCCGTGGTTACTCGGCCCTGCGACCAGGCTGGTGGCTCCGCGGAGGTAGGGGGCGCTGTTGGAATGGCGGCGCCCGGGTGTACTAGGCCTTGCGACCAGGCCGATGGTATTTCCTGCTTTGCCGCGCTCAGGGTCGAAGCGCGTGACGTCACAGGGGTCGCGGCCGCGGTTTCCGGTTGAGGCCTAGTCTGCGGCGGTGACGATGCAGCGACGGGCACGGCAGGGGGAATTTCGGGCTCTGCGACGGGGAGCTGGGGCAGGCACGCGGTTTCCCGGCTCGGGGTAGAGACGTCCCCTTTACCTGCCTCCGTCCGTTCAGCTCCCTTCTCGGCGCCGTCTCCGGCCTTGAGTCCTCCTGCACCATCCTCAGAGGCGGTCTGTCTCCTCGTCTCGGGTGGCGTGCTCCGCTGACGGGTTTCGGTCCGCTGGGCCATCTCTCGGCTCCACTCCGCCAACGTCTCTCGCTGCACCTGGGCCATCCTCCGTGCGAGGCCCTCCAGCGCAGTCTGTGCACACTCCCGGTCTCGGGGGAGCTGTGCCAGGACCTCCACTAGGCCTAGTGGAGTTGTGGCTTGTAGCAGGCTCCTGACCACTGGGTCGGTGCTGCCTGACTCTCCCTCCATCTCCGGGTAGGCTTTCTCTGGACCCCTCTCCAGACTTCTTGTCTCCGGGTGCGCTCTCTCCAGACTGCTCCAGGCGACACCCATCTTTGCTCTCTTGTTCTGTCTCCGCCCACATTGAGGGTGGTCCCGGGGCAACTTTGTGATTGTCAGTTCCAGGGGCAGTTCTCTCACGCTGATGGACACTTCCAGCATCACAGTCTCTGTTGGTGGGCGCGGTTTCCGCTTTTGGCGCCATGCTTCGACCTGGCCCACGATGGGAGGTGGCCTCTTGCCACCCTCTGGCACGCCCATAATGGCGTCCGCTCTTCCAAGGCGGGAAATCTTTGGAAATGGCGGGAATCGTCTCCCAGTGGCGGGAAACTCCATGGATGGCGGGAAAAAGCTGCAAATGGCGGACAACCAGCGGGAAACGACCTGTGATGGGGTCCGTTGGCGGGGACCCTCCGGAACCGGCGGGAGACTTCTTGTTAAGGTAACGGTGAACTTTTCTTCAGGCACGCAGTACCCGGTTGTTGCGGGCACGTAATCCTGCCGACTACGCCAAAGTTGACGCGCCCCCTGGGCCAGTGTTGTTTGGGGGATACCCGGAGCCGGATCAGGTGGGGGTTGTAGTCTCCGAGTGGCGGTGACCCGGTCCGTGCCCAGGGTGTCAAGCTCAGTGTGTGGCAGTCCTACAGATGTTACTGGATGTTCTTTAGTGTCGACTACGCCACCCGTTGATTTGCGGTCAGTACGGCCGCCGCTGCAGCAGGGTCCGCTGAGGCTGGTGGTGTGTGTGCAGCTCAGGTAGTATAACCCCCAACGGGAGGGGTATAGCCTCAGGGGGTCAGCTGTAGAGGGTGGTGGTTGTGGTGGTGCAGTGAGAGTAGTAATAAGACTCCGAGTCGGGCTGTGCAGTTCAGGGTTTTACTTACTGCTTTTGTGTTGGTCACTCCGGCCTTGAGTGACCGCCCGAGCCGTGCTGCGTCCACCAGGTCCTGGACTCGGCCAACCCCCAGGTGATTCTGGAGCGTGGTCCTGAGCTCCCTTTCTGACTTGTCCTTCTCTCTGGCCTTCCCCACCAGGGATCCACCTAAGTCCGGCTCCCTCGGGCCTCTTGTTGGTAAAACCCTTGTCTCTGGGTTCCCTGACCCTATTCACGGTTTGCCTTCCGGGTGGATTTAGTGGGTGGTCGTGGCAGATCCTGCCCACGACCTCCGGTCTCTGGCTAAGGATTAGGGCCCTCCACCAGCTTGGGATCCGGTACCCTTGTGCCAACTCTTCACCCTCTGGTCTAATTTTGGGTTCTTGGAGTTCCCTCTTCTCCCCCTCTGGGTCCTTCTTTCTCCTCTCTCTCTCTCTTGGCCTTGGAGCTGGCTGAGCTGCTCTGCTTCTCTGACTCAACTCTGACAGACTGACCCTGATCTAAGATGGTTCCCACCTTATATACTCCCTCTATGTGTGAGCTCAGGTGACCAGCACCCAATGAGCTCCTAGCATTACCCAGACTGCTCCCCCTATCTGCCCCTACACTACTGGGATGTTTCACCCCCCTCCCACTCCAGCCAGGGACAGACACTGTCGTACCTGCACATTTCTCTAGTGGGAGTACCATTGGTCTGTCCCCCGGAAATGGGATGTATGTAGTGCATGCAGCCTACTGAGCTCAGTTCCACACTCCATCCTTACCCGGGAGTGGAATACCACACCTCTGGCTTGAGGTGTAATACCCCTGTAGCAGCCGAATCCTCAGGGTGCTACATTAGCATCTGCTATGTTTTCTTTTAATGCAAGTGTAAGTGTACAGCCTGCCACCCACCCACCCCCAGACTGCAATTCATACTGCTAGCTTGCACTTGAAAAGGGGCCTTTTAGTTTAGAGGAGGCCGAAGCTGGCCACTACCTCATGGCTGCTTCGGCAGCGAGGTATCCATACTCAGTCCCCAGCCGCCCCTATTTGTCCTGGTGTGCCTTATATATAAGATTAAGCGCGTATACCAAAACATTACCTGTGCCCTCCCCAGTGCATTTAGTGGGAAGGAGAGCCTATTCTGCTGTAGTGTGTGCATGCCAACCCCCTGTTCATGGTACATGCGAAGATGCCTCCCACCTTGCACCTGTCATTGCAGACTTGCAACTATCCCCATTCAAGTCCTTGTCCCAGGGCAGTGTTCAATTGTACCTCTCCCATTCCTTGCAATGCAAGCGCAAGTATGCAGCTTGCCACCCACCCACCCCCAGGCTGCAATACCATACTGCTTGCTTGCTTGCACTTTAAATTGGGCCTTTTAGGCATGTGGAGGCGGAATCTGGCCAACACGCCATGGCTGTGTCGGCGGCCTGGTATCCATACTCAGTCCCCAGCCGCCTGGTGGCCGGGTGTCCCCGCTTGCTCCCCAGCCTCCAGGGGGTGGCCGGGTGTCCATACTCGGTCCCCAGCCACACCTATTTGTACCGGTAACCTTTCCCACACGTTTCTTAGCCTGGCCTGCTTTAGGGCAGCATTGGCCGAGCCCACCGGACTATCAGACTCCTCCGGTGGGCCCTGGCTTCTCCATCAGGGGAGTTGAGAGTGCCAAGGTGAGGAGCATGATGAGGATGATAGAAGTTAGCATCTGCTTTGTTTTGTTGTAATGCAAGCGCATGTATGTAGTAGCGGCTAGGCCTGAGGAGGTCAGCGTTTTGGCGCATATCCTACCTCCTCCGAGGATTGCTGGATGTTTTCCTGCTACTATCCAAGTTCTATGACTCCCGTTAAAACAAAGCTTCAGGTGATAAATGATGGATGAGGTAGTGGCAAAGGAGAAAGAGCAGGAAGAACAGGGACCATTCACATCAATATCAGGCCAGTCAACCAGATATGTCTTGTAGGATATGTTTCTGTAACAAAAGGAGGGGTTCGGCTACACAGATATAGGGCATACAGTGAGTGCAATGCCTACCAAAAATTTCGAGGCACTCCAATGCCCCTTGGAAATGACATGGAGGTCAGAGGGCGTTAACTAAACCTTTTTTTCCATTTATAGCAACTGGGTCTCATGTGCAGTGTTGGCCTAAGCAGTGAATGGAATGCTTTCCAAAATTTATGAGGTACTGCAATGCCCCTTACAAGAGCCATGTGTGGCACCCCAGGGGTCTGGTCAATACAGTAATAGAGATTACGTCGGAGAGCAAGTGGGAGGTTTCCTGGTCAGGATCCCTTAAACATGCAACATCCTCCTGCCCCAGTCCTGGGAGGGGAGAATTCTGCCCTTATAAACTGGATCTGGGGTGGGGTTGAGTGAGTCAGAGAACAGAGAACAGTCAGAGTCAGAGTGAGAGCAAGGGAAAGTAACAGCAAGGAGCTCTGTAGGAACTAGGAGCTAAAGACGAGGGGCTGGAAGCTGAGCAGAGCTCGCCCTGGCAGAAGACAATAGGAACCGGATACAGGAGTCCGAAGCTGAGAGGACTTATATATCCAGCAGCAGAAACCAGCCGGCAGGGGACTTCAGGTCCTCTGGCCATAGAAGCCCGGAGGCTCAGTCACAAGCAAGGGACCAGCACCGCCGTCGTGGAGCGGAGGGTAACAGAAGGCCCCAAGTCACCAGCCATACGGGTGAGCACTACACGGTACACTCTGGGACGTGGGCTACTTCTACCCGCTTACAACAAGGTAGCCAGGAAGAGTGCAGACAGACGGGGAGGCCTACAACTTCACCTGGCCAGGGGAACTCCTGCTTGCTCACAGACTGACCAGGCCTCTTATGTTAGCCAGTACTCCCGGGAGGGTCTACCTTATAATCATCAGTAAAGACCCTGAACTGCACTGCAAAGACTCTGAGTCATTCCTGCTGCGCTCGTGCACCATCACCCCCATCATCCACACTCACTGCCCTGAGGCTATACTCCTCCCGAGGGGAGTTATCACATTTTATGCTGCGCACACAACACCAGCCTCAGCGGTCTGCCTCGCAGCGGTGGTACTCCCTGACCGCAATCCACTGATGGCGCAGTCGGACAATTAACCTCAAAACCTAAGAAAGATTGCCACTGGTTTGACCAGCCTGAGCCACGGGACCGGGTCACCGCCACAGAGACTACAGACCCCAGAGACCCGGCACCGGGTATCCCACACACGTGTACACAGGGCCCAGGGGGCGCGTCACATGCAGTACAGCATATTACAAACATAAGTCCCATTATTGGGGAGTGGGTGTCCCATAGTATTTGCTTATGCCTTGCAAGCAAAAGCTGCCAAGAATTAGGACGGAGCAACTTGCAATGCCCCTTACAAGAGCCATGCAGTACAGCATATTACAAACATAAGTCCCATTATTGGGGAGTGGGTCTCCCATATTATTTGCTTATGCTTTCCCAGCAAAAGCTGCCAAAAATTAGGACGGAGCAACTTGCAATGCCCCTTACAAGAGCCATGCAGTACAGCATATTACAAACATAAGTCCCATTATTGGGGAGTGGGTCTCCCATAGTATTTGCTTATGCTTTCCCAGCAAAATCTGCCAAAAATTAGGACGGAGCAACTTACAATGCCCCTTACAAGAGCCATGCAGTACAGCATATTACAAACATAAGTCCCATTATTGGGGAGTGGGTCTCCCATAGTATTTGCTTACGCTTTCCCAGCAAAAGCTGCCAAAAATTAGGACGGAGCAACTTGCAATGCTCCTTACAAGAGCCATGCAGTACAGCATATTACAAACATAAGTCCCACTATTGGGGAGTGGGTGTCCCATGGTATTTGCTTATGCTTTCCCAGCAAAAGCTGCCAAAAATTAGGACGGAGGAACTTGCAATGCTGGCACCCTGGTGGTATAGTGGTGGTGGAGGCTGAGGATAAGGAGAAGAAGATTAAACAGCCGAAACGAGGAAGAGTATACCCATGTGTGGGTGTGAAGCGGTGCATGTGAATACACCTCCCGAAATAACACAGTGGATTTGACTTTATGTTACTCTGCTGTCATTTGGTGGTGATGAGAAGTCTGGCCCAATCCAGCCCTTGTTCATTTTGATAAGGGTCAGCTTGTCAGCATTGTCAGTTGACAGGCGAGTGCGCTTATCAGTTATAATTCCCCCAGCGGCACTAAAAACACGCTCCGATAACACGCTAGCGGCAGGGCAGGCCAGGACCTCCAAGGCGTACAGAGCGAGTTCATTCCAAGTGTCCAGCTTGGATACCCAATAATTAAAAGGCACAGAGGAATCACGGAGGACGCTGGTACGATCGGCAAGGTACTCCCTCACCATCTTTTGAAACTTTCCATTCCTTTTGAGAGTACCCCGCGCCTCAGGGCCTGTAAGCTGGGCGGGTGTCAGAAAACTGTCCCAGAACGTTGACAGTGTTCCCCTGCCTCTGCTGGATTGGAGTTGCATCTCTCTCGGCTTTACGCCTTGGTTGGGCAACGAACTGTGACCTCTGCCGCTAGCGTGTTCAGGTGGGAATTTTTTTAAGCGTTCTGCAGCAAGGGCCTTCTGGTATTGCCCCATTTTTGTAGACCTCTCCACCTCAGGAATTAGAGAGTGAAAGTTCTCCTTGTAGCGGGGGTCTACAAGTGTCACCAACCAGTAATGACTGTCACCCAACATTTTGACAACGCGAGGGTCACGGTTAAGGCAGCGTAACATAAAGTCAGCCATGCGTGCCAGACTGGTAACGGGCAAGATTTCCGTGTCCTCACCAAGATGACGACTGACCATGCTCTCCTCCTCCTCCTCTTCCTCCTCCCCCCTGTCCTCAGGCCACCCATGCTGAACCGACGGTATGACACTTGTACAGGTACTACCGTCTACAACGCATGATAGCAGCTCCTGTTCTTCCTCCTCCTCCTCCTCCTCTCCCTCATTGTCCCCCAATGCACGTTGGGATCAGATGAGGCTGGGCTGTGGGTAATCGCCCGCTACGGCTTCTTGATCCATCTCATCATACTCTGGCTGCAATGCCTCCTCTTTAATTCTCTGCAGAGAGCGTTGCAAAAGACAGACAAGTGGGATGCTGACACTAATGATGGCGTCATCGCCACTCACCATCTTGGTGGCCTCCTCAAAGTTTATCAGGATGGTACATATGTCAGACATCCAGGTCCACTCCTGAGGTTTTATGTGTGGAGTCTGACCTGAATATCGACGGCCTTGTTGCAGCTGGTACTCCACAACTGCTCTCTTCTGCTCACAAATCCTTTGCAACATGTGGAGGGTAGAGTTCCAACATGTGGGGACATCACACACCAGTCGGTGTGCCGGAAGCTGCAAACGCTGCTGCAACACAACAAGGGCGGCGGAAGCTGTAGCCGACTTGCGAAAATGAGCTGACAGGCGGCATACTTTCACGAGCAGATCTGGCAACTCGGGGTACGATTTAAGAAACCGCTGAACCACGAGGTTAAGCACATGAGCCAGGCATGGTACGTGTGTGATCTCACCTCGCCTCAGAGCCGCCACCAGGTTACGGCCATTGTCACACACGACCATGCCGGGATGTAGGTTCAGCGGTCTCAGCCACTGATCTGCCTGCTCTTTCACAGCTGTCCACAACTCACAAGCAGTGTGAGGTTTATCACCTAAGCTTATGAGTTTCAGCACAGCCTGTTGCCGCTTGGCGGAGGCAGTACTGCAATGCTTCCAGCTTGTAACTGATGTGGTGATATCTGAGATGGAGGCTGAACATGAGGAGGAGGAGGATGCGCAGGAGCTGTACACTGTGGGGGCAACTCTGACTGACATAGGGCCCGCAATCCTCGGTGTGGGGAGGATGTGTTCCGTCCCAAGGTCCGACTGGGTCCCGGCTTCCACTATGTTTACCCAGTGTACCGTCAGAGAGATGTACCGTCCCTGGCCACAAGCATTTGTCCACGTGTCCGTTGTCAGGTGGACTCTCCCAGTAACTGCGTTGTTGAGGGCACGGCAGATTCTTTGGGACACGTGCTTGTGTAGTGCGGGGATGGCACACCGGGCAAAATAGTGTCGGCTGGGGACCGAGTACCGAGGGACGGCCACCGCCATAAGATTGCGGAAGGATTCCGTCTCCACCAGCCTAAAAGGCAGCATTTCCAATGCAAGCAGTCGTGAAATGTGTGAATTTAGGACTGTGGCCTGTGGGACGATAGCTGCGAATTTCCGCTTTCGTTCAAAGGTCTGGGATATGGACAATTGAACGCTGCGGTGGGACGTGGACGTGGACGTTGATGCTGTTTCTTGAGAAACTGCCATAACAAGTGAAGACTGAGAGGAGGGGGCATCTTTACATGCAGTATGGACAGGGGATTGCCTTGCACACACAACATGGGGTTCTATTGCACGCACAACAGTGGAAGAAGCAGTGGTGACACCCGCTGACACTGGTCGTGGACCCTGGGTTTCGCCCCACAAAGTCGGGTGCTTTGCTGCCATGTGCCTGATCATGCTGGTGGTGGTCAGGCTGGTAGTTTTGTCACCGCTGTTGATGCTGGCATGGCAGGTGGAACATATGGCCTTTTTGGGGTTATCAGCAGAGTCTTTAAAAAAATTCTAGACTCTGGAAGACCTACCGCTTGTACTGGCAACGTCCCTCGTGTTGGTGTTACGGGGAACGGTTGCCTGCCTTCTGTCTGCGGCCACCACACTGCTTCTTCCTGCCTGTTGGGGTACTCTGCTTCCCTCCCCCTATGTGCTGCTGGCCTCACTCTGCATGTCCTCCTTCCACGTTGGGTCAGTTACTAGATCATCCACCACCTCCTCCTCTTCCACTTGCGCACCACGATCCTCCTCCTCACTTCCTGGCAATTGTGTCTCGTCATCGTCCACCTCTTGTGACAGATTGCCAACGTCGACTTCCTGTGGCCGTGGCTGTTCAAATATTTGGGCATCGCAACATGGGATCTCCTCTTCCACCACTTCAAGCGTATCAGGCGAGGGGCCCAAATATGGAAATGGACCAGTGAACAGCTCTTCAGAGTGTCCAAGTGTGGGATCACTTGCTGTCTGACGACACTCGGCATGGTGGGAGGAAGGAGCATCAGGGTGAGGAGGAGTATGCGGTCGAGACTCACGGCTACTAAGAGTTGACCGTGTGGAAGACAGACCGGAGGTGGCGGTGCCCAGGTAACTGGAAGAATTGTCTGCTATCCAATTAATAACCTGTTCACACTGATCAGTTCTCAATACTGGTGTTGTTCTGTGCTTCCCTAGTAATTCGATCAAGAAGTGGGAGCGAGAAGATGTGGCTGTTGGTTGTGGCACATTTTCACCTTGGCCACGGCCCCGTCCTCTGCACGAACCATCACCAGAACGTCCACTTCCACGTCCCTTGCCACGCGCCTTGCCCATTGTAAATGAAGTAAAATAGCTTACACTTGCACTATCAATGGAAAAAGGGTAATAAAGAGTAGATTAGAACCGTGGAAGAGGAAAACCAGAGTTATTGTTTACTGGGGTATACCACATTTTTTTAAATAGAGATATTTGCGGCTGAACAGTGAGCGACACACTCAAACTGCTTTTTTGTTAGATACCAAAGGCCCAAAACTGGATATTTCAGCGATTTGACCCGTGGAACTGCGAAACCACACTGGGATGTCGGGCCTACACAAGACTATTTTCAACAGATATATTTTTGTGTCGCAACAGTCAGGAGACACTACTGTTTTTCTTTACGGAAAAAACTACCAAAACCTGAATAATAGAGATTTTTACCGTGGAACAGCAAAAGCACACTTCTGTCTCTCTGGCCTACACCAGACTATTTTCAACAGATATATTTGTGTCTGAAAAATCAGGGAGACACTATTTTTTTTTTTTTTTTTACAGCAAAAAATGCAAAAAGCAGGATAATAGATATTTTTTACCGTGGAACAGCAAAAGCACACTTCTGTCTCTCTGGCCTACACCAGACTATTTTCAACAGATATATTTGTGTGTGAAAAATCAGGGAGACACTATTATTATTTTTATTCAGCAAAAAATGCCAAAAACAGGATAATAGAGACGTTTTACCGTGGAACATCAAAACCACAGTAATAATTTACTGGTGTATACCAGGCTTTTTAAAATATATATATATTTGCGGCTGAACAGTGAGCGACACACTCAAACTGTTTTTTTTAGATACAAATGGCCCAAAAGTGGATATTACAGAGGTTTGTACCGTGGAACTGCAAAACCACACTTGTATTTCTCGGGCCTACACCAGACTATTTTCAACAGATATATTTGTGTCTGAAAAATCAGGGAGACACTATTTTTTTTTTTTTTACAGCAACAAATGCAAAAAGCAGGATAATAGAGATTTTTTACCGTGGAACAGCAAAAGCACACTTCTGTCTCTCTGGCCTACACCAGACTATTTTCAACAGATATATTTGTGTCTGAAAAATCAGGGAGACACTATTATTATTTTTATGCAGCAAAAAATGCCAAAAACAGGATAATAGAGATGTTTTACCGTGGAACATCAAAACCACAGTAATAATTTACTGGTGTATACCAGGCTTTTTAAAATATATATATATTTGCGGCTGAACAGTGAGCGACACACTCAAACTGTTTTTTTAGATACAAATGGCCCATAGAACTGCAAAACCACACTTCTATTTCTCTGGCCTACACCAGACTATTTTCAACAGATATATTTGTGTCTGAAAAATCAGAGGCACACTTTTTTTTGGGGGGGGGGGGGGGCACCAAAAGGTTAATAAGATGGGTATTTGTACATTGTGAAGGAGGAAAAAAAAAAGAGGATTTAGATAAAAAAAAAAAGGATTTTTCCTGGCCCCCGGGACTTGGAGCTAAGTCCAGCAATTTCAGCAACAGGAGCAGCACACAGGACTGTAATGCAGCGTTTGCTGGTATAACCACTGCGTCTCCTATACAGCCTGCCTGCCTGCCTGTCTGATATACCTGGGATGGATATTAGTCCTGAGAAGGACTGTTTGTTTGATCTGGCAGCCTTTACAGACCCTACACTAACTATTTTGCAGGATATATCTCTCCCTAAATCAGCAGCACTGTCCCTACACTGTCTGATCCGGAGCGACTGTGTCCAAGATGGCGGCGCCCGGTTTTAAATACTCGAGATGACGCTGTGCGGCCAGCCAATCACTGTAATGCCCACAAACAACATGGCTGCGGCATTACAGTGACTGTCTGGCAATCCCTGCATGTTCATTGGCTCTGTAAAGAGCGCTAAACATGCAGGGCGGAGACCCGAGCTCCCGCCCGAGTAACCCGGAAATGCTCGGTGCTCGCCGAACATCCCGAGTAGCGTGATGCTCGGGCGAGTACCGAGCAGTGTCGAGCATGTTCGCTCAACACTAGTAGTTACCTTTAGTACAAATTATCGTAATTCGTCATAATATGGCTGAACATATGGTGGCGCCTGGAGTACCTAGGACAGTAGGGCTGCACAGTACAGGCAGGCAGGGTCTTTATTAATAATAATAATAATAATAATAATAGTCTTTATTTATATAGCGCCAACATATTCCGCAGCGCTTAACAATTCACAGGTTCATATACAACAGTCATAAGTAACATAGCTAAAGATAATACAATAATTACAGCAAAAATGACAACCCTGCTCGTAAGAGCTTACCATCTACAATGAGGTGGGGGTGACACAAAGTACAATGGCTTATTTACAAGGATGGTCCAGCCATCTTGAGGGGATGAGGGATAGAAAAAGGCTGCATGAGCTCATCACCAGCCAGTATCTGTAGTGCTTTTGGGTTCGGTGGAGACTAAGGCTGCGTGCCCACGATGCGTTTTTCATGCGTTTCCGCTGCGGAAGGAAACGCATCAAAAACGCTTGGTAATCCGCCCCCCATCGTCCCCAGTGGCATTCCGCAATGTCAATGCACATGCTGCGGATTTTTCCGCAGCGTTTCTGCAGCGCTCATAAATCCGCAGCATGTTCATTAATTTTGCGGAAGCGCAGCGGAATTGCCGCCATTGACTTGCATTGAGACGCATATAATCCGTGTCTGTACATTTGTACACGCGGATTATATGCGTTTCAATGTGCGTATGGTACCCAAGTCTGGAGGAGAGGAGACTCTCATCCAGACCTGGATACCATAGTACCTGTGAAAAAAAGAATAAAATAAAAAGTAAAGTTTATATTCACCTGTCCGGCGGCCCCTGCAGCGCTTCTCCTTCCAGGACCTGAGATGACGTCGCGGTCATGTGACCGCAGGCTGTCTCGCGAGAGCCCGGCAACCAGGAAGAAGCCAGGACGAGCGCGATAGCACACGCGGCGGGGCATCGGAGGTAAGTAGAGCTTTATTTTTTTATTTTTATGGTCACACTATATAAATCCATGCCGTTTGCATGGATTTATATAGTGTGACCTAGTTGTCAAGCACTTTCCAAGTGATGCTATCGCCAGGAAAGTGCTTGTCAGTCCACATGCGGAAACGCATACGTTAACGCATGTGAATCTGCATGTATTCTGCAGGAAAAACGCATGCACAATCTGCATGCGTTTTTTCTGGCAAGGGAGATGCAGAAACACTGCAGAAATTTTCTGCTTCATTTCTGCATCGTGGGCACATAGCCTTGTTTGGAGAAATAAGGGATGGGCTATAAGAATATAAAAGGACTTCGATTAGGGAAGGTGATAGGCTGCTTTAAACAGGTGTGTTTTTAGGGAGCGCCTAAAACTGTGTAAGTTGTGGTTCATCCTAATTTCTTGGGGTAGAGCATTCCAGAGAATAGGTGCAGCTCGGGAGAAGTCTTGAAGCCGGGAGTGGGAGGTACCGTTTAGTGCGGATGTTAGTCGAAAGTCGCTTGCGGAGCGTAGAGAATGGGTAGGCCGATAAACAGAAATGAGGGAAGAGATGTAGGGGGGTGCCACACTGTGGAGGGCTTTGTGGGTGAGAACAAGCAATTTAAATTGGATCATATAATTCATGGGCAGCCAGTGCAATGACTGGCACAGAGCGATGGAGTCTGAGTAACGGTTAGCCAAATAGATGACCCTGGCTGCAGCATTAAGGATGGACTGGAGGGGGGAAAGTCGAGTGAGGGGGGGGGACAATTAATAGAGAGTTACAGTAGTCAAGGCGGGAGTGGATCAGGGCAACAGTGAGGGCTTTTGTTGTTTCCAAGGTGAGAAAGGGGCGGATTCTAGAGATGTTCTTCAGGTGCAAGTGACAAGAGCGGGCAAGAGATTGTATGTGGAAGGTGAAGGAGAGATTGGTGTCAAACACAACGCCCAGACAACGCGCCTACTGGCTCGGCATTATTGTGGTGCCACACACGGAGAGAGAGATGTCAGATTTAGAGAGGTGAGTAAACGGCGGGAGTAGAAGAAGTTCAGTTTTGGAAAGGTTGAGTTTCAGGTAGAGAGCGGACATGATGTTAGAAACTGCGGCCAGACAGTCACTGGTGTTCTGTAGTACAGCGGGGGTAAGGTCAGGGGATGAGGTGTATAGTTGTGTGTTATCAGCATAAAGATGGTAATGAAAGCCAAATTTGCTGATGGTCTGTCCAATTGGGGCTGTGTTGAGAGAGAAGAGAAGAGGGCCAAGGACTGAACCCTGAGGAACCCTAATAGTGAGAGGAAGAGGGGAAGAAGTGGAGCCAGCGAATGATACACTGAAAGAGCGGTCAGATAGGTAGGAGGAGAATCAGGAGAGAGCAGTGTCTTTTATGCCGATTGAGTGGAGAATAGAGAGTAGGAGGTGGTGGTCAATGGTGTCGAAGGCTGCAGAGAGGTCAAGAAGAATGAGCAGAGAGTGATCGCCATTATGTTTTGCTGTCAGAAGGTCATTGGTTACTTTGATGAGTGCAGTTTCTGTAGAATTTAGGGGGCGGAAGCCGGACTGTGATGGGTCTAGAAGAGAGTGAGCGGAGAGGTAACTGGTAAGGCGGGAGTGGACCAGGCGCTCCAAGAGTTTAGAGATGAAGGGAAGATTGGAGACTGGTCTGTAGTTGTTTGTGCAGGAAGGGTCAAGAGAGGGCTTTTTAATAATGGAGTAATGATGGAGTGTTTGAAGGAGGAGGGGAAAATACCAGAAGAGAGGGAGAGGTTGAAGATTTTAGTTAGGTGAGTAGTGACGACTGAAGAAAGAGACTGGGGTAGATGTGAGGGGATGGGGTCAGTGGTGCATGTAGTGGGATGAGAAGAAGGGAGGAGCCTGGAGACTTCATCTTCTGTGACTGGGTCAAATGTGGAGAGTGATCCAGAGGGGATGTGGGGGGGGGGGAGTCACGGCACTTGGTGGCTGGGAGCTGATTTCCTGACGGATGGTGTCTATTTTCTCTGTGAAGTAGGAGGCCAAGTCCTCGGCACAAATGTCTGTGATGGGGGCCTGCGCTTTAGGACTGAGGAGGGAGTGAAAGGTATCGAAGAGTTTTTTGGGGTTGTTGGATAGTGAGGATATCAGGGTGGTGAAGTAGGTCTGTTTGGCAAGGTGAAGGGCAGAGTTATATGTTTTTAACATAAATTTGTAGTGGATAAAGTTTTCTGGTGTCCGAGTTTTCCTCCATAGGCGTTCGGCACTTCTAGAGCAACGCTGGAGAAATCGGGTTTGCGGTGTAAGCCAGGGCTGTTTTACTCTGCGTTTGGAGGTTCTGAGGGTGAGGGGCGTTACTTGGTCCAGCGTGCTTCTGAGAGTGTTATTGTAGTGGTTTACAGCGAGATCAGGACAGGAAAAAGAGGAGATTGGGGACAGTGATGAGTGAAGGGAGTCTGTAAGTGTATGAGGGTTAATGACTTGCAGATTTCTGAATGTGTGATAGGTAGGAGTGTGCTGGGGCGGGCGAGGATTTGTGAGCGTGAAGGAGAGAATGTTATGATCAGAGAGGGGAAGAGGGGAGTTATTTAGGTGGGGGATTGAACTAAGCCGGACAAAGACCAGATCAAGGGTGCTTCCGTCTTTGTGTGTCTCAGAGGTTGAAAGCTGTGAGAGGCCAAGAGAAGTGGTTAAAGATAGAAGCTGGGATGCAGATGAGAAGGTGGGGCTGTTTATGGGGATGTTGAAGTCTCCCAGGATAAGGGTTGGTAAATATGAGGACATGAAGTGCGGCAGCCAAGCAGAAAAATGGTCAAGGAACTGGGTGGCTGAGCCTGGGGGACGGCATATGACCGCTACTCTGAGGGAGAGGGGATGGAAGAGCATGATAGTGTGGACCTCAAAAGAGGGGAATGAGAGTGGTGGTACTGGGGGGATGACCTGGAAGGTGCAATGTGAGGACAGGAGTATGCCGACCCCACCACCAAGTTTGTTAGCAGGTCTTGGGGAATGGGAAAAATGCAAGCCACCATGAGAAATAGCGGCAGGGGAGACCATGTTAGAATCCGGGATCCAGGTTTCAGTGAGGGCCAGCAGATTGAGAGCGTTGGTCAGAAAGTAGTTGTGCAGGAAAGGAAGCTTGTTGCATACAGACCGTGGATTCCACAGTGCGCAATTGAAGGAGGGAGATGAAGGAGTACAGCTGATGTTAATAAGGTTAGCAGGGTTTCGATGTGAGGTGGGGGAAGGGTTCAGGTTGGCAGACGGTGGTCTGGGGTTAGGAAAGATATCCCCTGAAATGAGTAGTAGCAGTAAAAAGAGAAAGAGCAGATAGTTTTTGGATTTGTGACATGGTTTCTTGTGCAATACCTTTGGATGGGACAGAGTGAGATTTGTCAGGAAGTTCAAAAGAGCATGGGAGCTGTACATGGGAGAGGGAAGGAGTGAGGGGCAGATATGGATGAGTGGTGATGGAGGGGGGATAGGGCGGTGGATGTGGATGAAAAAAGTACACAGGAATATGGACACAGGAATAAAATACATAGTTAGCAGAGAGTACAAAGTGTGAGTTACCTGACTCCTGCCCTCAATGACTGCCGTTGAAATGACTGTGAGACACTAGTCGAATAGGACACTTTGCTGAAGAGGACACGTGCATGCACCCCACACCACGTGCACCCGTTACGATGCATCTAGATTTATAGGAAGGACTATAGCATCAGGTGAGAGGGATTGTGGGAGCTGCTTGTGACTAAATTGCCAGCTGCTCAGCTCACCAGGGGGGTGGAGGGCTGATCAAAGAAACAGGCCTAGCTCACTATGCCTGACACAGAATAACACCTTTCGCCATCAGATTAAGTCTACAATGATGGCAGGACAGACAGTGAATACTGAGTACAATGCATCAAATAACAGAGCACAGATACAGCAAGCAGACACATTACACCATAGAAATTCAAGATGACGGTTCAGCAGATGACATAGATCACAGCAAGCAGAGATGTTATACCTGTGTGAAGATAGAAGAGATGGATGGGCGTTAGTCAGTTGCTGTTGAAATGACTGTCAGACACTTGTCGAATAGGACACTTTGCTGAAGAGGACACGTGCATGCACCCCACACCACGTTGGGGTCTTTGGGGTCTTTGGGTACTTCCATACGGCTCCCAGGCATAGGTCTTTAGCTTTCTCGTTGCCACTTTCTGAACTTCTCCCATACTTTTGGATTTTATTTTGTATCATCCAGCACTTTCTCTATGCAGCAGACATAGCTGATACATTTTGTGCGGTGGCTGACTAGGTCATGGTTTATGTAATATGTTATTGCGCTATTTATCTTAATCCATTACAGCTGAGGTTGTCAGGTGCAGCAAGAAGAGCAGGAACCATTTTCTTTTGACCTTGCAACATGTAGAAACTAAGTCCTTGCAAAAAAAAAAGTGGTAATTCTGCACAATGTAATAAAACCACAGGGCTGTCGCACTCCGATAGTCTAGCCCACCATGTCGTCCTTGTATAGCACACGCTATTTAACAGGTTAACCCTTCATACAAACAGTTCATTGTTTAATGAACACACTGAATAATACCTGGTGCAGGTGTAACTTGGTGCGGGGGGGGGGGGGGGGTAGCCATGGGCGAGGCACTCGTCTTCAGCACCCCAACACGTTACATGAAAGTGTTGTAGTGTAATGCTGTTTTGCAATCTCAGTTACTGCAGTTAGTTCCTACACAGGGCATAGTAGTCAATAGGAGTTAGCCATTGGCTACTGCGCTCTGCATAGTAAGCGACCAAGGTGACAAAGCTCTCAGTGTAATGAAGTCACCTTCGTCATCTCTGTCTCTACCTAAGCAGAGCGCAGCAGCCAAAGACAAAGTCACCTTGAATGCTCCACTCTGCATAAGCAACAACCAAGATGTCAGAGGCCAAGCAGCTGATCAATCACGTGCACTGCATTGTTCTCTCAGACAGCTCAATGTGTCTCCTCTCAGATGTAATTTTGCAAGAGAGTAGAGACAGAAATCAGCTGGGGGAGATGTTCAAAATTACAAACGTCCCCTGTAAAAAAAAAACATTAATAATATAATAAATTTTACACTTTCACACATTTTTCTAATCCTAACTAGGGTTAGAGCTAAAGTTAGAGTTAGAGCGAGAGTTAGGGTTGGAGGAAGGTTTAGGGTTAGAGCTATGGTTAGGATTATGGTTGGAGCTAGAGTTAGAGCTAGGATTAGGGTTAGAGCTATGGTTAGGATTATGGTTAAAGCTAGAGTTAGAGCTAGAATTAGGGTTAGGGTTAGAGCTATGGTTAGGATTATGGTTAAAGCTAGAGTTAGAGCTAGGATTAGGGTTAGGGTTAGAGCTAGGGCTAGGGTTGGTTAGGGTTAGGGTTAGAGCTAAGGTTAGGGCTAGCTTTAAAGCAATAAATAGTTACATAAAAAAACACACAGAAATGTAATAAAAATTAAAATGTAAAAATAAGTTATTATAACAATATATAACTTCTTATTTTTAAAACTCTATGTTGAATTTCAGCAAAAAGCTTAAAAATAAAGAGGGCCAAAGAGTAAATTAGAATTATACCAGCATGTTCAATAAAATACAATAAATGTGATTAGGGGATAAGGGGTACAATACTTGACTGGTGGAAGGGACTCAGAATGCTAACAGTCCACGGGTTAGAGGGCAAAAATACTTGTCGTTCCCCAGCGCTGGCAACCCCAAGCTCCGCCACTGTCTCACTCACTAATTAGCTTCCATAATTCCGCTGAGAATACTGTGCTATTATTTTGTGTATTTGTCTTGCTTGTCCTCAGCACTCACTCTGGCTCCGCATGTCGTGGCTCGGGGCCACATGGTTGGACCAAGGTTTTAAGCATCTCTCTGGCTTGACTAGCAAAATGTGAAAATGATATTCTGTACACATGCAAACCACTGTGCTATAATTTAATACTCACAGCAGCCCTGCCGGCTAATGATATTTGTAAAATAATTCAGCGGCCAGTTAAGAGATGGAAGGAAGCAGAAAACTTCTCCCCCGCCCGGCGCCCCCCACTGTTCTTCTTCTTTGCAGCAAGCAATTCCGTGTTACCAAACACAACTACCGAAGATTTTAATGACACTATCCAATGCACTATTATCTGACAATTACCCACAATGAAAAACAGATTTTAGATGTTTCTTACTCTGGAAAATTTACACCAGTCGCAATGTACAGTATATATCTCATATGCCTGAAACTTATACCGGTACTTCCTGACTTTTAGTCTAATTAGTTCTAAACATTTTCCAGGGCCAATTTCATGAAAACCTGTTTCCTGACCTATGTGTCTGAGGTTTAGGAGGAAGATGGAGTACCTAGTGGAAACCCACACGAAGACTGTTAGGGGATGTTCTCACTGTATTTTTTTCCCATTGCATTTTTTTTGCATGTCCACACCATAAGGCGTAAATGCTGCCATTTTTTATACAAAAATTCTTCTGCATTTAAAGGGGTTATCCAGGACTATATATAATTTTTTTTACTATAAGCCTAAGAACTAACAAGCAGGTAGTTGCTAACTACTTGCCTGTTGTGCCCGGTGCCAATTTCTGTTGGCACAAAGCAGTTAGAAACCGCTCCTGTGACTTCTGCTGATGTCACGTCGACAGAGCAGGGACTTCTCTTTCCCTCTTCTCTGTTGACAAGATGTGACTGCCAATGTCATACTGATTTCCAACCGGCTACCCACTGCCTAACTGTGGGGAGCCGGCAATCAATCAGCATGACGTTGGCAGTCACGCACCATCGACAAAGCAGTCCAGAAGAGGAAGATATGCTTGGCTGATGTGGAGCAGCTGAATCGCCGTCAGGAGTGGTTGAGGACTGTTTATAGGTCCGTAGTTAAAAAAAAAAAGAAGAAAAGTAGTTCTGGATAACTCCTTTAACAGTTCAGGCAACTTGAATGTAATTTCATTAACACACATGGCCACCGTATATTTGGAACTGTGCTTTTTTGGTGCCTTTTTTCCTTATAGGCTTCTATAGGGAGCCTAAAAAATGCATGTAAAAAATACAATTGTATTAAATTAAATTAAATCAGCACCAAAAGGGTACAAAAAACGCAACAAAAAACAGAATTATAGCAGATTGCTATAGGACATTTTGGTAAGGATGCCTTTACAAAACATGAAAAAGAAAAGCAGTGGGAAAAACATAACGTTTCTGCACATTGGAACATGCAGCTGCTCCTCTGTTTATTGCGTTTTTGTTGATTTTTTTATGCATATTTATTTTATGCATTTATTATGTAAATTTGACTTTTTAATGCAATTGTAGATACAGATACTGTACGCTGTAATTCTGCAGTTAAAAGATTCCCCACCCCTGCTCTAAAGGAAAAATTGTATTGAGATTGCTATTTGTCATTAAATAGCCTCATTACGTGATTAGTGAGAAAGTCAACACTCTATATATCTTTTTATACTTTTATATCCCTCTATTATTTATTCTAGGGACACATACGTTTGGCCTTATCTATGCCGATTGCAGTAGACCACTAATGATAGTGATCACAGCAATGGCCACTTAGATGTAAGTACCATCAATGTATTGGCACTAGAGATGAGCAGATCAGGCAAAAGTAGAATTTGTCTGTTCGCACCGTTTTTCCTGCAAAATTTAGATATGTGGAGAAGTTATTCTTCGCATAATTAATGTCCCTTTTTATCTTATGGGGTCTCTACAAACCCCAGAGCATAATTAACGTAATATGTAAAAAATCCTTACACTCACCCTCCGCTCACCTCTCCGACCACTCCACTCCTCACCTTAAAATGTCAGGTCTTCATTGCATTTTCCGACCCTGCCACTCACGCTAAAATTCCCGCGTCTCTCACCCTCAGCCAGGACTTTTGGATCTGATGAATCTCGAGAGTGTTCTGCCCAAGTACGCCATGACATTATCGTGCACTGTGACCTTGTGCGAGCATATAAAGAACTTCAGAGCTAGCGTCGGATACAACAAGGATCGTATGGGTGATGGTAAAGAGTGGAAGCTCCAGACAGTTAAGCAGTTTGGTGAGTATAAGCATTTTTTTTAACCTTTTGATGGCTCTTTACGGTGCAGAAAAATTGCGGCTAGCGGCCACCATTTTGCTGAGTCCACATGGAAGCGAATTACTAAAAATCTCCATTTTGGCCAATTCGGATTTTTGTAAAATTTGTATAGAAATCAGTTCAACTCAAATTTATTTGCTCATCTCTATTTTGTCTCTAGAGTGGAGGTGATTTTGCAAATCAGTATTGCTTATCACACGTCGGTAGTCCGTGGCTGCCGGACCAGAGCCCAGAGTATTTACTCCTGCTGGGCGCCTCTTCTGATGAGTAGATGTGACGCTCACAGCCCTCCCTGGGAGATGGGGTTACTCGGAGCTGGGTCGGTGTAAGGGGGTAGCGGGGGAGGCAGTCGTGGCCCGGACCCGGTCAGTGCCCAGTGCGGTCACATAAAAGATTTAATGGGCTTTCAGGGTTGAGTGGTATTTTCCGACTACGCCACCTGCGTTTTCCGGTGATGAGCACCAGCGCTGCTTTAGTCCACTGAGGCCGGTGTTACAGGCAGCTAAGATGGGACGGCTCACCGCAGGCGGAGCAGGCCTCAGGGCAGTGTGAGGATGAATGGTGGGTGCAGTGCCGCGCAGGAAATAACAGGCTGAAGCGGGGTGTGAAGCCATACAGGGTTTTTACTCACATTCAGATGAACTTTAGCCGCAAAGCTTCCCTCTGCCCCTCGCGGCGTACTGCGGCCACCAGGAAGGGGGTCCAGCACTTTCCAGGTAGATCAGGAGCACCTGTCGAGATCCCTCTAGTGTGTGTTCCTCTCCTTGATGAGTTCTCCCACTAAGTCTTCTCCTGACTGTTTGTGTGGTTAGAACAAGGTGTAAGGCCGGGTCCCACTGGATAAACGCAGGTAGAGAGATACAGGTGGCGTAAGCCGCTCCGTCTCTATCCCTCCTGGGATCCACTTAGCCTCCGGGCTTTTCTGATTAGACCTGAAGTAACAAAGTCAGATACTGCGGGCCGGTCACGCCTCTTGCAGCAGGAATCCCTCTGACTAGGCCAGAATAAAGAGTACAGGTGGCGTATACCGCTCCGTCTGTATCCCCCTGGGATCCTTTTGCCTGTGGAGCCTTTCCCCTCTGCTCCCCTCCAGGCCTTCTTAGGTAGGGACCTTTACCGGGCAGAGACAGTGGTTAACTCTGACCCATTCCTCGTCTCAAGGCCAGAGAACGAGGACCGTGTATCTTTGATAGGCTGCAGGTTCTAGCAGAAGGCCACAATCAGCGGTGAAGATCACAATCAAAGGACCTTGAACCTAAGATGGCTGTAGATTAAATATGAAAGAATAGGTGTAACCTAAAAGTGTGTCCTCCACCCTCATCCACTACATGGTTCCCCCTATCTTTGTTTCCCCCCATCTCCTCTATCCCGGGCCAGGGCAGCACCCTGGTGCATTTAGGCCCCCTTCAGGACAGGAGTGGTGTAGTGTTGAATGGTGAAGTGGTGTCCTGAGTAGTGTTGAGCCACCCCCGTAGTGTTCGAGTTCGGTTCGGTTCGTCGAACACCCGTGTGTTCGCCGAACTGTTCGTCGAACTGTTCGTCGAACACCTTCGAACACCGTTAAAACCAATGGCAGGCAAACAAAAACACATAGAAACACATAGAAAACACCTTCAAAGGTGTCCAAAAGCTGACAAACTGCTCAGAAGACATAACTAACACATGGAAAAGTGACAAGTACATATAGTCATGCGAAAATAAAAGAGGTGGAGGAGTAAAAGGAGGGGGAGACACAGATATAGGCATGTCATGCCCTTCTAAAATCCAAAAAGTGAGAAGCCGACACGGCCAGTCCGCTCCTGCCCGTGCCACCTCCGTGTCGCCGGGTGTGTGCCAGAGCCGCGGTGAACCCTGATGGCCAGCCCCCCTCTCCCAATACTGGTGCCTGTCCGCTGGTGGGTCGAGCGAGCCCCCCTGTGGTGGAGGCAGCTCTAAGCTTTTTAATTTAAATTGTCTCTCTAATTTGAATGAATACACTTTAAATCCATTTACAAGGATCTATTGGAGGGCAAGTCTCATGCCAGCAGCCGCGTAATTCCAGCTCCAGTAGCGTCCACTAAAGCTGCTGCAGTTAAAAAGATTTTATAAGGATCGAGCTCGGCTGTCCACCGCAAGGCATCCTACTGCCAGTCCCAGCCCCTATGCCTTGGGGTGCCTCCTGATGCTCTTCACTGAGTATCCCGTGGTCCCGAAGCATTTCCTTTGAAAAAATGAAGTGTCCAAACTACAGGTGGTGTAGCTTGCTTAACAGCCGGGATAATCCGCTGACTAGCAGACCCTGCTACTAGGCACAAAGTATTTCCTGGGCTAGATGCAGTTAAAAATTTGTAATTAGATACTCTCGTTGGATGCTGAGAAAGCATTCCATAGAGTCTCCTGGCACGCCATATATGATTCTCTTAAAAAGCTTGGGGTAGGGGTCTAGGGGACCCTTTTATAGCCAAAATCACGGTCCTGTATCGCAATACGTCACCTAGGCTGAAGATAAATGGAACTGTAGCACCCTGAGGGCTCGGTTGCTACAGAGGTATTGCACCTCACCCAGAGGTGTGATATCTCACTCTCAGGTAAGGATGTAGTGTGGATCAGGACCCGACACCTGCATGCATTACACCACATTGCCGTGGGGCAGGGCGACCAATATGCCCCTGATATGGGCACGACAGTCCCTGTCCCTGGCTGGAGTGGGGGGAGGGAACACTGAGGAAGGGGAACCCTGTAGTGCAGGAGCAGGGAGGAAGCAGTTCCTGGGTGCATTGAGAAGGGAGTATAAAAGGTGGGCACCATCTTAGTTCAGTGCAGAGAAGTCTGAGCAGAAGTGGCAGGGAGCAGGGGCTCTGCATGAGCTCTGCTCCGGAGGCGGGCCTAGTAACAGAGGCCCAGGCCTGGAAGAGGGAGAAGGAAGGAAGAGGAGCGGAGAAGGCTCCAGGAACGAGGAACGAAGGGATCTCAGGGGTGCGGACGGGCGAGTCGCCACCGCACGCCAGAATCCACCTGCGTGGAGGGGTCAGGCCAAAGGGGGAGACCGGTCCCCGAAACTAGTGGAGGCAGGAAACGACCCTCACCTAGAAACAGGAGGCTGTGACATTTTATGTGGCGCAGCCCCTCGCTACACCCGCTAGGAAGGCACCACATAGGGTCAGGGAAACTGGCGCCAAGTTTACCAAGAGGAGGCCCGAGGCAGCCGGACAGAAGGGTTGGTAAGAAAGGCCAGACAAAGGACACACAAAGGGGGTCCTGTGAAGCACTCCAAAGTTATCTGGGAGTTGTCTGAGCCCCTCACCTGGTGAGCACAGTACGACGTGGGCAGCCGTTACCTGCAGACGTGGTCTGGATAATAAGAACTGTGAGTAAAGGCCCTGGACTGCATCACTGACTCCGTGTCATTACTGCTGCTGCCCTGCACCATCACCCCCATCCTCCGCATACACTGCCCTGAGGCTATACTCCTCCCGTGGGGAGTTATGCTACGCTCTGCTGCACCCACAACACCAGCCTCAGCGGTCTGCCCTGGAGCGGCGGTTCACTCTGACCGCAATCCACGGGTGGCGTAGTCGGACATTTAAACATCAAAACCACATAAATAGTTCCGCCACTGGTTTGACCGCCCTGAGCCACGGAACCGGGTTGCCGCCACGGAGACTACAACCACCAGCATCCACCAAAAAGGGTCCGGCTCCGGGTGTCCCAAGGCCCAGGGGGCGCGTCAGAACATTTTCATCACCTTTCACAATCACCAATGGGACAAGGCAGGGATGTTCTCTGTCCCCTCTCTTATACATCCTAGTGACGGAGCACCTGCTCTCATCAATTCGCCATAACCCCAATATTAGGTGGATTGAGGTGGGAGGCACCGAGTACAAGTGCTCTCTATTTGCTGATGATGTCCTAGTATATATCACTCAATCATATATATCCATCCATGCTGTTATGGCTGAAATAGATCACTTTGTTACATGGTCAAATTTTAAAATCAATGCAGCGAAGTCTGAGGCCCTCGATGTCTCCCTCCCCAAATCCATATAGGATTCCATCCAGTCCAACTTTCCCTTTGCCTGGCCCTCACAGGGTATCAAATACTTAGGAATTCCTATTCATAGAGACCTCTCCCATCTATGTTATCTTAATTTTGGGCCCTTTATTGAACAACTCCATACAGACCACGGTTGGCAAGTTAGAACTGTAAGATTCACTACGTGAACCACTGGTGTTTTGTGGAAAAGCACATGTACACTGTGTTCCAAATTATTATGCAAAAAGTGTTTAGGAGTGATAAGGGAAGAATTTGTTTGTTTGTCAGTTAAACTCATTGATGGTGATGTGTGTCAGGGCTCTTTATATCACTGTAAGCAATTGCAGACACCAGTGCTAATTAGTTTGGCAGGTGTGTCCAATGAAAGGCAAGACTACTTAAGAAGGCTCTCTCACATTATTCAGCAGCCTACATTTTCTGCCAAAATGGGAAAGAAAAAGGATGTGTCGGCTGCTGAGAAGCAACAAATTGTGGAGTGTTTAGGTCAAGGCATGACTACAATCAACATTGTGCGATGATCAGGATGAAGTGTCTTGGCAATCAAGAAGTATGTAGCTGATTCACAGTACACACGTGTGCGTGCTGATAAGGGCAAATTGAGGACTCTTTCCTACAGGCAATTACGTCAGGTTGAAAGAGCAGCGGCAAAAAAGCCTTGTCATAGCAGCAGACAAGTTTTTGAAGCTGCTTGTGCCTCCAACGTCCCCCGAACAACAAGATGCAGGGTCCTTCAGAGGTTTGCAGCTGTGCATACGCCATCCTGTCGACCTCCTCTATCCACTTCACACAAGCAGAAACGGCTCCAGTGGGCCAAACATTACATGAAGACTGATTTCAAAACTGTTTTGTTCACGGATGAGTGCCGTGCAGCGCTCGATGGTCCAGATGGATGGAGTGGAGGATGGCTGGTTGATGGACACCCCACGCAAACACGGCTACAGCGCCAACAAGGAGGAGGTGGAGTAATGTTTTGGGCTGGAATCATGGGGAGAGAGATTGTCGGCCCCTTTAGGATCCCTGAAGGCGCTAAAGATGAACTCCATAATGTATGTGGATTTTCTCAAACAGCACTTCCTGCCATGGTTCAAGAAGAAGATCCGTGTATTTCACAGCAAGATCATTTTTCTGCATGATAATGCACCATCTCATGCTGCACATAAAACATCTGCATCTCTGGCTGATATGGGCATAAAAGGGGACAAACTTATGGTGTGACCCCCATGCTCCCCTGACCTCTACCCCATTCAGAACCTTTGGAGCATCATTAAAAGGAGTGTCTATAATGGCGGGAGGCAGTTCACATCTAAGCAACAGCTCTGGGAGGGTATTCTGTCCTCATGCAAAACAATTGAAGCAGAAACCATCCAAAACCTGACAAATTCAATGGACGAGAGAGTTCAGAAGCTCCTTTCGAACAAGGGGTCCTATGTGAAAATGTAACATCACCTAGAATAAACTTTTGAGTTGAAAACTGTTTGATTTCAGTTTCTAACAACCTGCTAATGCTTTTAATTTCAAAAATGACCATTTTTTTGGTCTTTATTAAAATGAAAAGGTTGATCGAAAAGTTTGGGGGATCTAAGAGTGTGGCAACCTAGTAGTCATGATTACTTCGAATTCTGACAATATGAGGGTCATGCTGCAGGTAGTGCAGCAAGAAGGCACTTATGTGTCTTGCGCATCTCGGAGCCCCAAAATTATTTTCCGGGCTAGATGCAGCTAAAAATTATTTTTAATTTTAAATCTGCTGGAGCTTATTATAGATGGCCTAATAGGATCAGTGCTGCACACTGCTACAAAGCCCAAATTATTTTCCAGTCAAGATACAGATAAACATGATTAGTAATTTGAAAGCTTAAAATGGTTGGTAGGGTGATTTTAAACAATCATCAAGCTTTTACTCTCCCCAGGATGACACAGGGGTAGAAAAGTCGTTTCGGATCCATGATTTTTTTCATCTTTATGAACGTGAGTCTGTCTACATTATCAGTGGAGAGCCGCGTGCGCTTATCTGTCAGCACACCACCAGCAGCGCTGAACACACGTTCAGACAGAACGCTGGCTGCGGGGCATGACAAGATCTCCAAGGCGTAAGTGGCTAGCTCCGGCCATTTATCCAGATTGGAAGCCCAAAAAGAGCAAGGGTCCAGTGACACAGTCGTGGCTTCAATGTTTACTTGGAGATACTCCTGTACCATCGTCTCTAGGCGTTGACTATGTGTCAGACTTCTTGTCTCCTGTGGCCTTGCAAAGGATGGGCTAAAAAAGTGGTGAAATGATTCCGCAAAATTGATGTTACCACCAGATACTGTGGTTCTGTTACGGTTTGAGTGCTGAACACTTGACGGTCCCACGGTTGGCAAGTTGGAACTGTGAGATTCACTACGTGCACCACTGGTATTTTGTGGAAAAGCACATGTAAGATTCTGCAACAGTCTCTGCTGATACTCCTGCATGCGTGCATCCCTTTCTATGGCAGGAATAATTTCTGCAAATTTACTTTTGTACCGGGGATCTAACAGTGTGGCAACCCAGTAGTCAGGATTATTTCTAATTCTCACAATTCGAGGGTCATGTTGCAGGTAGTGCAGCAAGAAGGCACTCATGTGTGTTGCGCATCCAGGAGCACCAAGTCCCTGTTGTGTTGGTGGCGAGGTAACAATCATGCTTCCTTCCTCTGTCCTCTCCCCCCAACCTCGCACAACAGAAATGTGATCAAGGTCTCCCTCATCTGATGAGTCTTCCATCAGTTCGTCCTCCACTTCTTCCTGGGCTCCTGCACCTTCCTCACTAGTTTGGCTGCTACCATGCGCCCTGGTAAAACCATCTCCCCCACCCTCACATGCCTGCCGCCTTGGTGCTGCCGACCGTCTGGACCTTGCAGATGTTAGCCCTTCCGCATACAACTCCTCCTCCTCTACTTCCTCCACCTCCTCTTGTGCCACCACCTGACTCCGAATTCTGTTTTACATGTGCTCCAGCATGTAAATCACCGGAATAGTCATGCTGATAATGGCATCGTCAGCACTAAACATCTTCGTCGCCATTTCAAAACTGTGCAGAAGGGTGCATAGGTCCCTGATCTGAGACCACTCCTCCAGCGTGATTTGCCCCACCTCTGAATCTCGTTGGCCCAGGCTATACATCAGAACGTATTGCACCAGGGCTTGTCGGTGCTGCCACAGTCGCTGCAACATGTGCAGAGTTGAATTCCACCGGGTAGGCACATCGCATTTTAGCCGGTGAAGTGGCAGGCCCAACGACTTCTGTAGAGATGTAAGTCGCTGAGCTGCGGGATGCGAACGGCGGAAGTGAGCACACAGCGACCGTGCCCTCTGCAGAAGGCCATCTAGTCTGGGATAGTGGGCTAAAAATTGCTGGACAACCAGGTTCAACACGTGAGCCATACAAGGCACGTGTGTGACATTGCCCCGGCGAAGGGCCGCACCCAGGTTTGCAGCATTGTCGCACACGGCCTTCCCTGGTTTCAGGTCCAGTGGAGACAACCATTCATGAAATTGGTTCTCCAGAGCTGACCACAACTCCTCAGCTGTGTGACTCACATTTCCCAGACATTTCAATGTAAAAACCGCCTGATGACATTGAGCCCTACTGCCAGCATAGTAAGGAGGTGTGCAGGATCCCTTCTGCGCAGTTAGAAAGCTTGTGGCATGACCAGACAGGCTTTGGGTGCAGGTGGAAGACCGAGAGGAGGTTGAGGAGGCAGAAGCAGTGGAGGAACTTTGACATAAAGAGGATTGACGCACAACTCGTGGGGACGGCAAGACTTGGACAGCAGCCCCTTGTCCTGCTGTCACCATAGTTACCCAGTGCCCAGTCAGCGACATGTAACGCCCCTGTCCATGCCTACTCGTCCAAGTGTCTGTGGTGAAATGCACCCTGTCACACACAGAGCTTCTCAAAGAAGCGGTGATGTTGTGTGCGACATGCTGGTGGAGCGCAGGCACACCTTTCTTTGAGAAGTAATGCCGACTGGGCATCTGGTACTGGGGCACTGCGACGGACATAAGGTCTCGAAAATCCTCTGTGTCCACCAGGCGGAAAGGCAGCATTTCTGTAGCCAAGAGCTTGCAGATGGTGAAATTCAACCTCTTAGCTTTCTCATGGCTAGGAGGAAATGGTCTTTTACTTGTCCACATCTGAGGGACCGAGGGCTGGCTATTGTGCTTAGACGGGGTTGATAAGGATGTCCCCGGCAAACTGCCGGTCTGTGAGGAAGATGCAGGCGGACATGTTAGGTTGCCTTGATCCAAAGGTGGTGCTATCGATGTCGGACAGCGCTCAACACCAGCTGCTGTTACCACCTCCAAAGAAAATGATGACCTGCCAATCACGCTGGCTGTTGCGGGTAAAGAGGTGGCAGGTCTGCGCCCCAAAACAGGTGTGACTGCTGTCCCCCAGTCACAGAGGATGAAGAGGCCGCGGATGCACAAGATATGGCAGACGGTGGTTGGCCCGGCCGGCTAGGCCGCATTGTAGCACACTGAGCTTCCCACTGCAACTTATGCTTCATGTCCATGTGCCGGTTCATGCATGAAGTACTCAAACTATGTATTTTTTGGCCTCTACTTAGCTTTTGCTGACAAATGTTACAGATAACACGAGTTGGGTCATCTTTATCGATCTGAAAAAATGCCCAGGCTATGCAAGGCTTAGCACCCATGCGACCTGAAGAGCCACCACGACTTGTGGTGAGAGGCAGAGTTGTGTTTGAGGATACAGTTGTTGACGTGCTTCCAGTACTACGTCTCTGTCCAGGAAGGCGCAACCTGACCTCGTCGTCACTAGCATCTTCCTCCACCTCCTCTGCTGACCTCATCTCTTGGCTGACTGTGGGTTGACAGTAAGTGGGATCTCCAACCTCATCATCATCACCCTGTGTGTTATCACACCCGTTGTCCTCAGAGCCAACCTGTTCCTGCCCTGACAAAAAACTAAAGTTGTCGCTCCAATCAGGTATTTGAGTCTTAACATCGTCTTCCTCATTGTCTCCACCAACAGGAGTTACAGTTTGGGAATGAGGGTCTACATTATGGTCAGAACCTTCTGCGTCTGGTCCTGGATCCGACTCATAAAGATTCTGGGCATCAGTGCAGATCATTTCCTCGTCTGGATTCACAGAAGCGCTGGAGTCGACCTCTGATTCCCAGGCTATAGTATGAGTAAACAGCTCTGCAGACTCAACCATCTGTTCTACCTCATACTCAGACGGGCAGCTGGAGATTTGGGAGCTGTGAGGAAGCAAGTGCGATTTGGGTGACACCTTTGAGGACTGGAGTATTTGTGATGTTGAAGTTGATGTGGAGGAGAGCCCACTTAAAGGAGCACTTGATATCCGTTGAAGCACCTGCTGTTTTTGTGCCTCATCTGGAATTTGTAGCGATTGGCGTGGCCGTAAGAAAGGGATCTTATCACATTGTCCGCTAAAAGAAGTAGACATTTTAGTTTGGCTGGAAGATGGTCTTTCTTCTGCAGATGTTACTGTTGCTTTAACACCTACCCCACGGACACAACATTTTTTCCCCTTCCCAACACGCCTATTCCCCTTTCCACCAGCAGCAGGCCTTTTTCCACTTATTTTGTTGGTTAACTAATTCACAACTCTGGAGTTGTTTGCACAAAAAAACAATGGATGGTAACCGAGCAGAGCTGAGTGGCCAAACTGTGGTATTAGGCCAAAACTATTGGCTGGGTTAGATGCAGAAAAAAATATATTCAGTTTGCAACCTGATGGAGGTCAGTATAGATGGACTAATACAACAAGTCCCACACACAGCTAGAAGCCCAATATTTTTTCAGAGGTAGATGCAGAAAAAAATATATTCAGTTTGCAACCTGATGGAGGTCAGTATAGATGGACTAATACAACAAGTCCCACACACAGCTAGAAGCTCAATATTTTTTCAGAGGTAGATGCAGAAAAAAATATATTCAGTTTGCAACCTGATGGAGGTCAGTATAGATGGACTAATACAACAAGTCCCACACACAGCTAGAAGCCCAAATATTTTTTCAGAGGTACTGTAGATGCAGATAAAAATTAGTTTTAATTTGCAACCTGATGGAGGTCAGTATAGATGGACTAATAGAGAAAGTCCGACAAACTGCTAGAAGGCCAAATATTTCTTCAGAGCTAGATGCAGAAAAAAAATATATTCAGTTTGCAACCTGATGGAGGTCAGTATAGATGGATTAATAGAACAAGACCCACACACAGCTAGAAGCCCAATATTTTTTCAGAGGTAGATGCAGAAAAAAATATATTCAGTTTGCAACCTGATGGAGGTCAGTATAGATGGACTAATACAACAAGTCCCACACACAGCTAGAAGCCCAATATTTTTTCAGAGGTAGATGCAGAAAAAAATATATTCAGCTTGCAACCTGATGGAGGTCAGTATAGATGGACTAATACAACAAGTCCCACACACAGCTAGAAGCCCAATATTTTTTCAGAGGTAGATGCAGAAAAAAATATATTCAGTTTGCAACCTGATGGAGGTCAGTATAGGTGGACTAATACAACAAGTCCCACACACAGCTAGAAGCCCAATATTTTTTCAGAGGTAGATGCAGAAAAAAATATATTCAGTTTGCAACCTGATGGAGGTCAGTATAGATGGACTAATACAACAAGTCCCACACACAGCTAGAAGCCCAAATATTTTTTCAGAGGTACTGTAGATGCAGATAAAAATTAGTTTTAATTTGCAACCTGATGGAGGTCAGTATAGATGGACTAATAGAGAAAGTCCGACACACTGCTAGAAGGCCAAAGATTTTTTCAGAGCTAGATGCAGAAAAAAATTATATTCAGTTTGCAACCTGATGGAGGTCAGTATAGATGGATTAATAGAACAAGACCCACACACAGCTAGAAGCCCAATATTTTTTCAGAGGTAGATGCAGAAAAAAATATATTCAGTTTGCAACCTGATGGAGGTCAGTATAGATGGACTAATACAACAAGTCCCACACACAGCTAGAAGCCCAATATTTTTTCAGAGGTAGATGCAGAAAAAAATATATTCAGTTTGCAACCTGATGGAGGTCAGTATAGATGGACTAATACAACAAGTCCCACACACAGCTAGAAGCCCAAATATTTTTTCAGAGGTAGATGCAGAAAAAAATATATTCAGTTTGCAACCTGATGGAGGTCAGTATAGATGGACTAATACAACAAGTCCCACACACAGCTAGAAGCCCAAATATTTTTTCAGAGGTACTGTAGATGCAGATAAAAATTATTTTTAATTTGAAACCTGATGGAGGTCAGTATAGATGGACTAATACAACAAATCCCACACACAGCTAGAAGCCCAAATATTTTTTCAGAGGTACTGTAGATGCAGATTAAAATTAGTTTTAATTTGCAACCTGATGGAGGTCAGTATAGATGGACTAATAGAATGATGCTATGCCCAAAAGATTTTACTTCACTAGGTGCAGTAAAAAAATTGGTATTCTATACACAGGTGGTATATCTTGCAACACAGATAGGCTACTCCACTGACTAACACACTCTGCAATAGACCAAAAAGGATTAGCTTTGCTAGATTCAGCCAAATGCTGTGAAAAAAACTTGCACAGCACTGGCACAGACCTGCCTGGCAAAAACTGATAGGAACTGATGTAACCTAGTCCTGAAAAGGACTCCAATTACAATTAGTCTTTACTCCCACAACCTATCTATTTAAGAGCACAGACCTCCCTGATAAAAGTCGTAGGAAATGCTGTAACCTAGTCCTTAAAAGGACTGCAATCACAACTATTCCCTACTGCCAAGCTATCTGTATATTTGTGCGAAAATTGGCTTGAAATTAACAAGGTATAGCGCACACAGCAACAGCGGTGCCGTCTAGCACGCAGCTGCAGCAGTGAGAAAATGGTGGCGACAGGGAAAATGGCTTGGTCTTATAGGGCAAGGACATGTGACATACACTGCCAATGACACATGCCCTTGCTTGTGTGAAAAAAGCACTTCGCTCCGTGTGTGCGCTGCTGATAGGCTGACAGATTGCACCTCCCCACTGCAAATGCGGGAAAGAGAAAAAAAAATGGAGATCTTCATTGTTCCTGCAGAGATCCATCCCCTGCCCCTCCCCCCACCCCGCTGTACACTCAAACTGCGTATTAACATTAATTTTCATCATTACTGAGAAAAAATCCAGTTATGATTTTGGTGCACGAACAGTTATCGAACATAACCTCGAACAGCCGAATTTTTATCAAATTGTTCGTGTTCGCCGAACGGCTCGAACACCGCCCAAAACAGCTCGAATTTGAGATTGGCGAACAGTTCGAGTAGAACAACGCTCATCTCTAGTCCTGAGAGATGCTCCATCCTTACCTGGAAGAGGAGATACCACACCTCTATCTTAGGTGCAGTACCCCTGTGGTGACTGAACCCTCAGGGGCGCGACATAAACCATGAACAACGTGAGATGTGTTTCCTGCCACAATGATGAAGTTGGGCTGGGCCAACTAATCAGAAGAGCCTCCGGGGATGATGTCAGATAGGCAGAGGGTCGCAGCGCTCTGGTCATGTGGCCATAGACCCCAATGTGGACAATGGACCAGGGTCCTACAAATCTTTTTGCTCAACTCCATTGCACATTGGTTATTTTATTTTTAATCATTTTGTCCTCTGTTAGGTACATTGTTTTAGAAACTTTAAATATTCCCATATTCCTAGCCAGAAATGCAGCACGGTCATGAGCACATTGTAGACGCACCAGCTGGGATTTTGTGCTACACTGGCATAGTAAATTAAGAAGGAGGAAAGCTCTAAGGTCGAAACAATTAATATTAAATGTTCCATTTACAATTGCATTTAATGCCATATAATTGCAAATTCCTATTATCTAACAGTGGGAAATTTACTGTGAAATATTTAACTCTTGTCTGGGACGTGGTTTAATAACAGAGACCCGATGGCAGACTGGAGGAACCTTGCCGTAAAGAGAAAAAATCAGAACTCTGCCTTTCTTATCTGTATCATTATCGTTGTCACCCTGTGTGTCATTCATACAATTGTGTGCGGATGAGATAATAACTCGAAGGTTTTCAGTTCCAGGGCTGCAGAAAATCAAATATTCTGTTTCATAAAACTGATAATTGCAGATAAAAGTCAGCAACCATTTCTCGGCTGCAAATTGGAACAATTATATGGTTCAATAATCTTAACTGATTTGGGTCAGTAACCTTTCTGAAAATTAACAATTCTGTGTTTTTAGGAAAACAATGAGTAATTTGCTAGAAATGCCAATACATGGTAAGGTGATGCAACCTATTACAAAGATAATAATAGAGTAGCGCCACTTCTGTATGAAACAATTTATGGTGTGTATGTCAGGCAAGTACAGATGTTCCGAATCCTCACCTCAAATTGAATTTTGTTAATTTCTGCAATTTTTCATTATATAAATTCAGAACCGTTTAGAGGCTGCAATTTATACCAAAATCACTAAGACACATATAGCATAAATATTGTGCGACAGAATATTGCAGAATCCTGTTTTGCTTTGTTCACTTTTTTTAAGGACTTGTGCACATCCAGTTTCCACAGACTGACAAAATGGAGAAGATGGAGAAACTTTTTATGAATAGCATAATTGACCCAATTCTCTCGGATGAGAAAATACACGCTTGTCTGCACCTAGCTGATCAATTTGCTCCACTTGTCTGGATTACAAATGTAGCAATGGTTATCATGACCCCAAACGCTCTATCTTGATAACTTGTCCCAAAAAATTATCTCACTCAGAAGGATGAAAATAATTTAAGATTGCCCAACCATTGATTGATATTGAAGTTAGGTGTTGAATTGCACTTTTTTTGTGCTGTGATATCTCAGCCTTGTTTTATCGGAGTCAAGGTCACCTATGCTTGATCTGTATCTGGATCCTAGATGAAATGTAAGGAGGAGCACATCTGCACCCACTTCATTTTTGCAATACGACTACAGATTTGTTCACAATTTGCAAAGATCCCATGCTTGGTGTCAGATTAGGATTCCTCGGGCTCAATAGGGAAAATGATTCTGAAAGCCCAACTTTTATCTGCTCTACAGATCATCAATAAGGCATAATATATCATTAATAATCATCCCTTGGGAAATAGACCCTAGTTATAAATGATTGGCTCTATAGCCAGATCCAAATGTGGTTGTCTTCTGCTGGAACCTATTTTGTAATATGGATACAATTGAGTGAAAGGAGGATTGTTTCTGGATTCCTCTTCTCCCAAATTTCCTGGTATTTGCACAGATGGTGGAGCACAATAAACATAAGACTAGAGTCTCAATCCCAAGACACAGGTATGTGTCTAAATGTTCCTTAAATAGGTCTAGGGGGTAATGTCATCGATTCACTCTGGGTAGCTTGCAAAACCCAACAAGGAGCACAACAGAGGGCATGTGTGTTCACTTTCCATGCATAGGATTTTTCAGGGTGCAGTCCATCTATGATAAACCCTACTGGAAGTCTAAGGATATGTGTGTGGTCATCAGGTTCCCTCCCCCTTTAGTGCCACTTAGGAGAAAAAAAGCACAATCTTGGACTTTTCATACAAAAAACCCCTCAAATTGAGAACCTTCTTGGCTACTGGTGTCAACTATTTTATGGGCATCAGAGGCAAAGGAATATTTGACTTCTATAATAGAGCACAATTTGTAGCGTTTTGTAGTGAGGCATGGTACAAGTTTGGTAAAGCTCCACAGCAGCAAAGATTCATTTAAGAAAACAGTTCCCACTTCTCAGCGTCAGACATATTCATGCGGTAATTTCCCACCTGACCCTCCTCCCAGCCCTTCTTTTGATTACTAGTCCCTGCAGAGTCCTGGCAGTATCAAGTCAGAAGACCAGTGGGAATATAGTGTGAGAGTAACCGATGCGAGAGAAGTCACTTGACACATTATTTGGTGGGAAAAACATTTTTTATTTTAAGCTTTCAATGCACTTTGCACATGAACTCACTTATGTTTCAGTTGGATGCATTGCTCAGTTTCTTGAGATCGACCTGCTGGGACATGGTTTGCCATGTAAATGGACCTGTACAGAAAGCTGCTCTATCCCATCTCTATTTGTCTGACTTCGCTGTGCAGTAAATCTTTTTGGGATTAAATTTAAACTAGCTTTCACCAGAAGAGAAGTCAGATTTTTCTGTCAGAATTTAGGAAGAATGGAGCGCTAAGCTATTCAAAACGTGTCAAAAGATAGAAAAAATTACAGATTTTAAATATTCTATTGATGTAAAAGCTTTAAAAATTCAATTACCAATTAAAAGTGAAATATATATATACATTTGGGAGAATAGGTTTTTGATACGCTGCCAATTTTCCAAGTTTTCCCACCTACAAAGAATGGAGAGGTGTGTAATTTTTATTGTAGGAACACTTCACCTGTGAGAGACAGAGTCTAAAAAGAAAATCCAGAAAATCACATTGTATGATTTTTACATAATTAATTTGCATTTTATTCCATGAAATAAGTATTTGATCACCTACCAACCAGCAATAATTCTGGCTCTCACAGACCTGTTAGTTTTTCTTTAAGAAGCCCTCCTACTCTGAACTCATTACCTGTATTAATTGTGTGGCACCCCAGGGGTCTGGTTACCACAGTAATAGAAATATTATGTCTGAGAGCAAGTGGGAGGTTTCTCTGGTCAGGAGCCCTAATCATGCAACACGGACCACCCAGACCTGGGAGGGGAGGAATCTGCCCTTATAAACTGGGTCTGGGGTGGGATTAAGACAGACAAAGCCTCCAGAACAAGCAGAGCAGTGAAGTTCCAGACACAGGGAGAGTTACAACAGGAGCTCTGTAGGAGCAGGAGTGAGTGCCAGAGGCTGGAAGCTAGAAAGCTCGCCTTGGCTGAAGACACTAAACCCGGACACGGAGTCCGAGGCTGTGGGGATATCCAGGTCCAGCAGCAGAATCCAACCGGCAGGGGATTCCATGTCCTCTGGCCTTAGAAACCCGAAGGCACGGTCACAACCAAGGAACCAGCACCGCCATCGTGAAGCGGAGGCTAATGGAATGCCCCAAGTCACCGGCCATATGGGTGAGCACCACACGGTATACTCAGGGACGTGGGCTACTTCTACCCGCATAGAGCAAGGTAGCCAGGAAAGAGTGCAGATAGTCGGGGAGGCCTACAACTCCACCTGGCCAGGGGAAATCCTGCTTGCTCACAGACTGACCAGGCCCCTACTGCTAACCAGTACTCCCGGGAGGGTCTGCTTTATACCATCAGTAAAGACCCTGAACTGCACCACACGTCTCTGTGTTTCATCGCCGCACAAACACCATTACTACTGGGACGCTCACACCATCACTCTCATCATCCACACTAGCTGCCCTGAGGCAATACTTCTCCCGTGGGGAGTTATCCCATACTCAGCTGCGCAAACAACATCAGCCTCTGCGGTCGGCAGCGCAGCGGCGGTCCCCACTGACCGCAATCCACGGGTGGCGTAGTCGGACATTGTTATTACTTAAGACTGCCACTGGTTTGACCGCCCTGGGCACGGACCGGGTCACCGCCACGGAGAACTACAACCCCCAGCGATCTGGCTCCAGGTATTCCCCTGCACAGCACAGGCCCAGGGGGCGCGTCAATTGCACCTGTTTGCACTCGTTACCCATATAACAAACACCCGTCCGCACACTCAATCAATCATACTCCAACCTCTCCGACATGGCAAAGACCAAAGAGCTGTGTAAGGACACCAGGAACAAAATTGTAGACCTGCACAAGGCTGGGATGAGCTACAGGACAATAGGGAAGCAGCTTGGTGGGAAGGCAACAACTGTTGGTGCAGTTATAAGAAAATGGAAGAAACACAAGATGACTGTCAATCTTCCTCGGTCTGAGGCTCCAAGATCTCGCCTCGTGGGGTAAGGAGGATTCTGAGAAAGGTGAGGAATCAGCCCAGAACTACACGGGAGGACCTGGTCAATGACCTGAAAAGAGCTGGGACCATAGTCTCAAACATTAGTGTTAGTAACACACTACGCCGCCATGGATTAAAATCCTGCAGGGCACTCCTGGTCCCCCTGCTCACACCAGCACATGTCCAGGCCTGTTTGAAGTTCGCCAATGACCATCTTGGTGGTACAGAGGAGGCATGGGAGAAGGTCATGTGGTCACATGAGACTAAAAAGAACTTTTTGGTATCAACTCCACTCGCCATATTTGGAGGAAGAAGAAGGATGAGTATAACTCCAAGAACACTGTCCCAACCGTGAAACATGGTGAGGGAGGCATCATACTTTTGGGGGTGCTTTTCTGCAAACGGGACAGGACAACTGCACCGTATTGAAGGGAGGATGGATGGGGTTATGTATCGCAAGATTTTGGCCAACAACCTCCTTCCCTCAGTAAGAGCATTGAAGATGGGTAATGGCTGGGTCCTCCAGCATGACAATGACCCGAAACACACAGGCAGGGCAACTAAGGAGTGGCTCCGTAAGAAGCATTTCAAGGTCCTGGCGTGGCCTAGCCAGAACCCAACAGAAAATCTTTGGAGGGAGCTGAAACTCAATGTTGTCCAGTGACAGCCCCGAAACCTGAAAGATCTGGGGAAGATCTGTATAGAGGAGTGGGCCCAAATCCCTGCTACAGTCTGTGCAAACCTGGTGAAGAACTACAGGAAATGTCTGACCTCTGTAACTGCAAACTAAGGTTTCTGTACCAAATATTAAGTTCTGTTTTTCTATTGTATCAAATACTTATTTTATGCAATAAAATGCAAATCAATAATGTAAAAATCATACAATGTGATTTTCTGTATTTTTTTAAGAGTCTGTCTGTCACAGTTGAAGTGTACCTACAATAAAAATTCCAGACCTCTCCATTCTTTGTAGGTGGGAAAACTTGCAAACTCTGCAGTGTATCAAATACTTATTTTCCCCAATGTGTATGTATATATATATATATATATATATATATATATATATATATATATATTGTAATGCAGCGGCTTGTGGCATTACTGGAATGTCCAGGGGGTGTGTTCTGGCTGACCATTTACCTCCCCCTCAGGTGACTGATCACGTGACTGTGACATCATCACAGGTCCTGTGTGCACAAAAGGGGTATATAAACCCTGGTATTATTGAAGCAGGGAGTGAAAAGAGTGGCCTGGTGAGGCCTAGTGAAAAGAGTGGCCTGGTGTGGCCTAGAGAAAGAGTGGCCTGGTGAGGCCTAGAGAGAGAGGCCTGGTGAAGCCTGGAAGGCAGAGGCTGGATCCCCCTGTGTTTAGGATACCAGTAGCCTTGGAGGGCGAGAGGCCTCTTCCTTGTGTGGGACTCCACTAGCCTGGAAGGCAGAGGCTGGATCCCCTGTGTTTGAGATACCAGTAGCCTTTGAGGGTACGTGGCCCGGAGGCCACATCTGGGAAGCCTTAAAGCCACAGCTGTGGCAGAACCGAGCTGACTGAAGCAGCTACGAGCCGGCGAAGGTAAAAACGCTGCTTGATGTGGACATTGATACTGTTACCTTGCTGAAGGCTGTGTCTGGAGCCAAGTGGGCATATCTGTCACTGGAAAGGCTCTTGGATGTTATATGTGTAACATGTTGGCGAGCCACTGAGATGGACTATGTTATGTCCGGTTTATGAGGTGTGATAAACTGCTGGACTACATATTACCGGAAAATGTTGCATGTGTGCTTTAATTGACCCGGTGAAGCGAGTACCCCAGCGTAATGAATAGCGCTACCCTACAATATATATATATATATATACAGTATGAATGTATGTATACAGTACCGGTCAGCAGTTAGGACACACCTGTTCATACAATGGCTTTCCTTGTTTTTATTTGAATGTGCAGTTTGTAGGTTGAGACTGAAGACAGCAAAACCACAAAAAGGCATGAAACAAGAAGAAAAGAAGCATGTGTAAAGCAAACCAGTTGTTTAACCTTAGATTCCTCAAAGTACCCCCTTTTATTCTGATGACAGCTTTATATATGGGTGGCATTCTCTAAAGCAACTTCAACAGGTTGTCATATGGAATGGCTTCCAATTAACAGATATGCATCCACAAAACCATTTGTGGAATCATCGGTCTTCAGAAAGTCTTTGTAACCAGTGACAGTGTTGGTACATAGCTCCATACAGTGCTGAGCCCTATTCCACAACTGTTCTAAGCCAGAATATGGCAAGAATCACACAATTATGTAAATGGAAACAACAGTAATTACCTCTGCTGCAGAGGATAAGTTCATCATAGTTAACAGCCTCACAAATTGCAAATTGACAACACCTCATATAACACTTTCATAAATGATCTACAGACATCAAGTATCAGGCACATCTTAACATGATCTGTTCAGAGGAGATGAAGATAAGCAGGCTTTTATGGCTGAATTGCTGCAAAGAAGTCACTATTGATAACAAGAAGAAACTTATCTAGACCAAACAACATAAGATCAGTGCAAATCTCTCCTGTGGTCTGATAAGTCAAAATTTGAGATTTTTGATACCAACTGTCATTTCTTTGTCAGAAACATAAAAAGTGAGTGGATGGGTTTTACATGTGTGGTGCCCACCATGAAGCACAGAGGGGAAGGTGTGATGTTGACTCTATTGGTGATTGTGTTGTAACAAAACAATGACCCAAAACAACTGCAGGTTATGTAAGGGCTATGTGACCAATAAGGAGAGAGATGGAGGCTCCATCAGATGACATGGCCTCCACAACCACCTGACCTCAACCCAATTGAGATGGTTTGGAAACAGTTGGACTCAGTGTGAAGGCAAAGCAGCCAACAAGTGCTCAGCACCTCTGGGAACTCCTCCCAGACTACTGAAATCCATTCCTGATTGCAGCTGCTTAAGAGAATGCAAAGGGGGTGTAAATTTGTCATCAGAGTAAAAGAGGGGTGCTTTT
This sequence comes from Phyllobates terribilis, assembly GCF_046119375.1. Taxonomy (NCBI): domain Eukaryota; kingdom Metazoa; phylum Chordata; class Amphibia; order Anura; family Dendrobatidae; genus Phyllobates; species Phyllobates terribilis. The sequence continues at coordinate 382,261,061 of NW_027362767.1, forward strand.
AGGAGTCTCAGAAGTAACACATATTTTGGTTTGTTTCACACTTATTTTTTGCTCCCATATGTGTTCCTGTGTTGTTAGCTGGCTATAATAGTTATATTATTGAACCCTGTATAACCTTTTGTTATCTAATTTTTAATCTTTTCATAGATGGTAAGCTTGCCAGCAGGGCCCTCACTCATCTTGGCATATGTTAAATTATGTGTCACTCTGTAATGTATTGCTTTGTTTGTACATGTCCCCTCTGTATAGTAAAGTGCTGCAGACTATGTTAGCATTATCGAAATAAGTAAATTATTATTATTATGAATAGATAACATTATAACACCTGCCACCACTAGCGGGAGCATATAATATACTTTAGTATACACTGAAGTCAATAATATAACAGTATTCTGCTAGCTACTAGGCTCCCCCTAGTGGCAGCCAAAGGCAGTTAAAATTTTATAATTTATACTATGGCTCTACAGGGAATTCAGAGCTCTGTGTCAGAAAAACAGGATAATAAACTGTTTAAAAATAGAAAAGAAATCAGCTCAGAATATTGGACAAAAAAATCCAAGGTTATAAAAGTTGGATGATGGGATGTTCATTTAAATTAAATCTGGCATTAAAGCAGGGACCTTTGACACCTCGGCATATCATTGTTGCAACCTGTGTGGCTGCACAGGGGCCAAAGAGGTCGGAGGCCCATATAAATCTCCAAAGCAGGTATAATTGTACATTATGTTAAGCTATTTTTCTGCAAAGGGCCCATATATTGTTCTTGCACAGGTGCCCTCTTCTGCCTGTGCCCGCCAGTGCACCTCGGCATTCTCCAGCAGTAATGGGGTACTTACTACCTCCGTGCCAGAAACCATTTGTTTAAAGCCCATCTCTTTCCCAATCCTATTGTTCTCAAAGTCAATATAAAGGAGATATCCCTGGGCCAAATGCTCATTCGGCCCGAGAGGTACCTCTCCCAATTCTCCCCCATAAATGCTTAGGGACAGGGAGTAAGCCACTGTCACCCTATTATCTCCTGGGGGAACAAAAGGATAAAATTTAAACTACATGGTCCTCACCTATTTTCTGCACCCATTCACATAATATTCCAACAAAATGATGGGTTAAGTCAAATTTAACTAATGTGTATGATTTAAAATTAGAAGGGGAAAAATGCATGCTCCGAGCTGAAAATAGATATTTTTTTCTTGTTTTACAGAATCCTTCAAGGTTGACATCACGGTAATCATGACCAGTATTTTTTTTTTCTATCGAATTGCAGTGTTCCTTTAAACAGGCTGGAGAAAGACGGTTAGATCTTGTAAAAAATGCAGGTAATGTACAGTTCCATTAATGGATATATGACCCTTAGTTGCCGCACAACTGAGGGTTGCTTGAGGGCACAGCAGAAAATTATAGCACAAGGCATAAAAAAAAGACAAGTTATGGTTAGAGAAACACATTTTTTGAGCAGTTAGGAATATTTACCATCAAAATTGTACCCTGCAAAAATCATAGAATAAAGGTTTTGTACGTTAACCTGTATTGCCCTGCGTGACTGACACCAAAATGGCTGAATTTTCTAAAAGTTGCATGACCCCATTTCAGAGCAAATGAAGCAAGTTTTAATTGTGTGGAGCATTTCATGACAAAAAGGTCACATCCTTGTAAAGAGACTCCAAAATAACAGTTCAAGAAGTCTCTTTGCCTCTGAGTCGCCTCGAGGTTAGTGAGTAATGTAATCTGGAACAAGCTCCAGGGCAAATAACAAATAGGTCTCACTATGGAGGGGTCTAGATGTGCAGATCTGACTTGGATAAAGATGAACAGAAGGGACGACTACAAAACCGCAGCAATGAAAAACAAAACCAAAGTGCAATATATATAGGACTGTATATATATATATATACAGACAAAGAAACAAACGGTATATATCCGTAAATTAAGTTATGTGCAATAATGACAAATGACTCAAAGAAAAAGTATTGAACATGCTTACTGAAATGTATTAAATGCTTTCTTCCTTCTGTACGGATAAACTAGTCGCAGGTATTGCTCAGGTGTGATTTTGACCCATTCTTCTACACAAACACTCTTCACATCCTGAAGGTCCATTGGTCTCCTTCTATGAACTCTGAGCTTTAGTTCCTTCCATACATTTTCTATTGGATTCAGGTCAGGTGATTGGCCATGGAAAGTCATGACAGCAGCTGATTTCTTTGCCTGTGTGGATTTAATAGGTTGTTACTGACATCTGGTGAGAATTTCATGTCAATAGCACCTTTAGAAATATATTTACTTAGAAAATGGGTGAAGTGTTCACTACTTACTTTACCTGCTGTGTCTATACACTCCTCAATTTTGGATATGCAACAGCAAGAAAAAAAGGTTGCGAAATTATGAAAATCACAGGATGGATAGACATGCTACTGATGAGGAAATAATGAAAAAAAGAAAGAAAAGAAAGTCTTCAAAACATCTCGATTTATTTAGTATGGAGAATGAGCACCACATGCTGTATTCCCCGCACTTACACATCTAGGCTGTGCAAGATGGCTGCCGGACAGGTCCTTAATGGGAGATATGTATCACCAAGGTTAGTAGCTTCAGTGATGTGAAACCGGAAAAGTATGCTCCAGCACGTATAGCGCTGAGAAGGTTAATAGGGCGTATCAGGGACGGTTTTTACGAGCAGTGATAAGAGATGGGTGGGAGTGGCTGCTCACATATCCCCACCCCGGGGCATGGTTTGTTGTAAATAAAATGGAGGCCAAGTGTCTCATTTGGTGTCTGTGTCTGGAGACGTGTGGATCTCCAGTGGGTTGGTCTGTGCTAATGCCTTGAGAACTGGACACTTACCTGTAGCGGGAAAACCCACACCACTGCATGGACATTTTGCTTGTGTTTTCCCTTTGTGCTAGAAAAGGCTGTCTTTTTGTTTGCCTATGCTAAGTGGTTTATGAAGTCTGAATAAATCTGTCTGAACCTTTTTTGTGAAAACGTTTCCTGTTCCTACCTGAACCGCGATTGAGTGATTACCAAACCCATACAATTGGTGGAGAATGCGGGCACGAATCTCAAGGGGCAGTGTGATTGCTACAGGAAACCGTTTATGTCCTGGGTGAAGGCCGCCAGCCAGCAAGGGATGACAGGCAGCATGGAGGAGCTGATAAAGCAACTGGTACAGGCTAAACTCCAGCAGCATCAACAGCAGCAGCAGCAGTGGCAACAGCAACAACAGATGTAGCAGATACAGCACAAGCAGCAGATGGAGCTCCTAGCCGAGGTGATACGTGGCAGGGCAACCACCCGTCCCCCAACTCCAGGTGATGACTCTCACGTGAGGAAGACCGTAAGAAGAGCCTTACAAAAGATGACCAGGGTGGTGACGTCAAGGCGTTCCTGCGGTCTTTGAGAAAGAGGCAGAGCAGGAGAAATTGCCTCCGGAGCAGTGGGCGGAGGTTCTGGCGCCATATTTAACAGGCAAGCTGCAGAAAGCCTATTATGACTTGGCCTTGAAGGATGCAAAAGAGTACACCAAGTTAAAAATGGAGATATTGGAGCACTTGGGCGTGACTCTGACTGTCAGGGCGCAACGGGTGCACCACTGGGCCTATTGCGGTGACAAACCTCCCCGGTCCCAAATGTTCAACCTCCTACACCTGGTCCAAAAGTGGTTGCAACCTGAGTCTTCCTCCCCAGCACAGATAGTGGAGAGGGTCGTCATGGACAGGTTCATCCACTCCCTTCCGAGGTTGGTGCAAGCCTGGAGATCGGGTACTGGTACTGGTACCTACGGTGGAGAGCAAATTCCTGGCCAAGTGGCAGGGCCCCTATGAAGTAGTCGAAAAGGTTGGCGACATCGACTATAGAGTCCACCAACCAGGGAGAAGGAAGGCCTACCAGGTGTACCACATCAACCTGATTAAGCCTTGGCGAGATAGGGAGCCCGTGGAAGCTCCGTGTTTGGTGGCGAAGACTGAAGCCGACTGAAGTGTCTCATTTGGTGTCTGTGTCTGGATACGTGTGGATCTCCAATGTGTTGGTCTGTGCTAAGGCCTTGAGAACTGGACACTGACTTGGAGAGGGCAAACCCGCACCATTGCATGGACATTTTGTTTTGTGTTTTCCCTTTGTGCCAGAAAAGGCTGTCTTTTTGTTTGCCTATGCTAAGTGGTTTATGAAGTAAGAATAAACCTGCCTGAACATTTTTATGAAAACGTTTCCTGTTCCTACTTGAACCGCGGCTGAGTGAGTACCAAACCCCTACAGCTGCTATCAATGAAGTTATTTATGGTTGTCTGTAGAACATTTGGCCACACTGAATTCACTTGGGCAAATCATAAAAATCCGCTGCTGGCAGCTTCTTTTGCAATTTCCAACCAATGATATCTCAGATGTGCACGATGTGAGACAAGTCTGGATATGCTGCAGACATTTAGCTGTAGCACATTTAGGCTGTTCACAGTAGCACTAGCAACATGCGGCCTGGTATTGTTGTTGGCCCCTGGAACAATTTGAAGAAATGGCTGTGCTTCTGGTGTCGTGATTGATCAGTTTTCAATATAATCTTGGTCTAAATCCCTTTCTTGGTTTCATCATCCTCATAGGACCTCAGGGGGTTGACCCCACCACTTGAAGGATTTCTAATTGGCAGGGATGGTTGTGTGAGAACTGCTTATACAATTACAACTGCCCAAGGGAGCAGAAGGCTCTACTGTTTGGGGCAGTACTTTAAGGCTATGTGCCACCGATGCAGAAATGCTCCGGATTTTTTCCTGAGCATTTCTGCAACTCCCTGGCAGAAAAAACTCATGCGGATTGTACATGCGTTTTTCCTGCCAGGGACATGCGGATGTGAAGCGTTCTTCACATGCATTTCCGCATGCGGGTTGACAATCGCTTTTCCAAGCGATTTTAGCATCACTTGGAAAGTGCTTGACAACTTGGTCACACTATATAAATCCATGCAAACGGCATGGATTTATATAGTGTGACCTTAAAGAATGGTAAAAAATAAAATCAATACTTACCTTCTGATGGCCCCCGCAGTCTTTATTCGCTCCGTCCTGGTTTGCCGGCAGCTCGCGGTACACTGAAGGACCTGCCGTCACATGACTAAATGACGTCAGCGCAGGTCCTTCAGTCCACCACGATCTGCCGGCAAGCGAAGACAAGCACACAGCGGGCCATCAGAAGGTAAATATAATATTTATTTTTTATTTTATTCTTTTTTTTTTACAGGTTCTATGGTACCCGGGTCCGGAGGAGAGTCTCCTGTCCTCCAGACCCGGGTACCATACGCACATTGAAACGCTTGGATTCCGCATGTACAGATCCAGTGATGCGAAATCCAAGCGTTCCAATGCAAGTCAATTGCGGCGAAAACACAGCGCTTCCGCAAAATAATTGGTATTGCTTCGTTTTTTTCCGCAATGATAACCCGCAGCGGAAATTTCCGCAGCATGTGCACAGCACATGCAGATTATCATTGGGAAACATGGCAGGCCTTCTACCATGCGTTTTTTAAGCATTTATGCAGCGTTTTGCCACTGCGGAAACACTTAAAAAACGCATCGTGGGCACACAGCCTTAGCACAGGAAGAAATTTACTCCATGTATCACCTGCTGTCACGCCAGGTTTGGGAAATACTTAGTGCAACACAGAGGGAAGAGGGAAAGGGAGCCCAGACACTTTGGAAAGGGGGAAGTGGAGACCTCCTAGTCTGGTCTAGTGTCACCCTGTCTCAACTACCGTCCCTATATTGCCTCTTCAGCAATCGCCGCACGCGTGCCTCGCCCTGTATTTCCCTGGCATATGGCTAAGGCTGGGGATGGGAGGAGATGAGCACTAGTCAATCTCCACTAAACTATATAGACAACAAGCGTAGACAAACAGGAGGAGAATGCTTAGCTTTAGACGACTCCAGACAAATGCGAACTCGGCTTCAAGCTCCAGAGAGGATGAAGTACTGCTCTTCCTAAGCCTTCACAAGTAGAAATGAATATAGCCGGCACCTCCCTCTCAGACACACCAGGTATATATACACCCAGGCCAGGGAGCTAATTACCAGAGGGAGGTAGCCTATACGTCCTAGAGACAGCCTCTCATCTAAGAAGATGTCTGTAATGCCAAACATAGAGATCTCCTGCAACCATCTGCAGGGCGACTGTCTGTCACCTCTGATACACCTGTGACACTGCCCCACAACCACTAATAAAATGAAACTCACCATAAAGCATATGTGCAGGATACTCCACTGCTGATCTGACTGGTGCAGGATCCTTGCAGGCTTAACCAAAACTGTAATAAACCCACCCCCGAAAAACAGCTTCTGCCTCCAACTGCATCTCTTGTAGCCTGAAGAACTCCCAGTGCTCTGTGTACTGCAGGAAATCTTGGACGAGAACAAGGACTATCATCTACATTACCTGGATTGTCTTCTTTTCCCAGATGACTTGGAATGTCTTCTGACCTGAGACATCATGATTTTCTGTTTCTTATTGAGTTATTTTATTTTTATCCACATTTAAAATACATTTTAAAAATAAAAAAAGAATAAACATATTGTGGTAAAACATTAATACTGATCTTTATTAGTGATTGTGCAATATAAAGTTAACCATGCGTGCTCTTCCTTACTCCATAGTCATACCTGTAATCAAAACCATGGACTAAATTTATTACACATTTATTGCACAAATTAATGATGCATTCTGTGATCCTGTCGTCTTTCGTAATAAAATCCGCCCTGAAAGACATTTATCAGTTGGATGACAATTAATTCCCCCAATTACCTGGCAGCATTACTCTATACACAGAGACAGGAAGAGCAGCGGCGAACCTACCTTTAACAAAGCAGAATAATGCTCATTATAATGAAAGCTTATAGGGTTATGTGAATTTCCATGTGTCTGATTATGTGTGCATAAAAAGAAGTTTTCATATTCTGCATAAGAACCCCCGGCAAACAGCATGTTGCTTAGATGCATGGGTGCTAGAGATGAGGAAATTAAATTCACCTTTAATTTTACAAAAAAATTGGATTTTCCTAAATCCAATTTTTTATTATTTGACTTGTGTGAATCCAGCAAAATGGTGGCCATTTGTCATATTGCTGTTATGTAGAAGGTCAGAAAAGAGGTAAAAAAAAATAAAAAAGTGAATGTTTTATTTTTTTTCACCCTACATTTATTACTCTCTGTGGTCTAGAGAGACCTTACTATGCCTCATACAGTAATAATGCCCCCACTGTGCCTCTTTATAGCAATAATGTCTCACTCTACCTCCTTGTAGTAATAATGCTTTCCTGTGCCTATATATAATAATACAGCCCCCAATGCCTCCTTATAGTAATACTGCTCCCTGTACTTCCTCATAGTAATATTGTCCCCCTGTGCCTCCTTATAGTAATACAGCCCCTTGTGCCTCCTTATAATAATAATTTCCCCCTGTCTCACCTTATAATAATAATGACCTGTGAGCTTCCCTATAGTTATAATGATCTCTTGTGCCTCCCTACAGTAATAATGTCCCACTGCGCCTCCCTATAGTAGTAATGTCCTCCTGTGCCTCCTTATAGTAGTAATGTCCTCCTGTGCTCCTTATAGTAATTATGTCCCCCTGGTGCATTATGTTCCCTTGTTCCTTCATAAAGTAATAGTGTCCACCTGTGCCTCCCTATAGTAATAATGTCCTCCTGTGCCTCCTTATAGTAGTAATGTCTACAGTAATAATGTCCTCTTGTGCCTCCTTATAGTAGTAATGTCTACAGTAATAATGTCCTCCTGTGTCTCCTTATAGTAGTAATGTCCTCCTGTGCCTCCCTACAGAAATAATGTCCTCCTGTGCCTCCTTATCGTAGTAATGTCTACAGTAATAATGTCCTCCTGTGCCTCCTTATAGTAATAATGTTTACAGTAATAATGTCCTCCTGTGCCTCCTTATAGTAGTAATGTCCTCCTGTGTCTCCTTATAGTAGTAATGTCCTCCTGTGCCTCCCTACAGAAATAATGTCCTCCTGTGCTACTTAAAGTAATTATGTCCCCCCGTGCCTCCCTATAGTAATAATGTCCCCATGTGCCTCCCTAAAGTAGTAGTGTCCTCCTGTGCCACCATATAGTATTAATGTCCTCCTGTGCCTCCTTATAGTAGTAATGTCCTCCTGTGCTCCTTATAGTAATTATGTCCCCCTGGTGCATTATGTTCCCTTGTTCCTCCATAAAGTAGTAGTGTCCTCCTGTGCCACCATATAGTATTAATGTCCTCCTGTGCCTCCTTATAGTATTAATGTTCATCTGTGCCCCCCTATAGTAATAATGTCCTCCTGTGCCTCCTTATAGTAATAATGTCCTTCTGTGCCTCCCTATAATAATAATGCCCCCCTGTAATAATGACCCTCTATAGCAGTGATTTTCAACCTTTTTTGAGCCGCGGCACACTTTTTATACTTAGAAAATCCTGGGGCACACCACCAACCAAAATAGCACAAAATGACACTAAAACAGTCATATTATACATATAGTTAATAATATAGATTCTAAATTTATTTTACTCACTCAGTGTGAAACCTGGGCCTGTTTCGATAAACACAAAAGGGATATCCTGGCAGGAATGGTGGAAAGACACACACGAAGCTCTTCCTCAACAGTTCTCAGTTTCTCCCTGTTTTTAGTTTTTATCGCAGTCAAGCTTGAGAAGCCCAGCTCACATAGATATGTGGTTGAAAATGGGAGCAATGTCAAAATAGCTTTGTTGGCCAGAATGGGGAACTCCTTGGCAACAGATAACCAAAAACTGTCCAAAGGAAGATCAGCAAACTTTTGCTTTAAACCGCGATCTTGCTTCAGTTCAACGAGTTCCTCTTGCTCCTTTAAAGTCATGTCCTTTCCAGCAACGGATAATGAGCTGTATGGGTCCCTAACCCAGTCAAGGCATTCTGTGAAGGCTGAAGAGAAATAGAACGATAACTTCTCCTCAAGAGTTTTCAAATGTCTGCCAATCGCTTCGCACATTGCAGCAGTATTGTCATCATGCAGTTTCTCGGTGAGTAGGAACATCTGAAGGTTGCCACCCTGCACATGTTGTTGCCAGAGCTGCACCTTTAAGCGGAATCCGTTCATTTTATCAGTGCTTGTAAGCAGGTTTTCATTTCGACCTTGCATCCGTGTGTTTAGTTCATTCAGATATTGAAATATATCAGCCAGGTATGCCAGCTTTGCACACCACTCATCACTTGCAAGCAGCTTTGAATAATCGGACCTCTCGTTTGTAAGAAATATTTTAAGTTCCCCTCGCAACTCATACACACTGGCCAGCACTTTGCCGCGTGACAGCCATCTGACCTCCGTGTGGAGCAATAAGATTTTATGTTCCGCTCCCATTTCTGTACACAAAGACGCAAATAAGCGACATCTCAAAGGTCGCGTCTTCACAAAGTTCACTATGCGCACAACATCATCCAACACAGGAGCTAGATCTGCTGGTAAGGTCTTTGCAACGAGGGCCTCACGGTGCAAGAAACAGTGGGTAGCAAGAACATCTGGGTTTCTTTCTTTAACCCTACTTACAAAGCCTTTGATGCGCCCGACCATGGCTGCGGCTCCATCAGTGCAGACACCTGTGCAGTTTTCCCATGTAAGTCCACTTTTATCAAGATATTCCGATGTGACTTGGAATATTGCCTCTCCTGTTGATTTTTCTGTCAGTGCCTTGCAAAACAGGAAGTTTTCTCTAATGGCTTCACCATCCACAAAACGCACATTGGCCAACAACTGACAATGTCCACTGATATCCGTCGACTCATCAAGTTGCAAGGCAAATTTCTTACTGATGCGCACCTTTTCCAAAACAACTGTTTCAATGTCCGCAGGCAAGTCATCAATCCGTCTGGCAATTGTGTTATCAGAGAGAGGCACTTTAGCTATCTCTTTAGCTGCTTCAGGGCCAAGCATCTCATTTACAATAGCTTTACAAGCTGGTAGTATTAATGTTTCTGCCACAGTGTGGGACTTTTTTGATTTAGCTATGAGTTCAGCAACAAGGTAGCTAGCTTTGAGGGCTCTCTCATTTACCTTTGTGCTTTTTCTCAAAAAAGTTGCCCCTTTCTCATTGTTTGTACGTAAGCGTACAAAATACTCCATCGGTTTATTTTGAACGGAAGGGTGTTTCGGTTGGAGATGGCGTTTAAGTTTGCTTGGCACCATAGCGCTATTGGAAAGCTTCTCACCACACACCAATCACAGTGGTGTTGGTGCTGTCGCATCCCCAGTGGAAGTAAATCCAAATGAAAGATAGCTTTCACTGTATTGCCTTGAGCTCACCGTCTTGTCTTTTTTCTTTTGTCGAACTCTCATACTAGGGCCTTCATTTGGGTTAGAATTGTGTCCAGGGTCCTGTTCGGCATTTGCCTTTTCCATTCTCAAATACTTCTCCATCACTGCTGAGATAGTGTGCGCAGCCACACACTAAAATAGAAGAGTATTACATTATCTGCCACACTTAAAGGACCTCTGCTAGGCATATTTCATTCCTGAGGGCTTAAAAAGCAGCTCTCGTGGTGACAAGAAGCTGATTTAAACCCCCCAAGAGTGAACTTCGCGAGAGCTGTATGTGTGTGATAATAACTAGTGTTGAGCCACCCCCGTAGTGTTCGGGTTCGGTTCGGTTCGTCGAACACCGGGATGTTCGAGGAACTGTTCGTCGAACTGTTCGTCGAACACCTTAGAACACCGTCGAACACCGTTAAAACCAATGGCAGGCAAACAAAAACACATAGAAACACATAGAAAACACCTTCAAAGGTGTCCAAAAGCTGACAAACTGCTCAGAAGACGCTCTCTTTAAAAAAGCCGGCCGGCAATTCAGCAGCGGCATACACCGGTACCCGACAATTTAGACAAGAAGGAATAGAGCCTCACACATAGATTAGATAGATAGAAACATGTCAGTCACACATATAAGAAGCACAGTGACTGTGTTGCTTACTGTACTTGTCATTTAGTGTAAAGGATTTATTTAAAAAAATAATAGTGTTTTCATGCACTGTCTCTTTAAAAAAGCCGGCCGGCAATTCAGCAGCGGTACCCGACAATTTATAACAGAAAGAATAGAGCATCACACATAGATAGATATAAACATGCCAATCACATATATAATAAGTACAGTGATAGTGTTGGTTACTGTACTTGTCATTTAGTGTAAAGGATTTATTTAAAAAAATAATAGTGTTTTCATGCACTGTCTCTTTAAAAAAGCCGGCTGGCAATTCAGCATCTGTACCCGACAATTTATAACAGACAGAATAGAGCTTCACACATAGATTAGATAGATAGAAACATGTCAGTCACATATATATGAAGTACAGTGACAGTGTTGATTACTGTACTTGTCATTTAGTGTTAAAATAAAGGATTTATTAAAAAAAAATTGGCGTGGGGGTCCCCATAATTTTAGTCTCTAGCGGAGGTTAAGCAGACAGCTGGGGCAGATGTTTGAAGCCTGGGAAGGGGGTAATACTCATGGAGCTTCCCAGGCTACTAATATCAACCCCCAGCGGAATACCTAGCCTTTACTAGCTATTAAAATGGGGGACCCCCCCAAAAAAATGACGTGGGGTCCCCCCTATTTTAATAGCTAGCAAAGGCTAAGCAGACAGCTGGGGGCTGATATTAATAGTCCAGGAAGGGTACCATGAATATTGGCCCCCTCCCAGGCTAGAAACACCAGCCGTCAGCCGCCCCAGAAATGGCGCATCTTAGTAGATATTAGTAGCCTGGGAAGCTCCGTGGGTATTACCCCCTTCCCAGGCTTCAAACATCTGCCCCAGCCGTCTGCTTAACCTCCGCTAGAGCCTAAAATTACGGGGAACCCCACGCCAATTTTTCTTTAAATAAATCCTTTATTTTAACACTAAATGACAAGTACAGTAATCAACACTGTCACTGTACTTCTTATATATGTGACTGACATGTTTCTATCTATCTGATCTATGTGTGATGCTCTATTCCTTCTATTCTAAATTGTCGGGTACAGATGCTGAAATGCCGTCCGGCTTTTTTAAAGAGACAGTGCATGAAAACACTATTATTTTTTTTAATAAATCCTTTACACTAAATGACAAGTACAGTAAGCAACACTGTCACTGTACTTCATATATATGTGACTGACATGTTTCTATCTATCTAATCTATGTGTGATTCTCTATTCTTTCTATTCCAAATTGTCGGGTACCGCTGCTGAATTGCCGGCCGGCTTTTTTAAAGAGACGGTGCATGAAAACACTATTATTTTTTTTGATAAATCCTTTACACTAAATGACAAGTACAGTAAGCAACACTGTCACTGTACTTCATATATATGTGGCTGACATGTTTCTATCTATCTAATCTATGTGTGAAGCTCTATTCTTTCGGTTCTAAATTGTCGGGTACCGGTGTATGCCGCTGCTGAATTGCCGGCTTTTCATGTTTCACTGTGAGCACTGTTCCCATCGATTGGGGCAATCACTGTAATGCCACAACCACCATGGCTGTGACATTACAGTGAGTGTCAGACAATCCCTGCATGATTGGTGCTCTAAATAGCGCCAGACATGCAGGACACGCTTTTGGTGCACGAACAGTTATCGAACATAACCTCGAACAGCCGAATTTTTTGCAAATCGTTCGGGTTCGTCGAACAACTCGAACACCGCCCAAAACAGCTCGAATTTGAGATTGACGAACAGTTCTAGTCGAACACCGCTCATCTCTAATAATAACTTATATTACTATGGTCTGCATTTCCTGCTTGAATTGACACTAGTGACGTAGCGCTCAGCTTTCTCTATAAGTAGAATAGAGCCGGCTGCCAAGTGCTACGCCACTAGAGTCAATTCAAGCAGGACATGACTGCTGAAGAACGGTACTAATATCATTTATTATTCCATACATACAACTCTCACGGAGTTCACTCTTGGGGGTTTTAAATCAGCTTCTTACCACCACAAGAGCTACTTTTTTAGCCCTCAAGAGTGAAATATGCCTGGCAGAGGTCCTTTCAATAAATTATTTATTTTAAAAAAGTGAAATAAAAAAGGATAACCCCCTCATATATTCAATCCCATGTAACCTCATAAATACAGTCCCACGTATATGAGCACATGATTATCAGCATCATATACTGTGGTGATGTGCACTGTACAGCGCCACAGTATATGGTGCTGATTATTATGTGGCTCATATACTGCAATATAAAGGGGTACAATGAGAAGTACTATGGCCATGAGGCCAGAGTACAAGTGCCAGCTCATATACTCAGCATATGAGCTGGTACTTGTAGTACTCCAGCCTCTTGACTATAGTATTTCTCATTTTACATTTCTCATTGTTATATGCAGTATACTGCTGGAGTACTAAAAGTACCAGCTCATATGCTGAGTATTCTGCCAACAGTTCATATACTCAGGCAAAAGCTCATATAGTCAGCTTTATTGGCGGGCATTACCTTGGCGGCGGGCAAATGCGAGAGTCTCTCCGCTCTCAGGATGACGCGCCGGCCTCGGTGACGTCATTAAGTCGCGCGAGGTTCAAAGCTTGCGCATGTGTTATTGTACACGTCTCCTACATTGTAAGAAGGCGTGACTGTGCATCGAGCGCATTGCCGGGAAACAAAACACAGGGGGCACCATAGTTTGGGGAACTTTCCCCGCGGCACACCCGACCATGTGTCGCGGCACACTAGTGTGCCGCGGAACACTGGTTAAAAATCACTGCTCTATAGTAATCATGCCCTCACTGTTCCAGGAAATGAAAAAATAAACAGCGGAGGTGCCGTGATGAAGTGATGTCTTCGCACCTCCAGCCATCACCTTCATGGTCCCAGCTTTTGTCGGGCCAGCGTATGTGGCATTTGCCAGAACTTCAGTATGTGCAGTCTGACAGTCCCCCCATCCCCTAAGAGTTTATAAAGACCTTTTTGATGGACATTAGAAGGTATATATATATATATATATATATATATATATATATATTTTACTGTAAAGTAAGGGCATGTAGTAGGGCACAGACTAGGTGACGCTTCGGCATGACTAGGCTCTGGCTGGGAAAGTAGCACTGAGGGTGGAGAAAGGGGAACTTGGTGTATAGTGGAAGAGAATAGTAGTGGATGGGAAAGGGTGATGAGGAAGGCTTACCTTTTCTTTCATCAATAACAGATTCCCATCGAGACACCTTGAGGGTGGGAGTTCTTGCATGAAACTTCTAAAACTTTTTTTGCCAGACACAATAGCAGAGTCTATAACTCTAGAAACAAAGTCAAACTGAGTCCAAAATTTCTTAGTTTAGATAGAGTTTTCCTTATTTAAGTCAATGGCTATGTAGTGGGTAGAGTCTGAATACTGTTTTCTTAGCTATTCCGATGGAAACGTTATTTTCACTTAATATCAATTAAAAATCATTGTACAGGGTGGGCCATTTACATGGATACACCTAAATTAAATTGGAATGGTTGGTGATATCAACTTCCTGTTTGTGGCACATTAGTATATGGGAGGGGGAAAACTTTTCCAGATGGGTGGTGACCATGGTGGCCATTTTGAAGTTGGCCATTTTGGATCCAACTTTATTTTTTTCAATAGGAAGAGGGTTATGTGACACATCAGACTTATTGAGAATTTCATAAGAAAAACAATGGTGTGCTTGGTTTTAATGTAACTTTATTCTTTCATGAGTTTTTTTACAAGTTTATGACCACTTATAAAATGTATTCAAAGTGCTGCCCATTGTGTTGGATTGTCAGTGTAATGACACACTGCTAGCAACACTGCAGAAGAAATGCTAACACAGGCTTGCAGTATCCGTTGTTTCAGATGCTGCACATCTCGTATCTTGATGGTATGATGTAGTACACTGCTCAAAACAATAAAGGGAACACTCAAATAACACATCCTAGATCTGAATGAATGAAATATTCTCATTGAATACTTTGTTCTGTTCAAAGTTGAATGTGCTGACAACAAAATCACACAAAAATCATCAATGGAAATCAAATTTATTAACCAATGGAGGCCTTGATTTGGAGCCACTCCCAAAATTCAAGTGGAAAAACACACTACAGGCTGATCCAACTTTGATGTAATGTCCTTAAAACAAGTCAAAATGAGGCTCAGTATTGTGTGTGGTCTCCACGTGCCTGTATAACCTCCCTACAATGCCTGGGCATGCTCCTGATGAGGTTGCGGGTGGTCTCCTGTGGGATCTCCTCCCAGACCTGGACTAAAGCATCCGCCAACTCCTGGACAGTCTGTGGTGCAACGTGACGCTGGTGGATGGAGCGAGACATGATGTCCCAGATGTGCTCAATTGGATTCACTTCTGGGGAATGGGCAGGCCAGTCCATAGCTTCAATGCCTTCATGTTTCAGTAACTGCTGACAAACTCCAGCCACATGAGGTCTGGCATTGTCCTGCATTAGGAGGAACCCAGGGCCAACCGCACCAGCATATGGTCTCACAAGGGGTCTGAGGATCTCATCTCGGTACCTAATGGCAGTCAAGCTACCTCTGGCAAGCACATGGAGGGCTGTGCGGCCCTCCAAAGAAATGCCACCCCACACCATTACTGACCTACTGCCAAACCGGTCATGCTGAAGGATGTTGCAGGCAGCAGATTGCTCTCCACGGCGTCTCCAGACTCTGTCACGTCTGTCACATGTGCTCAGTGTGAGCCTGCTTTCACCTGTGAAGAGCAAAGGCCACCAGTGGCGACTTTGCCAATCATGGTGTTCTGTGGCATTTTTTGGAGGGCTGCACAGCCCTCCATGTGCTCGCCAGAGGTAGTCTGGCTGCCATTAGGTACCGAGATGAGATCCTCAGACCCCTTGTGAGACCATATGCTGGTGCAGTTGGCCCTGGGTTCCTCCTAATGCAGGACAATGCCAGACCTCAGGAGGAGATCCCACAAGAGACCATCCACAACCTGATCAGGAGCATGCCCAGGCATTGTAGGGAGGTCATACAGGTATAAGGGGGAAGACCGGGTGTAAATACTTTCAGAGCAAGGGATCCGGAACTGCCGGGGCCGTGCCTCTGGTTGCAGGGGGAAGACAGACTGCGAGCACAGAAGTCAGGTGACTGGGAAGCTGGGAGCGTGTCCAGAGTGAGAGCTGGGAGGTCAGGTGACTGGGAGACTGGTGGCGTGGGTAGAGAGAGGAAGAGACGAGGACATTTGTGCGGGAAAGCGGAGCTGGGTCCTGCTCAGCAGAGCAGTGTGAGAGGGTCCAGGCTCCTGGCTCCAGGACTGTGAGTAAGAGCTGAGTGCAGTGGACCAGAGGAGTCAAGTCAACTAGAGAAGAGACACAGGGTCGGTGGAGCCGAGCACGTGAAGTGTCGTGTTATGGACTAGTGGCTCAGCGGGTAAAACCGCCAGAAGATGGAGCATTGTTTGGGAGGGGAAGCCTGAAGAAATCAACACTGGCCTCAGCTGGCAACTACCTTGTGGAGGAAAAGAGTCAGCTAAGTATAAAAACTGTTGTTTACAACCGGTTCAACTCTGCTATATCTAGTTAAACTGTGAACTGTCAGTTAAAGACTTTTACCTGCTACTTCCCTTGTTTTCCCCCATATTTTCCCCTGTTACTCCCTACGTGGAGATTGACCCTGTTATTATAAACCTCCCCTGTTTATTAACCCTGTATTGGCTGCTCTGTGTTTCTGTGTCGTTGCATCTAAAGTACCCATATTACATTTGGCGTAGTCGGCAGAATGCAGTCGTTAGACACAGACACTGCAGAGCAGTCCATCCTGGGAGCCCCTAAATCTAGCTTGCCGCTGGGGGCCATGCTCAGCAATCTCCCAGAGTTCACCGGGGACAATATGATGCTGTGGGACTGGATTGAGAGAGTTAGGAGTATGTTACGTATGCATCCGATGACCCCAGCTATGCAAGCCGAAATAGCCTTACTGGCCCTGGACTGCGAGGCCCGACAATCCGTGATGTAACGCCCTCCACATGACCGGGATACTGTAGAAAAAGTGGTGCGGATACTGGAGGAGATGCATGGGGATCCCACCAATGTAGGAGAGCTGAGGATACGGCTGTTTCACCAAGTGCAGAGGAGGGGGAGACTGTGACGCAGTATGTTAATGCCTTACAGAGGGTGCATGCCTATATCACTAGAAAAGACGACTTGGAGAATTTGGGAATGGGCCCCCCTGACTTGATCTTAAGGGACCAGTTTGTGGCAGGCCTCAGGGATGTGCAGCTGAAGCAGGCCTTGCGGGAGCGCCTGCGCGCCAACCCACGTATGACTTTTCTAGAAGTGGTGGCGGAGGCACGTGTGAGAGAGCAGGAGATGGGGGTGATGGCCCTGGCAGGGATGGTCCGGAGTAACGAGGTACCCACCCCGCCTGCAGCTGTACTGGAATGGGCTCGAGAGATGCGAAAGGAGATACAGGAGATGCGGGATGAATGGTCCAGTCTCAAAAAGACCCCTGCCCCGACACCAGAGATACCCAGATCGATTGCTCCAGTTATGGAAAGAATTTAATTCAGGACCCCCCCTGCAGAAGAGTTCCGTAGGGGAGTGAGGCAGCCCTACACAGACAGAGACACGACCTGCTGGAAGTGTGGAGGCGCAGGACATTACGCCAGGTGCTGTGCTAGCCGAGGGCGGCCCCTGTAGCGGCAGCCGTTAAACTAGCGGGCTCCATGTTTGGGGGACACAGCCCGGAGCCTGAGGAAGGGGAAAGAAAAAGAGGAAGTCCCAAGTACCTTGTTTCCACCAGCCCGACTGTCTGGGCCGAAATAAGTGGTCGGGCTGTTCACTGCCTGATTAACACTTGGATCCCAGGTGACTACGATGACAGAAGTCTACTTCCATCAGCGATTTCCAGAGATAGCGTGGCCTGAATGGGGACCAGTAATTAGACTCACGGCAGCTAATCAATTACCCATCCCTGTCGCAGGGGTGGTATGGATGTGTAGCGCCCCGAGGGTTCGGTCGCTACAGAGGTATTGCATCTCACCCAGAGGTGTGATATCTCACTTCCAGGTAAGGATGGAGTGTGGCTCAGGACCCTAACACGCACATGCACTACACCACATTTCCGGGGGACAGGGCAACCATGCTCCCGGGAGTGAGCACAACCGCCCCTGTCCCTGGCTGGAGTGGGGGGAGGGAACACCTAGAAAGGGGGAACCCGGTAGTGTGTGGGTGGGGAGAGTAGATCCCGGGTGCACTGTAAAAGGGAGTATATAAGGTGGGCACCATCTTAGCGTAAGGGTGAGAAGAAAGAAAGAGAGCAGAGAGAGAGAAGGAGGCGGGGAGCAGAGGCTCAGCATGGGCTCTGCTCCGCAGGCAGGCCAAGTCTTAAGGCCTGGGCCTGCAGGAGAACGAAGGAAGGGAGAAGAACGAAGGAAGGGGGAAGAATGGAGGAAGCTCTAGGAGAAGACTGAAGGGACCCCAGGGGTGCGGACCGGCCAGCCGCCAACACACACCCGCCACTACCAGAGTAGGGGGGTCAGGCCAAGAAAAGGGAACCGGATCCCTCATCTAGTGGAGGAGAGCAACTACCCTCTGCTAGTAACCGGAGGCCGTGGCGTTGTACATGCACGGCCCCTCACTACACCCGTTAGGAAGGCACCACATAGGACCCAGGGAAACGGAACATACGTTTGCCCGCCAAGGCCCGAGGCAGCTGGACAGAAAAGTGGTCAATTGTGGGGTACGACAGGCCAGAGAAAGGACACACGAAGGGGGTCCTGAAAAAATTCCAATGGTGCCTGGGAGTTGGCCGAGCCCCTCACCTAGTGAGCACAGCACGACGTGGGCAGCCATTACCTGCAGAAGTGGCTTGGAGTGTAAAACTGTGAGTAAAGACCCTGGACTGCATCACTGGACTCCGAGTCATTACTGTTGCTCCCGCGCACCATCACCCCCATCATCTGCACTCACCGCCCTGAGGCTATACTCCTCCCATTGGGAGTTATACTACCCCCTGCTGCACATACAATATCAGCCTCAGCGGTCTGCCATGCAGCGGCGGTTCTCAGTGACCGCAATCCACGGGTGGCGTAGTCGGACATTTAAGCATTACAAAACCAAAGAGACAGATCCGCCACTGGTTTGACCGCCCAGAGCCACAGGACCGGGTCGCTGCCACGGAGACCACAACCCCCAGCATTACACAGAGACCCGGCTCCGGGTATTCCCCTACACACACGGCCCAGGGGGCGCGTACATTTTGGCGTAGTCGGCAGGATCGAAACCAACCCGTTATCATCAGGTATTGTGTGCCTAGAGACTGTTTCACTGTATTGAATGTGGCACCCGCCCCAGAAGAACGGACACCATTATGTGCACGCCAAAAGACAACAAGAAGCCACCTCCCATCGTGGGCCAGGTCCCAGAATGGCGCCAAAGACGGAGCCCACCCCCAACAGCCATGAGTGCGGCTGCAGAGATGTCCATCAATGTGGGGGGGCTGCCCCTGAGAGTGATTGTCAGCAGATTGCCCCGGGACCACCCCCAACAGGGGCGGAAGGGAAAGAAAACCGAGGGGCAGGGTGTGGTTTGGATCAGTCTCGGCAGACCACACCCGGAGATGGCGAGCAGCACCAGCCCCAGTACCCGTGCCAGTGGCCTACTGCAGGCTGAAGCAGCTCCGTGCAGCCTCACGGAACTGATGGCCCAGCTCCCCGGAGAAGACCCTGAATTCCTCCGGGCTGGACTGTAGGATTTGGATCGGAGAATGGTCCAGGCGCAGCGGGAGGCCATCGCGGTGTGGAGAGAAGAGATGGGCCAGCGGGTCGCGGCCCGGCAGCAAGAGGCGCTGCAACCACCCGACAGTGAGCCTGCCCCTGAGGATGGAGGAGGACCGCCGGAGGCTGAGAGCGGCGCTGCAAAGGGAGCAGGTAAGGGGGACGCCCCTGATACCAGCCAGGATGCCACTAACCTGCCCCTGGACCCTGACGCGGAGCCGATCGCCCCGGAAGTCGCTGCACCTCCTCCTCCGCTCCCGCCGCCTGCACCTAGGGACAAAGCACCAAGCGCAGCCGCCGACCCACATTCCATGCCGTGCCCCTTGACCCCAGGTACGGCCGGAAGCGGCCCTTTCCAGGCCCGGTCGCAAGGCCTGATGTCCCCAGGCGCCTTCCAACAGCGAGCTCCCCCGGTCCCAACACTACCACCCCTAGGGACCGACTTATACAGTCTGCTCGCCGGGCCTGATGGGGAGCCAGTCCCCCTGCCACACGGATGGGTTCACCCTTGCCACCGGAGGGACCTGTCCGCAGGGGCCGAAGCCTCGCTTGCTCCACTCCTGCCCGCTCCACAGCCAGTCACCATCCCCCAGCTCCCGGATGAAGAGGTCCAGATAGAGTGGGACCAGACCGGGGAGGACATAATGAGGTTTTCATAGGAGACGGGGGCGGACGCAGCTCGCAGGCGAGAATTCTGCCGCCATGTAATAGAGCAGCAGGAGAAGGAGAAGCAGGCGTGGCGCCAGAGGCAAGAACAGCTGCAGGCCTGGAGCGCGGAAGAAAAGACCCGGACCCGCCGAGACCCCCAGGCTGCACGCGGTCCCACAGTCACCGGGATCGTGGTCAAGTTCCACCAGGAGAAGGGGTGGGGGTTAATTCGGGACCCGACAACTGACACAGACCTCTATGTTGACCGGGGGGATGTGGAGAGTCGTCTGCCCGCGGGTCACCCGAAACGGGATCTGTTCCCGGGGGATCGGGTATCATACACCCGACACCGAGGTCTGCGAGGGTGGTACGCTCTTAACGTCCAGAGGGTGGAAGAGCACCACTACCCTGAACTCTGCTATGTGGAGGACCCGGATGCGGATGAGCCTGAAGAGGGTGAGGCGCAAGGATACCGCTACTAAAGCATAGCAATAGAAACTGTATATAGTTACCCGCCAGGGTGAAAGAGTTTCGTGACACGCTGTTTGCGGATTACAAAAAGTTTACCCGGATCGGGGTTGTTGTAAAGTTTATTGGTTCACTAGAAGTTACCCGAAAAGGGTCTGTGAATTATCCGGCTGAGGACTGGGAGCAGCCAAATTCTGTAAATAGTTGCACTTCTTAAAGTGCCCTCTATTGGTTTTATACACACCTACCTCAAAGGATACCTGAAGGTGTTTGTTGCACTTAGAAGAATTGCACCTTGTTTGGTCACATGGACACCTGGTCGCGGCAAGGACTGTGACCTGCTAAAGAGACTTTGTCACAAGAATGCTGCTGAGAATAGTTTGTGTTATCTACTTGAAGAATTGTTTATATACATATATATGCCAAGAGTTATATATTTGAAAGAAAATTTTATATCTATTAAAAAGTAAAGTTTAATAATGCTGAAAGTAACAGGAAAAGTTGTCTCCCATAAAGGGAAAAAGAAAATGTTGAATTGCTTTTATATGGTTGCATTTAAAATGTTTTTGCATGTCTTTTGCTCTGTTCCAGCCCGCGGACGTGCTGTGATTTACCAGGGGGGAATGTAGCGCCCCGAGGGTTCGGTCGCTACAGAGGTATTGCATCTCACCCAGAGGTATGATATCTCACTTCCAGGTAAGGATGGAGTGTGGCTCAGGACCCTAACACCCAAATGCAATACACCACATTTCCGGGGGACAGGGCAACCATGCTCCCGGGAGTGAGCACAACCGCCCCTGTCCTTGGCTGGAGTGGGGGGAGGGAACACCTAGAAAGGGGGAACCCGGTAGTGTGTGGGTGGGGAGAGTAGATCCTGGGTGCACTGTGAAAGGGAGTATATAAGGTGGGCACCATCTTAGAGTAAGGGTGAGAAGAAAGAAAGAGAGCAGAGAGAGAGAAGGAGGCGGGGAGCAGAGGCTCAGCATGGGCTCTGCTCCGCAGGCAGGCCAGGTCTTAAGGCCTGGGCCTGGAGGAGAACGAAGGAAGGGAGTAGAACGAAGGAAGGGAGAAGAACGGAGGAAGCTCTAGGAGAAGACTGAAGGGACCCCAGGGGTGCGGA
Source organism: Phyllobates terribilis (assembly GCF_046119375.1). Lineage (NCBI taxonomy): Eukaryota > Metazoa > Chordata > Amphibia > Anura > Dendrobatidae > Phyllobates > Phyllobates terribilis. Next base: position 382,283,019 of record NW_027362767.1, read on the forward strand.
CCGGCCAGCCGCCACCGCACACCCGCTGCTACCAGAGTAGGGGGGGCAGGCCAAGAAAAGGGAACCGGATCCCTCATCTAGTGGAGGAGAGCAACTACCCTCTGCTAGTAACAGGAGGCCGTGGCATTGTACATGCACGGCCCCTCACTACACCCATTAGGAAGGCACCACATAGGACCCAGGGAAACGGAACATACGTTTGCCCGCCAAGGCCCGAGGCAGCTGGACAGAAAAGTGGTCAATTGTGGGGTACGACAGGCCAGAGAAAGGACACACGAAGGGGGTCCTGAAAAGCATTCCAAAGGTGCCTGGGAGTTGGCCAAGCCCCTCACCTGGTGAGCACAGTACGACGTGGGCAGCCATTACCTGCAGAAGTGGCCTGGAGTGTAAAACTGTGAGTAAAGACCCTGGACTGCATCACTGGACTCTGAGTCATTACTGTTGCTCCCGCGCACCATCACCCCCATCATCTGCACTCACCGCCCTGAGGCTATACTCCTCCCGTGGGGAGTTATACTACCCCCTGCTGCACATACAACATCAGCCTCAGCAGTCTGCCATGCAGCGGCGGTTCTCAGTGACCGCAATCCACGGGTGGCGTAGTCGGACATTTAAACATAACAAAACCAAAGAGACAGATCCGCCACTGGTTTGACCGCCCTGAGCCACGGGACCGGGTCGCCGCCACGGAGACTACAACCCCCAGCATTACACAGAGACCCGGCTCCGGGTATTCCCCTACACACACGGCCCAGGGGACGCGTCAGATGAAGATCCGAGTGTGTGGAAAAGATGTGGGAAAAAATGGAGTCGTCCTGGTCGCAGGGGGAACAGGAAGTGGACTCCCGGTGACCCTCGGAATGAATGTGCTGAAAGAGATCGGGCACATCCTGATTAGTGTGCCGAAGTAGATTCCTCTAGACCGGTGGGACCCGCGAATTCCCCAAAGGAGGGTCTTTCAACAACTAATCCGAGCTGCCCAGGGTCAGGAGATGTCGAGTGAAGGGAAGATCCTGGGGAAAATAATAGTGCCAGCAGCTACGGAGCTCACCTTACCGCCCGGACAAACTGTACTCACGTTATCCGCACGGGCCTGCACAACTCTTGAGGGGGTCGAAGTTCAGATAGAACCAACATCGATGGACAAAGTACCCCCTGGACTCTTGGTGGCTCGGACAATGTTGGTGGCAATGTTATAGTGCGGTGTGTTAATCTGGGCGAAGATGATCTCACACTCCCTCCCAGGGCGGAAATAGCCCAGATTCTGGGAATGCCAGAGAAGTTGGTGCGACCTGATGTGGTACAGCTGTCCACTGTACAAGGAGACCCCTGGACTCTGGCGGTCACTGTGCCAGCGGAAACCCACCGGGCTAGTGTGAAGGGGGCACGAAGAATCCTAGAATGAATGCAGGCTGAATTGATGGGACTTACACCTCGACAGGTGCAGCAGGTTGAGGAGGTGCTGGAGCGGTACCAGGAAGTCTTTGCTCGCCATGAAGATAACTTTGGTTACACCGAAGCCATTACCAACGAGATTCCCACGGGGACGCTGCCCCAGTGCGGGAGAGATACCGGCAGATACCTCCCCAGATGTATAAAGAGGTTAAGGAGATGCTAGGCCATGTTACAGAATGGTGTGATACAGGAGAGTCAGAGTCCGTGGGCAGCCCCGATTGTCCTGGTCCGGAAGAAAGATGGGACCCTGCGGTTCTGTGTGGACTATAGACGACTGAATGCCTGTACAGTACGGGACTCTTACCCACTACCCCGAATCGAAGAGTCCCTGTCGGCCTTAGGGAACGCAAGATACTTCTTCTCCTTGGATCTGGCCAGTGGGTACTTGCAGGTGCCCATGGCCAAACATGACCATGGGACTGTTCGATTTCAATCGGATGCCCTTCGGCCTGACTAACACCCCCGGGACATTCCAGCGTCTGAAGGAGAGGTGCCTGGGCGATTTAAACTTCGAGGCGACACTGATTTACCTTGACGACATAATTGTCTATGCCGCCACCTTCGAGGAGCACCTCCAGTGACTGGAGCAAGTATTGAGTCACCTACAGAGTCATGGCCTAAAGGTGAAGCCCAAGAAGTGCCACCTGTTCCGCAAACAGATCGAATATCTCGGTCATACTGTGTCCGAGGAAGGAGTCAGGCCCACCCAGGAAAAGTTGGCCGCCGTACTGGAGTGGCCTACCCCGAAGACAGTGAAGGAAGGCCCGAATGTCCTTCATTGTCTTCGGGGTAGGCCTTCTGTGCCGTAAAAATGGATCTGACCGAGGCCCCAGTACTTGCCTATGCGGATTTCTCCCAACCCTTCATACTCCACACTGATGGGAGCCTACATGGTCTGGGAGCCTTGTTATCCCAAGTACAGGAGGGGAAAGAGCGCGTGATTGCGTACACCAGCCGCTCCCTTTACGACTCAGACAGGAACCCGGATTATTATAGCTCTTTCAAATTAGAGTTGCTGGCTTTGGTTTGGGCAATGACCGAGAAGTTTGCAGAGTATTTGTCCGGGTTCGAAGTACTGGTGAGAACAGATAACAACCCGCTGGTCTACCTGGAGAATGCGAAATTGGGGGCCCTGGAGCAGCGGTGGGTGGCCCGCATGGCCAGGTACCGGTATAAGATCGCCTACCGGCATAAGGCAGAGAATACTCATGCCGACGCCCTCTCCAGAGTGACATATGAACGGCCTGATCATGACCGCGATGAAGATTTGGAGGCGGATGAGACCCCTAGCTTCCGAAGTTTCGTGGGACCGCTGGCCGCGGTGCAGGGACATATCGGAGAGACGTCGGGAGAACAAATGCTAGGGCGGCCAAGAGATGACTGGATCCGACTTCAACAAACTGACAGAGAAGTTGCTCAATTACATCAATGGGTGGCTTTGCGGCAAGTCCCCAGTCGAGAAGAGAGGAGTACCCTGTCCCCGGGAGCACTGAAGATGCTGGGACAATGGTAGAGACTGTGTTTGCGAGACGGGCTGCTGTACTGATGGGTGCAGCTACTGCGAGAGTTCGGGACCACCTGGCAAGTGGTGATCCCAGAGAAGTTGGTCGGAGTAGTGGCTAAGGAGGCTCATGAATGAGGGGCTCACTTCGGACCAGAGAAGATGTTTCAGTGGTTGCAGAGGCTGGTGTATCATCCCCAACTGCAAGCAACAATAGAAGACACTTGTCGAAGATGTCGGAGCTGTGAGCTGGTTAAGCCCCCGGAGCAGAGGGTCCCCATACAAACTATTGTGACTTCTGCCCCCTTGGAGGTGCTGATGATCGACTATTTGACTGTTGGACCGGCGCATCTCAGTTATGAACATTGCCTAGTAATGACAGACCACTTCACAAAGTTTGCGGTAGTGACCCCGACCAGAGACCAGACCGCCGAGTCCGCTGCGCAGGCCATCTGCTGAGACTTAATTCGGGTGTACGGCTGCCCAAAGAGGATCCATTCCGATCAAGGCACCTGCTTCCAAGGCCGGGTGATGGAAGAGCTGCACCGGTTGTGCAAGATTGAGAAGTCACGGACTACTCCTTACCACCCTCAAGGAAATGGGGCCTATGAACGCTTTAATCGGACACTGATCCAAATTCTCCGCACATTGGAGGAAGATCGGAAGGTACGGTGGCCTGATTTTGTGGCCGAGCTGGTGTGGGTCTACAACAACCGAGTGAATAGTACGACGGGGTTCACTCCTTATACCTTGCTGTTCGGGCGAAAGGGGCGAGAGATTACCGAGTTAGAGCTGGACCCCGAGGAGGACTACCCATGGATGGGGGTGTCTTCCTGGGTCCGGGAACATTGGCATCGACTGCAGACCCTCCGATGGTTGGTACAACAAAAGTTTCAGGAGCTCAAACATCATGAGACATTGCCTCTTCGAGGGACAGCTCTGAGGCCCGTGGAGCGTGTGTTGGTTCGGGACAGGCAGCCCCAGGGCAAATTGAGTAGGCGATGGGAACGGACGCCGCATCTAGTGAAGCACAGGATTGGCGCTGAAGGACCTGTGCATGAAGTTCAACCCGAGGAGGCTGAAGGAGCCCCTACCACAGTGGTTCATCGTAGTATGCTGCGACCCTGTCTGTCTAAAGATGACGAGGATGGAGAAGAATCACCTGCTTCTAGAGAGGGTCCTGTCACAGTTGCCCCAAGCCATGATGTGGATGAAGAAAAGTTGTTGATTCTACCTCCAAGCCCTAGCAGTCAATTACCTGCAGTCCCCAGTGCAGGCGGCGAGGGAACAACATCGGTTGAAGCCACAGGGCAGGCGGAGATTGGAAATTCGATTGACCCTGCACCCCCCATCGGTCAGACTGAGTTACGTTGGTCAGAACAGACAACAGCAGGAGTGCCTCCTCACCGTTACGAACAAGATCAATTCATATGGTACCGTATCATCCAGGAAGTCCAAGAATGTGAACGTTTGATGAAGGAACTTTCACCCGTGGAACGGCGAGTTAAAGGAGAGTGGGAGTGTAAGGGGGAAGACCGGGGTGTAAGTACTTTCAGAGCAAGGGATCTGGAACTGCCGGGGCCGTGACTCTGGTTGCAGGGGAAAGACAGTGTTAGAACTCTCCTGTTAGGTTTTTTCTATTTTGCTGGTCACATGACCTTTTTGCCTATTTAATCCTGCTCCGCCCTTCTGGCCATGCTGGACTTCATTGTAATTTCTACTCTTAAGCTAGCCAGGTGCTTTGTAACCTTTCTCAGTCAGTTTAGCTAGGTCTTTGGACCTTTATGTTCTATGTTGTGTGTTTGTCTTTTTACTGCTACAATTTCTGCTAGGAGGTGTCCATCTTTCTCCCAGTCCCTAGTTCTTGTAGGGATCCCTCCCTCACATCTATAGGTCTTCGTTCAGACTAGCTGAGGACTTTAGCGGGTCTGATCGCAGGATCAGGTTCCCCGTTGCATCGTAGGGATCTAGCTTAGTTCTATTGTAGGGACAGATCTCCTGTCTTTCCTTAGTGCTTGTAGCCTATCATAACAGTAAGTCCAGCCCAAAAATATCTCTAAGGAAAGACCTCCAGTTTCCATCATGGTGTCGGTTCAGGATTTGGCTCAACGTCTGCAGGGACTCTCTCTGGAGGTGGCCGAGCTCCAACATCACGTGAGTAGCTGTTCTGGAGCGCACTTTGTGGAGCCAAAGGTACGATTGCCTGATTTATTTTTTGGTGAACAACAAGATTTTTTTTCCTTTAAAAATGCTTGTTTATTGTATTTTCGCTTGAGACCCAGATCCTCTGGTGATGAATCACAGCGCATAGGGTTCATAATGTCACTTTTGCGCAAAGAACCTCAGGGATGGGCCTTTTCTCTCCAACCTAGTGATCCGTGCTTTAGATCAGTGGATAGTTTTTTTTCTGCTTTGGGGTTGTTGTATGATGATCCTGATCGTGTCTCATCAGCTGAGACGGAATTTAGACTTTTGAGACAGGGATCAGGTAATGTGGAAAATTATTGTACTCACTTCCGTCGGTGGTCTGCTCAGGTGGGGTGGAACGATTCAGCTCTGAAAAGTTTGTTTCTTGCTGGGCTAGGTGAAAGGGTTAAGGATCTGCTTATTGCTTATCCTACACCTGGAAACTTGCAGGAGGCAATGCAATTAGCTATACGGGTGGACAGGAGACTGCGTGCAAGGGTTAATGAGAGTAAATCCTTTGCCATGTCAGCTCCTAGTCTTGAGAGGGTCTGTACTGACATTGGAGAGCCGATGGAGATTGGGGCGATGTTACCCCGCTCTCAGGAAAAAGACCGCAGGTTTTCTGAAGGTTTGTGCTTTTATTGCGGAAAATCTGACCATTTCATTAAGAACTGTGTGCTTCGTATGAGCAAAGAAAAAAAAAAAGGTCAGTTACGCCCGTATAGCCTGTTTAAACACTAAGGGGGTATTTCTTTCTGCTACTACTGCAGCTCAGGAAGAATTAATTGAATTTCGGGTATTTGTGGATTGTGGTTCTACTCTGAATGTGATTGATGGGGGATTCTTGGAAAAATTTAAATTAAAACCCAAACCTTTGTCATCCCCTATTGCAGTGGTTTCTGTCGATGGCTCTCCCTTGAAATGTGTTACTCACAAGGTTTATGAATTTCCCCTCACTATTAATGGTATTCACCAAGAAAATTTGGATTTGGTAGTATTAAATAATTTGCCTTCTCCAGTAATTTTGGGGTTACCCTGGTTAAAATTGCACAATCCTGTACTGGATTGGTCTACTAATGAAATTAAGTCCTGGAGCCCGAAGTGTTATGACAATTGTTGTAAGGGGCGCATTGCTGCTGTGGATAAAGGGGAATTACCTGTACCTACTCAGGATTTTTGGAAAGTTTTTTCTGAGGAGGAGTCGCAAATTTTGCCTCCCCATAGAGACTATGATTGTACCATTGAATTTGTCCCTGGAGCGACTCTTCCTAAAAGTCGTTTATTTAATCTTACTATTCCTGAGAGAAAGGCTTTGGAGGAATACATACAGACGAGCTTGGCCGCCGGTCATATCAGACCCTCTAAGTCACCTGTGGCTGTTGGATTTTTTTTTGTTAAAAAAAAGGACGGCGGTTTACGTCCTTGTCTGGACTTTCGCGAGATTAATAAAATTACTTTATGTAATCCCTACCCACTGGCATTGATTCCTGATTTGTTTAACCAGTTAGTGGGGGCCAAGTGGTTCTCTAAAATTGATCTCCGGGGGGCATACAATTTGTTGCGCATGAAGGAGGGTGATGAATGGAAGACTGCTTTTAACACTCCTGTGGGTCATTTTGAGAATCTGTTTATGCCTTTTGGTCTTACCAATGCACCAGCATTTTTTTCAGAATCTTATTAATGACATCCTTAGACCTTTGATCGGCAAAAATGTGGTTGTGTATTTGGATGACATTTTGATTTATTCGCCTGATCTGGAGTCTCATTGGCGGAGCGTACGTGAGGTATTACAGTTATTAATTGACAATTCGCTTTTTGCTAAGCTAGAGAAATGTGAGTTCGCTGTACAGAGAATTAGTTTTTTGGGCTACATTATCTCCAGCGAGGGCTTTGAGATGGACCCGGTGAAAGTTCAAGCTGTGCAGGAATGGCCTAGGCCTATTGGTTTGAAATCGATGCAGAGGTTTTAGGGTTTCGCCAATTATTACAGAAAATTCATTAAAAAATTTTCTATTATTGTTAAACCACTGACCGATCTCACCAGGAAAGGTGCTAATACGGTTCAGTGGACTACTGAGGCCATTGAAGCGTTTGTGTTTCTAAAGGAGAGGTTCAGCTCTGCCCCCATCCTTATGCAGCCTGATGTGACTAAGCCGTTTTTGGTTGAGGTTGATGCTTCTTCTGTGGGGGTCGGTGCGGTGTTGTCTCAGGAAAACAAGGATGGAGTACATCCCTGTGCCTTTTTTTCAAAAAAAATTTCTGAGACTGAACTTAATTACGATATTGGTAATCGGGAATTGCAGGCTATTAAACTCGCATTTGAACACTGGCGTCATCTCTTGGAAGGTGCTGAATTTCCCATTCAGGTTTTCACTGATCATAAAAATCTGATCTATCTTGATGCTGCCAAGCGCTTGAATTCCCGTTGCCCGTCAGGCTAGGTGGGCACTTTTTTTTTTGCGGTTTAATTTTTCCATTACTTACATCCCGGGTACCAAGAATGTTAAAGCTGATGCGTTGTCTCGCAGCTTTTCTCCCATGGTCGGTGCTGAGGAGGAGGAGAGCATTTTACAAGAAGGTGTTGTGATTGCTGCATTGGACTCCGTTTTGGAAGATGAGATTCTTAAAGGACAGGAGAATGCCCCATCTAACACTCCCCATGGGAGGTTGCTTGTGCCTAGGACCTTTAGGAGAGATTTGTTTGTTGAGTGTAATGAGTCTCGGTTGGCAGGTCATCCAGGAATTTCTGAGACCAAGAGACTTGTGGGTCGCAGTTTTTGGTGGCCTGGATGGCAGAAGGAAGTCATTAAGTGGGTGCGTCAGTGTACTGTGTGTGCTAGATCTAAGTCTTCTCATACTCCTGCTGCGGGGTTGCTTTGCCCTCTGGAGGTTCCTAGTGCACCTTGGACACATCTGGCTATGGACTTTATTACTGACCTTCCCTCCTCTGAGGGTTTCACGGTCATCTGGGTGGTCATGGACCGTTTTAGCAAGATGTGTCACTTGCTTCCCTTCATCAAACTGCCCTACGCTAAGACACTCGCTAAGGCCTTTGTGAAGGAAATTGTCAGACTCCATGGTGTTCCTACTGACATTGTTTCTGATAGGGGACCTCAGTTCGTGGCTCGCTTTTGGCGTGCCTTTTGTGACAGGTTGGGAGTTCATTTGTCGTTTTCATCTGGATATCATCCTGAGTCTAATGGCCAGACAGAAAGGAAGAATCAAGATGTTGAGCAGTTCTTGCGTTGTTTTGTGGCAGACAATCAAGAGGGGTGGTCTGAGTTTCTGCCGCTTGCTCAATTTGCTCTTAACAACCATACATCCTCTTCTGCTGGGTGTTCGCCTTTTTTTTGTTGTTCTGGGAGACATCCGTCTTTTGGGTCATTCTCCAAATTGGTATCGGCTGTGCCTGAGGAGGAGAGTTTTTCCGGTGATTTGGAGAGAGTTTGGACGGATGTGCGTGGTAATCTTCAGGAGGCTAACAAAAAATCTAAGAGGTACTTTGACAGGAAACGTCAAGAGGTTTTGTTTATGGTTGGTGACATGGTTTGGTTGTCCTCTAAGAATCTGCGGTTGAGGATTCCTTCTAAAAAATTGGGTCCCAAGTTTGTTGGGCCCTGTAAGGTGCTTCAGGTAGTTAACCAATTTGCTGTTAGGTTGGAGGTTCCTACCTCCTGGAAGATTAATCCGGTGTTTTATGTTTCTATATTGAAAAAAGCTGATGTATCAGATAGAGACGCCACTGCCACTGTTCCTCCGGTGGTGGAGGACGGGGAATATGAAATTTCCTGCATCCTTAATTCTAGATGGTATAGGGGGAGTTTGCAGTATCTCGTCGCTTGGAAGGGTTTCGGTCCCGAGGATAGCTCATGGGTGAGGGTGGATGATGTTTCTGCTTCCAGACTTGTCAGAGCGTTTCACAAGAGGTTTCCGGATAAGCCTGGGCCTAGGGGATCCGGAGGATCCTCTTAGAAGAGGGGGTACTGTTAGAACTCTCCTGTTAGGTTTTTTCTATTTTGCTGGTCACATGACCTTTTTGCCTATTTAATCCTGCTCCGCCCTTCTGGCCATGCTGGACTTCATTGTAATTTCTACTCTTAAGCTAGCCAGGTGCTTTGTAACCTTTCTCAGTCAGTTTAGCTAGGTCTTTGGACCTTTTGTGTTCTATGTTGTGTGTTTGTATTTTTACTGCTACAATTTCTGCTAGGAGGTGTCCATCTTTCTCCCAGTCCCTAGTTCTTGTAGGGATCCCTCCCTCACATCTATAGGTCTTCGTTCAGACTAGCTGAGGACTTTAGCGGGTCTGATCGCAGGATCAGGTTCCCCGTTACATCATAGGGATCTAGCTTAGTTCTATTGTAGGGACAGATCTCCTGTCTTTCCTTAGTGCTTGTAGCCTATCATAACAGACAGACTGCGAGCACAGGAGTCAGGTGACTGGGAAGCTGTGGGCGTGTCCAGGGTGAGAGCTGGGAGGTCAGGTGACCGGGAGACTGGTGTTGTGGGTAGAGAGAGAAAGAGACGAGGACGTTTGTGCGGGAAAGCGGAGCTGGGTCCTGCTCAGCAGAGCAGTGTGAGAGGGTCCAGGCTCCAGGACTGGGAGCAAGAGCTGAGTGCAGTGGGCCGGAGAAGTCAAGCTGACTAGAGAAGAGACGCAGGGTCGGTGGAGCAGAGCACGTGAGGTGCCGTATTATGGACTAGGGGCTCAGCGGGTAAAACCGGAGACAGCCCACTACCGCCAGAAGACGGAGCATTGTTTGGGCGGGGAATCCTGAAGAGATCAACACCGTCCTCAGCTGGCAACTGCCTTGTGGAGGAAAAGAGTCAGCTAAGTGAAAAAACTGTTGTTTACAACTGGTTGGACTCTGCTATATCTATTTAAACTGTGAACTGTCAGTTAAAGTCTTTTACCTGCTACTTTCCTTGTTTTAACCCATATTTTCCCGTTACTCCCTGCGTGGAGATTGACCCTGTTTTTATAAACTTCCACTGTTTATTAACCCTGTATTGGCTGCTCTGTGTTTCTGTGTCGCTGCATATAAAGTACCCGTGTTACACAGGCATGTGGAGGCCGCACACAATACTGAGCCTCATTTTGACTTGTTTTAAGGACATTACATCAAAGTTGGATCAGCCTGTAGTGTGTTTTTCCTCTTTAATTTTGGGGGTGACTCCAAATCCAGGCCTCCATTGGTAAATAAATTTGATTTCCATTGATGATTTTTGTGTGATTTTGTTGTCAGCACATTCAACTTTGTACAGAACAAAGTATTCAATGAGAATATTTCATTCATTCAGATCTAGAATGTGTTATTTGAGTGCTCCCTTTATTTTTTTGAGCAGTGTACTACACCATACCATCAAGATATGAGATGTGCAGCATCTGAAACAACGGATACTGGAAACCTGTGCTAGCATTTCTTCTGCGGTGTTGCCATCAGTGTGTCAAGAGAGGGAGAAGAGGGTTGCATTGACAATCCAACACAATGGGCAGCACTTTGAACACATTTTATCAGTGGTTATAAACTTGTAAAAGACTCATGAAAGAATAAAGGTACGTTAAAACCAAGCACACTATTGTATTTCTTATGAAATTCTCAATAAGTTTGATGTGTCACATGACATTCTTCCCATTGAAAAAAATAAAGTTGGATCCAAAATGGCCGACTTCAAAATGGCTGCCATGGTCACCACCCATCTGGAAAAGCTTCCCCCCCTCCCATATACTAATGTGCCACAAACAGGAAGTTGATATCACCAACCATTCCCATTTAATTTAGGTGTATCCATATAAATGGCCCACCCTGTAGTAAAACACAAAAACAAAACATATACATGTATCTAACAGTGAACACCATAAAAAACAATGATGGAGATGGTGTGTGATTAAAATGGAATAGTTGTTCTTACCAACACCATTTGTAAGAGTCAGCACCACACTGTGGTTCTCACCATCCAAATTATGTTGCAAGTCTAAACTATCCTCCTGTTGCACTACGGTTGTCTATGCACTCGTCTGCCCCACTGTTGGTTTTGCTGAAGCCTTCTGAGCTCAGAATTCCGATGTTTCCATTCATCCTCCATCTCACGAAGGTTTCTTTCCCTCGTCTTCACACTGTTCACATTGCTGGCAGTTAGATCATTCATGGGCAATAGCTATTAATATGAGACATAAGCAAACACTGGATGGATTCCAATTAAAATATTTAATCCACTCATTATTATTATACAGTAGATACAGAATAGAGATGAGCGGATCCATCCGTGGAGGATCAAGTTTTATTAGAATTTTCTGAAATTTGTGGTTTCACTCGAATTTGAACACTTTGACATTCGATTTACAGTTCACAAAAAAACACTGCTGAAGCATCAGAGAGCGGGCTAATGTATTTTTGCATTGCCGCACGAGTTTCCCCATAATGCACTGCAGCTATGACATCTAGCGGATTATCATACCTTGTGCAGTGGTGGTCAGTACCTGGGCCGTCACTGATCAATGGTTCTCAGAGGAGCACAGTCTGTACTGTAAATGCATTTTCCCCAGAGTCACTGAGTAAGTCATCTCTCTCTCCTGTAGAGTGTAAGCTCTTATGGTCAGCGGGGTCCTCTGTCTTTTGTAGAGTGTAAGCTCTTATGGTCAGCGGGGTCCTCTCTCTCCTGTAGAGTGTAAGCTCTTATGGTAAGCGGGGTCCTCTCTCTTCTGTAGAGTGTAAGCTCTTATGGTCAGCGGGGTCCTCTGTCTTCTGTAGAGTGCAAGCTCTTATGGTCAGCGGGGTCCTCTCTCTTCTGTAGAGTGTAAGCTCTTATGGTCAGCGGGGTCCTCTCTCTTCTGTAAAGTGTAAGCTCTTATGGTCAGCAGGATCCTCTCTCTCTCCTGTAGAGTGTAAGCTCTTATGGTCAGCGGGGTCCTCTGTCTTTTGTAGAGTGTAAGCTCTTATGGTCAGCGGGGTCCTCTCTCTCCTGTAGAGTGTAAGCTCTTATGGTAAGCGGGGTCCTCTCTCTTCTGTAGAGTGTAAGCTCTTATGGTCAGCGGGGTCCTCTGTCTTCTGTAGAGTGCAAGCTCTTATGGTCAGCGGGGTCCTCTCTCTTCTGTAGAGTGTAAGCTCTTATGGTCAGCGGGGTCCTCTCTCTTCTGTAGAGTGTAAGCTCTTATGGTCAGCAGGATCCTCTATCTCTCCTGTATAGTGTAAGCTCTTATGGTCAGCGTGGTCCTATCTCTTCTGTAGAGTATAAGCTCTTATGGTCAGCAGGGTCCTCTCTGCTGTAGAGTGTGGGCTCTTATGATCAGCGGGGTCCTCTGTCTCCTGTAGAGTGTAAGCTCTTATGATCAGCGGGGTCCTCTCTCCTGTAGAGTGTAAGCTCTTATGATCAGCGGGGTCCTCTGTCTCCTGTAGAGTGTAAGCTCTTATGATCAGGGGGGTCTTCTCTCCTGTAGAGTGTAAGCTTTTATGGTCAGCAGAGTCCTCTCTCCTGTAGAGTGTAAGCTCTTATGGTCAGCGGAGTCCTCTCTCCTGTAGAGTGTAAGCTCTTATGGTCAGCGGAGTCCTCTCTCCTGTAGAGTGTAAGCTCTTATGGTCAGCGGAGTCCTCTATCCTGTAGAGTGTAAGCTCTTATGGTCAGCGGAGTCCTGTCTCCTGCAGAGTGTAAGCTCTTATGGTCAGCGGAGTCCTCTCTCTTGTAGAGTGTAAGCTCTTATGGTCAGCGGAGTCCTCTCTCCTGTAGAGTGTAAGCTCTTATGGTCAGCGGAGTCCTCTCTCCTGTAGAGTGTAAGCTCTTATAGTCAGCGGGGTCCTCTCTCTCTCCCATAGAGTGTAAGCTCTTATGATCAGTGTGTCCTCCCTCTCTCCTGTAGAGTGTAAGCTCTTATGGTCAGCGGAGTCCTCTCTCCTGTAGAGTGTAAGCTCTTATGGTCAGCGGAGTCCTCTCTCCTGTAGAGTGTAAGCCTTTATGGTCAGCGGAGTCCTCTCTCCTGTAGAGTGTAAGCTCTTATGGTCAGAGGAGTCCTCTCTCCAGTAGAGTGTAAGCTCTTATGGTCAGCGGAGTCCTCTCTCCTGTAGAGTGTAAGTTCTTATGGTCAGCGGACTCCTCTCTCCTGTAGAGTGTAAGCTCTTATGGTCAGCGGAGTCCTCTTTCCTGTAGAGTGTAAGCTCTTATGGTCAGCGGAGTCCTCTTTCCTGTAGAGTGTAAGCTCTTATGGTCAGCGGAGTCCTCTCTCTTGTAGAGTGTAAGCTCTTATGGTCAGCGGAGTCCTCTCTCCTGCAGAGTGTAACCTCTTATGGTCAGCGCAGTTCTCTCTCTTGTAGAGTACAAGCTCTTATGGTCAGCGGAGTCCTCTCTCCTGTAGAGTGTAAGCTCTTATGGTCAGCGGAGTCCTCTCTCCTGTAGAGTGTAAGCTCTTATAGTCAGCGGGGTCCTCTCTCTCTCCCATAGAGTGTAAGCTCTTATGATCAGTGTGTCCTCTCTCTCTCCTGTAGAGTGTAAGCTCTTATGGTCAGCGGAGTCCTCTCTCCTGTAGAGTGTAAGCTCTTATGGTCAGCGGAGTCCTCTCTCCTGTAGAGTGTAAGCCTTTATGGTCAGCGGAGTCCTCTCTCCTGTAGAGTGTAAGCTCTTATGGTCAGAGGAGTCCTCTCTCCAGTAGAGTGTAAGCTCTTACGGTCAGCGGAGTCCTCTCTCCTGTAGAGTGTAAGCTCTTATGGTCAGAGGAGTCCTCTCTCCAGTAGAGTGTAAGCTCTTATGGTCAGCGGAGTCCTCTCTCCTGTAGAGTGTAAGTGTGGCACCCCAGGGGTCTGGTTTCCACAGTAACGGCAATGTTATGTCTGAGAGCAGGTGGGAGGTCTCTTGGTCAGGGATCCTATGCATGCCACACCTCCTGCCCAGTCCTGGGAGGGGAAGAACTTCCCCTATATAAACCTAGGGCTGAGGCAGGGTTAGTGAGTAGAGAAGAAGTAGAGACAGAGAAGCAGATATAGGAAAAGAACAACAGGAGCTCTGTGGGAGCAGTGTTACAAGGAGTCAGGGGCTGCAGAGCTCGCCCTGACTGAGAAGATTTCTTACCGGACCCGGAGTCCGAGGCTGTGGGGACTAACTCCTACCCAGCAGCAGAATCCGTCAGGCAGGGGATTTCAGGTCCTCTGGCCAAGAAACCCGAAGGCACGGTCACACGCATGGGACCAGCACCGCCGTCGTGGAGCGGAAGCTACTAGAAGGCCCCGAGTCACCGGCCATACGGGTGAGCACCACACGGTACACTCAGGGACGTGGGCTACTTATACCCGCTTCTAGCAAGGTAGCCAGAAGAGTACAGTTAGTTTGGGAGGCCTACAACTCCGCCTGGCCAGGGGAGATCCCATCTGCTCAAGGACTGACCAGGCCCCAATCGCTAGCCAGTACTCCGGGAGGGTCTATCGTTGTCACCAGTAAAGACCCTGAACTACACCGTACCGTCTCTGAGTGGTTCCTGCTACCCCCATCATCCACGTCGGCTGCCCTGAGGCCATACCCCTCCCGTTGGGGGTTATACTATCACGCTGCACAATCCTACCACCGGCCTCAGCGGTCTGCCCTGCAGCAGCAGCTCCTTAGCTGTACTCAACGGGTGGCGTAGTCATCCAACATCTACCGCTAATACAGCGCCACTTAGTCTGACTCCCTGGGCACGGACCGGATCACCGCCACGAGACTACAACCCTCAAGAGATCCGGCTCCGGGTAAGCTCCCGCATGCGCAACGCAGCGCGACACAGGCCCAGGGGCGCGTCAACTTTTGGCGTAGTCGGCAGGATTCCGTGCCCGCAACCACCGGGTACTGCGTGCCTGAAAAAAGAGACTTTTAAACTTACCATCGGTGAAGATTCCCGCCATCCGGCGCCATCTTCAGCCTTCTTCCCGCCATCGGTGAAGATTCCCGCCATCCGGCGCCATTTTCAGCCTTCTTCCCGCCTTCCGTGGAGTTTTCCCACCGTTGGACGCCATCTTGAAGACGCCGCGCGGGAAGAAGAGGGGCGTGGACTCCGAAAGCGCGCGAGAACTGAAGCCCCGCCTCACGTCCGGACGTTGCGTAAGGTCCTGGAAGGAGCCCAGCACACGCCGACGTCACAGAAGCGCGACGGAAGGTCCTCAACCCTGACGATCCACTGCGGAGCCGCGGCCTACAGAAGAGGATCATCGCAAGGTAGGCCACGGTCCACTAGGGGGGAGAAGGATGTCGGATACGGAGGAGAGCTTCACCGCTTCAACCCCCGCCAGCGCCACCGCTGTTGCGGTCATGCCTTTCACCATGCCCTATATCCCGGGGGCAGCCTGGCTACCCCAGTACTCAGGGGAGTCACATACCCTGCATGACTTTAGAGAAAAGCTGGATAGCCTCTTCCAGGTGTACCCCGTCACAGAGGAGCAAAAAGTGAGCATCCTGGTGGCCCAATTAACCGGGGCAGCCCAAAGGGAGGTAAAGTCCTGGCCACCTGGGGGGAGGACTGTCGCAGGGATACTAACCCGGCTGAGGGACACCTTTGATACCCGCACCTCAGCCGAGATCAAGCTTAGATTCTACGGGTGCAAACAGCGGGCACATGAGAGTATAAGGGACTATGCCCTGAACCTACAAGAGGCCCTGAGAGCCATTAAGCAGACCGACCCTGACGGCGTGGGAGACGAGGACAGGCTGTTGACTGAACAATTTATAGAGGGTTTATATTGCAATGCCCACCGAACCCAGTTGCGGGCAATGGCCTTACAGGACCCTCATCTGGGATTTGCACAGTTCAAGGACAGAGCCATCCGGGTGCTTCGAGAACCGGCACCAGGTGGCGTTGTGACCCCCAGACGCCCCACTGCCACTTACCACCAGGAGGCGGTGCCCTTGTCGGCAGGGCCTGTGGGGGCTGATGCGCAGGCTTTGAACAATGACCCGGCTCCAGACCTGCACCATCAGGTCCAAGAGCTAGCTAAAAGCGTTGCTGCGCTAACCCGAACTGTGCAGTCTTTACAGGTTTCCACTCCAGGGAAGATCCAGCTGGCATCCGGACCGGAGGACATCCCGTGGCGTCGACCAAGGAGGACCCCACCGGCCAGAGGAAGACCCAGCGACCGATACAACGAGGACGGACGACCCATCTGCCGCCGCTGCAATCAACCCGGACAGATGGCAAGGTACTGTCCTTTAAACTGGCACAACCTGGGGTAGAGGGCCAACCCCCAGGAAAAAGATCACCAGGCCCATCGAACTGGCGCGACAAATATGTGGGAGGACGTCCAGTCTTACCCGTGGTACTGGATGGCATTCCTATGAGTGCCCTACTGGACACCGGGTCACAGGTCACCACCATCCCGTACGTGCTCTTCAAGCAGTACTGGAATGACTCGGATATCACCCGCTACCCTGACGACGACTTGAGTATCATCGCCAGCAATGGTCAGCCCGTGCCACAGATTGGATTTAAAGAGGTGACCATTAAAATCGGTAGAGTCGAACTGGCAGCACAGGGACTGATCATTGTAGACATTGACAAACACGAGAGTCACCCAAAGATAACTCTAGGAACTAATGTAATTGAAAATTGTCTTGCAGAGGTGATTTTCCTTTTACAGCAGGTTGCCAAGAACGCCAGCTCCGGCCAGCAGCGAGTGCTCCAGAAAGAGATCCGGGCACTGATGCGACGGCAACAGCTAGAACTCTCCGGTGGTGAGATTGGTAGCGTGCGAATGTGTGACCCTTTCCCTATTGCCATGCCCCCAAAAAGTGAAATGATGATTTGGTGCCGGGCAGCTATTGGTCTGAGAGGTAGAGATTACCAGGCAATGGTAGAACCAGTTTACTCAGACAGTAGGCCCACCATTTTGACAGCACGGGGGGTGGTCAATGTACGCCATGGGAGGGTGCCCATTCGCATAATAAATATCGGGAAGAGGGAAGTGTACCTGCCCCGGTATGCCACGCTAGCCAAATTGTATACCATCAATCAAGATTCCATACAGTCCGTAGAACCCTTGCCTCCATCTTCCCCGGAGGAAGGTAACGGCTCTCAGAAAACAATGGAGGACTGGTGTCAGCAACTACATTTGGGTACTGACTCCACTCCCTCACACCAGAAACAGGGAGTCTATCGGGTGGTTCAAGAGTACGAGAGAGTGTTTAGTAAACACCCGTTAGACTTCGGGCGAGTCAAGGGGGTAGAACACCACATCCCCACGGGAGACCATCCTCCCATAAAAGAGAGGTATCGACCCGTACCCCCTGCACACTACCAACACGCCAAGGGGATGCTTAGAGACATGAAGGAGGCTGGGGTGATCAGGGATAGCTGTAGCCCCTGGGCAGCTCCACTAGTCTTAGTCAAAAAGAAAGACAACACCATGAGGATGTGTGTAGATTACCGGAAAATCAACCGTATCACACACAAGGATGCGTACCCCTTACCAAGGATAGAGGAGTCTTTGGCTGCTTTAAGATCTGCTAACTTCTTCTCTACCTTGGATCTCACTAGTGGGTACTGGCAGGTTCCTGTAGCAGAGGCGGACCGGGAGAAGACCGCATTCACCACCCCGATGGGACTTAGCGAGTTTACCTGCATGCCGTTCGGACTCTGCAACGCACCAGGAACCTTCCAACGATTAATGGAGTGCTGTCTGGGCCACAGAAACTTCGAGACGGTCCTGCTGTACCTGGACGATGTCATCGTATATTCCAAGACGTATGAGGACCACCTGAAACACCTGGCGGAAGTGTTCGAAGCTCTGGCAAGCTACGGCCTAAAGGTGAAACCCTCCAAGTGTCACCTCCTGAAACCAAAGGTGCAGTACCTGGGACACGTGGTGAGCGCTGATGGAGTGGCTCCCGACCCTGATAAGATCACTGCAATTAAGGAATGGCCAAGTCCCTCCAGTGTAAAGGAAGTGCAGCAGTTCCTCGGGTTGGTAGGCTATTACCGCAGATTCATCCCCGGTTTCACCAAAAAGGCAGCTCCTATGCAGGACCTCCTGATAGGCCAGTCCCGGAAGGCCAAGAACCAGAAGCCGCCCTTCAAATGGGAGAAGTTAGAAGAAGAGTCCTTCCGCCAGCTGAAGATGGCCCTCACGGGGGATGAAATCCTGGCGTACCCTGATTACAGCCAGCCCTTTATCCTCTACACCGACGCAAGTAACATCGGGCTAGGAGCCGTACTGTCCCAGATCCAGCAGGGGAAAGAACGAGTAATCGCTTACGCTAGCCGAAAACTGCGACCCACCGAAAGAAACCCTGAGAATTACAGCTCATTTAAGCTAGAGTTCCTGGCAGTGGTGTGGGCAGTCACCGAACGCTTTAAGCACTACCTCGCTTCTTCCCGGTTCACCGTGTACACGGATAACAACCCGTTGACACACCTGGACACGGCAAGACTCGGTGCCCTAGAGCAGAGATGGATGGCCCGTCTGTCCAACTACGAGTTCACAATCAAATACCGGGCAGGACGCTCCAATACCAATGCGGACGCCCTGTCCAGGATGCCAAACCTACCGGACGTAGGAGAAGATCCAGAGGGACTGGAAGAAGTCGAACTCCCCGCGTTCCACCGTCATGGGACTATCCAGTATTCCCATCGGGTAAGGAGTAAGCAAGCCGCTACGTTTAACCCCTTGCCTCACTACGACTGGGAGGAAACGCAAGACAGTGACCCTGCCGTCCGGCTGGTAAAAGAGATGCTGACTCGGCCAGAGGCTCGCCTTGACCCAGACGCTCCGAAGGAAGCCAAGCAACTGTGGGCTGAGAAGAGTCGACTGTTCCTTTACAAGGGGAAGTTGTGCCGCAGAATGGTTAACTCCCGGACGCATGAACTAATCTGGCAAGTAGTGGTGCCACGGAGAGACGCAGCCATGGTGATGGAGGCATACCACGACGGGGCTGGACACTTCGGATGGAAGAAGCTGGAGTTCCTGCTGCGTGGGCGGTTCCACTGGGTAGGCATGAGGGGAACCATCGAGAGGTGGTGCAGAGACTGTGGCCCGTGCAACCTAAGAAGGAAGGACCGTGCCAGCCAGAAGACTCCCCTGCAGTCCATCGTCACCCGGCAGCCGTTGGAACTGGTAGCCTTGGATCATGTAAAACTGACCCCAAGCAGAAGTGGCTACGTCTACGCGTTAACCATTGTGGATCATTACTCCCGGTTCTTGGTTGTCGTCCCCGTCAAGGACTTAACGGCTCAAACAGCAGCTAGAGCCTTCCAGCAGCACTTCTGCCGTCCACACGGGTACCCGGACCAAGTGCTGACGGACCAGGGACCTGCCTTTGAAGCGGAGGTCTTCCAGGAATTCTGCAATCTGTATGGCTGCCGGAAGATAAGGACGACATCCTATCATCCGCAAACTAATGGACTTTGTGAGAAAATGAACCAGGTGGTAATGGATCTCCTGAAAATGTTGCCCCTGGAAGAACGCAGTCTGTGGCCTGAGAAGCTGCCCGATCTGGTGGACCTATACAACCACATCCCGGTAGGTTCCACCAACTGTACCCCGGCTTACCTAATGAGGGCGAGACCTGGTAAGTTACCTGTTGACCTGGAAATGGGAGTCCTGACACCCAAGGACACTTCACCAGAAGCAGACTGGGACACAGAGAGGCAGCAGCAGTACCGGAAAGTACAGGAGAGCGTGGAGCGAAGTCTCTGTCAGGCTAGGGAAAGACAAGAGAAAACTTACAACCAGTATGCTCCCGCTGTTCCCCTGGTACCCGGAGAGCAGGTCTTGAAGAGGAAAAGACGGCTCCACAAGTTGGACGACCAGTGGGAGAAGGACCCGTACACCGTACTGCCGTCAAGCCACGAGAACCCGAAAGTCTGTACCATCAGTAAAGACGGAGGGGAGACCATAGCCATTGTATCCCGGGATCACCTGAAGAAGTGTCCTGAACAGCTACGGAACCCTGAAGAGGAACAAGAAGACCATCGACCCGTAGAGGAAAGGGAGGATATGGTTAGTACTGTGCTCGGAGACTTCCCTCGGTCCTGGACTCAAGTCAATGGTGCAGTTGTGGTACCCGTCCTCACGTTCCTCCAACCAGCATCCCAAGTGCCTACGGAGCAACAGGTAGAGCTGGAAGAGCAGCCGGTCCAGGAGGCAGAAGACTCCACACAAGCAGAACAGGAGGATCAACCCTCTGCTTATAGTGAGCCTGCCGTACCCCTAGTGAGCCAAAGAGCCGGTAGACAGCTGCCCAGTTTACCCTTGACAGCTCCTACACCCTGTAGTTCAGGGCTAGACAGTCAGCTCCGTAGGTCCACTAGGGCCACTAGAGGCTAGCTACCCGCACGTTGGAGGATTTGAAGTGTATAAATTGTTTTATTTGTGGTTACCTGTTTTTCTTGTTGCTTGTGTATGTGTAGCACCCTGAGGATTCGGCTGCTACAGGGGTATTGCACCTCAACCCAGAGGTGTGATATTCCACTCCCGGGTAAGGATGGAGTGTGGATCTGAGCTCGGTAGGCTGCATGCACTACACACATCCCATTTCCGGGGAACAGACCGACGGTACTCCCACTTAGAAATGTGCAGGTACGACCGAGTCTGTTCCTGGCTGGAGTGGGAGGGGGGTGGTACATCCCAAGTAGTGTAGGGGCAGATAGGGGGAGCAGCCTGGGTAAAGTTAGGAGCTCATTGGGTGCTGGTCACCTGA
Organism: Phyllobates terribilis; assembly: GCF_046119375.1. NCBI lineage: Eukaryota > Metazoa > Chordata > Amphibia > Anura > Dendrobatidae > Phyllobates > Phyllobates terribilis. The sequence continues at coordinate 382,303,804 of NW_027362767.1, forward strand.
GCTCACACATAGAGGGTGTATATAAGGTGGGCACCAACTAAGATCAGGGTCAGATGCAGAGAACAAGTCAGGAGCAGAGGAGAAGAAGGACCCAGAGTGAGAGAGGAGAAGAGAGAGAAAGACCCAGAGGGGGAAACAGCAGAGAGGACCCAAGAACCCAAATTAAAGCACCGGGTGAGGAGTCGGCACAGGGTACCGGAACCCAAGCTGGTGGGGGTAAAAACACTCCCCAGCCAGAGACCGGAGACCGTGGGCAGCCTTTGTCACGGTCACCCATCACATCCACCCTGAAGGCACACCACATGAAGGGTCAGGGAACCCAAGGCCAAGGGTGTCCCAACAGAAGGCCCGAGGGAGCTGGACCTAGGTGGATCACTGGTGGGGACGGCCAGAGAACGGGACAGAAGGAGAGCTCAGGGCCACGCTCCGGACTTGTTTGGGGGTTGGCTGGATCCAGGACCTGGTGGACGCAGCACGGCTCGGGTGGTCACTCAAAGCTGGAGTGACCAGTACAACATCTGCAGTAAGTAAACACCCTTAACTGCACAACCCGACTCTGTCTTCATTGCCGTCTGCACTGCACTACCACAACCCCCATCCTCTACACCTGTCCCCCCTGAGGCTATACCCCTCCCGTTGGGGGTTATCCCACCAAGCTGCGCACCCACCATCAGCCTCAGCGGACCCTGCTGCAGCGGCGGCCACAGTGACCGCATCACAACGGGTGGCGTAGTCGACACAAAAGAACTCTTAATAACATCTGTAGGACTGCCACATAACACTGAGTTTGACGCCCTGGGCACGGGCCGGGTCACAGCCGCTCGGAGACTACAACCCCCCATCTGATCCGGTGCCGGGTATTCCCCTCAAAAGGGAATATGTCCCAGGGGGCGCGTCAACTTTGGCGTAGTCGGCAGGATAACGTGCCCACAACAACCGGGTACTGCGTGCCTGAAGAAAAGTGCAAGTTTACCTCAGAAAGAAGTCTCCCGCCGGTTCCGGAGGGTCCACGCCATCGGACCCCATCACAGGTCGTTTCCCGCCGATTGTCCGCCATTTCCAGCTTGTTCCCGCCATCTGCAGAGTTTCCCGCCACTGGGCGACGCTTCCCGCCAAATCCGAAGATTTCCCGCCTTGGAAGAGCAGCGGACACCATTATGGGCGTGCCAAAGGAGGGCGAGAGGCCGCCTCCCATCGTGGGCCGGGACAGAAAATGGCGCCAAAAGTGGAAACCGCCCCCACCAACGGAGACTGTGATGCTGGAGGTGTCTGTCAGCGTGAAAGAACTACCCCTGGAGCTGACAGTCACCGAGTTGCCCCGGGACCGCCCTCGAAGTGGAAGGAGACGAAAGGAGAGAGAAAAGATGGGTGCCGCCTGGAGCAGTCTAGAGCGAGCGCACCCGGAGGCAAGAAGCCTGGAGAAGAGTATCGGAGGAGCTTACCCGGAGATGGCGAGAAAGCAGAGCAGCACCGGCCCGTTGGCCAGGAGCCTGCTAGAAACAGAGGAGGGAGAGCAGAGCAGCACCGGCCCGCTGGCCAGGAGCCTGCTGGAGACGACTGTAGGAGAGCAGAGCAGCACCGACCCGTTGGTCAGGAGCCTGCTGGAAACAACGACCCCACTAGGCCTAGTGGAGGTCCTAGCACAGCTCCCCCGAGACCGGGAGTGTGCACAGACCGCTCTGGAGGGCCTCGCAAGGAGGATGGCCCGGGTGCAGCGAGAGACGTTGGCGGAGTGGAGCCGTGAGATGGCCCAGCAGACCGAGACCTGTCAGCGGAGCACGCCACCCGAGACGAGGAGACAGACCGCCTCTGAGGATGGCGCGGGAGGACTGAAGGCCGGAGACGGCGCCGAGAAGGGAGCCGAACGAGTGGAGGCAGGTAAAGGGGACGTCTATACCCCAAACCGGGAAACCGCGTACCTGCCCCAGCTCCCCGTCGCAGAGCCCGAAGTCTATCCTGCCGTGCCCGTCGCTGCAACGTCACCGCCGCAGACTAGGCCTCAAACGGGAGCCGCGACCCCTGTGACGTCACACGCCTCGACCCCGAGCGTGACCAAGCAGGAAGTACCACCAGCCTGGTCGCAGGGCCTAGAATTCCCGGGCGTCGCATCACCAACAGCGCCCCCTACCTCCGCGGAGCCTCCGGCCTGGTCGCAAGGCCAGGTAGCCCAGGGCGCCGCCGTCCTAACGGTGCCCTTCACCTTCCAGGTGCCCCAGGCCTGGCCGCAAGGCCTGGGCAACCCGGGCGCCACCACCACCGCGCCCGCACCCGTAAAACCAAGGGTGCCGCGTCTGGGAGAGGACTTGTTTGCCCAGCACACGTGGCCGGACGGGCAGCCTTTCATCTGGCCCCAGAAGTATTACGAACTGGAGCACCAGAGGAGGGTTGGGGCCATGTGTGCACCCCTGATTCCGGCTCCGAAGCCCGTAATAAGGATCTCGCCCCCGCTAGCGGAAGCGCAGTTTGAGTGGGACCCCACCGGAGAAGATCTAATGGGGTTCACTCAGGAAACCAGGGCGGCTGCAGCGGAGCGTGCTGAGTGCTGCCGCCAACAGCTCGAGGAGTTTGCGAGGGAGCGGAGAGAGAGGCGGGTCCGGGAACAGCAAGCTCAAGTGAGGAGCGCGGAGCAGAAGAGCCGGACCAGGAGGGACCCCCGTGCAGCGCATTGTCCCCGCACCATCGGGACAGTGATAAAGTTCAACCAGCAGCACGGGTGGGGCTTCATTAGAGACAACAACACCCCCGGCGACGTTTTTGTAACGCGCAGAGACGTTGAGTCCCATCTGCCGGAGGGGCACAGAGGTCGTGACCTCTACATCGGAGACGAGGTCACCTTTACCCGGCACAAGTGTGCCAAAGGACCTTACGCCCTCCACGTACACCGCCTGACGGAGGAGGAGTTGCGGTGCGAGGAGGAGGAGCAAGAGGACCCGGACGGGTCTGAAGTTACCACCAGCAAAAAGCAAAGAGCAGGAGGAAGACGCCGTTGAGTGCGGCAGAGCAGTGATGTAAATAGTTACCCGACCGGGGTATAAAGAGACTGTTGCTAAATATATATAGTCCCCGTTGGGACCAGCTGAGTGAACTGTTTACCCGTTAACCCCTTCATCCCACAGGCTGAGGACTGTGAGCAGCCATTCCCTTCCCTCTACCTGGCCGAGGACTGAGAGCGGCCAACTTCCCCTGTATATAGTTGCGCTTCCTAAAGCGCCCCCTACCGGTTTTATAAGAAAAACCATTTTTCTAGAGAGACTGTCGCATTTTACCCGGTCACACGTTGCACAGTGACCGGAGGAGGAGCCTGATACGACGAGAATGTTTTATTTGCTAAAATATGTTGTTTTATATGTTTAATATGTTTAAAAAAAAAGTTGTATGTTTTGGTGTTTTTGTCTTTACAGCCCGAGGACGTGCTGTGATTTACCAGGGGGGAATGTAGCACCCTGAGGATTCGGCTGCTACAGGGGTATTGCACCTCAACCCAGAGGTGTGATATTCCACTCCCGGGTAAGGATGGAGTGTGGATCTGAGCTCGGTAGGCTGCATGCACTACACACATCCCATTTCCGGGGAACAGACCGACGGTACTCCCACTTAGAAATGTGCAGGTACGACCGAGTCTGTTCCTGGCTGGAGTGGGAGGGGGGTGGTACATCCCAAGTAGTGTAGGGGCAGATAGGGGGAGCAGCCTGGGTAAAGTTAGGAGCTCATTGGGTGCTGGTCACCTGAGCTCACACATAGAGGGTGTATATAAGGTGGGCACCAACTAAGATCAGGGTCAGATGCAGAGAACAAGTCAGGAGCAGAGGAGAAGAAGGACCCAGAGTGAGAGAGGAGAAGAGAGAGAAAGACCCAGAGGGGGAAACAGCAGAGAGGACCCAAGAACCCAAATTAAAGCACCGGGTGAGGAGTCGGCACAGGGTACCGGAACCCAAGCTGGTGGGGGTAAAAACACTCCCCAGCCAGAGACCGGAGACCGTGGGCAGCCTTTGTCACGGTCACCCATCACATCCACCCTGAAGGCACACCACATGAAGGGTCAGGGAACCCAAGGCCAAGGGTGTCCCAACAGAAGGCCCGAGGGAGCTGGACCTAGGTGGATCACTGGTGGGGACGGCCAGAGAACGGGACAGAAGGAGAGCTCAGGGCCACGCTCCGGACTTGTTTGGGGGTTGGCTGGATCCAGGACCTGGTGGACGCAGCACGGCTCGGGTGGTCACTCAAAGCTGGAGTGACCAGTACAACATCTGCAGTAAGTAAACACCCTTAACTGCACAACCCGACTCTGTCTTCATTGCCGTCTGCACTGCACTACCACAACCCCCATCCTCTACACCTGTCCCCCCTGAGGCTATACCCCTCCCGTTGGGGGTTATCCCACCAAGCTGCGCACCCACCATCAGCCTCAGCGGACCCTGCTGCAGCGGCGGCCACAGTGACCGCATCACAACGGGTGGCGTAGTCGACACAAAAGAACTCTTAATAACATCTGTAGGACTGCCACATAACACTGAGTTTGACGCCCTGGGCACGGGCCGGGTCACAGCCGCTCGGAGACTACAACCCCCCATCTGATCTGGTGCCGGGTATTCCCCTCAAAAGGGAATATGTCCCAGGGGGCGCGTCATATGATTATGTGTTTCTAGTTATTTATAGGAGTCCTTGGTGGATTTACCGGGAATCCTTTGTGTATAGTTGGAGCGTAACCCAGGACGGACTAAAGACTGTTAAGGACTCGGGGCAGGACAGACCCCTACCGGGTTACGTCTCCCTGTTTTGGTGAAATGGACACCTTGCTTTTCTTCAAAGACTGCACCCGGTTGCGGACATGCCGTAACCATCTTTATGTGTTTTTCTTATTGTATTATTATTGTTTATACCTTGTTATGTTTTTCTAAAAATATGTTTAGTCCCGGAGTACTAAATTTCACTAGGGGGGAATGTGGCACCCCAGGGGTCTGGTTTCCACAGTAACGGCAATGTTATGTCTGAGAGCAGGTGGGAGGTCTCTTGGTCAGGGATCCTATGCATGCCACACCTCCTGCCCAGTCCTGGGAGGGGAAGAACTTCCCCTATATAAACCTAGGGCTGAGGCAGGGTTAGTGAGTAGAGAAGAAGTAGAGACAGAGAAGCAGATATAGGAAAAGAACAACAGGAGCTCTGTGGGAGCAGTGTTACAAGGAGTCAGGGGCTGCAGAGCTCGCCCTGACTGAGAAGATTTCTTACCGGACCCGGAGTCCGAGGCTGTGGGGACTAACTCCTACCCAGCAGCAGAATCCGTCAGGCAGGGGATTTCAGGTCCTCTGGCCAAGAAACCCGAAGGCACGGTCACACGCATGGGACCAGCACCGCCGTCGTGGAGCGGAAGCTACTAGAAGGCCCCGAGTCACCGGCCATACGGGTGAGCACCACACGGTACACTCAGGGACGTGGGCTACTTATACCCGCTTCTAGCAAGGTAGCCAGAAGAGTACAGTTAGTTTGGGAGGCCTACAACTCCGCCTGGCCAGGGGAGATCCCATTTGCTCAAGGACTGACCAGGCCCCAATCGCTAGCCAGTACTCCGGGAGGGTCTATCGTTGTCACCAGTAAAGACCCTGAACTACACCGTACCGTCTCTGAGTGGTTCCTGCTACCCCCATCATCCACGTCGGCTGCCCTGAGGCCATACCCCTCCCGTTGGGGGTTATACTATCACGCTGCACAATCCTACCACCGGCCTCAGCGGTCTGCCCTGCAGCAGCAGCTCCTTAGCTGTACTCAACGGGTGGCGTAGTCGTCCAACATCTACCGCTAATACAGCGCCACTTAGTCTGACTCCCTGGGCACAGACCGGATCACCGCCACGAGACTACAACCCTCAAGAGATCCGGCTCCGGGTAAGCTCCCGCATGCGCAACGCAGCGCGACACAGGCCCAGGGGCGCGTCATAAGCTCTTATGGTCAGCGGAGTCCTCTCTCCTGTAGAGTGTAAGCTCTTATGGTCAGCGGAGTCCTCTTTCCTGTAGAGTGTAAGCTCTTATGGTCAGCGGAGTCCTCTTTCCTGTAGAGTGTAAGCTCTTATGGTCAGCGGAGTCCTCTCTCTTGTAGAGTGTAAGCTCTTATGGTCAGCGGGGTCCTATCTCTCTCTCTCTCGCCTGTACAGTGTAATATCTTCTAACATCCTTTTTACATTATGTACATCTCTTGAAATCCCAGTAATAAAGATAATAGATGCTGCCCAAATTTGTTTTGTTCTTTCTTTCCTTGGGCATACCAAATATCTCACTTTTTTTTCTTCTTCTTTGTGGCCAAATCTAATTCTTTATTATCATATCTCTTTTTTTCTCAAGCCTTTTCCAAAAATTCTCTGTTCAATTACAATTTCTTCATATCCTGTTTGTTGTAATAGTCGTGCCTCTTGGATCAAAAATAATTATTGGTCAACATAAACTTTACATTATCCGGTATGAAGCGTTTCTGCTATTTTTTATTTCAGGATCTCTAGGTTATATCTATAGATGTTAGGCGTAATGGGGGGTTATTATTCTGCATGGGGATGAGACATCAGCACATCCACGTGTCCGATTCCCATTCTATTTCTTGTATACCTCTAATCACATCCGTACAGTCCCTCAGATAGGATCTTATATCCTTAACATAATTGCGGAGGAAATAACAAACATATTATCCGAGATTGGCTGTCAGTGACTCATTTCCTGACACGAGCGGTCTTAAAGTAGATTTTATGGACTTTTGGATCCTTTGAATGTGTCATATAAATGAACTCATATTCTTCTTCTGTGATGATAGATTTTTCTTTTCCTTAATCTAGTAACAACTTACGAAGCTGTTTCTGATGCTCTGTTTCAGGTTTAATTAGAATTTTTCATATGTGCATGCTCATTTGCTAATCTTTTCTTCATAATGTCAATGCATTTTTCACTTTTCAACATAATCGCCCCACCTTCCTTATCCACTGCTTTAATTAACACACTTTTATCTTTCTGTATCTTGGAAACAAATCTTTTTTTTTTCTGAAATGATCAGACTTGAGTGAATCAATTCCAAACGAATTGAATTCATTTAGAATTTCATAAAATTCAATTGAATCCAAATTTTGAGTAATCTGATTTGTGTTAATCCATCATTTGGCCACCCCTAAGAATTCGCCATTTTCCTGGATTTATTATAGGCTGGGAAAGGGTTAATAAACAATACATTATTGTACTTCCCTAACCTCTGTCGCTGAAGCTCCCCGATGATCCTCTGCTGACTTCCCCAAGCTCCGCTCTGGTGCCAATGTCCGGGAAGGGCAAAGAATAAAGAGGAAGCCAACAGATGAGTGGCGGGGAGCTGCGGAGACAGGGGCTGGGTGAGTATGACATCTTATTGGTTTTACCTTTTCCAGGCCATCCATTTATTATGGTTTGGGGTCGAGACCTTAGAGCATAAGAAACAGCTTTTTTTAATGGTAGTCAATGCTAATTTTATTCAGATTAACTAAATTTGTTGCAAAATTAAAGAGGCCCTCATTCCCTTAAGGTTTTTGGCCTCATAATATATTGAAGTCATCAAAGGCAAAATGAGCAATATACTTTTATATTGATGCCCTATCCTTAGGATAGGGTATCAATGTCTGATCAGCGAGAGTATGACACCCAGGACCCCCGCTGATCAGCTGTTATCGGTGGTGGCGGCTGCCGGCCGGAAGTGCTCACTTGCAAAGCTGTCTGTCTACTTGTAGTGGCCGGGGCTTGTTACTGGACATCCGCTTCCTATTCAATTCAATAGGAGGTGGATGTGCAGTACCCCGCAGCGGGTACTACAAGTAGACAGCCATCTCCTCAAGTAAGCACTTCCAGCCGCCGCCGTTAGCAGTTGATCGGCGGGGGTGCCGAGTGTCCAGACATTGATGACCTATCCTAAGGATAGGCCATCAATGTGAAAGTAGTGGACAACATCTTTAAGAGGATAAAAACTTTGATGGTAGTGCTTCTTTAATTTAATTTATTTCAGTCTCTTTTTTAAGGTGTCCCTGTTCTTCAGATGGAGGTACATCTGCGATATTATACAGATTAACAACAATTCCTACCTCTTTTTTTGGGAGGGGGTTATTTCTCCAACCTTCATTCCCTTCTTCTAACATTCTTTTAAATTTCTCACTTTTTCTGTTTAGACCTTGCATTTGAACTATTTGAAAAACATTTTCCATTTCTGTATTATATGTGCCAGATCCTTTTTTCCCCTATGTGTGGTCCTTTTTACACTTTTAGATCCGACACTTCCTTTGAGGCATTTCCCACCCTCTTAAGGTGTCATTAACAATGTATATCTGCTCTTTTTATCACTAAATCAATGTTCGCACCTGCATTTTTTCTGCTTGTATTTTTCTAAAAGCGTTTTTTGCACCATGGATAACATCTTTTTTCCCTTTGGATTTTTATCAATCTTTCTTTTAGTTTTCTGGTTTTCATTGTGTTCTTTTTTGTTTCCCCTATTGTATGCGTGATCTATTCTGGATCTCCTTGAATTATTCTCGTAGTAACTATTTCACTTATAAGGTTTGTTCTGTGGTTAAAAATCCCCCATATTTCTCTCCAGTAATCTCTTTCTGTTGCTCTTAGTAACGCATTTAATTTTTGATTTACCCTTCCCTCATTTTTCAAAGTTTCTGTAAATGTACGCATGATTCTTCCTTTTTATTTTCTTTATAGTTAGGCAACCATTTACAGACTCTCCTTCCTCAAAGAGTCAAATTTATTCTTTTTGTATTTATTATGTTTCTTTAAAGTAACTTATTTCCCAAACTTCTTTCATTTAGTTCAATTGTCTCATATTTCTTCAATGATTCAAAAGCAATTAAGCTGAGTCTCTCACGAGTCACCTGTTTTTGTATATTGCGTCTAAGCTGTAATATAATTTCATTGAACCTATTCTACAGTCATCCAGAAAGGTTTTCCATCTGGATAACAGGTGATTTTCATTAACCCCTTCCAGACACGTGATGTACATGTAAGTCACACGCTGGTTGCGGGAGTATAGAGCGGGCTCAGGGGGTGAGCCTGCACCATTTCTACCAGATGCTGACTGTGTTTTACAGCCGGAATCTGCGTGTAACAGCAGCGATCAAAGCAAGGCTCCGATCGCTGCTGCTAACCCCTTGTATGCTTTTGCCAGTATCTGATAGCAGCATTTAAGGTGCACGGTCCGGGGGGGAAAAGGACACCCATTATTGGGTTCCAATTGTTTGCCATGTCTTGATACCATGCCAAGCTTGTGCTTTACAAAAAAGCGTAATTTTACTTATACATAGATGATCGCAGGTTCAAGCACCCTAGGGGTACTAAAAACATTTTTAAAATGGTTAAAAAAATATAGAAAAAATAAAAAAAAAATTGAATCACTCCACTCCCCCCCTTAAAAATAAAGGCATTAAAAATGAAATTAAATAAACATATTCGGTATTGTCACATCCATACAAGTCCGATCTATCAAAATATTACATTATTTTACTTATAATGATGTAATGAAAACAAAATCAAAACACTAATATTGCCTTTTTCGGTTACCACTCTTATCCCCAAAAATGCAATATAAAGCAATCAAAACATCATATGCCCCTAATGATGGTATCACTAAATATCACTAAATATCAGTCATCAAAAACAAGTCCTCAAATGGCGATGTTAAAGGGAAGATAAAAACCGTATGGAAGAAAGAGAGAAGAAATGAAGATGCAAAAACAAAAATTGGCCGCGGCAATTAATTGCAAGTTGTCACCTTATCCCTTTAAATACCATTCACTCTGACAAGTATTTTGCATTTTGCACAAAGCTCTTGATGGCTAACTGCATGGGGACTTTCATCTATGTGGCACAAACTATAAAGGTTTGGATAAGATTAGGATAAGAAAACATTGCACGAGTAACAGAGTGACATTATTAAGTGGAAGTTTCAGAAAAAGTAATATAATACTTAAGAACTAGAGTTGACCATTAAGGAAGTAGAAAAATAAAACAACTAATTTGGTATGCCCGAAAAAAGAAAAACAAGAAGAAACGGGGCAGCACTTACTATCTTTAATGCTGGTTATCAAGAAATGCATGTAAAAATTATTTTAAAACGCAACTTTGGAGTCCTAAAAGCAGATAAAATATTAGTACCAACTCCCCCAGATAAACCAAGGGTGGTGTTTAGAAGAATTGGGACCATCAAAGATGAGCTAGGATAGTGTTTTTTGGATCAGGACCTGAAAAAAGCATCTGGCATTAAATGGTTCTTTCCATGCAAACATGCAAACTGTGCAGATCAATAAACCTCAAAAATCAGAACACATATTTTACTAGAGATGAGAAAAACATCTATGAAATAAAGAAGATGATTGGATGTGATACAAGAAATATTGGATACCTATAAGACCTCATTCAGACGTCTGATTTTAGCATACAAGTGCGAGCCATGGTTTTCATGGATAGCACTCGTACCTGTGATAGTCTATGGGGCCATTCACATGTCCGTGATTTTTCACGGACCGAGCAGTCCTCAGAAAATCATGGAAATATGTATGAATTTGGACCAATGCAAGTCTAAGGGTCTGTGAAAAAATAGAACTTGGATGACATCTGAGTGCGGTCCTATTTTTACCGAATATCAGAATGTAGAAACTTTTTTTTCTACACATATGAGAAAAACGGATGACACTTACACCACACTCTGATTAAAGTCTGACTAGAGTCTGATCAGAATAATCCATGCGTCTTTCTTGTACATGAAAAACAAGGACGTCTGCATGAGGCCTTACATTGTTACTATTGATATTAGTACATGGGAAGGAAAAGGAAAACTAATAAAGAGGATTAACAAAGCATGTAAGGATAGGAATCGTGTCCAGACATACAACATATTGGCCCACTTTAAGGAGAAACATAATTCAAGCCTCTAAGGGATGTCAGGGATGGGTTTTTGTGCTATAGAGAAGCATTGAAGTAAGTGGGAAATGGGGATATAGAAAAAAATCTCCCAAAAATAAACTGAGTTTATAATTGAATTTCTTTATTGCAGAATGATGATGTTGTCATAAATGCTTGGTATGGCCTCAGTGCAATCCGGAAGGAGTGTAATCTTAGGGTTCATAAAGAATGGAGCTGAATCAGGGATTGGGAGCCTTTGAAGAAGCTTGCTCAAGGTGAAACCAGTTGGCATCAGCAAGAGCACAATCATTTTTTATATGTTTTTTTACCTTTATACTGTAACTATTAGAATAAAGAGCAGGTGGAAGACTTTAATCGGAATACACGCAGTGTTTGTTCTTGTCTTTTCCTGTTGATAGTTATTGGCCACCACTGATCTAAATGCCGGCGATGCAGAGTCCATCAGTCTGAAGACTTTGGGAAGAAACCTTGGTGAGACGGCGGGAGAATGCAAACACCATAATTCTTCGGCTTTGGTGGGACCAAGCGTGGTACAGACAAGAGCTTAGACCAGAGCCAAAGCGTAACAGGAGGATAGTTGAGACTCTGTTTAAATAGGACAAATGCTATTAGTGGTTTTGACGGATAGCACTCGTACCCATGTTATTCTCTGGGGATGTACATGTCCAATTTTTTCCTCGGACCACCAAATTACAGCATGCACAATTTACCTCCAAGAATCAGATGGCACCTGCCCATTCAAGTCAATGGGTCTGTTTAAAAAATCGTGCCACATTTTCATGGATTAACTCAACAGAGAAGGTAAAGAAACTTTTTTATTCCTATCCACCTATAAGAAGATTGTATCTTACTCGGATAAAACGCTGATCAAAATATGATCAGAGTCTGATTAGCATAATCGGACCAATTTTCTCGGATGGAGAGAAAACGGTCGTCTGCACCTGCCCTTCCAGAGTGTCGCTAAAAAGAATTATTTGTTGGAAGAGACAGTCTAATTCCGTTTTATTCGCACATCTCTAGCTTCGAGCACACTAACAAATGCTATTGATTTGATCTCACCTACAGGAGAAGATCACGAGGTTTGTGTTAGAAGCTATATTTTTATACTTGTTCGTCTCTCTGCGTTTAAAGTTTTTATATTGCCATAAAAGCAAAACTCAAGAAACAACGTAGAAACTGCTGGAGTTATTTTTTTACATTCCACCTAACCATTTTTTTTTTTTTTACATTTTTTGATACTTTATGTAGTACATTAAATAGTGGCATTAAAATATATTACTCATCCACAAATGGAAAAAAAAAACATCAAAAAAGAAGAATAAAATGTTATGGCTCTTGGAAGGTAGGGTTAATAAAAAAAAAGCAAAAAAATGAAAACTGGCTGGTGCGGAAAAGGGGTTTTGCTAATCCACTTCATGTACGGTAAAAAATATTGCAGAAAGTGGATGAGACTTGTTTAAATCTACATGGAAATTCTGCAGCTTTTGCATCCCGTTGGGACATAACCCTAAGACCTACAACAACCTGTTAGGAAACAATCGGGCAGATAATAATTCATGTACTGGAATATTTGAAGGCCGTGTTATTAAAGGTGTTTCCCTGACTGACATCATTAAACTGTAATAAGCAGATTATGGTTTATTAGAGGAGGAGGAAGTGAGGTGAGGACTGGAGAATATTCTCATCACATCAGCTCGTTTTAAGCTCTCAATTTATGGCCTAATCAGCCTTATTGATCACAGAACAAAGCATAATTCCCTGCTTCCAATTTACAGTTTAATCAAGTCAGCTAATGCCAGAAAATTATACGCAGAACATACAATCTGCTTTCAAATGAGTCTGTGGATTTTCCAGAACAGACTTATTATCTGGCCACAGTTATGAAGGCTTTTGCACGGTTTGACGCAGGCCTGTTAAGAGGATGGTGCGAGGAGTCTGCAGATATGGACCAGCGTTTATTGAAGACACGATTCAGACTTCATAAAGATAAAAGATAGTATTACCCACTAAAAATGAAAAATGCACAATTTTTAATAACCGTGTTTATACGCTGGGTCAGAAAGCAAATTCTCTACAGTTTTTCGGCAGAGGTTTGACCCAAGCTGCTATGTAGTATTAGCCCCATTTGGAAAACTCCAAAGCATCAGGCTCGTGCAGACGACAGAATTTTTGCTCCGAGTGCAATCCAACAAAATATCAGATCACATTGGGACCACTGTTATTCTATAGGGCTGTGCACGTGTCCAATTTTTCCCTCTAACAGAGGAAAATCACAACATGCCCTATTGCACTCGTCCATGCAAGTCAATGAGTCCGTGGAAAACATCTGACTCATTGACAGATTCAATCAATCAGCAACAGATTAAACTCGTTCCAACTTAGGGTAGGGACGGACATATGAACATACCACTGGTGTAACCTGTGCAGCTACACAGTGGCCCCAGAGGTAAGGGGCGCATTTCCATCTCCAAAGCACGTTTAATTGGCATTATTATGAGACAATGGACTGCAAAGGGGCCATATACTGTTCTTGCACAGGGGCCCTCTTCTGTCCGTGTTTGCTTAATCTTCACGGACTGTCAGAATGGACAAGATGGAGAAAGACATTTTTTCAGAGAAAATCAGATCACACTATGATTAAACTTTGATCAGAGTGTGATTAGCATAAATGGACGATTCTTTCAGATGAAAGAAAATATGGTGGTGTGATCTTAGCCTTAGACTTCTGTAAGGTTAATCACAGCTTACTGTATTGTTGGAGATTTGTGATGTAATATATGATCTGGCCAATAGAGGGCAGCAGAGAGGCCAAAGTTGCAGCACGGGGGTTTGGCAGATGGTGACTGTTGCTAGGGGAGTTCAAGAACAGTGAAGCTATGCATCGTTGGAAAAAGGTCTGGATAGAGCGGTGTGACTCTGATCTGTTTTCGGTGACTGTGGGACGCGATGTACGGCTTGACATGAGCCAACTCAGTGAGAACGACCAAGGACACAGCATCTTGGGCTTATTTCTAAGGACTTAGAGAAGCCCTGTGTTTGAGAGATCGGCATTCTGTAAGTGCGTGTCTGCCAATTGTTGCCTCATCTCTCGTCCTGTGGCCGTACCTCGTCCACGTTTCAGTTCAGATGTGGAGAAGGAAGAGAGCTGATGCTGTCAGAGCGGGTTATAGAGCCTGATACAGAATGTAATAGAAAAATACGCCGGCAGCAAAACCACTGTAAAAAACTTCCAAAAAGAAGTAAAAAAAGATGATTCAGTGAAAACACCGCTGATAATTTCCTGAAGCATCTTATACCTCAAAAATGACATTGCTATCTGTGTCAGGAGTGGACACAGACATAAGTGGAACCCTGTGAAAGAGCAATATACGGGCCCTTTGCAGTCCAATATCTCATCATAAGGCACAATTACACCTGCTTAGGATATGGTAGTGGCCCTATTATCTCTTGATCCCCTGTGCGGCTGCACAGGTTGCACCAATGATATGTCCTAAGTGTGGAGGAGTTTCAGCTGATTATTCGAATCTGTACAGAACCTGCCAAAATGTGCACAGGTTTTGAAATTTACTGGTACGACAATGTTGGAGCGGTGGAGATGATGTTCTGCTCTCTGACACCCCAAGTGGGTAAATGTACTTTAAAGTGATGTTTGTTATCTGAAAGTAAAACCCCTTAGGGCCGTAGTTTAGCCTAGACAGGGTTAACTGTAACGGCCGGCCCAGATTGGGGAGAGGGAACTGAGAGTTAATGCCAAGTTCAGGAAGTGACAAGTTCAGTTAGGAGAAGTAGGAGAAGTGATAGCAGTGGTCATAAGCAGTGGGCTGTTAGAGTCAACAGGAGACTGCTACTCGGGGCAGTGGATTGCCATAGAACCCTTCAGTGCAAATCCCCCTGTCAGCCTGGGGACCTCGAGATGGACGTCGGGGCCTTTGGACGCATTAGGCCTACGGTGCTGCAGTGAAAGATGGACTCATACTCTAAGAGGCGGGAGGTAATGGAATCCAGATGCACTGCTAGTGGTGGAAAAGAATTCCTAGTGCTAGAAGAGTTAGCAAGAGGGATGCTCTACCCAGACCGAGAACTAGAACTGAAGTTATGTCCGGTGCCTGTGGGAAAGACTATACCCTGTTGTGCCCTATCCTACATGCTCTATTGTAATGGCCGTATACTGCAAAATAAAAGATTGACTGTTTTAACATATTCGGTGTTTCCTGGATTGTGTGCTGTGAAGGTTCTGGAAGATGAAATCCTGGAGCCAATGGAGGCCCATTGGCCACAAGTAAGCGTGAAGCACCCCACACACCGCAGCACACTGAGACTGGGACACGATTTTCCTGTAGGGTGCCAGAGCGAGCAGAAGCAGCAGCTCGCTCACGACTACCTCGCACAGGCACCTTACATTAGGAAGCAGCAAATGCACAATATTACCCTGTAAAAGCAGATCAGGAATAAAGCTATTCTGAGCTGTATGTGCAACACTTATGAGACCAGAAGTCTGGCTAATTAATGCACACAATGCCAGACACTGTGGCAATCCATTATTGATGTGTGTCAGGGATGTTAGTATGTGACAATGTGTTGAATTGGAAGAGATCATTGGACATACAGCTTGATTCTGCAGTGCCCTGCTGTGTATGATGCAGATAGGGGACCGTGAACTATAATCGTATCTTCATTAAATGTGTGATAAGGATTCACGTGTCGCTGGTGATAACAACAGCACATTATCCTTGTGCTATGTACTGTTTACAAATCATCACAGTGACATAAGCCTTAATCACTAATACGGAGATGTGAGGGTAGAAATTGCACATCAATGTATGTCTTATATTAAAACCTCATACACATGACTATAGTACAATATGGTAAAGTCATAATAAACAACCAATAGAAGGTTTCTGTACCTCTATGTAGCGTCGGCGTCCCTGCCCTCTGCTAGGCAGGGACGCTGTTCCCCTCACCTCTCCGCTCCGAGCCCGGCGTCCTCCTCCCGCTCTGCTGGCAGCGCGCGCTCCTTCCCGGCCACGGTGCTTAGGGCACGCGTGCGCACGCTCCCCCCCTCTTAAAGGGGCCGCGTGCGCCGTCCTAAGGAGTCCCTGGCCAATGGCCGGAGGACTTCACCATATATAAGGCACCTCCTCCAAAATGGAGGTGCCCGAGCAATGTTGTTGCACTGCTCACTACTCTGCTTCAGCCCTCAGGTCCCGTTTCCAGTTACCTGCCAGTTACCTGCCAGTTTCCTGCCAGATTGCTGTCTGATTCCTGCCTGTTATCCGCTTACCTGCTTGCTAGCCTGAGGTTCGACGGTCTGCCTTCCGATACCTGTCAGTCTGTCTATGGACCAGCTTGCCTGCTCACCTGGGAGCGCCCACCTGCTACCCGCCTGCTAGCCTACCTGGAGGTTCCGCCGTCACGTGCTGTGACCACCTGCCAGTCTAGAGACTCTTGCCCGCTCACCTGGGAGCACTCATCTGCTACCTGTCTGCTAGCCTACCTGGAGGCTCCGCCGTCACGTGCTGTGACCACCTGCCAGTCCAGAGACTCTTGCCCGCTCACCTGGGAGCGCTCATCTGCTACCTGTCTGCTAGCCTACCTGGAGGCTCCGCCGTCACGTGCTGAGACCACCTGCCAGTCCAGAGACTCTCGCCTGCTCACCTGGGAGCACACATCTGCCATCTGCCTGCTAGCCTACCTGGAGGCTCAGCCGTCACAGGTCATACCTACCCTTTACCCAGAGACTGTCCCGGTCACTTGTCGTGACCTCCTGCCCGTTCACCCAGAGACTGTTCCGGTCACTTGCCGTGACCTCCTGCACGTTCACCCAAAGACTGCCCCGGTCACCTGCTGTGACTACCTGCCTGTCTTCCCTGGTCGCCACCCGCTTCCTTACAAGGACTGCCCCCTTGTATAAGTTGCTCAGAGGTTCCGCCTCCCAGACCCATTACAGTTTGCTCGGGCCATGGAACCCGGTGGCACCCAAGCTCCCTCGCTCTTGGACCTTTGTCATGAACTGTCCCGTCAGAGGTCCCAACAGGAGTCCATCCTGAGTCACCTGCGGAATGTCAATTCTCGTCTGGACACTCTGACTGCTCCACCAGCAACCACCGCTAGTGTCTTGACTCGCAACCCGGCAGCTTCGCTGTCCACCAATACCATGGTATCCTGCTCCGGACCCCGGCTTTCTGCACCTCCTCGCTTCGGAGGCGACTCCGCTCTGGCTCGGGGCTTCATAAACCAGTGCACCCTGCACTTTGAACTCCTGTCCCACCAGTTTAACTCCGACCGGGCCAAAGTAGCCTTCATCATGTCCCATCTCACGGGGGAGGCACTGGCTTGGCTAAATCCTCTATGGGAGAGAGGAGACCCCCTGGTGTCCGACTTGCCTGCCTTTCTCACGGCTTTCCGGAAAGTCTTCGACGAACCCGGACGGAAGACCTCATCCGCATCGTCTCTGCTACGCCTCCGTCAGGGAAGTCTCACCGTGGGCCAATATGCCATACGGTTCCGTACCCTTGCCTCGGAGCTGGCCTGGGATAACGACGCTCTGGTGTCTGTCTTCTGGGAGGCTCTGTCCGGCCGTATTAAAGATGAACTCGCCGGTCGGGACATTCCTACCACTCTCGATGACTTAATAACTCTTGCCACCCGGATTGACCTGCGGCTCCAGGAGCGTGCCAAAGAGGTCACCCGTGAGAGGAGGTTTCCACATCTAGCTCCTACCTTCCAGAAACCTGTCACTCCCTCCGTTTCTCCCCAGGTACACTCTCCTGAGCCTATGCAGGTCGACCAGACCAAGATGGTCAAAACCCGTCAGGACTTACGCCGTGCCGAGGGGAGCTGCTTCTACTGTGGCAGCAAGGAGCACCGGATCCGTACCTGCCCGGAGAGGTCGGGAAACGCCTGTGTCTAGGTTCGCTCAGAGAGGTCGACCTAGACAAGAATAAATCCTCTCCATCTCTGCTGCTGTCAGTCTCAATTATCTGCGGGGAGAACCGTTTTTTCGAACTAGCCCAACTTGACTCTGGAGCAGCCGGGAATCTTATTTCACAGTCCCTGGTAGAAAAACACCGCATTCCCACCAAACCTCTGGCTGTACCCTTATCTGTCGCTGCCGTGGATGGGGGCCTCTTACCACTTCCCATCCAACTCATCACCGAATCCATTACTCTGAAGGTGGGAATGCTGCATTCTGAGAGCATCTCTTTTCATGTTCTGCCTGGACTCTCTCACGCCCTCTTACTAGGCCTACCTTGGCTCCAGAGACATGCACCCGTGCTTGACTGGAAGACCGGAGAAGTCCTTCATTGGGGACAGGACTGCCATAAGACTTGTTTGGTTCCCGTTCATCCCGTCCGTCCTTCTCCTACCCCAACTAATCTACCTGGACTTCCGATTCCTTATTGGTCATTTGCTGATGTCTTTAATAAAAAGGAGGCAGAGACATTACCCCCTCATAGACCATACGACTGTCCTATCGACCTGTTACCCGGTACTACGCCTCCCCGTGGGCGTATTTACCCATTGTCCGCTGCTGAGACCCGGTCGATGTCCGAATATATTGAGGAGAATCTGGCCCGGGGATTCATCCGGAAATCTACCTCCCCGGCGGGAGCAGGCTTCTTTTTCGTTAAAAAGAAGGACGGCTCTCTCCGTCCCTGTATAGACTATAGAGGCCTTAACCAGATCACGGTGAAGAATAAGTACCCCCTTCCGCTCATTCCGGAGTTATTTGATCGTCTGAGGGGGGCTAGAATCTTCACCAAACTGGACCTCCATTGGGCGTACAACCTGGTCCGTATCCGTCAGGGGGATGAATGGAAGACTGCATTCAACACCCGGGACGGCCACTATGAATATCTGGTAATGCCCTTTGGTCTCTGTAATGCTCCTGCCGTCTTTCAAGAGTTGGTCAATGACATCTTCCAGGACCTTCTCTACTCCTGCGTAGTGGTGTACCTGGACGACATCTTGGTCTTCTCTCCGGATCTCCAGACTCACCGGAGGGATGTTCGTCAGGTCCTGCTCAGGCTCAGGCAGAATCACCTCTTCGCTAAATATGAGAAGTGCCTCTTTGAGCAGACCTCGCTTCCGTTTTTGGGCTACATTATTTCTCAGACCGGCCTCCGAATGGATCCAGAGAAACTGTCTGACATCGAGAAATGGCCTCGACCGGAGGGGTTGAAGGCTATTCAGCGGTTCCTGGGCTTCGCCAACTACTACCGCCTCTTCATACCGCACTTCTCTTCCCGGACTGCCCCAATTTCCGCGCTCACCCGTAAGGGCACTAATCCCAGAGAGTGGCGGCCCGAAGCAGAGGAGGCCTTTCTTTCCTTAAAACAGGCCTTCTCTTCCGCCCCGGTGCTGCATCGCCCGGACAGCAACAAGCAGTTCTTCCTGGAAGTTGACGCCTCCTCCTCTGGAGCCGGAGCGGTACTTACCCAAAAATCGTCTTCCGGGAGAATGGTAACTTGTGGCTTCTTCTCCAAACTCTTCTCCTCTTCTGAGCGCAACTATTCCATAGGAGACCGAGAGTTATTGGCCATCAAGCTGGCATTGGAGGAGTGGCGTTACCTACTCGAGGGGCTCTTCACCCGGTAATAATCTACACTGACCACAAGAACTTGGCTTACCTCCAGCATGCCCAGAGACTTAACCCGCGCCAAGCCCGGTGGTCCTTGTTTTTTGCTCGCTTTGATTTTGTTCTTCATTTTCGCCCGGCTGACAAAAACATCAAAGCAGACGCCTTGTCCCGATCCTTTCTGGTGTCCGATCTCGAGGAAGAACCCAAACATATCATCGATCCCGCCAGAGTAATGCAAGTGGCTCCCGTGAGTCTAAATCGTCCCCCTCCCGGTAAGACGTTCGTTTCAGTACCTGATCGGGAGAAGATCCTACACTGGGGCCATTCGTCTAAACTAGCTGGCCACGCCGGTCAGAAAAAGACCCTCCAGCTTATTACCCGGCACTACTGGTGGCCTACCCTGCACAAGGACGTAATAGACTTTGTTTCTGCCTGTGTGTCCTGCGCCCGCAACAAAGTCCCGAGACACCTGCCAGCCGGTCGCCTCCTTCCGCTTCCTGTGCCTGCTGCCCCCTGGCAGCATATTGCTATGGACTTCATAACTGATCTCCCCGTCCCTGCCGGTTGTACGGTCATTTGGGTGGTCGCTGACCGCTTTTCCAAGATGGCTCACTTTATTCCCCTGCCAGGCCTCCCGTCTGCACCCGAGCTGGCTAAAGACTTTATCCGCCACATCTTCCGTCTTCATGGCCTGCCCCTCCACATCGTGTCGGATCGTGGGGTACAGTTCACCTCTCGTTTCTGGAGAGCCACTTGTAAATTGCTAGACGTCACCCTGGACTTCTCCTCCGCTTACCACCCACAGTCTAATGGTCAAGTGCAGCGGATCAATCAGATCCTGACCAGTTACCTCCGGCACTTCGTTAATGCCCACCATTCTGACTGGGTGGATCTCCTGCCATGGGCCGAATTCTCTTACAACAATCACGAGAGCGAATCTTCCTCCAAATCCCCGTTTTTTGTAGTCTTCGGTCAGCATCCTCGGATCCCATTTCCCGTCTCCACCTCGGTGGATAATCCGGCTGCGGAGTCTCTTGTTAACAAATTTTCCTCCTTGTGGGAGAGTACCCGGTCCGCACTCCTTCAGTCGTCCGAGCGTATGAAAAGACATGCTGACAAAAAATGTCTGGATACTCCTCAATTCCGTCCAGGGGATAAGGTCTGGCTCTCGTCCAAGTATGTCCGGCTCAAGATTCCTTCCTATAAGTTAGGGCCTCGGTTCATCGGTCCTCTGGAGGTCATCAGTCAGATCAACCCGGTGGCCTATAAATTGAAACTCCCGGCCAACTTGCGGATCCCTAACTCCTTCCATGTATCTCTCCTCAAACCCGTGGTACTTAACTCTTTTTCCAAGTCTACAGGTACGCCTCCTGCTCCGGTTTCCGCTGAAAACGAGTTTGAGGTAGAGAACATTCTGGCCACAAAAAGGGTAAGAAGAAAGACCTTTTTTCTAGTAGATTGGAGGGGGTTTGGTCCTGAAGAGAGAACGCGGGAGCCCCGGGAGAACATCCATGCCCCTCTCATCCTTGCTAAATTTCTGTCTGGCCTAAAAAAGGGGGGGCCTAAAGGGGGGGGTACTGTAGCGTCGGCGTCCCTGCCCTCTGCTAGGCAGGGACGCTGTTCCCCTCACCTCTCCGCTCCGAGCCCGGCGTCCTCCTCACGCTCTGATGGCAGCGCGCGCTCCTTCCCGGCCACGGTGCTTAGGGCATGCGCGCGCTCCCCCCCTCTTAAAGGGGCCGCGCGCGCCGTCCTAAGGAGTCCCCGGCCAATGGCCGGAGGACTTCACCATATATAAGGCACCTCCTCCAAAATGGAGGTGCCCGAGCAATGTTGTTGCACTGTTCACTACTCTGCTTCAGCCCTCAGGTCCCGTTTCCAGTTACCTGCCAGTTACCTGCCAGTTACCTGCCAGTTTCCTGCCAGATTGCTGTCTGATTCCTGCCTGTTATCTGCTTACCTGCTTGCTAGCCTGAGGTCCGACGGTCTGCCTTCCGACACCTGTCAGTCTGTCTATGGACCAGCTTGCCTGCTCAACTGGGAGCGCCCACCTGTTACCCGCCTGCTAGCCTACCTGGAGGTTCCACCGTCACGTGCTGTGACCACCTGCCAGTCCAGAGACTCTTGCCCGCTCACCTGGGAGCACTCATCTGCTACCTGTCTGCTAGCCTACCTGGAGGCTCCGCCGTCACGTGCTGTGACCACCTGCCAGTCCAGAGACTCTTGCCCGCTCACCTGGGAGCGCTCATCTGCTACCTGTCTGCTAGCCTACCTGGAGGCTCCGCCGTCACGTGCTGTGACCACCTGCCAGTCCAGAGACTCTCGCCTGCTCACCTGGGAGCACACATCTGCCATCTGCCTGCTAGCCTACCTGGAGGCTCAGCCGTCACAGGTCATACCTACCCTTTACCCAGAGACTGTCCCGGTCACTTGCCGTGACCTTCTCCCCGTTCACCCAGAGACTGCCCCGGTCACTTGCCGTGACCTCCTGCCCGTTCACCCAGAGACTGTCCCGGTCACTTGCCGTGACCTCCTGCCCGTTCACCCAGAGACTGCCCCGGTCACTTGCTGTGACCTCCTGCCCGTTTACCCAGAGACTGTCCCGGTCACCTGCTGTGACTACCTGCCTGTCTTCCCTGGTCGCCACCCGCTTCCTTACAAGGACCACCCCCTTGTATAAGTTGCTCAGAGGTTCCGCCTCCCAGACCCGTTACACTCTATAAGGCTCAGAATTCATGGGATATGCTCCATTGCATCGTATATGTATGGCGTCAAGGACATATGGGACACTAGAGGATTGTACACCAAAATCAGCACAAGGCGGCCAATACATTTGGTGATTTTTTTTGTTTTTATAGATGGATACTCTTTTACATATTAAATCCTTACATTTCTATTTTAGTATGACCAAAATGCTATGTAGATTTGTTTCTTATTATATACCTTTAAGCTGCGTCATTCAGAGCTCTAAATCACTCACATAGACATATTATTAAAATATAACACTCTGACTTCCCACAGCAGCCACTAGGGGAGCATACAAGCTTAGATTTTACTGCTTACACATAAACGCAATACTATTCCTGTATGCAATGAGCTCTTGGGCTCCCTCTAGTGGTAGCTACGCGCAATACAAATTCTATTTTTTACATTTGCTTGTGCATGGGGATTTTAGACTCTGTACTGGACAAAAAGAGATTTCACTATAAAGATATATTAGGAAATTAAGCAACACAGAATGTTGGACCTAACAATGCCATGAGAGAACCTTCCCTTTAAGGTCAGCCTGATTATTTCAGACCTTTAGTGTCTTCTGCTATTGTTAAGGGAGGGCAATAACCCTTCACGGTTGACCAAGTGAGTGTCAAATTATTAAATTATTATGTTGATTGCAATCCACAGAAAACCAAACGGAAACAATGTTCTGTATTGGGAGGATTCAAAGAATCTCTGATCCCGTTTATTTTGCTTAGCATTTTATATTGTTTTGAGTATATCAAATAGCCAATCAACTCTACAGCCATACTACAATACTATAGGCTAACTGATGTTAGTACAATTATTACGGAAACACATATATGGTCATATTATCATTGTTAGTTTGAAGCACTATGGAAATTTTACAAGGTCAAATCTGGCCTAAACAAGTTAGATAACAGAGTGTCTGACAAAATGTTCTCTTGAGAAAAGGTTAGTGTGAGATAAGTTCTATGGGAAGAGAAAGAAAGAATGTATGTTATGCAAGGAGTGATAATAACATGATTTTAAAGCGAGCAGGCAAAATGGAGTTGCAGTAGCATGAGTATCAATATGTCCTCTACATTCCCCCCTAAAAATTATGTTATTATCAACAATAGAGGTGCTTTCCCAGGATCGTGCTTTGAGCCTGAGGGACATTGGTCTTCACTCAATTAGTGCCCTTGTTACCAATTGAGGCTGTCGCGGCATGTCCATCCCCCCTTGTTAGTTGATATAATCATAAGCTCAGATCTGAGGTTGGTCGGGGCAAGCGGGTAAAGTTCATCATTCCCTTGTCATCCAGGTCCTCAATGCTGGTTACATGTCCGTGTATAGTAGCACTGGATGTTGGTTAACAGCGTCCTCCTTGCTCTCTGATGACTGGCAGGCTTTCCACATGCAAAATGGGATACAATAAAAGACTAGTTTTAGTAAAACATATATTAACAAGCAAGCAACAATATGCAACACTCTTTGGTCTTTAGTCCAGCACTAAAGTATGTTGATTAGCCACTATGATAAGCTGATTCTGCACCGCAACAGTAGTATTAATTACTTCCAATACACTCCAAATCTGGTCATCTAAGTAATCAGTGACCTCCACTAATTTGTCTCACATTTGTATTACCATAGGGTAGGAAGACAATACTGGCTATCTTATTGGGTATACTCATTTGTACTAAATGAGGTCTTCCTGATGGGCATGGGGTGTTGTCTTTGACACGTTTATAGATGGTATGAAGAGGGATGGCTCTCATATCTACTTTACTATGGGGAATAAGATAAGTGGCTGAAGTTAGCCGGGCCAACGTACATGTCCCCCCTACTCCGACTGGGAGCCATTTATATGCATCATTCCCACAGACCCAATATGTGGCTGATGGTAAATCCCATAAAGCAGAATGCTGTAATACTAATTTATGCACCAAATCAATAAAAACGGTGTTATTTGATAACATACACCATGAAGGCATTTGTCCCAGGGGGCTACAATATCCAACAGTCACTGATCTGGTTGTTTTCTAATTGTCTTAATTCTTGTACCAAAATCTGATGGTGAGTAATGAACTTATTATTAAAGTACTCTGTTGTAGGCTATTCCAAGTATTGACTAGTTTAACCATATATATTATCATAAAACATCTCAGCTGTTGGGATTGTCAGGAGCACTTGGTATGTGTAATGCACACGCCCGGGCTGAGCGGCATGTGCGTGTGATTCCACTGGACCGTGCCGTAGAGTGAATGCCTGGAGGGGCGTAACTAGGTATTCACCCAATCTGACCAGGGTCGCACGACGGTATACGACACCAGTGCACCAAGGAGGAACTGAGCAGAGGGACCAGGTGCTACTCCAGGACAGACCCCGGACACGGCTGTTGACCCACACAGGGGAATACAGGAACAGACTGGTCAGGCTGGCACACAGACTGGTGGGTACAGGCAAGCACGGCTAGAGTGCAGACAGGGAGGCGCTAGCAGGTAGGAACACAGGCGGGATAGGACCCAGTACACACTGGGACTCAGGAACAGAACCACAGATGTGGCGGACAAACACAGCAGAGTGAGGCCGCCCAGAGAGGTGAGCGAGAGCAGGGCAGGACGAGACCGTCTAGAGCGATGAGTGAGAGTAGAGCAGGACGAGGCCACCTGGAGCGTTGAGCAAGAGTAGAGCAGGACGAGGCCGCCTGGAGCGGTGAGCAAGAGTAGAGCAGGACAAGGCCGCCTGGAGCGGTGAGCAAGAGTAGAGCAGGACAAGACCGCCTGGAGCGGTGAGCAAGAGTAGAGCAGGACAAGGCCGCCTGGAGCGGTGAGCAAAGGGAGAGCAGGCTAGAACCGCCGGAGCGGTGAGCAAAGGGAGAGCAGGCTAGAACCGCCGGAGCGGTGAGCAAAGGCAGAGCAGGCTAGAACCGCCGGAGCGGTGAGCAAAGACAGAGCAGGCTAGAACCGCCAGAGCGGTGAGCAAAGGCAGAGCAGGCTAGAACCGCCGGAGCGGTGAGCAAAGGCAGAGCAGGCTAGAACCGCCGGAGCGGTGAGCAAAGGCAGAGCAGGCTAGAACCGCCGGAGCGATGAGCAAAGGCAGAGCAGGCTAGAACCGCCAAAGCAGTGAGCAAAGGCAGAGCAGGCTAGAACCGCCGGAGCGGTGAGCAAAGGCAGAGCAGGCTAGAACCGCCGGAGCGGTGAGCAAGGCAGAGCAGGGGGGACAGGGCTCTGTACACACGGAACAGACAGGAAGGGAGAGGCAGAACCAGATACCCACAGGGTACTTGCAGTGAAGTAGCGAGTGGACCACAAACTCACAAACGGGAGTACAGTGACAACGAGCAGGAGTTAGGTACGAGTTCAGACTCTGCAGAAAAAGGAAAGGTACGGACTAGTGTTGAGCCACCCCCGTAGTGTTCGAGTTCGGTTCGGTTCGTCGAACACCCGTGTGTTCGCCGAACTGTTCGTCGAACTGTTCGTCGAACACCTTCGAACACCGTTAAAACCAATGGCAGGCAAACAAAAACACATAGAAACACAAGAAAACACCTTCAAAGGTGTCCGAAAGCTGACAAACTGCTCAGAAGACACAACTAACACATGGAAAAGTGACAAGTACATATAGTCATGCGAAAAGAAAAGAGGTGGAGGAGTAAAAGGAGGGGGAGACACAGATATAGGCATGTCATGCCCTTCTAAAATCCAAAAAGTGAAAAGTCGACACGTTCAGTCCGCTCCTGCCCGTGCCACCTCCGTGTCGCCGGGTTTGTGCCAGAGCCGCGGTGAACCCTGACGGCCAGCCCCCCTCTCCCAATACTGGTGCCTGTCCGCTGGTGGGTCGAGCGAGCCCCCCTGTGGTGGAGGCAGCTCTAAGCTTTTTAATTTAAATTGTCTCTCTAATTTGAATGAATACACTTTAAATCCATTTACAAGGATCTATTGGAGGGCAAGTCTCATGCCAGCAGCCGCGTAATTCCAGCTCCAGTAGCGTCCACTAAAGCTGCTGCAGTTAAAAAGCTTTTATAAGGATCGAGCTCGGCTGTCCACCGCAAGGCATCCTACTGCCAGTCCCAGCCCCTATGCCTTGGGGTGCCTCCTGATGCTCTTCACTGAGTATCCCATGGTCCCGAAGCATTTCCTTTGAAAAAATTAAGTGTCCAAACTACAGGTGGTGTAGCTTGCTTAACAGCCGGGATAATCCGCTGACTAGCAGACACTGCTACTAGGCACAAAGTATTTCCTGGGCTAGATGCAGTTAAAAATTTGTAATTAGATACTCTCGTTGGATGCTGAGAAAGCATTCCATAGAGTCTCCTGGCACGCCATATATGATTCTCTTAAAAAGCTTGGGGTAGGGGTCTAGGGGACGCTTTTATAGCCAAAATCACGGCCCTGTATCACAATACGTCACCTAGGCTGAAGATAAATGGAACTGTAGCACCCTGAGGGCTCGTTTGCTACAGAGGTATTGCACCTCACCCAGAGGTGTGATATCTCACTCTCAGGTAAGGATGGAGTGTGGATCAGGACCCGACACCTGCATGCATTACACCACATTGCCGTGGGGCAGGGCGACCAATATGCCTTTGAGATGGGCACGACAGTCCCTGTCCCTGGCTGGAGTGGAGGGAGCACTGAGGAAGGGGAACCCTGTAGTGCAGGAGCAGGGAGGAAGCAGTTCCTGGGTGCATTGAGAAGGGAGTATAAAAGGTGGGCACCATCTTAGTTCAGTGCAGAGAAGTCTGAGCAGAAGTGGCAGGGAGCTGGGGCTCTGCATGAGCTCTGCTCCGGAGGCGGGCCTAGTAACAGAGGCCCAGGCCTGGAAGAGGGAGAAGGAAGGAAGAGGAGCAGAGAAGGCTCCAGGAACGAGGAATGAAGGGATCCCAGGGGTGCGGACAGGCGAGTCGCCACCGCACGCCCGAATCCACCTGCGTGGAGGGGTCAGACCAAAGGGGGAGACCGGTCCCCGAAACTAGTGGAGGCAGGAAACGACCCTCAGCTAGAAACCGGAGGCTGTGACATTTTATGTGGCGCAGCCCCTCGCTACACCCGCTAGGAAGGCACCACATAGGGTCAGAGAAACTGGCGCCAAGTTTACCAAGAGGAGGCCCGAGGCAGCCGGACAGAAGGGTTGGTAAGAAAGGCCAGACAAAGGACACACAAAGGGGGTCCTGTGAAGCGCTCCAAAGTTATCTGGGAGTTGTCTGAGCCCCTCACCTGGTGAGCACAGTACGACGTGGGCAGCCGTTACCTGCAGACGTGGTCTGGATAATAAGAACTGTGAGTAAAGGCCCTGGACTGCATCACTGACTCCGTGTCGTTACTGCTGCTGCCCTGCACCATCACCCCCATCCTCCGCATACACTGCCCTGAGGCTATACTCCTCCCGTGGGGAGTTATGCTACGCTCTGCTGCACCCACAACACCAGCCTCAGCGGTCTGCCCTGCAGCGGCGGTTCACTCTGACCGCAATCCACGGGTGGCGTAGTCGGACATTTAAACATCAAAACTACATAAATAGTTCCGCCACTGGTTTGACCACCCTGAGCCACGGAACCGGGTCGCTGCCACGAAGACTACAACCACCAGCATCCACCAAAAAGGGTCCGGCTCCGGGTGTCCCAAGGCCCAGGGGGTGCATCAGAACATTTTCATCACCTTTCACAATCACCAATGGGACAAGGCAGGGATGTCCTCTGTCCCCTCTCTTATACATCCTAGTGACGGAGCACCTGCTCTCATCAATTCGCCATAACCCCAATATTAGGTGGATTGAGGTGGGAGGCACCGAGTACAAGTGCTCTCTATTTGCTGATGATGTCCTAGTATATATCACTCAATCACATATATCCATCCATGCTGTTATGGCTGAAATAGATCACTTTGTTACATGGTCAAATTTTAAAATCAATGCAGCGAAGTCTGAGGCCCTCGATGTCTCCCTCCCCAAATCCATATAGGATTCCATCCAGTCCAACTTTCCCTTTGCCTGGCCCTCACAGGGTATCAAATACTTAGGAATTCCTATTCATAGAGACCTCTCCCATCTATGTTATCTTAATTTTGGGCCCTTTATTGAACAACTCCATACAGACCACGGTTGGCAAGTTAGAACTGTAAGATTCACTACGTGAACCACTGGTGTTTTGTGGAAAAGCACATGTACACTGTGTTCCAAATTATTATGCAAAAAGTGTTTAGGAGTGATAAGGGAAGAATTTGTTTGTTTGTCAGTTAAACTCATTGATGGTGATGTGTGTCAGGGCTCTTTATATCACTGTAAGCAATTGCAGACACCTGTGCTAATTAGTTTGGCAGGTGTGTCCAATGAAAGGCAAGACTACTTAAGAAGGCTGTCTCACATTATTAAGCAGCCTACATTTTCTGCCAAAATGGGAAAGAAAAAGGATGTGTCGGCTGCTGAGAAGCAACAAATTGTGGAGTGTTTAGGTC
This sequence comes from Phyllobates terribilis, assembly GCF_046119375.1. Lineage (NCBI taxonomy): Eukaryota > Metazoa > Chordata > Amphibia > Anura > Dendrobatidae > Phyllobates > Phyllobates terribilis. The sequence goes on from NW_027362767.1 coordinate 382,332,468, forward strand.
AAGGCATGACTACAATCAACATTGTGCGATGATCAGGATGAAGTGTCTTGGCAATCAAGAAGTATGTAGCTGATTCACAGTACACACGTGTGCGTGCTGATAAGGGCAAATTGAGGACTCTTTCCTACAGGCAATTACGTCAGGTTAAAAGAGCAGCGGCAAAAAAGCCTTGTCATAGCAGCAGACAAGTTTTTGAAGCTGCTGGTGCCTCCAACGTCCCCCGAACAACAAGATGCAGGGTCCTTCAGAGGTTTGCAGCTGTGCATACGCCATCCTGTCGACCTCCTCTATCCACTTCACACAAGCAGAAACGGCTCCAGTGGGCCAAACATTACATGAAGACTGATTTCAAAACTGTTTTGTTCACGGATGAGTGCCGTGCAGCGCTCGATGGTCCAGATGGATGGAGTGGAGGATGGCTGGTTGATGGACACCCCACGCAAACACGGCTACAGTGCCAACAAGGAGGAGGTGGAGTAATGTTTTGGGCTGGAATCATGGGGAGAGAGATTGTCGGCCCCTTTAGGATCACTGAAGGCGCTAAAGATGAACTCCATAATGTATGTGGATTTTCTCAAACAGCACTTCCTGCCATGGTTCAAGAAGAAGAACCGTGTATTTCACAGCAAGATCATTTTTTTGCATGATAATGCACCATCTCATGCTGCACATAAAACATCTGCATCTCTGGCTGATATGGGCATAAAAGGGGACAAACTTATGGTGTGACCCCCATGCTCCCCTGACCTCTACCCCATTCAGAACCTCGGGAGCATCATCAAAAGGAGTGTCTATGATGGCGGGAGGCAGTTCACATCTAAGCAACAGCTCTGGGAGGGTATTCTGTCCTCATGCAAAACAATTGAAGCAGAAACCATCCAAAACCTGACAAATTCAATGGAAGAGAGAGTTCAGAAGCTTCTTTCGAACAAGGGGTCCTATGTGAAAATGTAACATCACCTAGAATAAAGTTTTGAGTTGAAAACTGTTTGATTTCTGTTTCTAATAACCTGCTAATGCTTATAATTTCAAAAATGACCATTTTTTTGGTCTTTATTAAAATGAAAAGGTTGATCGAAAAGTTTGGGGGATCTAAGAGTGTGGCAACCCAGTAGTCATGATTACTTTGAATTCTGACAATATGAGGGTCATGTTGCAGGTAGTGCAGCAAGAAGGCACTTATGTGTCTTGCGCATCTCGGAGCCCCAAAATTATTTTCCGGGCTAGATGCAGCTAAAAATTATTATTAATTTTAAATCTGGTGGAGCTTAGTATAGATGGCCTAATAGGATCAGTGCTGCACACTGCTACAAAGCCCAAATTATTTTCCAGTCAAGATACAGATAAACATGATTAGTAATTTTAAATCTGATGGAGCTTATTATAGATGGCCTAATAGAATCAGTGCTGCACACTGCTACAAAGCCCAAATTATTTTCCAGCCAAGATACAGATAAACATGATTAGTAATTTGAAAGCTTAAAACGGTTGGTAGGGTGATTTTAACCAATCATCAAGCTTTTACTCTCCCCAGGATGACACAGGGGTAGAAAAGTCGTTTCGGATCCATGATTTGTTCATCTTTATGAACGTGAGTCTGTCTACATTATCAGTGGAGAGCCGCGTGCGCTTATCTGTCAGCACACCACCAGCAGCGCTGAACACACGTTCAGACAGAACGCTGGCTGCGGGGCATGACAAGATCTCCAAGGCGTAAGTGGCTAGCTCCGGCCATTTATCCAGATTGGAAGCCCAAAAAGAGCAAGGGTCCAGTGACACAGTCATGGCTTCAATGTTTACTTGGAGATACTCCTGTACCATCGTCTCTAGGCGTTGACTATGTGTCAGACTTCTTGTCTCCTGTGGCCTTGCAAAGGATGGGCTAAAAAAGTGGTGAAATGATTCCGCAAAATTGATGTTACCAGCAGATACTGTGGTTCTGTTACGGTTTGAGTGCTGAACACTTGACGGTCCCACGGTTGGCAAGTTGGAACTGTGAGATTCACTACGTGCACCACTGGCGTTTTGTGGAAAAGCACATGTAAGATTCTGCAACAGTCTCTGCTGATACTCCTGCATGCGTTCATCCCTTTCTTTGGCAGGAATAATTTCTGCAAATTTACTTTTGTACCGGGGATCTAACAGTGTGGCAACCCAGTAGTCAGGATTATTTCTAATTCTCACAATTCGAGGGTCATGTTGCAGTTAGTGCAGCAAGAAGGCACTCATGTGTGTTGCGCATCCAGGAGCACCAAGTCCCTGTTGTGTTGGTGGCGAGGTAACAATCATGCTTTCTTCCTCTGTCCTCTCCCCCCAACCTCGCACAACAGAAATGTGATCAAGGTCTCCCTCATCTGATGAGTCTTCCATCAGTTCGTCCTCCACTTCTTCCTGGGCTCCTGCACCTTCCTCACTAGTTTGGCTGCTACCATGCGCCCTGGTAAAACCATCTCCCCCACCCTCACATGCCTGCGGCCTTGGTGCTGCCGACCGTCTGGACCTTGCAGATGTTAGCCCTTCCGCATACAACTCCTCCTCCTCTACTTCCTCCACCTCCTCTTGTGCCACCACCTGACTCCGAATTCTGTTTAACATGTGCTCCAGCATGTAAATCACCGGAATAGTCATGCTGATAATGGCATCGTCAGCACTAAACATCTTCGTCGCCATTTCAAAACTGTGCAGAAGGGTGCATAGGTCCCTGATCTGAGACCACTCCTCCAGCGTGATTTGCCCCACCTCTGGATCTCGTTCGACCAGGCTATACGTCAGAACGTATTGCACCAGGGCTTGTCGGTGCTGCCACAGTCGCTGCAACATGTGCAGAGTTGAATTCCACCGGGTAGGCACATCGCATTTTAGCCGGTGAAGTGGCAGGCCCAACGACTTCTGTAGAGATGTAAGTCGCTGAGCTGCGGGATGCGAACGGCGGAAGTGAGCACACAGCGACCGTGCCCTCTGCAGAAGGCCATCTAGTCTGGGATAGTGGGCTAAAAATTGCTGGACAACCAGGTTCAACACGTGAGCCATACAAGGCACGTGTGTGACATTGCCCCGGCGAAGGGCCGCACCCAGGTTTGCAGCATTGTCGCACACGGCCTTCCCTGGTTTCAGGTCCAGTGGAGACAACCATTCATGAAATTGGTTCTCCAGAGCTGACCACAACTCCTCAGCTGTGTGACTCACATTTCCCAGACATTTCAAAGTAAAAACCGCCTGATGACTTTGAGCCCTACTGCCAGCATAGTAAAGAGGTGTGCAGGATCCCTTCTGCGCAGTTAGAAAGCTTGTGGCATGACCAGACAGGCTTTGGGTGCAGGTGGAAGACCGAGAGGAGGTTGAGGAGGCAGAAGCAGTGGAGGAACTTTGACATAAAGAGGATTGACGCACAACTCGTGGGGACGGCAAGACTTGGACAGCAGCCCCTTGTCCTGCTGTCACCATAGTTACCCAGTGCCCAGTCAGCGACATGTGTAGCACCCTGAGGATTCGGCTGCTACAGGGGTATTGCACCTCAACCCAGAGGTGTGATATTCCACTCCCGGGTAAGGATGGAGTGTGGAACTGAGCTAAGTAAGCTGCATGCACTACACACATCCCATTTCCGAGGAGCAGACCAACGGTACTCCCACTTAGAAATGTGCAGGTACGACCGAGTCTGTTCCTGGCTGGAGTGGGAGGGGGGTGGTACATCCCAGTAGTGTAGGGGCAGATAGGGGGAGCAGCCTGGGTAAAGTTAGGAGCTCATTGGGTGCTGGTCACCTGAGCTCACACATAGAGGGAGTATTTAAGGTGGGCACCATCTAAGATCAGGGTCAGTCTGTGAGAGGTCAGTCAGTCAGCGAGTCTTTGCAGAGAAGTCAGAGGAGGAGAGCAGAGGAGCAGAGCAGCCCCAGGCCCAGAGTGAGAGAGGAGAAGAAAGAAAGACCCAGAGGGGGAGACAGAAGGAACTCTGAGAACCCAAGTACAACCCTAGGGTGAAGAGTTGGCAACAGGGTACCGGATCCCAAACTGGTGGGGGCTAAAGCATACCTCAGCCAGAGACCGGAGGCCGTGGGCAGGATCTGCCACGGCCACCCACCACATCCACCCTGAAGGCAAACCACGTGTAGGGTCAGGGAACCCAAGGCCAAGGGTCTCCCAACAGAAGGCCCGAGGGAGCTGGACCTAGGTGGATCCCTGGTGGGGACGGCCAGAAGAAAGGACAAGAAGGAGGGCTCAGGGACACGCTCCGGACTTGCTTGGGGGTTGGCTGAATCCAGGACCTGGTGGACGCAGCACGGCTCGGGTGGTCACTCAAGGCCGGAGTGACCGGAATATCTGCAGTAAGTAAACACCCTGAACTGCACAACCCGACTCTGTCTTTAATTATCATCTACGCTGCACCACCACAACCCCCATCCTCTGCACCTGACCCCCTGAGGCCATACCCCTCCCGTTGGGGGTTATACTATCTAAAGCTGCACCAACACCATCAGCCTCAGCGGACCCTGCTGCAGCGGCGGCCGTAGTGACCGCAATCCAACGGGTGGCGTAGTCGACATAACGAACTTTGTAACATCTGTAGGACTGCCACATACTCTGAGCTTGACACCCTGGGCACGGACCGGGTCACAGCCACTCGGAGACTACAACCCCCATCTGATCCGGCTCCGGGTATTCCCCTAAAGAATATGGCCCAGGGGGCGCGTCAACTGTAACGCCCCTGCCCATGCCTACTCGTCCAAGTGTCTGTGGTGAAATGCACCCTGTCACACACAGAGCTTCTCAAAGAAGCGGTGATGTTGTGTGTGACCTGCTGGTGGAGCGCAGGCACACCTTTCTTTGAGAAGTAGTGCCGACTGGGCATCTGGTACTGGGGCACTGCGACGGACATAAGGTCTCGAAAATCCTCTGTGCCCACCAGGCGGAAAGGCAGCATTTCTGTAGCCAAGAGCTTGCAGATGGTGAAATTCAACCTCTTAGCTTTCTCATGGCTAGGAGGAAATGGTCTTTTACTTGTCCACATCTGAGGGACCGAGGGCTGGCTATTGTGCTTAGACGGGGTCGATAAGGGTGTCCCCGGCAAACTGCCGGTCTGTGAGGAAGATGCAGGCGGACATGTTAGGTTGCCTTGATCCAAAGGTGGTGCTATCGATGTCGGACAGCGCTCAACACCAGCTGGTGTTACCACCTCCAAAGAAAATGATGACCTGCCAATCATGCTGGCTGTTGCGGGTAAAGAGGTGGCAGGTCTGCGCCCCAAAACAGGTGTGACTGCTGTCCCCCCAGTCACAGAGGATGAAGAGGCCGCGGATGCACAAGATATGGCAAACGGTGGTTGGCCCGGCCGGCTAGGCCGCATTGTAGCACACTGAGCTTCCCACTGCAACTTATGCTTCATGTCCATGTGCCTGTTCATGCATGAAGTACTCAAACTATGTATTTTTTGGCCTCTACTTAGCTTTTGCTGACAAATGTTACAGATAACATGAGTTGGGTCATCTTTTTCGATCTGAAAAAATGCCCAGGCTATGCAAGGCTTAGCACCCATGCGACCTGAAGAGCCACCACGACTTGTGGTGAGAGGCAGAGTTGTGTTTGAGGATGCAGTTGTTGATGTGCTTCCAGTACTACGTCTCTGTCCAGGAAGGCGCAACCTGACCTCGTCGTCACTAGCATCTTCCTCCACCTCCTCTGCTGACCTCATCTCTTGGCTGACTGTGGGTTGACAGTAAGTGGGATCTCCAACCTCATCATCATCACCCTGTGCATTATCACACCCGTCGTCCTCAGAGCCAACCTGTTCCTGCCCTGACAAAAAACTAAAGTTGTCGCTCCAATCAGGTATTTGAGTCTCATCATTGTCTTCCTCATTGTCTCCACCAACAGGAGTTACAGTTTTGGAATGAGGGTCTACATTATGGTCAGAACCTACTGCGTCTGGTCCTGGATCCGACTCATAAAGATTCTGGGCATCAGTGCAGATCATTTCCTCGTCTGGATTCACAGAAGAGCTGGAGTCGACCTCTGATTCCCAGGCTATAGTATGAGTAAACAGCTCTGCAGACTCAACCATCTGTTCTACCTCATACTCAGACGGGCAGCTGGAGATTTGGGAGCTGTGAGGAAGCAAGTGCGATTGGGGTGACACCTTTGAGGACAGGAGTATTTGTGATGTTGAAGTTGATGTGGAGGAGAGCCCACTTAAAGGAGCACTTGATATCCGTTGAAGCACCTGCTGTTTTTGTGCCTCATCTGGAATTTGTAGCGATTGGCGTGACCGTAAGAAAGGGATCTTATCACATTGTCCGCTAAAAGAAGTAGACATTTTAGTTTGGCTGGAAGATGGTCTTTCTTCTGCAGATGTTACTGTTGCTTTAACACCTACCCCACGGACACAACCTTTTTTCCCCTTCCCAACACGCCTATTCCCCTTTCCACCAGCAGCAGGCCTTTTTCCACTCATTTTGGTGGTTAACTAATTCACAACTCTGGAGTTGTTTGCACAAAAAAACAATGGATGGGAACCGAGCAGAGCTGAGTGGCCAAACTGTGGTATTAGGCCAAAACTATTGGCTGGGTTAGATGCAGAAAAAAATTATATTCAATTTGGAACCTGATGGAGGTCAGTATAGATGGACTAATAGAACAAGTCCCACACACAGCTAGAAGCCCAAATATTTTTTCAGAGATAGATGCAGAAAAAAATTGTATTCAGTTTGCAAACTGATGGAGGTCAGTATAGATGGACTAATAGAACAAGTCCTACACACAGCTAGAAGCCCAAATATTTTTTCAGAGGTAGATGCAGAAAAAAAATATATTCAGTTTGCAACCTGATGGAGGTCAGTATAGATGGACTAATAGAGAAAGTCCCATACACTGCTAGAAGGCCAAATATTTTTTCAGAGCTAGATGCAGACAAAAAATTATTTTTAATTTGCAACCTGATGGAGGTCAGTATAGATGGACTAATAGAGAAAGTCCCACACACTGCTAGAAGGCCAAATATTTTTTCAGAGCTAGATGCAGAAAAAAATTATATTCAGTTTGCAACCTGATGGAGGTCAGTATAGATGGACTAATAGAGAAAGTCCCACACACTGCTAGAAGGCCAAATATTTTTTCAGAGCTAGATGCAGATATAAATTATTTTTAATTTGCAACCTGATGGAGGTCAGTATAGATGGACTAATAGAGAAAGTCCCACACACTGCTAGAAGGCCAAATATTTTTTCAGAGCTAGATGCAGAAAAAAATTATATTCAGTTTGCAACCTGATGGAGGTCAGTATAGATGGACTAATAGAACAAGTCCCACACACAGCTAGAAGCCCAAATATTTTTTCAGAGGTAGATGCAGAAAAAAATTATATTCAGTTTGCAACCTGATGGAGGTCTGTATAGATGGATTAATAGAACAAGTCCCACACACAGCTAGAAGCCCAATATTTTTTCAGAGGTAGATGCAGAAAAAAAATATATTCAGTTTGCAACCTGATGGAGGTCAGTATAGATGGACTAATAGAGAAAGTCCCACACACTTCTAGAAGGCCAAATATTTTTTCAGAACTAGATGCAGACAAAAAATTATTTTTAATTTGCAACCTGATGGAGGTCAGTATAGATGGACTAATAGAGAAAGTCCCACACACTGCTAGAAGGCCTAATATTTTTTCAGAGCTAGATGCAGATAAATATTATTTTTCATTTGCTACCTGATGGAGGTCAGTATAGATGGACTAATAGAGAAAGTCCCACACACTGCTAGAAGGCCAAATATTTTTTCAGAGCTAGATGCAGAAAAATTTTTTATTCAGTTTGCAACCTGATGGAGGTCAGTATAGATGGACTAATAGAACAAGTCCCACACACAGCTAGAAGCCCAAATATTTTTTCAGAGGTAGATGCAGAAAAAAATTATATTCAGTTTGCAACCTGATGGAGGTCTGTATAGATGGATTAATAGAACAAGTCCCACACACAGCTAGAAGCCCAAATATTTTTTCAGAGGTAGATGCAGAAAAAAAATATATTCAGTTTGCAACCTGATGGAGGTCTGTATAGATGGATTAATAGAACAAGTCCCACACACTGCTAGAAGCCCAATATTTTTTCAGAGGTAGATGCAGAAAAAATATATATTCAGTTTGCAACCTGATGGAGGTCAGTATAGATGGACTAATAGAGAAAGTCCCACACACTGCTAGAAGTCCAAATATTTTTTCAGAGCTAGATGCAGATAAAAAATTATTTTTAATTTGCAACCTGATGGAGGTCAGTATAGATGGACTAATAGAGAAAGTCCCACACACTGCTAGAAGGCCAAATATTTTTTCAGAGCTAGATGCAGATATAAATTATTTTTAATTTGCAACCTGATGGAGGTCAGTATAGATGGACTAATAGAGAAAGTCCCACACACTGCTAGAAGGCCTAATATTTTTTCAGAGCTAGATGCAGATAAAAATTATTTTTCATTTGCAACCTGATGGAGGTCAGTATAGATGGACTAATAGAGAAAGTCCCACACACTGCTAGAAGGCCAAATATTTTTTTAGAGCTAGATGCAGAAAAATTTTTTATTCAGTTTGCAACCTGATGGAGGTCAGTATAGATGGACTAATAGAACAAGTCCCACACACAGCTAGAAGCCCAAATATTTTTTCAGAGGTAGATGCAGAAAAAAATTATATTCAGTTTGCAACCTGATGGAGGTCTGTATAGATGGATTAATAGAACAAGTCCCACACACAGCTAGAAGCCCAAATATTTTTTCAGAGGTAGATGCAGAAAAAATATATATTCAGTTTGCAACCTGATGGAGGTCTGTATAGATGGATTAATAGAACAAGTCCCACACACAGCTAGAAGCCCAATATTTTTTCAGAGGTAGATGCAGAAAAAATATATATTCAGTTTGCAACCTGATGGAGGTCAGTATAGATGGACTAATAGAGAAAGACCCACACACTGCTAGAAGGCCAAATATTTTTTCAGAGCTAGATGCAGATAAAAAATTATTTTTAATTTGCAACCTGATGGAGGTCAGTATAGATGGACTAATAGAGAAAGTCCCACACACTGCTAGAAGGCCAAATATTTTTTCAGAGCTAGATGCAGATATAAATTATTTTTAATTTGCAACCTGATGGAGGTCAGTATAGATGGACTAATAGAGAAAGTCCCACACACTGCTAGAAGGCCAAATATTTTTTCAGAGCTAGATGCAGAAAAAAATTATATTCAGTTTGCAACCTGATGGAGGTCAGTATAGATGGACTAATAGAACAAGTCCCACACACAGCTAGAAGCCCAAATATTTTTTCAGAGGTAGATGCAGAAAAAAATTATATTCAGTTTGCAACCTGATGGAGGTCTGTATAGATGGATTAATAGAACAAGTCCCACACACAGCTAGAAGCCCAATATTTTTTCAGAGGTAGATGCAGAAAAAAAATATATTCAGTTTGCAACCTGATGGAGGTCAGTATAGATGGACTAATAGAGAAAGTCCCACACACTGCTAGAAGGCCAAATATTTTTTCAGAACTAGATGCAGAGAAAAAATTATTTTTAATTTGCAACCTGATGGAGGTCAGTATAGATGGACTAATAGAGAAAGTCCCACACACTGCTAGAAGGCCAAATATTTTTTCAGAGCTAGATGCAGAAAAAAATTATATTCAGTTTGCAACCTGATGGAGGTCAGTATAGATGGACTAATAGAACAAGTCCGACACACAGCTAGAAGCCCAAATATTTTTTCAGAGGTAGACGCAGATAAAAATTATTTTTAATTTGCAGCCTGATGGAGGTCAGTATAGATGGACTAATAGAGAAAGTCCCACGCACTGCTTGAAGGCCAAATATTTTTTCAGAGCTAGATGCAGACAAAAAATTATTTTTAATTTGCAACCTGATGGAGGTCAGTATAGATGGACTAATAGAGAAAGTCCCACACACTGCTAGAAGGCCAAATATTTTTTCAGAGCTAGATTCAGATAAAAATTATTTTTAATTTGCAACCTGATGGAGGTCAGTATAGATGGACTAATAGAGAAAGTCCCACACACTGCTAGAAGGCCAAATATTTTTTCAGAGCTAGATGCAGAAAAAAATTATATTCAGTTTGCAACCTGATGGAGGTCAGTATAGATAGACTAATAGAACAAGTCCCACACACAGCTAGAAGCCCAAATATTTTTTCAGAGGTAGATGCAGATAAAAATTATTTTTAATTTGCAACCTGATGGAGGTCAGTATAGATGGACTAATAGAGAAAGTCCCACACACTGCTAGAAGGCCAAATATTTTTTCAGAGCTAGATGCAGACAAAAAATTATTTTGAATTTGCAGCGTGATGGAGGTCAGTATAGATGGACTAATAGAACAAGTCCCACACACTGCTAGAAGGCCAAATATTTTTTCAGAGCTAGATGAAGAAAAAAATTATATTCAGTTTGCAACCTGATGGAGGTCAGTATAGATGGACTAATAGAACAAGTCCCACACATTGCTAGAAGCCCAAATATTTTTTCAGAGCTAGATGCAGAAAAAAATTATATTCAATTTGCAACCTGATGGAGGTCAGTATAGATGGACTAATAGAATGATGCTATGCCCAAAAGATTTTACTTCACTAGGTGCAGTAAAAAAATTGGTATTCTATACACAGGTGGTATATCTTGCAACACAGATAGGCTACTCCACTGACTAACACACTCTGCAATAGGCCAAAAAGGATTAGCTTTGCTAGATTCAGCCAAATGCTGTGAAAAAAACTTGCACAACACTGGCACAGACCTGCCTGGCAAAAACTGATAGGAACTGATGTAACCTAGTCCTGAAAAGGACTGCAATTACAATTAGTCTTTACTCCCACAATCTATCTATTTAAGAGCACAGACCTGCCTGATAAAAGTCGTAGGAAATGCTGTAACCTAGTCCTTAAAAGGACTGCAATCACAACTATTCCCTACTCCCAAGTAGTGTTGAGCCACCCCCGTAGTGTTCGAGTTCGGTTCGGTTCGTCGAACACCCGTGTGTTCGCCGAACTGTTCGTCGAACTGTTCGTCGAACACCTTCGAACACCGTTAAAACCAATGGCAGGCAAACAAAAACACATAGAAACACATAGAAAACACCTTCAAAGGTGTCCAAAAGCTGACAAACTGCTCAGAAGACACAACTAACACATGGAAAAGTGACAAGTACATATAGTCATGCGAAAAGAAAAGAGGTGGAGGAGTAAAAGGAGGGGGAGACACAGATATAGGCATGTCATGCCCTTCTAAAATCCAAAAAGTGAGAAGCCGAGACGGCCAGTCCGCTCCTGCCCGTGCCACCTCCGTGTCGCCGGGTTTGTGCCAGAGCCGCGGTGAACCCTGACGGCCAGCCCCCCTCTCCCAATACTGATGCCTGTCCGCTGGTGGGTCGAGAGAGCCCCCCTGTGGTGGAGGCAGCTCTAAGCTTTTTAATTTAAATTGTCCCTCTAATTTGAATGAATACACTTTAAATCCATTTACAAGGATCTATTGGAGGGCAAGTCTCATGCCAGCAGCCGCGTAATTCCAGCTCCAGTAGCGTCCACTAAAGCTGCTGCAGTTAAAAAGCTTTTATAAGGATCGAGCTCGGCTGTCCACCGCAAGGCATCCTAGTGCCAGTCCCAGCCCCTATGCCTTGGGGTGCCTCCTGATGCTCTTCACTGAGTATCCCATGGTCCCGAAGCATTTCCTTTGAAAAAATTAAGTGTCCAAACTACAGGTGGTGTAGCTTGCTTAACAGCCGGGATAATCCGCTGACTAGCAGACACTGCTACTAGGCACAAAGTATTTCCTGGGCTAGATGCAGTTAAAAATTTGTAAGTAGATACTCTCGTTGGATGCTGAGAAAGCATTCCATAGAGTCTCCTGGCACGCCATATATGATTCTCTTAAAAAGCTTGGGGTAGGGGTCTAGGGGACCCTTTTATAGCCAAAATCACGGCCCTGTATCACAATACGTCACCTAGGCTGAAGATAAATGGAACTGTAGCACCGAGGGCTCGGTTGCTACAGACGTATTGCACCTCACCCAGAGGTGTGATATCTCACTCTCAGATAAGGATGGAGTGTGGATCAGGACCCGACACCTGCATGCATTACACCACATTGCCGTGGGGCAGGGCGACCAATATGCCCCTGAGATGGGCACGACAGTCCCTGTCCCTGGCTGGAGTGGGGGGAGGGAACACTGAGGAAGGGGAACCCTGCAGTGCAGGAGCAGGGAGGAAGCAGTTCCTGGGTGCATTGAGAAGGGAGTATAAAAGGTGGGCACCATCTTAGTTCAGTGCAGAGAAGTCTGAGCAGAAGTGGCAGGGAGCAGGGGCTCTGCATGAGCTCTGCTCCGGAGGCGGGCCTAGTAACAGAGGCCCAGGCCTGCAAGAGGGAGAAGGAAGGAAGAGGAGCGGAGAAGGCTCCAGGAACGAGGAATGAAGGGATCCCAGGGGTGCGGACGGGCGAGTCGCCACCGCACGCCCGAATCCACCTGCGTGGAGGGGTCAGGCCAAAGGGGGAGACCGGTCCCCGAACTAGTGGAGGCAGGAAACGACCCTCAGCTAGAAACCGGAGGCTCTGACATTTTATGTGGCGCAGCCCCTTGCTCCACCCGCTAGGAAGGCACCACATAGGGTCAGGGAAACTGGCGCCAAGTTTACCAAGAGGAGGCCCGAGGCAGCCGGACAGAAGTGTTGGTAAGAAAGGCCAGACAAAGGACACACAAAGGGGGTCCTGTGAAGCGCTCCAAAGTTATCTGGGAGTTGTCTGAGCCCCTCACCTGGTGAGCACAGTACAACGTGGGCAGCCGTTACCTGCAGACGTGGTCTGGATAATAAGAACTGTGAGTAAAGGCCCTAAACTGCATCACTGACTCCGTGTCGTTACTGCTGCTGCCCTGCACCATCACCCCCATCCTCCGCATACACTGCCCTGAGGCTATACTCCTCCCGTGGGGAGTTATGCTACGCTCTGCTGCACCCACAACACCAGCCTTAGCGGTCTGCCCTGTAGCGGCGGTTCACTCTGACCGCAATCCACGGGTGGCATAGTCGGACATTTAAACATCAAAACCACATAAATAGTTCCGCCACTGGTTTGACCGCCCTGAGCCACGGAACCGGATCGCCGCCACGAAGACTACAACCACCAGCATCCACCAAAAAGGGTCTGGCTCCGGGTGTCCCAAGGCCCAGGGCGTGCGTCAGAACATTTTCATCACCTTTCACAATCACCAATGGGACAAGGCAGGGATGTCCTCTGTCCCCTCTCTTATACATCCTAGTGACGGAGCACCTGCTCTCATCAATTCGCCATAACCCCAATATTAGGTGGATTGAGGTGGCAGGCACCGAGTACAAGTGCTCTCTATTTGCTGATGATGTCCTAGTATATATCACTCAATCACATATATCCATCCCTGCTGTTATGGCTGAAATAGATCACTTTGTTACATGGTAAAATTTTAAAATCAATGCAGCGAAGTCTGAGGCCCTCGATGTCTCCCTCCCTAAATCCATATAGGATTCCATCCAGTCCAACTTTCCCTTTGCCTGGCCCTCACAGGGTATCAAATACTTAGGAATTCCTATTCATAGAGACCTCTCCCATCTATGTTATCTTAATTTTGGGCCCTTTATTGAACAATTCCATACAGACCACGGTTGGCAAGTTAGAACTGTAAGATTCACTACGTGAACCACTGGTGTTTTGTGGAAAAGCACATGTACACCGCGTTCCAAATTATTATGCAAAAAGTGTTTAGGAGTGATAAGGGAAGAATTTGTGTGTTTGTCAGTTAAACTCATTGATGGTGATGTGTGTCAGGGCTCTTTATATCACTGTAAGCAATTGCAGACACCTGTGCTAATTAGTTTGGCAGGTGTGTCCAATGAAAGGCAAGACTACTTAAGAAGGCTCTCTCACATTATTAAGCAGCCTACATTTTCTGCCAAAATGGGAAAGAAAAAGGATGTGTCGGCTGCTGAGAAGCAACAAATTGTGGAGTGTTTAGGTCAAGGCATGACTACAATCGACATTGTGCGATGATCAGGATGAAGTGTCTTGGCAATCAAGAAATATGTAGCTGATTCACAGTACACACGTGTGCGTGCTGATAAGGGCAAATTGAGGACTCTTTCCTACAGGCAATTACGTCAGGTTGAAAGAGCAGCGGCAAAAAAGCCTTGTCATAGCAGCAGACAAGTTTTTAAAGCTGCTTGTGCCTCCAACGTCCCCCGAACAACAAGATGCAGGGTCCTTCAGAGGTTTGCAGCTGTGCATACGCCATCCTGTCGACCTCCTCTATCCACTTCACACAAGCAGAAACGGCTCCAGTGGGCCAAACATTACATGAAGACTGATTTCAAAACTGTTTTGTTCACGGATGAGTGCCGTGCAGCGCTCGATGGTCCAGATGAATGGAGTGGAGGATGGCTGGTTGATGGACACCCCACGCAAACACGGCTACAGCGCCAACAAGGAGGAGGTGGAGTAATGTTTTGGGCTGGAATCATGGGGAGAGAGATTGTCGGCCCCTTTAGGATCCCTGAAGGCGCTAAAGATGAACTCCATAATGTATGTGGATTTTCTCAAACAGCACTTCCTGCCATGGTTCAAGAAGAAGAACCGTGTATTTCACAGCAAGATCATTTTTCTGCATGATAATGCACCATCTCATGCTGCACATAAAACATCTGCATCTCTGGCTGATATGGGCATAAAAGGGGACAAACTTATGGTGTGACCCCCATGCTCCCCTGACCTCTACCCCATTCAGAACCTTTGGAGCATCATTAAAAGGAGTGTCTATGATGGCGGGAGGCAGTTCACATCTAAGCAACAGCTCTGGGAGGGTATTCTGTCCTCATGCAAAACAATTGAAGCAGAAACCATCCAAAACCTGACAAATTCAATGGACGAGAGAGTTCAGAAGCTCCTTTCGAACAAGGGGTCCTATGTGAAAATGTAACATCACCTAGAATAAAGTTTTGAGTTGAAAACTGTTTGATTTCAGTTTCTAACAACCTGCTAATGCTTATAATTTCAAAAATGACCATTTTTTTGGTCTTTATTAAAATGAAAAGGTTGATCGAAAAGTTTGGGGGATCTAAGAGTGTGGCAACCCAGTAGTCATGATTACTTCGAATTCTGACAATATGAGGGTCATGCTGCAGGTAGTGCAGCAAGAAGGCACTTATGTGTCTTGCGCATCTCGGAGCCCCAAAATTATTTTCCGGGCTAGATGCAGCTAAAAATTATTTTTAATTTTAAATCTGGTGAAGCTTATTATAGATGGCCTAATAGGATCAGTGCTGCACACTGCTACAAAGCCCAAATTATTTTCCAGTCAAGATACAGATAAACATGATTAGTAATTTGAAAGCTTAAAACGGTTGGTAGGGTGATTTTAACCAATCATCAAGCTTTTACTCTCCCCAGGATGACACAGGGGTAGAAAAGTCGTTTCGGATCCATAATTTGTTCATCTTTATGAACGTGAGTCTGTCTACATTATCAGTGGAGAGCCGCGTGCGCTTATCTGTCAGCACACCACCAGCAGCGCTGAACACACGTTCAGACAGAACGCTGGCTGCGGGGCATGACAAGATCTCCAAGGCGTAAGTGGCTAGCTCCGGCCATTTATCCAGATTGGAAGCCCAAAAAGAGCAAGGGTCCAGTGACACAGTCGTGGCTTCAATGTTTACTTGGAGATACTCCTGTACCATCGTCTCTAGGCGTTGACTATGTGTCAGACTTCTTGTCTCCTGTGGCCTTGCAAAGGATGGGCTAAAAAAGTGGTGAAATGATTCCGCAAAATTGATGTTACCAGCAGATACTGTGGTTCTGTTACGGTTTGAGTGCTGAACACTTGACGGTCCCACGGTTGGCAAGTTGGAACTGTGAGATTCACTACGTGCACCACTGGTATTTTGTGGAAAAGCACATGTAAGATTCTGCAACAGTCTCTGCTGATACTCCTGCATGCGTGCATCCCTTTCTATGGCAGGAATAATTTCTGCAAATTTACTTTTGTACCGGGGATCTAACAGTGTGGCAACCCAGTAGTCAGGATTATTTCTAATTCTCACAATTCGAGGGTCATGTTGCAGGTAGTGCAGCAAGAAGGCACTCATGTGTGTTGCGCATCCAGGAGCACCAAGTCCCTGTTGTGTTGGTGGCGAGGTAACAATCATGCTTCCTTCCTCTGTCCTCTCCCCCCAACCTCGCACAACAGAAATGTGATCAAGGTCTCCCTCATCTGATGAGTCTTCCATCAGTTCGTCCTCCACTTCTTCCTGGGCTCCTGCACCTTCCTCACTAGTTTGGCTGCTACCATGCGCCCTGGTAAAATCATCTCCCCCACCCTCACATGCCTGCCGCCTTGGTGCTGCCGACCGTCTGGACCTTGCAGATGTTAGCCCTTCCGCATACAACTCCTCCTCCTCTACTTCCTCCACCTCCTCTTGTGCCACCACCTGACTCCGAATTCTGTTTAACATGTGCTCCAGCATGTAAATCACCGGAATAGTCATGCTGATAATGGCATCGTCAGCACTAAACATCTTCGTCGCCATTTCAAAACTGTGCAGAAGGGTGCATAGGTCCCTGATCTGAGACCACTCCTCCAGCGTGATTTGCCCCACCTCTGAATCTCGTTGGCCCAGGCTATACGTCAGAACGTATTGCACCAGGGCTTGTCGGTGCTGCCACAGTCGCTGCAACATGTGCAGAGTTGAATTCCACCGGGTAGGCACATCGCATTTTAGCCGGTGAAGTGGCAGGCCCAACGACTTCTGTAGAGATGTAAGTCGCTGAGCTGCGGGATGCGAACGGCGGAAGTGAGCACACAGCGACCGTGCCCTCTGCAGAAGGCCATCTAGTCTGGGATAGTGGGCTAAAAATTGCTGGACAACCAGGTTCAACACGTGAGCCATACAAGGCACGTGTGTGACATTGCCCCGGCGAAGGGCCGCACCCAGGTTTGCAGCATTGTCGCACACGGCCTTCCCTGGTTTCAGGTCCAGTGGAGACAACCATTCATGAAATTGGTTCTCCAGAGCTGACCACAACTCCTCAGCTGTGTGACTCACATTTCCCAGACATTTCAATGTAAAAACCGCCTGATGACGTTGAGCCCTACTGCCAGCATAGTAAGGAGGTGTGCAGGATCCCTTCTGCGCAGTTAGAAAGCTTGTGGCATGACCAGACAGGCTTTGGGTGCAGGTGGAAGACCGAGAGGAGGTTGAGGAGGCAGAAGCAGTGGAGGAACTTTGACATAAAGAGGATTGACGCACAACTCGTGGGGACGGCAAGACTTGGACAGCAGCCCCTTGTCCTGCTGTCACCATAGTTACCCAGTGCCCAGTCAGCGACATGTAACGCCCCTGTCCATGCCTACTCGTCCAAGTGTCTGTGGTGAAATCCACCCTGTCACACACAGAGTTTCTCAAAGAAGCGGTGATGTTGTGTGCGACATGCTGGTGGAGCGCAGGCACACCTTTCTTTGAGAAGTAGTGCCGACTGGGCATCTGGTACTGGGGCACTGCGACGGACATAAGGTCTCGAAAATCCTCTGTGTCCACCAGGCGGAAAGGCAGCATTTCTGTAGCCAAGAGCTTGCAGATGGTGAAATTCAACCTCTTAGCTTTCTCATGGCTAGGAGGAAATGGTCTTTTACTTGTCCACATCTGAGGGACCGAGGGCTGGCTATTGTGCTTAGACGGGGTTGATAAGGGTGTCCCCGGCAAACTGCCGGTCTGTGAGGAAGATGCAGGCGGACATGTTAGGTTGCCTTGATCCAAAGGTGGTGCTATCGATGTCGGACAGCGCTCAAGACCAGCTGGTGTTACCACCTCCAAAGAAAATGATGACCTGCCAATCACGCTGGCTGTTGCGGGTAAAGAGGTGGCAGGTCTGCGCCCCAAAACAGGTGTGACTGCTGTCCCCCCAGTCACAGAGGATGAAGAGGCCGCGGATGCACAAGATATGGCAGACGGTGGTTGGCCCGGCCGGCTAGGCCGCATTGTAGCACACTGAGCTTCCCACTGCAACTTATGCTTCATGTCCATGTGCCGGTTCATGCATGAAGTACTCAAACTATGTATTTTTTGGCCTCTACTTAGCTTTTGCTGACAAATGTTACAGATAACACGAGTTGGGTCATCTTTATCGATCTGAAAAAATGCCCAGGCTATGCAAGGCTTAGCACCCATGCGACCTGAAGAGCCACCACGACTTGTGGTGAGAGGCAGAGTTGTGTTTGAGGATGCAGTTGTTGACGTGCTTCCAGTACTACGTCTCTGTCCAGGAAGGCGCAACCTGACCTCGTCGTCACTAGCATCTTCCTCCACCTCCTCTGCTGACCTCATCTCTTGGCTGACTGTGGGTTGACAGTAAGTGGGATCTCCGACCTCATCATCATCACCCTGTGCGTTATCACACCCGTCGTCCTCAGAGCCAACCTGTTCCTGCCCTGACAAAAAACTAAAGTTGTCGCTCCAATCAGGTATTTGAGTCTTATCATCGTCTTCCTCATTGTCTCCACCAACAGGAGTTACAGTTTGGGAATGAGGGTCTACATTATGGTCAGAACCTTCTGCGTCTGGTCCTGGATCCGACTCATAAAGATTCTGGGCATCAGTGCAGATCATTTCCTCGTCTGGATTCACAGAAGCGCTGGAGTCGACCTCTGATTCCCAGGCTATAGTATGAGTAAACAGCTCTGCAGACTCAACCATCTGTTCTACCTCATACTCAGACGGGCAGCTGGAGATTTGGGAGCTGTGAGGAAGCAAGTGCGATTTGGGTGACACCTTTGAGGACTGGAGTATTTGTGATGTTGAAGTTGATGTGGAGGAGAGCCCACTTAAAGGAGCACTTGATATCCGTTGAAGCACCTGCTGTTTTTGTGCCTCATCTGGAATTTGTAGCGATTGGCGTGGCCGTAAGAAAGGGATCTTATCACATTGTCCGCTAAAAGAAGTAGACATTTTAGTTTGGCTGGAAGATGGTCTTTCTTCTGCACCTACCCCACGGACACAACCTTTTTTCCCCTTCCCAACACGCCTATTCCCCTTTCCACCAGCAGCAGGCCTTTTTCCACTCATTTTGGTGGTTAACTAATTCACAACTCTGGAGTTGTTTGCACAAAAAAACAATGGATGGTAACCGAGCAGAGCTGAGTGGCCAAACTGTGGTATTAGGCCAAAACTATTGGCTGGGTTAGATGCAGAAAAAAATTATTTTTAATTTGCAACCTGATGGAGGTCAGTATAGATGGACTAATAGACCAAGTCCCACACACCGCTAGAAGCCCAAATATTTTTTCAGAGCTAGATGCAGAAATTTTTTTTATTCAATTTGCAACCTGATGGAGGTCAGTATAGATGGACTAATAGACCAAGTCCCACACACTGCTAGAAGCCCAAATATTTTTTCAGAGCTAGATGCAGAAAAAAATTATTTTTAATTTGCAACCTGATGGAGGTCAGTATAGATGGACTAATAGACCAAGTCCCACACACTGCTAGAAGCCCAAATATTTTTTCAGAGCTAGATGCAGAAAAAAATTATTTTTAATTTGCAACCTGATGGAGGTCAGTATAGATGGACTAATAGAACAAGTCCCACACGCTGCTAGAAGCCCAAATATTTTTTCAGAGATAAATGAAGAAAAAAATTATTTTTAATTTGCAACCTGATGGAGGTCAGTATAGATGGACTAATAGACCAAGTCCCACACACTGCTAGAAGCCCAAATATTTTTTCAGAGCTAGATGCAGAAAAAAATTATTTTTAATTTGCAACCTGATGGAGGTCAGTATAGATGGACTAATAGACCAAGTCCCACACACCGCTAGAAGCCCAAATATTTTTTCAGAGCTAGATGCAGAAAAAAATTATATTCAATTTGCAACCTGCTGGAGGTCAGTATAGAAGGACTAATAGAACAAGTCCCACACACTGCTAGAAGCCCAAATATTTTTTCAGAGCTAAATGAAGAAAAAAATTATTTTTAATTTGCAACCTGATGGAGGTCAGTATAGATGGACTAATAGACCAAGTCCCACACACTGCTAGAAGCCCAAATATTTTTTCAGAGCTAGATGCAGAAAAAAATTATTTTTAATTTGCAACCTGATGGAGGTCAGTATAGATGGACTAATAGACCAAGTCCCACACACCGCTAGAAGCCCAAATATTTTTTCAGAGCTAGATGCAGAAAAAAATTATATTCAATTTGCAACCTGCTGGAGGTCAGTATAGAAGGACTAATAGAACAAGTCCCACACACTGCTAGAAGCCCAAATATTTTTTCAGAGCTAAATGAAGAAAAAAATTATTTTTAATTTGCAACCTGATGGAGGTCAGTATAGATGGACTAATAGACCAAGTCCCACACACTGCTAGAAGCCCAAATATTTTTTCAGAGCTAGATGCAGAAAAAAATTATTTTTAATTTGCAACCTGATGGAGGTCAGTATAGATGGACTAATAGACCAAGTCCCACACACCGCTAGAAGCCCAAATATTTTTTCAGAGCTAGATGCAGAAAATTTTTTTATTCAATTTGCAACCTGATGGAGGTCAGTATAGATGGACTAGTAGACCAAGTCCCACACACAGCTAGAAGCCCAAATATTTTTTCAGAGCTAGATGCAGAAAAAAATTATTTTTAATTTGCAACCTGATGGAGGTCAGTATAGATGGACTAATAGACCAAGTCCCACACACTGCTAGAAGCCGAAATATTTTTTCAGAGCTAGATGCAGAAAAAAATTATTTTTAATTTGCAACCTGATGGAGGTCAGTATAGATGGACTAATAGAACAAGTCCCACACGCTGCTAGAAGCCCAAATATTTTTTCAGAGATAAATGAAGAAAAAAATTATTTTTAATTTGCAACCTGATGGAGGTCAGTATAGATGGACTAATAGACCATGTCCCACACACTGCTAGAAGCCCAAATATTTTTTCAGAGCTAGATGCAGAAAAAAATTATTTTTAATTTGCAACCTGATGGAGGTCAGTATAGATGGACTAATAGAATGATGCTATGCCCAAAAGATTTTACTTCACTAGGTGCAGTAAAAAAATTGGTATTCTATACACAGTTGGTATATCTTGCAACACAGATAGGCTACTCCACTGACTAACACACTCTGCAATAGGCCAAAAAGGATTAGCTTTGCTAGATTCAGCCAAATGCTGTGAAAAAAACTTGCACAGCACTGGCACAGACCTGCCTGGCAAAAACTGATAGGAACTGATGTAACCTAGTCCTGAAAAGGACTCCAATTACAATTAGTCTTTACTCCCACAATCTATCTATTTAAGAGCACAGACCTGCCTGATAAAAGTCGTAGGAAATGCTGTAACCTAGTCCTTAAAAGGACTGCAATCACAACTATTCCCTACTCCCAAGCTATCTGTATATTTGTGCGAAAATTGGCTTGAAATTAACAAGGTATAGCGCACACAGCAACAGCGGTGCCGTCTAACACGCAGCTGCAGCAGTGAGAAATTGGTGGCGACGGGGAAAATGGCTTGGTCTTATAGGGCAAGGACATGTGACATACACTGCCAATCACACATGCCCTTGCTTGTGTGAAAAAAAGCACTTCGCTCCGTGTGTGCGCTGCTGATAGGCTGACAGATTGCACCTCCCCACTGCAAATGCGGGAAAGAGAAAAAAAAATGGAGATCTTCATTGTTCCTGCAGAGATCCATCCCCTGCCCCTCCCCCCGCCCCGCTGTACACTCAAACTGCGTATTAACATTAATTTTCATCATTACTGAGAAAAAATCCAGTTATGATTTTGGTGCACGAACAGTTATCGAACATAACCTCGAACAGCCGAATTTTTCTCAAATTGTTCGTGTTCGCCGACCGGCTCGAACACCGCCCAAAACAGCTCGAATTTGAGATTGGCGAACAGTTCGAGTAGAACAACGCTCATCTCTACTCCCAAGCTATCTGTAGATTTGTGCGAAAATTGGCTTGAAATTAACAAGGTATAGCGCACACAGCAACAGCGGTGCCGTCTAACAAGCAGCTGCAGCAGTGAGAAAATGGTGGCGACGGGGAAAATGGCTTGGTCTTATAGGGCAAGGACATGTGACATACACTGCCAATGACACATGCCCTTGCTTGTGTGAAAAAAAGCACTTCGCTCCGTGTGTGCGCTGCTGATAGGCTGACAGATTGCACCTCCCCACTGTAAATGCGGGAAAGAGAAAAAAAAATGGAGATCTTCATTATTCCTGCAGAGATCCATCCCCTGCCCCTCCCCCCACCCCGCTGTACACTCAAACTGCGTATTAACATTAATTTTCATCATTACTGAGAAAAAATCCAGTTATGAATTTGGTGCACGAACAGTTATCGAACATAACCTCGAACAGCCGAATTTTTCTCAAATCGTTCGTGTTCGCCGAACGGCTCGAACACTGCCCAAAACAGCTCGAATTTTAGATTGGCGAACAGTTCGAGTCGAACAACGCTCATCTCTAGTACGGACAAAGAAAAACACGGGAAAACAGGCTAGAAGAGTATACAGACAAGAACAGACACAGTAGCAAGATACAGGAGCGGGTCTAGGAATGCAGCCCCAGAAGGCGGCAGGAACAGGCCAGGAGCGTGTTCGGACAGGACAGACTAGATACAGGAGCGGGTCTAGGAATGCAGCCCCTAGAAGGCGGGAGGAACAGGCTAGGAGCGTGTTCAGACAGGACAGACAAGATACAGGAGCGGGTCTAGGAATGCAACCCCTAGAAGGCAAGACGAACAGGCAAGGAGCGTGTTCAGACAGGCCTGGAAATACAGACTCCAGGATAGGCAGACAAGAGAACACAAAGGGGACCTGGCACATTCAGAGTGAAAGACCACACTGAATGAAACACAATGCTCAGGCAGGGATTCATTGGGGCAGCTGGGTTAAATACCAGGTGACAGACAGCAATAGGCTGAGGACGCACAAGGGGTGTGCCCGCAGCAGGTATAAGAACCAGGAAGTGATCGGGCGCCGCCCTTAAGCAGCAGAAAGAGAAGCAAACAGACAGCATGGAGGGAAGCCAGAGAGACATTCTGGAATGGAGATCAAGTGCGCGCTCTTGCACAGTGGGAGATGGACCACTATGCAAAGACGCCGCCAGGTATGTTACAGTATGGTCCGTCATACAATGGTTCTAGTCCGTGTTTCCGAACATGCTTCTTCACATACACATAATCTCCAGGCCTGAGGGTATGACAACCTTCTGCATGAGCTGGATCTAGAATAGAAGATGATACTAACGCATGGGTGTTAGTTAAGGCTTTGGTAAGCTGAATCACATATTGCACAACATAATCTGTTTCTTCTGATAATTGTTGTGGGGTAA
Organism: Phyllobates terribilis; assembly: GCF_046119375.1. Taxonomy (NCBI): domain Eukaryota; kingdom Metazoa; phylum Chordata; class Amphibia; order Anura; family Dendrobatidae; genus Phyllobates; species Phyllobates terribilis. Next base: position 382,355,867 of record NW_027362767.1, read on the forward strand.
ATCGAGCTATAGCTGGTTGTGACCCAAATAGTATCTCATAGGGTGACAGTTTGTGTTTCCCTATGGGTGTGGTGCGTATGTGATATAGTGCAATGGGAAGGAGCTCAGGCCACTGGGCTGTAGTCTCCTGCATCATTTTGGTTCATTGCCCTTTTAGTGTGCCATTCAATCTCTCCACCTTGCCACTTGACTGTGGATGGTAAGGAGTATGTAACGTCACTGTTGATCCGATCATGGTAAATATTTCTTGATATACGCATGAGGGAAAGGCTGGTCCTTGATCACTGTTGATAACTTCTGCGACTCCATACCGGCAAACAACTTCAGAGACCAGTTTCTTGGCGGTAGTCTTGGCAGTCATGTTTGGAACGGCGAATGCTTCTGGCCAACTGGAAAACATATCCACTACCACTAAGCAGTCCATGGGCCCAGGCCGCAACGGCTGGATACAGGAGTCGAGGCGAACAGTACAGTTGTTTCTTCTTCCATAGCCCATCTATCAACTTAGCACCCGCCTCCTTCCACGACTGGCGTTCTTCTTTAGAGCGTAGAGCGTGTGGAGCGACAGCCAACTGTCTTGGTAGTTGCACCGCTTCCATCAATTGTCTGACGCTTTCAGCATTTTTCACAGGAGAACCTGCAGTCAGAGCTTTGAGCTCTGCTTCCTGTGCTGACATACTGAGAGGTAAGACTGCAGCCTCTACCAATGTATCTTCAGTTGTGACAGCATATCCAGCATGAAACCTGCCAGAGGTGTCAGCATATCTGGATCCATCTGTATATAACGTAAGTTCTGGGTCATCCAAGGGTACTTCCCCCACTAGAACAAGTGGAGTTGACTCCGCAGTAATTTGTTCCAGACAATCATGTGGTGGAGCCTCTTTCCCCTCTCCTTCAGGTGCTGGTAGCAGGGTGGCTGGGTTGATGGTGGTGCACCACCGGTGTAACTTCACATTTTCTGGCAAAATCAACAAAAACTGCAGCCGCAGGTGTCTCTGTGTAGACAGATGTTTAGGTTGCTGTGTGGCGTGAACCGCTTGTAGACAGCTGGGGGAGCGATGCGCTGGGTAATAACCGACTGGGCGCTGCTTTGTACAGTGTCTCTGTGTGAGTACTCCGGCTGCATGTCCTGTCTCAGAGACATACAAATGGAAAGGTTGAGCATAGTCCGGATTCCCAAGGGCAGGGGCTGTCATTATCCTTGACTTTAATTGCTCAAAGGCTTGTTGCAACAGTTCTTGCTGTTCCTTGTTGTTTACATCAGCCAGAGTGTCTTCTCTTAATGCATCATACAGGGGATACAGGGGCTGCATCTGATGTGAGGCGTCTGGGATCCATTGTCTGCAATATGTACATAGTCCGAGGAACCGTTGCAGCTCTATGGGATCTTTTGGGAATGGTAGTGCATAGATGGCCATCTTCCTTTCTTCTGTGAGATGTCTGGCACCCTGAGTAAGGCAATGGCCTAAGAAGATCACTTGACCAAGGCAAAACTGAAGCTTCGAGACTGAGACTCGACCATTCAATTTTGCTAGATGCTTGAGGAGACTAACACTGGCCTTGATGGACATTTGCTCCGTGGGTGCACACAAAAGAAGGTCATCCACGTATTGTAAAAGTACTACCTCAGAGTTGTCCAGCTGCCACGGCAGCAGACAGCTAGACATGTTCTTTGTGTAGTGGAATGCTAATAAAAAAAATAAAAAAAAACATTTGCTTAATCAATTACTGTAAACCAGATAACGTGTATGTGCATCTATTAGAAGCTTAAGGATATATGACCATCTAGAAAATTAGTTTACATAAACACATATAATGCTCTGTCATACACTGATCATGATGATCTTCCTCATACACATTCTGGGATTCTGGGTGTAGTGTGTATTGCGGCCTGTATTCCGGGTGTGCTAAGATGGCTACCACCAGAAGGAAAAGGAAGCATACTACAGGAAGGGTGCACCAAGATGGCCACCACCAAAGGGACATGTGGTCAGAGGCTGGAGGTGATGCAATGGGTGTAGCAACATGGCCGCTACAGGAAGGGTTGGAACTTTGGGCGGACATAGGTATAACAGATGAGGATGGGGCACTAGGAGTGGCTTGGGTAGTGGCAAGGGGTGTGTCTCCTGGACGGGGGGGGGCATGTGACATGCAACACAATAATCTGCTGACAATGGATTCTGCTGGCCACAATTAGAACATTTCCAACAATTCATTACTCCGCCATTATCGGAGAGCAGTATCTTTGTAATACACATAACATAGCGTCTTTCCCTTATTGTCTGTATTTTCTTCCTCCATTCACCTTTTTTCCCCTCTCTGCTCTGTACCAAGCCAAGGCCGTTTTGCTATGCTAGCAGCAGCTGTAACTGGGCGCTTATCTGGCAGCGCACATATTTCAGTTAACCATTTAAGTTCCTCCACATATCTACATACTTTTCCCTTCGGTCAACAAATTCAGCGCAACCTTTCCTCACATGTATTCTCCACTTTTCAACATTTCAACATTCCATTGGTATCTGATACGTTAATCATAACCGTGGGTAGTGCCGGTAAGATGCAGACCTCCTCTATGTGTGCATCAGAGTTTGGACCTTCTTTTAAAGTAAGGATCATCTGACCATTGTCCTGGAATAGGATTCGGGATCGGAATTTAGACAAGAGGTCTGCTCCTAAAAGATTTACCGGGCAGGTCGGGGATATGACAAATTGTGCCATTACTTCTGGAAATGGGCTACTTGGAATAGGTTTGGTGAAAGTGTGTTTGCTAGGTCTGCCATCTACACCGATCAATATTAGATTGTCGTTAGAAAATTGGACTGGGTCAGTTCAGTGGATTGATTTTAAAATGGAGTTGGCCGCCCCAGTGTCTACCATGAATTTTACCGGATGGATTCCCTCCCACTGGGAGAACTACAGATGAACAGAGCCCGGGGGTGATTACGGGCATCACAATGCTATGGGTACTGCGGGTGCAGCAACTACCATTGTACTGATTGTGGGGAGATCTTGGAGGTAGGGGAATACTGGAGGAGACCAGATATCGGGTTTGATTGTGGGTTTGATTAATTGAGCAGCATAATCAACAAGATCCCTGTCGATGGCCAAGAGTCTTATCTTTCTCAATTTAGTTGGATGCATGGCAATACACTGCTTTATAGCTCCGACTATTATTTTGACCGCAACCTCTTTTGGGTATCCAAAGATACCAGTGGAAATGAATGGCAGGGCTAGGGTTGGGGCCGCATGAAGCTGTGATGCGTATACCAGGGTGTTTTGGATTGTTTCTTTAAGCAGGTGTTGTGACCTGGGTAAATCCAGGGGATCATATTTTGGTCCAACCGCATGTATAACAAACTGACATGATAGCTGTCCGGCTCTTGTAGCCACCACCTATCCTTCTCTTAATGGACCATGGTCACGGATGTAATCATTAGATGCAGCTTGTATTGTAGGTCCCCCAATACGACATATCTCTGCAGCTAGCCCCCACCAATGCTGCAGATTCGCATTTGCTGCGTTTACAATGATCCCAACCTGCTGTTGTGGTATACTCTCCATGCCTATTCTCAGTATAGTGGAGAAATTTGAAGGACTATTTAGTAAAACAGACGCCACCTCCTCATACTAGCGTCCATGTTCTATTTCCCCAGTTGGGGAGAGGGTGAATAGGGAACAGTTCAGAGGACCCTGGGTCTCTCTGAATGGAGTATGGACCATGGTAGGGGCAGGTGGGGGTGGTGGTTTGTAATACCCCCCGTCAGCGTTAAGTAATGGGCAGGTTGGTGCTACAACACCGGGTATACATGCTCCACAATTATAGCACGTCTTGCGCAATCCTGAATTAGTGACCCAACACACATTACAGAGCCAACCGTCTGGGTTATATGATGGTGGCTGACTCTCAGTGGGAAGTGCAGGGTATTTAATCTCATAAGGTATAAATTGCTCAGTTTCCGGATTCAGGGGCTGGGGTACTTCTACATTTGTGGGAGATGCTTCTTTAGGGGCTTTAGATTTGGATTGTGGACACATAATTTGGGAAGGGGGACCTACTTCCTCCTGTACTTTTTCAACATATCCTTCATCACAAATCTCATGTGCCACTTTCCTAAGGTTTTCAGCATCTTCCAACAATCCACAATCAACTAATTTTCCTCTATTGTGGCAAATTCCTTCGTCCCACAACACAGGCTGAAGCCTCCTCCCCTCCACAGGAGAATTTAACACCTTAAACACTTTTGGCATATTCTTAAAAGATCTTTTCCCTTCTCGACCGATCATGATATTCTTCACATTCTCTCCCTCCTCTCTCTCTCTCTCTCTCCTCCTCCAGGAGAGACAAATTCTTTCTTCTCCATGGAAACATTGATTATTCACTACAACTGACAAAAAGATCCTTAATTTGTGCACATTAGAGTCTGGCCAGAGCTCTCAGCTGTTCCACTATTAACAACTTACCCCTCCCGTCGGGGGAATTCTTTCACAGCACAATGAAAGGAGGAGCGCCTTTTGCATCAGCTTTGCAGCTCTTAGCAACTTAGCAGCGCTCCGGACACTCGATATACGTATATCTACTTGCGTGTCCTACCCAATCTTCGATCACCTTCCGCAACTGAAACTAACAATGTTCAGTCTCTCCTAAGGATTTTTGTCAGAAGCTGAGAAAGATTCACACAATATTCACTTGTCAGTCCGAGGTGATACTGCTTTGAAGTTAAATAATAACCGACCCCTAATGGGACTACACCCCTTATAGTCTCACCTTTGACTATATCCAACCAGGACGTCCGGAGATACTGCAAACAACCACACACCACGTGGAAACCACGCCAAACGGTCAGTGTCACTAGTAAAGAACTGGTGCACTTACCGTGGCTTTTTGTGGGGGATGATCAGTCCCAATTCCAGTGGGGGAAGCTGAAGGCAGGTCTCTCTTTGTGGACGTCCAGAGGTGGAGGGGCGTCCCTGGTTAGGGATCCGAGTCAAGGCACCAACTGTTAAGGGAGGGCAATAACCCTTCACGGTTGACCAAGTGAGTGTCAAATTATTAAATTATTATGTTGATTGCAATCCACAGAAAACCAAACGGAAACAATGTTCTGTATTGGAAGGATTCAAAGAATCTCTGATCCCGTTTATTTTGCTTAGCATTTTATATTGTTTTGAGTATATCAAATAGCCAATCAACTCTACAGCCATACTACAATACTATAGGCTAACTAGCATGAGTATCAAATCAATATGTCCTCTACACTATTTGTATAGAATGTGTTACTGAGGTTTGAAAAAGAAAGCACATTGGTTTGGATTTTGGGACACGTGTTACATTAAGGAATAGGGGGTATGACGTTTTGGGGAAGGAAAAGTTCAAATCCTACCAAAGACAACATCTGCCTGGAGCTTGTATGTTCTCCCTGTGTTTGCGTGGGTTTCCTCCGGGTTCTCCGGTTTTCTCACACATGTCAAAGACATACTGATAGGGAATGTAGACTATGAGCCCAATGGGGACAGTGATGATGAGATAAATAAAGTGCTGTGGAATATATAAGAAAGAGTTATCTATATGCACTGCCCTGTTTTACCTTTCTGTATATCCATTGGCCCTTAGGTGGGTCAGTCTCAGATTTCACTTTGATCCTTGAAGTTCTATTTTAGAATATATTTTCTGCACCAAATATGACTAGAATTAAGTACAGTAGAACCTCCATTGTGCCAATCCTAAAGTAAATCCCTATCAGTCAAGCTGAATGTGACCTTTTTAAGATTGAGTTTACAGACTGAATTTTTAATGACCCCTTTGCAGAAGTTATTCGCATAAGATGTGACTATGCAGAAAATCACTTAATTAACTAAATTCAAAAAAATCTACAATCTTCTCTTCAAGACAATTACAGCACAAGCAATTGGCTGCGTTGTCCGTCCTTTATAATTCTGGATGAGAAGCTGAGGGACCGAAGAGCTGCGCAACAAAACTATTGGAAAAGTGCAAAGGGGAGTCTTTATTGGGGTTATTTTTGCACCATAGAGGGTATAGTGCCATCAGATCATGTGGTAATGTAAACCATTAGGCCTGTGCCTCATGTCTATCATGAGGGTGTCGGTGAGCTAGAGGCCTGTACTAGAGATGGTGTGCCGAGAAACAGTTTTGTGGGGGGTCAACTAAAGTTTTTTAAGGTACCCAGAGTAGAGAAGCGCCAGATCAGTGTCAAAGAAAGGCCGTAATACTGTCATGGAAGTGTAGAAGATGCATTTGCTAGTAGATTGTGTTCGGAGACTGTGTGAAATCTCAGTCCTTGAATGGAGACTCTAACTTTGAGACACCGAGTGTGTCAGGTGGTTCTGGTGGTGGTCTCCTGGCAGCGCTAAAATGACATGCACTGCATTGGTGTCAGCTACTCCATTTCCCAGAGCCCTGAGGTTGCCCTGGCCTTCACCCTTTAACCCCTGTACAGGGACATGGACTTACAAAGGGGTCTCTCAGCAAGTGCAACAGAGTCAGCTGCTGTTTGGTGGCACAAGCTGGCCAGAAGGATAGTCAGGTAGCCGGGTGAAAATCAAGAGGGCAGCAAAGATACAAAATCGTCAGGTAGGAGAAACGTCAAAAACAAGAAGAGGTCAAAACAGGAAAACACAAATACCAAACAGGAGAAGAAGACACAGTTCAAAACATGAAAGCACAAAGCTATATCTGGCAGCGTTCAGCAGTAAGCTGGGAGCTTTAGTAGGGTGTGGTGCTCTCCAATTGGCAGGAACAGGGAGCAGATAACCTCAGCTGGACAGCACTCACACCCACACTGTCAGACTAGATGCCAGTGCCGATCCCAGAATCCCAGAGTCTCTGTACAGAGCCTGGGCCATCCAGAACTCCTGCTTCTCACATCATCTACCACCAGCGCTGCCCGCAGAGTGAATACGGCGGCGCCTGGTAACAGAAGCAGAAGTCACAGGTTCTGGTGGAGATGTGACAGAATTGACTATATGAGGGGAAATCAGTCAATAGGACTTTAGATTGTGTGAGACCTTCAGATTTTTGAAAGCCACACTGATATCAGTTTGGTCTTCGTCATTGAAAGTGTTCCTGACCTGTGAGCTGGTGGCTGGCATGGCTTTCCTGATCCCCTATCTAACTATGTAAGTGTTCTGTATTAACTCATACAGTCTGCAGAACACCTATGTAGAATTGGTATTTTGCACTGTATGGTCAATGTATAGTGTTAGTATCATAGAGTCTCATGGCTTTCATTATCACCTCTATGCTGATGACACACAGATCTACCTCTCTGGACCTGATATCTCCTCCCTACTAACCAAAATCCCACAATGTCTGTCCGCTATTTCATCCTTTTTCTCTGCTAGATTTCTAAAACTTAACATGGACAAAACAGAATTCATCATCTTTCTGCCATCCCATTCACCCCCCCAACTGACCTATCTATCAATGTCAATGGCTGTCCACTGTCCCCAGTCAATCAAGCTCGCTGCCTTGGAGTAACCCTGGTCTCTGATCTCTCTTTCAAACCACATATCCAAGCCCTTTCCACTTCCTGCCGACTCCAACTCAAAAATATCTCTCGGATCCGCACATTCCTCAACCATGAATCTGCAAAAAACACTAGTGCACGCCCTCATCATCTCCCGCCTTGACTACTGCAACCTCCTGCTCTGTGGCCTCCCTTCTACCACTCTTGCACCCCTCCAATCTATCCTAAACTCTGCTGCCTGACTAATCCACCTGTCCCCCCGCTATTCCCCGGCCTCTCCTCTCTATCAATCTCTTCACTGGCTCCCCATTCCTCAGAGAATCCAGTTCAAAACCCTAACCATGGCATACAAAGCCATTCACAACCTGTCTCCTCCATATATCTCTGACCTAGTCTCCCGTTACATACCTGCACGCAACCTCCGATCCTTACAAGATCTCCTTCTCCACTCCCCTCTTATCTCCTCCTACAATCGCATACAAGATTTCTCCCGTGCTTCCCCAATACTCTGGAACTCTCTACCCCAACACATCAAACTCTCGTCGACCGTGGAAACCTTCAAAAGGAGCATGAAGACCCACCTCTTCTGACAAGCCTACAACCTGCAGTAACCACCGCTGCATGACCAGCTCTACCCTCACCTATTGTATCCTCACCCATCCCTTGTAGATTGTGAGCCCTCGCGGGCAGGGTCCTCGCTCCTCCTGTACCAGTCGCTGTCACATTGTGTTCAAGATTATTGTACTTGTTTTTGCTATGTATACCCCTTTTCACATGTAAAGCGCCATGGAATAAATGGCGCTATAATAATAAATAATAATAATATTAGTCTTTGCACAGTATATTGCTTTTTTTATTCTTTTTTTTTAGTAAAAGTTTTTATAGTACTATGTGGCTATGGAGTGGTGGTATTATTTATCTTTGGCCTTTGTATTGCATTATCCCTTTACTGACATATGACATTCCGGTACGTCATAAGCCGACTCCCTTACTTTGATGCAGGCTCGCACACTGAGCCTGTATCTTTACCAGCACATGACGGCTGATTTAAAAATTTTCTTACTAATTTCTGATTTTTTTTTCACTACTTAAATAATAAAAAACTACACATGTTTGGGATCTGTGTTCTTACACTGTGTGCAGAATTATTAGGCAAGTTGTATTTTAGAGGATTATTTTTATTATTGATCAACAACTATGTTCTCAATCAACCCAAAAGACTCATAAATATCCAAGCTTAATATTTTTGGAAGTTGGAGTGGTTTTTTTTAGATTTGGCTATCTTAGGAGGATATCTGTTTGTGCAGGTAACTATTACTGTGCAGAATTATTAGGCAACTTAAGAAAAACCAAATATAATCTCATCTTACTTGTTTATTTTCACCAGGTAAACCAATATCAGTGCACACAATTTTTAAATAAACATCTCTGATATGCAAAAACAAAAAACAAAAAAATTAGTGATCAGTATAGCCACCTTTCTTTATGATGACACTCAACAGCCTTCCATCCATAGATTCTGTCAGTTGCTTGATCTGTTTTCGATCAACATTGCATGCAGCAGCCACCACAGCCTCCCAGACACTGTTCCGAGAAGTGTACTGTTTTCCCTCCCTGTAGATCTCACATTTTATGATGGACCACAGGTACTCTATGGGGTTCAGATCAGGTGAACAAGGGGGCTATGTCATTATTTTTTTTTCTTTTAGACCTTTACTGGCCAGCCACGCTGAGGAGTAGTTGGATGCATGTGATGGAGCATTGTCCTGCGTGAAAATCATGTTTTTCTTGAACGATACCGACTTCTTCCTGTACCACTGCTTGAAGAAGTTGTCTTCCAGAAACTGGCAGTAGGTCTGGGAGTTGAGCTTCACTTCATCCTCAACCCGAAAAGGTCCCACAAGTTCATCTTTGATGATACCAGCCCATACCAGTACCCCACCTCCACTTTGCTGGCGTCTGAGTCGGAGTGGAGCTCTCTGCCCTTTATTGATCCATCCATCTGGCCCATCAAGAGTTACTCTCATTTCATCAGTCCATAAAACCTTTGAAAAATCAGTCTTAAGATATTTCTTGGCCCATTCTTGACATTTTATCTTATGTTTCTTGTTCAAAGGTGGTTGTTTTTCAGCCTTCCTTACCTTGGCCATGTCCCTGAGTATCGCACACCTTGTGCTTTTTGATACTCCCGTAACGTTGCAGCTCTGATATATGGCAAAACTGGTGGCGAATGGCATCTTGGCAGCTTCACGCTTGATTTTCCTCAATTCATGGGCAGTTATTTTGCTCCTTTATTGGCCAACACGCTTCTTGTGACCCTATTTGCTATTTGCAATGAAACGCTTGATTGTTCAGTGATCACGCTTCAAAATTTTGGAAATTTCAAGACTGCTGCATCCCTCTGCAAGACATCTCACAATTTTGGACTTTTCAGAGCCCGTCAAATCTCTCTTCTGACCCATTTTGCCAAACGAAAGGAAGTTGCCTAATAATGAAGCACACCTTATATAGGATGTTGATGTCATTAGTCAACACCCCTCCTCATCATTACAGAGATGCACATCACCAGATTTACTTAATTGGTAGTTGGCTCTCAAGCCTATGCAGCTTGGAGTAGGACAACATGTATAAAAAGCATCATGTGATCAAAATACGCATTTGCCTAATAATTCTGCACGCGGTGTAGACTGACCTGACTGTTCAGTCTCTCTGCCCTTATCCACATGCATGTCACTTGACAAACGGTAAGGTTTTAAATATTAGAGTTAGGACTGTCCCATAAGGGTCGCCGTGACGAGGCGTGATGGCTTTCACATTATTTTGATCAAAATTATGTTAACTAAGTAGCCTATATTATTTTCATGCACTGTTGCAATTTATTTATTTACTGCAGGGTATTTGTGTATTGTGTTTCTGTCTTTGTTTTTTTACATGTTTGGTATCTGCGTACTTAGGCTGACCTAGATGGCAGGTCATTTTTAACAAATAATGTACATGTTAAATAAAAAATCCAAAAAACTATTGTGGAATTGCACTTTTTTTTGCAATTTCAATGCACTTGGAAATTTTTTCCCGTTTTCAAGTACACTATGTGGAAGAATGAATGGTGTAATTTAAAAGTACAACTTGTCCTGTAAAGAAACAAGCCCTCACACAGCTATATTGAAGGAAAAATATAAAGTTACGGCTCTTGGAAAAATTGAAAATGAAAAAATGGAAATGGCCACGGTGTGAAGGGGTTAATATTGCTGATGTCTTGTTTCTTGCTCCACGTATATTGATATAACTCGGTACCTTCATGACTTTATACTAAGAATGGCAGATTAAAGTATTTAAAGTGGTAAATTATTTTTAAGCCCCGCCTTGCTAATTTTTTTTTTAAAGGACAATATATCCATTAACTGAGTCAATGTAGCTAAGCCTGTGATATGAGTGTTTTATTTTTGTTTGTTTTTTATTGCTCCCTGGGGCACCTTGATGGCCCCTAGAAACTTCGTTGCAAAGACCGTTTTGGAAACTATTCTAGCTAATTCAGATGAAAAATTCAACTTTGCTTCATCTGTAAAGTACAAAGGGTTAGCATTGTAGTGCGTTATGATCATAATTTATAGAATTCCTTTAAATAATGCATTTTAAACTATGTTAAAAGAGATCATCAATAAATTACCGCAATCTGAAGTACACACAGGAGTAAGGAGGGAACTTCTACAGGATGATGAGTGTAGTAGCATTATAGCAGTGACAATCCCATTACACCCCTTTATGAGTTTAAGGCGCGCGTTCTGTACTAACATAATGGACAACCTGAGTTTTAGTAGCGATGGCGCACACTTTGTCCTTCCGTGAACCTGTTCTGGGTGCAGTGAGCCCTCCATCCTTGGGTTAACACAACCACTGGTGCGAGCATTTTGTAGCAGAACCCTGTTTGACACCGTTACAAATTCAGAGAACCCAAGTTTTCAATGTAGACGTACAAGACAAAGCAATCCCCTCAGGGGCCCCTAAGAGGAACACTCCTCATCTAAATGTTCTCATGAGACTGGGTTACGCTGCTCTTCCAATGCTTCAAATGGAGGGAACGTTTTCATAAAATATTAAATTTCAACAGCGGCTAGATCTTTTTCTAATGACAAAATCATTCAAAATTGATGGCTTGGAATTTGGAATACTTAGAGGAAACTTCAGTGTCCTGGATAATTTATGGTAGAGCTTGCAGGGGAAGGGGGGGTGACAATAGCCTTTTAAAAGGATTTCACAGACCAGCACCACTCTGGGATTAAGGACGTGAGATCTAAAAAAAACACATATATCTAATGTCCTACTATTTTTTATTTCTCCACTGAAGTTATATCTAAAATTAGCGATGAAGGAGCAAGGTGATCCTCCATAGGGACATGCTTAAGTAAAGTGTATGGGCAGGCGGTTTTTGCTTCATGTAGAAAATTTTCCACATAGTGCATAACCCTTTATTTAAATAAAAGCTGGCAGATCCTCCTGGTCCTTCACTCATGCATGCAAATCTCACTGGGTCTTCTCAGCGTCCATAAAAGTGCAGCCTTATTAGGACAACCCTTTTAAAGTGGACCTGTCACCAGGTCAAAAATGCCCAGTTTTCATTTTATATTTGCTGCTCCCCTGAGTATTCCGTTTTGTTTTATTTTTTTTATTAATTCCATCATTTGGTTCCAGAGATATGGGTCTTTTTATTTAGTGTTATTTTTTATTGTCTTGGGGGCGTTGCTCACAGGATCCTCTGGGGAGTGTCTTTAGGCTGCTCTGCATTATTAACCTATAAAAGTGGCTCACGGGTTAATAATCCAAGAGCAGCCTATAGACACTCCTCAGAGGATCCTATGAGCAAATAAAAAGGCCAATATCTTTGAACCCATTTGACGGGTTTTAAAAAAAGCAGTGGTCAGCTGATAACCATGAGTCTGACTTCAGAAAGCCTTGTGTGACATGCAGAAGTAGTGCTGTTGCTTCAAAAGCATCCAGCAACTATAAGAGATAACACAGTCACAAGAGACAGGAAGTGTTTTAGCAGAGCCCCAGGGGGATAGTGGGGAAGTTGTTTACTGTTCTGGCTGGAGCCCAAGAGAAAAGTGGCATGTGATCTGTACATCACAGAAGGCAAGGGAACAGGATTCCGATCAGGAGAGAAACTAAACACAGGTCAGATATACTCCCTGAACTAACAGTGCAGAGTATTATAGGGCAGAAAGATAAGGACTGGAAGGAATTGTGTCACAGGGATCATCTCCCTCATCAAACCCTCCCCCCTCTATCTCCATGCAGGATAAAGAATACTGTGTACTAGTGAGTCCTTGTGAAGGAAAAGCCTGCTGTTTATGCATAGAAGTGTGCTGCCAAGAGATCTAATCTGTGCTGAAGTATGCTACTGAAGAGACTGACGTTACTGTGCCTGATTTATGAGACTGTACTGTAATGAAGATTGTTGCTGTAATATCCCTGAATTGCACTGGCCGTGCTTTAGATTAAATTCCACTGTTAAACTGTTGAAAAAGACTCTTGTCAGATGTGTCTGGTCAGCAACTGAATCTATCGTGTGCCTGAGAGAAGTTACAGCCTATGGTCGCCCTGAGTAACGGTTCCCCCAGGATTCCAAAGAATTCATGAAACCCATCTCACCCTATCTGAACCTAGCGGCGTGCGTGTAACACTTGCTGAGTTGTAGTGTCACTATTGGCCATTCAAATCAATCTCTAATCCTATAATGCATGGTTTCCATGTGAGTGGTTCTCTGTTGTGGCTAATAGAGGTGGGTTTTTAAGTAGGGGACCACTTCCCCACCCATATGATATCCAAATGCCCTAATAGTCCAACTTCATCCTATACTCACTGTTTATAGTTGGTCCTGGTACACACTCACACGGCTCTGTACTGGGTACGATATACTCCTTTCATAAATGAACATTAAACCCCAAAATTATATATAGTTTCATTGTTGATAAGGTTGAAAAAATAAACAGGTCCATCACACCCAACCGATAATCCTGCCAAGCTGTTCCAGAGGAATACAAAAAACCCAAAATGATAATTGTCAAAAATGAGGAGAAAAATGTCTTGCCCGCTCCAAATATGGGAACGATATTAAATGCCTGGATCAATGTTTGATTTCCTGAAATCTAGTACCCACAACTAAAGATGAGCAATTCAATTTGTGTTGTCCTGGTCCGGTGTCCAGTCCTCTGGGCAGCCAGTCTTCACTCCTGTGCCTGGCTGCCTTGGCCTGGCATCCTTTGCGCCTCTTTTATTTACAAGGCCCCCAACATCATAACCTAATGACTTGGTCTCAAGTGAGATCCCGCTGCCTTGGACTGAACGCTGGACCTGGGCAGCATAAATCGAATTCCTCATCTATACCAATAACTTGTAATATTATGTTCTCAAGACCTGCCTCCAGGTCATCTTTGAACTTAGTCAATGAATCTACTCTCACAACTTGTTGTGGGATAAAGTTCTATACTATCACTACACGCACAGTAAAGAATCCACTGTCACTGCTCATGCTCTAAAGAATCACCATCTGTGTTGATTTTCAAAAACCTTTTAGACCATCGCGAGCCGCCCAACACACCGGACGCACTGGACAAGGAGACCGGGGGCCATCAGAAGGTGAGTATAATGTATATTTTTTATTTTAAAATCTTTTTTTTTACAGGTACTATGGTACCCGGGTCTGGAGGAGAGTCTCTTCTTCTCCAGACCCGGGTACCATCCGCACATTGAATCACTTAATATCCGCATGTGCACATGTAGTCATGCGGATATTAAGTGATTCAATGCAAGTCAATGGCGGCAAAAACGCCCCGTTTACACAAAATAATTGGTAGTGCTGCGTATTTTTCCGCAATGATAATCCACAGCGTAAATTTCCGCAGCATGTGCACAGCACATGCGGATTATCATTGGGGAACATGGCAGACCTTCTACCAAGCATTTATTAAGCATTTCTGTGGCGGAATTGCCGCTGCGGAAACGCTTAAAAAACGCATAGTGGGCACACAGCCTAACAGAAACACGTCACCACTTGTAGATAGGAGACTGAGATTTAGACAGAATGAGGTAAAGACTCCTGTAGTGCCAGGTCCTAGTCCCCAGAAAATCTGCTCTGATGGCAGAGAACCGATGGAGGTTGGGGCGAAGTCGCTCCCCTCTCAGGAAAGAGACTGGAGGTTCGCCGGGGGATTGTGTCTTTATTGTGCTAAAGCTGACCATTTGATTAAGTATTGTGAGCTTCGTTTAAGTAAAGAACAAAAAAAGACCTGTTACGCCCGTATAGCTTGTTTACGCTCTGCAGGAGTATTTCTTTCTGGGAGTACTACTTTTCAGGAAAATTTGATTGAATTTCAGGTATTTGTGGATTGTGGTTCAACACTTAATGTGATTGATAAAGAGTTTTTGGAAAACCTTAAATTGAAATCCAAACCTTTGTCATCACCTATTTCTGTGATTGCAATTGATAACACTCCCTTGAAATGTATTACAAGGTTGCTGCATTTCCCCTCACTATCAATGGAGTTCACCAAGAAATTTTGGACTTGGTTGTATTAGATAATTTACCCTCTCCGGTCATTCTAGGATTGCCTTGGTTAAAACTGCACAATCCTTTGCTGGACTGGTCTACTAATGTGATTAAGTCTTGGAGTTCGAAGTGCTATGATAAATGTTGTAATGGTCGCATTGCGGCTGTGGAAAAAGGGGAATTACCTGTACCTATTCAAAATTTTTGGAGGATTTTTTCAGAGGAGTCGCAAGTTTTACCTCCTCATAGGGATTATGATTGCGCCATTGAGTTAGTTCCTGGAGCTACGCTTCCCAAGAGTCGCTTGTTTAATCTGACTATCCCTGAAAGAAAGGCCTTGGAGGAGTACATACAGACGAGCCTGGCTGCTGGTCACATTAGACCTTCTAAGTCGCCTGTGGCAGTTGGATTTTTCTTTGTTAAAAAAAAGGACGGGAGTTTACGTCCATGTCTGGATTTTCGTGAACTTAATAAGATTACCGTACGCAATTCCTACCCATTGCCGTTAATTCCTGACTTATTTAACCAGTTAGTGGGGGTCAAGTGGTTCTCTAAAATTGATCTCCGGGGGGCATACAATTTGTTACGAGTGAAGGAGGGTGATGAATGGAAAACTGCTTTTAACACTCCGGTAGGTCATTTTGAGAATCTGGTGATGCCTTTTGGTCTTACCAATGCACCTGCATTTTTTCAGAACCTTATTAATGACATCCTGAGACCTTTGATTGGTAAGAATGTGGTTGTGCATTTGGATGACATTTTGATTTATTCACCAGATCTAGAGTCCCATTGGCAGAGTGTACGTGAAGTTTTGCAATTATTGAGTGATAATTCACTCTTTGCTAAGCTGGAGAAATGTGAGTTCGCTGTGCAGAAAATTAGTTTTTTGGGGCTGCATTGTCTACAGCGAGGGCTTTGAGATGGACCCTGTGAAGGTTCAGGCAGTGCAGGAATGGCCTAGGCCTATTGGTTTGAAATCTATACAGAGATTTTGGGGTTTTGCCAATTATTACAGGAAATTCATTAAGAATTTTTCTGTAATTGTTAAGCCTCTGACTGATCTCACCAGGAAAGGTGCGAATACGATCCAGTGGACTACTGAGGCCATTGAAGCGTTTGAGTATCTCAAAGAGAGGTTCAGTTCTGCCCCTATCCTTATGCAGCCTGATGAGACCAAGCCTTTTTTGGTAGAGGTCAATGCTTCATCGGTGGGGGTCGGAGCAGTTTTGTCTCAGGAGAACAAGGATGGAGTACATCCTTGTGCCTTCTTTTTGAAAAATTTTTCAGAAACCGAACTGAATTATGATGTTGGATATCGGGAGTTGCTGGCTATTAAACTTGCATTTGAACATTGGCGTCATTTTTTGGAAGGTGCTAGATTTCCTATTCAGGTTTTCACAGATCATAAGAATTTGATCTATCTGGATGCTGCCAAGCGCTTGAATGCCCGTCAAGCTAGGTGGGCACTTTTTTTTTTCTCGGTTTCATTTTTCTGTTACCTATATCCCTGGTACTAAGAATGTTAAAGCCGATGCTTTATCTCGCAGCTTCTCTCCTACGGTCGGTGCCGAGGAGGAGGAGAGCATTTTACAGAAAGGAGTTGTGGTGGCGGCATTGGACTCCGTTTTGGAGAATGGGATTCTGAAAGCTTAAGATGATGCTCCATCTAACACTCCCCATGGGAGGTTGTTCGTGCCTAGAGCCTTTAGGAGAGATTTGTTTGTGGAGTGTCATGAGTCTCGGTTGGCAGGTCATCCAGGAATTTCGGAGACTAAGAGACTTATCAGTCACAGTTTTTGGTGGCCTGGATGGCAGAAGGAAGTCATCAAGTGGGTGCATCAATGTACTGTGTGTGCTAGGTCAAAGGCTTCACATACTCCTGCTGCGGGATTGCTTTGCCCTCTGGAGGTTCCTAGTGAGCCTTGGACGCATCTCACAATGGATTTCATTACTGATCTTCCTGTGTCCGAGGGTTTTACTGTCATCTGGGTGGTCGTGGACCGTTTTAGTAAGATGTGTCATTTGGTTCCATTCATTAAGTTGCCCTGCGCCAAGACACTCGCTAAGTCGTTTGTTAAGGAGATTGTCAAGCTCCATGGCCTTCCCACGGATATTGTTTCTGATAGAGGACCTCAGTTTGTGGCTCACTTTTGGCATGCTTTTTGTGACAGGTTGGGAGTCGAAGTCACGTGACCATCTGCTTTTATATTCCAGCTCTGCCCTTTTGGCTGTGCTGGACTTCAGTGTTTGACTGTTTCTCTAGCCAGGTGCTTCTGTGCCTTTCTCTGTCAGTTTGTTTGGTCCTTCTGGGACCTCTAGTACTTTTTTGTCTGTTGGTCTTTATGTGTTCTGCAGCAACTTCTCTGTTTAGGAGGTATCCCATTTTTGTCCCAGTACTTAGTTCTTTTAGGGACCCCTCCCTTTATGCTATAGGTCTTCGTTCAGACTAGCCGAGGACTAAGGCGGGTCTGTTCGCTAGGCACACGCAGCCCGCTACATCGTAGGGATTCAGCGTAGTCTTACTGTAGGGACAGCTTTCCCCTATCTTTCCTTAGTACTTGTTGCAGATCATAATGACGCGCCCCCTGGGCCTGTGCTGCTGCTGCTGTGCAGGGGGAATACCCGGAACTGGATCGCTGGAGGTTGGGGGTTGTTGTCTCCGTGTGGCGGTGACCCGGTCCGTGCCCAGGGTGGTCAAACCAGTGGCAGTCTATTTGTATGGTAATAAGTGTCCGACTACGCCATCCGTGGATTGCGGTCAGTGGGGACCGCCGCTGCGCTGCAGACCGCTGAGGCTGATGTTGTTTGCGCAGCTGAGTATGGGATGACTCCCCACGGGAGAAGTATTGCCTCAGGGCAGCTAATGTGGATGATGGTGGTAGTGATGGTGTGAGGGTCCCAGTGCTAGTGGTGCTGGAGCGGCAAGGAATCACAGAGACGTGTGGTGCAGTTTCCAAAGCTTTACTCACAGTTGTTGCTCCGGTCACTTCGGCCAGCAGTGACCGCCCGAGCCGTGCTGCGTCCACCAGGTGAGGGACTCGGTCAACTCCCAAGCAATTCCAGAGTGTGGCTGAAGGCTCCCCTCTCTTCCTTTCTACTGGCCGTCCCCACCAGTGACCCACCTTTGTCCAGCTTCCTCGGGCCTTCTGTTGGTGAAACCTCTCTCCGGTCTCCCTGACCCTATGCGGTATGCCTTTCTGGTGGATGTAGTGAGGGGTCGCACCAAGATGTGGTCACGACCTCCGGTTTTGGCTGAGGATTAGTCGCCTCCACCAATTCGGGTTCCGGTACCCTGCTCTGCCAACCCTTCACCCAGTATCTCCTCTGGGAATATGGGGTTCCTTCTGCCTTCGTGTCTCTGGGCCTTTCTTTGTGTTCCTTGCCTCCTTTCTCCTCTGTTTCAGTTCCTTTCTGTTCCTTCTCCTCTCTCTCTCTGCTGCTTCTGGCCTCCACTCTAGGCTTGCCTCTGGAGCTGGGCCCAGACTGAGCCACAGCTCCCTGTCAGCCCTCTCTGGCTGAGCTTCTCTCTTCTTCTCCTCCTCTCTGAACTGAACCCTGATCTAAGATGGTGCCCACCTTATATACCTCCCTCTATGTGTGAGCCCAGGTGACAAGCAACCAATGGGCTCCTACCTATGCCCAGAAACCCACCCCTATCTGCTCCTACACCACTGGGTTTTCCTCCCCCTCCCCACTCCAGCCAGGAACAGAAGCTGTCGTGCCTGCACTCTGTCTAGTGGGAGCACCGTTGGTCTGTTCCTCGGAAATGGGGTGTGTGTGGTGCATGCAGCCTACTGAGCCCCGGTCCACACTCCATCCTTTCCCGGGAGTGGAATATCACACCTCTGGTTTGAGGTGCAATACCCCTGTAGCAGCCGAGTCCTCGGGGTGCTACATTCCCCCCTGGTAAATCACAGCACGTCCTCGGGCTGGAAAAGAGCAAAGACAATTTAAAACATACAAATTTTTAAAGTGCACTCATATATAAGACATTAACTTTTCACTCATCCCTTTATGGGAGGTACTCTTTTCTTCTTAACGTTACTGGTATAAAACATTTTTCTAATGCCACCGGAACTCTTTTATAAAATACTATATAAAACTTTGGCATTATTATTTTAGCAGCATATTAAACTTTCCATTATAAGACATTTTCAAATAAACATTTTCAAAACATATTCTTGAGCTCTGGCCGCTGTGCAACTTGCGACCAGGTAAAGGTGCAACAGTCCATTTTAATCCACCTTGAGGTAGACGTTGCGGTTCTTGTATAAAACCAGTAGGGGGCGCTTTAAGAAGCGCAACTATTTACAAGGGTATGGCCGCTCTCAGTCCTCGGCCAGTGGGAATAGGGGAATGGCTGCTCACAGTCCTCAGCCTGGTTAGGGATTAGGGGCACACAGGTAACAGTTCACACAATCAACAATTTCACAACAGTTCTTGTACCCTGACGGGTAACTATATACAGTTCCACTTTACCATTCTCTAATAATGGTGTCCTCCTTGTTCTTCCGGGTAGTCTTCAGGTCCGTCCGGACCCTCGGTGTACTCTGTTTCTGGGCGGTACTGTGGTTCCTCCTCCGTGAGCCTGTGAACGTGGAGGGCGTACGGTCCCTTGGCACCCTTGTGCCGGGTGAAGGTGACTACATCACCCGGGTAGAGATCACGTCCGCGGTGTCCCTCCGGCAGGTGGCTCTCGACATCCCTGCGGGTGACAAAGACGTCGCCGGGGGTTCAATGGTCTCGGATAAAGCCCCAGCCATGCTCCAGCTGGAACTTTATTATGGTCCCGTTGACTCGGGGACCGCGGGCGGCTCGGGGATCTTGTCGGGCCCTGCGCTTCTGCTCCGCGCTCCGGGCCTGCAGCTGTTCTTCTCGGATTCGCCTCTCCCGCCGTTCCCTTTCAAATACCTCCAGCTGTTGACGGCAGCACTCTTCACGCCGGGCTGCGTCCGCCCGGGTCTCCTGGGTGAACCCTATGAGATTCTCACCGGTGGGGTCCCATGCAAACTGGGCATGCTCCAGCGGAAGCGGAGCGATTTTGGCGGGCTCCGGAGCCGGGATCAGAGGCTCACACAGGGGCCGTTCCCTCCGGAGACGGGGGTTGACGTACTCCGGTGGCCACACGAAGGGCAGCCCGTCCGGGCTGGTATGTTGCGCATAGAGATCTGCGCCCAAGGGTGGCACCACGGGCCCCGATCGGGGAGCAGCGCCCCGGGTTACTCGGCCTTGCGACCAGGCCGGGGAACTTCCGGTTGGGTCTGGGGGTGGCACTGTTGAGGAAGAGGGCGCTGGAGGGGCAGCAGCGCCCGGGTTCACCAGGCTTTGCGACCAGGCCAGTGGTAATTCCTCTTTTGCCGCGCCCGGGGTCGAGGGGTGTGGCGCGGAACGGGGCGTGACCGCGGCTCCTGCCGCTTGAGGCCTAGTTGGGAGCAGTGGCGGTGCGGCAACGGGTGTGGTGAGTAGGGCTTCGGGCTCTGCGACGGGAGGCTGGGGCAGGCTTACGGCTGCTGGGCTCGGGGTGATGACGTCCCCATTACCTGCCTCAATCCTTGCGGCTCCCTCCGCGGCGTCGTCTCCGGCCTTCATCCCTCCTGCACCATCCTCAGAGGCAGACGTGCTCCATGTTGCAGGTGGCGCCTCCTGCCGGCGGGTTCCAGCCTGCCGGGCCATCTCCCTTCTCCACTCGGCCAGCGCATCCTGCTGTGCCCGGGCCATCCTCCGGTCCAAGTCCTCCAGCGCAGCCTGTGCACGCTCCGGATCTCTGGGGAGCTGTGCCAGGATCTCCACTAGGCTGTCTGGCGGTGCGGCCTGCAGCGGGCTCCGGACCAAGGTGTTGGCACTGCTGGACGCTTCCTCCATTCCCGGGTGCGGTCTGTCCAGACTGATCCAGAGCGCGCCCTGCCCCACAGTTTTCTTCACTTCCCGCCCCCATTGGGGGTGGTCCTGGGGCAACTTGGTGACAGTCAGTTTCAAGGGCAGCCCTCCCACGCTGATGGACATCTCCACTGCTGCATTCATGGCTGGTGGGGGCGGGCTCCTTCTTTGGCGCCACTCTGGGACCTGGCCCAAGATGGGTGGTGGCTTCCTGCTGTCCTTTGGTGCGCACATAATGGCGTCCGCTCTGCCAGGGCGGGAAAAACTGATGAAGATGGCGGGAAACGGTCCAAGATGGCGTCTGATGGTGGGAATCGGCTCCGGATGGTGGGAAACGACTCCGGACGGCGGGAAACTTCTGGAAATGGCGGGAGACTTCTTTTTAAGGTACATGTGCAGTTTTCTTCAGGCACGCAATACCCGCTTGTGGCGGGTTGGTAACGATCCTGCCGACTACGCCAAAGTTGACGCGCCCCCTGGGCCTGTGCTGCGGCTGCTGTGCAGGGGGAATACCCGGAACCGGATCGCTGGAGGTTGGGGGTTGTTGTCTCCGTGTGGCGGTGACCCGGTCCGTGCCCAGGGTGGTCAAACCAGTGGCAGTCTATTTGTATGGTAATAAGTGTCCGACTACGCCACCCGTGGATTGCGGTCAGTGGGGACCGCCGCTGCGCTGCAGACCGCTGAGGCTGATGTTGTTTGCGCAGCTGAGTATGGGATGACTCCCCACGGGAGAAGTATTGCCTCAGGGCAGCTAATGTGGATGATGGTGGTAGTGATGGTGTGAGGGTCCCAGTGCTAGTGGTGCTGGAGCGGCAAGGAATCACAGAGACGTGTGGTGCAGTTTCCAAAGCTTTACTCACAGTTGTTGCTCCGGTCACTTCGGCCAGCAGTGACCGCCCGAGCCGTGCTGCGTCCACCAGGTGAGGGACTCGGTCAACTCCCAAGCAATTCCAGAGTGTGGCTGAAGGCTCCCCTCTCTTCCTTTCTACTGGCCGTCCCCACCAGTGACCCACCTTTGTCCAGCTTCCTCGGGCCTTCTGTTGGTGAAACCTCTCTCCGGTCTCCCTGACCCTATGCGGTATGCCTTTCTGGTGGATGTAGTGAGGGGTCGCACCAAGATGTGGTCACGACCTCCGGTTTTGGCTGAGGATTAGTCGCCTCCACCAATTCGGGTTCCGGTACCCTGCTCTGCCAACCCTTCACCCAGTATCTCCTCTGGGAATATGGGGTTCCTTCTGCCTTCGTGTCTCTGGGCCTTTCTTTGTGTTCCTTGCCTCCTTTCTCCTCTGTTTCAGTTCCTTTCTGTTCCTTCTCCTCTCTCTCTCTGCTGCTTCTGGCCTCCACTCTAGGCTTGCCTCTGGAGCTGGGCCCAGACTGAGCCACAGCTCCCTGTCAGCCCTCTCTGGCTGAGCTTCTCTCTTCTTCTCCTCCTCTCTGAACTGAACCCTGATCTAAGATGGTGCCCACCTTATATACCTCCCTCTATGTGTGAGCCCAGGTGACAAGCAACCAATGGGCTCCTACCTATGCCCAGAAACCCACCCCTATCTGCTCCTACACCACTGGGTTTTCCTCCCCCTCCCCACTCCAGCCAGGAACAGAAGCTGTCGTGCCTGCACTCTGTCTAGTGGGAGCACCGTTGGTCTGTTCCTCGGAAATGGGGAGTGTGTGGTGCATGCAGCCTACTGAGCCCCGGTCCACACTCCATCCTTACCCGGGAGTGGAATATCACACCTCTGGTTCGAGGTGCAATACCCCTGTAGCAGCCGAGTCCTCGGGGTGCTACAATAACATTAAGCTATTTAAATTGTTCTTGTTTCATTCATTTATTGCAAAGTTTACTTTAAATTTGGTTTATTTGCAAATGTTATCACTGTGTTATTTTTTGCCTTGCGTATTTTCAGAAAAATTCAAGTAACCTATTTTACTTAATGGGTTTAGAAAATCTGCAACATCAAAATCTCACCAAAAGCTCATCATGGGAACTTAGCCTAAGTGTAAATGATGACATCCCATATATCAGTCACCTGACCACTTTTTGCCAATCACTGGCCCCAGCAATGACATTTGTATTCAAGCACAGTGAGTAATTGGCAGCAGCAGTTGTGGGACTGATGAATGGGAATTCATCACCTTCACTACCGACGGGAAATAAAAAAAGTGGTGGAGCTGAAGCGGGATTTACGGGACATGTAATGCCAATTAATTCAATTTTGATCATTCCTTATTCCTGAGCAAATTTTAAAAAATCCCAGAAAACTCCATTAGTATCTAAAAGTTTGTTTGTTTTGAACATATCATCAGGAGAGACTTCCAGAAGAAAGGATTTCAAAACTAAACTAGGTTCTTTTATTCCAAAAAAAAAAAGTCCTCAGCACTTAAGATGAGGGAAATCGATTCTGGGGACTCCGGTCTATAGGCCAGGTCAGTGCTTTGTGATTACTGGACAGTAGCTTTGCTAATCTCTTACCCACTGGGATCCTCAGCATGGCTTCTGATTTGCGAGGTTGACATGATATCATTATTGTGGAGTGTCACATAGATGACGTTGTGACATCTTGGCTAATCAGAAGCCACATTCGGAATCCTGGAAGATAAGAGATTCACAGAGCTCCAATCACAGAGCACTGACCTGGCCGATTGACCGGAGTCCCACTAATCGATCTGCCCGTTTCTACTATCTACTAAGCAATCTATTGCTTTTTCACAATTTTTTTTAACAGCAAACCATATGGTTAGTTTTGGTACTGCAAGTAGCACCATTATTAATACATGAAGACCAATCATGATGCAAGAAATATACGAATTCTCAGAATAATGCTGTGAAAGTAGCATTTACTGTGTGCTTTACCTGTAAATCATTGTGATTCTGTTTTGATGGAATGAATTATGTCTCGGAATGAGGATTTGAGTAAAGCATGTACAGGGTGCATCTTTGGCTTAGTGCTTGGCCACAGAGACTCTCTCGTGATCACTGGAATACATTTTCTCTAGAATAGCATTTTTCAGATTTACATGGAAAGTTTTCACAAAGCTTTAAAAAGCAATGAGATGTACGATAACGGTACATAATAAAATAGTAAGAATATCTAGTTGTGTCGTGGAGTTGTTATAAATTCCGCGAGGAGCTGAAAAGAATTGAATGCAAGCAGCAAACGTAGAATAGTGGAGGTCAATAGGAAAGATCAGACCGGGTGATAAATTAGGAAATTGGGTTTTGCCAACCCAGGACAGGAGGAAATGGTCTTCATTTTCCCTTCCATGACTGTTCAATAGTGTTGAGCCACCCCCGTAGTGTTCGAGTTCGGTTCGGTTCGTCGAACACCCGTGTGTTCGCCGAACTGTTGGTCGAACACCTTCGAACACCGTTAAAACCAATGGCAGGCAAACAAAAACACATAGAAACACATAGAAAACACCTTCAAAGGTGTCCAAAAGCTGACAAACTGCTCAGAAGACATAACTAACACATGGAAAAGTGACAAGTACATATAGTCATGCGAAAATAAAAGAGGTGGAGGAGTAAAAGGAGGGGGAGACACAGATATAGGCATGTCATGCCCTTCTAAAATCCAAAAAGTGAGAAGCCGACACGGCCAGTCCGCTCCTGCCCGTGCCACCTCCGTGTCGCCGGGTTTGTGCCAGAGCCGCGGTGAACCCTGACGGCCAGCCCCCCTCTCCCAATACTGGTGCCTGTCCGCTGGTGGGTCGAGCGAGCCCCCCTGTGGTGGAGGCAGCTCTAAGCTTTTTAATTTAAATTGTCTCTCTAATTTGAATGAATACACTTTAAATCCATTTACAAGGATCTATTGGAGGGCAAGTCTCATGCCAGCAGCCGTGGTAATTCCAGCTCCAGTAGCGTCCACTAAAGCTGCTGCAGTTAAAAAGCTTTTATAAGGATCGAGCTCGGCTGTCCACCGCAAGGCATCCTACTGCCAGTCCCAGCCCCTATGCCTTGGGGTGCCTCCTGATGCTCTTCACTAAGTATCCCATGGTCCTGAAGCATTTCCTTTGAAAAAATTAAGTGTCTAAACTACAGGTGGTGCAGCTTGCTTAACAGCCGGGATAATCCGCTGACTAGCAGACACTGCTACTAGGCACAAAGTATTTCCTGGGCTAGATGCAGTTAAAAATTTGTAATTAGATACTCTCGTTGGATGCTGAGAAAGCATTCCATAGAGTCTCCTGGCACGCCATATATGATTCTCTTAAAAAGCTTGGGGTAGGGGTCTAGGGGACCCTTTTATAGCCAAAATCACGGCCCTGTATCGCAATACGTCACCTAGGCTGAAGATAAATGGAACTGTAGCACCCTGAGGGCTCGGTTGCTACAGACGTATTGCACCTCACCCAGAGGTGTGATATCTCACTCTCAGGTAAGGATGGAGTGTGGATCAGGACCCGACACCTGCATGCATTACACCACATTGCCGTGGGGCAGGGCGACCAATATGCCCCTGAGATGGGCACGACAGTCCCTGTCCCTGGCTGGAGTGGGGGGAGGGAACACTGAGGAAGGGGAACATTGTAGTGCAGGAGCAGGGAGGAAGCAGTTCCTGGGTGCATTGAGAAGGGAGTATAAAAGGTGGGCACCATCTTAGTTCAGTGCAGAGAAGTCTGAGCAGAAGTGGCAGGGAGCAGGGGCTCTGCATGAGCTCTGCTCCGGAGGCGGGCCTAGTAACAGAGGCCCAGGCCTGGAAGAGGGAGAAGGAAGGAAGAGGAGCGGAGAAGGCTCCAGGAACGAGGAATGAAGGGATCCCAGGGGTGCGGACGGGCGAGTCGCCACCGCACGCCCGAATCCACCTGCGTGGATTGGTCAGGCCAAAGGGGGAGACCGGTCCCCGAACTAGTGGAGGCAGGAAACGACCCTCAGCTAGAAACCGGAGGCTCTGACATTTTATGTGGCGCAGCCCCTCGCTACACCCGCTAGGAAGGCACCACATAGGGTCAGGGAAACTGGCGCCAAGTTTACCAAGAGGAGGCCCGAGGCAGCCGGACAGAAGTGTTGGTAAGAAAGGCCAGACAAAGGACACACAAAGGGGGTCCTGTGAAGTGCTCCAAAGTTATCCGGGAGTTGTCTGAGCCCCTCACCTGGTGAGCACAGTACGACGTGGGCAGCCGTTACCTGCAGACGTGGTCTGGATAATAAGAACTGTGAGTAAAGGCCCTGAACTGCATCACTGACTCCGTGTCGTTACTGCTGCTGCCCTGCACCATCACCCCCATCCTCCGCATACACTGCCCTGAGGCTATACTCCTCCCGTGGGGAGTTATGCTACGCTCTGCTGCACCCACAACACCAGCCTCAGCGGTCTGCCCTGTAGCGGCGGTTCACTCTGACCGCAATCCACGGGTGGCGTAGTCGGACATTTAAACATCAAAACCACATAAATAGTTCCGCCACTGGTTTGACCGCCCTGAGCCACGGAACCGGGTCGCCGCCACGAAGACTACAACCACCAGCATCCACCAAAAAGGGTCCGGCTCCGGGTGTCCCAAGGCCCAGGGGGTGCGTCAGAACATTTTCATCACCTTTCACAATCACCAATGGGACAAGGCAGTGATGTCCTCTGTCCCCTCCCTTATACATCCTAGTGACGGAGCACCTGCTCTCATCAATTCGCCATAACCCCAATATTAGGTGGATTGAGGTGGGAGGCACCGAGTACAAGTGCTCTCTATTTGCTGATGATGTCCTAGTATATATCACTCAATCACATATATCCATCCATGCTGTTATGGCTGAAATAGATCACTTTGTTACATGGTAACATTTTAAAATCAATGCAGCGAAGTCTGAGGCCCTCGATGTCTCCCTCCCCAAATCCATATAGGATTCCATCCAGTCCAACTTTCCCTTTGCCTGGCCCTCACAGGGTATCAAATACTTAGGAATTCCTATTCATAGAGACCTCTCCCATCTATGTTATCTTAATTTTGGGCCCTTTATTGAACAACTCCATACAGACCACGGTTGGCAAGTTAGAACTGTAAGATTCACTACGTGAACCACTGGTGTTTTGTGGAAAAGCACATGTACACTGCGTTCCAAATTATTATGCAAAAAGTGTTTAGGAGTGATAAGGGAAGAATTTGTTTGTTTGTCAGTTAAACTCATTGATGGTGATGTGTGTCAGGGCTCTTTATATCACTGTAAGCAATTGCAGACACCTGTGCTAATTAGTTTGGCAGGTGTGTCCAATGAAAGGCAAGACTACTTAAGAAGGCTCTCTCACTTCATTAAGCAGCCTACATTTTCTGCCAAAATGGGAAAGAAAAAGGATGTGTCGGCTGCTGAGAAGCAACAAATTGTGGAGTGTTTAGGTCAAGGCATGACTACAATCAACATTGTGCGATGATCAGGATGAAGTGTCTTGGCAATCAAGAAGTATGTAGCTGATTCACAGTACACACGTGTGCGTGCTGATAAGGGCAAATTGAGGACTCTTTCCTACAGGCAATTACGTCAGGTTGAAAGAGCAGCGGCAAAAAAGCCTTGTCATAGCAGCAGACAAGTTTTTGAAGCTGCTTGTGCCTCCAACGTCCCCCGAACAACAAGATGCAGGGTCCTTCAGAGGTTTGCAGCTGTGCATGCGCCATCCTGTCGACCTCCTCTATCCACTTCACACAAGCAGAAACGGCTCCAGTGGGCCAAACATTACATGAAGACTGATTTCAAAACTGTTTTGT
This sequence comes from Phyllobates terribilis, assembly GCF_046119375.1. NCBI lineage: Eukaryota > Metazoa > Chordata > Amphibia > Anura > Dendrobatidae > Phyllobates > Phyllobates terribilis. The sequence goes on from NW_027362767.1 coordinate 382,383,464, forward strand.
TCACGGATGAGTGCCGTGCAGCGCTCGATGGTCCAGATGTATGGAGTGGAGGATGGCTGGTTGATGGACACCCTACGCAAACACGGCTACAGCGCCAACAAGGAGGAGGTGGAGTAATGTTTTGGGCTAGAATCATGGGGAGAGAGATTGTCGGCCCCTTTAGGATCCCTGAAGGCGCTAAAGATGAACTCCATAATGTATGTGGATTTTCTCAAACAGCACTTCCTGCCATGGTTCAAGAAGAAGAACCGTGTATTTCACAGCAAGATCATTTTTCTGCATGATAATGCACCATCTCATGCTGCACATAAAACATCTGCATCTCTGGCTGATATGGGCATAAAAGGGGACAAACTTATGGTGTGACCCCCATGCTCCCCTGACCTCTACCCCATTCAGAACCTTTGGAGCATCATTAAAAGGAGTGTCTATGATGGCGGGAGGCAGTTCACATCTAAGCAACAGCTCTGGGAGGGTATTCTGTCCTCATGCAAAACAATTGAAGCAGAAACCATCCAAAACCTGACAAATTCAATGGACGAGAGAGTTCAGAAGCTCCTTTCGAACAAGGGGTCCTATGTGAAAATGTAACATCACCTAGAATAAAGTTTTGAGTTGAAAACTGTTTGATTTCAGTTTCTAACAACCTGCTAATGCTTATAATTTCAAAAATGACCATTTTTTTGGTCTTTATTAAAATGAAAAGGTTGATCGAAAAGTTTGGGGGATCTAAGAGTGTGGCAACCCAGTAGTCATGATTACTTCGAATTCTGACAATATGAGGGTCATGCTGCAGGTAGTGCAGCAAGAAGGCACTTATGTGCCTTGCGCATCTCGGAGCCCCAAAATTATTTTCCGGGCTAGATGCAGCTAAAAATTATTTTTAATTTTAAATCTGGTGAAGCTTTAGTATAGATGGCCTAATAGGATCAGTGCTGCACACTGCTACAAAGCCCAAATTATTTTCCAGTCAAGATACAGATAAACATGATTAGTAATTTGAAAGCTTAAAACGGTTGGTAGGGTGATTTTAACCAATCATCAAGCTTTTACTCTCCCCAGGATGACACAGGGGTAGAAAAGTCGTTTCGGATCCATGATTTGTTCATCTTTATGAACGTGAGTCTGTCTACATTATCAGTGGAGAGCCGCGTGCGCTTATCTGTCAGCACACCACCAGCAGCGCTGAACACACGTTCAGACAGAACGCTGGCTGCGGGGCATGACAAGATCTCCAAGGCGTAAGTGGCTAGCTCCGGCCATTTATCCAGATTGGAAGCCCAAAAAGAGCAAGGGTCCAGTGACACAGTCGTGGCTTCAATGTTTACTTGGAGATACTCCTGTACCATCGTCTCTAGGCGTTGACTATGTGTCAGACTTCTTGTCTCCTGTGGCCTTGCAAAGGATGGGCTAAAAAAGTGGTGAAATGATTCCGCAAAATTGATGTTACCAGCAGATACTGTGGTTCTGTTACGGTTTGAGTGCTGAACACTTGACGGTCCCACGGTTGGCAAGTTGGAACTGTGAGATTCACTACGTGCACCACTGGTATTTTGTGGAAAAGCACATGTAAGATTCTGCAACAGTCTCTGCTGATACTCCTGCATGCGTGCATCCCTTTCTATGGCAGGAATAATTTCTGCAAATTTACTTTTGTACCGGGGATCTAACAGTGTGGCAACCCAGTAGTCAGGATTATTTCTAATTCTCACAATTCGAGGGTCATGTTGCAGGTAGTGCAGCAAGAAGGCACTCATGTGTGTTGCGCATCCAGGAGCACCAAGTCCCTGTTGTGTTGGTGGCGAGGTAACAATCATGCTTCCTTCCTCTGTCCTCTCCCCCCAACCTCGCACAACAGAAATGTGATCAAGGTCTACCTCATCTGATGAGTCTTCCATCAGTTCGTCCTCCACTTCTTCCTGGGCTCCTGCACCTTCCTCACTAGTTTGGCTGCTACCATGCGCCCTGGTAAAACCATCTCCCCCACCCTCACATGCCTGCCGCCTTGGTGCTGCCGACCATCTGGACCTTGCAGATGTTAGCCCTTCCGCATACAACTCCTCCTCCTCTACTTCCTCCACCTCCTCTTGTGCCACCACCTGACTCCGAATTCTGTTTAACATGTGCTCCAGCATGTAAATCACCGGAATAGTCATGCTGATAATGGCATCGTCAGCACTAAACATCTTCGTCGCCATTTCAAAACTGTGCAGAAGGGTGCATAGGTCCCTGATCTGAGACCACTCCTCCAGCGTGATTTGCCCCACCTCTGAATCTCGTTGGCCCAGGCTATACGTCAGAACGTATTGCACCAGGGCTTGTCGGTGCTGCCACAGTCGCTGCAACATGTGCAGAGTTGAATTCCACCGGGTAGGCACATCGCATTTTAGCCGGTGAAGTGGCAGGCCCAACGACTTCTGTAGAGATGTAAGTCGCTGAGCTGCGGGATGCGAACGGCGGAAGTGAGCACAGAGCGACCGTGCCCTCTGCAGAAGGCCATCTAGTCTGGGATAGTGGGCTAAAAATTGCTGGACAACCAGGTTCAACACGTGAGCCATACAAGGCACGTGTGTGACATTGCCCCGGCGAAGGGCCGCACCCAGGTTTGCAGCATTGTCGCACATGGCCTTCCCTGGTTTCAGGTCCAGTGGAGACAACCATTCATGAAATTGGTTCTCCAGAGCTGACCACAACTCCTCAGCTGTGTGACTCACATTTCCCAGACATTTCAATGTAAAAACCGCCTGATGACGTTGAGCCCTACTGCCAGCATAGTAAGGAGGTGTGCAGGATCCCTTCTGCGCAGTTAGAAAGCTTGTGGCATGACCAGACAGGCTTTGGGTGCAGGTGGAAGACCGAGAGGAGGTTGAGGAGGCAGAAGCAGTGGAGGAACTTTGACATAAAGAGGATTGACGCACAACTCGTGGGGACGGCAAGACTTGGACAGCAGCCCCTTGTCCTGCTGTCACCATAGTTACCCAGTGCCCAGTCAGCGACATGTAACGCCCCTGTCCATGCCTACTCGTCCAAGTGTCTGTGGTGAAATGCACCCTGTCACACACAGAGTTTCTCAAAGAAGCAGTGATGTTATGTGCGACATGCTGGTGGAGCGCAGGCACACCTTTCTTTGAGAAGTAGTGCCGACTGGGCATCTGGTACTGGGGCACTGCGACGGACATAAGGTCTCGAAAATCCTCTGTGTCCAGCAGGCGGAAAGGCAGCATTTCTGTAGCCAAGAGCTTGCAGATGGTGAAATTCAACCTCTTAGCTTTCTCATGGCTAGGAGGAAATGGTCTTTTACTTGTCCACATCTGAGGGACCGAGGGCTGGCTATTGTGCTTAGACGGGGTTGATAAGGGTGTCCCCGGCAAACTGCCGGTCTGTGAGGAAGATGCAGGCGGACATGTTAGGTTGCCTTGATCCAAAGGTGGTGCTATCGATGTCGGACAGCGCTCAACACCAGCTGGTGTTACCACCTCCAAAGAAAATGATGACCTGCCAATCACGCTGGCTGTTGCGGGTAAAGAGGTGGCAGGTCTGCGCCCCAAAACAGGTGTGACTGCTGTCCCCCCAGTCACAGAGGATGAAGAGGCCGCGGATGCACAAGATATGGCAGACGGTGGTTGGCCCGGCCGGCTTGGCCGCATTGTAGCACACTGAGCTTCCGACTGCAACTTATGCTTCATGTCCATGTGCCGGTTCATGCATGAAGTACTCAAACTATGTATTTTTTGGCCTCTACTTAGCTTTTGCTGACAAATGTTACAGATAACACGAGTTGGGTCATCTTTATCGATCTGAAAAAATGCCCAGGCTATGCAAGGCTTAGCACCCATGCGACCTGAAGAGCCACCACGACTTGTGGTGAGAGGCAGAGTTGTGTTTGAGGATGCAGTTGTTGACGTGCTTCCAGTACTACGTCTCTGTCCAGGAAGGCGCAACCTGACCTCGTCGTCACTAGCATCTTCCTCCACCTCCTCTGCTGACCTCATCTCTTGGCTGACTGTGGGTTGACAGTAAGTGGGATCTCCGACCTCATCATCATCACCCTGTGCGTTATCACACCCGTCGTCCTCAGAGCCAACCTGTTCCTGCCCTGAAAAAAAACTAAAGTTGTCGCTCCAATCAGGTATTTGAGTCTTATCATCGTCTTCCTCATTGTCTCCACCAACAGGAGTTACAGTTTGGGAATGAGGGTCTACATTATGGTCAGAACCTTCTGCGTCTGGTCCTGGATCCGACTCATAAAGATTCTGGGCATCAGTGCAGATCATTTCCTCGTCTGGATTCACAGAAGCGCTGGAGTCGACCTCTGATTCCCAGGCTATGGTATGAGTAAACAGCTCTGCAGACTCAACCATCTGTTCTACCTCATACTCAGACGGGCAGCTGGAGATTTGGGAGCTGTGAGGAAGCAAGTGCGATTTGGGTGACACCTTTGAGGACTGGAGTATTTGTGATGTTGAAGTTGATGTGGAGGAGAGCCCACTTAAAGGAGCACTTGATATCCGTTGAAGCACCTGCTGTTTTTGTGCCTCATCTGGAATTTGTAGCGATTGGCGTGGCCGTAAGAAAGGGATCTTATCACATTGTCCGCTAAAAGAAGTAGACATTTTAGTTTGGCTGGAAGATGGTCTTTCTTCTGCAGATGTTACTGTTGCTTTAACACCTACCCCACGGACACAACCTTTTTTCCCCTTCCCAACACGCCTATTCCCCTTTCCACCAGCAGCAGGCCTTTTTCCACTCATTTTGTTGGTTAACTAATTCACAACTCTGGAGTTGTTTGCACAAAAAAACATTGGATGGTAACCGAGCAGAGCTGAGTGGCCAAACTGTGGTATTAGGCCAAAACTATTGGCTGGGTTAGATGCAGAAAAAAATTATTTTGAATTTGCAACCTGATGGAGGTCAGTATAGATGGATTAATAGAACAAGACCCACACACAGCTAGAAGCCCAATATTTTTTCAGAGGTAGATGCAGGAAAAAAATATATTCAGTTTGCAACCTGATGGAGGTCAGTATAGATGGACTAATACAACAAGTCCCACACACAGCTAGAAGCCCAATATTTTTTCAGAGGTAGATGCAGAAAAAAATATATTCAGTTTGCAACCTGATGGAGGTCAGTATAGATGGACTAATACAACAAGTCCCACACACAGCTAGAAGCCCAAATATTTCTTCAGAGGTACTGTAGATGCAGATAAAAATTAGTTTTAATTTGCAACCTGATGGAGGTCAGTATAGATGGATTAATAGAACAAGACCCACACACAGCTAGAAGCCCAATATTTTTTCAGAGGTAGATGCAGAAAAAAATATATTCAGTTTGCAACCTGATGGAGGTCAGTATAGATGGACTAATACAACAAGTCCCACACACAGCTAGAAGCCCAATATTTTTTCAGATGTAGATGCAGAAAAAAATATATTCAGTTTGCAACCTGATGGAGGTCAGTATAGATGGACTAATACAACAAGTCCCACACACAGCTAGAAGCCCAAATATTTTTTCAGAGGTACTGTAGATGCAGATAAAAATTAGTTTTAATTTGCAACCTGATGGAGGTCAGTATAGATGGATTAATAGAACAAGACCCACACACAGCTAGAAGCCCAATATTTTTTCAGAGGTAGATGCAGAAAAAAATATATTCAGTTTGCAACCTGATGGAGGTCAGTATAGATGGACTAATACAACAAGTCCCACACACAGCTAGAAGCCCAAATATTTTTTCAGAGGTACTGTAGATGCAGATAAAAATTAGTTTTAATTTGCAACCTGATGGAGGTCAGTATAGATGGACTAATAGAGAAAGTCCGACACACTACTAGAAGGCCAAATATTTTTTCAGAGCTAGATGCAGAAAAAAATTATATTCAGTTTGCAACCTGATGGAGGTCAGTATAGATGGATTAATAGAACAAGACCCACACACAGCTAGAAGCCCAATATTTTTTCAGAGGTAGATGCAGAAAAAAATATATTCAGTTTGCAACCTGATGGAGGTCAGTATAGATGGACTAATACAACAAGTCCCACACACAGCTAGAAGCCCAATATTTTTTCAGAGGTAGATGCAGAAAAAAATATATTCAGTTTGCAACCTGATGGAGGTCAGTATAGATGGACTAATACAACAAGTCCCACACACAGCTAGAAGCCCAATATTTTTTCAGAGGTAGATGCAGAAAAAAATATATTCAGTTTGCAACCTGATGGAGGTCAGTATAGATGGACTAATACAACAAGTCCCACACACAGCTAGAAGCCCAAATATTTTTTCAGAGGTACTGTAGATGCAGATAAAAATTAGTTTTAATTTGCAACCTGATGGAGGTCAGTATAGATGGACTAATAGAGAAAGTCCGACACACTACTAGAAGGCCAAATATTTTTTCAGAGCTAGATGCAGGAAAAAATTATATTCAGTTTGCAACCTGATGGAGGTCAGTATAGATGGACTAATAGAGAAAGTCCGACACACTACTAGAAGGCCAAATATTTTTTCAGAGCTAGATGCAGAAAAAAATTATATTCAGTTTGCAACCTGATGGAGGTCAGTATAGATGGATTAATAGAACAAGACCCACACACAGCTAGAAGCCCAATATTTTTTCAGAGGTAGATGCAGGAAAAAAATATATTCAGTTTGCAACCTGATGGAGGTCAGTATAGATGGACTAATACAACAAGTCCCACACACAGGTAGAAGCCCAAATATTTTTTCAGAGGTACTGTAGATGCAGATAAAAATTAGTTTTAATTTGCAACCTGATGGAGGTCAGTATAGATGGACTAATAGAATGATGCTATGCCCAAAAGATTTTACTTCACTAGGTGCAGTAAAAAAATTGGTATTCTATACACAGGTGGTATATCTTGCAACACAGATAGGCTACTCCACTGACTAACACACTCTGCAATAGGCCAAAAAGGATTAGCTTTGCTAGATTCAGCCAAATGCTGTGAAAAAAACTTGCACAGCACTGGCACAGACCTGCCTGGCAAAAACTGATAGGAACTCATGTAACCTAGTCCTGAAAAGGACTCCAATTACAATTAGTCTTTACTCCCACAACCTATCTATTTAAGAGCACAGACCTCCCTGATAAAAGTCGTAGGAAATGCTGTAACCTAGTCCTTAAAAGGACTGCAATCACAACTATTCCCTACTCCCAAGCTATCTGTATATTTGTGCGAAAATTGGCTTGAAATTAACAAGGTATAGCGCACACAGCAACAGCGGTGCCGTCTAACACGCAGCTGCAGCAGTGAGAAAATGGTGGCGACGGGGAAAATGGCTTGGTCTTATAGGGCAAGGACATGTGACATACACTGCCAATGACACATGCCCTTGCTTGTGTGAAAAAAAGCACTTCGCTCCGTGTGTGCGCTGCTGATAGGCTGACAGATTGCACCTCCCCACTGCAAATGCGGGAAAGAGAAAAAAAAATGGAGATCTTCATTGTTCCTGCAGAGATCCATCCCCTGCCCCTCCCCCCACCCCGCTGTACACTCAAACTGCGTATTAACATTAATTTTCATCATTACTGAGAAAAAATCCAGTTATGATTTTGGTGCACGAACAGTTATCGAACATAACCTCGAACAGCCAAATTTTTCTCAAATTGTTCGTGTTCGCCGAACGGCTCGAACACCGCCCAAAACAGCTCGAATTTGAGATTGGCGAACAGTTCGAGTAGAACAACGCTCATCTCTACTGTTCAATAAACCTTGGACTAATGTAGTTCCTCAAGGGAGCAAAGTCCTGCTCAGATACCCACCACCCAATGGAAAACCAGCCCTGGGTCCCCTCCCTCAAGGACCCAATTACCGCCCCATGGTACATAAACCCTTCTATGCAAGACTGATTTTTAGTTTTCCTCTTGTCTAAATTGCTATATAAAGGAAGAATATGGCTACATCTTAAGTGGCTGCCAACGACATCTAGCTGGATTGGGGTCAGCATTCAGTACTAGATCCAATTACAGGAGATAATTCACAGATACAGGGAACGTTCATTTGTAAGAAGAAAACTTAACAGAAAACAAAAGTCAATGTAAAATGCAATCTAAAATCAGTGATGTCCTTAATGGGTTAAAATGTCTGTCCTTTGCAGGATCATCTTTGTACTGAAAATGCGCAATGCATATTTATGTGTGTAAATTTGCCTATTTGTCTGCCAAGAGCATTCCAAGGTGGATGCCAGCTTTACGGTCTTTGGATACACCCCTGTAAAATCAATCTGCAGTAGGTTGGGAATTAGCAGATGTTCCAGAAAATGTGCGCAGTGGAATCAGAAGGAGCATCACATCTACCTGGCACAAGCTGTGGCGACTTATTGTATATTTCCTCTGTTTGCTTTGGGTTCTGCTGATATGATCAGAAATAAACAAAAGTTTGATGTTTTTGTGGTCTAAAACGATTCCTGTTCACCAATGTTTTACAAGCCCAACGTGGCTAGCTGTTCATGATAGCCCTGAGCTTAAAAAGTGTTGTTGTTTTTTTTCAGAAAAGATAGTATATATGAAAATAAGATATTTTTTTTTTTAGATTTGATATTTATTATATTATTAATTATATATATTTTTTTTACATTTATTATATTTATTACGTTTTTTTATTTTAATCTTCATTTTTAGCAGAAATGAAAATATTATTTTAAAAAAATAATATTTATTATATATTATTAAGAATTCTATATGTATTTATTATATTCTTATTTTTTATATTTTAATCTTCCTTTTTTTCATAAAACAGTACATATGAAAATAAGATTTTTTTATATTGATTCAATTATGAATTATATATTTATATTTATGCTTATTATATTAATTATTTTTTATATTTTAATCTTTATTATTTTTCATAAAACACTACATGAGAAAAGATTTTTGACAAACATATTTAAAATGTATTATATTATTCATGCGTTATTAATCATTATATATTTATGAAATTTATTATTTTTCATATTTTATGCTTTATACTTCATTTTTATGTTAAAACATAAGACGCGGAAATAAGATTCAGTCTCAAAATTCTCGATTCACGGGTAAAATCTGTCTTCAGTGAATACAGATTTGCCCATTATTGAGATAAGAAATGATAGTTGGTGCTCATCAAGTTCTATGGAGAGGTTTCAGCAGAATGTCTGCATCTGCTTCTAGCTCTTCCTTCTTCCTCCATCTCCATAGAATTTTAAAAGCACCAACTGCCAATCCCTCGATTCAGTAATGGGAAAATCTGTCTTCACTGTATACAGATTTTACAAATAGTACTTATGAATTGCGAGTGAAAGGTCAGTCCAGGAGGTGAAAAAAGCAGATTTCTCTGATAAGATATATTACAAAGTTTCTTATTTTCATGTGTATTACTGAGATATGAAATAAAAATTAGAACGACTGTTACTCTTTAGGACTGGCAGTGTACTATAGCATGCCTTGTAAAGCTGTCTTGTTATGGCAATAGTCATGTGCCCTCACCTTCCTTCCCCTTGTTCCCTTCTTCCATCTACGACTATTTCATTCCTGTCCCTTATGTACACCAATGTTATGATAAAAGTGAGCAATACTTTGCCATTTTTACAGTAGCTCCCAAATTGCTTAAAATGATGACTAAACATAATGATGCATTCATTTATTGATATTATTAAAGCAGAGGTCTTGTTATGATTCGTCATAGTGTTAATAGGTACGCAGATGCAACAGCGCAGACAATGATGAGACAGTTGTACCTAAACCAACAACTATTTATTTGATCAACAAAATCAAAAGAGTGCCTACGGCACAACATCAAGGAATAATGTAAACGGTGAAAATGAAACAAGTTGTGTTACAAGAAGAATACAGTACTTTAGAGTAATGGGATATTGACACAAAGCTATTTAGACACTATCGTTCTATTATTACCATTGAATAACTTTTACCGTCAATGATGTCTTAGTCCTAATACCCCATCCTAAAGGTTATCACTGTCACTACTGGGCCCATCACCGTCGTCACTCTCTAGGCAGCACAAAACATTACACAGGCCCTAACGGGGGTCAACGATACTGCCCGCTAGACCACAAGTCCCAGATTGGTGATAAACTCGGTACACTCGCTACACTGACCTCCTTAGTTTGCTGCAGCACAACCACGGTTCCCACTTGGTACTGTACATCAACACCGAAAGCGACGGCTCACTAGAACATCCCTCGACTGAGGCGTAGTCGTCTCTCTCTTTCGGCCCTGGTTCTGCTCGTTCTGCTCAGCTCTCCTGGCTCTGGTCTCTCTCGACTCCTTCATACAGATCTGGTCTCTCGGTTCTTTTACTTGTATCTGGTCTCTCGGCTCCTTTACTCAGATCTGTTCTCTCAGCTCCTTTACTCGGATCTGGTCTCTCCGCTCCTTTACTCGGATCTGGTCTCTCGTCTCCTTTACTCAGATCTGTTCTCTCGGCTCCTTTACTCAGATCTGTTCTCTCGGCTTCTTTACTCAGATCTGGTCTCTCAGCTCCTTTACTCGGATCTGGTCTCTCAGCTCCTTTTCTCGGATCTGGTCTCTCGTCTCCTTTAGTCAGATCTGGTCTCTCGGCTCCTTTAGTCAGATCTGGTCTCTCGGCTCCTTCACTCAGATCTGGTCTCTCGGCTCCTTTACTCAGATCTGGTCTCTCGGCTCCTTTAGTCAATTCTGGTTTCTCGGTTTCTTTACTCGGTTCTGGTCTCTCGTAATGGCTACTATAAGCCAGGTCATTAGACTGCACGTCCATCCTGCTAAAGGTTCAGGTGCCAGCTCCTCACCTTCACTGCCCTCCTGGGGCTTTAATAATTACTAACTGGGCCTCAGACAGGGTTGGACTGGCCTGGCGAGGTGCTAGTGAAATTCCCGCCTTGACGAATGCCTCTATCTTGGCCTATGCAGATTTGTCTCAACCATTTGTGTTATAAATGGACAGGAATCTCTACGGTTTGGGAGTCGTGCTGGTCCAAGTCCAAGAAGGACTAGAATGCGTGATCGTCTATGCCAGTCAATCCCTACGGGATACAGAGAGAAATCGTGAAATATTAAGCTCATTCAAATTGGAGTTGTTAGCCTTGGCATGACTGAAAAGATAACACACTGTTGTAGCAGAGCTGAATGAAGAGCGCTAGTGTTAGCAGAAAAGAGTTTGTTATACTTAGAGCAGACAAATGGTTGACTGCAGGTCTGAACTAGGAAGTAAATGCAGATAACTGATAAACAAGAAGGCGTTCACTGATCAGATAATTAGCCAGCTGAGTGAAGTGTATTCCAAGGCAAACTCCTGAATGTAACATACCTGGCGGCGTCCTTGCAAAGTGGTCCATCTCCCACTGTGCAAGAGCGTGCACTTGATCTCCAGTCCAGGGTGTCTCTCTGGCTTCCCTCCATGCTGTCTGTTTGCTTCTGTGTCTGCTGCTTAAGGGCGGCGCCCGATCACTTCCTGCTTTTTGTACCTGCTGCAGGCACACCCCTTGTGCGTCCTCAGCCTATTGCTGTCTATCACCTGGTATTTAAACCAGCTGCCCCAATTAACTGATGCCTGAGCATCTTGCCCTGTCAGTTGGCTTTTGTCTCTGACATGCCAGGTCCTGTCTATGTTACCAGTCTTGCAGTATCTGTTTCCATGTCTGTACTGTGTCCTATCTGTGTACCTTAACCTGCAGTCTGTACTCGTTCCTTGCCTGTTCGTTCCGCCTTCCAGGAGGCTGTATTTCCAGACCAGTCTGAACACGCTCCTTGCCTGTTCGTCCTGCCTCTCTGGGGGCCGTATTCCCAGACCCGCTCCTGTATCCCGCTGTAGTGTCGGTCTCCTCCGTGCACTCAGTTCCAGTCTGAACTCTCTCCTATCTTTTACCTGTTTTTTCTCTATGTCCGTTCCTTTCCTTTTTCTGCAGAGTCTGTACTCGTACCTAACTCCTGCTCATTGTCACTGTACTTCCGTTTGTGAGTTTGTGGTCCACTTGCTACTTCTCTGCAAGTACCCTGTGGGTATCTGGTTCTGCCTTTCTCTTCTAGTCTGTTCTGTGTGAACAGAGCCTTGTCCATCGCGTCTGCGGTTTTCGCTTTGCTCAGCTCTGTCCACCGCGTCTGCGGTTTTCGCTTTGCCCAGCTCTGTCCACCGCGTCTGCGGTTTTCGCTTTGCTCAGCTCTGTCCACCGCGTCTGCGGTTTTCGCTTTGCTCAGCTCTGTCGCCGTGTCTGAGGTTTTCGCTTTGCTCAGCTCTGTCCGCCGCGTCTGCGGTTTTCGCTTTGCTCAGCTCTGTCCGCCGCGTCTGCGGTTTTCGCTTTGCTCAGCTCTGTCCGCCGCGTCTGCGGTTTTCGCTTTGCTCAGCTCTGTCCGCCGCGTCTGCGGTTTTCGCTTTGCTCAGCTCTGTCCGCCGCGTCTGCGGTTTTCGCTTTGCTCAGCTCTGTCCGCCGCGTCTGCGGTTTTCGCTTTGCTCAGCTCTGTCCGCCGCGTCTGCGGTTTTCGCTTTGCTCAGCTCTGTCCGCCGCGTCTGCGGTTTTCGCTTTGCTCAGCTCTGTCCGCCGCGTCTGCGGTTTTCGCTTTGCTCAGCTCTGTCCGCCGCGTCTGCGGTTTTCGCTTTGCTCAGCTCTGTCCGCCGCGTCTGCGGTTTTCGCTTTGCTCAGCTCTGTCCGCCGCGTCTGCGGTTTTCGCTTTGCTCAGCTCTGTCCGCCGCGTCTGCGGTTTTCGCTTTGCTCAGCTCTGTCCGCCGCGTCTGCGGTTTTCGCTTTGCTCGGCCCTGTCCGCCGCGTCTGCGGTTTCGAATTTGTCTCCCAGTCTGTACTGGACCCTACCCAGCCTGCGCTCTAGTCTGCCTGTCTCTGTATTCCCCGGTGTGGGTCAACAGCCGTGTCCGGAGTCTGACCTGGAGTAGACCCTGGTTCCTCTGCTTGGTTCCTCCCTGGTGCACTGGCGTCGTATGCCGTCGTGCGACCTTGGTCGGATCGGGCAGATACTTAGTTACGCCCCTCCAGGCACTCTCCGGTTCATGGCACAGTGGAATCACTACATAAACACGCACACGCCAGTCAGTCCGGGCGTGTGCATTACACTGAACACATCTCAGTCAGCTTTAAAAGACCTCGGGTGATGGTGTCAAAGTGGTTGATGGGTCACTACAGTCACCTGGTTCAGACTTGCACAAACGTAGCTGGCCCTAGCTGAAGGAAACAAGAGCCTGCTTCTGAGCCAAGACAGGTGAGCAACAGATTTGATGTGACAATGTTTCCATGTTTGCCCATTTACATATGAGTGTGTCATGAAATTCTAGATTAATGACCTCTTGTGATAGTGGACAAAAGTTATTCTGCGGTACACAGTGATAGATTCCTTTAGAATGTTTCCTAGATAACAGATTAGTCCAGCCTCGGCTCACCATTACAGTCTACCATTTACTTACTATTTCCCGCAGAAAGGTCACATATCTCCACTTATCAGTGCCCTGTATGTCCCTCACTGGGAGCCATTCTATAAACCCAAAGGATCTTTTTAACTTGCTTTTTATGTTCAAAATTGAAAGAAACCCTTGTTTAATATCTTCTCCAATGGTTCATATACAGAATGATATCCTACAGAGTGAGAGCCAAGTAGAGAGGGCCTTTTAGGATCTGATAAATTCTGACAATACCAAAGAATTCAAAAGCAAATTGTACAAAAATTGGCTGCAGTGAGAAGAACCTGTCAGTATAACTTTCACAAAATGAATCATGAATGTGAAACATTAAAACTATTTAGGCTTAAAGATGAGCTGTCACCTGGTCAAAAATGGACAGTTTTTCTTATTTTATTCCTGCTGCTCCTCTGATTATTCCATTTTTCTTTTTAAAAATCTGCTATGGTTCCTTAGACATGGGCCTTTTTATTTAGTTTGCCCAATATGATAATATTATACTTTGCCAAGGTGGATTTGTTTGCAATGTAAATTATACAGAGCAGCCTAAAGACACGTCCCCAGAGATTCCTGTAAGCAATGCCCCCTTAGTAAAGACCATAAAAAATTGCAAAAACTGAAAACTTTTCACCTGGTGACAAGTCCTCTTTAAGGTAAAAGCTTGGGATCCTTTTAGGATCTGATGGTTTCTGACAATATTATAGGGTTTTATAGGATTTTCCACCTGACTTTATTTTAGGTAGAAACCTCCAGTGCCAATGGTATAACCTCAGCTAACTGAATCACACATTATTCTTCATTCTGTTTCACATACGGATCAGGATTTTTTGATCTTAAGAAGATCTAAATAATTGTAATTTTTCATTATTGCTTGAGTTGAAATTGAATAACTATGGTATAATCCCATCTATTCCCACTTTCCTAAGCACCATCTGTCATGGTCAACCAACCACATTATGCTGTCTTCAGAGGATCCATCTGAGGGCAGCAAATTCCTATCTATGTTTTTATTTGCCATGTGGAGCAAAAAGATGGTCAATCGTGTGACTAAGGTCATGTTTGACCAAACAAGGCAAGAAAGCAGTGAGGTGTGTACTGTACATTACCCTAATTAACGAAAAGCTCATGGTCACTTGGGGCCCACCAATATTGTATATCATGCAAAATTTATTTAAAGAAGTATTCTCATCGCAGAGATTTATGACATATTCACAGAATATAGATATATGTAAAACTCGGAACTCAGAAGTACACAGTGAAATGAAGGAGTATTTATTAATGCAATCCAAAATGATTCAAAACTATTAACATTTCGGCCCTAAATCTGGACCTTCGTCAGAAGAGTACGGATCACTGTGGGAACCATGTATGAAAATATGTAAACAGGTCTATAGAAAATGCACCTTTCAACAGCAATCCACACCATTGTGATGAAGGTCCAAAATGTTAATTATTCTGCATAATTTTGGATTGCATAAATAAATACTCCTTCATTTCATTGCATACCTCTGAATGCCTAGTTTTTCATATATCTATATCACGGATTTGAATCCTACTCGAGCACCAACTCATTTACGGAGTGACGTATAACATAACCTAATATATTCATAGAAGGGCTACCTTAATCTCCGATCTTGCAACCGCCAAAAAAGATGCAGCCGTATATATGCAGCTGTCTCCATTCACTATTATTGTGTTCTGTAAATACCCAGTAGTCCAGAGGAGTATAAGGAAAGAGCTATTTATGAGCCGCCATGTTTCCATGCATAATATCTGTAAGATGATGACTAAAGGATAAATGGAAGCCCAAAAGATGGAACTTGCACTAATCCAATCCAACATTTATGGCATATCCAATGGATATGCTATAAATGTCTAAGAAGAGAATAACCCTTTAAAATTCTCTTTCTGACCTTATAAGCATCCTATTTTATATTTCAAATAGGGTAGCATTATAATGCATGGCCATAAAAATGCCTGGCACTGGGAAAGTCACAAGAGTAGGTCTTTCTATCTCAAATAATTCATTGGAAGGTTAATGTTGTCTCTGTATGTGTAGATTAGATACTTGTTGATTGAGAGATTTCTCGTTTGACCGTCTGACCCCTCCATACGCAAGTGTGGCACCCCAGGGGTCTGGTTTCCACAGTAACGGCAGTGTTATGTCTGAGAGCAGGTGGGAGGTCTCTTGGTCAGGAATCCTATGCATGCCACACCTCCTGCCCAGTCCTGGGAGGGGAAGGACTTCCCCTATATAAACCTGGGGCTGAGGCAGGGTTAGGGAGTTCAGAGGGAGAGTTCAGCCAGGAGGGCTGACAGGGAGCTGTGGCTCCGGCTGGGCCCAGCTCCTGGGCCATGCCAGAAGTAGAGACAGAGAAGAGAAGCAGCTATGGGAAGAAACAACAGGAGCTCTGTGGGAGCAGTGTTACAAGGAGTCAGGGGCTGGCAGCTGCAGAGCTCGCCCTGACTGAGAAGATTTCTTACCGGACCCGGAGTCCGAGGCTGTGGGGACTAACTCCTACCCAGCAGCAGAATCCGTCAGGCAGGGGATTTCAGGTCCTCTGGCCAAGAAACCCGAAGGCACGGTCACACGCATGGGACCAGCACCGCCGTCGTGGAGCGGAAGCTACTAGAAGGCCCCGAGTCACCGGCCATACGGGTGAGCACCACACGGTACACTCAGGGACGTGGGCTACTTATACCCGCCTCTAGCAAGGTAGCCAGAAGAGTATCGTTAGTTTGGGAGGCCTACAACTCCGCCTGGCCAGGGGAGATCCCATCTGCTCAAGGACTGACCAGGCCCCAATCGCTAGCCAGTACTCCGGGAGGGTCTATCTTTGTCACTAGTAAAGACCCTGAACTACACCGTACCGTCTCCGAGTGGTTCCTGCTACCCCCATCATCCACGTCGGCTGCCCTGAGGCCATACCCCTCCCGTTGGGGGTTATACTATCACGCTGCACAATCCTACCACCGGCCTCAGCGGTCTGCCCTGCAGCAGCAGCTCCTTAGCTGTACTCAACGGGTGGCGTAGTCGTCCAACATCTACCGCTGATACAGCGCCACTTAGTCTGACTCCCTGGGCACGGACCGGATCACCGCCACGAGACTACAACCCTCAACAGATCCGGCTCCGGGTAAGCTCCCGCGTGCGCAACGCTGCGCGACACAGGCCCAGGGCGCGTATACTTTTGGCGTAGTCGGCAGGATTTCGTGCCCGCAACCACCGGGTACTGCGTGCCTGAAAAAGACTGTTCAAACTTACCAGTGGTGAAGATTCCCGCCATCCGGCGCCATCTTCAGCCTTCTTCCCGCCATCGGTGAAGATTCCCGCCATCCGGCGCCATTTTCAGCCTTCTTCCCGCCTTCCGTGGAGTTTTCCCGCCGTTGGACGCCATCTTGAAGACGCCGCGCGGGAAGAAGAGGGGCGTGGACTCCGAAAGCGCGCGAGAACTGAAGCCCCGCCTCACGTCCGGACGTTGCGTAAGGTCCTGGAAGGAGCCCAGCAGACGCCAATGTCACAGGAGCGCGACGGAAGGTCCTCAACCCTGACGATCCACTGCGGAGCCGCGGCCTACGGAAGAGGATCATCGCAAGGTAGGCCACGGTCCACTAGGGGGGAGAAGGATGTCGGATACGGAGGAGAGCTTCACCGCTTCAACCCCCGCCAGCGCCACCGCTGTTGCGGTCATGCCTTTCACCATGCCCTATATCCCGGGGGCAGCCTGGCTACCCCAGTACTCAGGGGAGTCACATACCCTGCATGACTTTAGAGAAAAGCTGGATAGCCTCTTCCAGGTGTACCCCCTCACAGAGGAGCAAAAAGTGAGCATCCTGGTGGCCCAATTAACCGGGGCAGCCCAAAGGGAGGTAAAGTCCTGGCCACCTGGGAGGAGGACTGTCGCAGAGATACTAACCCAGCTAACCGAGGAGGAGCTGCAGTACTACCAATACGAGGAAAGCCAAGAGGACCCGGACGGGTCTGAGGACTACCCTCAGGAGGGAGCACAAAGAGGACATAGCTACTGAAGGGAAGTAGCGTGAATAAAGAGCTGTAAATAGTTACCCGTTAGGGTACAAGGACTGCTGCTAATTAAAATATGGTCCCCGTTGGGATTAGTGAATTGTTCCCCGTGTGTCCCTATCCCTTACCAGGCTGAGGACTGTGAGCAGCCATCCCCTATCCCTTACCAGGCTGAGGACTGTGAGCAGACAATCCTTATCCCCACTGGCCGAGGACTGAGAGCGGCCATATCCTGTAAATAATTATGTGTTTCTAGTAATTTATAGGAGTCCTTGGTGGATTTACCGGGAATCCTTTGTACAGTTAGTGGAGCGTAACCCAGGATGGACTAAAAGACTGTTAAGGACTCAGGGCAGGACAGACCCCTACCTGGTTACGTCTCCCTGTTTTGGTGAAATGGACACCTTTGTTTTCTTCAAAGACTGCACCCGGTTGCGGACACGCCGTGACCATCTTTATATGTTTTTCTTATTGTACTATTATTATTGTTTATACCTTGTTATGTTTTTCTAAAAATATGTTTAGTCCCGGAGTACTAAATTTCACTAGGGGGGAATGTGGCACCCCAGGGGTCTGGTTTCCACAGTAACGGCAGTGTTATGTCTGAGAGCAGGTGGGAGGTCTCTTGGTCAGGAATCCTATGCATGCCACACCTCCTGCCCAGTCCTGGGAGGGGAAGGACTTCCCCTATATAAACCTGGGGCTGAGGCAGGGTTAGGGAGTTCAGAGGGAGAGTTCAGCCAGGAGGGCTGACAGGGAGCTGTGGCTCCGGCTGGGCCCAGCTCCTGGGCCATGCCAGAAGTAGAGCCAGAGAAGAGAAGCAGCTATGGGAAGAAACAACAGGAGCTCTGTGGGAGCAGTGTTACAAGGAGTCAGGGGCTGGCAGCTGCAGAGCTCGCCCTGACTGAGAAGATTTCTTACCGGACCCGGAGTCCGAGGCTGTGGGGACTAACTCCTACCCAGCAGCAGAATCCGTCAGGCAGGGGATTTCAGGTCCTCTGGCCAAGAAACCCGAAGGCACGGTCACACGCATGGGACCAGCACCGCCGTCGTGGAGCGGAAGCTACTAGAAGGCCCCGAGTCACCGGCCATACGGGTGAGCACCACACGGTACACTCAGGGACGTGGGCTACTTATACCCGCCTCTAGCAAGGTAGCCAGAAGAGTATCGTTAGTTTGGGAGGCCTACAACTCCGCCTGGCCAGGGGAGATCCCATCTGCTCAAGGACTGACCAGGCCCCAATCGCTAGCCAGTACTCCGGGAGGGTCTATCTTTGTCACCAGTAAAGACCCTGAACTACACCGTACCGTCTCCGAGTGGTTCCTGCTACCCCCATCATCCACGTCGGCTGCCCTGAGGCCATACCCCTCCCGTTGGGGGTTATACTATCACGCTGCACAATCCTACCACCGGCCTCAGCAGTCTGCCCTGCAGCAGCAGCTCCTTAGCTGTACTCAACGGGTGGCGTAGTCGTCCAACATCTACCGCTGATACAGCGCCACTTAGTCTGACTCCCTGGGCACGGACCGGATCACCGCCACGAGACTACAACCCTCAACAGATCCGGCTCCGGGTAAGCTCCCGCGTGCGCAACGCTGCGCGACACAGGCCCAGGGGCGCGTCACAAGCACGCTCAATACCGAAGAGCATGGATGAAGTTGGAGGAGCAGCGTGCGCCATTCCAAATACTTTTGGCACAAGCTCATCTCTCTGAGATCATAAGGATCGGCCAATTGAAATCCAATTAATCCTTTTCTCCCAAGGCACATGACATAAGAAGAAGAGTGTCACGGGTGTATCAGAGGTGACAGACAGTCGCACTGCAGTTGAGTTGAAGGAGATTTCTACGTTTGGCATTACAGACATCTTCTTAGATGAGAGACTGTCTCTATGACCTAGTGGCTACCTCCCTCTGGTAATTAGCACCCTGGCCTGGGTGTATATATACCTGGTGTGTCTGAGGGGGAAGTGCCGGCTATATTCATTTCTACTTGTGAAGGCTTTAGCAAGAGCAGTACTTCATCCTCTCTGGAGCTTGAGGCTGAGTTCGCATTTGTCTGGAGTCGTCTAAAGCTAAGCAATTTCCCCTGTTTGTCTACCCTTGTTGTCTATAGAATTTAGTGGAGAACGACTAGTACTCATCTCCTCCCATCCCTAGCCTTAGCCATATGCCAGGGAAAGACAGGACGAGGCACGCGTATGGCGATTGCTGAAGAGGCAATATAGGGACGGTAGTTGAGACAGGGTGACAGTAGACCAGTCTAGGAAGTCTCCACTTCCCCCTTTCCCTAGTGTCTGGGCTCCCTTTCCCTCTTCCCTCTATGTTGCACTAAGTCTTTGCCACACCTGGCATGACAGAGAGGCCCCATACTCATCAGATTGTTATCCAGTTCCACCAAAAAGGGTGACTTTGGCTCATATAGCCTTCAAGGAGTTATCCACCAATAGCTCCAGTGACCATTATAAAACAAAAACTCTTGATGCTTAACTCTCAGAGAGGCACCTTTCCAGTGATTTCCAGCAGTCATGTGACATTTATTATGCCAAGTGACTGTTGATCGGCTGCAGCCTTCACTGTTCCATTAGAGGGGACATTCACTCTGCAGGATGCTGCACAGATATTAGCAAATGAAAACTGGAAAATGGTTTATATTACTGTTACTCTTTCTGGAACCCATGCTGCACTCTCGCACATCTGCTCTTCATACTCTTCCCATGAAGTTGAAGCAAGCTAAAAAGTGCTAAATAGCGGTAATGATCATCTACACCGAACATATTATATTTAATGTGTTGTCTGTTGTCTTCATCCTTTACATTTCTACTTTTTTGTGTTCATACAGTTTAGCTCTTGTGTCTTCCTCAAAGACGAGATGATTTGCATAGCCTTTGATCTACGTTCTTAATTCCTTGGCAATGTATCTCCTGAATTCCCTTCTTTGGATCGTGCAGTTTATACCCTTGGCATGAACACAGACAAAGAAAATTCCATTATCACTGCAGTTTTTACATTTCTCAATATTATCTACTTGCTCGTCCTCTAGCAATGACACCTTATTGAAGCTGAACATTTTATTCGAAGATTTTAAGAGGTTTTTTTTCCAGTAAATGTCAGTCCGTTATCTCAATCCATCAAATGGACCATCTTCTGAAAGGATTAAGGAACAAAGCATTTTTTTCCCACTAAAAACAGCATAACTCTTCTCAATGTCATATACAACCTATGGACAACAGTGGCGCTGTTTCTGGAAAAAAAGGAGATCTAATTTTTTAATTTCAGACAGCCTCTTTATGAACATTGGGGAAAATATACAAAGACTAATGTTTTATAAACTGAACTGGCCCAAAACTCTTACTTGCATTGGAGTAAGATGATCCTCTTAATTTGGTGCATCTTTTGTTGTACTTGCTCCACAAATTGAATTATACTATATAATTGCAATAAAAGAGGATAGATTTATGCTATCATTTTCTGGCATAGGTTTCAATTAATCCATCAGACCTGTGGTAGCCTCAAACCCTCCCACTTAACCCTACTCATTTTTCTCACCACTTTTGAAAACTGTCCAGAAATAGTTGCAAAGTTTAGTGGAAATCTAATGTTCAACTGAATTTAAAACCTTCTTTATGCCAGAAAACGGGCAAAAATCCAATGATAAACCTTTTTACTAGTATAAAACATTTTGATTGGTTAACATTTTCTCCAAACACAGGGGTCAGCATTGGGCCACAGGGGTCAGCATTGGGCCACAGAGGTCAGTGCTGGGTCCTCTTCTATTTATTGTTTATTATTGATATTTTTAATGGCATACAAAGTAGTATTCACAGATTATAAACTCTGTAAGATAATCAACACAAATGAGAATTTCAATCAACGCTCCACCCCCAAATCTAAATGTGACTATATGTTTCCCATGTATAGTCATGATACCTCTGTTTTGCAGTCACGTCCTTCCTCTGACAGTTTGGTGGCTCCTCTTTTCCAAAATGTCCCCTGGAGAGGCATGTGAAGCACTGTGGAAAATCTTAACCCCGCCTTCTCTGACTTTAATTTGTGTGAAATGGACCATTGCTGACCATGATGGTGCTGACATCCATTCTGCAACACAGAAAAGGCAGGTTAGGCATGATTCAAGTTTTCCTCATTGCTGCAATGACTATTTTGGAGAATGGGCAACCAAAAGGGTCAGGTTTAGGCAAAGAATGCAGAACATAGGGCACCAGGTATCCTGACTATGCCATACATAACGGTACAGTTCACACAGCTGTTTTACTTATACCATTAAAAATCAGTGCATGTTTTTTTTTTTCATTTAGCACAAAGTTGCTGCCTCTTTAAGGAAAGGGCTTAAATAACCCGGAAAACCTCTATAATTCTTCTAAAGGGGACGCATCATCAGAAAATGGCCTACTGTTAAAATCAGGTGTTAAATGTATTAAAAATAGCCACTTTTTTCCATTTCCAATCTGTAATAAAAAAAGAATCTAGCAATTTTCACACTTGCAAATGAGGCTATTTTAGTCTCATACTCCCTGTTTAATTTACAACAACCTTTTCAGCAGCCTCGTTGTCATCACAGGCAGGATTGCAATGACAGGTAATACCTCTATACATAGCTTATAACACAGTATTCACCATTCATAATAGGTAATTTCACAACTGATCATTCTCCCCTCCCTTTACAATCTCATTAGATGCTTCAAGATAAAAGCCAGGGTCTGAGTCAGTTTATTGCTGTTAATGATAATTTGGATTTTCTGAAACAACAGGAAGTATCAGTGGAAAATAACCAAAGTCGCCATTGTGAAAATTGCAGATTTTTTTTTCAATACAGATCATTATACAAAGAAAGGAAAAAAAGGAAGATTACCAAAAATGATTTTAAAAATACACTTAGCCTAAAAACATGACGTAAACAGTTGGTCATTTTCCGATGTCAAAGAAAATAAGAAAAAAATCTCTCTTGATGGCGCCAAACCCGATAGGAAAAAAAAGTAAGAATTGATATACGGTATGTATTTTCTACATATTCAGTCCATAAAATTTTTACCCTGAACACTGTTTACTCTTCACCTCTGTTTTTTCCTCTACTTTTTCAATTTTTATGACTTTCCATATGGCCAAGTTACTGTGAATAGTCAGATTTAGAAGGGGAAAGCTGCTCATCTGTAATAGGATTATGATTTGGTTTGGATGGCGGACGTGACCCTTTATTTATTTGTTGGATTGTTTTCATCTGGCAATGCAAATCTGGTAGGTATAGATTTTTTTATATATATATATGTATATATGTACAAGTAAATATTTGGGTATATACACATACTGTATATATGAATATCTTAATATATATACTGTATGTGGTTATATATTTACTGCGAATGTTTTCACTGTATATTGAGTCACTGATTAATAGTAAATAGGGTAAATTGTTTTCCAGGGGTTCTGTATTGGTAAGTAGGTTGGGAATCCCTGAACTGCAAAACAATGAAGCCATGCCATCAGAGAAACCACGAATGTCCCCAGTTTTTAATTCATAATTCTTCAAAAATAAAGCCTGTATTCTATAAGAAAGCGAAAAGGACATTGCCTCGGTTGAGTGGTCTTTGTATTTCTCGGTATAAATCTGCAGGTTCTCTGTAGGGATTTGGTTTATAGAACAGCAGAGTATTATAAAAGCTTGGCTAGATTCATCGATTTCACTTCAATCTATAATCCCACAACTATGATTTTTGATGAGTTATGGTCCTGTAAAGTATACCCCAGAGCACACGACATATTTATAAGTAACGTTATCATGCACATTCACACACAATGAGACAGGATCTTAAAGAGTACCCGTCGTTTTAATTTTTTTTTCATAAATTAATAGCACTTGCGAGAATAAGAAACTTTGTAATATATCTTATCAGACAAATCAGCTTCTTTCTCCTCCTGGACTGATTGTTCATTCTCAAAATTCTCAATTCACAGTCAAAATCTGTCTTCAGCGAACACAGATTTTACCCTTACTGTGATAAAAGACAGTTGCTGCTCATCAAGTTCTATCGAGAACTGTAACTGTTGTTTCAGGAGAACCTGCAGCAGAATGTCTGTGTCTGCTTCTAGCTCCTCCCTCTCCATAGAATTTAAAGGCACCAACTATCATCTCCTATCCCCGTTCTTTACTGAATACAAATGTTACAATTTTTGCCCATAAATGGAGAGTGAAAAATTAATCCAAGAGGAGAACGAAGCAGATTTCTCTGATAAGATATATTACACATTACTCTACTTTTTTTCCTCTCTAATTTTTATAGTAAATTTAATTATAAATAGTACCCTTTACACACGCCCCACACAATACACGTTTAAAAGCATCACTTACCCACACATACCCACTGGTTAGAACAATAAAATAAAAATGGCCCATTCGTCAAGAAGACGCTATTCACCAGAGAGGCATATGCTTTCCTTGCCTCCGACACGGATTCATGCAGTGAGGAAGATCCCACATTCCTCTATTTTCTTTCCTCCTCCATATCTACTGAGGAGGGACCCCCGGCAAGGCACCCTGGTACTGAGGCAATCACATCAGCAATCGATCCCATATGGACTCCACCCCAAAAAATTATCAGACTGTTATTCCGGATTTCATGAACAGCTCACAAATCCAATTTGATACTACGGTTCTCACAGAAATTGACTTTTTCAAATTGTTTTTCAGCTAGGATATAATAAATGTTATGGTGGCCCATACAAATTTGTATGCCCATCAATTTTTCATCCAAAACCCCACGTCATTATATGCCAGATGGACCTCTGTAAATGCAGCAGAATTTATGCCATTTTTGGGCATTGTGCTGCATATGGACATACAGTGGGGAAAAAAAGTATTTAGTCAGCCACCAATTGTGCAAGTTCTCCCACTTAAAAAGATGAGAGAGGCCTGTAATTGACATCATAGGTAGACCTCAACTATGAGAGACAAAATGAGAAAACAAATCCTGAAAATCACATTGTCTGATTTGGAAAGACATTTTTTTCAAATTTTGGTGGAAAATAAGTATTTGGTCAAGTACAAAAGTTCATCTCAATACTTTGTTATATATCCTTTGTTGGCAATGACTGAGGTCAAATGTTTTCTGTAAGTCTTCACAAGGTTGGTACACACTGTTGCTGGTATGTTGGCCCATTCCTCCATGCAGATCTCCTCTAGAGCAGTGATGTTTTGGGGCTGTCGCTGGGCAACATGGACTTTCAGCTCCCTCCAAAGGTTTTCAATAAGGTTTAGATCTGGAGACTGGCTAGGCCACTCCAGGACCTTCAAATGCTTCTTATGAAGCCACTCCTTCGTTGCCCTGGTGGTGTGCTTGGGATCATTGTCATGCTGAAAGACCCAGCCATGTTTCATCTTCAATGCCCTTGCTGATGGAAGGAGATTTGCGCTCAAAATCTCACGATACATGGCCCCATTCATTCTTTCATGTACACCGATCAGTCGTCCTGGTCCCTTGGCAGAGAAACAGCCCCAAAGCATGAAGTTGCCACCCCAATGATTCACAGTAGGTATGGTGTTCTTTGGATGCAACTCAGCATTCTTTCTCCTCTAAACACGACGAGTTGTGTTTCTACCAAACAGTTCTACTTTGATTCCATCTGACCATATAACATTCTCCCAATACTCTTCTGGATCATCCAAATGCTCTCTAGCAAACTTCAGACGGGCCCGGACATGTAATGGCTTAAGTGACGCTCCCCCTGGGCTGTGGGGTACTCAGTAGCCGGGCCGGTCGATGCTGGGGGATGTCACAGTGGCAGCGACCCGGTCCGTGACCCAGGGCGGTCAACAAAAGGGGATTATAGTTTTTATAGTTTAATGTTTGTGATGCCACCTGCGGTATGATGACGCAGCAGAGTTGGTTTAGCTCTCCACAGGTAGAGCTTAGGTCCAGGGCAGGAGGTGGTGATGTTATACATGTTGCTGTGCAGTGTAGTGCAGGGGATGGCACAGATAATGACCAGTCCACAAGTTAATGGCGATTTCCTCTTATCTTTACTTGCGGTGGTTAGGTAGACCGGGGCATGGGTACTAGCTGGTAGTAGAGGTCCAGGTGGCCTGGAAGCAAGTTGGGAATCCACCTCGCCAGGTGAAGTTGGAGGCCTTCCCTTTGAGCTAATCTCTTTGGCCCTGCTGCTTATAGCTATGCTGTGGCCCTCGTTCCTGGGTAAAACGTCTCTGTGGTCACCCATATAGCAGGCAGCTCGGGTCTTCCTGGAGTGTCGCTCCTACGTGGCGGTGCTGGGCCCTATGTGCTGCTGAGCCTCCGGGCGTCTGAAGGGGCCAGGAGACCTGCAGTCTCCTGCCCTCCGGTTTCTGCTGCTGGGCCTTCAGTGCCCCACAACCTCTGACTCCGGTGTCCGGTTCTTCTACGCTCCTCTCTGGGGTGAACTGCCATGCAGCTCCACTCCCCAGGTCTTTTCTCGTCGCTGTCCTGTATTCAACTCCTCACACTAACGCTAACTAACCCCGCCTCCAGATCCCAGTTGCTAAGGGGAGGAGCTCCCCTTGCTGGTCTGGAGCCAGGAAAGTGTTGCATGCTAGTATACCTGACTAGGGAACCCCTGCTTGCTTCCAGGCATGGCATCACTTCTTGTGAGGGAGGCAATGCCACTGTGGCAACCGGACCCCTGGAGTGCCACATAAGCAGGGGGACACATCTGGCACTGCAGGATCTGAGTCCCTGGCGGTGTAGTGTGTTACTGATGGCAGCCTGTGTAATGTTGGTCCCAGCTCTCTGCAGGTCGTTCACTAGGTCCCCCCATGTGGTTCTGGGATTTTTGCTCACCATTCTTGTGATCATTTTGACCCCACAGGGTGAGATCTTGTGTGGACCCTCAGATCAAGGAAGATTATCAGTGGTCTTGTATGTCTTCCATTTTCTAATTATTGCTCCCACAGTTGATTTCTTCACACCAAGCTGCTTGCCTATTGCAGATTCAGTCTTCCCAGCCTGGTGCAGGGCTACAATTTTGTTTCTGGTGTCCTTCGACAGCTCTTTGGTCTTCACCATAGTAGAGTTTGGAGTGTGACTTTTTGAGGTTGCGGACAGGTGTCTTTTATACTGATAACAAGTGCAAACAGGTGCCAATACTACAGGTAATGAGTGGAGGACAGAGGAGCCTCTTAAAGAAGAAGTTACAGGTCTGTGAGAGACAGAAATCTTGCTTGTTTGTAATTGACCAAATACTTATTTTCCACCAAAATTTGAAAAAAAAATTCTTTCCAAATCAGACAATGTGATTTTCATGATTTGTTTTCTAATTTTGTCTCTCATAGTTGAGGTCTACCTATGATGTCAATTACAGGCCTCTCTCATCTTTTAAAGTGGGAGAACTTGCACAATTGGTGGCTGACTAAATACTTTTTTTCCCCACTGTAGTAAAAAAAACAAAACTTCAGCAATACTGGAGAACTGATATTCTCTACAGCACACCGGCATTCCGTGCGGTCATGAGAAGGACACAATTTGAAGCAATCCAACAATTCTTGCATTATAGTGATAGAGAAGATCCCAACTTCCCAAAAATGTTTTGCCAGTAGCTGAACACTTCAGCAGAAAATTTGCTGAGGTGAACAACCCCCAAAGGGACATCTGCGTAGAAGAACGTCTGGTTCATTTCAAATGGAGGCTAAAATTCAGGCAATACCTGCCCAGTAAGAGGACAAGGTACGGAATTAAACTGTAGAAGCTGTGCGAGAGTATCTTAGGGTACACCCACAGATTTAGGGTCTACGAAGGAGCGACACCCAGATTTTCCCCCCTGAGTGCTCCCTTGTACTGGGGGTGAGAGGGAAAATTGTGTGGGGATTTCTGCACCTACTGCTGGATAAGGGTTATCACCTCTATGTAGATAACTTTTACACCAGCCTCTCACATTTTAAGACCTTCTCTGCCAGAGGCACAGTTGCATTCGGCACTGTGAGAAAAAATCAGAGAGGCCTCCCTAAGCCACTAATTGGGCAACTGCTGACAAAGGGTGACAATATGCTGGTGGTCAAGTATAAGGACAAGAGGGATGTTCTTATTTTGACCAAAATGCACCGTGACAACAGCTCCCTTGTCACTGTCTGAGGTAACACAACACAAGTCCCAAAGCCAGATTGTGTCCTGGATTATAATAAGTTCACGGGGGGTGTGGATCTCCAAGCTCAGTTCCTCTAATCATACAGTGCCATATGAAAAGCAAAAGTATGATACAAAAAGTTGGCCATGCATATTGTGCAGGTGGCACTGTACAATGTTTTTGTGCTGTTTCGATGTGCAGACAATAAGGGGACTTTTCTTCCGTTTCAGGAGGTAGTCATCAAGGCCCTACTCTTTGGCGGTCAGGAAGGTGAAGTGAGGCCCACTGTTTCCATTGTTTAGGCACATCAGGGGCTCTTCAAACTCGACATTGCTATCGATTCCAGCTAATATTGCGCTCTAAATTTAAAATAGTGCTCCTTCCCATCGAAGCCCTGCCATGCGCCCAAACAGAAGTTTTCCACCACACATGGGGTATCAACATACTCAGGAGACGTTGCGCAACAAATTTTGGGGTCAATTTTCTCCTGGTACCCTTATGACAATAAAAAATTGGGGCTAAAACAATATTCTTTTGGAAATAATATGATTTTTTATCTTCACGGCTCAACATTATAAAATACTGTGAAGTGCTTGGGGGTTCAAGGTGCTCACCACACAACTAGATAAATTCTTTGAGAGCTCTAGTCTCCAAAATGGGGTTACTTGTGAGGGGTTTCCACTATTTAGGCACATCAGGGG
Organism: Phyllobates terribilis; assembly: GCF_046119375.1. Classification (NCBI taxonomy): domain Eukaryota; kingdom Metazoa; phylum Chordata; class Amphibia; order Anura; family Dendrobatidae; genus Phyllobates; species Phyllobates terribilis. The sequence continues at coordinate 382,411,696 of NW_027362767.1, forward strand.
CTGTTCCAAAAGCGACATGGCATCCTCTATGGATTCCAATCAATTTTGCGTCTCTAAAGTCAAATGGTGCTCTTTCCCTGCCGTGCACCAAAACAGTAGTTTTCCTATGACATAAGAGGTATCGCGTACTCAGCAGAAATTGCACAACAAATTGTATACTGCATTTTCTCCTGTTACCGTTGTGACAATGCAAAATGTGGGGCTAAAGTAATATTTTTGTGGGAAAAAGTAAAATTGTAAGTTTTTCCTTCCATTTTGCTTTAATTCCTGTGAAGCACCTGAAGGGTTAATAAACTTCTAGAATGTGGTTTTGAGGACTTTGAGAGGTGGAGTTTTTAGAATGGTGTCACTTTTGGATATTTTCTATCACATAGGCCCCTCAAAGTCACTTCAAATGTGATGTGGTCCCTAAAAAAATGGCTTTGCAAATTTTGTTGCAAAAATGACAAATTGATGATAAAATTTGACCCTTCTAACTTCCTAACAAAAAAAATTATGTTTAAAAAATGATGCTGATGTAAAGTGAATGTGTGGTAAATGTTATTTAGTAAAAAATTTGTGGGACATAGCTCTATGATTTAAGGGCATAAAAATTAAATGTTTGAAAATTGCAAAATTTTTGTACATTTTTGCAACATTTTTGATATTTTCACAAATATACACAAGTCATATCTAACAAATTTTCCAACTAACACGAAGTACAATATGTCACAAAAAATAGTCTCAGAATCACTGCAATCCGTTGAAGTGTTCCATAGTTATTACTTCATAAAGTGACACTGGTCACTCACAAGTGCTTACTTGAGCATCTGGCCATCTACTTGTAGTGGCTGCCGCAGGGTACTACACATCTGCCTCCTCTTCAAATCAGTAGGAAGCGGATGTGTGGTACCCTGCCTCGAACACTACAAGTAGATGGCCAGCTCCACAAGCAAGCATTTCCAGCAGGTGGCCACCACCGCCGACACCGGTATCAGCTGATTGGCAGAGGTGCTGGGTGTCGGACCCTGGCTGATCAGACATTGATGACCTGTAAAAGTAGTGGACTACCTCTTTAAGGGCTCACCTGGTGAAGTGGATTCCCTAAAAAAATATATACTACCTGCAAAATAAACATTTTTCTTAATATGTAAAAAATCTGTTAAGATCAATGGGCCGGCCATAGCTCACCCTGAAAATTTGCCTCCAGAGCTTCTTATAAATGAAAGGGATCGTCACCAGTGTGAGACATGTAATGACTGACAGTCTGCTCTTCAGTTCCAAATGTCTCACACTGGTAATCCCCCCTTTCATTTATAATAATCTCTGGAGGCAGATTCTCTGGGAGATCTATGTCCGGCCCATAGATCTTAACAGTTCATTTATATATAAAGAAAAATTTGGATTTCTCTGGAATAAGACATCGGATCGTAGATATCAAGGTAGCATTCTATTAAACTTTGTATGATTTTCATGCCCATATAGACGGCTTAGGAAGAATGAGCTTACTGACAGATTTCCTTTAAGTAGGAGATCACTTCTTGCTAATCTTTAACCCCTTCACCCTTAAGCCTGTTTTCACCTTCGTGACCAGGGCAAATTTTTCAATTCTGACCAGCGTCACTTTATGAAGTAATAACTCTGGAACACTTCAATGGATGCCAGTGATTCTGAACTCCGCCGCAGACAACGATAGTAGCTGATCTGCGGGGGTACCGGGTGTCGGACCCCGCACATCAGACATTGATGACCTACACCATCAATGTAAAAGTAGTGGACAACCTCTTTAACAGTGTAATCATTGAAGGAGGCTGGCTGACAGCCCATTTAGAAGGATAAGCCAGACCCCTTTTTTTCTGCACTGGTTATAACAGAAAAGGGGGCTGGCTTTCAGATTTTGCTTTCAATTCCCCTACAAAGTGATTCCACATGTGTTCTATGGTTTTGTTGCAGATTTTGTTGTGGATTTGCTGCAGCTTTCACTCTATCCACATGTGGACCCTAAAGATGATTTTTTTTAAGTGCACAGCCACATTAAATTTGGGTTAACTTTTGGATACCAAGATGATTTTGAGCGCTGTGTCCGAGTTGAAGAATATCAGAACTCTTTTGTAACAAAAAAAGGATCTGCTTCAAGTAAGTGTTCTATTCATTTTAATGGATAAATGCTGCTCTAGTGTACATGGCTCATTTTTAGGTGTTCTTGTCAAATCTACTATTGAAAAGAAATGAAGTGGGGAAAAAAAGCTTTTTACACAAAAAATGGCCCTAAAAATGCATGATTTCTGCATCAGATATTTCTCCCAGAGATCATAGATGAATATAACATTATTGAAAATGCTGTTAATAGGTCCTTTTATACAATGCATGTCTGTCATAATGCTCTTGTTATTACTCATTAAATGCCAGCATATTTCTGAACATGATCATGGCTGTATGTTATAACCTTCAATGAATATTCTCACACTAGAGGTAGTATTTCTTATTATTCCTCACTGCTGCATGTCTGGCCTTTTAATTAAATGAACACTCCTATGGATTGTCCTTGATTCCTAATATTAGATGCTCAGACTTATTGATTTTCCATTCCTACACTGGACATGATTAAAGCCTAGAAGAGGTTAAGCAAACAAGATTGCTTCTGTATGAACAGAACAGCTCTACATCTTTATTTTCAGTAGCTAAAACAAATAATGTGTCCATCCATCATTGCCTTCCATGCATGTTATCAATAGCTACTAGAGATGAGTGAATGTACTGAATTTAGATTCAGGTTCGATTCGTCCGATATGACTGATAAATTTCATTTTGATTGAATCGTCACTTTTCAAAAGTGCTCCTGGCCCAAAAATATGTATGTAACACTCTGAGGTCTCCTGGGTCTGTATCCAATCGCTTTCAAGCTCTTTGATATAAAGAGAGCCTTAATATTGTCAACATATATGACTATGATAACCAACAGCCTATTTAAGGAGGTTGTACTTGAATGCATGTATTTAGGGATAAAAATAATTTTTACAATTCCCAGTCAGACCGTCATAGCGAGATCACTGATGAATTCTCAGTTCATTAATTCTGCAGTCAGCATAAGACTGTGCAATACAGGGGCAATAGAAGGTAAATGGCAAAAAAATGTAATGTAATCCAATTGCAATCCAATTGATTTTTAGCCCAAAATATAGGTTGTAGAGAAGTAAAAAAATAAATTTCTGATAGGTGGACAACACATTTTTAATACAATGCACTGAATTTTATGCATTTTTAAATAAATGAAAAATGGTTCAAAAATTATCCCTTTTGGGAAGCAGATGCCTGCCTTGCCAGTGTTCATACACATGGGGTATATACAGAAAAAGCCATGTCTTTTTAACAAGAAGTGTTACAGAATTTGTACTTTTTTGGGAGTTGTAGCAAGTTTGAGGTTGTAAAGTAAAAATATTGGGTGCGGCAATCCTAGCAATTACACTCTAATCCTTGCAATATGAAGTACTGTATGTCTCTCTGACTGAGCTCTGAGGTCCTTACTCTTATCTCCATTCCCAATAGAATGACAACAGCATCTCCTGCCTGGGTTTTTGCTATGTCTACGAGTTGTCACTGACCTCCGATCTATAGTCCCTCATGACTGACTGTGCAAGTAATTATGGGTAAGCATGCTGGGTCAATCTTAGGGCATGTGACCATGTTCTCTGTCTTATTCTATCTGTAACACAAAATCAGTCGTGAAAAAATAACAAAAAAATGGTACAAAAATTATCCCATTTGGGGAGAAGATTAGTGTTGAGCGAGCATGCTCGACACTGCTCGTTACTCGCCCGAGCATCACGCTACTCGGGATGTTCGGCGAGCACCGAGCATTTCCGGGTTACTCGGGCGGGAGCTCGGGTCTCCGCCCTGCACGTTTGGCGCTCTTTACACAGCCAATGAACATGCAGGGATTGCCAGCCAGTCACTGTAATGCTGCAGCCATGTTGTTTGTGGGCATTACAGTGATTGGCTGGCCGCACAGCGTCACCTCGAGTATTTAAAACCAGGAGCCGCCATCTTGGACACAGTCGCTCCGGATCAGCCAGTGTAAGGTCAGTGCTGCTGAGTTAGGGAGAGATAAATAGTGCGAAATAGGTAGTGTAGGGTCTCTAAAGCCTGCCAAATAAAACAAACAGTCCTTCTCAGGACTAATATCCATCTCAGATATCAGGCAGGCAGGCTGTATAGGAGACACAGTGGTTATACCAGCAAATGTTGCATTACAGTCCTGTGTGCTCCTGTTGGTCAAATTGCTAGACTTATCAGCCCGGTCTCAGGGGCCAGGAAAAAAATATTTTTTTTTCATCAAAATCCTGTATTTTTTTTTTTCCTCAGTCAGACTGTCCAAATATGCGTCTTATTAACCTTTTGGTATTTCCTCCCCCTCCCACCCCCAAAAAAAAATTGAGTGTGTCTGTGACTGTTTAGACACCAATATTTCTGTTTAAAAGAGTCTGGTGTAGGCCAGAAAAATAGAACTGTTGTTTTGCAGTTCCACGGGTCAAATCTCTGTATTATCCTGTTTTTGGCATTTTTTGCCATAAAAAAACTGTAATAGTATCTCCCTGACTGGTCAGACACCAATATATCTGTTTAAAAGATTCTGGTGTATGCCACATAACTATAACTGTTGTTTTGCAGTTCCACGGGTCAAATCTCTGTATTATCCTGTTTTTGGCATTTTTTTGCCGTAAAAAAAAACTGTAATAGTGTCTCCCTGACTGTTCAGACACCAATATATCTGTTTAAAAGAGTCTGGTGTAGGCCAGATAACAAGAACTTTGGTTTTGCAGTTCCACAGTTCAAATCTCTGTATTATCCTGCTTTTGGCATTTTTACCGTAAAAAAACAGTAATAGTGTCTCCCTGACTGGTCAGACACCAATATATCTGTTTAAAAGAGTCTGGTGTACGCCACATAACTATATTTGTGGTTTTGCAGTTCCATGGGTCAAATCTCTGTATTATCCTGTTTTTGGCATTTTTTGCCATAAAAAAACTGCAGTAGAGTCTCCCTGACTGGTCAGACACCAATATATCTGTTTAAAAGATTCTGGCTTACGCCACATAACTATAACTGTGGTTTTGCAGTTCCACGGGTCAAATCTCTGTATTATCCTGCTTTTGGCATTTTTTGCTGTAAAAAAACAGGAATAGTGTCTCCCTGACTGTTCAGACACCAATATATCTGTTTAAAAGAGTCTGGTGTAGGCCAGATAACTAGAACTTTGGTTTTGCAGTTCCACGGTTCAAATCTCTTTATTATCCTGCTTTTGGCATTTTTTACCGTAAAAAAAACAGTAATAATGTCTCCCTGACTGTTCAGACACCAATATATCTGTTTAAAAGAGTCTGGTGTACGCCACATAACTATAACTGGGGTTTTGCAGCTCCACGGGCCAAATCTCTGTGTTATCATGTTTTTGGCATTTTTTGCCGTAAAAAAACAGAAATAGTGTCTCCCTGACAGATCAGACACCAATATAGCTGTTTAAAAGAGTCTGGTGTACGCCACATAACTATAACTGTGGTTTTGCAATTCCACGGGTCAAATCTCTGAATTATTCTGCTTTTTGCATTTTTTGCCGTAAAAAAAAACAGTAATAGTGTCTCCCTGACTGTTCAGACACCAATATATCTGTTTAAAAGAGTCTGGTGTAGGCCAGATAACTAGAACTTTGGTTTTGCAGTTCCACGGTTCAAATCTCTGTATTATCCTGCTTTTGGCATTTTTACCGTAAAAAAAAAAACAGTAATAGTGTCTCCCTGACTGTTCAGACACCAATATATCTGTTTAAAAGAGTCTGGTGTACGCCACATAAATATAATTGTGGTTTTACAGTTCCACGGGCCAAATCTCTGTATTATCGTGTTTTTGACATTTTTTGCCGTAAAAAAACAGTAATAGTGTCTCCCTGACTGATCAGACACCAATATATCTGTTTAAAAGAGTCTGGTGTACGCCACATAACTATAACTGTGGTTTTGCAATTCCACGGGTCAAATCTCTGAATTATTCTGCTTTTTGCATTTTTTGCCGTAAAAAAAAACAGTAATAGTGTCTCCCTGACTTTTCAGACACCAATATATCTGTTTAAAAGAGTCTGGTGTAGGCTAGAAAAATAGAACTGTGGTTTTCCTCTTGCACGGTTCTAATCTCCTTGTTATTACCCTTTTTCCATTGATAGTGCGAGTGTAAGCTATTTTACTTCATTTACAATGAGCAAGGAGCGTGGCAAGGGACGTGGAACTGGACGTTCTGGTGATGGTGCGTGTAGAGGACGGGGCCGTGGCCAAGGTGAAATTGTGCCACAACCAACAGCCACATCTTCTCGCTCCCACTTCTTGACCGAATTACTAGGGAAGCACACTACAATACCAGTATTGCTAACTGATTAGTGTGAACAGGTTATTAATTGGATAGCAGATAATACTTCCAGTTACCTGGGCATTACCACCTCCGGTCTGTCTTCCACATGGTCAAGTTTTAGTAGCCGTGAGTCTCGACCGCATACTCCTCCTCACCCTGATGCTCCTTCCTCCCACCATGCCGAGTGTCGCCAGACAGCAACTGATCCCACACTTATACACTCTGAAGAGCTGTTCACTGGTCCATTTCCTTATTTGTGCCCCTCGCCTGCTCCGCTTGAAGTGGTGGAAGAGGAGATTCCATGTAGCGATGCCCAAATATTTGAACAGCCACGGCCACAGGAAGTCGACGCTGGCAATTTGTCACAAGAGGTGGACGATGACGAGACACAATTGCCAGGAAGTGAGGAGGAGGATCGTGGTGTGAAAGTGGAAGAGGAGGAGGTGGTGGATGATCTATTAACTGACCCAATGTGGCAGGAGGACACGCAGAGTGAGGCCAGCAGCACACAGGGGGAGGGAGGCAGAGTACCCCAACAGGCAGGAATAAGCAGTGTGGTGGCCGCACATAGAAGGCGGGCAACAGTTCCCCGTAACACCAACACGAGGGACGTTGCCAGTACAACTGGTAGGTCTTCCAGAGTCTGGAATTTTTTAAAGACTCTGCTGATAACCCCCAAAAGGCCATTTGTAGCACCTGCCATGCCAGCATCAGCAGGGGTGACAAGACTACCAGCCTGACCACTACCAGCATGATCAGGCACATGGCAGCAAAGCACCCGACTTTGTGGGGCGAACCCCAGGGTCCACGACCAGTGTCAGTGGGTGTCACCACTGCTTCTTCTGCTGTTGTGCGTGTAATAGAACCCCCTGTTGTGCGTGCAATGCAATCCCCTGTCCATACTGCATGCAAAGATGCCCCCTCCTCTTAGTCTTCACTTGTTATGGCAGTTTCTCAAGAAACAGCATCAACGTCCACATCAACGTCCCACCGCAGCGTTCAATTGTCCATATCCCAGAGCTTTGAACGAAAGCGCAAATTCGTAGGCAATGCCCCATAGCCCACAGTCCTAGATTCACACATTTCATGACTGCTTGCGTTGGAAATGCAGCCTTTTAGGCTGGCGGAGACTAGAGTTGAGCCACTCCCGTAGTGTTCGGGTTCGGGTCGGTTCGTCGAACTGTTAAAACCAATGGCAGGCAAACAAAAACACATAGAAACACATAGAAAACACCTTCAAAGGTGACCAAAAGCTGACAAACTGCTCAGAAGACACAACTAACACATGGAAAAGTGACAAGTACATATAGTCATGCGAAAAGAAAAGAGGTGGAGGAGTAAAAGGTGCGGGAGACACAGATATAGGCATGTCATGCCCTTCTAAAATCAAGAAAGGCTGGAGTAAAAATCTAAAATCAGCCTACCAACACCCAGACGTCGTGACAAGAAAATTAAAAAAAGAAATATCTTTAGGTAGAGTGGCGGTTCCATTCAGAACACTTTCCTTACAAGACGTAGTGGTATCCCCATTGTGAGTTGTGCCAAAAACGGAACCCAATACATTCAGACTAATCCACCATTTGTCATATCCAAGGGGCAGGTCAGTAAATGACAACATCGACGCGTAACCAAGTACAGTAGTATATACTGTACATCCTTTGACAAGGCAATCAGGCGGATCAAGAAGTTGGGAAGGGTCACCCTAATGGCCAAAACAGAAATTGATGTGGCGTTCCGGTTACTTACTACCTGTGCCTCCGAATAGTGTCCACCTATTGGGCTGCTTCTGGGAAGGAGCATACTATATAGATCGCTGTTTGCCCATGGGGTGGTCCAGATCCTGCTCACCATTTGAGACGTTTAGTTGCTTCTCGAATGGGTTGTAATGGACATTTCTAAGGGGGCACATATTATCCATTACCTCGACAACTTCTTATGCCTGGGCCCAAAAGATTCGCCACAGTGTGAATACACGCAGTAGTCCATCTGTGAGAAGGAGAGAGCTGGAGGGAGAGCGGACACCGCAGAGCCCAGGGGTTAGATGGAGAACGGAAGAAGGCGAGAGGGCTAGGGAGGTAATGGAGTACAGTGGAAGGCCGACCTGAGCTCCCCCATGTTCCTGCTGGGCGGGGAACAGCCCTGGAAAGAAAAGCTGCTTGCGCATCCCTTTGAGGTTACCGGCGCGAGCGGGCAGAGGGCCTGTGCTGGAGTGCGAAGCCGACACTGCCAGTCCGTTCCTGCCCGTGCGACCACCTGTGTCGCCGGGTTTGTGCCAGAGCCGCGGTGGACCCTGATGGCCAGCCCCCCTCTCCCAATACCAGTGCCTGTCCGCTAGTGGGTCGAGCCCCCCCACGGTGGGGGGAGTAACATCTACAGAAGAAAGACCATCTTCCAGCCAAACTAAGATGTCTACTTCTTTTCGTGGACAATGTGATACGATCCCATTCTTACGGACACGCCCATCGCTACAAATTCCAGATGAGGCACAAAAACAGCAGGTGCTTCAACAGATATCAAGTGCTCCTTCAAGTGGGCTCTCCTCCACCTCAACTTCAACATCACAAATACTCCAGTCCCCCGAGGTGTCACCCCAATCGCACTTGCTTCCTCACAGCTCCCAAGTCTCCAGCTGCCCGTCTGAGTATGGGGTAACACAGATGGTTGAGTCTGCTCAGCTGTTTACTCATACTATAGCCTGGGAAATGGAGGTCTGCTCTAGAGCTTCTGTTAATCCAGACGAGGAAATGATCTGCACTGATGCCCAGAATCTTTATGAGTCGGATCCAGGACCAGATGAAGAAGGTTCTGAGCATAATGTAGACCCTCGTTCCAAAACTGTAACTCCAGTTGGTGGAGACAATGATGAAGACGATGATGAGACTCAAATACCTGATTGGAGCGACAACTTGACTTTTCGGTCAGGGCAGGAAGAGGTTGGCTCTGAGGACGACGGGTGTGAGAACACACAGGGTGATGATGACGAGGTTGGAGATCCCACTTACTGTAAACCCACAGTCAGCCAGTCGATGAGGTCAGCAGAGGAGGTGGAGGAGGATGCTATTGACGACGAGGTTAGGTTGCGCCTTCCTGGACAGAGACGGAGTACTGGAAGCACGTCAACAACTGCATCCTCAACCACAACTCTGCCTCTGACCACAAGTCGTGGTGGCTCTTCAGGTCGCATGGGCTCTAAGCCTTGCATAGCCTGGGCATTTTTTCAGATCGATAAGGATGACCCAACTCGTGTTATCTGTAATATTTGTCACCAAAAGCTTTGTAGAGGCCTAAAAATCCATAGTTTGAGTACTTCATGCATGAACCGTCACATGGATATGAAGCATAAGTTGCAGTGGGAAGCTCACTGCGCTACAATGTGGCCTAGCGGGCCGGGCCAACCACCGTCTGCCCCATCTTGTGCATCCTATGTGACTGGGGGGACAGCAGTCACACATGTTTTTGGACGCAGACCTGCCACCTCTTTACCCGCAACAGCCAGTGTGATTGGCAGGTCATCATTTCATTTGGAAGTGGAAACACCAGCGCTCTCCGACATCGAGAGTACCACCTTTGGATCAAGGCAACCTAACTTTTCCGCCTGCATCTTCCTCACAGACTGGCAGTTTGTCGGAGACACCCTACTCAACCCCGTCTAAGCACAACAGCCAGCCCTCGGTCCCTCAGATGTGGACAAGTAAAAGACCATTTCCTCCTAGCCATGAAAAAGCTAAGAGGTTGAATTTCACCATCTGCAAGCTGTTGGCTACAGAAATGCTGCCTTTCTGCCTGGTGGACACAGAGGATTTTTGAGACCTTATGTCCGTCGCAGTGCCCCAGTACCAGATGCCCAGTCGACACTACTTCTCAAAGAAAGGTGTGCCTGCGCTACACCAGCATGTCGCACACAACATCACCGCTTCTTTGAGAAACTCTATGTGTGACAAGGTGCATTTCACCACAGACACTTGGACGAGTAGGCATGGACAGGGGCGTTACATGTCGCTGACTGGGCACTGGGTAACTATGGTGACAGCAGGACAAGGGGCTGCTGTCCAAGTCTTACCGTCCCCACTTGTTGTGCGTCAATCCTCTTTATCTAGAAGTTCATCCACTTCTTCTGCCTCCTCAACGTCCTCTCGGTTCTCCACCTGCACCGAAAACCTGTCTGGTAATGCCACCCGCTTTCTAACTGCGCAGAAGGAATCCTGCACACCTCCTTACTATGCTGGCAGCAGGGCTCAACGGCATCAGGCGGTGTTTACTTTGAAATGTCTGGGAAATGTGAGTCACACAGCTGAGGAGTTGTGGTCAGCTCTGGAGACCCAGTTTCATGAATGGTTGTCTCCACTGGACCTGCAACCAGGGAAGGCCGCGTGCGACAATGCTGCAAACCTGGGTGCGGCCCTTCGCCGGGGCAATGTCACACACATGCCTTGTATGGCTCACGTGTTGAACCTGGTTGTCCAGCAATTTTTAGCCCACTATCCCGTACTAGATGGCCTTCTGCAGAGGGCACGGTCGCTGTGTGCTCACTTCCGCCGTTCGCATCCCGCAACTCAACGACTTACATCTCTACAGAAGTCGTTGGGCCTGCCAGTTCACTGGCTGAAATGCGATGTGCCGACACGGTGGAATTCAACTCTGAACATGTTGCAGCGACTGTGGCAGCACCGACAAGCCCTGGTGCAAAACATTCTGACGTATAGCCTGGGCCAACGAGATCCAGAGGTGGGGCAAATCACGCTGCAGGAGTGGTCTCAGATCAGGGACCTATGCACCCTTCTGCACAGTTTTGAAATGGTGACGAAGATGTTTAGTGCTGACGATGCCATTATCTGCATGACTATTCCGGTGATTTACATGCTGGAGCACACGTTAAACAGAATTCGGAGTCAGGTGGTGGGACAAGAGGAGGTGGAGGAAGTAGAAGAGGAGTCGTATAAGGAAGGGATAACATCTCCAAGGTCCAGACGGTCGGCAGCACCAAGGCGGCAGGCATGGGATGGTGGGGGAGAGGGATTAACCAGGGCGCATGGTAGCAGCCAAACTGTTGAGGAAGGTGCAGGAGCCGAGGAAGAAGTGGAGGACGAACTGGCGATGGGCATGGAAGACTCATCATATGAGGGAGACCTTGATCACATTTCTGTTGTGCGAGGTTGGGGGGAGAGGGCAGAGGATGGAAGCATGATTCTTACCTCGCTACCTACACAACAAGGACTTGGTCCTCCTGGATGTGCAAGACACATGAGTGCCTTCTTGCTGCACTACCTGCAACATGACCCTGAGATTGTCAGAATTCGAAGTAATCCCGACTACTGGGTTGCCACACTCTTAGATCCCCGGTACAAAAGTAAATTTGCCGAAATAATTCCTGCCATAGAAAGGGATTCACGCATGCAGGAGTATCAGCAGAGGCTGTTGCAGAATCTTACATGTGCTTTTCCACAAAACACCAGTGGTGCACATAGTGAATCTCACAGTTCTAATTTGCCAACCGTGGGACTGTCGAGTCTTCATCACTCAAACCGTAACAGTAACACAGTATCTGCTGGTAACAGCAATTTTGTGGAATCGTTTCACCACTTTTTAGACCATCCTTTGCAAGACTACAGGAGACAAGAAGTCTGACACATAGTCAACTCATAGAGAGGATGGTACAGGAGTATCTCCAAGTGAACATCGAAGCCATGACTGTGTCACTGAACCCTTGCTCATTTTGGGCTTCCAATCTGGAAAAATGGCCGGAGCTCACCACTCACGCCTTGGAGATCTTGTCATGCCCTGCAGCCAGCGTTCTCTCTCAACGTGTGTTCAGCGCTGCTGGTGGTGTGCTGACAGATAAGCGCACGCGGCTGTCCACTGAGAATGTAGACAGACTCACGTTCATAAAGATGAACAAATCATGGATCCGCAAGGACTTTTCTACCCCCGTGTCATCCTGGGGAGACTAAAAGCTTGAGGATTTGGTAAAATCACCTCACCAACCATTTTAAGCAACTCTGGGGCAATTGATGCCACTTAAGTGGTGTCTGTGCCACAATTTTTGGAAAAAATGGAGACTCTTTTTCAGTCCCCTTGCTGTGTTTTACGTGACGTTGGCATCGTCAATTCCAGGTGGGTTGGGTCGCAATCCCCCCCCATTTTACCGTAAGAAACTACATACACTATGGCTTGGGGTAACACAGATGGTTGAGTCTGAAGAGCTGTTTACTCAGAGGTCTGATCAAAAGCTTTAATGTCTGCTAGTCAGCATAGTAGCCCAGCTCTGAAGCAAGCTACACCGCTGTGTATCTAATAAGAATTTTTAACTGCATCTTGCCTAGGCAATACTTTGGGTGTAGTAGCCAAGCTGTGAAGCAAGCTGCACCGCCTGTGTATCTAATAAGAATTTTTAACTGCATTTAGCCCAGGCAATACTTTAGGCGGAGTAGCCCAGCTGCGAAGCAAGCTGCACCGCCTGTGTGTCTAATAAGAATTTTTAACTGCATCTAGCCTAGGCAGACTGTGGGGACCCCCAACCAAACCCAGACGCTCAGCCCCCCTACCGCCCCCCTTTCCTTGACAATACAATAATGTAACTCTTACAACTGGATGGGTGAGGATCGGTCACAGCTTTATTAACTCTTTATACTCATTCCATTAGAAAGGCATTTTATTTCTAAAATAATTCAGCATGTTGCAGCATGCCCTGTGTCTCCACACCGGCAAGCTGGCCAACAAGTGTAACTCTCCAACATGTCCTTTCTATTTCCAGGCCACGGAGGATCCTGCGTACTCGTATGCAGGACTCTGACCCCCATCCATCACTCTTAACGCTTGTTCCACTCCGTCCTGGAGTCCTGACAGGAATATGTCCAGTCCAATATGTAGCGTCGGCGTCCCTGCCTCCTGCTAGGCAGGAACGCTGTTCCCCTCACCTCTCCGCTCTGTGCCCGGCGTCTTCCTCCCGCTCTGCTGGCAGCGCGCGCTGCTTCCCGGCCACGGTGCTTAGGGCACACGCGCGCTCCCCCTCTCTTAAAGGGGCCGCGCGCGCCGTCCTAAGGAGTCCCCGGCCAATGACCGGAGGACTTCACCATATATAAGGCACCTCCTCAAAAATGGAGGTGCCCGAGCAATGTTGTTACAAAGCCTTCACTCTGCTTCAGCCCTCAGGTCCTGTTACCAGTTACTTGCCAGTCACCTGCCAGATTCCTGCTTGTTACCTGCCAGTCACCTGCCAGATTCCTGCCTGTTACCTGCCAGTCACCTGCCAGATTCCTGCTTGATACCTGCCTGATATCCGTTTACCTGTTTGCAAGCCTGCGGTCCGACGGTCTGCCTTCCGACACCTGTCAGTCTGTCTATGGACCAGCCTGCCCGCTCACCTGGGAGCGTTCATCTGCTACCTGCCTGCTAGCCTACCTGGAGGCTCCGCCGTCACTTGCCGTGACCACCTGCCTGTCCAGAGACTCTCGCCTGCTCACCTGGGAGCGCTCACCTGCTACCTGCCTGCTAGCCTACCTGGAGGCTCTGCCGTCACTTGCCGTGACCACCTGCCTGTCCAGAGACTCTCGCCCGCTCACCTGGGAGCACTCACCAGTCACCTGCCTGCTGTCGTTCTACCCAGAGACTGTCCCTGTCACTTGCCGTGAGTACCCGTCCTTCTACCCAGAGACTGTCCCTGTCACTTGCCATGACTACCTGCCCGTCTTCCCTGGGAGCCACCCGCTTCCTTACAAGGACCGCCCCCTTGTATAGTTGCTCAGAGGTTCCGCCTCCCAGACCCGTTACAGTTTGCTCGGGCCATGGAATCCGCTGGCACCCAAGCTCCCTCGCTCTCGGACCTATGTCATGAACTGTCCCGTCAGAGGTCCCAACAGGAGTCCATCCTGAGTCACCTGCGGAGTGTCAACTCTCGCCTGGACACTCTGTCTGCTCCACCAGCAACCACCGCTAGTGTCATGACTCGCAACCCGGCAGCGCCGCTGCCCACCAATACCATGGTATCCTGTCCCGGACCCCGGTTTTCCGCACCTCCTCGTTTCGGAGGTGACTCCGCTCAAGCTCGGGGCTTCATAAACCAGTGCACCCTGCACTTTGAACTCTTGTTCCACCAGTTTATCTCCGACCGGTCCAAAGTAGCCTTTATCATGTCCCACCTCACGGGGGAGGCTCTGGCTTGGCTAAATCCTCTGTGGGAGAGAGGAGATCCCCTGGTGTCCGACCTGCCAGCCTTTCTCACGGCTTTCCGGAAAGTCTTCGACGAACCCGGACGGAAGACCTCATCCGCATCGTCTCTGCTACGCCTCCGTCAAGGAGATCTCACCGTGGGCCAATATGCCATACGCTTCCGTACCCTTGCTTCGGAGCTGGCCTGGGATAACGACGCTCTGGTGTCTGTCTTCTGGGAGGGTCTGTCCGGCCGTATTAAGGATGAACTCGCCGGTCGGGACATTCCTACCACTCTCGACGACTTAATAACACTTGCCACCCGGATTGACATCCGATTCCAGGAGCGCGCCAAAGAGGTCACCCGTGAGAGAAGGTTTCCACGTCTAGCCCCCACCTTCCAGAAACCCGTCACTCCCTCCGTTACTCCCCAGGCACACTCACCTGAGCCTATGCAGGTCGACCAGACCAAGATGGTCAAAACCCGTCAAGACTTACGCCGTGCCGAGGGGAGCTGCTTCTACTGTGGCAGTAAGGAGCACCGGATCCGTTCCTGCCCAGAGAGGTCGGGAAACGCCTGTGTCTAGGATCGCTCAGAGAGGTCGCCCTAGACAAAAGTAAACCCTCTCCATCTCTGATGCTGTCAGTCTCTATCACCTGCGGAGAGAACCACTATTTCGAACTGGCTCAACTTGACTCAGGAGCTGCTGGAAATCTCATTTCTCAGTCTCTGGTAGAGAAATACGGCATTCCCACCAAACCTCTGGCCGTACCTTTATCTGTCGCCGCCATGGATGGGGGCCTCTTACCACATCCCATCCAACTCATCACCGAATCCATAACTCTGCAGGTGGGAATGCTGCATTCTGAGTGCATCTCCTTTTATGTTCTGCCTGGACTCTCTCACGCACTCTTGTTAGGCCTACCTTGGCTCCAGAAACATGCACCCGTGCTTGACTGGCAGACCGGAGAAGTCCTTCGCTGGGGACAGGACTGCCATAGGACTTGTCTAGTTCCCGTTCATCCTGCTCGTCCTTCTCCTACCCCAGTCAATCTACCCGGTCTACCGGTTCCCTATTGGTCTTATGCGGATGTCTTCAATAAAAAAGAAGCAGAGACATTACCCCCTCATAGACCATACGATTGTCCAATCGACCTGATACCCGGCTCCACTCCTCCCCATGGGCGTATCTACCCTTCGTCCGCAGCGGAGACCCGGTCCATGTCAGAATATATTGAGGAGAATCTGGCCCGGGGATTTATCCGGAAATCTACCTCCCCGGCGGGAGCAGGCTTCTTCTTCGTCAAAAAGAAGGACGGCTCACTCCGTCCATGTATAGATTATAGAGGCCTTAACCAGATTACAGTGAAGAATAAATACCTCCTCCCGCTCATTCCTGAATTATTTGACCGCCTGAGGGGGGCTAGAATCTTCATCAAACTGGATCTCCGTGGGGCGTATAACCTGGTCCGTATCCGTCAGGGGGATGAGTGGAAGACGGCATTCAACACCCGGGACGGCCACTATGATTACCTTGTAATGCCCTTCGGTCTCTGTAATGCTCCTGCCGTCTTTCAAGAGTTGGTCAATGACATCTTCCGTGACCTTCTCTACTCCTGCGTGGTGGTGTACCTGGACGACATCTTGGTCTTCTCTCCGGACCTTCCTACTCACCGGAGGGATGTTCGTCAGGTCCTGCTCAGGCTCAGGCAGAACCACCTCTACGCTAAATATGAGAAGTGCATCTTTGAGCAGACCTCTCTTCCATTTCTGGGCTACATAATCTCTCAGACCAGCCTACAAATGGATCCTGAGAAACTGTCTGCCATCCAGAAGTGGCCCTGACCAGAGGGGTTGAAGGCTATTCAGCGGTTCCTGGGCTTCGCCAACTATTACCGCCTCTTCATACCGCACTTCTCTTCCCGGACTGCCCCTATCTCTGCGCTCACCCATAAGGGCACTAATCCCAGAAGATGGCCGCCCGAAGCTGAGGAGGCCTTTCTTTCCTTAAAACAGGCCTTCTCCTCCGCCCCGGTGCTGCATCGTCCGGACGGCAACAAACAATTCTTCCTAGAAGTTGACGCTTCCTCCTCCGGAGCCGGGGCGGTACTTACCCAAAAGTCATCTTCCGGAAGAATGGTAACCTGTGGTTTTTTCTCCAAACTCTTCTCCTCTTCTGAGCGCAACTATTCTATTGGAGACCGAGAATTGTTAGCCATTAAGCTGGCACTGGAGGAGTGGCGTTACCTGCTCGAGGGGGCTCTTCACCCGGTAATAATTTACACGGACCACAAGAACTTGGCTTACCTTCAGAGCGCCCAGAGACTTAACCCGCGCCAAGCCCGGCCCGGTGGTCCTTGTTTTTTGCCCGCTTTGATTTTGTTCTTCATTTTCGCCCGGCAGACAAAAACATCAAAGCAGACGCCTTGTCCCGATCCTTCCTGGTATCTGATCTAGAGGAGGAACCTAAGCACATCATTGATCCCGCCAGAGTAATGCTAGTGGCTTCCGTGAATCTAAATCGTCTCCCTCCCGGTAAGACGTTCGTAACTGTACCTGATCGGAAGAAGGTCCTACACTGGGGTCACTCGTCTAAGCTAGCTGGCCACGCGGGTCAGAAAAAGACCCTCCAGCTCATTACCCGGCATTACTGGTGGCCTACCCTGCACAAGGATGTAATAGACTTTGTTTCTGCCTGTGTGTCCAGCGCCCGCAACAAAGTTCTGAGACACCTGCCAGCCGGTCGCCTTCTTCCTCTTCCAGTACCTGCTGCCCCGTGGCAGCATATTGCTATGGACTTTATAACGGATCTTCCTGTCTCTGCCGGTTGTACGGTCATTTGGGTGGTCGCTGATCGCTTCTCCAAGATGGCGCACTTCATTCCCCTGCCGGGTCTCCCGTCTGCACCCGAACTGGCTAAAGACTTTATCCGCCACATCTTCCGTCTCCATGGCCTGCCCCTCCACATCGTGTCAGATCGTGGGGTTCAGTTCACCTCACGCTTCTGGAGAGCCACATGTAAGTTGCTTGACGTCACTCTGGACTTCTCCTCCGCTTACCATCCACAGTCCAATGGTCAAGTGGAGCGGATCAATCAGAACCTGACCAGTTACCTCCGGCACTTCGTTAATGCCCACCATTCGGACTGGGTGGATCTCCTACCATGGGCTGAGTTCTCTTACAATAATCACGAGAGCGAATCTTCCTCCAAATCCCCGTTTTTTGTAGTCTTCGGTCAGCATCCTCGGATCCCATTTCCCGTCTCCACCTCGGTGGACAATCCGGCTGCGGAATCTCTCGTTAGCGAATTCTCCTCCATTTGGGAGAGTACCCGATCCGCACTCCTTCAGTCGTCCGAGCGGATGAAAAAACACGCTGACAAGAAACGCCTGGATCCTCCACAATTCCGTCTTGGAGATAAAGTCTGGCTCTCGTCCAAATATGTCCGGCTCAAGATTCCTTCCTACAAGTTAGGGCCTCGGTTCATCGGTCCACTGGAAGTTATCAAACAGATCAACGCGGTGGCCTATAAATTAAAACTCCCGGCCAACTTACGGATCCCTAACTCCTTCCATGTATCTCTCCTCAAACCCGTGGTACTTAACTCTTTTTCCAAGTCTACAGGTACGCCTCCTGCTCCGGTTTCCGCTGAGAACGAGTTTGAGGTAGAGAACATTCTGGCCACCAAAAGGGTAAGAGGAAAAACCTTTTTTCTGGTAGATTGGAAGGGGTTTGGTCCTGAGGAGAGAACGTGGGAGCCCCGGGAGAACATCCATGCCCCTCTCATCCTTGATAAATTTCTCTCTG
The DNA here is from genome assembly GCF_046119375.1 of Phyllobates terribilis. Taxonomy (NCBI): domain Eukaryota; kingdom Metazoa; phylum Chordata; class Amphibia; order Anura; family Dendrobatidae; genus Phyllobates; species Phyllobates terribilis. Next base: position 382,430,024 of record NW_027362767.1, read on the forward strand.
GCCTAAAAAAGGGGGGGCCTAAAGGGGGGGGTACTGTAGCGTCGGCGTCCCTGCCTCCTGCTAGGCAGGGACGCTGTTCCCCTCACCTCTCCGCTCTGTGCCCGGCGTCTTCCTGCCGCTCTGCTGGCAGCGCGCACTGCTTCCCGGCCACGGTGCTTAGGGCGCGCGCGCGCGCTCCCCCTCTCTTAAAGGAGCCGCGCGCGCCGTCCTAAGGAGTCCCCGGCCAATAGCCGGAGGACTTCACCATATATAAGGCACCTCCTCCAAAATGGAGGTGCCCGAGCAATGTTGTTGCAAAGCCTTCACTCTGCTTCAGCCCTCAGGTCCTGTTACCAGTTACCTGCCAGTCACCTGCCAGATTCCTGCTTGTTACCTGCCAGTCACCTGCCAGATTCCTGCCTGTTACCTGCCAGTCACCTGCCAGATTCCTGCTTGATACCTGCCTGATATCCGTTTACCTGTTTGCAAGCCTGTGGTCCGACGGTCTGCCTTCCGACACCTGTCAGTCTGTCTATGGACCAGCCTGCCCGCTCACCTGGGAGCGCTCATCTGTTACCTGCCAGCTAGCCTACCTGGAGGCTCCGCCGTCACTTGCCGTGACCACCTGCCTGTCCAGAGACTCTCGCCTGCTCACCTGGGAGCACTCACCTGCTACCTGCCTGCTAGCCTACCTGGAGGCTCTGCCGTCACTTGCCGTGACCACCTGCCTGTCCAGAGACTCTCGCTCGCTCACCTGGGAGCACTAACCAGTCACCTGCCTGCTGTCCTTCTACCCAGAGACTGTCCCTGTCACTTGCCGTGAGTACCCGTCCTTCTACCCAGAGACTGTCCCTGTCACTTGCCGTGACTACCTGCCCGTCTTCCCTGGGAGCCACCCGCTTCCTTACAAGGACCGCCCCCTTGTATAGTTGCTCAGAGGTTCCGCCTCCCAGACCCGTTACACAATATACATTAAGTGAACACCGTCGGGCCGTATGAGGCCTGCTTTATCTCCTTCCAGTTGTCAGTGTCGTATCACTACACCGCCTCTGTCTCTTCTAAATTTTGCCATCCGAATATTTATTACCTGCCTTGTCCGTTCGATGGCCGTCATGTCTCGCGCACCTTGCCATACCGCTATTGGCACAATCTCTGACCATACTATAGTTAGTTTTGTGAAAAATTCTCTGAAGCGCTCAATGTCTAGTTTCATTATTGCCATTAGTTATGCGCTCTTGTGATGACCTAGGTTGTTTCCCCTGGCCTGTATAACTAAGATGACCGGACCTCTTGCCTCTCTCCCTACCTTGATTACCTCCATTAGTAGCTGTGGCCATTGCAGGCCTCTAATACCTCTCCAGTTGAAATATGTGTTATGAAACTCTAATTTCCTCCCGCCTGGGCAGACTTTCGCCCCTTTTTTCTGCCCAATATATATACGAGTGGCCTATCACCCATACTGTTGGCTTAGCGTCACCTGTAAAAGAAACAAACCACGTTAGGATAACAAGTCCGGTCTTATGTATCTCGCCAAACACGTGGATTGCCATCTCCCTATCCTCTTAACTTCCGTTTCTGATAGTCCTGCTCTTGCTGCTTCTGTTGCCGCGCCTATGCGGAATGAGTGTGTCCCGTAATCTTTGGAGTGGTTCCCTGCCAATGTTAGGCATTTATTAAATATAGCTTGGAACTGGTATCTTGATAATGGCGTTCCATCAATGTGTGATAGGAAGAAATTACTTTGTGATCTGATGGTTTTATATGTTTTTCCTATTGTTACCCGACTCAGTGTACCGTTTGTGGGTTGTAGAAGTTCCCAAGTGCCCCTGCCCGCTGGAACCTTTTTTCGATTTGCGTATGCGTAGACGTATTGCATTATTGGCTATGACTACGTCCTGGTGTAATAAGCCTCCACTGGTGGTAATTTTGGATTGAGGGACTAATTCGCTTATGCATAGCGCCCCGAAGAAGGTGTTCGCAAATCTAGTAGACAGTAGTGTTGCTTCAAATTATGAGTGTCATGTAAATCGTGTTAGGGATGTGATGTGAGAAATCAGTTTTAGTGACACGGGACGGGACGTCACACTCCTGACTTGGCTGACCCCTTTTCCACCCTTTTATGCATTGTCTGATGATGAATCTCTTTGTCACAGTAGTTGGAAGTGAAATGCTACTCCAGTCAGACACCGCTGCGCTGACGCCCCTGACATGCCCCTCATCATTAGCTGGTGGAGAAATTCTATGGTGACTTGTAATCTGGCTTGTTCACATTGGTCAACCCGACTGCCTGCTACTAGTCGTGTCCACTCTTCCCATGCCTTACCGTATGCTTGCCACATCGAAGGGGCAATTGACTCTCTGATTAATGGCATCAACTATTCGCCACCAGATCCCATAGGGAGGGTGGGCAACTGTTGCCGGATGGATGGGCATTGGGGAGGAGATCTATGAAAATCTGCCAATTGAATTGTGATAAAGCGTTAGCAGTAGTGTTGAGCCACCCCCGTAGTGTTCGAGTTCGGTTCGGTTCGTCGAACACCCGTGTGTTCGCCGAACTGTTCGTCGAACTGTTCGTCGAACACCTTCGAACACCGTTAAAACCAATGGCAGGCAAACAAAAACACATAGAAACACATAGAAAACACCTTCAAAGGTGTCCAAAAGCTGACAAACTGCTCAGAAGACATAACTAACACATGGAAAAGTGACAAGTACATATAGTCATGCGAAAATAAAAGAGGTGGAGGAGTAAAAGGAGGGGGAGACACAGATATAGGCATGTCATGCCCTTCTAAAATCCACAAAGTGAGAAGCCGACAAGGCCAGTCCGCTCCTGCCCGTGCCACCTCCGTGTCGCCGGGTTTGTGCCAGAGCCGCGGTGAACCCTGACGGCCAGCCCCCCTCTCCCAATACTGGTGCCTATCCGCTGGTGGGTCGAGCGAGCCCCCCTGTGGTGGAGGCAGCTCTAAGCTTTTTAATTTAAATTGTCTCTCTAATTTGAATGAATACACTTTAAATCCATTTACAAGGATCTATTGGAGGGCAAGTCTCATGCCAGCAGCCGCGGTAATTCCAGCTCCAGTAGCGTCCATTAAAGCTGCTGCAGTTAAAAAGCTTTTATAAGGATCGAGCTCGGCTGTCCACCGCAAGGTATCCTACTGCCAGTCCCAGCCCCTATGCCTTGGGGTGCCTCCTGATGCTCTTCACTAAGTATCCCATGGTCCCGAAGCATTTCCTTTGAAAAAATTAAGTGTCTAAACTACAGGTGGTGTAGCTTGCTTAACAGCCGGGATAATCCGCTGACTAGCAGACACTGCTACTAGGCACAAAGTATTTCCTGGGCTAGATGCAGTTAAAAATTTGTAATTAGATACTCTCATTGGATGCTGAGAAAGCATTCCATAGAGTCTCCTGGCACGCCATATATGATTCTCTTAAAAAGCTTGGGGTAGGGGTCTAGGGGACCCTTTTATAGCCAAAATCACGGCCCTGTATCGCAATACGTCACCTAGGCTGAAGATAAATGGAACTGTAGCACCCTGAGGGCTCGGTTGCTACAGACGTATTGCAACTTACCCAGAGGTGTGATATCTCACTCTCAGGTAAGGATGGAGTGTGGATCAGGACCCAACACCTGCATGCATTACACCACATTGCCGTGGGGCAGGGCGACCAATATGCCCCTGAGATGGGCACGACAGTCCCTGTCCCTGGCTGGAGTGGGGGGAGGGAACACTGAGGAAGGGGAACCCTGTTGTGCAGGAGCAGGGAGGAAGCAGTTCCTGGGTGCATTGAGAAGGGAGGATAAAAGGTGGGCACCATCTTAGTTCAGTGCAGAGAAGTCTGAGCAGAAGTGGCAGGGAGCAGGGGCTCTGCATGAGCTCTGCTCCGGAGGCGGGCCTAGTAACAGAGGCCCAGGCCTGGAAGAGGGAGAAGGAAGGAAGAGGAGCGGAGAAGGCTCCAGGAACGAGGAATGAAGGGATCCCAGGGGTGCGGACGGGCGAGTCGCCACCGCACGCCCGAATCCACCTGCGTGGAGGGGTCAGGCCAAAAGGGGAGACCGGTCCCCGAACTAGTGGGGCAGGAAACGACCCTCAGCTAGAAACCGGAGGCTGTGACATTTTATGTGGCGCAGCCCCTCGCTACACCCGCTAGGAAGGCACTACATAGGGTCAGGGAAACTGGCGCCAAGTTTACCAAGAGGAGGCCCGAGGCAGCCGGACAGAAGTGTTGGTAGGAAAGGCCAGACAAAGGACACACAAAGGGGGTCCTGTGAAGTGCTCCAAAGTTATCTGGGAGTTGTCTGAGCCCCTCACCTGGTGAGCACAGTACGACGTGGGCAGCCGTTACCTGCAGACGTGGTCTGGATAATAAGAACTGTGAGTAAAGGCCCTGGACTGCATCACTGACTCCGTGTCGTTACTGCTGCTGCCCTGCACCATCACCCCCATCCTCCGCATACACTGCCCTGAGGCTATACTCCTCCCGTGGGGAGTTATGCTACGCTCTGCTGCACCCACAACACCAGCCTCAGCGGTCTGCCCTGTAGCGGCGGTTCACTCTGACCGCAATCCACGGGTGGCGTAGTCGGACATTTAAACATCAAAACCACATAAATAGTTCCGCCACTGGTTTGGCCACCCTGAGCCACGGAACCGGGTCGCCGCCACGAAGACTACAACCACCAGCATCCACCAAAAAGGGTCCGGCTCCGGGTGTCCCAAGGCCCAGGGGGTGCGTCAGAACATTTTCATCACCTTTCACAATCACCAATGGGACAAAACAGGGATGTCCTCTGTCCCCTCTCTTATACATCCTAGTGACGGAGCACCTGCTCTCATCAATTCGCCATAACCCCAATATTAGGTGGATTGAGGTGGGAGGCACCGAGTACAAGTGCTCTCTATTTGCTGATGATGTCCTAGTATATATCACTCAATCACATATATCCATCCCTGCTGTTATGGCTGAAATAGATCACTTTGTTACATGGTAAAATTTTAAAATAAATGCAGCGAAGTCTGAGGCCCTCGATGTCTCCCTCCCCAAATCCATATAGGATTCCATCCAGTCCAACTTTCCCTTTGCCTGGCCCTCACAGGGTATCAAATACTTAGGAATTCCTATTCATAGAGACCTCTCCCATCTATGTTATCTTAATTTTGGGCCCTTTATTGAACAATTCCATACAGACCACGGTTGGCAAGTTAGAACTGTAAGATTCACTACGTGAACCGCTGGTGTTTTGTGGAAAAGCACATGTACACTGCGTTCCAAATTATTATGCAAAAAGTGTTTAGGAGTGATAAGGGAAGAATTTGTTTGTTTGTCAGTTAAACTCATTGATGGTGATGTGTGTCAGGGCTCTTTATATCACTGTAAGCAATTGCAGACACCTGTGCTAATTAGTTTGGCAGGTGTGTCCAATGAAAGGCAAGACTACTTAAGAAGGCTCTCTCACATTATTAAGCAGCCTACATTTTCTGCCAAAATGGGAAAGAAAAAGGATGTGTCGGCTGCTGAGAAGCAACAAATTGTGGAGTGTTTAGGTCAAGGCATGACTACAATCAACATTGTGCGATGATCAGGATGAAGTGTCTTGGCAATCAAGAAGTATGTAGCTGATTCACAGTACACACGTGTGCGTGCTGATAAGGGCAAATTGAGGACTCTTTCCTACAGGCAATTACGTCAGGTTGAAAGAGCAGCGGCAAAAAAGCCTTGTCATAGCAGCAGACAAGTTTTTGAAGCTGCTTGTGCCTCCAACGTCCCCCGAACAACAAGATGCAGGGTCCTTCAGAGGTTTGCAGCTGTGCATACGCCATCCTGTCGACCTCCTCTATCCACTTCACACAAGCAGAAACGGCTCCAGTGGGCCAAACATTACATGAAGACTGATTTCAAAACTGTTTTGTTCACGGATGAGTGCCGTGCAGCGCTCGATGGTCCAGATGGATGGAGTGGAGGATGGCTGGTTGATGGACACCCCACGCAAACACGGCTACAGCGCCAACAAGGAGGCGGTGGAGTAATGTTTTGGGCTGGAATCATGGGGAGAGAGATTGTCGGCCCCTTTAGGATCCCTGAAGGCGCTAAAGATGAACTCCATAATGTATGTGGATTTTCTCAAACAGCACTTCCTGCCATGGTTCAAGAAGAAGAACCGTGTATTTCACAGCAAGATCATTTTTCTGCATGATAATGCACCATCTCATGCTGCACATAAAACATCTGCATCTCTGGCTGATATGGGCATAAAAGGGGACAAACTTATGGTGTGACCCCCATGCTCCCCTGACCTCTACCCCATTCAGAACCTTTGGAGCATCATTAAAAGGAGTGTCTATGATGGCGGGAGGCAGTTCACATCTAAGCAACAGCTCTGGGAGGGTATTCTGTCCTCATGCAAAACAATTGAAGCAGAAACCATCCAAAACCTGACAAATTCAATGGACGAGAGAGTTCAGAAGCTCCTTTCGAACAAGGGGTCCTATGTGAAAATGTAACATCACCTAGAATAAAGTTTTGAGTTGAAAACTGTTTGATTTCAGTTTCTAACAACCTGCTAATGCTTATAATTTCAAAAATGACCATTTTTTTGGTCTTTATTAAAATGAAAAGGTTGATCGAAAAGTTTGGGGGATCTAAGAGTGTGGCAACCCAGTAGTCATGATTACTTCGAATTCTGACAATATGAGGGTCATGCTGCAGGTAGTGCAGCAAGAAGGCACTGATGTGTCTTGCGCATCTCGGAGCCCCAAAATTATTTTCCGGGCTAGATGCAGCTAAAAATTATTTTTAATTTTAAATCTGGTGGAGCTTATTATAAATGGCCTAATAGGATCAGTGCTGCACACTGCTACAAAGCCCAAATTATTTTCCAGTCAAGATACAGATAAACATGATTAGTAATTTGAAAGCTTAAAACGGTTGGTAGGGTGATTTTAACCAATCATCAAGCTTTTACTCTCCCCAGGATGACACAGGGGTAGAAAAGTCGTTTCGGATCCATGATTTGTTCATCTTTATGAACGTGAGTCTGTCTACATTATCAGTGGAGAGCCGCGTGCGCTTATCTGTCAGCACACCACCAGCAGCGCTGAACACACGTTCAGACAGAACGCTGGCTGCGGGGCATGACAAGATCTCCAAGGCGTAAGTGGCTAGCTCCGGCCATTTATCCAGATTGGAAGCCCAAAAAGAGCAAGGGTCCAGTGACTGTCACGCTGTCTCTGTATACTGGAGGTAGGGGGCCTAAGCTGACCCTAAGCTGGGGCCCTGACTAATCCCTCAACCTGGAGGTACTGTTAAAGGTACAGAGGTCCAGGCCGCCAGCGTAACCCCTACCTCCTGAAGATCCCTGCACCTCAGTAATCTAGTCCTGAGAAGGACCCCGATCACAACCAAAGGGAACAAGAAATAATATGCCCAAACACAGTATTTAGACGAACGAGACAGTACAAGGGAAAAACCAAAACCACCTTGCATACAAACAACTTCTCAACTACAACAGAGGGAAAACCAACGGGAAAGGAGATAAATGATAAAGAGAGGAAAGGGAAAAAACACTTCCAAATACACTTATCTCAGCAACTCCAAACACCACGATCCGCTCTGTCAGTCAGAATGAAATGCTTTCACCGACACCTCCCAAACAGACCAGCAGGTATATGAAGGAGTCTCACTACAGAAGTATTGATTGCAGCTGGGCGAGGCTGGACCTCATCTAGCCCAGAGAGAGAGAGAGAATTAACTCCCTCACTGCCGAGAAACACAAAGCACCAACAAGTCAGCTGCGAGAAGTCAGGCTGTGTACTCGTGACGATCTTCGTGGCAACACACCCGTGACAGTACCCCCCCTTCTACGAGGGGCCTCCGGACCCTCAGGGCCAGGTTTATCCGGGTGAGTCGTGCGGAAGGCCCGAACTAATCGGTCTGCGTTAATATCCGACGCAGGAACCCACATCCTCTCCTCAGGACCATACCCCTTCCAATGAACCAGGTACTGAAGGGACCGGCGATTAAAGCGTGAATCAACGACCCTCGATACCTGGAACTCCAAGTTACCATTGACAACCACTGGAGGGGGAGGTAAAAGTGACGGTACCACCGGCGCCACATACCTCTTAAGCAATGATCTGTGAAACACGTTGTGAATTTTAAACGTAGGGGGGAGGTCAAGACGGAATGCCACCGGATTAATAATAGAACTGATTCTGTACGGCCCGATGAACCTGGGACCCAGTTTTATATTCCTGGTAGACAACCATACCCGATCGTTCACACTTAGGTCCGGACCAGACACTCTCCTCCTATCAGCCATACGTTTGTATCGGTTCCCCATAGTATTCAGATTCTTCAGCACCCCTCTCCATACTGAAGCGAGTGATGAGGAAAATCGTTCCTCCTCAGGAACCCCCGAAGAGCCCCCCCCACTGAAAGTACAAAACTGGGGGTGAAAACCATATGCCCCAAAAAACGGGGACTTACCAGTGGACTCGCTCCGCCTATTATTAAGAGCAAACTCTGCCAGAGGTAAGAAAGAAGCCCAGTCCTCCTGGTTCTCTGACACAAAACACCGGAGATATGTCTCCAAGCTCTGGTTCATACGTTCCGTCTGACCATTGGTCTGAGGATGAAAAGCCGATGAGAATGACAACTGCATCCCCCGCCGTGCACAAAACGCCTTCCAGAACTTAGACACAAACTGAGACCCCCGATCAGACACCACCTCGGAGGGTACCCCGTGAAGCCTCACAATCTCCCCAATGAACACCTGCGCAAGAGTTTTAGCATTAGGGAGAGCCGGAAGAGCGATAAAATGTGCCATCTTGCTGAACCTGTCCACTACAACGAGTATGACCGTTTTACCCGAAGACGGAGGGAGGTCCGTAATAAAGTCCATAGACAGATGAGTCCAAGGACGCTCCGGGATCTTCAAAGGTAAGAGGGCCCCAGACGGACGGGTATGTGAGGTCTTAGAGCGCGCACAAACCCCACAGGACGCGACAAAAGTTACCACCTCCTTATGTAAATTAGGCCACCAAACCCGACGCGAGAGGAGATCCACAGTAGCTTTACTCCCCGGGTGTCCTGCAAAAACTGAGTTATGGTGTGCCTCGATCACCTTTTGTCGCAACTGATCTGGAACAAACAGTCTCCCCGGAGGTCCAACAGGGGCGTCCCCCTGAGCCTCCAATACCTCCTCCTCCAGCTCAGAGCATACTGCCGAAACCACCACCCCCTCCTGAAGGATAGGAATCGGGTCGTCCGTATTCCCGGCCCCCGGGAAACTACGAGATAAGGCATCCGCCTTTACATTTTTTGACCCAGGACGATATGTAACGACAAAATTAAACCTGGTAAAAAACAATGACCACCTAGCTTGTCTGGGATTCAGACGTTTCGCGGACTCCAGATATAGCAGGTTCTTGTGATCGGTGATGACGGTGACCGGATGAACAGCCCCCTCCAGAAAATGGCGCCACTCCTCAAAAGCTAACTTAATGGCCAAGAGTTCCCTATTGCCGACATCGTAATTCCTCTCAGCGGACGACAATTTTTTAGAGAAAAAGGCGCACGGATGCCACTTACCAGGGGACGAACCCTGTGACAATACTGCTCCCACCCCTACCTCGGAAGCGTCTACCTCTACAATGAATGGCTGAGACGCATCAGGTTGAATGAGTATGGGCGCCGAGGCAAAACATTTTTTCAAAGAGGAGAATGCTTGACAAGCCTTGTCAGACCACCTAGAAAAATCCGTCCCCTTTTTAGTCATGTCAGTGAGAGGCTTAACCATGGACGAGAAATTACGAATGAACTTCCGGTAATAATTAGCAAACCCCAGGAAACGTTGTAGTGCCTTAAGATTCTCTGGCCGATCCCACTCAAGAACTGCCCGCACTTTCCCAGGGTCCATACGAAAACCGGACGCTGAAACCAGGAAGCCTAAAAACTGGAGTTCCTGTACGGCGAACACACACTTTTCCCACTTGGCATACAGTTTATTATCCCGCAAGATCTGTAACACCTGCCTAACGTGCTCCTGATGAGACACCAGATCCGGCGAGTAAATTAGGATATCATCCAGATATATGACAACAAACTGTCCCACCAAGCGGCGAAAAATGTCATTAACAAAGTGTTGGAACACCGCCGGGGCATTAGTCAGACCGAATGGCATGACAAGGTTCTCATAATGCCCCTCCGGAGTGTTAAACGCCGTCTTCCACTCATCCCCCTCCTTCATCCTAATCAGATTGTACGCCCCCCTGAGATCCAACTTAGAAAACCATTTGGCGCCCACGATCTGATTAAAGAGATCGGGAATAAGTGGGAGCGGATACGGATCTCGGACCGTAATCCGATTAAGTTCACGGAAATCCAGGCAAGGGCGTAGGCCTCCATCTTTCTTCTTAACAAAGAAGAACCCCGCAGCCATCGGTGAAGATGAAGGTCTAATATGCCCCTTAGCCAGACTTTCTGAGATATAATCCTTCATGGCCTGCCTCTCAGGACCAGAAAGGTTATACAACCTAGCTTTAGGTAACTTGGCCTCAGGAAGCAGTTTTACAGAACAGTCATACACGCGATGAGGAGGTAGTTCCTGACACCCTTTCTCCGAGAATACATCCTCAAAGTCCGCCAGAAATGGAGGTAAGACCCAAGGAGTAACCGCACCAATGATCGTGTTCATGCAGTTTTTATTACAGAATTTACTCCATTGGCTTATCTCCCTGGTTTGCCAATTAATAACCGGGTTATGCTTAGCTAACCAAGGAAGGCCCAACACAATAGGAGTGGGAAGACCCTCCAACACGTAGCAAGACAACAGTTCTTTATGTATTGCCCCCACTTGAAGTTTTACGTCATGCACAACTTGCAAAAAACTTCCCTGCCCGAGAGGCCTGGCATCGATCGAGAATATGGGGATGGGTTTAGCCAACTCACTCAACCGCATACCTTGAACCCGGGCAAACCGAGCATCAACCAGATTAGCCCCGGCCCCACTATCCAGAAGAACAGATATCCTCTCAGTTCTCGTACCCACCACCACCTCCGCCGGTACGAGAAACTGAGACGAACCTAGGGACGAAATACCTACTCCCAGATTGCCGTCCACCACACAACCTGGGATCAACAGTTTTCCGACGACTCTTCACTCTGCAAGGGACGGGATGGACACCCCCCAATAAAATGTCCCTTTCTCCCGCAGAAGAAACACCTTCCTGCCTTATGGCGCACCACCGGTCCCCTCCCCCGAAATGATGTCCCTCCTAATTGCATAGGCTCCTCTGGACTGACCAGGGGAACCACCATATGAGGGGACCTTGTAGGAGGTGGAGTCATCACAGGGGGTAGAGTTATCCCGCACCTCTCCCGAAGCCGTCTGTCCACGCGAATAGCGAGGGCCATAGCGGCTTCCAGAGACACGGGAGAGTCATACTGTGCCAACACATCCTGTAATTTGTCGGATAAACCATGACAAAACTGGCTCCTAAGAGCCGGGTCATTCCACTGGGTGTCCGTGGCCCACCTACGGAACTCCGAACAGAATTCCTCCGCCGGACGATCTCCCTGCTGGATCCTACGTAACTTAGACTCAGCAAGGGAGATCCGATCTGGGTCATCATATACGAGTCCCAGGGCAGCGAAAAACCTATCCACTGACTGGAGAGCCGGGGAACCCGGGGGAAGAGAGAACGCCCAAGATTGTGGGTCCCCTTGTAGGAGCGAGATGACAATTCCCACCCTTTGTTCTTCACTCCCCGATGACCGAGGCCGCAGCCGAAAGTACAATTTACATGCCTCCCGGAAAACAAAAAACTTGTCCCGCCCCCCAGTGAACCTATCAGGGAGAGCTACTTTAGGTTCTGGTCCGGCTTGCTCCTGAGGATGCCAAACCTTGGACCTAACGTCCGCCAGCTCCATGGACAAACTCTGCAATTGCCGAGCTAGACCGGCTACTGGATCCATAGTAGCTGGAGAAAAACTAAGTGGGTCGGTGAAAATGTCACGCTGTCTCTGTATACTGGAGGTAGGGGGCCTAAGCTGACCCTAAGCTGGGGCCCTGACTAATCCCTCAACCTGGAGGTACTGTTAAAGGTACAGAGGTCCAGGCCGCCAGCGTAACCCCTACCTCCTGAAGATCCCTGCACCTCAGTAATCTAGTCCTGAGAAGGACCCCGATCACAACCAAAGGGAACAAGAAATAATATGCCCAAACACAGTATTTAGACGAACGAGACAGTACAAGGGAAAAACCAAAACCACCTTGCATACAAACAACTTCTCAACTACAACAGAGGGAAAACCAACGGGAAAGGAGATAAATGATAAAGAGAGGAAAGGGAAAAAACACTTCCAAATACACTTATCTCAGCAACTCCAAACACCACGATCCGCTCTGTCAGTCAGAATGAAATGCTTTCACCGACACCTCCCAAACAGACCAGCAGGTATATGAAGGAGTCTCACTACAGAAGTATTGATTGCAGCTGGGCGAGGCTGGACCTCATCTAGCCCAGAGAGAGAGAGAGAATTAACTCCCTCACTGCCGAGAAACACAAAGCACCAACAAGTCAGCTGCGAGAAGTCAGGCTGTGTACTTGTGACGATCTTCGTGGCAACACACCCATGACAGTGACACAGTCGTGGCTTCAATGTTTACTTGGAGATACTCCTGTACCATCGTCTCTAGGCGTTGACTATGTGTCAGACTTCTTGTCTCCTGTGGCCTTGCAAAGGATGGGCTAAAAAAGTGGTGAAATGATTCCGCAAAATTGATGTTACCAGCAGATACTGTGGTTCTGTTACGGTTTGAGTGCTGAACACTTGACGGTCCCACGGTTGGCAAGTTGGAACTGTGAGATTCACTACGTGCACCACTGGTGTTTTGTGGAAAAGCACATGTAAGATTCTGCAACAGTCTCTGCTGATACTCCTGCATGCGTGCATCCCTTTCTATGGCAGGAATAATTTCGGCAAATTTACTTTTGTACCGGGGATCTAACAGTGTGGCAACCCAGTAGTCAGGATTATTTCTAATTCTCACAATTCGAGGGTCATGTTGCAGGTAGTGCAGCAAGAAGGCACTCATGTGTGTTGCGCATCCAGGAGCACCAAGTCCCTGTTGTGTTGGTGGCGAGGTAACAATCATGCTTCCTTCCTCTGTCCTCTCCCCCCAACCTCGCACAACAGAAATGTGATCAAGGTCTCCCTCATCTGATGAGTCTTCCATCAGTTCGTCCTCCACTTCTTCCTGGGCTCCTGCACCTTCCTCACTAGTTTGGCTGCTACCATGCGCCCTGGTAAAACCATCTCCCCCACCCTCACATGCCTGCCGCCTTGGTGCTGCCGACCGTCTGGACCTTGCAGATGTTAGCCCTTCCGCATACAACTCCTCCTCCTCTACTTCCTCCACCTCCTCTTGTGCCACCACCTGACTCCGAATTCTGTTTAACATGTGCTCCAGCATGTAAATCACCGGAATAGTCATGCTGATAATGGCATCATCAGCACTAAACATCTTCGTCGCCATTTCAAAACTGTGCAGAAGGGTGCATAGGTCCCTGATCTGAGACCACTCCTCCAGCGTGATTTGCCCCACCTCTGAATCTCGTTGGCACAGGCTATACGTCAGAACGTATTGCACCAGGGCTTGTCGGTGCTGCCACAGTCGCTGCAACATGTGCAGAGTTGAATTCCACCGGGTAGGCACATCGCATTTTAGCCGGTGAAGTGGCAGGCCCAACGACTTCTGTAGAGATGTAAGTCGCTGAGCTGCAGGATGCGAACGGCGGAAGTGAGCACACAGCGACCGTGCCCTCTGCAGAAGGCCATCTAGTCTGGGATAGTGGGCTAAAAATTGCTGGACAACCAGGTTCAACACGTGAGCCATACAAGGCACGTGTGTGACATTGCCCCGGCGAAGGGCCGCACCCAGGTTTGCAGCATTGTCGCACACGGCCTTCCCTGGTTTCAGGTCCAGTGGAGACAGCCATTCATGAAATTGGTTCTCCAGAGCTGACCACAACTCCTCAGCTGTGTGACTCACATTTCCCAGACATTTCAAAGTAAAAACCGCCTGATGACGTTGAGCCCTACTGCCAGCATAGTAAGGAGGTGTGCAGGATCCCTTCTGCGCAGTTAGAAAGCTTGTGGCATGACCAGACAGGCTTTGGGTGCAGGTGGAAGACCGAGAGGAGGTTGAGGAGGCAGAAGCAGTGGAGGAACTTTGACATAAAGAGGATTGACGTACAACTCTTGGGGACGGCAAGACTTGGACAGCAGCCCCTTGTCCTGCTGTCACCATAGTTACCCAGTGCCCAGTCAGCGACATGTAACGCCCCTGTCCATGCCTACTCGTCCAAGTGTCTGTGGTGAAATGCACCCTGTCACACACAGAGTTTCTCAAAGAAGCGGTGATGTTGTGTGCGACATGCTGGTGGAGCGCAGGCACACCTTTCTTTGAGAAGTAGTGCCGACTGGGCATCTGGTACTGGGGCACTGCGACGGACATAAGGTCTCGAAAATCCTCTGTGTCCACCAGGCGGAAAGGCAGCATTTCTGTAGCCAAGAGCTTGCAGATGGTGAAATTCAACCTCTTAGCTTTCTCATGGCTAGGAGGAAATGGTCTTTTACTTGTCCACATCTGAGGGACCGAGGGCTGGCTATTGTGCTTAGACGGGGTTGATAAGGGTGTCCCCGGCAAACTGCCGGTCTGTGAGGAAGATGCAGGCGGACATGTTAGGTTGCCTTGATCCAAAGATGGTGCTATCGATGTCGGACAGCGCTCAACACCAGCTGGTGTTACCCCCTCCAAAGAAAATGATGACCTGCCAATCACGCTGGCTGTTGTGGGTAAAGAGGTGGCAGGTCTGCGCCCCAAAACAGGTGTGACTGCTGTCCCCCCAGTCACAGAGGATGAAGAGGCCGCGGATGCACAAGATATGGCAGACGGTGGTTGGCCCGGCTGGCTAGGCCGCATTGTAGCACACTGAGCTTCCCACTGCAACTTATGCTTCATGTCCATGTGCCGGTTCATGCATGAAGTACTCAAACTATGTATTTTTTGGCCTCTACTTAGCTTTTGCTGACAAATGTTACAGATAACACGAGTTGGGTCATCTTTATCGATCTGAAAAAATGCCCAGGCTATGCAAGGCTTAGCACCCATGCGACCTGAAGAGCCACCACGACTTGTGGTGAGAGGCAGAGTTGTGTTTGAGGATGCAGTTGTTGACGTGCTTCCAGTACTACGTCTCTGTCCAGGAAGGCGCAACCTGACCTCGTCGTCACTAGCATCTTCCTCCACCTCCTCTGCTGACCTCATCTCTTGGCTGACTGTGGGTTGACAGTAAGTGGGATCTCCAACCTCATCATCATCACCCTGTGTGTTATCACACCCGTCGTCCTCAGAGCCAACCTGTTCCTGCCCTGACAAAAAACTAAAGTTGTCGCTCCAATCAGGTATTTGAGTCTTATCATCGTCTTCCTCATTGTCTCCACCAACAGGAGTTACAGTTTGGGAATGAGGGTCTACATTATGGTCAGAACCTTCTGCGTCTGGTCCTGGATCCGACTCATAAAGATTCTGGGCATCAGTGCAGATCATTTCCTCGTCTGGATTCACAGAAGCACTGGAGTCGACCTCTGATTCCCAGGCTATAGTATGAGTAAACAGCTCTGCAGACTCAACCATCTGTTCTACCTCATACTCAGACGGGCAGCTGGAGATTTGGGAGCTGTGAGGAAGCAAGTGCGATTTGGGTGACACCTTTGAGGACAGGAGTATTTGTGATGTTGAAGTTGATGTGGAGGAGAGCCCACTTAAAGGAGCACTTGATATCCGTTGAAGCACCTGCTGTTTTTGTGCCTCATCTGGAATTTGTAGCGATTGGCGTGGCCGTAAGAAAGGGATCTTATCACATTGTCCGCTAAAAGAAGTAGACATTTTAGTTTGGCTGGAAGATGGTCTTTCTTCTGCAGATGTTACTGTTGCTTTAACACCTACCCCACGGACACAACCTTTTTTCCCCTTCCCAACACGCCTATTCCCCTTTCCACCAGCAGCAGGCCTTTTTCCACTCATTTTGGTGGTTAACTAATTCACAACTCTGGAGTTGTTTGCACAAAAAAACAATGGATGGTAACCGAGCAGAGCTGAGTGGCCAAACTGTGGTATTAGGCCAAAATTATTGGCTGGGTTAGATGCAGAAAAAAATTATATTCAATTTGCAACCTGATGGAGGTCAGTATAGATGGACTAATACAACAAGTCCCACACACAGCTAGAAGCCCAATATTTTTTCAGAGGTAGATGCAGAAAAAAATATATTCAGTTTGCAACCTGATGGAGGTCAGTATAGATGGACTAATACAACAAGTCCCACACACAGCTAGAAGCCCAATATTTTTTCAGAGGTAGATGCAGAAAAAAATATATTCAGTTTGCAACCTGATGGAGGTCTGTATAGATGGATTAATAGAACAAGTCCCACACACAGCTAGAAGCCCAATATTTTTTCAGAGGTAGATGCAGAAAAAAATATATTCAGTTTGCAACCTGATGGAGGTCAGTATAGATGGACTAATACAACAAGTCCCACACACAGCTAGAAGCCCAAATATTTTTTCAGAGGTAGATGCAGAAAAAAATATATTCAGTTTGCAACCTGATGGAGGTCAGTATAGATGGACTAATACAACAAGTCCCACACACAGATAGAAGCCCAAATATTTTTTCAGAGGTACTGTAGATGCAGATAAAAATTATTTTTAATTTGCAACCTGATGGAGGTCAGTATAGATGGACTAATAGAGAAAGTCCGACACACTACTAGAAGGCCAAATATTTTTTCAGAGCTAGAGGCAGAAAAAAATTATATTCAGTTTGCAACCTGATGGAGGTCAGTATAGATGGATTAATAGAACAAGACCCACACACAGCTAGAAGCCCAATATTTTTTCAGAGGTAGATGCAGAAAAAAATATATTCAGTTTGCAACCTGATGGAGGTCAGTATAGATGGACTAACAGAGAAAGTCCCACACACTACTAGAAGGCCAAATATTTTTTCAGAGCTAGATGCAGAAAAAAATTATATTCAGTTTGCAACCTGATGGAGGTCAGTATAGATGGATTAATAGAACAAGACCCACACACAGCTAGAAGCCCAATATTTTTTCAGAGGTAGATGCAGAAAAAAATATATTCAGTTTGCAACCTGATGGAGGTCAGTATAGATGGACTAACAGAGAAAGTCCCACACACTACTAGAAGGCCAAATATTTTTTCAGAGCTAGATGCAGAAAAAAATTATATTCAGTTTGCAACCTGATGGAGGTCAGTATAGATGGACTAATACAACAAGTCCCACACACAGCTAGAAGCCCAAATATTTTTTCAGAGGTACTGTAGATGCAGATAAAAATTATTTTTAATTTGCAACCTGATGGAGGTCAGTATAGATGGACTAATAGAGAAAGTCCGACACACTACTAGAAGGCCAAATATTTTTTCAGAGCTAGATGGAGAAAAAAATTATATTCAGTTTGCAACCTGATGGAGGTCAGTATAGATGGATTAATAGAACAAGACCCACACACAGCTAGAAGCCCAATATTTTTTCAGAGGTAGATGCAGAAAAAAATATATTCAGTTTGCAACCTGATGGAGGTCAGTATAGATGGACTAACAGAGAAAGTCCCACACACTACTAGAAGGCCAAATATTTTTTCAGAGCTAGATGCAGAAAAAAATTATATTCAGTTTGCAACCTGATGGAGGTCTGTATAGATGGATTAATAGAACAAGACCCACACACAGCTAGAAGCCCAATATTTTTTCAGAGGTAGATGCAGAAAAAAATATATTCAGTTTGCAACCTGATGGAGGTCAGTATAGATGGACTAATACAACAAGTCCCACACACAGCTAGAAGCCCAATATTTTTTCAGAGGTAGATGCAGAAAAAAATATATTCAGTTTGCAACCTGATGGAGGTCAGTATAGGTGGACTAATAGAACAAGTCCCACACACTGCTAGAAGGCCAAATATTTTTTCAGAGCTAGATGCAGAAAAAAATTAGATTCAGTTTGCAACCTGATGGAGGTCAATATAGATGGACTAATAGAATGGTGCTATGCCCAAAAGATTTTACTTCACTAGGTGCAGTAAAAAAATTGGTATTCTATACACAGGTGGTATATCTTGCAACACAGATAGGCTACTCCACTGACTAACACACTCTGCAATAGGCCAAAAAGGATTAGCTTTGCTAGATTCAGCCAAATGCTGTGAAAAAAACTTGCACAGCACTGGCACAGACCTGCCTGGCAAAAACTGATAGGAACTGATGTAACCTAGTCCTGAAAAGGACTCCAATTACAATTAGTCTTTACTCCCACAACCTATCTATTTAAGAGCACAGACCTGCCTGATAAAAGTCGTAGGAAATGCTGTAACCTAGTCCTTAAAAGAACTGCAATCACAACTATTCCCTACTCCCAAGCTATCTGTATATTTGTGCGAAAATTGGCATGAAATTAACAAGGTATAGCGCACACAGCAACAGCGGTGCCGTCTAACACGCAGCTGCAGCAGTGAGAAAATGGTGGCGACGGGGAAAATGGCTTGGTCTTATAGGGCAAGGACATGTGACATACACTGCCAATGACACATGCCCTTGCTTGTGTGAAAAAAAGCACTTCGCTCCGTGTGTGCGCTGCTGATAGGCTGACAGATTGCACCTCCCCACTGTAAATGCGGGAAAGAGAAAAAAAAATGGAGATCTTCATTGTTCCTGCAGAGATCCATCCCCTGCCCCTCCCCCCACCCCGCTGTACACTCAAACTGCGTATTAACATTAATTTTCATCATTACTGAGAAAAAATCCAGTTATGATTTTGGTGCACGAACAGTTATCGAACATAACCTCGAACAGCCGAATTTTTCTCAAATTGTTCGTGTTCGCCGAACGGCTCGAACACCGCCCAAAACAGCTCGAATTTGAGATTGGCGAACAGTTCGAGTAGAACAACGCTCATCTCTAGTTAGCAGCAGCGTTAGACCCCTCAGCATCGTGGCTAGCGCGGACCCATACATTGTGTTTTAGGCACAGGAATGCTAGCCTGCGTAGTAGGCCTAGCACTGGGAGAGACGATGATGCCATCTTATTAATGCAGTGCGCTAGGCTGGTGTTTTTTGTTATGAAGCGTATATTTTTGTTAGCCAGGCGCGCGCCCCATATTTCTATTGCTACCACTATTGGGAAGAGTTCCAGGAGTGTCTGTTTTTTTGTCAGAACTTGTTCTGCCCAATATGGAGGCCATAAGCTTCTGCACCATTGGTTATTTAGTATCGCTGCATATCTGTACAGATGGGCTACTCCAATGAGTAACAGACACTGCTACAGGCCCAAAGGTTTTACTTGGCTAGATGCAGTAAAAAATTGTTATTAAATACAAAGGTGGTGTAGCTTGGTACAGATGGGCTACTCCAATGAGTAACAGACACTGCTACAGGCCCAAAAGGTTTTACTTGGCTAGATGCAGTAAAAAAAATGTTATTAAATACAAAGGTGGTGCAGCTTGGTACAGATGGGCTACTACAATGAGTAACAGACACTGCTACAGGCCCAAAAGTATTTACTGGGCTAGATGTAGTAAAAAATTGTTATTAAATACAAAGGTGGTGTAGCTTGGTACAGATGGGCTACTACAATGAGTAACAGACACTGCTACTATGCCCAAAACATTTTACTGGGCTAGATGCAGTAAAAAATTGTTATTAAATGCAAAGGAGGTATAGCTTGGTACAGATGGGCTACTACAATGAGTAACAGACACTGCTAGAGGCCCAAAAGTATTTACTGGGCTAGATGCAGTAAAGAATTGTTACTAAATACAAAGGTGGTGTAGCATGGTACAGATGGGCTACTCCAATGAGTAACAGACACTGCTACATGCCCAAAAGTATTTACTGGGCTAGATGCAGTAAAAAATTGTTATGAAATACAAAGGTGGTGTAGCTTGGTAATGATGGACTACTCCAATAAGTAACAGACACTGCTACAGGCCCAAAAAATTTTACTTGGCTAGATGCAGTAAAAAAATGTTATTAAATACAAAGGTGGTGTAGCTTGGTACAGATGGGCTACTACAATGAGTAACAGACACTGCTGCTATGCCCAAAAGGTTTTACTTGGCTAGATGCAGCAAAAAATTGTTATTAAATACAAAGGTGGTGTAGCTTAGTACAGATGGGCTCCTACAATGCGTAACAGACACTGCTACAGATGAAAAAGTATTACTGGGCTAGATGCAGTAAAAAATTGTTATTAAATACAGAGGTGGTATAGCTTGGTACAGATGGTCTACTACAATTAGTACCAGACACTGCTATTATGCCCAAAAGGTTTTACTTAGCTAGATGCAGTAAAAAATTGTTATTAAATACAAAGGTGGTGTAGCTTGGTACAGATGGGCTACTGCAATGAGTAACAGACACTGCTATTATGCCCAAAAGGGTTTACTGGGCTAGATGCAGTAAAAAATTGTTATTAAATACAAAGGTGGTGTAGATTGATACAGATGGGCTACTACAATGAGTAACAGACACTGCTACAGGCCCAAAAGTATTTACTGGGCTAGATGCAGTAAAAAATTGTTATTAAATACAAAGGAGGTGAAGCTTGGTACATATGGGCTACTCCAATGAGTAAAAGACACTGCTACAGGCCCAAAAGGTTTTACTTGGCTAGATGCAGTAAAAAATTGTTATTAAATACAAAGGTGATGTAGCTTGGTACAGATGGGCTACTACAATGAGTAACAGACACTGCTATAGGCCCAAAAGTATTTACTGGGCTAGATGCAGTAAAAAAATGTTATTAAAAATAAACGTGGTGTAGCTTTGTACAGATGGGCTACTTCAATGAGAAACAGACACTGGTATTATGCTCAAAAGGTTTTACTGGGCTAAATGCAGTGAAAAATTGTTATTAAATAAAATTTTGGTGTAGCTTGGTACAGATGGGCTACTCCAATGAGTAACAGACACTGCTACTATGCCCAAAAGGTTTTACTTGGCTAGATGTAGTAAAAAATTGTTATTAAATACAAAGGGGTGTAGCTTGGTACAGATGGGCTACTACAATGAATAACAGACACTGCTACTATGCCCAAAAGTATTTACTGGGCTAGATGCAGTAAAAAATTGTTATCAAATACAAAGGTGATATAGCTTGGTACAGATGGGCTACTACACTGAGTAACAGACACTGCTAAAAGCCTAAAAGTATTCACTGGGCTAGATGCAGTAAAAACTGTTATTAAATACAAAGGTGGAGTAGCTTGGTACAAATAGGCTTCTCCAATGAGTAACAGACACTGCTACTATTTCCAAAAGATTTTACTGGGCTAGATGCAGTAAAAAATTGTTATTAAATACAAAGGTGGTGTAGCTTGGTACAGATGGGCTACTACAATGAGTAACAGACACTGCTACAGGCCCAAAAGTATTTACTGGGCTAGATGCAGTAAAAAACTGTTATTAAATACAAAGGTGGTGTAGCTTGGTACAGATGGGCTACTCCAATGAGTCACAGACACTGCTTCTGTGCCCAAAATGTTTTACTGGGCTAGATGCAGTAAAAATGTGTTATTAAATACAAAGGTGGTCTAGCTTGGTACAGATGGGCTACTACAATGAGTAACAGACACTGCTACAATGCCCAAAAGGTTTTACTTGGCTAGATGTAGTAAAAAATTGTTATTAAATACAAAGATGGTGTAGCTTGGTACAGATGGCTACTACAATGAGTAACAGACACTGCTACTATGTACAAAAGTATTTACTTGTCTAGATGCAGTAAAAAATTGTTATTAAATACAAAGGTGATATAGCTTGGTACAGATGGGCTACACCAATGAATAACAGACACTGCTACAGGCCTAAAAGGTTTTACTTAGCTAGATGCAGTAAAAAATTGTTATTAAATACAAAGGTGGTATAGCTTGGTACAGATGGGCTACTACAATGAGTAACAGACACTGCTACAGGCCGAACAGTATTTACTGGGCTAGATGCAGTAAAAAATTGTTAATAAATACAAAGGTGGTGTAGCTTGGTACAGATGGGCTACTCCAATGAGTAACAGACACTGCTACTATGCCCAAAAGGTTTTACTTGGCTAGATGTAGTAAAAAAATGTTATTAAATACAAAGGTGGTGTAGCTTGCTACAGATGGGCTACTACAATGAGTAACAGACACTGCTACAGGCCCAAAAGTATTTACTGGGCTAGATGCAGTAAAAAACTGTTATTAAATGCAAAGGTGGTGTAGCTTGGTACAGATGGGCTACTCCAATGAGTAACAGGCACTGCTACTATGCCCAAAAGTTTTTACTTGGCTAGGTGCAGTAAAAAATTGTTATTAAATACAAAGGTGGTGTAGCTTGGTACATATGGGCTACTCCAATGAGTAAAAGACACTGCTACAGGCCCAAAAGGTTTTACTTGGCTAGATGCAGTAAAAAATTGTTATTGAATACAAAGTTGGTGTAGCTTGGTACAGATGGGCTACTACAATGAGTAACAGACACTGCTACAGGCCCAAAAGTATTTACTGGGCTAGATGCAGTAAAAAATTGTTATTAAATACAAAGGTGATGTAGCTTGGTACAGATGGGCTATTACAATGAGTAACAGACACTGCTACTATGCCCAAAAGTATTTACTGGGCTAGATGCAGTAAAAAATTGTTATTAAATACAAAGGTGATATAGCTTGGTACAGATGGGCTACTACAATGAGTAACAGACACTGCTACAAGCCCAAAAGTATTTATTGGGCTAGATGCAGTAAAAAACTGTTATTAAATACAAAGCTGGTGTAGCTTGGTACAGATGGGCTACTCCAATGAGTAACAGACACTGCTACTATGCCCAAAAGAGTTTACTGGGCTAGATGCAGTAAAAAATTGTTATTAAATACAAAGGTGGTGTAGCTTGGTACAGATGGGCTACTACAATGAGTAACAGACACTGCTAGTATGCACGAAAGGTTTTACTTGGCTTGATGTAGTAAAAAATTGTTATTAAATACAAAGGTGGAGTAGCTTGGTACAGAAGCCTACTACAATGAGTAACATACACTGCTACTATGCCGAAAAGTATTTACTGGGCTAGATGCAGTAAAAATTGTTATTAAATACAAAGGCGATATAGCTTGGTACAGATGGGCAACTACAATGAGTAACAGACACTGCTACAGGCCCAAAAGTATTTACTGGGCTAGATGCAGTAAAAAACTGTTAATAAATTCAAAGGTGGTGTAGCTTGGTACAGATTGGCTACTACAATGAGTATCAGATACTGCTTCTATGCCCAAAAGGTTTTACTTGGCTAGGTGCAGTAAAAAATTGTTAATAAATACAAAGGTGATATAGGTTGGTACAGATGGGCAACTACAATGAGTAACAGACACTGCTACAGGCCCAAAAGTATTTACTGAGCTAGATGCAGTGAAAAATTGTTATTAAATACAAAGGTGGTGTAGCTTGGTACATATGGGCTACTCCAATGAGTAAAAGACACTGCTACAGGCCCAAAAGGTTTTACTTGGCTAGATGCAGTAAAAAATTGTTATTGAATACAAAGTTGGTGTAGCTTGGTACAGATGGGCTACTACAATGAGTAACAGACACTGCTACAGGCCCAAAAGTATTTACTGGGCTAGATGCAGTAAAAAATTGTTATTAAATACAAAGGTGATGTAGCTTGGTACAGATGGGCTATTACAATGAGTAACAGACACTGCTACTATGCCCAAAAGTATTTACTGGGCTAGATGCAGTAAAAAATTGTTATTAAATACAAAGGTGATATAGCTTGGTACAGATGGGCTACTACAATGAGTAACAGACACTGCTACAAGCCCAAAAGTATTTATTGGGCTAGATGCAGTAAAAAACTGTTATTAAATACAAAGCTGGTGTAGCTTGGTACAGATGGGCTACTCCAATGAGTAAGAGACACTGCTACTATGCCCAAAAGAGTTTACTGGGCTAGATGCAGTAAAAAATTGTTATTAAATACAAAGGTGGTGTAGCTTGGTACAGATGGGCTACTACAATGAGTAACAGACACTGCTAGTATGCACGAAAGGTTTTACTTGGCTTGATGTAGTAAAAAATTGTTATTAAATACAAAGGTGGAGTAGCTTGGTACAGAAGCCTACTACAATGAGTAACATACACTGCTACTATGCCGAAAAGTATTTACTGGGCTAGATGCAGTAAAAATTGTTATTAAATACAAAGGCGATATAGCTTGGTACAGATGGGCAACTACAATGAGTAACAGACACTGCTACAGGCCCAAAAGTATTTACTGGGCTAGATGCAGTAAAAAACTGTTAATAAATTCAAAGGTGGTGTAGCTTGGTACAGATTGGCTACTACAATGAGTATCAGATACTGCATCTATGCCCAAAAGGTTTTACTTGGCTAGGTGCAGTAAAAAATTGTTAATAAATACAAAGGTGATATAGGTTGGTACAGATGGGCAACTACAATGAGTAACAGACACTGCTACAGGCCCAAAAGTATTTACTGAGCTAGATGCAGTGAAAAATTGTTATTAAATACAATTTTGGTGTAGCTTGGTACAGATGGGCTACTCCAATGAGTAACAGACACTGCTACTATGCCCAAAAGGTTTTACTTGGCTAGATGTAGTAAAAAATTGTTATTAAATACAAAGGGGTGTAGCTTGGTACAGATGCGCTACTACAATGAATAACAGACACTGCTACTATGCCCAAAAGTATTTACTGGGCTAGATGCAGTAAAAAATTGTTATTAAATACAAAGGTGATATAGCTTGGTACAGATGGGCTACTACAATGAGTAACAGACATTGCTAAAAGCCTAAAAGTATTCACTGGGCTAGATGCAGTAAAAAACTGTTATTAAATACAAAGGTGGAGTAGCTTGGTACAAATAGTCTACTCCAATGAGTAACAGACACTGCTACTATGCCCAATAGATTTTACTGGGCTAGATGCAGTAAAAAATTGTTATTAAATACAAAGGTGGTGTAGCTTGGTACAGATGGGCTACTACAATGAGTAACAGACACTGCTACTATGCCCAAAAGATTTTACTTGGCTAGATGTAGTAAAAAATTGTTATTAAATACAAAGGTGGTGCAGCTTGGTACAGATGTCTACTACAAAGAGTAACAGACACTGCTACTATGCCCAAAAGTATTTACTGGATAGATGCAATAAAAAATTGTTATTAAATACAAAGGTGATATAGCTTGGTACAGATGGGCTACTACAATGAGTAACAGATACTGCTACAGGCCCAAAAGTATTTACTGGGCTAGATGCAGTAAAAAACTGTTATTAAATACAAAGGTGGTGTAGCTTGGTACAGATGGGCTACTCCAATGAGTAACAGACACTGTTTCTGTGCCCAAAATGTTTTACTGGGCTAGATGCAGTAAAAATGTGTTATTAAATACAAAGGTGGTGTAGCTTGGTACAGATGGGCTACTACAATGAGTAACAGACACTGCTACAATGCCTAAAAGGTTTTACTTGGCTAGATGTAGTAAAAAATTGTTATTAAATACAAAGGTGGTGTAGCTTGGTACAGATGGCTACTACAATGAGTAACAGACACTGCTACTATGCCCAAAAGTATTTAATTGTCTAGATGCAGTAAAAAAATTGTTATTAAATAAAAAGGTGATATAGCTTGGTACAGATGGGCTACACCAATGAATAACAGACACTGCTACAGGCCCAAAAGGTTTTACTTAGCTAGATGCAGTAAAAAATTGTTATTAAATACAAAGGTGTTATAGCTTGGTACAGATGGGCTACTACAATGAGTAACAGACACTACTACAGGCCGAACAGTATTTACGGGGCTAGATGCAGTAAAAAATTGTTAATAAATACAAAGGTGGTGTAGCTTGGTACAGATGGGCTACTCCAATGAGTAACAGACACTGCTACTATGCCCAAAAGGTTTTACTTGGCTTGATGTAGTAAAAAATTGTTATTAAATACAAAGGTGGTGTAGCTTGCTACAGATGGGCTACTACAATGAGTAACAGACACTGCTACAGGCCCAAAAGTATTTACTGGGCTAGATGCAGTAAAAAACTGTTATTAAATGCAAAATTGGTGTAGCTTGGTACAGATAGGCTACTCCAATGAGTAACAGGCACTGCTACTATGCCCAAAAATTTTTACTTGGCTAGGTGCAGTAAAAAATTGTTATTAAATACAAAGGTGGTGTAGCTTGGTACAGATGGGCTACTACAATGAGTAACAGACACTGCTATTATGCCCAAAAGGTTTTACTGGGCTGGATGCAGTAAAACATTGTTATTAAATACAAAGGTGGTGTAGCTTGATACAGATAGGCTACTACAATGAGTAGCAGACACTGCTACAGGCCCAAAAGTATTTACTGGGCTAGATGCAGTAAAAAAATATAATTAAATACAAAGGAGGTGAAGCTTGGTTCATATGGGCTACTCCAATGAGTAAAAGACACTGCTACAGGCCCAAAAGGTTTTACTTGGCTAGATGCAGTAAAAAATTGTTATTGAATACAAAGTTGGTGTAGCTTGGTACAGATGGGCTACTACAATGAGTAACAGACACTGCTACATGCCCAAAAGTATTTACTGGGCTAGATGCAGTAAAAAATTGTTATTAAATACAAAGGTGGTGTAGCTTGGTACAGATGGGCTATTACAATGAGTAACAGACACTGCTACTATGCCCAAAAGTATTTACTGGGCTAGATGCAGTAAAAAATTGTTATTAAATACAAAGGTGATATAGCTTGGTACAGATGGGCTACTACAATGAGTAACAGACACTGCTACAAGCCCAAAAGTATTTATTGGGCTAGATGCAGTAAAAAACTGTTATTAAATACAAAGGTGGTGTAGCTTGGTACAGATGGGCTACTCCAATGAGTAACAGACACTGCTACTATGTCCAAAGGGTTTACTGGGCTAGATGCAGTAAAAAATTGTTATTAAATACAAAGGTGGTGTAGCTTGGTACAGATGGGCTACTACAATGAGTAACAGACACTGCTACTGTGCACAAAAGGTTTTACTTGGCTTGATGTAGTAAAAAATTGTTATTAGATACAAAGGTGGAGTAGCTTGGTACAGAAGCCTACTACAATGAGTAACATACACTGCTACTATGCCAAAAAGTATTTACTGGGCTAGATGCAGTAAAAATTGTTATTATATACAAAGGTGATATAGCTTGGTACAGATGGGCAACTACAATGAGTAACAGACACTGCTACAGGCCCAAAAGTATTTACTGGGCTAGATGCAGTAAAAAACTGTTAATAAATTCAAAGGTGGTGTAGCTTGGTACAGATTGGCTACTACAATGAGTGGCAGATACTGCTTCTATGCCCAAAAGGTTTTACTTGGCTAGGTGCAGTAAAAAATTGTTAATAAATACAAAGGTGATATAGCTTGGTACAGATGGGCAACTACAATGAGTAACAGACACTGCTACAGGCCCAAAAGTATTTACTGAGCTATTTGCAGTGAAAAATTGTTATTAAATACAATTTTGGTGTATCTTGGTACAGATGGGCTACTCCAATGAGTAACAGACACTGCTACTATGCCCAAAAGGTTTTACTTGGCTAGATGTAGTAAAAAATTGTTATTAAATACAAAGGGGTGTAGCTTGGTACAGATGGGCTACTACAATGAATAACAGACACTGCTACTATGCCCAAAAGTATTAACTGGGCTAGATGCAGTAAAAAATTGTTATTAAATACAAAGGTGATATATCTTGGTACAGATGGCCTACTACAATGAGTAACAGACACTGCTAAAAGCCTAAAAGTATTCACTGGGCTAGATGCAGTAAAAAACTGTTATTAAATACAAAGGTGGAGTAGCTTGGTACAGATAGGCTACTCCAATGAGTAACAGACACTGCTGCTATGCCCAAAAGATTTTACTGGGCTAGATGCAGTAAAAAATTGTTATTAAATACAAAGGTGGTGTAGCTTGGTACAGATGGGCTACTACAATGAGTAACAGACACTGCTACTATGCCCAAATTGTTTTACTTGGCTAGATGTAGTAAAAAATTGTTATTAAATACAAAGGTGGTGCAGCTTGGTACAGATGTCTACTACAAAGAGTAACAGACACTGCTAGTATGCCCAAAAGTATTTACTGGGCTAGATGCAATAAAAAATTGTTATTAAATACAAAGGTGATATAGCTTGGTACAGATGGGCTACACCAATGAATAACAGACACTGCCACAGGCCCAAAAGGTTTTACTTAGCTAGATGCAGTAAAAAATTGTTATTAAATACAAAGGTGTTATAGCTTGGTACAGATGGGCTACTACAATGAGTAACAGACACTGCTACAGGCCGAACAGTATTTACGGGGCTAGATGCAGTAAAAAATTGTTAATAAATACAAAGGTGGTGTAGCTTGGTACAGATGGGCTACTCCAATGAGTAACAGACACTGCTACTATGCCCAAAAGGTTTTACTTGGCCTGATGTAGTAAAAAATTGTTATTAAATACAAAGGTGGTGTAGCTTGCTACAGATGGGCTACTACAATGAGTAACAGACACTGCTACAGGCCCAAAAGTATTTACTGGGCTAGATGCAGTAAAAAACTGTTATTAAATGCAAAGTTGGTGTAGCTTGGTACAGATAGGCTACTCCAATGAGTAACAGGCACTGCTACTATGCCCAAAAGTTTTTACTTGGCTAGGTGCAGTAAAAAATTGTTATTAAATACAAAGGTGGTGTAGCTTGGTACAGATGGGCTACTACAATGAGTAACAGACACTGCTATTATGCCCAAAAGATTTTACTGGGCTGGATGCAGTAAAACATTGTTATTAAATACAAAGGTGGTGTAGCTTGATACAGATAGGCTACTAAAATGAGTAGCAGACACTGCTACAGGCCCAAAAGTATTTACTGGGCTAGATGCAGTAAAAAAATATAATTAAATACAAAGGAGGTGAAGCTTGGTTCATATGGGCTACTCCAATGAGTAAAAGACACTGCTACAGGCCCAAAAGGTTTTACTTGGCTAGATGCAGTAAAAAATTGTTATTGAATACAAAGTTGGTGTAGCTTGGTACAGATGGGCTACTACAATGAGTAACAGACACTGCTACATGCCCAAAAGTATTTACTGGGCTAGATGCAGTAAAAAATTGTTATTAAATACAAAAGTGGTGTAGCTTGGTACAGATGGGCTATTACAATGAGTAACATACACTGCTACTATGCCCAAAAGTATTTACTGGGCTAGATGCAGTAAAAAATTGTTATTAAATACAAAGGTGATATAGCTTGGTACAGATGGGCTACTACAATGAGTAACAGACACTGCTACAAGCCCAAAAGTATTTATTGGGCTAGATGCAGTAAAAAACTGTTATTAAATACAAAGGTGGTGTAGCTTGGTACAGATGGGCTACTCCAATGAGTAACAGACACTGCTACTATGCCCAAAGGGTTTTACTGGGCTAGATGCAGTAAAAAATTGTTATTAAATACAAAGGTGGTGTAGCTTGGTACAGATGGGCTACTACAATGAGTAACAGACACTGCTACTATGCCAAAAAGTATTTACTGGGCTAGATGCAGTAAAAATTGTTATTATATACAAAGGTGATATAGCTTGGTACAGATGGGCAACTACAATGAGTAACAGACACTGCTACAGGCCCAAAAGTATTTACTGGGCTAGATGCAGTAAAAAACTGTTAATAAATTCAAAGGTGGTGTAGCTTGGTACAGATTGGCTACTACAATGAGTGGCAGATACTGCTTCTATGCCCAAAAGGTTTTACTTGGCTAGGTGCAGTAAAAAATTGTTAATAAATACAAAGGTGATATAGCTTGGTACAGATGGGCAACTACAATGAGTAACAGACACTGCTACAGGCCCAAAAGTATTTACTGAGCTAGATGCAGTGAAAAATTGTTATTAAATACAATTTTGGTGTTTCTTGGTACAGATGGGCTACTCCAATGAGTAACAGACACTGCTACTATGCCCAAAAGGTTTTACTTGGCTAGATGTAGTAAAAAATTGTTATTAAATACAAAGGGGTGTAGCTTGGTACAGATGGGCTACTACAATGAATAACAGACACTGCTACTATGCCCAAAAGTATTAACTGGGCTAGATGCAGTAAAAAATTGTTATTAAATACAAAGGTGATATATCTTGGTACAGATGGGCTACTACAATGAGTAACAGACACTGCTAAAAGCCTAAAAGTATTCACTGGGCTAGATGCAGTAAAAAACTGTTATTAAATACAAAGGTGGAGTAGCTTGGTACAGATAGGCTACTCCAATGAGTAACAGACACTGCTGCTATGCCCAAAAGATTTTACTGGGCTAGATGCAGTAAAAAATTGTTATTAAATACAAAGGTGGTGTAGCTTGGTACAGATGGGCTACTACAATGAGTAACAGACACTGCTACTATGCCCAAAAGATTTTACTTGGCTAGATGTAGTAAAAAATTGTTATTAAATACAAAGGTGGTGCAGCTTGGTACAGATGTCTACTACAAAGAGTAACAGACACTGCTACTATGCCCAAAAGTATTTACTGGATAGATGCAATAAAAAATTGTTATTAAATACAAAGGTGATATAGCTTGGTACAGATGGGCTACTACAATGAGTAACAGATACTGCTACAGGCCCAAAAGTATTTACTGGGCTAGATGCAGTAAAAAACTGTTATTAAATACAAAGGTGGTGTAGCTTGGTACAGATGGGCTACTCCAATGAGTAACAGACACTGTTTCTGTGCCCAAAATGTTTTACTGGGCTAGATGCAGTAAAAATGTGTTATTAAATACAAAGGTGGTGTAGCTTGGTACAGATGGGCTACTACAATGAGTAACAGACACTGCTACAATGCCTAAAAGGTTTTACTTGGCTAGATGTAGTAAAAAATTGTTATTAAATACAAAGGTGGTGTAGCTTGGTACAGATGGCTACTACAATGAGTAACAGACACTGCTACTATGCCCAAAAGTATTTAATTGTCTAGATGCAGTAAAAAAATTGTTATTAAATAAAAAGGTGATATAGCTTGGTACAGATGGGCTACACCAATGAATAACAGACACTGCTACAGGCCCAAAAGGTTTTACTTAGCTAGATGCAGTAAAAAATTGTTATTAAATACAAAGGTGTTATAGCTTGGTACAGATGGGCTACTACAATGAGTAACAGACACTACTACAGGCCGAACAGTATTTACGGGGCTAGATGCAGTAAAAAATTGTTAATAAATACAAAGGTGGTGTAGCTTGGTACAGATGGGCTACTCCAATGAGTAACAGACACTGCTACTATGCCCAAAAGGTTTTACTTGGCTTGATGTAGTAAAAAATTGTTATTAAATACAAAGGTGGTGTAGCTTGCTACAGATGGGCTACTACAATGAGTAACAGACACTGCTACAGGCCCAAAAGTATTTACTGGGCTAGATGCAGTAAAAAACTGTTATTAAATGCAAAATTGGTGTAGCTTGGTACAGATAGGCTACTCCAATGAGTAACAGGCACTGCTACTATGCCCAAAAATTTTTACTTGGCTAGGTGCAGTAAAAAATTGTTATTAAATACAAAGGTGGTGTAGCTTGGTACAGATGGGCTACTACAATGAGTAACAGACACTGCTATTATGCCCAAAAGGTTTTACTGGGCTGGATGCAGTAAAACATTGTTATTAAATACAAAGGTGGTGTAGCTTGATACAGATAGGCTACTACAATGAGTAGCAGACACTGCTACAGGCCCAAAAGTATTTACTGGGCTAGATGCAGTAAAAAAATATAATTAAATACAAAGGAGGTGAAGCTTGGTTCATATGGGCTACTCCAATGAGTAAAAGACACTGCTACAGGCCCAAAAGGTTTTACTTGGCTAGATGCAGTAAAAAATTGTTATTGAATACAAAGTTGGTGTAGCTTGGTACAGATGGGCTACTACAATGAGTAACAGACACTGCTACATGCCCAAAAGTATTTACTGGGCTAGATGCAGTAAAAAATTGTTATTAAATACAAAGGTGGTGTAGCTTGGTACAGATGGGCTATTACAATGAGTAACAGACACTGCTACTATGCCCAAAAGTATTTACTGGGCTAGATGCAGTAAAAAATTGTTATTAAATACAAAGGTGATATAGCTTGGTACAGATGGGCTACTACAATGAGTAACAGACACTGCTACAAGCCCAAAAGTATTTATTGGGCTAGATGCAGTAAAAAACTGTTATTAAATACAAAGGTGGTGTAGCTTGGTACAGATGGGCTACTCCAATGAGTAACAGACACTGCTACTATGTCCAAAGGGTTTACTGGGCTAGATGCAGTAAAAAATTGTTATTAAATACAAAGGTGGTGTAGCTTGGTACAGATGGGCTACTACAATGAGTAACAGACACTGCTACTGTGCACAAAAGGTTTTACTTGGCTTGATGTAGTAAAAAATTGTTATTAGATACAAAGGTGGAGTAGCTTGGTACAGAAGCCTACTACAATGAGTAACATACACTGCTACTATGCCAAAAAGTATTTACTGGGCTAGATGCAGTAAAAATTGTTATTATATACAAAGGTGATATAGCTTGGTACAGATGGGCAACTACAATGAGTAACAGACACTGCTACAGGCCCAAAAGTATTTACTGGGCTAGATGCAGTAAAAAACTGTTAATAAATTCAAAGGTGGTGTAGCTTGGTACAGATTGGCTACTACAATGAGTGGCAGATACTGCTTCTATGCCCAAAAGGTTTTACTTGGCTAGGTGCAGTAAAAAATTGTTAATAAATACAAAGGTGATATAGCTTGGTACAGATGGGCAACTACAATGAGTAACAGACACTGCTACAGGCCCAAAAGTATTTACTGAGCTATTTGCAGTGAAAAATTGTTATTAAATACAATTTTGGTGTATCTTGGTACAGATGGGCTACTCCAATGAGTAACAGACACTGCTACTATGCCCAAAAGGTTTTACTTGGCTAGATGTAGTAAAAAATTGTTATTAAATACAAAGGGGTGTAGCTTGGTACAGATGGGCTACTACAATGAATAACAGACACTGCTACTATGCCCAAAAGTATTAACTGGGCTAGATGCAGTAAAAAATTGTTATTAAATACAAAGGTGATATATCTTGGTACAGATGGCCTACTACAATGAGTAACAGACACTGCTAAAAGCCTAAAAGTATTCACTGGGCTAGATGCAGTAAAAAACTGTTATTAAATACAAAGGTGGAGTAGCTTGGTACAGATAGGCTACTCCAATGAGTAACAGACACTGCTGCTATGCCCAAAAGATTTTACTGGGCTAGATGCAGTAAAAAATTGTTATTAAATACAAAGGTGGTGTAGCTTGGTACAGATGGGCTACTACAATGAGTAACAGACACTGCTACTATGCCCAAATTGTTTTACTTGGCTAGATGTAGTAAAAAATTGTTATTAAATACAAAGGTGGTGCAGCTTGGTACAGATGTCTACTACAAAGAGTAACAGACACTGCTAGTATGCCCAAAAGTATTTACTGGGCTAGATGCAATAAAAAATTGTTATTAAATACAAAGGTGATATAGCTTGGTACAGATGGGCTACACCAATGAATAACAGACACTGCCACAGGCCCAAAAGGTTTTACTTAGCTAGATGCAGTAAAAAATTGTTATTAAATACAAAGGTGTTATAGCTTGGTACAGATGGGCTACTACAATGAGTAACAGACACTGCTACAGGCCGAACAGTATTTACGGGGCTAGATGCAGTAAAAAATTGTTAATAAATACAAAGGTGGTGTAGCTTGGTACAGATGGGCTACTCCAATGAGTAACAGACACTGCTACTATGCCCAAAAGGTTTTACTTGGCCTGATGTAGTAAAAAATTGTTATTAAATACAAAGGTGGTGTAGCTTGCTACAGATGGGCTACTACAATGAGTAACAGACACTGCTACAGGCCCAAAAGTATTTACTGGGCTAGATGCAGTAAAAAACTGTTATTAAATGCAAAGTTGGTGTAGCTTGGTACAGATAGGCTACTCCAATGAGTAACAGGCACTGCTACTATGCCCAAAAGTTTTTACTTGGCTAGGTGCAGTAAAAAATTGTTATTAAATACAAAGGTGGTGTAGCTTGGTACAGATGGGCTACTACAATGAGTAACAGACACTGCTATTATGCCCAAAAGATTTTACTGGGCTGGATGCAGTAAAACATTGTTATTAAATACAAAGGTGGTGTAGCTTGATACAGATAGGCTACTAAAATGAGTAGCAGACACTGCTACAGGCCCAAAAGTATTTACTGGGCTAGATGCAGTAAAAAAATATAATTAAATACAAAGGAGGTGAAGCTTGGTTCATATGGGCTACTCCAATGAGTAAAAGACACTGCTACAGGCCCAAAAGGTTTTACTTGGCTAGATGCAGTAAAAAATTGTTATTGAATACAAAGTTGGTGTAGCTTGGTACAGATGGGCTACTACAATGAGTAACAGACACTGCTACATGCCCAAAAGTATTTACTGGGCTAGATGCAGTAAAAAATTGTTATTAAATACAAAAGTGGTGTAGCTTGGTACAGATGGGCTATTACAATGAGTAACATACACTGCTACTATGCCCAAAAGTATTTACTGGGCTAGATGCAGTAAAAAATTGTTATTAAATACAAAGGTGATATAGCTTGGTACAGATGGGCTACTACAATGAGTAACAGACACTGCTACAAGCCCAAAAGTATTTATTGGGCTAGATGCAGTAAAAAACTGTTATTAAATACAAAGGTGGTGTAGCTTGGTACAGATGGGCTACTCCAATGAGTAACAGACACTGCTACTATGCCCAAAGGGTTTTACTGGGCTAGATGCAGTAAAAAATTGTTATTAAATACAAAGGTGGTGTAGCTTGGTACAGATGGGCTACTACAATGAGTAACAGACACTGCTACTATGCCAAAAAGTATTTACTGGGCTAGATGCAGTAAAAATTGTTATTATATACAAAGGTGATATAGCTTGGTACAGATGGGCAACTACAATGAGTAACAGACACTGCTACAGGCCCAAAAGTATTTACTGGGCTAGATGCAGTAAAAAACTGTTAATAAATTCAAAGGTGGTGTAGCTTGGTACAGATTGGCTACTACAATGAGTGGCAGATACTGCTTCTATGCCCAAAAGGTTTTACTTGGCTAGGTGCAGTAAAAAATTGTTAATAAATACAAAGGTGATATAGCTTGGTACAGATGGGCAACTACAATGAGTAACAGACACTGCTACAGGCCCAAAAGTATTTACTGAGCTAGATGCAGTGAAAAATTGTTATTAAATACAATTTTGGTGTTTCTTGGTACAGATGGGCTACTCCAATGAGTAACAGACACTGCTACTATGCCCAAAAGGTTTTACTTGGCTAGATGTAGTAAAAAATTGTTATTAAATACAAAGGGGTGTAGCTTGGTACAGATGGGCTACTACAATGAATAACAGACACTGCTACTATGCCCAAAAGTATTAACTGGGCTAGATGCAGTAAAAAATTGTTATTAAATACAAAGGTGATATATCTTGGTACAGATGGGCTACTACAATGAGTAACAGACACTGCTAAAAGCCTAAAAGTATTCACTGGGCTAGATGCAGTAAAAAACTGTTATTAAATACAAAGGTGGAGTAGCTTGGTACAGATAGGCTACTCCAATGAGTAACAGACACTGCTGCTATGCCCAAAAGATTTTACTGGGCTAGATGCAGTAAAAAATTGTTATTAAATACAAAGGTGGTGTAGCTTGGTACAGATGGGCTACTACAATGAGTAACAGACACTGCTACTATGCCCAAATGGTTTTACTTGGCTAGATGTAGTAAAAAATTGTTATTAAATACAAAGGTGGTGCAGCTTGGTACAGATGTCTACTACAAAGAGTAACAGACACTGCTAGTATGCCCAAAAGTATTTACTGGGCTAGATGCAATAAAAAATTGTTATTAAATACAAAGGTGATATAGCTTGGTACAGATGGGCTACTACAATGAGTAACAGATACTGCTACAGGCCCAAAAGTATTTACTGGGCTAGGTGCAGTAAAAAACTGTTATTAAATACAAAGGTGGTGTAGCTTGGTACAGATGGGCTACTCCAATGAGTAACAGACACTGCTACTATGCCCAAAAGGTTTTACTGGGCTAGATGCAGTGAAAATGTGTTATTAAATACAAAGGTGGTGTTACTTGGTACAGATGAGCTACTACAATGAGTAACAGACACTGCTACTATGCCCAAAAGGTTTTACTTGGCTAGATGTAGTAAAAAATTGTTATTAAATACAAAGGTGGTGTAGCTTGGTACAGATGGCTACTACAATGAGTAACAGACACTGCTACTATGCCCAAAAGTATTTACTTGTCTAGGTGCAGTAAAAAATTGTTATTAAATACAAAGGTGATATAGCTTGGTACAGATGGGCTACACCAATGAATAACAGACACTGCTACAGGCCCAAAAGGTTTTACTTAGCTAGATGCAGTAAAAATTGTTAATAAATACAAAGGTGGTGTAGCTTGGTACAGATGGCCTACTACAATGAGTAACAGACACTGCTACAGGCCGAACAGTATTTACTGGGCTAGATGCAGTATAAAATTGTTAATAAATACAAAGTTGGTGTAGCTTGGTACAGATGGGCTACTCCAATGAGTAACAGACACTGCTACTATGCCCAAAAGGTTTTACTTGGCTAGATGTAGTAAAAAATTGTTATTAAATACAAAGGTGGTGTAGCTTGCTACAGATGGGCTACTACAATGAGTAACAGACACTGCTACATGCCCAAAATTATTTACTGGGCTTGATGCAGTAAAAAACTGTTATTAAATGCAAAGGTGGTGTAGCTTGGTACAGATGGGCTACTCCAATGAGTAACAGGCACTGCTACTATGCCCAAAAGTTTTTACTTGGCTAGGTGCAGTAAAAAATTGTTATTAAATACAAAGGTGGTGTAGCTTGGTACAGATGGGCTACTACAATGAGTAACAGACACTGCTACAGGCCCAAAAGTATTTACTGGGCTAGATGCAGTAAAAAATTGTTATTATATACAAAGGTGGTGTAGCTTGGTACAGATGGGCTACTACAATGAGTAACAGACACTGCTACTATGCCCAAAAGGTTTTACTTGGCTAGGTGCAGTAAAAAATTGGTATTAGATACACAGGTGGTGTAGCTTGCAACACAGATAGGCTACTCCACAGACTAACACACACTGCTAGAAGCTCAAAAGGATTGGCTTAACTAGATTTATCCAAATGCTGTGAAAAACACTTGCACAGCACTATCACAGACCTGCCTGGCAAAAAGTGCTAGAAACTGCTGTAACCTAGCCCTCAAAAGGGTTGCAATTACAACTAGTCCCTACTCCCTAAACCTATCTGTCTATTTAAGAGCAAATTCGCTTGCAATCCACACAGTTACAAAGTATAGCGCCCACAGCAGCAGAGGTGCCGTCTAACTCTCAGCTGCAGCAGTGAGAAAATGGTGGCAACGGGGAAAATGGCTGGGTCTTATAGGGCAAGGACATGTGACATACACAGCCAATGACACATGCCCTTGCTTGTGTGAAAAAAAAGCGCTTCGCTGCGTGTGTGCGCTGCTGATAGGCTGACAGACTGCACCTCCCCACTGTAAATGCGGGAAAGGAAAAAAAATGGAGATCGGCATTATTTCTGCAGAGATCCATTCCCTGCCCCTCCCCCCACCCACAATACACTGAAACTGTCTATTAACATTGATTGTCTGTAGCTATGTACCTGAGGAATTGGACGGGACGTCCACGAAACGCGTAGTAATCGTAGCTTTTAACAATAAACTACAAGATTGTTTAATTATACAATCTCTCGTCATATTTCTTCACTACGGAGGAGCGCGGATTTTTTACCAGCACCTACTTCATCCTACTACAGACTACCTACAAGATCCCTAGGGATTCTGTGCTGTCTGCAGCCCTTCGTCACTAATTCTTACATGAGTTGTGCATTTCACAACTCATTAAGGTGAGCACATTTTCTTTTTACCCACTTGGTTGTTGTTGGATAACAGAGCTATTGCGCCCCTATCTTTCTACTTATTAACATTGATTAACAGTATTACAGTGAAAAAATCCAGTTACGGTTTTGGTGCACGAACAGTTATCAAACATAACCTCGAACAGCCGGATTTTTTGCAAATCGTTCGGGTTCGTCGAACGGCTCGAACACTGCCCAAAACAGCTCGAATTTGAGATTGGCGAACAGTTCGAGTTGAACACCGCACATCTCTAGTGGAGACGGAATCCTTCCGCAACCTTATAGCGGTGGCTGTCCCTAGGTACTCTGTCCCCAACCGACATTATTTTGCCCGGTGTGCCATCCCCGCACTACACAAGCACATGTCCCAAAACATCTGCCGTGCCCTCAACAAAGCAGTTACTGGGAGAGTCCACCTGACAACGGACAAGTGGAAAATGATTGTGGCCAGGAACGGTACATCTCCCTGACGGCACACTGGGTAAACATAGCGGAGGCCGGGACCCAGTCTGACCTTGGGACGGAACACATCCTCCCCACACCGAGGATTGTGGGCCCTATGTCAGTCAGAGTTGCCCCCACAGTGTACAGCTCCTGCGCATCATCCTCCTCCTCCTCATGTTCAGCCTCCATCTCAGATATCACCACATCAGTTACAAGTTGGAAGCACTGCAGTACTGCCTCAGCCAAGCGGCAGCAGGCTGTGCTGAAACTCATAAGCTTAGGTGATAAAACTCACGCTGCTTGTGAGTTGTGGACAGCTGTGAAAGAGCAGGCAGATCTGTGGCTGAGACCGCTGAACCTACATCCATGCATGGTCGTGTGTGACAATGGCCGTAACCTGGCGGCAGCTCTGAGGCGAGGCGAGATCACACCCGTACCACGCCTGGCTCATGTGCTTAACCTCGTGGTTCAGCGGTTTCTTAAATCGTACCCCGAGTTGCCAGATCTGCTCGTCAAAGTACGCCACCTGTCAGCTCATTTTCGCAAGTCGGCTACAGCTTCCACCGCCCCTGCTGTGTTGCAGCAGCGTTTGCAGCTTCCTCCACACCGACTGGTGTGTGATGTCCCCACACGTTGGAACTCTACCCTCCACATGTTGCAAAGGATTTGTGAGCAGAAGAGAGCAGTTGTGGAGTACCAGCTGCAACAAGGTCGTCGATATTCAGGTCAGACTCCACACATAAGACCTCAGGAGTGGACCTGGATGTCTGACATATGTACCATCCTGACAAACTTTGAGGAGTCCACCAAGATGGTGATTGGCGATGACGCCATCATTAGCGTCAGCATCCCACTTGTCTGTCTTTTGCAACGCTCTCTGCAGAGAATTAAAGAGGAGGCATTGCAGCCAGAGTGTGATGAGATGGATCAAGAAGCCGTAGCGGGCGATTACACACAGCCCAGCCTAATCTCATCCCAACGTGCATTGGGGGACAATGAGGGAGAGGAGGAGGAGGAGGAAGAACAGGAGCTGGTATCATGCGCTGTAGACAGTAGTACCTGAACAACTGTCATACCGTCGGTTCAGCGTGGGTGGCCTGAGGACAGGGGGGAGGAGGAAGAGGAGGAGAGCATGGTCAGTCGTCATCTTGGTGAGGACACGGAAGTCTTTCCCGTTACCAGTCTGGCACACATGGCTGACTATGTTACGCTGCCTTAACCGTGACCCTCGCGTTGTCAAAATGTTGGGTGACACTTTTAGACCCCTGCTACAAGGAGAACTTTCACTCTCTTATTCCTGAGGTGGAGAGGTCTACAAAAATGGGGCAGTACCAGAAGGCCCTTGCTGCAGAACTGTTAAAAAAATTCCCATCTGAACACGCTAGCAGCAGAGGCCACAGTTCGTTGCTCAACCAAGGTGTACAGGCGAGAGAGACGCAACTCCAATCCAGCAGAGGCAGGGGAACACTGTCAACATTCTGAGACAGTTTTCTGAGTCCTGCCCAGCTTACAGGCTCTGAGGTGCGGGGTACTCTCACAAGGAGTGGAAAGTTTCAAAAGCTGGTGAGGAAGTACCTTGCCGACCATACCAGCGTCCTCCGTGATTCCTCTGTGCCTTTTAATTATTGGGTATCCGAGCTGGACACTTGAAATGAACTTGCTCTGTACGCCTTGGAGGTCCTGGCCTTCCCTGCCGCTAGCGTGTTATCGGAGCGTGTTTTTAGTGCCGCTGGGGGAATTATAACAGATAAGCGCACTCGCCTGTCAACTGACAATGCTGACAAGCTGACCCTTATCAAAATGAACAAGGGCTGGATTGGGCCAGACTTCTCATCACCACCAAATGACAGCAGAGTAACATAAAGTCAAATCCGCTGTGTTATTTCGGGAGGTGTATTCCCATGCACCGCTTCACACCCACACATGGGTATACGCTTCCTCATTTCGGCTGTATTTTGCTCTTCTCCTTATTCTCAGCCTCCACCACCACTATACAACCAGGGTGACCTTGGTCCTTGTTGCCAGCATTGCAAGTTCCTCTGCCCTAATTTTTGGCAGCTTTTGCTAGGAAGGCATAGGCAAAGACTATGGGAGACCCACACCCCAATAATGGGAATAATGTTTTTAAGATGCTGTACTACATGGCTCTTGTTTTCCAGCATTGCAAGTTCCTCCGTCCTAATTTTTGGCAGCTGTTGCTTGGAAGACACAGGCAAAGACTATGGGAGACCCACTCCCCAGTA
This sequence comes from Phyllobates terribilis, assembly GCF_046119375.1. Classification (NCBI taxonomy): domain Eukaryota; kingdom Metazoa; phylum Chordata; class Amphibia; order Anura; family Dendrobatidae; genus Phyllobates; species Phyllobates terribilis. The sequence continues at coordinate 382,470,893 of NW_027362767.1, forward strand.
ATGGGAATAATGTTTTTAAGATGCTGTACTGCATGGCTCTTCCAAGAGGCATTAAAACCGTCTTGTTAAGCTACTGCAACCTCCACGTCTCTTCCAAGAGGCATTAAAACCGTCTTGTTAAGCTACTCTAACCTCCACGTCTCTTCCAAGGGGCATTAAAACCGTCTTGTTAAGCTACTGCGACCTCCACGTCTCTTCCAAGGGGCATTAAAACCGTCTTGTTAAGCTACTGCAACCTTCACGTCTCTTCCAAGGGGCATTAAAACCATCTTGTTAAGCTACTGCGACCTCCAAGTCTCTTCCAAGGGGCATTAAAACCGTCCTGTTAAGCTACTGCGACCTCCACATCTCTTCCAAGGAGCATTAAAACCGTCTTGTTAAGCTACTGCGACCTCCACCACTTTTACCAGGGGCATTGATATTGTCTTTTTATCCCACTGTGACCTCCACATCTCTTCCAAGGCGCATTTAAACCGTCTTTTTAAGGTATTGTGACCCCCAACACTCTTCCAAGGGGCATTAAAACAGTCTTGTTAAGCTAATGCGACCTCTACCGCACTTGCAATGGGCATTAAAACCGTCTTGTTAAGCTACTGCGACCTCCACCTCTCTTCCAAGGGGCACTAACATTGTCTTTTTATTCCACTGCGACCTCCACCATTCTTCCAAGGGGCATTAAAACCGTCTTGTTAAGCTACTGCAACTTCCACGTCTCTTCCAAGGGGCATTAAAACCATCTTGTTAAGATACTGCGACCTCCACCTCTTTCCCCAAGAGGTATTAAAACCGTCTTGTTAAGCTACTGCAACCTCCACGTCTCTTCCAAGAGGCATTAAAACCGTCTTGTTAAGCTACTCTAACCTCCACGTCTCTTCCAAGGGGCATTAAAACCGTCTTGTTAAGCTACTGCGACCTCCACGTCTCTTCCAAGGGGCATTAAAACAGTCTTTTTAAGCTACTGCAACCTTCACGTCTCTTCCAAGGGGCATTAAAACCATCTTGTTAAGCTACTGCGACCTCCAAGTCTCTTCCAAGGGGCATTAAAACCGTCCTGTTAAGCTACTGCGACCTCCACATCTCTTCCAAGGGGCATTAAAACCGTCTTGTTAAGCTACTGCGACCTCCACATCTCTTCCAAGGGGCATTAAAACCGTCTTGTTAAGCTACTGCGACCTCCACCACTTTTCCCAGGGGCATTGATATTGTCTTTTTATCCCACTGTGACCTCCACATCTCTTCCAAGGCGCATTTAAACCGTCTTTTTAAGGTATTGTGACCCCCAACACTCTTCCAAGGGGCATTAAAACAGTCTTGTTAAGCTAATGCGACCTCTACCGCACTTGCAATGGGCATTAAAACCGTCTTGTTAAGCTACTGCGACCTCCACCTCTCTTCCAAGGGGCACTAACATTGTCTTTTTATTCCACTGCGACCTCCACCATTCTTCCAAGGGGCATTAAAACCGTCTTGTTAAGCTACTGCAACTTCCACGTCTCTTCCAAGGGGCATTAAAACCATCTTGTTAAGATACTGCGACCTCCACCTCTTTCCCCAGGGGCATTAAAACCGTCTGGTTAAGCTACTGCGACCTCCACGTCTCTTCCAAGGGTCATTAAAACCGTCTTGTTAAGCTGCTGCGAAGTCCACGTCTCTTCCAAGGGGCATTAAAACCATCTTATTAAGCTACTGCAACCTCCACCTCTTTCCCCAGGGGCATTAAAACCGTCTTGTTAAGCTACTGCGACCTCCACGTCTCTTCCAAGGGGCATTAAAACCGTCTTGTTAAGCTACTGCAACCTCCACGTCTCTTTCAATGGGCATTAAAACCGTCTTGTTAAGCTACTGCGACCTCCACGTCTCTTCCAAGGGGCATTAAAACCGTCTTGTTAAGCTACTGCGACCTCCACCACTTTTCCCAGGGGCATTAAAACCGTCTTGTTAAGCTACTGCGACCTCCACCAATTTTTCAAGGGGCATTGATATTGTCTTTTTATTCCACTGCGACCTCCACCACTGTACCAAGGAGCATTAAAACCGTCTTGTTAAGCTACTGCAACCTCCACCTCTCTTCCAAGGGGCATTGATATTGTCTTTTTATTCCACTGTGACATCCACGTCTCTTCCAAGGGGCATTAAAACCGTCTTGTTAAGCTACTGCAAACTCCACGTCTCTTCCAAGGGGCATTAAAACCGTCTTGTTAAGCTACTGCAACCTCCACGTCTCTTCCAAGGGGCATTGATATTGTATTTTTATTCCTCTGCGACATCCACGTCTCTTCCAAGGGGCATTAAAACCGTCTTGTTAAGCTACTGCAACCTCCACGTCTCTTCCAGGGGGCATGAAAACTGTCTTGTTAAGCTACTGCGACCTCCACGTCTCTTTCAAGGGGCATTAAAACCATCTTGTTAAGCTACTGCGACCTCCACCACTTTCCCCAGGGGCATTAAAACCGTCTTGTTAAGCTACTGGGACCTCCATGTCTCTTCCAAGGGGCATTAAACCGTCTTGTTAAGCAACTGCGACCTCCACTTCTCTTCCGAGGGGCATTAAAACCATCTTGTTAAGCTACTGCGACCTCCACCACTTTCCCCAGGGGCATTAAAACCATCTTGTTAAGCTACTGCAACCTCCACGTCTCTTCCAAGGGGCATTAAAACCATCTTGTTAAGCTACTGCGACCTCCACGTCTCTTCCAAGGTGCATTAAAACCATCTTGTTAAGCTACTGCGACCTTCACCACTTTGCCCAGTGGAATTAAAACCGTCTTGTTAAGCTACTGCGACCTCCACCACTTTTTCAAGGGGCATTGATATTGTCTTTTTATTCCACTGCGACCTCCACCACTCTACCAAGGGGCATTAAAACCGTCTTGTTAAGCTACTGCAACCTCCACCTCTCTTACAAGGGGCATTGATATTGTCTTTTTATTCCACTGCGACATCCACGTCTCTTCCAAGGGGCATTAAAACCGTCTTGTTAAGCTACTGCAAACTCCACGTCTCTTCCAAGGGGCATTAAAACCGTCTTGTTAAGCTACTGCAACCTCCACGTCTCTTCCAAGGGGCATGAAAACTGTCTTGTTAAGCTACTGCAACCTCCACGTCTCTTTCAAGGGTCATTAAAACCATCTTGTTAAGCTACTGCAACCTCCACGTCTCTTCCAAGGGGCATTGATATTGTCTTTTTATTCCACTGCAACATCCACGTCTCTTCCAAGGGGCATTAAAACCGTCTTGTTAAGCTACTGCAACCTCCACGTCTCTTCCAGGGGGCATGAAAACTGTCTTGTTAAGCTACTGCGACCTCCACGTCTCTTTCAAGGGGCATTAAAACCATCTTGTTAAGCTACTGCGACCTCCACCACTTTCCCCAGGGGCATTAAAACCGTCTTGTTAAGCTACTGCGACCTCCATGTCTCTTCCAAGGGGCATTAAACCGTCTTGTTAAGCAACTGCGACCTCCACTTCTCTTCCGAGGGGCATTAAAACCATCTTGTTAAGCTACTGCGACCTCCACCACTTTCCCCAGGGGCATTAAAACCATCTTGTTAAGCTACTGCAACCTCCACGTCTCTTCCAAGGGGCATTAAAACCATCCTGTTAAGCTACTGCGACCTCCACGTCTCTTCCAAGGTGCATTAAAACCATCTTGTTAAGCTACTGCGACCTTCACCACTTTGCCCAGTGGAATTAAAACCGTCTTGTTAAGCTACTGCGACCTCCACCACTTTTTCAAGGGGCATTGATATTGTCTTTTTATTCCACTGCGACCTCCACCACTCTACCAAGGGGCATTAAAACCGTCTTGTTAAGCTACTGCAACCTCCACCTCTCTTACAAGGGGCATTGATATTGTCTTTTTATTCCACTGCGACATCCACGTCTCTTCCAAGGGGCATTAAAACCGTCTTGTTAAGCTACTGCAAACTCCACGTCTCTTCCAAGGGGCATTAAAACCGTCTTGTTAAGCTACTGCAACCTCCACGTCTCTTCCAAGGGGCATGAAAACTGTCTTGTTAAGCTACTGCAACCTCCACGTCTCTTTCAAGGGTCATTAAAACCATCTTGTTAAGCTACTGCAACCTCCACGTCTCTTCCAAGGGGCATTGATATTGTCTTTTTATTCCACTGCAACATCCACGTCTCTTCCAAGGGGCATTAAAACCGTCTTGTTAAGCTACTGCAACCTCCACGTCTCTTCCAGGGGGCATGAAAACTGTCTTGTTAAGCTACTGCGACCTCCACGTCTCTTTCAAGGGGCATTAAAACCATCTTGTTAAGCTACTGCGACCTCCACCACTTTCCCCAGGGGCATTAAAACCGTCTTGTTAAGCTACTGCGACCTCCATGTCTCTTCCAAGGGGCATTAAACCGTCTTGTTAAGCAACTGCGACCTCCACTTCTCTTCCGAGGGGCATTAAAACCATCTTGTTAAGCTACTGCGACCTCCACCACTTTCCCCAGGGGCATTAAAACCATCTTGTTAAGCTACTGCAACCTCCACGTCTCTTCCAAGGTGCATTAAAACCGTCTTGTTAAGCTACTGCGACCTCCACGTCTCTTCCAAGGTGCATTAAAACCATCTTGTTAAGCTACTGCGACCTCCACCACTTTGCCCAGTGGCATTAAAACCGTCTTGTTAAGCTACTGCGACCTCCACCACTTTTTCAAGGGGCATTGATATTGTCTTTTTATTCCACTGCGACCTCCACCACTCTACCAAGGGGCATTAAAACCGTCTTGTTAAGCTACTGCAACCTCCACCTCTCTTACAAGGCGCATTGATATTGTCTTTTTATTCCACTGCGACATCCACGTCTCTTTCAAGGGGCATTAAAACCGTCTTGTTAAGCTACTGCAAACTCCACGTCTCTTCCAAGGGGCATTAAAACCGTCTTGTTAAGCTACTGCAACCTCCACGTCTCTTTCAAGGGGCATTAAAACCATCTTGTTAAGCTACTGCGACCTCCACCACTTTCCCCAGGGGCATTAAAACCGTCTTGTTAAGCTACTGCGACCTCCATGTCTCTTCCAAGGGGCATTAAACCGTCTTGTTAAGCAACTGCGACCTCCACCACTTTCCCCAGGGGTATTAAAAAAATCTTGTTAAGCTACTGCAACCTCCACGTCTCTTCCAAGGGGCATTAAAACCGTCTTGTTAAGCTACTGCGACCTCCACGTCTCTTCCAAGGTGCATTAAAACCATCTTGTTAAGCTACTGCGCCCTCCACCACTTTGCCCAGTGGCATTAAAACCGTCTTGTTAAGCTACTGCGACCTCCACCACTTTTTCAAGGGGCATTGATATTGTCTTTTTATTCCACTGCGACCTCCACCACTCTACCAAGGGGCATTAAAACCGTCTTGTTAAGCTACTGCAACCTCCACCTCTCTTACAAGGGGCATTGATATTGTCTTTTTATTCCACTGCGACATCCACGTCTCTTCCAAGGGGCATTAAAACCGTCTTGTTAAGCTACTGCAAACTCCACGTCTCTTCCAAGGGGCATTAAAACCGTCTTGTTAAGCTACTGCAACCTCCACGTCTCTTCCAAGGGGCATTAAAACCGTCTTGTTAAGCTACTGCAACCTCCACGTCTCTTCCAAGGGGCATGAAAACTGTCTTGTTAAGCTACTGCAACCTCCACGTCTCTTCCAAGGGGCATTAAAACCGTCTTGTTAAGCTACTGCAACCTCCACGTCTCTTCCAAGGGGCATTGATATTGTCTTTTTATTCCACTGCGACATCCACGTCTCTTCCAAGGGGCATTAAAACCGTCTTGTTAAGCTACTGCAACCTCCACGTCTCTTCCAGGGGGCATGAAAACTGTCTTGTTAAGCTACTGCGACCTCCACGTCTCTTTCAAGGGGCATTAAAACCATCTTGTTAAGCTACTGCGACCTCCACCACTTTCCCCAGGGGCATTAAAGCTGTCTTGTTAAGCTACTGCGACCTCCATGTCTCTTCCAAGGGGCATTAAACCGTCTTGTTAAGCAACTGCGACCTCCACTTCTCTTCCGAGGGGCATTAAAACCATCTTGTTAAGCTACTGCGACCTCCACCACTTTCCCCAGGGGCATTAAACCATCTTGCTAAGCTACTGCGACCTCCACCATTCTTCCAAGGGGCATTAAAACCATCTTCTAAAGCTACTGCGACCTCCACCACTTTTCAAAGGGGCATTAAAACCGTCTTGTTAAGCTACTGCAACCTCCACGTCTCTTCTAAGGGGCATTAAAACCGTCTTATTAAGCTACTGCAACCTCCACATCTCTTCCAAGGGGCATTAAAACCGTCTTGTTAAGCTACTGAGACCTCCACCACTTTCCCCAGGGGCATTAAAACCATCTTGTTAAGCTACTGCGACCTCCACCATTCTTCCAAGGGGCATTAAAACCATCTTGTAAAGCTACTGCGACCTCCACCACTTTTCAAAGGGGCATTGATATTGTCTTGCTATTCCACCATTCTTCCAACGGCATTGCATTTCCTCCTAATTTTAGTCAGCTTTTGTTTTTCAATGCATAGGCGAACACTAAGGGAGACCCACTCCCCCATAATGGGTAGAAGGTTTTTAGTATGCTCTAATCCACGTCTGTTTCAAGGGGCATTGCAGTTCCTCATAATTTTTGTAAAGCCTTCCATTCACTGCTTAGGCCAGCAATGCACAGGAGACCCAGTTTCTATAAATGGAAAAAATGGTTTAGTTAAGGCCCTCTGACCTCCATGTCACTTCCAAAGGGCATTGGAGTGCCTCGAAATTTTTTTTAGGCATTGCACTCACTGCATGCCCTTTAACTGTGTAGCCGAACCGCTCCTTTTGCTACAGAAACATATCCTACAAGACATGTGTGGTTGACTGGCCTGATATTGATGTGAATGGTCCCTGTTCCTCCTGCTTTTTCTCCTTTGCTACCACCTCATCCATCATTCATCACCTGAAGCTTTGTTTTAACGTGAGTCATAGAACTGGGATAGTAGCAGGAAAACATCCAGCAATCCTCGGAGGAGGTAGGATATGCGCCAAAACGCTGACCACCTCAGGCCTAGCAGCTACTACATACATGCGCTTGCATTCCAAGGAAACAAAGCAGACACTAACTTCTATCATCATAATGCTCATCACCTTGGCACTCTTAACTCCCCTGATGGAGAAGCCAGGGCCCACCGGAGGAGTCTGGTTCTCTGGTGGGCTTGTCCAATGCAGCCCTAAAGCAGGCCAGGATAAGAAAAGTGTGGTGGAAGTTTGAAGGAGAAATAGGGCGGCTGGGGACCGTTTATGGACACCCGGCGCCCCCAGGCGGCTGACGACCGTGTGTAGACACCCGGCCGCGGGGCGGCTGGGGTCCGAGTATGGACACCCGGCCACCGCCTGGCGGCTGGGGACCGAGCGTGGACACCCGGCTGCCAGGCGGCTGGGGACTGAGTATGGATACCTCGCTGCCGAAGCAGCGATGATGTAGCGGCCAGCTTCGGCCTCCTCCAAACTAAAAGGCCCTATTTCAAGTGCAAGCAATCTAGCAGTATGGTATCGCAGCCTGGGGGTGGGTGGGTGGCAGGCTGCATACTTGCGCTTGCATTGCAAGGAATGAGGGAGGTACAATTGAACACTGCCCTGGGACAAGGACTTGCACGGGGATAGTTGCAAGTCTGCATCTTCTGATGCTGAAAGGATCACTTCTGATGGGCATACTTTTAGGCAGTGACCTGGGTGTCAATGATGCTTCCAGGGATCTTCCCCATGCTGTTCCCATGTCTTTTCAGCACTGTATGCATGTGTCACACAGCACATGGCCAGATAAGATTGTAAAATGTTAAAACGACATTTCCCGGTGAATGCATTTGTCACGGTTGAAAGCAATACAAAAGTGCAAAAACACATAAAAAATTCTACTTGTGAACATAGCCCAAGGTTTGGAGGAGTATTTTTGTTTTTGGTTATTTATTTTACCTTATACACAAGTCTTTACCCTGGAAAGGAAGTTCCTTAACATATTTCACAGGAAAACCATTTCAGTTTCGTTTTTGAACGTTTTATTGTGAGCCCGTTAAAGTGGCTTAATACCTCTGACCACGTTGTTGACAGCAGTGACCTGGGGGTCAGAAATGCTTTCTAGGGCGATGCCCATGCTGTCCCCATGTCATTTGAGCACTGTCACTATCGTTTGGTGCACTTTTTAGGCTTTCTACAGACTGCCGGGGGTGCCGCCGCAAAAATGCTCGGGTCTCCCATAGACTAACATTGGGCTCGTTGCTCGGGTCGAGCACCCGAGTATCATAGTGAGCTCGGCCCGAGCTTCGAGCACCCGAGCATTTTAGTGCTCGCTCAACACTAGAGAAGATGCCTGCTGCACCAGTGTTCATACACATGAGGTGTATACAGAAGAAGCCATGGCTTTTTAAGAAGCATGCTACAAAATTTATATCTTTTTGGAGAGTTGCAGCAGGTTTGGTATTTGGAAACTTACGATGCAATGGCAAAAGCAGATACTGGACAGATCCAAAAAAGGAGAACTGTGACACGTGCTCTCACTTGAACCAAAAATAATTCACAGATCAAACACTACTAATGCCCCTTCCCCATTTATCTGTATCTAGTTGGTTGGAATTTTTTGTGCTGGCCTGTTTATTTATTTATTTTTTGCTTTTTTGAGGATTTTTTCTTGAATACTGGGAATTTTTAAATTATGTCAATAAACTGTAAATTTTAGGTAGATTTTTCTGTGAAATTTGAACCAAAAAAGATTAGAATAACTGTAGAAAACACCACAGATACTACACAGGTGCAAAAAATTAGGGCCAACTACGCAAGAGCAAACTGAGTGAATTACAGCTCTGACAGCAGCAGCCCCCTGCCTAACACAGTGTCAGTGACTCCTATCTCTCTCCCGCATTCCCTAATAATTTCTTGTAATTAATGTATCTTTTCTTCTGATACTCTAATCCTCGTAATGTGAACTAATGTAATGTATGTCTCTCTGGCTGAGCTCTGAAGTCCGTAATCTTATCCCCATTCCCCACAGATTGGCAACAGTATCTCCTCCTTGGGTTTACATTATGTCTATGAGTTATTTCTGACTTCCCACCTGCAATCCCTCGTGACTTGCTTTGCAAGGCATTATGGGGAAGCTTGCTTGGCTGATTTCAGGGTACATCACAATGTTCTCTGTCTTATGGGTTCATTCATTAAAAAATAAAAGAAAAATGGTCCAAAAATGATCCCTTTTGGAGAGAAGATGCCTGCCGTGCCAGTGTTTATACACTTGGGGTGTATACCGAAGAAGCCATGGCTTTTTAACAAGGGGTGTTACCAAATTTGTACCTTTTTTGGGTGTTGCAGAAGGTTTGGTTTTTGGAAAGTGAAGATGTAATGTCAAAATTCACACAAAACCTATAGGAAAGAGTAGTCTTGCTGACTTCTTCCCCACAATAAGTTAAATTTACTTTTTGCGCACATGCGAGTCCAACATGTCAAGGAACTGTCCTGATTCTCATAAAATGTAATGTGCCATCCACTCTTTTTCAATGGATGGTTCTTCTTTATTTACATTCTGACCGTACTATATAACCCCTGGCAAAAATTATGGAATCACCGGGCTCGGAGGATGTTCATTCAGTTGTTTAATGTTGTTAAAAAAAAGCAGATACAGACATGGCACAAAACTAAAATCATTTCAAATGGCAACTTTATGGCTTTAAGAAACACTAAAAGAAATCAAGATTAAAAATGTGGTACTCAGTAAGGGTACTCAGAATTGAGTGATTCCATAATTTTTTCCCTCTGCTTGGTCTGAAAAAAATTACCCTTACTGAGTACCACATTTTTATCTTGATTTCTTTTAGTGTTTCTTAAAGCCCTAAAGCTGCCATTTGAAATGACTTTAGTTTTGTGCCATGTCTGTGATCTGCTTTTTTTCAACAACATTAAACAACTGAATGAACATCCTCCGAGCCCGGTGATTCCATAACTTTTGCCAGGGGCTGTAGGTGCTGGAACTGTATGTAGTTTGACAGACAGGAGAGCAACAGCTAAAATAAAAAAGACTCACCAAAACTTCCTATAATCAATTTTAACTTTTCTGCTGCTAGAAACAGATTACACTTGACAACAGGCAGTGGATACCAAGTTAGACAGAAGGAAGACCCCTAGTGTCCAACACTTTGGAGTGTTTTTTGGGGGGTAATATAACATCATTTTTAAATAAAATGATATGCAGATTATATAGTTATTACATTATCTATCAAATGCGGAGAAGTTGTCTAAAAGTAGATTGACCATTTCCCATTTTAAAACTTGCAAGTCAGGCTTACACCGCAGCAGGAGTTTTGGGCTCACACGACCCTGACACCAGTTTACCGATTGTCCATCTTTGACCATTTTTGTCAGGTACTAACCCTATGAAGAATCATGAAAAGTATTGGAATCTAGGCATAAAAACTTATATAAATTGGTCTATTAACTAACAAATACCTCTAATTTATCATCAGACTTATACCAAATTACTTATTCCTTGAAAACTTGATCTTTGTCAAGTCCATGTATTATTCATTATTAAACAATTACATTTTGAAATCCTGTCAGCTCAATTCACCCCTGGGAGAAAGGGAAAAAAAAATCAACAAAATGATCACGAATTCTTCGCCCCTTGTTAGTTCCTTTGGGTATACTGACATGCATTTGCTGAAGTTCATGTTTCAACTAAACAATTAATCTGTCATATCATGAAGACTATAACCAGCTTTAGTTAGGTATTTCCATATTATTTATCTTTATTAATATAGAGTGTAAAGACTTTATTACCGATTCATGGGCCTCAATGCAAAATATATAAGATATTTTTGCTATATAATCTGAGAGCAACATGATGAAGGGGCTGAGAGCCTAATACCAGCGATATGTCACTTACTAGACTGTGTATCACTACAGGACTAGGTGTCTCGTGCCTTCTAGTCCATCCCCAACCCAACCACTGATCAGCAGCTCTCTTTCAATGTACAGTGTAGGCAGAAAGCTGCCAATCACTGGTGTGGGCGGGGTTATACACAGAAAGTGGCTAATCAGTGGTGTGGGCGGGATTATACAGAGCTCAGCATTCATAGATCTGCTAGATCTATAGCTGATTTTATCAAAATGACAGCAGGCAGATCGGCAAGTGACACATCACTGGAATCCAGGTCTCAGCCCCTAGACCATGCTGCTGTCGGATTACATAGCAAAAACCTACTGACAGATTCCCTTTAACAAGGCACCCACCTGTTATTTGCCAGGTATAATACTTGTGTCTTACGTGCTTATGGACCTTTTCAGTCACTAGGGCTACTTTTTTGCCCGTACATTTTAACATACTATATGTGTAGGGAGATTCGTCCAGCGTGTTCTTCATAGTGTCCTCTGATATTTAGGTCTTTGTGCTCCTCACTGTCTTATCCAGCCTACCCCAAGTTGCATCACTTGAGATGATCTGTTTCAACATCAATTTCCCCGCAGAGTATCAAAAATGTACAAATATATTTATAAAGCCAACCGGTAAGACTCTCGTGACTGGTTTATGTTCATTAGCTTTCATGACTCACGGAAACACCTTCCTTGATAAGGTTCATACCATCTTAATGATTACCTTAAGGTGACTTAATTAGGCACAAGGGTATAAATGCTGAAGAGGTTTGCTCACCGTTCCATTGAACTAAAGAAACTAAAACATCTTCAAGTTTAATTTAAAATCTCCTTTATTGTAAATCTCTTCACGTTAAATAGAGTAATGGATCATATTCTGAAGTTTGTGTTTTTTAGATTGTACATTTATCACCAATGTACCATGTGTTAGCAATGTTAAAGAATTTCTATTATTTCAAGTAACTTTTCAGAGTAAACGGTCTTTTGTGTATATGACACTTTTTCTGGCCATTTTATGACTTGTACACTGCATTTTTCACCAGTTTTCTTCTCTGCAGGGTCTAAGCTATGGATTACATAGCAACAACAAGGAGGATATTATACAGCAGTACTGAGCAGTGTAGCTGTGAATCCAGCAGTTTGAGATTATATATTTATTAATGAAATCTGTGAGTGCCCTTGAAAGCAATAATGACCATATTTTGCCCCTTAGAAAGTAATAATATCTGCTGGGTACCCCTTGCTGTGTACTCCATTTGAAGGTTATAATGTAATTAGGTCTCTTAAGAGTCCACTTAGCATTTTATATTATCCCTTGAGTGCCCCTCAAAAGTTATAATGACCCAAGTGTCCCCTTAACAATTGATAATAATCTGAGTGCCTCAAAAAAAGTAATAATGTCGCCTGAGTTCCCAACATATAGCAATAATGCCCCTGTGTTACCCACATATACTCCACCAAATTTCCTGCACAGTTAGTTCTAATGACCCCTGAGTCCGCCTACATACAATAATTATGGCCCCAGAGTACTCCGACATACAGTAATAATGTCCCATGATTCCCCCACATTATAGTAATAATGTTCCCTTAATTCCCCCACAAAAAAGTAATAGTGCAGCAGAAAATAAAAAATAAAATCATATATTTACTCACCTAATTCCGGGTTCTTGTGGAGTCCACACCGGTACAGTCAGTTTCCCGGCACTGATGAAGCAACGAAGTGATATAATCCCAGTTCTTGTGCTAGGCCTCTGACGTCCCATGCAGCCTAAAAAAGGGAAACGTGGAAGTGATGGTTGCTCCGGGTGGGCACCAATGTGTGAGTCGGCCTGGAATGATCATACCCTCTGTCCCCCGATAGCTGCTCTACTGTCACTGACCAAAAATCCTTTGGCAATCAGAGAGCTAGGTGCAATATCCACAAATCGATGATGAAATTCATCCATGGACCCCCAATATTCCATTTGAACATAGTCTGAGAATCCCCCAATGTGTCTGTGTCCCGAATTGATTTTGCTCTTTATCGTGTACTGTAGATTGGATTACCATTTTCCAAAAAACCTTTACATTTCTCATGTTCATTGTATACGTAGGTTTGAAGGATCTACATGAAACTCCAGAACCCTGGTGGCTACAGCTGCGACCAGACGACTAGGAAATTGCTGCTTATAAGAATGTCAGTAGTTATTCGGCAATAGGAAGGGTTGGTCATGCAAGTTTAATAAGTCTTTGACATGCAGAGGACTCATATGCTACCGCTAAGTAATGTTAATGCATTTTTCCTTCATGCTATGGCTGGGACTTAATTCTATCTAAAAATAGCTGAAGGGTCAGCGGCGGAGAATTATTGCATTCATATCGTGGTTTATCGGAAGTGTCAACCCACATTGTTCAGTTTGTCTATGAGCTCGACACATCTCATCTGAAGAATGGATTAGTGGCCTATAGCAGCACTAAATATATCGGAGAGCGTCTTTCCAGGTGAGACACAATTACGCTATGGATGAAAAGCAGAGCAATGAGCCTTTACATATATATATATACTGTATATGTGTGTGACATCAATTGTGCCAGACACACATGCACCAATGTAGGATGTCATCAGTATTTTATGGGTGCAGTTAGGCACCTCATTGTGCCCCCAACACAAAAAATCTCATTGTGGTCCATTGAATTCCAAAGACTATATCAAATTTTCATTCTCCTAGTAGAAAACTCAGCCCATGATACAGAACCTTACATAGAACTACCGTATTTGGCCCAAAATCTGGTTTTATATTGCGAAGGGTGTTATGGCTTAAAAGTCATGGATGTACATGAAGCCAAACCAGGAAAAAACTTCTTCTTCTGTTTTTTTTTTGTTGTTTCAAAAATGCAGTATGTTACATTTTTGCAATAAAACTTCATGAGACCATACTGCGACTGTATTTTCTCTTCTGCACAAAAGACGCAAATCCAAGCCCGGCTATGGGTCTCCTGATCTGGACTAACAGCATCATCTATGTCAAACATGTTAGTTTGGTTCACGAGATCAGTAGTCAGGACAGAAATAGCAGCCGTAACTCAGATGAGACTATATAACCACCATATCGTCCTGTGTATTACTCCTTATGCTTTCCAGGATTTTTGTGCGCAATTTACAATAATTCACACTCCCGTCACCTGTGATGCAAAACAGATTCAAGTAATTTGACAGTAAAATCAAACCTGGGTCTTCCCTGCACTAATAGTATTAGCAACACAAAGCCAAACACAAAGTTACCAGGAATGTTGTGACACAAAGTGAAGGAATATTATAACCTTCAATTAAAAGAATATAATTTGTATTTTAGAAGTTTTATTAAAATTCTTTGAATGAAGAAAAAACAGCTTTAATCGGCTCACTGATTTTTAAGCTTCTTATTTTAACTTATCTTCATATAGCTAGTAAAAAATTTAGCGATACGGAGGGATCAATAGAGTAGGTCACCACCACGCTGACTAGGCGGAAAGCTAACTGAGCTTGCAGTGTAGGAGGCATTTTGTGCTGCATGTGGCACTTCTGGGGAGGTATTATATGCTGCACAGTTGTATTTTAGGCACTTCTGAGGGGGTATTTTGCACTGGATTATTGTATTTTAGCCATTTGTGTGGATGTATTTTGCGCTGGATTATTGTATTTTAGGCACTTCTGGGGGGATATTTTGCACTGGATTATTATATTTTAGCCACTACTGCGGATGTATTTTGCGCTGGATTATTGTATTTTAGGCACTTCTGGCGAGTTATGTTTGTTACGCCGGCCACTCGCATGCCTTCTAAGCACCACCCCAATCACTGCATGTTTCGCTCTGCTCCACCCAGTACCTGACCATCGCTCTGAGCTGCCTTGTGCTTCTCTTCCAGCTCTGCTGTTTGTGAGTCAAAGGGGGGCAAACTCTGCAGGAATTTGAGTTCATTCTGTCCTACAGAGATCTGCTTCCCCGGCCTATTACCTGCCAGCAGGGGTTCTAGTAGCTCAGTCTCTAAATCCTGTATTGGTGAATTCCTGTTTTTGACCCAGCTTGCCTTCTCATTAATCCTGATCTCTCCCCTTCTGACCTCGGCTACAAATTCTGAAACTGCGCTATCAGCGCTGACCTCGGAACAACTGACCTCACTTTTGTCTCGTCCACCTGTACCCCATACCTGAGTCAGCTGCTGCAGTCCAGAAGATTGCCGTGGAGTGATACCTCGGGTCCACCGGCAGCCCAGCCTATCCTCACCATCAGAGGCTGTAGTGAATACCCAGTAGATACTTAATCATGCTCCTCCAGGCTACAGTGGGTACAGAAAGTATTCAGACCTCTTTAAATTTTTCACTCTTTGTTTCATTGCAGCCACCTGGTAAATTCTAAAAAGTTCATTTTTTTTCTCATTAAAGTACACTCTGCACCTCATCTTGACTGAAAAAAAACAGAAATGTAGAAATTTTTGCAAATTTATTACAAAAGAAATACTGAAATATCACATGGTCATAAATATTCAGACCCTTTGCTCACTATTGAGGAGAAGCACCCTTTTGAGCTAGTATAGCCATGAGTCTTTTTGGGAATTTTGCAACAAGTATTTCACACCTGGATTTGGGGATCCTCTGTCATTCTTCCTTTCAGATCCTCCCCAGTTCCATCAGGTTGGATGGTGAACGTTGGTGGACAGCCATTTTCAGGTCTCTCCAGAGATGCTCAATTGGGTTTAGATGAGGGCTCTGGCTGGGCCAGTCAAGAATGGTCACAGAGTTGTTCTGAAGCCACTCCTTTGTTATTTTAGCTACAGTACAGACCAAAAGTTTGGACACACCTTCTGATTTAAAGATTTTTCTGTATTTTCATGACTATGAAAATTGTACATTCACACTGAAGGCATCAAAACTATGAATTAACACATGTGGAATTATATACTTAACAAAAAAGTCTGAAACAACTGAAAATATGTCTTATATTCTAGGTTCTTCAAAGTAGCCAACTTTTGCTTTGATGACTGCTTTGCACACTCTTGGCATTCTCTTGATGAGCTTCAAGACGTAGTCACCGGATATGGTCTTCCAACAATCTTGAAGGAGTTCCCAGAGATGCTTAGCACTTGTGGCCCTTTTGCCTTCACTCTGCGGTCCAGCTCACCCCAAACCATCTCGATTGTGTTCAGGTCTGGTGACTGTGGAGGCCAGGTCATCTGGCGTTGCACCCCATCACTCTCCCTCTTGGGCAAATAGCCCTTACACAGCCTGGAGGTGTGTTTGGGGTCATTGTCCTGTTGAAAAATAAATGATGGTCCAACTAAACGCAAACCGGATGGAATAGCATGCCGCTGCAAGATGTTGTGGTAGCCATGTTGGTTTAGTATGCCTTCAATTCTGAATAAATCCCCAACAGTGTCACCAGCAAAGCACCCCCACACCATCACACCTCCTCCTCCATGCTTCACGGTGGGAACCAGGCATGTAGAGTCCATCCGTTCACCTTTTCTGCGTCTCACAAAGACACGGTGGTTGGAACCAAAGATCTCAAATTCGGACTCATCAGAGCAAAGCACAGATTTCCACTGGTCTAATGTCCATTCCTTGTGTTCTTTAACCCAAACAAGTCTCTTCTGCTTGTTGCCTGTCCTTAGCAGTGGTTTCCTAGCAGCTATTTTACCATGAAGGCCTGCTGCACAAAGTCTCCTCTTAACAGTTGTTGTAGAGATGTGTCTGCTGCTAGAACTCTGTGTGGCATTGACCTGGTCTCTAATCTGAGCTGCTGTTAACCTGCGATTTCTGAGGCTGGTGACTCGGATAAACTTATCCTCAGAAGCAGAGGTGACTCTTGGTCTTCCTTTCCTGGGGCGGTCCTCATGTGAGCCAGTTTCTTTGTAGCGCTTGATGGTTTTTGCAACTGCACTTGGGGACACTTTCAAAGTTTGCCAAATTTTTCGGACTGACTGACTTTCATTTCTTAAAGTAATGATGGCCAGTCGTTTTTCTTTACTTAGAGAACAATACAGAAAAACAGGGAGTTGCGACCCAAAAGACAATCAAAAACCGCGTTGCATGTAAAACATAGTAACATTTATTGAATGAATTAAAAAACAGAGTTAATTGCAATCATGATGGTGAAATATGAATAAAAGACACAAATGTGTGACAAGTTTGGCACTACTGTGTAATGAAATATAATCTTGCATATAGGGTGTCTAGACATATAAGGAATAGTGTTGAGCGAACATGCTCGACACTGCTCGGTACTCGCCCGAGCATCACGCTACTCGGGATGTTCGGCGAGCACCGAGCATTTCCAGGTTACTCGGGAGGAGCTCGGGTCTCCGCCCTGCATGTTTGGCGCTCTTTACAGAGCCAATGAACATGCAGGGATTGCCAGCCAGTCACTGTAATGCTGCAGCCATGTTGGTTGTCGGCATTACAGTGATTGGCTGGCCGCACAGCGTCACCTTGAGTATTTAAAACGGGGCGCCGCCATCTTGGACACAGTCGCTCCGGATTAGACAGTGTAGGGACAGCGCTGCTGATTTAGGGAGAGATATAATCTGCGAAATAGTTAGTGTAGGGTCTGTAAAGGCTGCCAGAACAAACAAACAGTCCTTTTCAGGACTAATATCCATCCCAGATACCAGGCAGGCAGGCTGTGTAGGAGACACAGTGGTTATACCAGCAAACGCTGCATTACAGTCCTGTGTGCTTGTGTTGCTGAAACTGCTGAACATAGCACCAGGTGTCGGGGGCCTGGAAAAATCCTTTTTTTTTCATCTAAATCCTCCTTTTTTTTCCTCCTTCACACTGTACAAATACCCATCTTATTAACCTTTTGGTGTGTCCCCCCCACCCCCAAAAAAAGCATGTCTCTGATTTTTCAGACACAAATATAACTGTTGAAAATAGTCTGGTGTAGGCTAGAGAAACAGAAGTGTTGTTTTGCACTTCCACGGTTCAAACCTCTGTATTATCCATTTTGGGCCATTTGTATCTAAAAAAAAACAGTTTGGGTGTGTCGCTCACTGTTCAGCCGCAAATATCTCTATTTAAAAAAGTGTGGTATACCCCAGTAAACAATAACTGTGGTTTTGCCATCCCACGGTAAAAAATCTCTATTATTCAGGTTTTGGTAGTTTTTTCCGTAAAGAAAAACAGTAGTGTCTCCTGACTGTTGTGACACAAAAATATATCTGTTGAAAATAGTCTTGTGTAGGCCATACATCCCAGTGTGGTTTCGCAGCTCCACGGGTCAAATCGCTGTACTATCCAGTTTTGGGCCTTTGGTATCTAAAAAAAAAGCAGTTTGAGTGTGTCGCTCACTGTTCAGCCGCAAATATCTCTATTTAAAAAAGTGTGGTATACCCCAGTAAACAATAACTGTGGTTTTGCCATCTTACGGTAAAAAATCTCTATTATTCAGGTTTTGGTAGTTTTTTCCGTAAAGAAAAACAGTAGTGTCTCCTGACTGTTGCGACACAAAAATATATCTGTTGAAAATAGTCTTGTGTAGGCCCGACATCCCAGTGTGGTTTCGCAGTTCCACGGGTCAAATCGCTGTACTATCCAGTTTTGGGCCTTTGGTATCTAAAAAAAAAGCAGTTTGAGTGTGTCGCTCACTGTTCAGCCGCAAATATCTCTATTTAAAAAAGTGTGGTATACCCCAGTAAACAATAACTGTGGTTTTGCCATCCCACGGTAAAAAATCTCTATTATTCAGCTTTTGGTAGTTTTTTCCTTTAAGAAAAACAGTAGTGTCTCCTGACTGTTGTGACACAAAAATATATCTGTTGAAAATAGTCTTGCGTAGGCCCGACATCCCAGTGTGGTTTCTCAGTTCCACGGGTCAAATCGCTGTACTATCCAGTTTTGGGCCTTTGGTATCTAAAAAAAAAGCAGTTTGAGTGCGTCGCCCACTGTTCAGCCGCAAATATCTCTATTTAAAAAAGTGTGGTACACCCCAGTCAACAATAACTGTGGTTTTGCCATCCCACGGTAAAAAATCTCTATTATTCAGGTTTTGGTAGTTTTTTCCGTAAAGAAAAACAGTAGTGTCTCCTGACTGTTGTGACACAAAAATATATCTGTTGAAAATAGTCTTGTGTAGGCCCGACATCCCAGTGTGGTTTCGCAGTTCCACGGGTCAAATCGCTGTACTATCCAGTTTTGGGCCTTTGATATCTAAAAAAAAAGCAGTTTGAGTGTGTCGCTCACTGTTCAGCTGCAAATATCTCTATTTAAAAAAGTGTGGTATACCCCAGTAAACAATAACTGTGGTTTTGCCATCCCACGGTAAAAAATCTCTATTATTCAGCTTTTGGTAGTTTTTTCCGTAAAGAAAAACAGTAGTGTCTCCTGACTGTTGTGACACAAAAATATATCTGTTGAAAATAGTCTTGTGTAGGCCCGACATCCCAGTGTGGTTTCGCAGTTCCACGGGTCAAATCGCTGTACTATCCAGTTTTGGGCCTTTGGTATCTAAAAAAAAAGCAGTTTGAGTGTGTCGCTTACTGTTCAGCCGCAAATATCTCTTTTTAAAAAAGTGTGGTATACCCCAGTAAACAATAACTGTGGTTTTGCCATCCCACGGTAAAAAATCTCTATTATTCAGGTTTTGGTAGTTTTTTCCATAAAGAAAAACAGTAGTGTCTCCTGACTGTTGTGACACAAAAATATATCTGTTGAAAATAGTCTTGTGTAGGCCCGACATCCCAGAGTGGTTTCGCAGTTCCACGGGTCAAATCGCTGTACTATCCAGTTTTGGGCCTTTGGTATCTGAAAAAAAAGCAGTTTGAGTGTGTCGCTCACTGTTCAGCCGCAAATATCTCTATTTAAAAAAGTGTGGTATACCCCAGTAAACAATAACTGTGGTTTTGCCATCCCACGGTAAAAAATCTCTATTATTCAGGTTTTGGTAGTTTTTTCCGTAAAGAAAAACAGTAGTGTCTCCTGACTGTTGTGACACAAAAATATATCTGTTGAAAATAGTCTTGCTTAGGCCCGACATCCCAGTGTGGTTTCGCAGTTCCACGGGTCAAATCGCTGTACTATCCAGTTTTGGGCCTTTGGTATCTAAAAAAAAAAGCAGTTTGAGTGTGTCGCTCACTGTTCAGCCGCAAATATCTCTATTTAAAAAAGTGTGGTATACCCCAGTAAACAATAACTGTGGTTTTTCCATCCAACGGTAAAAAATCTCTATTATTCAGCTTTTGGTAGTTTTTTCCGTAAAGAAAAACAGTAGTGTCTCCTGACTGTTGTGACACAAAAATATATCTGTTGAAAATAGTCTTGTGCAGGCCCAACATCCCAGAGTGGTTTCACAGTTCCACGGGTCAAATCGCTGTACTATCCAGTTTTGGGCCTTTAGTATCTAAAAAAAATGCAGTTTGAGTGTGTCGCTCACTGTTCAGCCGCAAATATCTCTATTTAAAAAAGTGTGGTATACCCCAGTAAACAGTAACTGTGGTTTTGCCATCCCACGGTAAAAAATCTCTATAACTCAGCTTTTGGTAGTTTTTTCCGTAAAGAAAAACAGTAGTGTCTCCTGACTGTTGTGACACAAAAATATATCTGTTGAAAATAGTCTTGTGTAGGCCCTACATCCCAGTGTGGTTTCGCAGTTCCACGGGTCAAATCGCCGTACTATCCAGTTTTGGGCCTTTGGTATCTAAAAAAAAAGCAGTTTGAGTGTGTCGCTCAAGGTTTAGCTGCAAATATCTCTATTTAAAAACTGTGGTATACCCCAGTAAACAATAACTGTGGTTTTGCCATCCCACGGTAAAAAATCTCTATTATTCAGCTTTTGGTAGTTTTTTCCGTAAAGAAAAACAGTAGTTTCTCCTGACTGTTGTGACACAAAAATATATCTGCTGAAAATAGTCTTGTGTAGGCCCGACATCCCAGTGTGGTTTCGCAGTTCCACGGGTCAAATCGCTGTACTATCCAGTTTTGGGCCTTTGGTATCTAAAAAAAAAGCAGTTTGAGTGTGTCGCTTACTGTTCAGCCGCAAATATCTCTTTTTAAAAAAGTGTGGTATACCCCAGTAAACAATAACTGTGGTTTTGCCATCCCACGGTAAAAAATCTCTATTATTCAGGTTTTGGTAGTTTTTTCCGTAAAGAAAAACAGTAGTGTCTCCTGACTGTTGTGACACAAAAATATATCTGTTGAAAATAGTCTTGTGTAGGCCCGACATCCCAGTGTGGTTTCGCAGTTCCACGGGTCAAATCGCTGTACTATCCAGTTTTGGGCCTTTGGTATCTAAAAAAAAAGCAGTTTGAGTGTGTCGCTCACTGTTCAGCTGCAAATATCTCTATTTAAAAAAGTGTGGTATACCCCAGTAAACAATAACTGTGGTTTTGCCATCCCACGGTAAAAAATCTCTATTATTCAGGTTTTGGTAGTTTTTTCCGTAAAGAAAAACAGTAGTGTCTCCTGACTGTTGTGACACAAAAATATATCTGTTGAAAATAGTCTTGCTTAGGCCCGACATCCCAGTGTGGTTTCGCAGTTCCACGGGTCAAATCGCTGTACTATCCAGTTTTGGGCCTTTGGTATCTAAAAAAAAAAGCAGTTTGAGTGTGTCGCTCACTGTTCAGCCGCAAATATCTCTATTTAAAAAAGTGTGGTATACCCCAGTAAACAATAACTGTGGTTTTTCCATCCAACGGTAAAAAATCTCTATTATTCAGCTTTTGGTAGTTTTTTCCGTAAAGAAAAACAGTAGTGTCTCCTGACTGTTGTGACACAAAAATATATCTGTTGAAAATAGTCTTGTGCAGGCCCAACATCCCAGAGTGGTTTCGCAGTTCCACGGGTCAAATCGCTGTACTATCCAGTTTTGGGCCTTTGGTATCTAAAAAAAAAGCAGTTTGAGTGTGTCGCTCACTGTTCAGCCGCAAATATCTCTATTTAAAAAAGTGTGGTATACCCCAGTAAACAATAACTGTGGTTTTGCCATCCCACGATAAAAAATCTCTATTATTCAGGTTTTTATAGTTTTTTCCGTAAAGAAAAACAGTAGTGTCTCCTGACTGTTGTGACACAAAAATATACCTGTTGAAAATAGTCTTGTGTAGGCCCGACATCCCAGTTTGGTTTCGCAGTTCCACGGGTCAAATCGCTGTACTATCCAGTTTTGGGCCTTTGGTATCTAAAAAAAAGCAGTTTGAGTGTGTCACTCACTGTTCAGCCGCAAATATCTCTATTTAAAAAAGTGTGGTATACCCCAGTAAACAATAACTGTGGTTTTGCCATCCAACGGTAAAAAATCTCTATTATTCAGCTTTTGGTAGTTTTTTCCGTAAAGAAAAACAGTAGTGTCTCCTGACTGTTGTGACACAAAAATATATCTGTTGAAAATAGTCTTGTGTAGGCCCGACATCCCAGTGTGGTTTCGCAGTTCCACGGGTCAAATCGCTGTACTATCCAGTTTTGGGCCTTTGGTATCTAAAAAAAAAGCAGTTTGAGTGTGTCGCTCACTGTTCAGCCGCAAATATCTCTATTTAAAAAAGTGTGGTATACCCCAGTAAACAATAACTGTGGTTTTGCCATCCCACGGTAAAAAATCTCTATTATTCAGGTTTTGGTAGTTTTTTCCGTAAAGAAAAACAGTAGTGTCTCCTGACTGTTGTGACACAAAAATATATCTGTTGAAAATAGTCTTGTTTAGGCCCGACATCCCAGTGTGATTTCGCAGTTCCACGGGTCAAATCGCTGCACTATCCAGTTTTGGGCCTATGGTATCTAAAAAAAAAAGCAGTTTGAGTGTGTCGCTCACTGTTCAGCCGCAAATATCTCTATTTAAAAAAGTGTGGTATACCCCAGTAAACAATAACTGTGGTTTTTCCATCCCACGGTAAAAAATCTCTATTATTCAGCTTTTGGTAGTTTTTTCCGTAAAGAAAAACAGTAGTGTCTCCTGACTGTTGTGACACAAAAATATATCTGTTGAAAATAGTCTTGTGCAGACCCAACATCCCAGAGTGGTTTCGCAGTTCCACGGGTCAAATCGCTGTACTATCCAGTTTTGGGCCTTTGGTATCTAAAAAAAAAGCAGTTTGAGTGTGTCGCTCACTGTTCAGCCGCAAATATCTCTATTTAAAAAAGTGTGGTATACCCCAGTAAACAATAACTGTGGTTTTGCCATCCCACGGTAAAAAATCTCTATTATTCAGGTTTTGGTAGTTTTTTCCATAAAGAAAAACAGTAGTGTCTCCTGACTGTTGTGACACAAAAATATATCTGTTGAAAATAGTCTTGTGTAGGCCCGACATCCCAGTGTGGTTTCGCAGTTCCACGGGTCAAATCGCTGTACTATCCAGTTTTGGGCCTTTGGTATCTAAAAAAAAGCAGTTTGAGTGTGTCGCTCACTGTTCAGCCGCAAATATCTCTATTTAAAAAAGTGTGGTATACCCCAGTAAACAATAACTGTGGTTTTGCCATCCCACGGTAAAAAATCTCTATTATTCAGGTTTTGGTAGTTTTTTCCGTAAAGAAAAACAGTAGTGTCTCCTGACTGTTGTGACACAAAAATATATCTGTTGAAAATAGTCTTGTGTAGGCCCGACATCCCAGTGTGGTTTCGCAGTTCCACGGGTCAAATCGCTGTACTATCCAGTTTTGGGCCTTTGGTATCTAAAAAAAAAGCAGTTTGAGTGTGTCGCTCACTGTTCAGCCGCAAATATCTCTATTTAAAAAAGTGTGGTATACCCCAGTAAACAATAACTGTGGTTTTGCCATCCCACAGTAAAAAATCTCTATTATTCAGGTTTTGGTAGTTTTTTCCGTAAAGAAAAACAGTAGTGTCTCCTGACTGTTGTGACACAAAAATATATCTGTTGAAAATAGTCTTGTGTAGGCCCGACATCCCAGTGTGGTTTTGCAGTTCCACGGGTCAAATCGCTGTACTATCCAGTTTTCGGCCTTTGGTATCTAAAAAAAAAGCAGTTTGAGTGTGTCGCTCAAGGTTTAGCCGCAAATATCTCTATTTAAAAAAGTGTGGTACACCCCAGTAAACAATAACTGTGGTTTTGCCATCCCACGGTAAAAAATCTCTATTATTCAGCTTTTGGTAGTTTTTTCCGTAAAGAAAAACAGTATTTTCTCCTGACTGTTGTGACACAAAAATATATCTGTTGAAAATAGTCTTGTGTAGACCCGACATCCCAGTGTGGTTTCGCAGTTCCACGGGTCAAATCGCTGTACTATCCAGTTTTGGGCCTTTGGTATCTAAAAAAAAAGCAGTTTGAGTGTGTCGCTCATTGTTCAGCCGCAAATATCTCTATTTAAAAAAGTGTGGTATACCCCAGTAAACAATAACTGTGGTTTTGCCATCCCACGGTAAAAAATCTCTATTATTCAGGTTTTGGTAGTTTTTTCCGTAAAGAAAAACAGTAGTGTCTCCTGATTGTTGTGACACAAAAATATATCTGTTGAAAATAGTCTTGTGTAGGCCCGACATCCCAGTGTGGTTTCGCAGTTCCACGGGTCAAATCGCTGTACTATCCAGTTTTGGGCCTATGGTATCTAAAAAAAAAAGCAGTTTGAGTGTGTCGTTCACTGTTCAGCCGCAAATATCTCTATTTAAAAAAGTGTGGTATACCCCAGTAAACAATAACTGTGGTTTTTCCATCCCACGGTAAAAAATCTCTATTATTCAGGTTTTGGTAGTTTTTTCCGTAAAGAAAAACAGTAGTGTCTCCTGACTGTTGTGACACAAAAATATATCTGTTGAAAATAGTCTTGTGCAGACCCAACATCCCATAGTGGTTTCGCAGTTCCACGGGTCAAATCGCTGTACTATCCAGTTTTGGGCCTTTGGTATCTAAAAAAAAAGCAGTTTGAGTGTGTCGCTCACTGTTCAGCCGCAAATATCTCTATTTAAAAAAGTGTGGTATACCCCAGTAAACAATAACTGTGGTTTTGCCATCCCACGGTAAAAAATCTCTATTATTCAGGTTTTGGTAGTTTTTTCCGTAAAGAAAAACAGTAGTGTCTCCTGACTGTTGTGACACAAAAATATATCTGTTGAAAATAGTCTTGTGTAGGCCCGACATCCCAGTGTGGTTTCGCAGTTCCACGGGTTAAATCGCTGTACTATCCAGTTTTGGGCCTTTGGTATCTAAAAAAAAAGCAGTTTGAGTGTGTCGCTCACTGTTCAGCCGCAAATATCTCTATTTAAAAAAGTGTGGTATACCCCAGTAAAGAATAACTGTGGTTTTGCCATGCCACGGTAAAAAATCTCTATAACTCAGCTTTTGGTAGTTTTTTCCGTAAAGAAAAACAGTAGTGTCTCCTGACTGTTGTGACACAAAAATATATCTGTTGAAAATAGTCTTGTGTAGGCCCTACATCCCAGTGTGGTTTCGCAGTTCCACGGGTCAAATCGCTGTACTATCCAGTTTTGGGCCTTTGGTATCTAAAAAAAAAGCAGTTTGAGTGTGTCGCTCAAGGTTTAGCCGCAAATATCTCTATTTAAAAAAGTGTGGTATACCCCAGTAAACAATAACTGTGGTTTTGCCATCCCACGGTAAAAAATCTCTATTATTCAGATTTTTGGTAGTTTTTTCCGTAAAGAAAAACAGTAGTTTCTCCTGACTGTTGTGACACAAAAATATATCTGTTGAAAATAGTCTTGTGTAGGCCCGACATCCCAGTGTGGTTTCGCAGTTCCACGGGTCAAATCGCTGTACTATCCAGTTTTGGGCCTTTGGTATCTAAAAAAAAAGCAGTTTGAGTGTGTCGCTTACTGTTCAGCTGCAAATATCTCTTTTTAAAAAAGTGTGGTATACCCCAGTAAACAATAACTGTGGTTTTGCCATCCCACGGTAAAAAATCTCTATTATTCAGGTTTTGGTAGTTTTTTCCGTAAAGAAAAACAGTAGTGTCTCCTGACTGTTGTGACACAAAAATATATCTGTTGAAAATAGTCTTGTGTAGGCCCGACATCCCAGTGTGGTTTCGCAGTTCCACGGGTCAAATCGCTGTACTATCCAGTTTTGGGCCTTTGGTATCTAAAAAAAAAGCAGTTTGAGTGTGTCGCTCACTGTTCAGCCGCAAATATCTCTATTTAAAAAAGTGTGGTATACCCCAGTAAAGAATAACTGTGGTTTTGCCATGCCACGGTAAAAAATCTCTATAACTCAGCTTTTGGTAGTTTTTTCCGTAAAGAAAAACAGTAGTGTCTCCTGACTGTTGTGACACAAAAATATATCTGTTGAAAATAGTCTTGTGTAGGCCCTACATCCCAGTGTGGTTTCGCAGTTCCACGGGTCAAATCGCTGTACTATCCAGTTTTGGGCCTTTGGTATCTAAAAAAAAAGCAGTTTGAGTGTGTCGCTCAAGGTTTAGCCGCAAATATCTCTATTTAAAAAAGTGTGGTATACCCCAGTAAACAATAACTGTGGTTTTGCCATCCCACGGTAAAAAATCTCTATTATTCAGATTTTTGGTAGTTTTTTCCGTAAAGAAAAACAGTAGTTTCTCCTGACTGTTGTGACACAAAAATATATCTGTTGAAAATAGTCTTGTGTAGGCCCGACATCCCAGTGTGGTTTCGCAGTTCCACGGGTCAAATCGCTGTACTATCCAGTTTTGGGCCTTTGGTATCTAAAAAAAAAGCAGTTTGAGTGTGTCGCTTACTGTTCAGCTGCAAATATCTCTTTTTAAAAAAGTGTGGTATACCCCAGTAAACAATAACTGTGGTTTTGCCATCCCACGGTAAAAAATCTCTATTATTCAGGTTTTGGTAGTTTTTTCCGTAAAGAAAAACAGTAGTGTCTCCTGACTGTTGTGACACAAAAATATATCTGTTGAAAATAGTCTTGTGTAGGCCCGACATCCCAGTGTGGTTTCGCAGTTCCACGGGTCAAATCGCTGTACTATCCAGTTTTGGGCCTTTGGTATCTAAAAAAAAAGCAGTTTGAGTGTGTCGCTCACTGTTCAGCCGCAAATATCTCTATTTAAAAAAGTGTGGTATACCCCAGTAAACAATAACTGTGGTTTTGCCATCCCACGGTAAAAAATCTCTATTATTCAGGTTTTGGTAGTTTTTTCCGTAAAGAAAAACAGTAGTGTCTCCTGACTGTTGTGACACAAAAATATATCTGTTGAAAATAGTCTTGCTTTGGCCCGACATCCCAGTGTGGTTTCGCAGTTCCACGGGTCAAATCGCTGTACTATCCAGTTTTGGGCCTTTGGTATCTAAAAAAAAAAGCAGTTTGAGTGTGTCGCTCACTGTTCAGCCGCAAATATCTCTATTTAAAAAAGTGTGGTATACCCCAGTAAACAATAACTGTGGTTTTTCCATCCAACGGTAAAAAATCTCTATTATTCAGCTTTTGGTAGTTTTTTCCGTAAAGAAAAACAGTAGTGTCTCCTGACTGTTGTGACACAAAAATATATCTGTTGAAAATAGTCTTGTGCAGGCCCAACATCCCAGAGTGGTTTCGCAGTTCCACGGGTCAAATCGCTGTACTATCCAGTTTTGGG
Organism: Phyllobates terribilis; assembly: GCF_046119375.1. Taxonomy (NCBI): domain Eukaryota; kingdom Metazoa; phylum Chordata; class Amphibia; order Anura; family Dendrobatidae; genus Phyllobates; species Phyllobates terribilis. The sequence continues at coordinate 382,498,261 of NW_027362767.1, forward strand.
CCTTTGGTATCTAAAAAAAAAGCAGTTTGAGTGTGTCGCTCACTGTTCAGCCGCAACTATCTCTATTTAAAAAAGTGTGGTATACCCCAGTAAACAATAACTGTGGTTTTGCCATCCCACGATAAAAAATCTCTATTATTCAGGTTTTTATAGTTTTTTCCGTAAAGAAAAACAGTAGTGTCTCCTGACTGTTGTGACACAAAAATATATCTGTTGAAAATAGTCTTGTGTAGGCCCGACATCCCAGTGTGGTTTCGCAGTTCCACGGGTCAAATCGCTGTACTATCCAGTTTTGGGCCTTTGGTATCTAAAAAAAAAGCAGTTTGAGTGTGTCGCTCACTGTTCAGCCGCAAATATCTCTATTTAAAAAAGTGTGGTATACCCCAGTAAACAATAACTGTGGTTTTGCCATCCCACGGTAAAAAATCTCTATTATTCAGGTTTTGGTAGTTTTTTCCGTAAAGAAAAACAGTAGTGTCTCCTGACTGTTGTGACACAAAAATATATCTGTTGAAAATAGTCTTGTTTAGGCCCGACATCCCAGTGTGGTTTCGCAGTTCCACGGGTCAAATCGCTGTACTATCCAGTTTTGGGCCTTTGGTATCTAAAAAAAAAAGCAGTTTGAGTGTGTAGCTCACTGTTCAGCCGCAAATATCTCTATTTAAAAAAGTGTGGTATACCCCAGTAAACAATAACTGTGGTTTTTCCATCCAACGGTAAAAAATCTCTATTATTCAGCTTTTGGTAGTTTTTTCCGTAAAGAAAAACAGTAGTGTCTCCTGACTGTTGTGACACAAAAATATATCTGTTGAAAATAGTCTTGTGTAGGCCCGACATCCCAGTTTGGTTTCGCAGTTCCACGGGTCAAATCGCTGTACTATCCAGTTTTGGGCCTTTGGTATCTAAAAAAAAGCAGTTTGAGTGTGTCGCTCACTGTTCAGCCGCAAATATCTCTATTTAAAAAAGTGTGGTATACACCAGTAAACAATAACTGTGGTTTTGCCATCCCACGGTAAAAAATCTCTATTATTCAGGTTTTGGTAGTTTTTTCCGTAAAGAAAAACAGTAGTGTCTCCTGACTGTTGTGACACAAAAATATATCTGTTGAAAATAGTCTTGTGTAGGCCCGACATCCCAGTGTGGTTTCGCAGTTCCACGGGTCAAATCGCTGTACTATCCAGTTTTGGGCCTTTGGTATCTAAAAAAAAAGCAGTTTGAGTGTGTCGCTCACTGTTCAGCCGCAAATATCTCTATTTAAAAAAGTGTGGTATACCCCAGTAAACAATAACTGTGGTTTTGCCATCCCACGGTAAAAAATCTCTATTATTCAGGTTTTGGTAGTTTTTTCCGTAAAGAAAAACAGTAGTGTCTCCTGACTGTTGTGACACAAAAATATATCTGTTGAAAATAGTCTTGTTTAGGCCCGACATCCCAGTGTGGTTTCGCAGTTCCACGGGTCAAATCGCTGTACTATCCAGTTTTGGGCCTATGGTATCTAAAAAAAAAAGCAGTTTGAGTGTGTCGCTCACTGTTCAGCCGCAAATATCTCTATTTAAAAAAGTGTGGTATACCCCAGTAAACAATAACTGTGGTTTTTCCATCCCACGGTAAAAAATCTCTATTATTCAGCTTTTGGTAGTTTTTTCCGTAAAGAAAAACAGTAGTGTCTCCTGACTGTTGTGACACAAAAATATATCTGTTGAAAATAGTCTTGTGCAGACCCAACATCCCAGAGTGGTTTCGCAGTTCCACGGGTCAAATCGCTGTACTATCCAGTTTTGGGCCTTTGGTATCTAAAAAAAAAGCAGTTTGAGTGTGTCGCTCACTGTTCAGCCGCAAATATCTCTATTTAAAAAAGTGTGGTATACCCCAGTAAACAATAACTGTGGTTTTGCCATCCCACTGTAAAAAATCTCTATTATTCAGGTTTTGGTAGTTTTTTCCGTAAAGAAAAACAGTAGTGTCTCCTGACTGTTGTGACACAAAAATATATCTGTTGAAAATAGTCTTGTGTAGGCCCGACATCCCAGTGTGGTTTCGCAGTTCCACGGGTCAAATCGCTGTACCATCCAGTTTTGGGCCTTTGGTATCTAAAAAAAAGCAGTTTGAGTGTGTCGCTCACTGTTCAGCCGCAAATATCTCTATTTAAAAAAGTGTGGTATACCCCAGTAAACAATAACTGTGGTTTTTCCATCCAACGGTAAAAAATCTCTATTATTCAGCTTTTGGTAGTTTTTTCCGTAAAGAAAAACAGTAGTGTCTCCTGACTGTTGTGACACAAAAATATATCTGTTGAAAATAGTCTTGTGTAGGCCCGACATCCCAGTTTGGTTTCGCAGTTCCACGGGTCAAATCGCTGTACTATCCAGTTTTGGGCCTTTGGTATCTAAAAAAAAGCAGTTTGAGTGTGTCGCTCACTGTTCAGCCGCAAATATCTCTATTTAAAAAAGTGTGGTATACACCAGTAAACAATAACTGTGGTTTTGCCATCCCACGGTAAAAAATCTCTATTATTCAGGTTTTGGTAGTTTTTTCCGTAAAGAAAAACAGTAGTGTCTCCTGACTGTTGTGACACAAAAATATATCTGTTGAAAATAGTCTTGTGTAGGCCCGACATCCCAGTGTGGTTTCGCAGTTCCACGGGTCAAATCGCTGTACTATCCAGTTTTGGGCCTTTGGTATCTAAAAAAAAAGCAGTTTGAGTGTGTCGCTCACTGTTCAGCCGCAAATATCTCTATTTAAAAAAGTGTGGTATACCCCAGTAAACAATAACTGTGGTTTTGCCATCCCACGGTAAAAAATCTCTATTATTCAGGTTTTGGTAGTTTTTTCCGTAAAGAAAAACAGTAGTGTCTCCTGACTGTTGTGACACAAAAATATATCTGTTGAAAATAGTCTTGTTTAGGCCCGACATCCCAGTGTGGTTTCGCAGTTCCACGGGTCAAATCGCTGTACTATCCAGTTTTGGGCCTATGGTATCTAAAAAAAAAAGCAGTTTGAGTGTGTCGCTCACTGTTCAGCCGCAAATATCTCTATTTAAAAAAGTGTGGTATACCCCAGTAAACAATAACTGTGGTTTTTCCATCCCACGGTAAAAAATCTCTATTATTCAGCTTTTGGTAGTTTTTTCCGTAAAGAAAAACAGTAGTGTCTCCTGACTGTTGTGACACAAAAATATATCTGTTGAAAATAGTCTTGTGCAGACCCAACATCCCAGAGTGGTTTCGCAGTTCCACGGGTCAAATCGCTGTACTATCCAGTTTTGGGCCTTTGGTATCTAAAAAAAAAGCAGTTTGAGTGTGTCGCTCACTGTTCAGCCGCAAATATCTCTATTTAAAAAAGTGTGGTATACCCCAGTAAACAATAACTGTGGTTTTGCCATCCCACTGTAAAAAATCTCTATTATTCAGGTTTTGGTAGTTTTTTCCGTAAAGAAAAACAGTAGTGTCTCCTGACTGTTGTGACACAAAAATATATCTGTTGAAAATAGTCTTGTGTAGGCCCGACATCCCAGTGTGGTTTCGCAGTTCCACGGGTCAAATCGCTGTACCATCCAGTTTTGGGCCTTTGGTATCTAAAAAAAAGCAGTTTGAGTGTGTCGCTCACTGTTCAGCCGCAAATATCTCTATTTAAAAAAGTGTGGTATACCCCAGTAAACAATAACTGTGGTTTTGCCATCCCACGGTAAAAAATCTCTATTATTCAGGTTTTGGTAGTTTTTTCCGTAAAGAAAAGCAGTAGTGTCTCCTGACTGTTGTGACACAAAAATATATCTGTTGAAAATAGTCTTGTGTAGGCCCGACATCCCAGTGTGGTTTCGCAGTTCCACGGGTCAAATCGCTGTACTATCCAGTTTTGGGCCTTTGGTATCTAAAAAAAAAGCAGTTTGAGTGTGTCGCTCACTGTTCAGCCGCAAATATCTCTATTTAAAAAAGTGTGGTATACCCCAGTAAACAATAACTGTGGTTTTGCCATCCCACAGTAAAAAATCTCTATTATTCAGGTTTTGGTAGTTTTTTCCGTAAAGAAAAACAGTAGTGTCTCCTGACTGTTGTGACACAAAAATATATCTGTTGAAAATAGTCTTGTGTAGGCCCGACATCCCAGTGTGGTTTTGCAGTTCCACGGGTCAAATCGCTGTACTATCCAGTTTTGGGCCTTTGGTATCTAAAAAAAAAGCAGTTTGAGTGTGTCGCTCACTGTTCAGCCGCAAATATCTCTATTTAAAAAAGTGTGGTATACCCCAGTAAAGAATAACTGTGGTTTTGCCATCCCACGGTAAAAAATCTCTATAACTCAGCTTTTGGTAGTTTTTTCCGTAAAGAAAAACAGTAGTGTCTCCTGACTGTTGTGACACAAAAATATATCTGTTGAAAATAGTCTTGTGTAGGCCCTACATCCCAGTGTGGTTTCGCAGTTCCACGGGTCAAATCGCTGTACTATCCAGTTTTGGGCCTTTGGTATCTAAAAAAAAAGCAGTTTGAGTGTGTCGCTCAAGGTTTAGCCGCAAATATCTCTATTTAAAAAAGTGTGGTATACCCCAGTAAACAATAACTGTGGTTTTGCCATCCCACGGTAAAAAATCTCTATTATTCAGCTTTTGGTAGTTTTTTCCGTAAAGAAAAACAGTAGTTTCTCCTGACTGTTGTGACACAAAAATATATCTGTTGAAAATAGTCTTGTGTAGACCCGACATCCCAGTGTGGTTTCGCAGTTCCACGGGTCAAATCGCTGTACTATCCAGTTTTGGGCCTTTGGTATCTAAAAAAAAAGCAGTTTGAGTGTGTCGCTCACTGTTCAGCCACAAATATCTCTATTTAAAAAAGTGTGGTATACCCCAGTAAAGAATAACTGTGGTTTTGCCATCCCACGGTAAAAAATCTCTATAACTCAGCTTTTGGTAGTTTTTTCCGTAAAGAAAAACAGTAGTGTCTCCTGACTGTTGTGACACAAAAATATATCTGTTGAAAATAGTCTTGTGTTGGCCCTACATCCCAGTGTGGTTTCGCAGTTCCACGGGTCAAATCGCTGTACTATCCAGTTTTGGGCCTTTGGTATCTAAAAAAAAAGCAGTTTGAGTGTGTCGCTCAAAGTTTAGCCGCAAATATCGCTATTTAAAAAAGTGTGGTATACCCCAGTAAACAATAACTGTGGTTTTGCCATCCCACGGTAAAAAATCTCTATTATTCAGCTTTTGGTAGTTTTTTCCGTAAAGAAAAACAGTAGTTTCTCCTGACTGTTGTGACACAAAAATATATCTGTTGAAAATAGTCTTGTGTAGACCCGACATCCCAGTGTGGTTTCGCAGTTCCACGGGTCAAATCGCTGTACTATCCAGTTTTGGGCCTTTGGTATCTAAAAAAAAAGCAGTTTGAGTGTGTCGCTCATTGTTCAGCCGCAAATATCTCTATTTAAAAAAGTGTGGTATACCCCAGTAAACAATAACTGTGGTTTTGCCATCCCAAGGTAAAAAATCTCTATTATTCAGGTTTTGGTAGTTTTTTCCGTAAAGAAAAACAGTAGTGTCTCCTGATTGTTGTGACACAAAAATATATCTGTTGAAAATAGTCTTGTGTAGGCCCGACATCCCAGTGTGGTTTCGCAGTTCCACGGGTCAAATCGCTGTACTATCCAGTTTTGGGCCTATGGTATCTAAAAAAAAAAGCAGTTTGAGTGTGTCGCTCACTGTTCAGCCACAAATATCTCTATTTAAAAAAGTGTGGTATACCCCAGTAAACAATAACTGTGGTTTTTCCATCCCACGGTAAAAAATCTCTATTATTCAGGTTTTGGTAGTTTTTTCCGTAAAGAAAAACAGTAGTGTCTCCTGACTGTTGTGACACAAAAATATATCTGTTGAAAATAGTCTTGTGCAGACCCAACATCCCAGAGTGGTTTCGCAGTTCCACGGGTCAAATCGCTGTACTATCCAGTTTTGGGCCTTTGGTATCTAAAAAAAAAGCAGTTTGAGTGTGTCGCTCACTGTTCAGCCGCAAATATCTCTATTTAAAAAAGTGTGGTATACCCCAGTAAACAATAACTGTGGTTTTGCCATCCCACGGTAAAAAATCTCTATTATTCAGGTTTTGGTAGTTTTTTCCGTAAAGAAAAACAGTAGTGTCTCCTGACTGTTGTGACACAAAAATATATCTGTTGAAAATAGTCTTGTGTAGGCCCGACATCCCAGTGTGGTTTCGCAGTTCCACGGGTCAAATCGCTGTACTATCCAGTTTTGGGCCTTTGGTATCTAAAAAAAAAGCAGTTTGAGTGTGTCGCTCACTGTTCAGCCGCAAATATCTCTATTTAAAAAAGTGTGGTATACCTCAGTAAAGAATAACTGTGGTTTTGCCATCCCACGGTAAAAAATCTCTGTAACTCAGCTTTTGGTAGTTTTTTCCGTAAAGAAAAACAGTAGTGTCTCCTGACTGTTGTGACACAAAAATATATCTGTTGAAAATAGTCTTGTGTAGGCCCTACATCCCAGTGTGGTTTCGAAGTTCCACGGGTCAAATCGCTGTACTATCCAGTTTTGGCCTTTGGTATCTAAAAAAAAAGCAGTTTGAGTGTGTCGCTCAAGGTTTAGCCGCAAATATCTCTATTTAAAAAAGTGTGGTATACCCCAGTAAACAATAACTGTGGTTTTGCCATCCCACGGTAAAAAATCTCTATTATTCAGCTTTTGGTAGTTTTTTCCGTAAAGAAAAACAGTAGTTTCTCCTGACTGTTGTGACACAAAAATATATCTGTTGAAAATAGTCTTGTGTAGGCCCGACATCCCAGTGTGGTTTCGCAGTTCCACGGGTCAAATCGCTGTACTATCCAGTTTTGGGCCTTTGGTATCTAAAAAAAAAGCAGTTTGAGTGTGTCGCTTACTGTTCAGCTGCAAATATCTCTTTTTAAAAAAGTGTGGTATACCCCAGTAAACAATAACTGTGGTTTTGCCATCCCACGGTAAAAAATCTCTATTATTCAGGTTTTGGTATTTTTTTCCGTAAAGAAAAACAGTAGTGTCTCCTGACTGTTGTGACACAAAAATATATCTGTTGAAAATAGTCTTGTGTAGGCCCGACATCCCAGTGTGGTTTCGCAGTTCCACGGGTCAAATCGCTGTACTATCCAGTTTTGGGCCTTTGGTATCTAAAAAAAAAGCAGTTTGAGTGTGTCGCTCACTGTTCAGCCGCAAATATCTCTATTTAAAAAAGTGTGGTATACCCCAGTAAACAATAACTGTGGTTTTGCCATCCCACGGTAAAAAATCTCTATTATTCAGGTTTTGGTAGTTTTTTCCGTAAAGAAAAACAGTAGTGTCTCCTGACTGTTGTGACACAAAAATATATCTGTTGAAAATAGTCTTGCTTTGGCCTGACATCCCAGTGTGGTTTCGCAGTTCCACGGGTCAAATCGCTGTACTATCCAGTTTTGGGCCTTTGGTATCTAAAAAAAAAAGCAGTTTGAGTGTGTCGCTCACTGTTCAGCCGCAAATATCTCTATTTAAAAAAGTGTGGTATACCCCAGTAAACAATAACTGTGGTTTTTCCATCCAACGGTAAAAAATCTCTATTATTCAGCTTTTGGTAGTTTTTTCCGTAAAGAAAAACAGTAGTGTCTCCTGACTGTTGTGACACAAAAATATATCTGTTGAAAATAGTCTTGTGCAGGCCCAACATCCCAGAGTGGTTTCGCAGTTCCACGGGTCAAATCGCTGTACTATCCAGTTTTGGGCCTTTGGTATCTAAAAAAAAAGCAGTTTGAGTGTGTCGCTCACTGTTCAGCCGCAACTATCTCTATTTAAAAAAGTGTGGTATACCCCAGTAACCAATAACTGTGGTTTTGCCATCCCACGATAAAAAATCTCTATTATTCAGGTTTTTATAGTTTTTTCCGTAAAGAAAAACAGTAGTGTCTCCTGACTGTTGTGACACAAAAATATATCTGTTGAAAATAGTCTTGTGTAGGCCCGACATCCCAGTGTGGTTTCGCAGTTCCACGGGTCAAATCGCTGTACTATCCAGTTTTGGGCCTTTGGTATCTAAAAAAAAGCAGTTTCAGTGTGTCGCTCACTGTTCAGCCGCAAATATCTCTATTTAAAAAAGTGTGGTATACCCCAGTAAACAATAACTGTGGTTTTGCCATCCCACAGTAAAAAATCTCTATTATTCAGGTTTTGGTAGTTTTTTCCGTAAAGAAAAACAGTAGTGTCTCCTGACTGTTGTGACACAAAAATATATCTGTTGAAAATAGTCTTGTGTAGGCCCGACATCCCAGTGTGGTTTTGCAGTTCCACGGGTCAAATCGCTGTACTATCCAGTTTTGGGCCTTTGGTATCTAAAAAAAAAGCAGTTTGAGTGTGTCGCTCACTGTTCAGCCGCAAATATCTCTATTTAAAAAAGTGTGGTATACCCCAGTAAAGAATAACTGTGGTTTTGCCATCCCACGGTAAAAAATCTCTATAACTCAGCTTTTGGTAGTTTTTTCCGTAAAGAAAAACAGTAGTGTCTCCTGACTGTTGTGACACAAAAATATATCTGTTGAAAATAGTCTTGTGTAGGCCCTACATCCCAGTGTGGTTTCGCAGTTCCACGGGTCAAATCGCTGTACTATCCAGTTTTGGGCCTTTGGTATCTAAAAAAAAAGCAGTTTGAGTGTGTCGCTCAAGGTTTAGCCGCAAATATCTCTATTTAAAAAAGTGTGGTATACCCCAGTAAACAATAACTGTGGTTTTGCCATCCCACGGTAAAAAATCTCTATTATTCAGCTTTTGGTAGTTTTTTCCGTAAAGAAAAACAGTAGTTTCTCCTGACTGTTGTGACACAAAAATATATCTGTTGAAAATAGTCTTGTGTAGACCCGACATCCCAGTGTGGTTTCGCAGTTCCACGGGTCAAATCGCTGTACTATCCAGTTTTGGGCCTTTGGTATCTAAAAAAAAAGCAGTTTGAGTGTGTCGCTCATTGTTCAGCCGCAAATATCTCTATTTCAAAAAGTGTGGTATACCCCAGTAAACAATAACTGTGGTTTTGCCATCCCAAGGTAAAAAATCTCTATTATTCAGGTTTTGGTAGTTTTTTCCGTAAAGAAAAACAGTAGTGTCTCCTGATTGTTGTGACACAAAAATATATCTGTTGAAAATAGTCTTGTGTAGGCCCGACATCCCAGTGTGGTTTCGCAGTTCCACGGGTCAAATCGCTGTACTATCCAGTTTTGGGCCTATGGTATCTAAAAAAAAAAGCAGTTTGAGTGTGTCGCTCACTGTTCAGCCACAAATATCTCTATTTAAAAAAGTGTGGTATACCCCAGTAAACAATAACTGTGGTTTTTCCATCCCACGGTAAAAAATCTCTATTATTCAGGTTTTGGTAGTTTTTTCCGTAAAGAAAAACAGTAGTGTCTCCTGACTGTTGTGACACAAAAATATATCTGTTGAAAATAGTCTTGTGCAGACCCAACATCCCAGAGTGGTTTCGCAGTTCCACGGGTCAAATCGCTGTACTATCCAGTTTTGGGCCTTTGGTATCTAAAAAAAAAGCAGTTTGAGTGTGTTGCTCACTGTTCAGCCGCAAATATCTCTATTTAAAAAAGTGTGGTATACCCCAGTAAACAATAACTGTGGTTTTGCCATCCCACGGTAAAAAATCTCTATTATTCAGGTTTTGGTAGTTTTTTCCGTAAAGAAAAACAGTAGTGTCTCCTGACTGTTGTGACACAAAAATATATCTGTTGAAAATAGTCTTGTGTAGGCCCGACATCCCAGTGTGGTTTCGCAGTTCCACGGGTCAAATCGCTGTACTATCCAGTTTTGGGCCTTTGGTATCTAAAAAAAAAGCAGTTTGAGTGTGTCGCTCACTGTTCAGCCGCAAATATCTCTATTTAAAAAAGTGTGGTATACCTCAGTAAATAATAACTGTGGTTTTGCCATCCCACGGTAAAAAATCTCTGTAACTCAGCTTTTGGTAGTTTTTTCCGTAAAGAAAAACAGTAGTGTCTCCTGACTGTTGTGACACAAAAATATATCTGTTGAAAATAGTCTTGTGTAGGCCCTACATCCCAGTGTGGTTTCGCAGTTCCACGGGTCAAATCGCTGTACTATCCAGTTTTGGCCTTTGGTATCTAAAAAAAAAGCAGTTTGAGTGTGTCGCTCAAGGTTTAGCCGCAAATATCTCTATTTAAAAAAGTGTGGTATACCCCAGTAAACAATAACTGTGGTTTTGCCATCCCACGGTAAAAAATCTCTATTATTCAGCTTTTGGTAGTTTTTTCCGTAAAGAAAAACAGTAGTTTCTCCTGACTGTTGTGACACAAAAATATATCTGTTGAAAATAGTCTTGTGTAGGCCCGACATCCCAGTGTGGTTTCGCAGTTCCACGGGTCAAATCGCTGTACTATCCAGTTTTGGGCCTTTGGTATCTAAAAAAAAAGCAGTTTGAGTGTGTCGCTTACTGTTCAGCTGCAAATATCTCTATTTAAAAAAGTGTGGTATACCCCAGTAAACAATAACTGTGGTTTTGCCATCCCACGGTAAAAAATCTCTATTATTCAGGTTTTGGTAGTTTTTTCCGTAAAGAAAAACAGTAGTGTCTCCTGACTGTTGTGACACAAAAATATATCTGTTGAAAATAGTCTTGTGTAGGCCCGACATCCCAGTGTGGTTTCGCAGTTCCACGGGTCAAATCGCTGTACTATCCAGTTTTGGGCCTTTGGTATCTAAAAAAAAAGCAGTTTGAGTGTGTCGCTCACTGTTCAGCCGCAAATATCTCTATTTAAAAAAGTGTGGTATACCCCAGTAAACAATAACTGTGGTTTTGCCATCCCACGGTAAAAAATCTCTATTATTCAGGTTTTGGTAGTTTTTTCCGTAAAGAAAAACAGTAGTGTCTCCTGACTGTTGTGACACAAAAATATATCTGTTGAAAATAGTCTTGCTTTGGCCTGACATCCCAGTGTGGTTTCGCAGTTCCACGGGTCAAATCGCTGTACTATCCAGTTTTGGGCCTTTGGTATCTAAAAAAAAAAGCAGTTTGAGTGTGTCGCTCACTGTTCAGCCGCAAATATCTCTATTTAAAAAAGTGTGGTATACCCCAGTAAACAATAACTGTGGTTTTTCCATCCAACGGTAAAAAATCTCTATTATTCAGCTTTTGGTAGTTTTTTCCGTAAAGAAAAACAGTAGTGTCTCCTGACTGTTGTGACACAAAAATATATCTGTTGAAAATAGTCTTGTGCAGGCCCAACATCCCAGAGTGGTTTCGCAGTTCCACGGGTCAAATCGCTGTACTATCCAGTTTTGGGCCTTTGGTATCTAAAAAAAAAGCAGTTTGAGTGTGTCGCTCACTGTTCAGCCGCAACTATCTCTATTTAAAAAAGTGTGGTATACCCCAGTAACCAATAACTGTGGTTTTGCCATCCCACGATAAAAAATCTCTATTATTCAGGTTTTTATAGTTTTTTCCGTAAAGAAAAACAGTAGTGTCTCCTGACTGTTGTGACACAAAAATATATCTGTTGAAAATAGTCTTGTGTAGGCCCGACATCCCAGTGTGGTTTCGCAGTTCCACGGGTCAAATCGCTGTACTATCCAGTTTTGGGCCTTTGGTATCTAAAAAAAAGCAGTTTCAGTGTGTCGCTCACTGTTCAGCCGCAAATATCTCTATTTAAAAAAGTGTGGTATACCCCAGTAAACAATAACTGTGGTTTTGCCATCCCACGGTAAAAAATCTCTATTATTCAGGTTTTGGTAGTTTTTTCCGTAAAGAAAAACAGTAGTGTCTCCTGACTGTTGTGACACAAAAATATATCTGTTGAAAATAGTCTTGTGTAGGCCCGACATCCCAGTGTGGTTTCGCAGTTCCACGGGTCAAATCGCTGTACTATCCAGTTTTGGGCCTTTGGTATCTAAAAAAAAAGCAGTTTGAGTGTGTCGCTCACTGTTCAGCCGCAAATATCTCTATTTAAAAAAGTGTGGTATACCCCAGTAAACAATAACTGTGGTTTTGCCATCCCACGGTAAAAAATCTCTATTATTCAGGTTTTGGTAGTTTTTTCCGTAAAGAAAAACAGTAGTGTCTCCTGACTGTTGTGACACAAAAATATATCTGTTGAAAATAGTCTTGTTTAGGCCCGACATCCCAGTGTGGTTTCGCAGTTCCACGGGTCAAATCGCTGTACTATCCAGTTTTGGGCCTATGGTATCTAAAAAAAAAAGCAGTTTGAGTGTGTCGCTCACTGTTCAGCCGCAACTATCTCTATTTAAAAAAGTGTGGTATACCCCAGTAACCAATAACTGTGGTTTTGCCATCCCACGATAAAAAATCTCTATTATTCAGGTTTTTATAGTTTTTTCCGTAAAGAAAAACAGTAGTGTCTCCTGACTGTTGTGACACAAAAATATATCTGTTGAAAATAGTCTTGTGTAGGCCCGACATCCCAGTGTGGTTTCGCAGTTCCACGGGTCAAATTGCTGTACTATCCAGTTTTGGGCCTTTGGTATCTAAAAAAAAGCAGTTTCAGTGTGTCCCTCACTGTTCAGCCGCAAATATCTCTATTTAAAAAAGTGTGGTATAGCCCAGTAAACAATAACTGTGGTTTTGCCATCCCACGGTAAAAAATCTCTATTATTCAGGTTTTGGTAGTTTTTTCCGTAAAGAAAAACAGTAGTGTCTCCTGACTGTTGTGACACAAAAATATATCTGTTGAAAATAGTCTTGTGTAGGCCCGACATCCCAGTGTGGTTTCGCAGTTCCACGGGTCAAATCGCTGTACTATCCAGTTTTGGGCCTTTGGTATCTAAAAAAAAAGCAGTTTGAGTGTGTCGCTCACTGTTCAGCCGCAAATATCTCTATTTAAAAAAGTGTGGTATACCCCAGTAAACAATAACTGTGGTTTTGCCATCCCACGGTAAAAAATCTCTATTATTCAGGTTTTGGTAGTTTTTTCCGTAAAGAAAAACAGTAGTGTCTCCTGACTGTTGTGACACAAAAATATATCTGTTGAAAATAGTCTTGTTTAGGCCCGACATCCCAGTGTGGTTTCGCAGTTCCACGGGTCAAATCGCTGTACTATCCAGTTTTGGGCCTATGGTATCTAAAAAAAAAAGCAGTTTGAGTGTGTCGCTCACTGTTCAGCCGCAAATATCTCTATTTAAAAAAGTGTGGTATACCCCAGTAAACAATAACTGTGGTTTTTCCATCCCACGGTAAAAAATCTCTATTATTCAGCTTTTGGTAGTTTTTTCCGTAAAGAAAAACAGTAGTGTCTCCTGACTGTTGTGACACAAAAATATATCTGTTGAAAATAGTCTTGTGCAGACCCAACATCCCAGAGTGGTTTCGCAGTTCCACGGGTCAAATCGCTGTACTATCCAGTTTTGGGCCTTTGGTATCTAAAAAAAAAGCAGTTTGAGTGTGTCGCTCACTGTTCAGCCGCAAATATCTCTATTTAAAAAAGTGTGGTATACCCCAGTAAACAATAACTGTGGTTTTGCCATCCCACGGTAAAAAATCTCTATTATTCAGGTTTTGGTAGTTTTTTCCGTAAAGAAAAACAGTAGTGTCTCCTGACTGTTGTGACACAAAAATATATCTGTTGAAAATAGTCTTGTGCAGACCCAACATCCCAGAGTGGTTTCGCAGTTCCACGGGTCAAATCGCTGTACTATCCAGTTTTGGGCCTTTGGTATCTAAAAAAAAAGCAGTTTGAGTGTGTCGCTCACTGTTCAGCCGCAACTATCTCTATTTAAAAAAGTGTGGTATACCCCAGTAACCAATAACTGTGGTTTTGCCATCCCACGATAAAAAATCTCTATTATTCAGGTTTTTATAGTTTTTTCCGTAAAGAAAAACAGTAGTGTCTCCTGACTGTTGTGACACAAAAATATATCTGTTGAAAATAGTCTTGTGTAGGCCCGACATCCCAGTGTGGTTTCGCAGTTCCACGGGTCAAATCGCTGTACTATCCAGTTTTGGGCCTTTGGTATCTAAAAAAAAGCAGTTTCAGTGTGTCGCTCACTGTTCAGCCGCAAATATCTCTATTTAAAAAAGTGTGGTATACCCCAGTAAACAATAACTGTGGTTTTGCCATCCCACGGTAAAAAATCTCTATTATTCAGGTTTTGGTAGTTTTTTCCGTAAAGAAAAACAGTAGTGTCTCCTGACTGTTGTGACACAAAAATATATCTGTTGAAAATAGTCTTGTGTAGGCCCGACATCCCAGTGTGGTTTCGCAGTTCCACGGGTCAAATCGCTGTACTATCCAGTTTTGGGCCTTTGGTATCTAAAAAAAAAGCAGTTTGAGTGTGTCGCTCACTGTTCAGCCGCAAATATCTCTATTTAAAAAAGTGTGGTATACCCCAGTAAACAATAACTGTGGTTTTGCCATCCCACGGTAAAAAATCTCTATTATTCAGGTTTTGGTAGTTTTTTCCGTAAAGAAAAACAGTAGTGTCTCCTGACTGTTGTGACACAAAAATATATCTGTTGAAAATAGTCTTGTTTAGGCCCGACATCCCAGTGTGGTTTCGCAGTTCCACGGGTCAAATCGCTGTACTATCCAGTTTTGGGCCTATGGTATCTAAAAAAAAAAGCAGTTTGAGTGTGTCGCTCACTGTTCAGCCGCAAATATCTCTATTTAAAAAAGTGTGGTATACCCCAGTAAACAATAACTGTGGTTTTTCCATCCCACGGTAAAAAATCTCTATTATTCAGCTTTTGGTAGTTTTTTCCGTAAAGAAAAACAGTAGTGTCTCCTGACTGTTGTGACACAAAAATATATCTGTTGAAAATAGTCTTGTGCAGACCCAACATCCCAGAGTGGTTTCGCAGTTCCACGGGTCAAATCGCTGTACTATCCAGTTTTGGGCCTTTGGTATCTAAAAAAAAAGCAGTTTGAGTGTGTCGCTCACTGTTCAGCCGCAAATATCTCTATTTAAAAAAGTGTGGTATACCCCAGTAAACAATAACTGTGGTTTTGCCATCCCACGGTAAAAAATCTCTATTATTCAGGTTTTGGTAGTTTTTTCCGTAAAGAAAAACAGTAGTGTCTCCTGACTGTTGTGACACAAAAATATATCTGTTGAAAATAGTCTTGTGCAGACCCAACATCCCAGAGTGGTTTCGCAGTTCCACGGGTCAAATCGCTGTACTATCCAGTTTTGGGCCTTTGGTATCTAAAAAAAAAGCAGTTTGAGTGTGTCGCTCACTGTTCAGCCGCAACTATCTCTATTTAAAAAAGTGTGGTATACCCCAGTAACCAATAACTGTGGTTTTGCCATCCCACGATAAAAAATCTCTATTATTCAGGTTTTTATAGTTTTTTCCGTAAAGAAAAACAGTAGTGTCTCCTGACTGTTGTGACACAAAAATATATCTGTTGAAAATAGTCTTGTGTAGGCCCGACATCCCAGTGTGGTTTCGCAGTTCCACGGGTCAAATCGCTGTACTATCCAGTTTTGGGCCTTTGGTATCTAAAAAAAAGCAGTTTCAGTGTGTCGCTCACTGTTCAGCCGCAAATATCTCTATTTAAAAAAGTGTGGTATACCCCAGTAAACAATAACTGTGGTTTTGCCATCCCACGGTAAAAAATCTCTATTATTCAGGTTTTGGTAGTTTTTTCCGTAAAGAAAAACAGTAGTGTCTCCTGACTGTTGTGACACAAAAATATATCTGTTGAAAATAGTCTTGTGTAGGCCCGACATCCCAGTGTGGTTTCGCAGTTCCACGGGTCAAATCGCTGTACTATCCAGTTTTGGGCCTTTGGTATCTAAAAAAAAAGCAGTTTGAGTGTGTCGCTCACTGTTCAGCCGCAAATATCTCTATTTAAAAAAGTGTGGTATACCCCAGTAAACAATAACTGTGGTTTTGCCATCCCACGGTAAAAAATCTCTATTATTCAGGTTTTGGTAGTTTTTTCCGTAAAGAAAAACAGAAGTGTCTCCTGACTGTTGTGACACAAAAATATATCTGTTGAAAATAGTCTTGTTTAGGCCCGACTTCCCAGTGTGGTTTCGCAGTTCCACGGGTCAAATCGCTGTACTATCCAGTTTTGGGCCTATGGTATCTAAAAAAAAAAGCAGTTTGAGTGTGTCGCTCACTGTTCAGCCGCAACTATCTCTATTTAAAAAAGTGTGGTATACCCCAGTAACCAATAACTGTGGTTTTGCCATCCCACGATAAAAAATCTCTATTATTCAGGTTTTTATAGTTTTTTCCGTAAAGAAAAACAGTAGTGTCTCCTGACTGTTGTGACACAAAAATATATCTGTTGAAAATAGTCTTGTGTAGGCCCGACATCCCAGTGTGGTTTCGCAGTTCCACGGGTCAAATCGCTGTACTATCCAGTTTTGGGCCTTTGGTATCTAAAAAAAAGCAGTTTCAGTGTGTCCCTCACTGTTCAGCCGCAAATATCTCTATTTAAAAAAGTGTGGTATACCCCAGTAAACAATAACTGTGGTTTTGCCATCCCACGGTAAAAAATCTCTATTATTCAGGTTTTGGTAGTTTTTTCCGTAAAGAAAAACAGTAGTGTCTCCTGACTGTTGTGACACAAAAATATATCTGTTGAAAATAGTCTTGTGTAGGCCCGACATCCCAGTGTGGTTTCGCAGTTCCACGGGTCAAATCGCTGTACTATCCAGTTTTGGGCCTTTGGTATCTAAAAAAAAAGCAGTTTGAGTGTGTCGCTCACTGTTCAGCCGCAAATATCTCTATTTAAAAAAGTGTGGTATACCCCAGTAAACAATAACTGTGGTTTTGCCATCCCACGGTAAAAAATCTCTATTATTCAGGTTTTGGTAGTTTTTTCCGTAAAGAAAAACAGTAGTGTCTCCTGACTGTTGTGACACAAAAATATATCTGTTGAAAATAGTCTTGTTTAGGCCCGACATCCCAGTGTGGTTTCGCAGTTCCACGGGTCAAATCGCTGTACTATCCAGTTTTGGGCCTATGGTATCTAAAAAAAAAAGCAGTTTGAGTGTGTCGCTCACTGTTCAGCCGCAAATATCTCTATTTAAAAAAGTGTGGTATACCCCAGTAAACAATAACTGTGGTTTTTCCATCCCACGCTAAAAAATCTCTATTATTCAGCTTTTGGTAGTTTTTTCCGTAAAGAAAAACAGTAGTGTCTCCTGACTGTTGTGACACAAAAATATATCTGTTGAAAATAGTCTTGTGCAGACCCAACATCCCAGAGTGGTTTCGCAGTTCCACGGGTCAAATCGCTGTACTATCCAGTTTTGGGCCTTTGGTATCTAAAAAAAAAGCAGTTTGAGTGTGTCGCTCACTGTTCAGCCGCAAATATCTCTATTTAAAAAAGTGTGGTATACCCCAGTAAACAATAACTGTGGTTTTGCCATCCCACGGTAAAAAATCTCTATTATTCAGGTTTTGGTAGTTTTTTCCGTAAAGAAAAACAGTAGTGTCTCCTGACTGTTGTGACACAAAAATATATCTGTTGAAAATAGTCTTGTGCAGACCCAACATCCCAGAGTGGTTTCGCAGTTCCACGGGTCAAATCGCTGTACTATCCAGTTTTGGGCCTTTGGTATCTAAAAAAAAAGCAGTTTGAGTGTGTCGCTCACTGTTCAGCCGCAAATATCTCTATTTAAAAAAGTGTGGTATACCCCAGTAAACAATAACTGTGGTTTTGCCATCCCACGGTAAAAAATCTCTATTATTCAGGTTTTGGTAGTTTTTTCCGTAAAGAAAAACAGTAGTGTCTCCTGACTGTTGTGACACAAAAATATATCTGTTGAAAATAGTCTTGTGTAGGCCCGACATCCCAGTGTGGTTTCGCAGTTCCACGGGTCAAATCGCTGTACTATCCAGTTTTGGGCCTTTGGTATCTAAAAAAAAAGCAGTTTGAGTGTGTCGCTCACTGTTCAGCCGCAAATATCTCTATTTAAAAAAGTGTGGTATACCCCAGTAAAGAATAACTGTGGTTTTGCCATCCCACGGTAAAAAATCTCTATAACTAAGCTTTTGGTAGTTTTTTCCGTAAAGAAAAACAGTAGTGTCTCCTGACTGTTGTGACACAAAAATATATCTGTTGAAAATAGTCTTGTGTAGGCCCTACATCCCAGTGTGGTTTCGCAGTTCCACGGGTCAAATCGCTGTACTATCCAGTTTTGGGCCTTTGGTATCTAAAAAAAAAGCAGTTTGAGTGTGTCGCTCACTGTTCAGCCGCAAATATCTCTTTTTAAAAAAGTGTGGTATACCCCAGTAAAGAATAACTGTGGTTTTGCCATCCCACGGTAAAAAATCTCTATTACTCAGCTTTTGGTAGTTTTTTCCGTAAAGAAAAACAGTAGTGTCTCCTGACTGTTGTGACACAAAAATATATCTGTTGAAAATAGTCTTGTGTAGGCCCTACATCCCAGTGTGGTTTCGCAGTTCCACGGGTCAAATCGCTGTACTATCCAGTTTTGGGCCTTTGGTATCTAAAAAAAAAAGCAGTTTGAGTGTGTCGCTCAAGGTTTAGCCGCAAATATCTCTATTTAAAAAAGTGTGGTATACCCCAGTAAACAATAACTGTGGTTTTGCCATCCCACGGTAAAAAATCTCTATTATTCAGGTTTTGGTAGTTTTTTCCGTAAAGAAAAACAGTAGTGTCTCCTGACTGTTGTGACACAAAAATATATCTGTTGAAAATAGTCTTGTGTAGGCCCGACATCCCAGTGTGGTTTCGCAGTTCCACGGGTCAAATCGCTGTACTATCCAGTTTTGGGCCTTTGGTATCTAAAAAAAAAGCAGTTTGAGTGTGTCGCTCACTGTTCAGCCGCAAATATCTCTATTTAAAAAAGTGTGGTATACCCCAGTAAAGAATAACTGTGGTTTTGCCATCCCACGGTAAAAAATCTCTATAACTCAGCTTTTGGTAGTTTTTTCCGTAAAGAAAAACAGTAGTGTCTCCTGACTGTTGTGACACAAAAATATATCTGTTGAAAATAGTCTTGTGTAGGCCCGACATCCCAGTGTGGTTTCGCAGTTCCACGGGTCAAATCGCTGTACTATCCAGTTTTGGGCCTTTGGTATCTAAAAAAAAAGCAGTTTGAGTGTGTCGCTCACTGTTCAGCCGCAAATATCTCTATTTAAAAAAGTGTGGTATACCCCAGTAAAGAATAACTGTGGTTTTGCCATCCCACGGTAAAAAATCTCTATAACTCAGCTTTTGGTAGTTTTTTCCGTAAAGAAAAACAGTAGTGTCTCCTGACTGTTGTGACACAAAAATATATCTGTTGAAAATAGTCTTGTGTAGGCCCTACATCCCAGTGTGGTTTCGCAGTTCCACGGGTCAAATCGCTGTACTATCCAGTTTTGGGCCTTTGGTATCTAAAAAAAAAGCAGTTTGAGTGTGTCGCTCAAGGTTTAGCCGCAAAAATCTCTATTTAAAAAAGTGTGGTATACCCCAGTAAACAATAACTGTGGTTTTGCCATCCCACGGTAAAAAATCTCTATTATTCAGCTTTTGGTAGTTTTTTCCGTAAAGAAAAACAGTAGTTTCTCCTGACTGTTGTGACACAAAAATATATCTGTTGAAAATAGTCTTGTGTAGGCCCGACATCCCAGTGTGGTTTCGCAGTTCCACGGGTCAAATCGCTGTACTATCCAGTTTTGGGCCTTTGGTATCTAAAAAAAAAGCAGTTTGAGTGTGTCGCTCACTGTTCAGCCGCAAATATCTCTATTTAAAAAAGTGTGGTATACCCCAGTAAACAATAACTGTGGTTTTGCCATCCCACGGTAAAAAATCTCTATTATTCAGGTTTTGGTAGTTTTTTCCGTAAAGAAAAACAGTAGTGTCTCCTGACTGTTGTGACACAAAAATATATCTGTTGAAAATAGTCTTGCTTTGGCCCGACATCCCAGTGTGGTTTCACAGTTCCACGGGTCAAATCGCTGTACTATCCAGTTTTGGGCCTTTGGTATCTAAAAAAAAAAGCAGTTTGAGTGTGTCGCTCACTGTTCAGCCGCAAATATCTCTATTTAAAAAAGTGTGGTATACCCCAGTAAACAATAACTGTGGTTTTTCCATCCAACGGTAAAAAATCTCTATTATTCAGCTTTTGGTAGTTTTTTCCGTAAAGAAAAACAGTAGTGTCTCTTGACTGTTGTGACACAAAAATATATCTGTTGAAAATAGTCTTGTGCAGGCCCAACATCCCAAAGTGGTTTCGCAGTTCCACGGGTCAAATCGCTGTACTATCCAGTTTTGGGCCTTTGGTATCTAAAAAAAAAGCAGTTTGAGTGTGTCGCTCACTGTTCAGCCGCAACTATCTCTATTTAAAAAAGTGTGGTATACCCCAGTAAACAATAACTGTGGTTTTGCCATCCCACGATAAAAAATCTCTATTATTCAGGTTTTTATAGTTTTTTCCGTAAAGAAAAACAGTAGTGTCTCCTGACTGTTGTGACACAAAAATATATCTGTTGAAAATAGTCTTGTGTAGGCCCGACATCCCAGTGTGGTTTCACAGTTCCACGGGTCAAATCGCTGTACTATCCAGTTTTGGGCCTTTGGTATCTAAAAAAAAGCAGTTTCAGTGTGTCGCTCACTGTTCAGCCGCAAATATCTCTATTTAAAAAAGTGTGGTATACCCCAGTAAAGAATAACTGTGGTTTTGCCATGCCACGGTAAAAAATCTCTATAACTCAGCTTTTGGTAGTTTTTTCCGTAAAGAAAAACAGTAGTGTCTCCTGACTGTTGTGACACAAAAATATATCTGTTGAAAATAGTCTTGTGTAGGCCCTACATCCCAGTGTGGTTTCGCAGTTCCACGGGTCAAATCGCTGTACTATCCAGTTTTGGGCCTTTGGTATCTAAAAAAAAAGCAGTTTGAGTGTGTCGCTCAAGGTTTAGCCGCAAATATCTCTATTTAAAAAAGTGTGGTATACCCCAGTAAACAATAACTGTGGTTTTGCCATCCCACGGTAAAAAATCTCTATTATTCAGCTTTTGGTAGTTTTTTCCGTAAAGAAAAACAGTAGTTTCTCCTGACTGTTGTGACACAAAAATATATCTGTTGAAAATAGTCTTGTGTAGGCCCGACATCCCAGTGTGGTTTCGCAGTTCCACGGGTCAAATCGCTGTACTATCCAGTTTTGGGCCTTTGGTATCTAAAAAAAAAGCAGTTTGAGTGTGTCGCTTACTGTTCAGCTGCAAATATCTCTTTTTAAAAAAGTGTGGTATACCCCAGTAAACAATAACTGTGGTTTTGCCATCCCACGGTAAAAAATCTCTATTATTCAGGTTTTGGTAGTTTTTTCCGTAAAGAAAAACAGTAGTGTCTCCTGACTGTTGTGACACAAGAATATATCTGTTGAAAATAGTCTTGTGTAGGCCCGACATCCCAGTGTGGTTTCGCAGTTCCACGGGTCAAATCGCTGTACTATCCAGTTTTGGGCCTTTGGTATCTAAAAAAAAAGCAGTTTGAGTGTGTCGCTCACTGTTCAGCCGCAAATATCTCTATTTAAAAAAGTGTGGTATACCCCAGTAAACAATAACTGTGGTTTTGCCATCCCACGGTAAAAAATCTCTATTATTCAGGTTTTGGTAGTTTTTTCCGTAAAGAAAAACAGTAGTGTCTCCTGACTGTTGTGACACAAAAATATATCTGTTGAAAATAGTCTTGCTTTGGCCCGACATCCCAGTGTGGTTTCGCAGTTCCACGGGTCAAATCGCTGTACTATCCAGTTTTGGGCCTTTGGTATCTAAAAAAAAAAGCAGTTTGAGTGTGTCGCTCACTGTTCAGCCGCAAATATCTCTATTTAAAAAAGTGTGGTATACCCCAGTAAACAATAACTGTGGTTTTTCCATCCAACGGTAAAAAATCTCTATTATTCAGCTTTTGGTAGTTTTTTCCGTAAAGAAAAACAGTAGTGTCTCCTGACTGTTGTGACACAAAAATATATCTGTTGAAAATAGTCTTGTGCAGGCCCAACATCCCAGAGTGGTTTCGCAGTTCCACGGGTCAAATCGCTGTACTATCCAGTTTTGGGCCTTTGGTATCTAAAAAAAAAGCAGTTTGAGTGTGTCGCTCACTGTTCAGCCGCAACTATCTCTATTTAAAAAAGTGTGGTATACCCCAGTAAACAATAACTGTGGTTTTGCCATCCCACGATAAAAAATCTCTATTATTCAGGTTTTTATAGTTTTTTCCGTAAAGAAAAACAGTAGTGTCTCCTGACTGTTGTGACACAAAAATATATCTGTTGAAAATAGTCTTGTGTAGGCCCGACATCCCAGTGTGGTTTCGCAGTTCCACGGGTCAAATCGCTGTACTATCCAGTTTTGGGCCTTTGGTATCTAAAAAAAAAGCAGTTTGAGTGTGTCGCTCACTGTTCAGCCGCAAATATCTCTATTTAAAAAAGTGTGGTATACCCCAGTAAACAATAACTGTGGTTTTGCCATCCCACGGTAAAAAATCTCTATTATTCAGGTTTTGGTAGTTTTTTCCGTAAAGAAAAACAGTAGTGTCTCCTGACTGTTGTGACACAAAAATATATCTGTTGAAAATAGTCTTGTTTAGGCCCGACATCCCAGTGTGGTTTCGCAGTTCCACGGGTCAAATCGCTGTACTATCCAGTTTTGGGCCTTTGGTATCTAAAAAAAAAAGCAGTTTGAGTGTGTCGCTCACTGTTCAGCCGCAAATATCTCTATTTAAAAAAGTGTGGTATACCCCAGTAAACAATAACTGTGGTTTTTCCATCCAACGGTAAAAAATCTCTATTATTCAGCTTTTGGTAGTTTTTTCCGTAAAGAAAAACAGTAGTGTCTCCTGACTGTTGTGACACAAAAATATATCTGTTGAAAATAGTCTTGTGTAGGCCCGACATCCCAGTTTGGTTTCGCAGTTCCACGGGTCAAATCGCTGTACTATCCAGTTTTGGGCCTTTGGTATCTAAAAAAAAGCAGTTTGAGTGTGTCGCTCACTGTTCAGCCGCAAATATCTCTATTTAAAAAAGTGTGGTATACACCAGTAAACAATAACTGTGGTTTTGCCATCCCACGGTAAAAAATCTCTATTATTCAGGTTTTGGTAGTTTTTTCCGTAAAGAAAAACAGTAGTGTCTCCTGACTGTTGTGACACAAAAATATATCTGTTGAAAATAGTCTTGTGTAGGCCCGACATCCCAGTGTGGTTTCGCAGTTCCACGGGTCAAATCGCTGTACTATCCAGTTTTGGGCCTTTGGTATCTAAAAAAAAAGCAGTTTGAGTGTGTCGCTCACTGTTCAGCCGCAAATATCTCTATTTAAAAAAGTGTGGTATACCCCAGTAAACAATAACTGTGGTTTTGCCATCCCACGGTAAAAAATCTCTATTATTCAGGTTTTGGTAGTTTTTTCCGTAAAGAAAAACAGTAGTGTCTCCTGACTGTTGTGACACAAAAATATATCTGTTGAAAATAGTCTTGTTTAGGCCCGACATCCCAGTGTGGTTTCGCAGTTCCACGGGTCAAATCGCTGTACTATCCAGTTTTGGGCCTATGGTATCTAAAAAAAAAAGCAGTTTGAGTGTGTCGCTCACTGTTCAGCCGCAAATATCTCTATTTAAAAAAGTGTGGTATACCCCAGTAAACAATAACTGTGGTTTTTCCATCCCACGGTAAAAAATCTCTATTATTCAGCTTTTGGTAGTTTTTTCCGTAAAGAAAAACAGTAGTGTCTCCTGACTGTTGTGACACAAAAATATATCTGTTGAAAATAGTCTTGTGCAGACCCAACATCCCAGAGTGGTTTCGCAGTTCCACGGGTCAAATCGCTGTACTATCCAGTTTTGGGCCTTTGGTATCTAAAAAAAAAGCAGTTTGAGTGTGTCGCTCACTGTTCAGCCGCAAATATCTCTATTTAAAAAAGTGTGGTATACCCCAGTAAACAATAACTGTGGTTTTGCCATCCCACTGTAAAAAATCTCTATTATTCAGGTTTTGGTAGTTTTTTCCGTAAAGAAAAACAGTAGTGTCTCCTGACTGTTGTGACACAAAAATATATCTGTTGAAAATAGTCTTGTGTAGGCCCGACATCCCAGTGTGGTTTCGCAGTTCCACGGGTCAAATCGCTGTACCATCCAGTTTTGGGCCTTTGGTATCTAAAAAAAAGCAGTTTGAGTGTGTCGCTCACTGTTCAGCCGCAAATATCTCTATTTAAAAAAGTGTGGTATACCCCAGTAAACAATAACTGTGGTTTTTCCATCCAACGGTAAAAAATCTCTATTATTCAGCTTTTGGTAGTTTTTTCCGTAAAGAAAAACAGTAGTGTCTCCTGACTGTTGTGACACAAAAATATATCTGTTGAAAATAGTCTTGTGTAGGCCCGACATCCCAGTTTGGTTTCGCAGTTCCACGGGTCAAATCGCTGTACTATCCAGTTTTGGGCCTTTGGTATCTAAAAAAAAGCAGTTTGAGTGTGTCGCTCACTGTTCAGCCGCAAATATCTCTATTTAAAAAAGTGTGGTATACACCAGTAAACAATAACTGTGGTTTTGCCATCCCACGGTAAAAAATCTCTATTATTCAGGTTTTGGTAGTTTTTTCCGTAAAGAAAAACAGTAGTGTCTCCTGACTGTTGTGACACAAAAATATATCTGTTGAAAATAGTCTTGTGTAGGCCCGACATCCCAGTGTGGTTTCGCAGTTCCACGGGTCAAATCGCTGTACTATCCAGTTTTGGGCCTTTGGTATCTAAAAAAAAAGCAGTTTGAGTGTGTCGCTCACTGTTCAGCCGCAAATATCTCTATTTAAAAAAGTGTGGTATACCCCAGTAAACAATAACTGTGGTTTTGCCATCCCACGGTAAAAAATCTCTATTATTCAGGTTTTGGTAGTTTTTTCCGTAAAGAAAAACAGTAGTGTCTCCTGACTGTTGTGACACAAAAATATATCTGTTGAAAATAGTCTTGTTTAGGCCCGACATCCCAGTGTGGTTTCGCAGTTCCACGGGTCAAATCGCTGTACTATCCAGTTTTGGGCCTATGGTATCTAAAAAAAAAAGCAGTTTGAGTGTGTCGCTCACTGTTCAGCCGCAAATATCTCTATTTAAAAAAGTGTGGTATACCCCAGTAAACAATAACTGTGGTTTTTCCATCCCACGGTAAAAAATCTCTATTATTCAGCTTTTGGTAGTTTTTTCCGTAAAGAAAAACAGTAGTGTCTCCTGACTGTTGTGACACAAAAATATATCTGTTGAAAATAGTCTTGTGCAGACCCAACATCCCAGAGTGGTTTCGCAGTTCCACGGGTCAAATCGCTGTACTATCCAGTTTTGGGCCTTTGGTATCTAAAAAAAAAGCAGTTTGAGTGTGTCGCTCACTGTTCAGCCGCAAATATCTCTATTTAAAAAAGTGTGGTATACCCCAGTAAACAATAACTGTGGTTTTGCCATCCCACTGTAAAAAATCTCTATTATTCAGGTTTTGGTAGTTTTTTCCGTAAAGAAAAACAGTAGTGTCTCCTGACTGTTGTGACACAAAAATATATCTGTTGAAAATAGTCTTGTGTAGGCCCGACATCCCAGTGTGGTTTCGCAGTTCCACGGGTCAAATCGCTGTACCATCCAGTTTTGGGCCTTTGGTATCTAAAAAAAAGCAGTTTGAGTGTGTCGCTCACTGTTCAGCCGCAAATATCTCTATTTAAAAAAGTGTGGTATACCCCAGTAAACAATAACTGTGGTTTTGCCATCCCACGGTAAAAAATCTCTATTATTCAGGTTTTGGTAGTTTTTTCCGTAAAGAAAAACAGTAGTGTCTCCTGACTGTTGTGACACAAAAATATATCTGTTGAAAATAGTCTTGTGTAGGCCCGACATCCCAGTGTGGTTTCGCAGTTCCACGGGTCAAATCGCTGTACTATCCAGTTTTGGGCCTTTGGTATCTAAAAAAAAAGCAGTTTGAGTGTGTCGCTCACTGTTCAGCCGCAAATATCTCTATTTAAAAAAGTGTGGTATACCCCAGTAAACAATAACTGTGGTTTTGCCATCCCACAGTAAAAAATCTCTATTATTCAGGTTTTGGTAGTTTTTTCCGTAAAGAAAAACAGTAGTGTCTCCTGACTGTTGTGACACAAAAATATATCTGTTGAAAATAGTCTTGTGTAGGCCCGACATCCCAGTGTGGTTTTGCAGTTCCACGGGTCAAATCGCTGTACTATCCAGTTTTGGGCCTTTGGTATCTAAAAAAAAAGCAGTTTGAGTGTGTCGCTCACTGTTCAGCCGCAAATATCTCTATTTAAAAAAGTGTGGTATACCCCAGTAAAGAATAACTGTGGTTTTGCCATCCCACGGTAAAAAATCTCTATAACTCAGCTTTTGGTAGTTTTTTCCGTAAAGAAAAACAGTAGTGTCTCCTGACTGTTGTGACACAAAAATATATCTGTTGAAAATAGTCTTGTGTAGGCCCTACATCCCAGTGTGGTTTCGCAGTTCCACGGGTCAAATCGCTGTACTATCCAGTTTTGGGCCTTTGGTATCTAAAAAAAAAGCAGTTTGAGTGTGTCGCTCAAGGTTTAGCCGCAAATATCTCTATTTAAAAAAGTGTGGTATACCCCAGTAAACAATAACTGTGGTTTTGCCATCCCACGGTAAAAAATCTCTATTATTCAGCTTTTGGTAGTTTTTTCCGTAAAGAAAAACAGTAGTTTCTCCTGACTGTTGTGACACAAAAATATATCTGTTGAAAATAGTCTTGTGTAGACCCGACATCCCAGTGTGGTTTCGCAGTTCCACGGGTCAAATCGCTGTACTATCCAGTTTTGGGCCTTTGGTATCTAAAAAAAAAGCAGTTTGAGTGTGTCGCTCACTGTTCAGCCGCAAATATCTCTATTTAAAAAAGTGTGGTATACCCCAGTAAAGAATAACTGTGGTTTTGCCATCCCACGGTAAAAAATCTCTATAACTCAGCTTTTGGTAGTTTTTTCCGTAAAGAAAAACAGTAGTGTCTCCTGACTGTTGTGACACAAAAATATATCTGTTGAAAATAGTCTTGTGTTGGCCCTACATCCCAGTGTGGTTTCGCAGTTCCACGGGTCAAATCGCTGTACTATCCAGTTTTGGGCCTTTGGTATCTAAAAAAAAAGCAGTTTGAGTGTGTCGCTCAAGGTTTAGCCGCAAATATCTCTATTTAAAAAAGTGTGGTATACCCCAGTAAACAATAACTGTGGTTTTGCCATCCCACGGTAAAAAATCTCTATTATTCAGCTTTTGGTAGTTTTTTCCGTAAAGAAAAACAGTAGTTTCTCCTGACTGTTGTGACACAAAAATATATCTGTTGAAAATAGTCTTGTGTAGACCCGACATCCCAATGTGGTTTCGCAGTTCCACGGGTCAAATCGCTGTACTATCCAGTTTTGGGCCTTTGGTATCTAAAAAAAAAGCAGTTTGAGTGTGTCGCTCATTGTTCAGCCGCAAATATCTCTATTTAAAAAAGTGTGGTATACCCCAGTAAACAATAACTGTGGTTTTGCCATCCCAAGGTAAAAAATCTCTATTATTCAGGTTTTGGTAGTTTTTTCCGTAAAGAAAAACAGTAGTGTCTCCTGATTGTTGTGACACAAAAATATATCTGTTGAAAATAGTCTTGTGTAGGCCCGACATCCCAGTGTGGTTTCGCAGTTCCACGGGTCAAATCGCTGTACTATCCAGTTTTGGGCCTATGGTATCTAAAAAAAAAAGCAGTTTGAGTGTGTCGCTCACTGTTCAGCCACAAATATCTCTATTTAAAAAAGTGTGGTATACACCAGTAAACAATAACTGTGGTTTTTCCATCCCACGGTAAAAAATCTCTATTATTCAGGTTTTGGTAGTTTTTTCCGTAAAGAAAAACAGTAGTGTCTCCTGACTGTTGTGACACAAAAATATATCTGTTGAAAATAGTCTTGTGCAGACCCAACATCCCAGAGTGGTTTCGCAGTTCCACGGGTCAAATCGCTGTACTATCCAGTTTTGGGCCTTTGGTATCTAAAAAAAAAGCAGTTTGAGTGTGTCGCTCACTGTTCAGCCGCAAATATCTCTATTTAAAAAAGTGTGGTATACCCCAGTAAACAATAACTGTGGTTTTGCCATCCCACGGTAAAAAATCTCTATTATTCAGGTTTTGGTAGTTTTTTCCGTAAAGAAAAACAGTAGTGTCTCCTGACTGTTGTGACACAAAAATATATCTGTTGAAAATAGTCTTGTGTAGGCCCGACATCCCAGTGTGGTTTCGCAGTTCCACGGGTCAAATCGCTGTACTATCCAGTTTTGGGCCTTTGGTATCTAAAAAAAAAGCAGTTTGAGTGTGTCGCTCACTGTTCAGCCGCAAATATCTCTATTTAAAAAAGTGTGGTATACCTCAGTAAAGAATAACTGTGGTTTTGCCATCCCACGGTAAAAAATCTCTGTAACTCAGCTTTTGGTAGTTTTTTCCGTAAAGAAAAACAGTAGTGTCTCCTGACTGTTGTGACACAAAAATATATCTGTTGAAAATAGTCTTGTGTAGGCCCTACATCCCAGTGTGGTTTCGCAGTTCCACGGGTCAAATCGCTGTACTATCCAGTTTTGGCCTTTGGTATCTAAAAAAAAAGCAGTTTGAGTGTGTCGCTCAAGGTTTAGCCGCAAATATCTCTATTTAAAAAAGTGTGGTATACCCCAGTAAACAATAACTGTGGTTTTGCCATCCCACGGTAAAAAATCTCTATTATTCAGCTTTTGGTAGTTTTTTCCGTAAAGAAAAACCGTAGTTTCTCCTGACTGTTGTGACACAAAAATATATCTGTTGAAAATAGTCTTGTGTAGGCCCGACATCCCAGTGTGGTTTCGCAGTTCCACGGGTCAAATCGCTGTACTATCCAGTTTTGGGCCTTTGGTATCTAAAAAAAAAGCAGTTTGAGTGTGTCGCTTACTGTTCAGCTGCAAATATCTCTTTTTAAAAAAGTGTGGTATACCCCAGTAAACAATAACTGTGGTTTTGCCATCCCACGGTAAAAAATCTCTATTATTCAGGTTTTGGTATTTTTTTCCGTAAAGAAAAACAGTAGTGTCTCCTGACTGTTGTGACACAAAAATATATCTGTTGAAAATAGTCTTGTGTAGGCCCGACATCCCAGTGTGGTTTCGCAGTTCCACGGGTCAAATCGCTGTACTATCCAGTTTTGGGCCTTTGGTATCTAAAAAAAAAGCAGTTTGAGTGTGTCGCTCACTGTTCAGCCGCAAATATCTCTATTTAAAAAAGTGTGGTATACCCCAGTAAACAATAACTGTGGTTTTGCCATCCCACGGTAAAAAATCTCTATTATTCAGGTTTTGGTAGTTTTTTCCGTAAAGAAAAACAGTAGTGTCTCCTGACTGTTGTGACACAAAAATATATCTGTTGAAAATAGTCTTGCTTTGGCCCGACATCCCAGTGTGGTTTCGCAGTTCCACGGGTCAAATCGCTGTACTATCCAGTTTTGGGCCTTTGGTATCTAAAAAAAAAAGCAGTTTGAGTGTGTCGCTCACTGTTCAGCCGCAAATATCTCTATTTAAAAAAGTGTGGTATACCCCAGTAAACAATAACTGTGGTTTTTCCATCCAACGGTAAAAAATCTCTATTATTCAGCTTTTGGTAGTTTTTTCCGTAAAGAAAAACAGTAGTGTCTCCTGACTGTTGTGACACAAAAATATATCTGTTGAAAATAGTCTTGTGCAGGCCCAACATCCCAGAGTGGTTTCGCAGTTCCACGGGTCAAATCGCTGTACTATCCAGTTTTGGGCCTTTGGTATCTAAAAAAAAAGCAGTTTGAGTGTGTCGCTCACTGTTCAGCCGCAACTATCTCTATTTAAAAAAGTGTGGTATACCCCAGTAACCAATAACTGTGGTTTTGCCATCCCACGATAAAAAATCTCTATTATTCAGGTTTTTATAGTTTTTTCCGTAAAGAAAAACAGTAGTGTCTCCTGACTGTTGTGACACAAAAATATATCTGTTGAAAATAGTCTTGTGTAGGCCCGACATCCCAGTGTGGTTTCGCAGTTCCACGGGTCAAATCGCTGTACTATCCAGTTTTGGGCCTTTGGTATCTAAAAAAAAGCAGTTTCAGTGTGTCGCTCACTGTTCAGCCGCAAATATCTCTATTTAAAAAAGTGTGGTATACCCCAGTAAACAATAACTGTGGTTTTGCCATCCCACAGTAAAAAATCTCTATTATTCAGGTTTTGGTAGTTTTTTCCGTAAAGAAAAACAGTAGTGTCTCCTGACTGTTGTGACACAAAAATATATCTGTTGAAAATAGTCTTGTGTAGGCCCGACATCCCAGTGTGGTTTTGCAGTTCCACGGGTCAAATCGCTGTACTATCCAGTTTTGGGCCTTTGGTATCTAAAAAAAAAGCAGTTTGAGTGTGTCGCTCACTGTTCAGCCGCAAATATCTCTATTTAAAAAAGTGTGGTATACCCCAGTAAAGAATAACTGTGGTTTTGCCATCCCACGGTAAAAAATCTCTATAACTCAGCTTTTGGTAGTTTTTTCCGTAAAGAAAAACAGTAGTGTCTCCTGACTGTTGTGACACAAAAATATATCTGTTGAAAATAGTCTTGTGTAGGCCCTACATCCCAGTGTGGTTTCGCAGTTCCACGGGTCAAATCGCTGTACTATCCAGTTTTGGGCCTTTGGTATCTAAAAAAAAAGCAGTTTGAGTGTGTCGCTCAAGGTTTAGCCGCAAATATCTCTATTTAAAAAAGTGTGGTATACCCCAGTAAACAATAACTGTGGTTTTGCCATCCCACGGTAAAAAATCTCTATTATTCAGCTTTTGGTAGTTTTTTCCGTAAAGAAAAACAGTAGTTTCTCCTGACTGTTGTGACACAAAAATATATCTGTTGAAAATAGTCTTGTGTAGACCGGACATCCCAGTGTGGTTTCGCAGTTCCACGGGTCAAATCGCTGTACTATCCAGTTTTGGGCCTTTGGTATCTAAAAAAAAAGCAGTTTGAGTGTGTCGCTCATTGTTCAGCCGCAAATATCTCTATTTAAAAAAGTGTGGTATACCCCAGTAAACAATAACTGTGGTTTTGCCATCCCAAGGTAAAAAATCTCTATTATTCAGGTTTTGGTAGTTTTTTCCGTAAAGAAAAACAGTAGTGTCTCCTGATTGTTGTGACACAAAAATATATCTGTTGAAAATAGTCTTGTGTAGGCCCGACATCCCAGTGTGGTTTCGCAGTTCCACGGGTCAAATCGCTGTACTATCCAGTTTTGGGCCTATGGTATCTAAAAAAAAAAGCAGTTTGAGTGTGTCGCTCACTGTTCAGCCACAAATATCTCTATTTAAAAAAGTGTGGTATACCCCAGTAAACAATAACTGTGGTTTTTCCATCCCACGGTAAAAAATCTCTATTATTCAGGTTTTGGTAGTTTTTTCCGTAAAGAAAAACAGTAGTGTCTCCTGACTGTTGTGACACAAAAATATATCTGTTGAAAATAGTCTTGTGCAGACCCAACATCCCAGAGTGGTTTCGCAGTTCCACGGGTCAAATCGCTGTACTATCCAGTTTTGGGCCTTTGGTATCTAAAAAAAAAGCAGTTTGAGTGTGTTGCTCACTGTTCAGCCGCAAATATCTCTATTTAAAAAAGTGTGGTATACCCCAGTAAACAATAACTGTGGTTTTGCCATCCCACGGTAAAAAATCTCTATTATTCAGGTTTTGGTAGTTTTTTCCGTAAAGAAAAACAGTAGTGTCTCCTGACTGTTGTGACACAAAAATATATCTGTTGAAAATAGTCTTGTGTAGGCCCGACATCCCAGTGTGGTTTCGCAGTTCCACGGGTCAAATCGCTGTACTATCCAGTTTTGGGCCTTTGGTATCTAAAAAAAAAGCAGTTTGAGTGTGTCGCTCACTGTTCAGCCGCAAATATCTCTATTTAAAAAAGTGTGGTATACCTCAGTAAAGAATAACTGTGGTTTTGCCATCCCACGGTAAAAAATCTCTGTAACTCAGCTTTTGGTAGTTTTTTCCGTAAAGAAAAACAGTAGTGTCTCCTGACTGTTGTGACACAAAAATATATCTGTTGAAAATAGTCTTG
This sequence comes from Phyllobates terribilis, assembly GCF_046119375.1. NCBI lineage: Eukaryota > Metazoa > Chordata > Amphibia > Anura > Dendrobatidae > Phyllobates > Phyllobates terribilis. Next base: position 382,530,270 of record NW_027362767.1, read on the forward strand.
TGTAGGCCCTACATCCCAGTGTGGTTTCGCAGTTCCACGGGTCAAATCGCTGTACTATCCAGTTTTGGCCTTTGGTATCTAAAAAAAAAGCAGTTTGAGTGTGTCGCTCAAGGTTTAGCCGCAAATATCTCTATTTAAAAAAGTGTGGTATACCCCAGTAAACAATAACTGTGGTTTTGCCATCCCACGGTAAAAAATCTCTATTATTCAGCTTTTGGTAGTTTTTTCCGTAAAGAAAAACAGTAGTTTCTCCTGACTGTTGTGACACAAAAATATATCTGTTGAAAATAGTCTTGTGTAGGCCCGACATCCCAGTGTGGTTTCGCAGTTCCACGGGTCAAATCGCTGTACTATCCAGTTTTGGGCCTTTGGTATCTAAAAAAAAAGCAGTTTGAGTGTGTCGCTTACTGTTCAGCTGCAAATATCTCTATTTAAAAAAGTGTGGTATACCCCAGTAAACAATAACTGTGGTTTTGCCATCCCACGGTAAAAAATCTCTATTATTCAGGTTTTGGTATTTTTTTCCGTAAAGAAAAACAGTAGTGTCTCCTGACTGTTGTGACACAAAAATATATCTGTTGAAAATAGTCTTGTGTAGGCCCGACATCCCAGTGTGGTTTCGCAGTTCCACGGGTCAAATCGCTGTACTATCCAGTTTTGGGCCTTTGGTATCTAAAAAAAAAGCAGTTTGAGTGTGTCGCTCACTGTTCAGCCGCAAATATCTCTATTTAAAAAAGTGTGGTATACCCCAGTAAACAATAACTGTGGTTTTGCCATCCCACGGTAAAAAATCTCTATTATTCAGCTTTTGGTAGTTTTTTCCGTAAAGAAAAACAGTAGTTTCTCCTGACTGTTGTGACACAAAAATATATCTGTTGAAAATAGTCTTGTGTAGGCCCGACATCCCAGTGTGGTTTCGCAGTTCCACGGGTCAAATCGCTGTACTATCCAGTTTTGGGCCTTTGGTATCTAAAAAAAAAGCAGTTTGAGTGTGTCGCTTACTGTTCAGCTGCAAATATCTCTATTTAAAAAAGTGTGGTATACCCCAGTAAACAATAACTGTGGTTTTGCCATCCCACGGTAAAAAATCTCTATTATTCAGGTTTTGGTATTTTTTTCCGTAAAGAAAAACAGTAGTGTCTCCTGACTGTTGTGACACAAAAATATATCTGTTGAAAATAGTCTTGTGTAGGCCCGACATCCCAGTGTGGTTTCGCAGTTCCACGGGTCAAATCGCTGTACTATCCAGTTTTGGGCCTTTGGTATCTAAAAAAAAAGCAGTTTGAGTGTGTCGCTCACTGTTCAGCCGCAAATATCTCTATTTAAAAAAGTGTGGTATACCCCAGTAAACAATAACTGTGGTTTTGCCATCCCACGGTAAAAAATCTCTATTATTCAGGTTTTGGTAGTTTTTTCCGTAAAGAAAAACAGTAGTGTCTCCTGACTGTTGTGACACAAAAATATATCTGTTGAAAATAGTCTTGCTTTGGCCCGACATCCCAGTGTGGTTTCGCAGTTCCACGGGTCAAATTGCTGTACTATCCAGTTTTGGGCCTTTGGTATCTAAAAAAAAAAGCAGTTTGAGTGTGTCGCTCACTGTTCAGCCGCAAATATCTCTATTTAAAAAAGTGTGGTATACCCCAGTAAACAATAACTGTGGTTTTTCCATCCAACGGTAAAAAATCTCTATTATTCAGCTTTTGGTAGTTTTTTCCGTAAAGAAAAACAGTAGTGTCTCCTGACTGTTGTGACACAAAAATATATCTGTTGAAAATAGTCTTGTGCAGGCCCAACATCCCAGAGTGGTTTCGCAGTTCCACGGGTCAAATCGCTGTACTATCCAGTTTTGGGCCTTTGGTATCTAAAAAAAAAGCAGTTTGAGTGTGTCGCTCACTGTTCAGCCGCAACTATCTCTATTTAAAAAAGTGTGGTATACCCCAGTAACCAATAACTGTGGTTTTGCCATCCCACGATAAAAAATCTCTATTATTCAGGTTTTTATAGTTTTTTCCGTAAAGAAAAACAGTAGTGTCTCCTGACTGTTGTGACACAAAAATATATCTGTTGAAAATAGTCTTGTGTAGGCCCGACATCCCAGTGTGGTTTCGCAGTTCCACGGGTCAAATCGCTGTACTATCCAGTTTTGGGCCTTTGGTATCTAAAAAAAAGCAGTTTCAGTGTGTCGCTCACTGTTCAGCCGCAAATATCTCTATTTAAAAAAGTGTGGTATACCCCAGTAAACAATAACTGTGGTTTTGCCATCCCACGGTAAAAAATCTCTATTATTCAGGTTTTGGTAGTTTTTTCCGTAAAGAAAAACAGTAGTGTCTCCTGACTGTTGTGACACAAAAATATATCTGTTGAAAATAGTCTTGTGTAGGCCCGACATCCCAGTGTGGTTTCGCAGTTCCACGGGTCAAATCGCTGTACTATCCAGTTTTGGGCCTTTGGTATCTAAAAAAAAAGCAGTTTGAGTGTGTCGCTCACTGTTCAGCCGCAAATATCTCTATTTAAAAAAGTGTGGTATACCCCAGTAAACAATAACTGTGGTTTTGCCATCCCACGGTAAAAAATCTCTATTATTCAGGTTTTGGTAGTTTTTTCCGTAAAGAAAAACAGTAGTGTCTCCTGACTGTTGTGACACAAAAATATATCTGTTGAAAATAGTCTTGTTTAGGCCCGACATCCCAGTGTGGTTTCGCAGTTCCACGGGTCAAATCGCTGTACTATCCAGTTTTGGGCCTATGGTATCTAAAAAAAAAAGCAGTTTGAGTGTGTCGCTCACTGTTCAGCCGCAACTATCTCTATTTAAAAAAGTGTGGTATACCCCAGTAACCAATAACTGTGGTTTTGCCATCCCACGATAAAAAATCTCTATTATTCAGGTTTTTATAGTTTTTTCCGTAAAGAAAAACAGTAGTGTCTCCTGACTGTTGTGACACAAAAATATATCTGTTGAAAATAGTCTTGTGTAGGCCCGACATCCCAGTGTGGTTTCGCAGTTCCACGGGTCAAATCGCTGTACTATCCAGTTTTGGGCCTTTGGTATCTAAAAAAAAAGCAGTTTGAGTGTGTCGCTTACTGTTCAGCTGCAAATATCTCTATTTAAAAAAGTGTGGTATACCCCAGTAAACAATAACTGTGGTTTTGCCATCCCACGGTAAAAAATCTCTATTATTCAGGTTTTGGTATTTTTTTCCGTAAAGAAAAACAGTAGTGTCTCCTGACTGTTGTGACACAAAAATATATCTGTTGAAAATAGTCTTGTGTAGGCCCGACATCCCAGTGTGGTTTCGCAGTTCCACGGGTCAAATCGCTGTACTATCCAGTTTTGGGCCTTTGGTATCTAAAAAAAAAGCAGTTTGAGTGTGTCGCTCACTGTTCAGCCGCAAATATCTCTATTTAAAAAAGTGTGGTATACCCCAGTAAACAATAACTGTGGTTTTGCCATCCCACGGTAAAAAATCTCTATTATTCAGGTTTTGGTAGTTTTTTCCGTAAAGAAAAACAGTAGTGTCTCCTGACTGTTGTGACACAAAAATATATCTGTTGAAAATAGTCTTGCTTTGGCCCGACATCCCAGTGTGGTTTCGCAGTTCCACGGGTCAAATTGCTGTACTATCCAGTTTTGGGCCTTTGGTATCTAAAAAAAAAAGCAGTTTGAGTGTGTCGCTCACTGTTCAGCCGCAAATATCTCTATTTAAAAAAGTGTGGTATACCCCAGTAAACAATAACTGTGGTTTTTCCATCCAACGGTAAAAAATCTCTATTATTCAGCTTTTGGTAGTTTTTTCCGTAAAGAAAAACAGTAGTGTCTCCTGACTGTTGTGACACAAAAATATATCTGTTGAAAATAGTCTTGTGCAGGCCCAACATCCCAGAGTGGTTTCGCAGTTCCACGGGTCAAATCGCTGTACTATCCAGTTTTGGGCCTTTGGTATCTAAAAAAAAAGCAGTTTGAGTGTGTCGCTCACTGTTCAGCCGCAACTATCTCTATTTAAAAAAGTGTGGTATACCCCAGTAACCAATAACTGTGGTTTTGCCATCCCACGATAAAAAATCTCTATTATTCAGGTTTTTATAGTTTTTTCCGTAAAGAAAAACAGTAGTGTCTCCTGACTGTTGTGACACAAAAATATATCTGTTGAAAATAGTCTTGTGTAGGCCCGACATCCCAGTGTGGTTTCGCAGTTCCACGGGTCAAATCGCTGTACTATCCAGTTTTGGGCCTTTGGTATCTAAAAAAAAGCAGTTTCAGTGTGTCGCTCACTGTTCAGCCGCAAATATCTCTATTTAAAAAAGTGTGGTATACCCCAGTAAACAATAACTGTGGTTTTGCCATCCCACGGTAAAAAATCTCTATTATTCAGGTTTTGGTAGTTTTTTCCGTAAAGAAAAACAGTAGTGTCTCCTGACTGTTGTGACACAAAAATATATCTGTTGAAAATAGTCTTGTGTAGGCCCGACATCCCAGTGTGGTTTCGCAGTTCCACGGGTCAAATCGCTGTACTATCCAGTTTTGGGCCTTTGGTATCTAAAAAAAAAGCAGTTTGAGTGTGTCGCTCACTGTTCAGCCGCAAATATCTCTATTTAAAAAAGTGTGGTATACCCCAGTAAACAATAACTGTGGTTTTGCCATCCCACGGTAAAAAATCTCTATTATTCAGGTTTTGGTAGTTTTTTCCGTAAAGAAAAACAGTAGTGTCTCCTGACTGTTGTGACACAAAAATATATCTGTTGAAAATAGTCTTGTTTAGGCCCGACATCCCAGTGTGGTTTCGCAGTTCCACGGGTCAAATCGCTGTACTATCCAGTTTTGGGCCTATGGTATCTAAAAAAAAAAGCAGTTTGAGTGTGTCGCTCACTGTTCAGCCGCAACTATCTCTATTTAAAAAAGTGTGGTATACCCCAGTAACCAATAACTGTGGTTTTGCCATCCCACGATAAAAAATCTCTATTATTCAGGTTTTTATAGTTTTTTCCGTAAAGAAAAACAGTAGTGTCTCCTGACTGTTGTGACACAAAAATATATCTGTTGAAAATAGTCTTGTGTAGGCCCGACATCCCAGTGTGGTTTCGCAGTTCCACGGGTCAAATTGCTGTACTATCCAGTTTTGGGCCTTTGGTATCTAAAAAAAAGCAGTTTCAGTGTGTCCCTCACTGTTCAGCCGCAAATATCTCTATTTAAAAAAGTGTGGTATACCCCAGTAAACAATAACTGTGGTTTTGCCATCCCACGGTAAAAAATCTCTATTATTCAGGTTTTGGTAGTTTTTTCCGTAAAGAAAAACAGTAGTGTCTCCTGACTGTTGTGACACAAAAATATATCTGTTGAAAATAGTCTTGTGTAGGCCCGACATCCCAGTGTGGTTTCGCAGTTCCACGGGTCAAATCGCTGTACTATCCAGTTTTGGGCCTTTGGTATCTAAAAAAAAAGCAGTTTGAGTGTGTCGCTCACTGTTCAGCCGCAAATATCTCTATTTAAAAAAGTGTGGTATACCCCAGTAAACAATAACTGTGGTTTTGCCATCCCACGGTAAAAAATCTCTATTATTCAGGTTTTGGTAGTTTTTTCCGTAAAGAAAAACAGTAGTGTCTCCTGACTGTTGTGACACAAAAATATATCTGTTGAAAATAGTCTTGTTTAGGCCCGACATCCCAGTGTGGTTTCGCAGTTCCACGGGTCAAATCGCTGTACTATCCAGTTTTGGGCCTATGGTATCTAAAAAAAAAAGCAGTTTGAGTGTGTCGCTCACTGTTCAGCCGCAAATATCTCTATTTAAAAAAGTGTGGTATACCCCAGTAAACAATAACTGTGGTTTTTCCATCCCACGGTAAAAAATCTCTATTATTCAGCTTTTGGTAGTTTTTTCCGTAAAGAAAAACAGTAGTGTCTCCTGACTGTTGTGACACAAAAATATATCTGTTGAAAATAGTCTTGTGCAGACCCAACATCCCAGAGTGGTTTCGCAGTTCCACGGGTCAAATCGCTGTACTATCCAGTTTTGGGCCTTTGGTATCTAAAAAAAAAGCAGTTTGAGTGTGTCGCTCACTGTTCAGCCGCAAATATCTCTATTTAAAAAAGTGTGGTATACCCCAGTAAACAATAACTGTGGTTTTGCCATCCCACGGTAAAAAATCTCTATTATTCAGGTTTTTATAGTTTTTTCCGTAAAGAAAAACAGTAGTGTCTCCTGACTGTTGTGACACAAAAATATATCTGTTGAAAATAGTCTTGTGTAGGCCCGACATCCCAGTGTGGTTTCGCAGTTCCACGGGTCAAATCGCTGTACTATCCAGTTTTGGGCCTTTGGTATCTAAAAAAAAGCAGTTTGAGTGTGTCGCTCACTGTTCAGCCGCAAATATCTCTATTTAAAAAAGTGTGGTATACCCCAGTAAACAATAACTGTGGTTTTGCCATCCCACGGTAAAAAATCTCTATTATTCAGGTTTTGGTAGTTTTTTCCGTAAAGAAAAACAGTAGTGTCTCCTGACTGTTGTGACACAAAAATATATCTGTTGAAAATAGTCTTGTGTAGGCCCGACATCCCAGTGTGGTTTCGCAGTTCCACGGGTCAAATCGCTGTACTATCCAGTTTTGGGCCTTTGGTATCTAAAAAAAAAGCAGTTTGAGTGTGTCGCTCACTGTTCAGCCGCAAATATCTCTATTTAAAAAAGTGTGGTATACCCCAGTAAACAATAACTGTGGTTTTGCCATCCCACGGTAAAAAATCTCTATTATTCAGGTTTTGGTAGTTTTTTCCGTAAAGAAAAACAGTAGTGTCTCCTGACTGTTGTGACACAAAAATATATCTGTTGAAAATAGTCTTGTTTAGGCCCGACTTCCCAGTGTGGTTTCGCAGTTCCACGGGTCAAATCGCTGTACTATCCAGTTTTGGGCCTATGGTATCTAAAAAAAAAAGCAGTTTGAGTGTGTCGCTCACTGTTCAGCCGCAACTATCTCTATTTAAAAAGTGTGGTATACCCCAGTAACCAATAACTGTGGTTTTGCCATCCCACGATAAAAAATCTCTATTATTCAGGTTTTTATAGTTTTTTCCGTAAAGAAAAACAGTAGTGTCTCCTGACTGTTGTGACACAAAAATATATCTGTTGAAAATAGTCTTGTGTAGGCCCGACATCCCAGTGTGGTTTCGCAGTTCCACGGGTCAAATCGCTGTACTATCCAGTTTTGGGCCTTTGGTATCTAAAAAAAAGCAGTTTGAGTGTGTCGCTCACTGTTCAGCCGCAAATATCTCTATTTAAAAAAGTGTGGTATACCCCAGTAAACAATAACTGTGGTTTTGCCATCTCACGGTAAAAAATCTCTATTATTTAGGTTTTGGTAGTTTTTTCCGTAAAGAAAAACAGTAGTGTCTCCTGACTGTTGTGACACAAAAATATATCTGTTGAAAATAGTCTTGTGTAGGCCCGACATCCCAGTGTGGTTTCGCAGTTCCACGGGTCAAATCGCTGTACTATCCAGTTTTGGGCCTTTGTATCTAAAAAAAAAGCAGTTTGAGTGTGTCGCTCACTGTTCAGCCGCAGATATCTCTATTTAAAAAAGTGTGGTATACCCCAGTAAACAATAACTGTGGTTTTGCCATCCCACAGTAAAAAATCTCTATTATTCAGGTTTTGGTAGTTTTTTCCGTAAAGAAAAACAGTAGTGTCTCCTGACTGTTGTGAGACAAAAATATATCTGTTGAAAATAGTCTTGTGTAGGCCCGACATCCCAGTGTGGTTTTGCAGTTCCACGGGTCAAATCGCTGTACTATCCAGTTTTGGGCCTTTGGTATCTAAAAAAAAAGCAGTTTGAGTGTGTCGCTCACTGTTCAGCCGCAAATATCTCTATTTAAAAAAGTGTGGTATACCCCAGTAAAGAATAACTGTGGTTTTGCCATCCCACGGTAAAAAATCTCTATAATTCAGCTTTTGGTAGTTTTTTCCGTAAAGAAAAACAGTAGTGTCTCCTGACTGTTGTGACACAAAAATATATCTGTTGAAAATAGTCTTGTGTAGGCCCTACATCCCAGTGTGTTTTCGCAGTTCCACGGGTCAAATCGCTGTACTATCCAGTTTTGGGCCTTTGGTATCTAAAAAAAATAGCAGTTTGAGTGTGTCGCTCAAGGTTTAGCCGCAAATATCTCTATTTAAAAAAGTGTGGTATACCCCAGTAAACAATAACTGTGGTTTTGCCATCCCACGGTAAAAAATCTCTATTATTCAGCTTTTGGTAGTTTTTTCCGTAAAGAAAAACAGTAGTTTCTCCTGACTGTTGTGACACAAAAATCTATCTGTTGAAAATAGTCTTGTGTAGGCCCGACATCCCAGTGTGGTTTCGCAGTTCCACGGGTCAAATCGCTGTACTATCCAGTTTTGGGCCTTTGGTATCTAAAAAAAAAGCAGTTTGAGTGTGTCGCTCATTGTTCAGCCGCAAATATCTCTATTTAAAAAAGTGTGGTATACCCCAGTAAACAATAACTGTGGTTTTGCCATCCCACGGTAAAAAATCTCTATTATTCAGGTTTTGGTAGTTTTTTCCGTAAAGAAAAACAGTAGTGTCCCCTGACTGTTGTGACACAAAAATATATCTGTTGAAAATAGTCTTGTGTAGGCCCGACATCCCAGTGTGGTTTCGCAGTTCCACGGGTCAAATCGCTGTACTATCCAGTTTTGGGCCTTTGGTATCTAAAAAAAAGCAGTTTGAGTGTGTCGCTCACTGTTCAGCCGCAAATATCTCTATTTAAAAAAGTGTGGTATACCCCAGTAAACAATAACTGTGGTTTTGCCATCCCACGGTAAAAAATCTCTATTATTTAGGTTTTGGTAGTTTTTTCCGTAAAGAAAAACAGTAGTGTCTCCTGACTGTTGTGACACAAAAATATATCTGTTGAAAATAGTCTTGTGTAGGCCCGACATCCCAGTGTGGTTTCGCAGTTCCACGGGTCAAATCGCTGTACTATCCAGTTTTGGGCCTTTGTATCTAAAAAAAAAGCAGTTTGAGTGTGTCGCTTACTGTTCAGCCACAAATATCTCTTTTTAAAAAAGTGTGGTATACCCCAGTAAACAATAACTGTGGTTTTGCCATCCCACGGTAAAAAATCTCTATTATTCAGGTTTTGGTAGTTTTTTCCGTAAAGAAAAACAGTAGTGTCTCCTGACTGTTGTGACACAAAAATATATCTGTTGAAAATAGTCTTGTGTAGGCCCGACATCCCAGTGTGGTTTCGCAGTTCCACGGGTCAAATCGCTGTACTATCCAGTTTTGGGCCTTTGGTATCTAAAAAAAAAGCAGTTTGAGTGTGTCGCCCATTGTTCAGCCGCAAATATCTCTATTTAAAAAAGTGTGGTATACCCCAGTAAACAATAACTGTGGTTTTGCCATCCCACGGTAAAAAATCTCTATTATTCAGGTTTTGGTAGTTTTTTCCGTAAAGAAAAACAGTAGTGTCTCCTGACTGTTGTGACACAAAAATATATCTGTTGAAAATAGTCTTGTGTAGGCCCGACATCCCAGTGTGGTTTCGCAGTTCCACAGGTCAAATCGCTGTACTATCCAGTTTTCGGCCTTTGATATCTAAAAAAAAAGCAGTTTGAGTGTGTCGCTTAATGTGCAGCCGCAAATATCTCTTTTTAAAAAAGTGTGGTATACCCCAGTAAACAATAACTGTGGTTTTTCCATCCCACGGTAAAAAATCTCTATTATTCAGCTTTTGGTAGTTTTTTCCGTAAAGAAAAACAGTAGTGTCTCCTGACTGTTGTGACACAAAAATATATCTGTTGAAAATAGTCTTGTGCAGGCCCAACATCCCACAGTGGTTTCACAGTTCCACGGGTCAAATCGCTGTACTATCCAGTTTTGGGCCTTTGGTATCTAAAAAAAAAGCAGTTTGAGTGTGTCGCTCACTGTTCAGCCGCAAATATCTCTATTTAAAAAAGTGTGGTATACCCCAATAAACAATAACTGTGGTTTTGCCATCCCGCGGTAAAAAATCTCTATTATTCAGGTTTTGGTAGTTTTTTCCGTAAAGAAAAACAGTAGTGTCTCCTGACTGTTGTGACACAAAAATATATCTGTTGAAAATAGTCTTGTGTAGGCCCGACATCCCAGTGTGGTTTCGTAGTTCCACAGGTCAAATCGCTGTACTATCCAGTTTTCGGCCTTTTATATCTAAAAAAAAAGCAGTTTGAGTGTGTCGCTTACTGTGCAGCCGCAAATATCTCTTTTTAAAAAAGTGTGGTATACCCCAGTAAACAATAACTGTGGTTTTTCCATCCCACGGTAAAAAATCTCTATTATTCAGCTTTTGGTAGTTTTTTCCGTAAAGAAAAACAGTAGTGTCTCCTGACTGTTGTGACACAAAAATATATCTGTTGAAAATAGTCTTGTGCAGGCCCAACATCCCACAGTGGTTTCACAGTTCCACGGGTCAAATCGCTGTACTATCCAGTTTTGGGCCTTTGGTATCTAAAAAAAAAGCAGTTTGAGTGTGTCGCTCACTGTTCAGCCGCAAATATCTCTATTTAAAAAAGTGTGGTATACCCCAATAAACAATAACTGTGGTTTTGCCATCCCACGGTAAAAAATCTCTATTATTCAGGTTTTGGTAGTTTTTTCCGTAAAGAAAAACAGTAGTGTCTCCTGACTGTTGTGACACAAAAATATATCTGTTGAAAATAGTCTTGTGTAGGCCCGACATCCCAGTGTGGTTTCGCAGTTCCACGGGTCAAATCGCTGTACTATCCAGTTTTGGGCCTTTGGTATCTAAAAAAAAGCAGTTTGAGTGTGTCGCTCACTGTTCAGCCGCAAATATCTCTATTTAAAAAAGTGTGGTATATCCCAGTAAACAATAACTGTGGTTTTGCCATCCCATGGTAAAAAATCTCTATTACTCAGGTTTTGGTAGTTTTTTACGTAAAGAAAAACAGTAGTGTCTCCTGACTGTTGTGACACAAAAATATATCTGTTGAAAATAGTCTTGTGTAGGCCCGACATCCCAGTGTGGTTTCGCAGTTCCACGGGTCAAATCGCTGTACTATCCAGTTTTGGGCCTTTGGTATCTAAAAAAAAAGCAGTTTGAGTGTGTCGCTCACTGTTCAGCCGCAAATATCTCTATTTAAAAAAGTGTGGTATACCCCAGTAAAAAATAACTGTGGTTTTGCCATCCCACAGTAAAAAATCTCTATTATTCACGTTTTGGTAGTTTTTTCCGTAAAGAAAAACAGTAGTGTCTCCTGAGTGTTGTGACACAAAAATATATCTGTTGAAAATAGTCTTGTGTAGGCCCGACATCCCAGTGTGGTTTTGCAGTTCCACGGGTCAATTCGCTGTACTATCCAGTTTTGGGCCTTTGGTATCTAAAAAAAAAGCAGTTTGCGTGTGCCGCTCACTGTTCAGCCACAAATATCTCTATTTAAAAAAGTGTGGTATACCCCAGTAAACAATAACTGTGGTTTTGCCATCCCATGGTAAAAAATCTCTATAATTCAGCTTCTGGTAGTTTTTTCCGTAAAGAAAAACAGTAGTGTCTCCTGACTGTTGTGACACAAAAATATATCTGTTGAAAATAGTCTTGTGTAGGCCCAACATCCCAGTGTGGTTTCGCAGTTCCACGGGTCAAATCGCTGTACTATCCAGTTTTGGGCCTTTGGTATCTAAAAAAAAAGCAGTTTGAGTGTGTCGCTCAAGGTTTAGCCGCAAATATCTCTATTTAAAAAAGTGTGGTATACCCCAGTAAACAATAACTGTGGTTTTGCCATCCCACGGTAAAAAATCTCTATTATTCAGCTTTTGGTAGTTTTTTCCGGAAAGAAAAACAGTAGTTTCTCCTGACTGTTGTGACACAAAAATATATCTGTTGAAAATAGTCTTGTGTAGGCCCGACATCCCAGTGTGGTTTCGCAGTTCCACGGGTCAAATCGCTGTACTATCCAGTTTTGGGCCTTTGGTATCTAAAAAAAAAGCAGTTTGAGTGTGTCGCTCATTGTTCAGCCGCAAATATCTCTATTTAAAAAAGTGTGGTATACCCCAGTAAACAATAACTGTGGTTTTGCCATCCCACGGTAAAAAATCTCTATTATTCAGGTTTTGGTAGTTTTTTCCGTAAAGAAAAACAGTAGTGTCTCCTGACTGTTGTGACACAAAAATATATCTGTTGAAAATAGTCTTGTGTAGGCCCGACATCCCAGTGTGGTTTCACAGTTCCACAGGTCAAATCGCTGTACTATCCAGTTTTGTGCCTTTGATATCTAAAAAAAAAGCAGTTTGAGTGTGTCGCTTACTGTGCAGCCGCAAATATCTCTTTTTAAAAAAGTGTGGTATACCCCAGTAAACAATAACTGTGGTTTTGCCATCCCACGGTAAAAAATCTCTATTATTCAGGTTTTGGTAGTTTTTTCCGTAAAGAAAAACAGTAGTGTCTCCTGACTGTTCTGACACAAAAATATATCTGTTGAAAATAGTCTTGTGTAGGCCCGACATCCCAGTGTGGTTTCGCAGTTCCACGGGTCAAATCGCTGTACTATCCAGTTTTGGGCCTTTGGTATCTAAAAAAAAAGCAGTTTGAGTGTGTCGCTCACTGTTCAGCCGCAAATATCTCTATTTAAAAAAGTGTGGTATACCCCAGTAAACAATAACTGTGGTTTTGCCATCCCACGGTAAAAAATCTCTATAATTCAGCTTTTGGTAGTTTTTTCCGTAAAGAAAAACAGTAGTGTCTCCTGACTGTTGTGACACAAAAATATATCTGTTGAAAATAGTCTTGTGTAGGCCCAACATCCCAGTGTGGTTTCGCAGTTCCACGGGTCAAATCGCTGTACTATCCAGTTTTGGGCCTTTGGTATCTAAAAAAAAAGCAGTTTGAGTGTGTCGCTCAAGGTTTAGCCGCAAATATCTCTATTTAAAAAAGTGTGGTATACCCCAGTAAACAATAACTGTGGTTTTGCCATCCCACGGTAAAAAATCTCTATTATTCAGCTTTTGGTAGTTTTTTCCGGAAAGAAAAACAGTAGTTTCTCCTGACTGTTGTGACACAAAAATATATCTGTTGAAAATAGTCTTGTGTAGGCCCAACATCCCAGTGTGGTTTTGCAGTTCCACGGGTCAAATCGCTGTACTATCCAGTTTTGGGCCTTTGGTATCTAAAAAAAAAGCAGTTTGAGTGTGTCGCTCACTGTTCAGCCGCAAATATCTCTATTTAAAAAAGTGTGGTATACCCCAGTAAACAATAACTGTGGTTTTGCCATCCCACGGTAAAAAATCTCTATTATTCAGGTTTTGGTAGTTTTTTCCGTAAAGAAAAACAGTAGTGTCTCCTGACTGTTGTGACACAAAAATATATCTGTTGAAAATAGTCTTGTGTAGGCCCGACATCCCAGTGTGGGTTTCGCAGTTCCACGGGTCAAATCGCTGTACTATCCAGTTTTGGGCCTTTGGTATCTAAAAAAAAGCAGTTTGAGTGTGTCGCTCACTGTTCAGCCGCAAATATCTCTATTTAAAAAAGTGTGGTATACCCCAGTAAACAAAAACTGTGGTTTTGCCATCCCACGGTAAAAAATCTCTATTATTCAGGTTTTGGTAGTTTTTTCCGTAAAGAAAAACAGTAGTGTCTCCTGACTGTTGTGACACAAAAATATATCTGTTGAAAATAGTCTTGTGTAGGCCCGACATCCCAGTGTGGTTTCGCAGTTCCACGGGTCAAATCGCTGTACTATCCAGTTTTGGGCCTTTGGTATCTAAAAAAAAAGCAGTTTGAGTGTGTCGCTCACTGTTCAGCCGCAAATATCTCTATTTAAAAAAGTGTGGTATACCCCAGTAAACAATAACTGTGGTTTTGCCATCCCACGGTAAAAAATCTCTATAATTCAGCTTTTGGTAGTTTTTTCCGTAAAGAAAAACAGTAGTGTCTCCTGACTGTTGTGACACAAAAATATATCTGTTGAAAATAGTCTTGTGTAGGCCCAACATCCCAGTGTGGTTTCGCAGTTCCACGGGTCAAATCGCTGTGCTATCCAGTTTTGGGCCTTTGGTATCTAAAAAAAAAGCAGTTTGAGTGTGTCGCTCAAGGTTTAGCCGCAAATATCTCTATTTAAAAAAGTGTGGTATACCCCAGTAAACAATAACTGTGGTTTTGCCATCCCACGGTAAAAAATCTCTATTATTCAGCTTTTGGTAGTTTTTTCCGGAAAGAAAAACAGTAGTTTCTCCTGACTGTTGTGACACAAAAATATATCTGTTGAAAATAGTCTTGTGTAGGCCCGACATCCCAGTGTGGTTTCGCAGTTCCACGGGTCAAATCGCTGTACTATCCAGTTTTGGGCCTTTGGTATCTAAAAAAAAAGCAGTTTGAGTGTGTCGCTCATTGTTCAGCCGCAAATATCTCTATTTAAAAAAGTGTGGTATACCCCAGTAAACAATAACTGTGGTTTTGCCATCCCACGGTAAAAAATCTCTATTATTCAGGTTTTGGTAGTTTTTTCCGTAAAGAAAAACAGTAGTGTCTCCTGACTGTTGTGACACAAAAATATATCTGTTGAAAATAGTCTTGTGTAGGCCCGACATCCCAGTGTGGTTTCGCAGTTCCACGGGTCAAATCGCTGTACTATCCAGTTTTGGGCCTTTGGTATCTAAAAAAAAAGCAGTTTGAGTGTGTCGCTCACTGTTCAGCCGCAAATATCTCTATTTAAAAAAGTGTGATATACCCCAGTAAACAATAACTGTGGTTTTTCCATCCCACGGCAAAAAATCTCTATTATTCAGCTTTTGGTAGTTTTTTTCCGTAAAGAAAAACAGTAGTGTCTCCTGACTGTTGTGACACAAAAATATATCTGTTGAAAATAGTCTTGTGTAGGCCCAACATCCCAGTGTGGTTTCGCAGTTCCACGGGTCAAATCGCTGTACTATCCAGTTTTGGGCCTTTGGTATCTAAAAAAAAAGCAGTTTGAGTGTGTCGCTCACTGTTCAGCCGCAAATATCTCTATTTAAAAAAGTGTGGTATACCCCAGTAAACAATAACTGTGGTTTTGCCATCCCACGGTAAAAAATCTCTATTATTCAGGTTTTGGTAGTTTTTTCCGTAAAGAAAAACAGTAGTGTCTCCTGACTGTTGTGACACAAAAATATATCTGTTGAAAATAGTCTTGTGTAGGCCCGACATCCCAGTGTGGGTTTCGCAGTTCCACGGGTCAAATCGCTGTACTATCCAGTTTTGGGCCTTTGGTATCTAAAAAAAAGCAGTTTGAGTGTGTCGCTCACTGTTCAGCCGCAAATATCTCTATTTAAAAAAGTGTGGTATACCCCAGTAAACAAAAACTGTGGTTTTGCCATCCCACGGTAAAAAATCTCTATTATTCAGGTTTTGGTAGTTTTTTCCGTAAAGAAAAACAGTAGTGTCTCCTGACTGTTGTGACACAAAAATATATCTGTTGAAAATAGTCTTGTGTAGGCCCGACATCCCAGTGTGGTTTCGCAGTTCCACGGGTCAAATCGCTGTACTATCCAGTTTTGGGCCTTTGGTATCTAAAAAAAAAGCAGTTTGAGTGTGTCGCTCACTGTTCAGCCGCAAATATCTCTATTTAAAAAAGTGTGGTATACCCCAGTAAACAATAACTGTGGTTTTGCCATCCCACGGTAAAAAATCTCTATAATTCAGCTTTTGGTAGTTTTTTCCGTAAAGAAAAACAGTAGTGTCTCCTGACTGTTGTGACACAAAAATATATCTGTTGAAAATAGTCTTGTGTAGGCCCAACATCCCAGTGTGGTTTCGCAGTTCCACGGGTCAAATCGCTGTACTATCCAGTTTTGGGCCTTTGGTATCTAAAAAAAAAGCAGTTTGAGTGTGTCGCTCAAGCTTTAGCCGCAAATATCTCTATTTAAAAAAGTGTGGTATACCCCAGTAAACAATAACTGTGGTTTTGCCATCCCACGGTAAAAAATCTCTATTATTCAGCTTTTGGTAGTTTTTTCCGGAAAGAAAAACAGTAGTTTCTCCTGACTGTTGTGACACAAAAATATATCTGTTGAAAATAGTCTTGTGTAGGCCCGACATCCCAGTGTGGTTTCGCAGTTCCACGGGTCAAATCGCTGTACTATCCAGTTTTGTCCCTTTGGTATCTAAAAAAAAGCAGTTTGAGTGTGTCGCTCACTGTTCAGCCGCAAATATCTCTATTTAAAAAAGTGTGGTATACCCCAGTAAACAATAACTGTGGTTTTGCCATCCCACGGTAAAAAATCTCTATTATTCAGGTTTTGGTAGTTTTTTCCGTAAAGAAAAACAGTAGTGTCTCCTGACTGTTGTGACACAAAAATATATCTGTTGAAAATAGTCTTGTGTAGGCCCGACATCCCAGTGTGGGTTTCGCAGTTCCACGGGTCAAATCGCTGTACTATCCAGTTTTGGGCCTTTGGTATCTAAAAAAAAGCAGTTTGAGTGTGTCGCTCACTGTTCAGCCGCAAATATCTCTATTTAAAAAAGTGTGGTATACCCCAGTAAACAAAAACTGTGGTTTTGCCATCCCACGGTAAAAAATCTCTATTATTCAGGTTTTGGTAGTTTTTTCCGTAAAGAAAAACAGTAGTGTCTCCTGACTGTTGTGACACAAAAATATATCTGTTGAAAATAGTCTTGTGTAGGCCCGACATCCCAGTGTGGTTTCGCAGTTCCACGGGTCAAATCGCTGTACTATCCAGTTTTGGGCCTTTGGTATCTAAAAAAAAAGCAGTTTGAGTGTGTCGCTCACTGTTCAGCCGCAAATATCTCTATTTAAAAAAGTGTGGTATACCCCAGTAAACAATAACTGTGGTTTTGCCATCCCACGGTAAAAAATCTCTATAATTCAGCTTTTGGTAGTTTTTTCCGTAAAGAAAAACAGTAGTGTCTCCTGACTGTTGTGACACAAAAATATATCTGTTGAAAATAGTCTTGTGTAGGCCCAACATCCCAGTGTGGTTTCGCAGTTCCACGGGTCAAATCGCTGTACTATCCAGTTTTGGGCCTTTGGTATCTAAAAAAAAAGCAGTTTGAGTGTGTCGCTCAAGCTTTAGCCGCAAATATCTCTATTTAAAAAAGTGTGGTATACCCCAGTAAACAATAACTGTGGTTTTGCCATCCCACGGTAAAAAATCTCTATTATTCAGCTTTTGGTAGTTTTTTCCGGAAAGAAAAACAGTAGTTTCTCCTGACTGTTGTGACACAAAAATATATCTGTTGAAAATAGTCTTGTGTAGGCCCGACATCCCAGTGTGGTTTCGCAGTTCCACGGGTCAAATCGCTGTACTATCCAGTTTTGTCCCTTTGGTATCTAAAAAAAAGCAGTTTGAGTGTGTCGCTCACTGTTCAGCCGCAAATATCTCTATTTAAAAAGTGTGGTATACCCCAGTAAACAAAAACTGTGGTTTTGCCATCCCACGGTAAAAAATCTCTATTATTCGGGTTTTGGTAGTTTTTTCCGTAAAGAAAAACAGTAGTGTCTCCTGACTGTTGTGACACAAAAATATATCTGTTGAAAATAGTCTTGTGTAGGCCCGACATCCCAGTGTGGTTTCGCAGTTCCACGGGTCAAATCGCTGTACTATCCAGTTTTGGGCCTTTGGTATCTAAAAAAAAAGCAGTTTGAGTGTGTCGCTCACTGTTCAGCCGCAAATATCTCTATTTAAAAAAGTGTGGTATACCCCAGTAAACAATAACTGTGGTTTTGCCATCCCACGGTAAAAAATCTCTATTATTCAGGTTTTGGTAGTTTTTTCCGTAAAGAAAAACAGTAGTGTCTCCTGACTGTTGTGACACAAAAATATATCTGTTGAAAATAGTCTTGTGTAGGCCCGACATCCCAGTGTGGTTTCGCAGTTCCACAGGTCAAATCACTGTACTATCCAGTTTTGGGCCTTTGGTATCTAAAAAAAAGCAGTTTGAGTGTGTCGCTCACTGTTCAGCCGCAAATATCTCTATTTAAAAAAGTGTGGTATACCCCAGTAAACAATAACTGTGGTTTTGCCATCCCACGGTAAAAAATCTCTATTATTCAGGTTTTGGTAGTTTTTTCCGTAAAGAAAAACAGTAGTTTCTCCTGACTGTTGTGACACAAAAATATATCTGTTGAAAATAGTCTTGTGTAGGCCCGACATCCCAGTGTGGTTTCGCAGTTCCACGGGTCAAATCGCTGTACTATCCAGTTTTGGGCCTTTGGTATCTAAAAAAAAAGCAGTTTGAGTGTGTCGCTCATTATTCAGCCGCAAATATCTCTATTTAAAAAAGTGTGGTATACCCCAGTAAACAATAACTGTGGTTTTGCCATCCCACGGTAAAAAATCTCTATTATTCAGGTTTTGGTAGTTTTTTCCGTAAAGAAAAACAGTAGTGTCTCCTGACTGTTGTGACACAAAAATATATCTGTTGAAAATAGTTTTGTGTAGGCCCAACATCCCAGTGTGATTTCGCAGTTCCACGGGTCAAATCGCTGTACTATCCAGTCTTGGGCCTTTGGTATCTAAAAAAAAAGCAGTTTGAGTGTGTCGCTCACTGTTCAGCCGCAAATATCTCTATTTAAAAAAGTGTGGTATAGCCCAGTAAACAATAACTGTGGTTTTCCTCTTCCACGGTTCTAATCTACTCTTTATTACCCTTTTTCCATTGACAGTGCAAGTGTAAGCTATTTTGCTTCATTTACAATGGGCAAGGCGCGTGGCAAGGGACGTGGAAGTGGACGTTCTGGTGACGGTTCGTGCAGAGGACGGGGCCGTGGCCAAGGTGAAAATGTGCCACAACCAACAGCCACATCTTCTCGCTCCCACTTCTTGACCGAATTACTAGGGAAGCACAGAACAACACCAGTATTGAGAACTGATCAGTGTGAACAGGTTTTTAATTGGATAGCAGATAATACTTCCAGTTACCTGGGCACCACAACCTCTGGTCTGTCTTCCACACGGTCAACTCTTAGTAGCCGTGAGTCTTGACCGCATACTCCTCCTCACCCTGATGCTCCTTCCTCCCACCATGCCGAGTGTCGTCAGACAGCAAGTGATCCCACACTTGGACACTCTGAAGAGCTGTTCACTGGTCCATTTCCATATTTGGGCCCCTCGCCTGATGCGCTTGAAGTGGTGGAAGAGGAGATCCCATGTTGCGATGCCCAAATATTTGAACAGCCACGGCCACAGGAAGTCGACGTTGGCAATTTGTCACAAGAGGTGGACGATGACGAGACACAATTGCCAGGAAGTGAGGAGGAGGATCGTGATGCGCAAGTGGAAGAGGAGGAGGTGGTGGATGATCTAGTAACTGACCCAATGTGGAAGGAGGACATGCAGAGTGAGGCCAGCAGCACACAGGGGGAGGGAGGCAGAGTACCCCAACAGGCAGGAAGAAGCAGTGTGGTGGCCACAGACAGAAGGCAGGCAACCGTTCCCCGTAACACCAACACGAGGAACGTTGCCAGTACAAGCGGTAGGTCTTCCAGAGTCTGGAATTTTTTTAAAGACTCTGCTGACAACCCCAAAAAGGCCATATGTTCCACCTGCCATGCCAGCATCAGCAGGGGTGACAAAACTACCAGCCTGACAACCACCAGCATGATCAGGCACATGGCAGCAAAGCACCCGACTTTGTGGGACGAAACCCAGGGTCTACGACCAGTGTCAGCGGGTGTCACCACTGCTTCTTCCACTGTTGTGCGTGCAATAGAACCCCCTGTTGTGTGTGCAAGGCAATCCCCTGTCCATACTGCATGTAAAGATGCCTCCTCATCTCAGTCTTCACTTGTTATGGCAGTTTCTCAAGAAACAGCATCAACGTCCACGTCCACGTCCCACCGCAGCGTTCAATTGTCCAAATCCCAGAGCTTTGAATGAAAGCGGAAATTCGCAGCTAATGCCCCACAGGCCACAGTCCTAAATTCTCACATTTCACGACTGCTTGCATTGGAAATGCTGCCTTTTCGGCTGGTGGAGACGGAATCCTTCCGCAATCTTATGGCGGTGGCCATCCCTCGGTACTGGGTCCCCAGCCGACACTATTTTGCCCGGTGTGCCATCCCCGCACTACACAAGCACGTGTCCCAAAGCATCTGCCGTGCCCTCAACAACGCAGTTACTGGGAGAGTCCACCTGACAACGGACACATGGACAAGTGCTTGTGGCCAGGGACGGTACATCTCTCTGACGGCACACTGGGTAAACATAGTGGAAGCCGGGACCCAGTCGGACCTTGGGACGGAACACATCCTCCCCACACCAAGGATTGCGGGCCCTATGTCAGTCAGAGTTGCCCCCACAGTGTACAGCTCCTGCGCATCCTCCTCCTCCTCCTCCTCCTCATGTTCAGCCTCCATCTCAGATATCACCACATCAGTTACAAGCTGGAAGCATTGCAGTACTGCCTCCGCCAAGAGGCAACAGGCTGTGCTGAAACTCATAAGCTTAGGTGATAAACCTCACACTGCTTGTGAGTAGTGTTGAGCCACCCCCGTAGTGTTCGAGTTCGGCTCGGTTCGTCGAACACCCGTGTGTTCGCCGAACTGTTCGTCGAACTGTTCGTCGAACACCTTCGAACACCGTTAAAACCAATGGCAGGCAAACAAAAACACATAGAAACACATAGAAAACACCTTCAAAGGTGTCCAAAAGCTGACAAGCTGCTCAGAAGACACAACTAACACATGGAAAAGTGACAAGTACATATAGTCATGCGAAAAGAAAAGAGGTGGAGGAGTAAAAGGAGGGGGAGACACAGATATAGGCATGTCATGCCCTTCTAAAATCCAAAAAGTTAGAAGCCGACACGTTCAGTCCGCTCCTGCCCGTGCCACCTCCGTGTCGCCGGGTTTGTGCCAGAGCCACGGTGAACCCTGACGGCCAGCCCCCCTCTCCCAATACTGGTGCCTGTCCGCTGGTGGGTCGAACGAGCCCCCCTGTGGTGGAGGCAGCTCTAAGCTTTTTAATTTAAATTGTCTCTCTAATTTGAATGAATACACTTTAAATCCATTTACAAGGATCTATTGGAGGGCAAGTATCATGCCAGCAGCCGCGTAATTCCAGCTCCAGTAGCGTCCACTAAAGCTGCTGCAGTTAAAAAGCTTTTATAAGGATCGAGCTCGGCTGTCCACCGCAAGGCATCCTACTGCCAGTCCCAGCCCCTATGCCTTGGGGTGCCTCCTGATGCTCTTCACTGAGTATCCCGTGGTCCCGAAGCATTTCCTTTGAAAAAATTAAGTGTCCAAACTACAGGTGGTGTAGCTTGCTTAACAGCCGGGATAATCCGCTGACTCGCAGACACTGCTACTAGGCACAAAGTATTTCCTGGGCTAGATGCAGTTAAAAATTTGTAATTAGATACTCTCGTTGGATGCTGAGAAAGCATTCCATAGAGTCTCCTGGCACGCCATATATGATTCTCTTAAAAAGCTTGGGGTAGGGGTCTAGGGGACCCTTTTATAGCCAAAATCACGGCCCTGTATCACAATACGTCAACTAGGCTGAAGATACATGGAACTGTAGCACCCTGAGGGCTCGGTTGCTACAGAGGTATTGCACCTCACCCAGAGGTGTGATATCTCACTCTTAGGTAAGGATGGAGTGTGGATCAGGACCCGACACCTGCATGCATTACACCACATTGCCGTGGAGCAGGGCAACCAATATGCCTCTGAGATGGGCACGACAGTCCCTGTCCCTGGCTGGAGTGGGGGGAGGCAACACTGAGGAAGGGGAACCCTGTAGTGCAGGAGCAGGGAGGAAGCAGTTCCTGGGTGCATTGAGAAGGGAGTATAAAATGTGGGCACCATCTTAGTTCAGTGCAGAGAAGTCTGAGCAGAAGTGGCAGGGAGCAGGGGCTCTGCATGAGCTCTGCTCCGGAGGCGGGCCTAGTAACAGAGGCCCAGGCCTGGAAGAGGGAGAAGGAAGGAATAGGAGCGGAGAAGGCTCCAGGAATGAGGAATGAAGGGATCCCAAGGGTGCGGACGGGCGAGTCGCCACCGCACGCCCGAATCCACCTGCGTGGAGGGGTCAGGCCAAAGGGGGAGACCGGTCCCCGAAACTAGTGGAGGCAGGAAACGACCCTCAGCTAGAAACTGGAGGCTGTGACATTTTATGTGGCGCAGCCCCTCGCTACACCCGCTAGGAAGGCACCACATAGGGTCAGGGAAACTGGCGCCAAGTTTACCAAGAGGAGGCCCGAGGCAGCCGGACAGAAGGGTTGGTAAGAAAGGCCAGACAAAGGACACACAAAGGGGGTCCTGTGAAGCGCTCCAAAGTTATCTGGGAGTTGTCTGAGCCCCTCACCTGGTGAGCACAGTACGACGTGGGCAGCCGTTACCTGCAGACGTGGTCTGGATAATAAAAACTGTGAGTAAAGGCACTGGACTGCATCACTGACTCCGTGTCGTTACTGCTGCTGCCCTGCACCATCACCCCCATCCTCCGCATACACTGCCCTGAGGCTATACTCCTCCCGTGGGGAGTTATGCTACGCTCTGCTGCACCCACAACACCAGCCTCAGCGGTCTGCCCTGCAGCGGCGGTTCACTCTGACCGCAATCCACGGGTGGCGTAGTCTGACATTTAAACATCAAAACCACATAAATAGTTCCGCCACTGGTTTGACCACCCTGAGCCACGGAACCGGGTCGCCGCCACGAAGACTACAACCACCAGCATCCACCAAAAAGGGTCCGGCTCCGGGTGTCCCAAGGCCCAGGGGGTGCATCAGAACATTTTCATCACCTTTCACAATCACCAATGGGACAAAACAGGGATGTCCTCTGTCCCCTCTCTTATACATCCTAGTGACGGAGCACCTGCTCTCATCAATTCGCCATAACCCCAATATTAGGTGAATTGAGGTGGGAGACACCGAGTACAAGTGCTCTCTATTTGCTGATGATGTCCTAGTATATATCACTCAATCACATATATCCATCCATGCTGTTATGGCTGAAATAGATCACTTTGTTACATGGTCAAATTTTAAAATCAATGCAGCGAAGTCTGAGGCCCTCGATGTCTCCCTCCCCAAATCCATATAGGATTCCATCCAGTCCAACTTTCCCTTTGCCTGGCCCTCACAGGGTATCAAATACTTAGGAATTCCTATTCATAGAGACCTCTTCCATCTATGTTATCTTAATTTTGGGCCCTTTATTGAACAACTCCATACAGACCACGGTTGGCAAGTTAGAACTGTAAGATTCACTACGTGAACCACTGGTGTTTTGTGGAAAAGCACATGTACTCTGTGTTCCAAATTATTATGCAAAAAGTGTTTAGGAGTGATAAGGGAAGAATTTTTTTGTTTGTCAGTTAAACTCATTGATGGTGATGTGTGTCAGGGCTCTTTATATCACTAAGCAATTGCAGACACCTGTGCTAATTAGTTTAGCAGGTGTGTCAAATGAAAGGCAAGACTACTTAAGAAGGCTATCTCACATTATTAAGCAGCCTACATTTTCTGCCAAAATGGGAAAGAAAAAGGATGTGTCGGCTGCTGAGAAGCAACAAATTGTGGAGTGTTTAGGTCAAGGCATGACTACAATCAACATTGTGCGATGATCAGGATGAAGTGTCTTGGCAATCAAGAAGTATGTAGCTGATTCACAGTACACACATGTGCGTGCTGATAAGGGCAAATTGAGGACTCTTTCCTACAGGCAATTACGTCAGGTTAAAAGAGCAGCGGCAAAAAAGCCTTGTCATAGCAGCAGACAAGTTTTTGAAGCTGCTGGTGCCTCCAACGTCCCCTGAACAACAAGATGCAGGGTCCTTCAGAGGTTTGCAGCTGTGCATACGCCATCCTGTCGACCTCCTCTATCCACTTCACACAAGCAGAAACGGCTCCAGTGGGCCAAACATTACATGAAGACTGATTTCAAAACTGTTTTGTTCACGGATGAGTGCCGTGCAGCGCTCGATGGTCCAGATGGATGGAGTGGAGGATGGCTGGTTGATGGACACCCCACGCAAACACGGCTACAGCGCCAACAAGGAGGAGGTGGAGTAATGTTTTGGGCTGGAATCATGGGGAGAGAGATTGTCGGCCCCTTTAGGATCCCTGAAGGCGCTAAAGATACACTCCATAATGTATGTGGATTTTCTCAAACAGCACTTCCTGCCATGGTTCAAGAAGAAGAACCGTGTATTTCACAGCAAGATCATTTTTTTGCATGATAATGCACCATCTCATGCTGCACATAAAACATCTGCATCTCTGGCTGATATGGGCATAAAAGGGGACAAATTTATGGTGTGACCCCCATGCTCCCCTGACCTCTACCCCATTCAGAACCTCTGGAGCATCATCAAAAGGAGTGTCTATGATGGCGGGAGGCAGTTCACATCTAAGCAACAGCTCTGGGAGGGTATTCTGTCATCATGCAAAACAATTGAAGCAGAAACCATCCAAAACCTGACAAATTCAATGGACGAGAGAGTTCAGAAGCTCCTTTCGAACAAGGGGTCCTATGTGAAAATGTAACATCACCTAGAATAAAGTTTTGAGTTGAAAACTGTTTGATTTCAGTTTCTAATAACCTGCTAATGCTTATAATTTCAAAAATGACCATTTTTTTGGTCTTTATTAAAATGAAAAGGTTGATCGAAAAGTTTGGGGGATCTAAGAGTGTGGCAACCCAGTAGTCATGATTACTTCGAATTCTGACAATATGAGGGTCATGTTGCAGGTAGTGCAGCAAGAAGGCACTTATGTGTCTTGCGCATCTCGGAGCCTCAAAATTATTTTCTGGGCTAGATGCAGCTAAAAATTATTATTAATTTTAAATCTGGTGGAGCTTAGTATAGATGGCCTAATAGGATCAGTGCTGCACACTGCTACAAAGCCCAAATTATTTTCCAGTCAAGATACAGATAAACATGATTAGTAATTTTAAATCTGGTGGAGCTTATTATAGATGGCCTAATAGAATCAGTGCTGCACACTGCTACAAAGCCCAAATTAATTTCCAGCCAAGATACAGATAAACATGATTAGTAATTTGAAAGCTTAAAACGGTTGGTAGGGTGTTTTTAACCAATCATCAAGCTTTTACTCTCCCCAGGATGACACAGGGGTAGAAAAGTCATTTCGGATCCATTATTTGTTCATCTTTATGAACGTGAGTCTGTCTACATTATCAGTGGAGAGCCGCGTGCGCTTATCTGTCAGCACACCACCAGCAGCGCTGAACACACGTTCAGACAGAACGCTGGCTGCGGGGCATGACAAGATCTCCAAGGCGTAAGTGGCTAGCTCCGGCCATTTATCCAGATTGGAAGCCCAAAAAGAGCAAGGGTCCAGTGACACAGTCATGGCTTCAATGTTTACTTGGAGATACTCCTGTACCATCGTCTCTAGGCGTTGACTATGTGTCAGACTTCTTGTCTCCTGTGGCCTTGCAAAGGATGGGCTAAAAAAGTGGTGAAATGATTCCGCAAAATTGATGTTACCAGCAGATACTGTGGTTCTGTTACGGTTTGAGTGCTGAACACTTGACGGTCCCACGGTTGGCAAGTTGGAACTGTGAGATTCACTACGTGCACCTCTGGTGTTTTGTGGAAAAGCACATGTAAGATTCTGCAACAGTCTCTGCTGATACTCCTGCATGCGTGCATCCCTTTCTATGGCAGGAATAATTTCTGCAAATTTACTTTTGTACCGGGGATCTAACAGTGTGGCAACCCAGTAGTCAGGATTATTTCTAATTCTCACAATTCGAGGGTCATGTTGCAGGTAGTGCAGCAAGAAGGCACTCATGTGTCTTGCGCATCCAGGAGCACCAAATTCCTGTTGTGTTGGTGGCGAGGTAACAATCATGCTTCCTTCCTCTGTCCTCTCCCCCCAACCTCGCACAACAGAAATGTGATCAAGGTCTCCCTCATCTGATGAGTCTTCCATCAGTTCGTCCTCCACTTCTTCCTGGGCTCCTGCACCTTCCTCACTAGTTTGGCTGCTACCATGCACCCTGGTAAAACCATCTCCCCCACCCTCACATGCCTGCCG
Organism: Phyllobates terribilis; assembly: GCF_046119375.1. NCBI lineage: Eukaryota > Metazoa > Chordata > Amphibia > Anura > Dendrobatidae > Phyllobates > Phyllobates terribilis. The sequence goes on from NW_027362767.1 coordinate 382,556,255, forward strand.
CCTTGGTGCTGCCGACCGTCTGGACCTTGCAGATGTTAGCCCTTCCGCATACAACTCCTCCTCCTCTACTTCCTCCACCTCCTCTTGTGCCACCACCTGACTCCGAATTCTGTTTAACATGTGCTCCAGCATGTAAATCACCGGAATAGTCATGCTGATAATGGCATCGTCAGCACTAAACATCTTCGTCGCCATTTCAAAACTGTGCAGAAGGGTGCATAGGTCCCTGATCTGAGACCACTCCTCCAGCGTGATTTGCCCCACCTCTGGATCTCGTTGGCCTAGGCTATACGTCAGAACGTATTGCACCAGGGCTTGTCGGTGCTGCCACAGTCGCTGCAACATGTGCAGAGTTGAATTCCATCGGGTAGGCACATCGCTTTTTAGCCGGTGAAGTGGCAGGCCCAACGACTTCTGTAGAGATGTAAGTCGATGAGCTGCGGGATGCGAACGGCGGAAGTGAGCACACAGCGACCGTGCCCTCTGCAGAAGGCCATCTAGTCTGGGATAGTGGGCTAAAAATTGCTGGACAACCAGGTTCAACACGTGAGCCATACAAGGCACGTGTGTGACATTGCCCCGGCGAAGGGCTGCACCCAGGTTTGCAGCATTGTCGCACACGGCCTTCCCTGGTTTCAGGTCCAGTGGAGACAACCATTCATGAAATTGGTTCTCCAGAGCTGACCACATCTCCTCAGCTGTGTGACTCACATTTCCCAGACATTTCAAAGTAAAAACCGCCTGATGATGTTGAGCCCTACTGCCAGCATAGTAAGGAGGTGTGCAGGATCCCTTCTGCACAGTTAGAAAGCTTGTGGCATGACCAGACAGGCTTAGGGTGCCGGTGGAAGACCGAGAGGAGGTTGAGGAGGCAGAAGCAGTGGAGGAACTTTGACATAAAGAGGATTGACGCACAACTCGTGGGGACGGCAAGACTTGGACAGCAGCCCCTTGTCCTGCTGTCACCATAGTTACCCAGTGCCCAGTCAGCGACATGTAACGCCCCTGTCCATGCCTACTCGTCCAAGTGTCTGTGGTGAAATGCACCCTGTCACACACAGAGTTTCTCAAAGAAGCGGTGATGTTGTGTGCGACATGCTGGTGGAGCGCAGGCACACCTTTCTTTGAGAAGTAGTGCCGACTGGGCATCTGGTACTGGGGCACTGCGATGGACATAAGGTCTCGAAAATCCTCTGTGCCCACCAGGCGGAAAGGCAGCATTTCTGTAGCCAAGAGCTTGCAGATGGTGAAATTCAACCTCTTAGCTTTCTCATGGCTAGGAGGAAATGGTCTTTTACTTGTCCACATCTGAGGGACCGAGGGCTGGCTATTGTGCTTAGACGGGGTTGATAAGGGTGTCCCCGGCAAACTGCCGGTCTGTGAGGAAGATGCAGGCGGACATGTTAGGTTGCCTTGATCCAAAGGTGGTGCTATCGATGTCGGACAGCGCTCAACACCAGCTGGTGTTACCACCTCCAAAGAAAATGATGACCTGCCAATCACGCTGGCTGTTGCGGGTAAAGAGGTGGCAGGTCTGCGCCCCAAAACAGGTGTGACTGCTGTCCCCCCAGTCACAGAGGATGAAGAGGCCGCGGATGCACAAGATATGGCAGACGGTGGTTGGCCCGGCCGGCTAGGCCGCATTGTAGCACACTGAGCTTCCCACTGCAACTTATGCTTCATGTCCATGTGCCGGTTCATGCATGAAGTACTCAAACTATGTATTTTTTGGCCTCTACTTAGCTTTTGCTGACAAATGTTACAGATAACACGAGTTGGGTCATCTTTATCGATCTGAAAAAATGCCCAGTCTATGCAAGGCTTAGCACCCATGCGACCTGAAGAGCCACCACGACTTGTGGTGAGAGACAGAGTTGTGCTTGAGGATGCAGTTGTTGACGTGCTTCCAGTACTACGTCTCTGTCCAGGAAGGTGCAACCTGACCTCGTCGTCACTAGCATCTTCCTCCACCTCCTCTGCTGACCTCATCTCTTGGCTGACTGTGGGTTGACAGTAAGTGGGATCTCCAACCTCATCATCATCACCCTGTGCGTTATCACACCCGTCGTCCTCAGAGCCAACCTGTTCCTGCCCTGACAAAAAACTAAAGTTGTCGCTCCAATCAGGTATTTGAGTCTCATCATCGTCTTCCTCATTGTCTCCACCAACAGGAGTTACAGTTTGGGAATGAGGGTCTACATTATGGTCAGAACCTTCTGCGTCTGGTCCTGGATCCGACTCATAAAGATTCTGGGCATCAGTGCAGATCATTTCCTCGTCTGGATTCACAGAAGCGCTGGAGTCGACCTCTGATTCCCAGGCTATAGTATGAGTAAACAGCTCTGCAGACTCAACCATCTGTTCTACCTCATACTCAGACGGGCAGCTGCAGATTTGGGAGCTGTGAGGAAGCAAGTGCGATTTGGGTGACACCTTTGAGGACTGGAGTATTTGTGATGTTGAAGTTGATGTGGAGGAGAGCCCACTTAAAGGAGCACTTGATATCCGTTGAAGCACCTGCTGTTTTTGTGCCTCATCTGGAATTTGTAGCGATTGGCGTGGCCGTAAGAAAGGGATCTTATCACATTGTCCGCTAAAAGAAGTAGACATTTTAGTTTGGCTGGAAGATGTTCTTTCTTCTGCAGATGTTACTGTTGCTTTAACACCTACCCCATGGACACAACCCTTTTTCCTCTTCCCAACACGCCTATTCCCCTTTCCACCAGCAGCAGGCCTTTTTCCACTCATTTTGGTGGTTAACTAATTCACAACTCTGGAGTTGTTTGCACAAAAAAACAATGGATGTGAACCGAGCAGAGCTGAGTGGCCAAACTGTGGTATTAGGCCAAAACTATTGGCTGGGTTAGATGCAGAAAAAAATTATATTCAATTTGCAACCTGATGGAGGTCAGTATAGATGGACTAATAGAACAAGTCCCACACACAGCTAGAAGCCCAAATATTTTTTCAGAGGTAGATGCAGATAAAAATTGTATTCAGTTTGCAACCTGATGGAGGTCAGTATAGATGGACTAATAGAACAAGTCCTACACACAGCTAGAAGCCCAAATATTTTTTCAGAGGTAGATGCAGAAAAAAAATATATTCAGTTTGCAACCTGATGGAGGTCAGTATAGATGGACTAATAGAGAAAGTCCCACACACTGCTAGAAGGCCAAATATTTTTTCAGAGCTAGATGCAGACAAAAAATTATTTTTAATTTGCAACCTGATGGAGGTCAGTATAAATAGACTAATAGAGAAAGTCCCACACACTGCTAGAAGGCCAAATATTTTTTCAGAGCTAGATGCAGAAAAAAATTATATTCAGTTTGCAACCTGATGGAGGTCAGTATAGATGGACTAATAGAACAAGTCCCACACACAGCTAGAAGCCCAAATATTGTTTCAGAGGTAGATGCAGAAAAAAATTATATTCAGTTTGCAACCTGATGGAGGTCTGTATAGATGGATTAATTGAACAAGTCCCACACACAGCTAGAAGCCCAAATATTTTTTCAGAGGTAGATGCAGAAAAAAATTATATTCAGTTTGCAACCTGATGGGGGTCTGTATAGATGGATTAATAGAACAAGTCCCATACACAGCTAGAAGCCCAATATTTTTTCAGAGGTAGATGCAGAAAAAAAATATATTCAGTTTGCAACCTGATGGAGGTCAGTATAGATGGACTAATAGAGAAAGTCCCACACACTGCTAGAAGGCCAAATATTTTTTCAGAGCTAGATGCAGACAAAAAATTATTTTTAATTTGCAACCTGATGGAGGTCAGTATAGATTGACTAATAGAGAAAGTCCCACACACTGCTAGAAGGCCAAATATGTTTTCAGAGTTAGATGCAGATATAAATTATTTTTAATTTGCAACCTGATGGAGGTCAGTATAGATGGACTAATAGAGAAAGTCCCACACACTGCTAGAAGGCCAAATATTTTTTCAGAGCTAGATGCAGAAAAAAATTATATTCAGTTTGCAACCTGATGGAGGTCAGTATAGATGGACTAATAGAACAAGTCCCACACACAGCTAGAAGCCCAAATATTTTTTCAGAGGTAGATGCAGAAAAAAATTATATTCAGTTTGCAACCTGATGGAGGTCTGTATAGATGGATTAATAGAACAAGTCCCACACACAGCTAGAAGCCCAATATTTTTTCAGAGGTAGATGCAGAAAAAAAATATATTCAGTTTGCAACCTGATGGAGGTCAGTATAGATGGACTAATAGAGAAAGTCCCACACACTGCTAGAAGGCCAAATATTTTTTTCAGAGCTAGATGCAGACAAAAAATTATTTTTCATTTGCAACCTGATGGAGGTCAGTATAGATGGACTAATAGAGAAAGTCCCACACACTGCTAGAAGGCCAAATATTTTTTCAGAGCTAGATGCAGATATAAATAATTTTTAATTTGCAACCTGATGGAGGTCAGTATAGATGGACTAATAGAGAAAGTCCCACACACTGCTAGAAGGCCAAATATTTTTTCAGAGCTAGATGCAGAAAAAAATTATATTCAGTTTGCAACCTGATGGAGGTCAGTATAGATGGACTAATAGAACAAGTCCCACACACAGCTAGAAGGCCAAATATTTTTTCAGAGGTAGATGCAGATAAAAATTATTTTTAATTTGCAGCCTGATGGAGGTCAGTATAGATGGACTAATAGAACAAGTCCCACACACAGCTAGAAGGCCAAATATTTTTTCAGAGGTAGATTCAGATAAAAATTATTTTTAATTTGCAGCCTGATGGAGGTCAGTATAGATGGACTAATAGAGAAAGTCCCACACACTGCTAGAAGGCCGAATATTTTTTCAGAGCTAGATGCAGACAAAAAATTATTTTGAATTTGCAACCTGATGGAGGTCAGTATAGATGGACTAATAGAGAAAGTCCCACACACTGCTAGAAGGCCAAATATTTTTTCAGAGCTAGATGCAGACAAAAAATTATTTTTAATTTGCAACCTGATGGAGGGCAGTATAGATGGACTAATAGAGAAAGTCCAACACACTGCTAGAAGGCCAAATATTTTTTCAGAGCTAGATGCAGATAAAAAATATTTTTAATTTGCAACCTGATGGAGGTCAGTATAGATGGACTAATAGAGAAAGTCCCACACACTGCTAGAAGGCCAAATATTTTTTCAGAGCTAGATGCAGAAAAAAATTATATTCAGTTTGCAACCTGATGGAGGTCAGTATAGATGGACTAATAGAACAAGTCCCACACACAGCTAGAAGCCCAAATATTTTTTCAGAGGTAGATGCAGATAAAAATTATTTTTAATTTGCAACCTGATGGAGGTCAGTATAGATGGACTAATAGAGAAAGTCCCACACACTGCTAGAAGGCCAAATATTTTTTCAGAGCTAGATGCTGACAAAAAATTATTTTGAATTTGCAGCGTGATGGAGGTCAGTATAGATGGACTAATAGAACAAGTCCCACACACTGCTAGAAGGCCAAATATTTTTTCAGAGCTAGATGCAGAAAAAAATTATATTCAGTTTGCAACCTGATGGAGGTCAGTATAGATGGACTAATAGAACAAGTCCCACACACTGCTAGAAGCCCAAATATTTTTTCAGAGCTAGATGCAGAAAAAAATTATATTCAATTTGCAACCTGATGGAGGTCAGTATAGATGGACTAATAGAATGATGCTATGCCCAAAAGATTTTACTTCACTAGGTGCAGTAAAAAAATTGGTATTCTATACACAGGTGGTATATCTTGCAACACAGATAGGCTACTCCACTGACTAACACACTCTGCAATAGGCCAAAAAGTATTAGCTTTGCTAGATTCAGCCAAATGCTGTGAAAAAAACTTGCACAGCACTGGCACAGACCTGCCTGGCAAAAACTGATAGGAACTGATGTAACCTAGTCCTGAAAAGGACTGCAATTACAATTAGTCTTTACTCCCACAATCTATCTATTTAAGAGCACAGACCTGCCTGATAAAAGTCGTAGGAAATGCTGTAACCTAGTCCTTAAAAGGACTGCAATCACAACTATTCCCTACTCCCAAGCTATCTGTAGATTTGTGCGAAAATTGGCTTGAAATTAACAAGGTATAGCGCACACAGCAACAGCGGTGCCATCTAACACGCAGCTGCAACAGTGAGAAAATGGTGGCGACGGGGAAAATGGCTTGGTCTTATAGGGCAAGGACATGTGACATACACTGCCAATGACACATGCCCTTGCTTGTGTGAAAAAAAGCACTTCGCTCCGTGTGTGCGCTGCTGATAGGCTGACAAATTGCACCTCCCCACTGTAAATGCGGGAAAGAGAAAAAAAAATGGAGATCTTCATTATTCCTGCAGAGATCCATCCCCTGCCCCTCCCCCACCCCGCTGTACACTCAAACTGCGTATTAACATTAACTTTCATCATTACTGAGAAAAAATCCAGTTATGATTTTGGTGCACGAACATTTATCGAACATAACCTCGAACAGCCGAATTTTTCTCAAATCGTTCGTGTTCGCCGAACGGCTCGAACACCGCCCAAAACAGCTCGAATTTGAGATTGGCGAACAGTTCGACTCGAACAACGCTCATCTCTACTTGTGAGTTGTGGACAGCTGTGAAAGAGCAGGCAGATCTGTGGCTGAGACCGCTGAACCTACATCCCGGCATGGTCGTGTGTGACAATGGCCGTAACCTGGTGGCGGCTCTGAGGCGAGGTGAGATCACACACGTACCATGCCTGGCTCATGTGCTTAACCTCGTGGTTCAGCGGTTTCTTAAATCGTACCCCGAGTTGCCAGATCTGCTCGTGAAAGTACGCCGCCTGTCAGCTCATTTTCGCAAGTCGGCTACAGCTTCCGCCGCCCTTGCTGTGTTGCAGCAGCGTTTGCAGCTTCCGGCACACCGACTGGTGTGTGATGTCCCCACACGTTGGAACTCTACCCTCCACATGTTGCAAAGGATTTGTGAGCAGAAGAGAGCAGTTGTGGAGTACCAGCTGCAACAAGGCTATCGATATTCAGGTCAGACTCCACACATAAGACCTCAGGAGGGGACCTTGATGTCTGACATATGTACCATCCTGACAAACTTTGAGGAGGCCACCAAGATGGTGAGTGGCGATGACGCCATCATTAGTGTCAGCATCCCACCACTTGTCTGTCTTTTGCAACGCTCTCTGCAGAGAATTAAAGAGGAGGCATTGCAGCCAGAGTATGATGAGATGGATCAAGAAGCCGTAGCGGGCGATTACACACAGCCCAGCCTCATCTCATCCCAACGTGCATTGGGGGACAATGAGGGAGAGGAGGAGGAGGAGGAAGAACAGGAGCTGCTATCATGCATTGTAGACGGTAGTACATGTACAAGTGTCATACAGTCGGTTCAGCGTGGGTGACCTGAGGACAGGGGGGAGGAGGAAGAGGAGGAGGAGGAGGAGGACAGCATGGTCAGTCGTCATCTTGGTGAGGACACGGAAATCTTGCCCGTTACCAGTCTGGCACGCATGGCTGACTTTATGTTACGCTGCCTTAACCGTGACCCTCGCGTTGTCAAAATGTTGGGTGACAGTCATTACTGGTTGGTGACACTTGTAGACCCCCGCTACAAGGAGAACTTTCACTCTCTTATTCCTGAGGTGGAGAGGTCTACAAAAATGGGGCAATACCAGAAGGCCCTTGCTGCAGTACTCTTAAAAAAATTCCCATCTGAACACGCTAGCGGCAGAGGTCACAGTTCGTTGCCCAACCAAGGCGTACAGGCGAGAGAGATGCAACTCCAATCCAGCAGAAGCAGGGGAACACTGTCAACTTTCTGGGACAGTTTTCTGACACCCGCCCAGCTTACAGGCCCTGAGGCGCGGGGTACTCTCACAAGGAGTGGAAAGTTTCAAAAGATGGTGAGGGAGTACCTTGCCGATCGTACCAGCGTCCTCCGTGATTCCTCTGTGCCTTTTAATTATTGTGTAACCAAGCTGAAAACTTGGAATGAACTCGCTCTGTACGCCTTGGAGGTCCTGGCCTGCCCTGCCACTAGCGTGTTATCGGAGCGTGTTTTTAGCGCCGCTGGGGGAATTATAACTGATAAGCGCACTCGCCTGTCAACTGACAATGCTGACAAGCTGACCCTTATCAAAATGAACAAGGGCTGGATTGGGCCAGACTTCTCATCACCACCAAATGACAGCAGAGTAACATAAAGTCAAATCCACTGTGTTATTTCGGGAGGTGTATTCACATGCACCGCTTCACACCCACACATGGGTATACGCTTCCTCGTTTCGGCTGTTTAATCTTCTTCTCCTTATCCTCAGCCTCCACCACCACTATACCACCAGTGTGCCAGCATTGCAAGTTCCTCCGTCCTTATTTTTGGCAGCTTTTTCTTGCAAGGCATAAGCAAATACTATGGGACACCCACTCCCCAATAATGGGACTTATGTTTGTAATATGCTGTACTGCATGGCTCTTGTAAGGGGCATTGCAAGTTGCTCCGTCCTAATTTTTGTCAGCTTTTGCTTGGAAAGCATAAGCAAATACTATGGGACACCCACTCCCCAATAATGGGACTTATATTTGTAATATGCTGTACTGCATGGCTTTTGTAAGGGGCATTGCAAGTTGCTCCGTCCTAATTTTTGGCAGCTTTTGCTGGGAAAGCATAAGCAAATACTATGGGACACCCACTACCCAATAATGGGACTTATGTTTGTAATATGCTGTACTGCATGGCTCTTGTAAGGGGCATTGCAAGTTGCTCCGTCCTAATTTTTGGCAGCTTTTGCTGGGAAAGCATAAGCAAATACCATGGGACACCCACTCCCCAATAATGGGACTTATGTTTGTAATATGCTGTACTGCATGGCTCTTGTAAGGGGCATTGCAAGTTGCTCCGTCCTAATTTTTGGCAGCTTTTGCTGGGAAAGCATAAGCAAATACTATGGGACACCCACTCCCCAATAATGGGACTTATGTTTGTAATATGCTGTACTGCATGGCTCTTGTAAGGGGCATTGCAAGTTGCTCCATCCTAATTTTTGGCAGCTTTTGCTGGGAAAGCATAAGCAAATACTATGGGACACCCACTCCCCAATAATGGGACTTATGTTTGTAATATGCTGTACTGCATGGCTCTTGTAAGGGGCATTGCAAGTTGCTCCGTCCTAATTTTTGGCAGCTTTTGCTGGGAAAGCATAAGCAAATACTATGGGACACCCACTCCCCAATAATGGGACTTATGTTTGTAATATGCTGTACTGCATGGCTCTTGTAAGGGGCATTGCAAGTTGCTCCGTCCTAATTTTTGGCAGCTTTTGCTTGGAAAGCATAAGCAAATACCATGGGACACCCACTACCCAATAATGGGACTTATGTTTGTAATATGCTGTACTGCATGTGACGCGCCCCCTGGGCCGTGTGTACACGTGTGTGGGATACCCGGTGCCAGGTCTCTGGGGTCTGTAGTCTCCGTGGCAGTGACCCGGTCCCATGGCTCAGGCTGGTCAAACCAGTGGCAGTCTTTCTTAGGTTTTGAGGTTAATTGTCCGACTGCGCCACCCGTGGATTGCGGTCAGGGAGTACCACCGCTGCGAGGCAGACCGCTGAGGCTGGTGTTGTGTGTGCAGCATAGAATGGGATAACTCCCCTCGGGAGGAGTATAGCCTCAGGGCAGTGAGTGTGGATGATGGGGGTGATGGTGCACGAGCGCAGCTGGAATGACTCAGAGTCTTTGCAGTGCAGTTCAGGGTCTTTACTGATGATTATAAGGTAGACCCTCCCAGGAGTACTGGCTAGCATAAGAGGCCTGGTCAGTCTGTGAGCAAGCAGGAGTTCCCCTTTCCTGGTGGAGTTGTAGGCCTCCCCGTCTGTCTGCACTCTTCCTGGCTACCTTGCTGTAAGCGGGTAGAAGTAGCCCACGTCCCTGAGTGTACCGTGTAGTGCTCACCCGTATGGCTGGTGACTTGGGGCCTTCTGTTAGCCTCCGCTCCACGACGGCGGTGCTGGTCCCTTGCTTGTGACTGAGCCTCCGGGCTTCTATGGCCAGAGGACCTGAAATCCCCTGCCGGCTGGTTTCTGCTGCTGGATATATAAGTCCTCACAGCTTCGGACTCCTGTGTCCGGTTCCTATTGTCTTCTGTCAGGGCGCGCTCTGCTCAGCTTCCAGCCCCTGGTCTTTAGCTCCTAGCTCCTACAGAGCTCCTTGCTGTTACTTTCCCTTGCTCTCACTCTGACTCTGACTGTTCTTTGACTCACTCAACCCCGCCCCAGATCCAGTTTATAAGGGCAGAATTCTCCCCTCCCAGGATTGGGGCCGGAGGATGTTGCATGTTTAAGGGATCCTGACCAGGAAACCTCCCACTTGCTCTCCGACGTAATATCTCTATTACTTTGGTGACCAGACCCCTGGGGTGCCACACATGGCTCTTGTAAGGGGCATTGCAGTTCCTCATAATTTTTGGAAAGCCTTCCATTCACTGCTTAGGCCAACAGTGCACGGGAGACCCAGTTGCTATAAATGGAAAAAAAGGTTTAGCTAACGCCCTCTGACCTCCATGTCTTTTCCAAGGGGCATTGGAGTGGCTCGAAATTTTTGGTAGGCATTGCACTCACTGTATGCCCTATAACTGTGTAGCCGAACCGCTCCTTTTGTTACAGAAACATATCCTACAAGACATATCTGGTTGACTGGCCTGATATTGATGTGAATGGTCCCTGTTCCTCCTGCTCTTTCTCCTTTGCCACTACCTCATCCATCATTTATCACCTGAAGCTTTGTTTTAACGGGAGTCATAGAACTTGGATAGTAGCAGGAAAACATCCAGCAATCCTCGGAGGAGGTAGGATATGCGCCAAAACGCTGACCACCTCAGGCCTAGCCGCTACTACATACATGTGCTTGCATTACAACAAAACAAAGCAGATGCTAACTTCTATCATCCTCATCATGCTCCTCACCTTGGCACTCTCAACTCCCCTGATGGAGAAGCCAGGGCCCACCGGAGGAGTCTGATATTCCGGTGGGCTCGGCCAATGCTGCCCTAAAGCAGGCCAGGCTAAGAAAAGTGTGGGAAAGGTTACCGGGACAAATAGGGGTGGCGGGGGACCGAGTATGGACACCCGGCCACCCCCTGGAGGCTGGGGAGCAAGGGGGGACACCCGGCCACCAGGCGGCTGGGGACTGAGTATGGATACCAGGCCGCCGACACAGCCATGGCGTGGTGGCCAGATTCCGCCTCCACATGCCTAAAAGGCCCAATTTAAAATGCAAGCAAGCAAACAGTATGGTATTGCAGCCTGGGGGTGGGTGGGTGGCAGGCTGCATACTTGCGCTTGCATTGCAAGAAATGGGAGAGGTACAATTGAACACTGCCCTGGGACAAGGACTTGAATGGGGATAGTTGCAAGTCTGCAACGACAGGTGCAAGGTGGGAGGCATCTTCGCATGTACCATGAACAGGGGTTTGGCATGCACACACTACAGCGGAATAGGCTCTCCTTCCCACTAAATGCACTGGGGAGGGCACAGGTACTGTTTTGGTATACGCGCTTAATCTTATGTATAAAGCACACCAGGACAAATATGGGCGGCTGGGGACTGAGTATGGATACCTCGCTGCCGAAGCAGCCTTGAGGTAGTGGCCAACTTCGGCCTCCTCCAAACTAAAAGGCCCCATTTCAAGTGCAAGCTAGCAGTATGGAATTGCAGTCTGGGGGTGGATGGGTGGCAGGCTGCACACTTACACTTGCATTAAAAGAAAACATAGCAGATGCTAACTTCTGTCATCATCATGCTCCTCAACTTGGCACTCTCAACTCCACCGATGGAGAAGTCAGGGCTCACCGGAGGAGTCTGGTTCTCTAGTGGGCTCATCCAATGCTGCCTAAAGCAGGCCGGGCTAAGAAAAGTGTGTGGGGGGATGTTCCAAGGAGAAAGAGGGGCGGCTGGGGACCGAGTATGGACACCCGGCCGCCGGGCGGCTGGGGACTGAGTATGGATTCCAGGCCGCCAACACAGCCATGACGTGGTGGCCAGATTCCGCCTCCACATACCTAAAAGGCCCAATTTCAAGTTCAAGCAAGCAAGCAGTATGGTATTGCAGCCTGGGGGTGGGTGGGTGGCAGACTGCATACTTGAGCTTGTATTGCAAGGAATGGGGGAGGTACAATTGAACACTGCCCTGAGACTAGAACTTGCATGGGGATAGTTGCAAGTCTGCATCTTCTGATGCGGTAAGGATCACTTATGATGGGCACACTTTTAGACAGTGACCTGGGAGTCAGAGATGCTTCCAGGGGTCTTCCCCATGCTGTTCCCTTGTCTTTTCAGCACTTTATGCATGTGTCACACAGCACATGGCCAGATAAGGTTGTAAAATGTTAAAATGACATTTCACAGTGAATGCATTTGTCATAGTTGAAAGCAATACAAAAGTGCAAAAACGCATAAAAAATGCTACTTGTGAACATAGCTGAAAGTGTGGAGGACTATTTATGTTTTTGGTCATTTATTTTAACTTATACACAAGTCTTTACCCTGGAAAGGATGTTCCTTAACATATTTCACAGGAAAAAAGTTTCACTTTCGTTTTTGAACGTTTTATTATGAGCCTGTAAAAGTGGCTTAATACCTCTGACCACGTTGTTGACAGCAGTGACCTGGGGGTTAGAAATGCTTCCTGGAGCGATCCCCATGCTGTCCCCATGTCATTTGAGCACTGTCACTATCGTTTTGGGCACTTGTTAGGCTTTTAAAAGACTGCCGGGGGTGCCACCGCAAAAATGCTCGAGTCTCCCATAGACTAACATTGGGCTCGTTGCTCGGGTCGAGCACCCGAGTATCACGGCGAGCTCGGCCCGAGCTTCGAGCCCCCGAGCATTTTAGTGCTCGCTCAACACTAATAAGGAAATTAAGTGGGACATGTTCCATGTAAGGAAAATAATCCAGGATTATTTGTAAAATCAATTATAAAGTCCCTACAACAATAAATGTTGGTGTAACCCCGGCTAGCCAGAATGGCCATACAGTTAGGTCCATATATATTTGGACAGAGACAACATTTTTCTAATTTTTGGCTCTAGACATTACCACAATGAATTTTAAACAAAACAATTCAGATGCAGTTGAAGTTCAGACTTTCAGCTTTCATTTGAGGGTATCCACATTAAAATTGGATGAAGGGTTTAGGAGTTTCAGCTCCTTAACATGTGCCACCCTGTTTTTAAAGGGACCAAAAGTAATTGGACAGATTAAATAATTGTAAATAAAATGTTCATTTCTAGTACTTGGTTGAAAACCCTTTGTTGGCACTGACTGCCTGAAGTCTTGAACTCATGGACATCACCAGACGCTGTGATTCCTCCTTTTTGATGCTCTGCCAGGCCTTCACTGCGGTGATTTTCAGTTGCTGTTTGTTTGTTGGCCTTTCTGTTTGAAGTTTAGTCTTTAACAAGTGAAATGCATGCTCAATTGGGTTGAGATCAGGTGACTGACTTAGCCATTCAAGAATATTCCACTTCTTTGCTTTAATAAACTCCTGGGTTACTTTGGCTTTATGTTTTGGGTCATTGTCCATCTGTAGTATGAAACGACGACCAATCAGTTTGCCTGCATTTGGCTGGATCTGAGCACACAGTATGGCTCTGAATACATCAGAATTCATTTGGCTGCTTCTGTCCTGTGTCACATCATCAGTAAACACTAGTGACCCAGTGCCACTTGCAGCCATGCATGCCCAAGCCATCACACTGCCTCCGCCGTGTTTTACAGATGATGTGGTATGCTTGGGATCATGAGCTGTACCACGCCTTCACCATACTTTTCTCTTTCCATCATTCTGGTAGAGGTTGATCTTGGTTTCATCTGTCCAAACAATGTTCTTCCAGAACTGTGCTGGCTTTTTTAGATGTTTTTTTAGCAAAGTCCAGTCTAGCCTTTTTATTCTTGATGCTTATGAGTGGCTTGCACCGTGCAGTGAACCCTCTGTATTTACTTTCATGCAGTCTTCTCTTTATGGTAGATTTGGATATTGATACGCCTACCTCCTGGAGAGTGTTGTTCACTTGGTTGGCTGTTGTGAAGGGGTTTCTCTTCACCATGGAGATTATTCTGCGATCATCCACCATTGTTGTCTTCCGTGGGTGCCCAGGTCTTTTTGCATTGATGAGTTCACCAGTGCTTTCTTTCTTTCTCAGGATGTACCAAACTGTAGATTTTGCCACTCCTAATATTGTAGCAACTTCTCGGATAGGTTTTTTCTGTTTTTGCAGCTTAAGGATGGCTTGTTTCACCTGCATGGAGAGCTCCTTTGACCGCATGTTTACTTCACAGCAAAACCTTCCAAATGCAAGCACCACACCTCAAATCAACTCCAGGCCTTTTATCTGCTTAATTGAGAATGACATAACGAAGGGATTGCCCACACCAGTCTATGAAATAGCCTTGGAGTCAATTGTCCAATTACTTTTGGTCCCTTTAAAAACAGGGTGGCATATGTTAACGAGCTGAAACTCCTAAACCCTTCATCCAATTTTAATGTGGATACCCTCAAATGAAAGCTGAAAGTCTGAACTTCAACTGCATCGGAATTGTTTTGTTTAAAATTCATTGTGGTAATGTCTAGAACCAAAATTACAAAAATGTTGTCTCTGTCCAAATATATATGGTGTAACGGGTCTGGGAGGCGGAACCTCTGAGCTACTATACAAGGGGGCGGTCCTTGTAAGGAAGCGGGTGGTGACCAGGGAAGACGGGCAGGTAGTCACAGCAGGTGACCGGGACAGTCTCTGGGTAAACGGGCAGGTGGTCACGGCAAGTGACCGGGACAGTCTCTGGGTAAACGGGCAGGAGGTCACAGCAAGTGACCGGGGCAGTCTCTGGGTGAACGGGCAGGAGGTCACAGCAAGTGACCGGGACAGTCTCTGGGTATAGGGTAGGTACGACCTGTGACGGCTGAGCCTCCAGGTAGGCTAGCAGGCGGATGACAGATGAGTGCTCCCAGGTGAGCAGGCGAGAGTCTCTGGAAAAGCAGGTGGTCACAGCATGTGACGGCGGAGCCTCCAGGTAGGCTAACAGGCGGATGCAGATGAGTGCTCCCAGGTGAGCAGGCGAGAGTCTCTGGATAAGCAGGTGGTCACAGCATGTGACGGCGGAGCCTCCAGGTAGGCTAACAGGTGGATGCAGATGAGTGCTCCCAGGTGAGCAGGCGAGAGTCTCTGGATAAGCAGGTGGTCACAGCATGTGACGGCGGAGCCTCCAGGTAGGCAAACAGACAGGTAGCAGATGAGCGCTCCCAGGTGAGCGGACAAGCTGGTCCATAGACAGACTGACAGGGGTAGGAAGGCAGACCGTCGGACCTCAGGCTAGCAAGCAGGTAGGAGGAATGTCAGGCAGGAAACAGACAGCAAACTGGCAGGTTTCTGGCAGGTAACTGGCAACGGGACCTGAGGGCTGAAGCAGAGTAGTGAACAGTGCAACAACATTGCTCGGGCACCTCCATTTTGGAGGAGGTGCCTTATATATGGTGAAGTCCTCCGGCCATTGGCCGGGGACTCCTTAGGACGGCGCGCGCGGCCCCTTTAAGAGGGAGGGAGCGCGCGCGCGCCCTAAGCACAGTGGCCGGGAAGGAGCGCGCGCTGCCAGCAGAGCGGGAGGAGGACGCCGGGCTCGGAGCAGAGGGGTGAGGGGAACAGCGTCCCTGCCTAGCAGAGGGCAGGGACGCCGGCGCTACAGTACCCCCCCCTTTAAGCCCCCCCTTTTTTAGGCCAGAGAGAAATTTAGCTAGGATGAGAGGGGCATGGATGTTCTCCCGGGGCTCCCACGTTCTCTCTTCAGGACCAAACCCCTTCCAATCTACCAGAAAAAAGGTCTTCCCTCTTACCCTTTTGGTGGCCAGAATGTTCTCTACCTCAAATTCGTTTTCAGCAGAAACCGGAGCAGGAGGCGTACCTGTAGACTTGGAAAAAGAGTTAAGTACCACAGGTTTGAGGAGAGATACATGGAAGGAGTTAGGGATCCGCAAGTTGGCCGGGAGTTTCAATTTATAGGCCACCGGGTTGATCTGGCTGATGACCTCCAGAGGACCGATGAACCGAGGCCCTAACTTATAGGAAGGAATCTTGAGCCGGACATATTTGGACGAGAGCCAGACCTTATCCCCTGGACGGAATTGAGGAGGATCCAGACGTTTTTTGTCAGCATGTCTTTTCATACGCTCGGATGACAGAAGGAGTGCGGACCGGGTGCTCTCCCATATGGAGGAAAATTTGTTAACAAGAGATTCCTCAGCCGGATTGTCCACCGAGGTGGAGACGGGAAATGGGATCCAAGGATGCTGACTGAAGACAACAAAAAACGGGGATTTGGAGTAAGATTCGCTCTCGTGATTGTTGTAAGAAAATTCGGCCCATGGCAGGAGATCCACCCAGTCTGAATGGTGGGCATTAACGAAGTGCCGGAGGTAACTGATCAGGTTCTGATTGATCCGCTCCACTTGACCATTAGACTGTGGGTGGTAAGCGGAGGAGAAGTCCAGGGTGATATCTAGCAGTTTACAAGTGGCTCTCCAGAAGCGTGAGGTGAACTGTACCCCACGATCCGACACTATGTGGAGGGGCAGTCCATGAAGACGGAAGATGTGGCGGATAAAGTCTTTAGCCAGCTCG
Source organism: Phyllobates terribilis (assembly GCF_046119375.1). Lineage (NCBI taxonomy): Eukaryota > Metazoa > Chordata > Amphibia > Anura > Dendrobatidae > Phyllobates > Phyllobates terribilis. Next base: position 382,572,918 of record NW_027362767.1, read on the forward strand.
GGTGCAGACGGGAGGCCTGGCAGGGGAAAGAAATGAGCCATCTTGGAAAAGCGGTCAGCGACCACCCAAATGACCGTACAACCGGCAGAGACGGGGAGATCAGTTATAAAGTCCATTGCTATATGCTGCCAGGGGGCAGCAGGTACTGGGAGCGGAAGGAGGCGACCGGCTGGCAGATGTCTCGGAACCTTGTTGCGGGCGCAGGACACACAGGCAGAAACAAAGTCTATTACGTCCTTGTGCAGGGTAGGCCACCAGTAGTGCCGGGTAATAAGCTGGAGGGTCTTTTTCTGACCAGCGTGGCCAGCTAGTTTAGACGAGTGACCCCAGTGTAGGATCTTCTCCCGATCAGGTACTGCTACGAACATCTTACCGGGAGGGAGACGATTTAGACTCACGGGAGCCACCTGCATTACTCTGGCGGGATCGATGATGTGTTTCGGTTCTTCCTCGAGATCAGACACCATAAAGGATCGGGATAAGGAGTCCGCCTTGATGTTTTTGTCAGCCGGGCGAAAATGAAGAATAAAATCAAAGCGAGCAAAAAACAAGGACCACCGGGCTTGGCGCGGGTTAAGTCTCTGGGCATGCTGGAGGTAAGCCAAGTTCTTGTGGTCAGTGTAAATTATTACCGAGTGAAGAGCCCCTTCAAGCAGGTAACGCCACTCCTCCAATGCCAGCTTGATGGCCAATAACTCTTGATCTCCTATGGAATAGTTGCGCTCAGAAGAGGAGAAGAGTTTGGAGAAGAAGCCACAAGTTACCATTCTCCCGGAGGACGATTTTTGGGTAAGTACCGCTCCGGCTCCAGAGGAGGAGGCGTCAACCTCCAGGAAGAACTGCTTGTTGCCATCAGGGCGATGCAGCACCGGGGCGGAAGAGAAGGCCTGTTTTAAGGAAAGAAAGGCCTCCTCTGCTTCGGGCGGCCACTCTCTGGGATTAGTGCCCTTATGGGTGAGCGCGGAAATTGGGGCAGTCCGGGAAGAGAAGTGCGGTATGAAGAGGCGGTAGTAGTTGGCGAAGCCCAGGAACCGCTTAATGGCCTTCAACCCCTCCGGTCGAGGTCACTTCTCGATGGCAGACAGTTTCTCAGGATCCATTCGTAGGCCGGTCTGAGAAATTATGTAGCCCAAAAACGGAAGCGAGGTCTGCTCAAAGAGGCACTTCTCATATTTAGCGAAGAGGTGGTTCTGCCTGAGCCTGAGCAGGACCTGACGAACATCCCTCCGGTGAGTCTGGAGATCCGGAGAGAAGACCAAGATGTCGTCCAGGTACACCACCACGCAGGAGTAGAGAAGGTCCCGGAAGATGTCATTGACCAACTCTTGAAAGACGGCGGGAGCGTTACAGAGACCGAAGGGCATTACCAGATATTCGTAGTGGCAGTCCCGGGTGTTGAATGCCGTCTTCCATTCATCCCCCTGACGGATACGGACCAGGTTGTACGCCCCACGAAGGTCCAGTTTGGTGAAGATTCTAGCCCCCCTCAGACGATCAAATAATTCCGGAATGAGCGGAAGGGGGTACTTATTCTTCACCGTGATCTGGTTTAGGCCTCTATAGTCTATGCAGGGACGGAGAGAGCCGTCCTTCTTTTTAACAAAGAAGAAGCCTGCTCCCGCCGGGGAGGTAGATTTCCGGATAAATCCCCGGGCCAAATTCTCCTCAATATACTCGGACATAGACCGGGTCTCAGCAGCGGACAATGGGTAAATACGCCCACGGGGAGGAGTAGTACCGGGTAACAGGTCGATAGGGCAGTCGTATGGTCTATGAGGGGGTAGTGTCTCTGCCTCCTTTTTATTAAAGACATCAGCATATGACCAATAAGGAATCGGAAGTCCAGGTAGATTAGCTGGGGTAGGAGAAGGACGGACGGGATGAACGGGAACCAGACAAGACTTATGACAGTCCTGCCCCCAGCGAAGGACTTCTCCGGTCTGCCAGTCAAGCACGGGTGCATGTCTCTGGAGCCAAGGTAGGCCTAGCAAGAGGGCGTGAGAGAGTCCAGGCAGAACATGAAAGGAGATACTCTCAGAATGCAGCATTCCCACCTGTAGAGTAATGGATTCGGTGATGAGTTGGATGGGACGTGGTAAGAGGCCCCCATCCACGGCAGCAACAGACAAGGGTACAGCCAGAGGTTTGGTGGGGATGCGGTATTTCTCTACCAGGGACTGTGAAATAAGATTCCCGGCTGCTCCAGAATCAAGTTGGGTTAGTACGAAATAACGGTTCTCCCCGCAGACGATTGAGACTGACAGCAGCAGAGATGGAGAGGATTTATTCTTGTCTAGGTCGACCTCTCTGAGCGAACCTAGACACAGGCATTTCCCGACCTCTCCGGGCAGGTACGGATCCGGTGCTCCTTACTGCCACAGTAGAAGCAGCTCCCCTCGGCACGGCGTAAGTCCTGACGGGTTTTGACCATCTTGGTCTGGTCGACCTGCATAGGCTCAGGAGGGTGTTCCTGGGGAGACACGGAGGGAGTGACGGGTTTCTGGAAGGAAGGAGCTAGACGTGGAAACCTCCTCTCACGGGTGACCTCTTTGGCACGCTCCTGGAACCGTAGGTCAATCCGGGTGGCAAGAGTTATTAAATCATCGAGAGTGGTAGGAATGTCCCAACCGGCGAGTTCATCTTTAATAAGGCCGGACAGACCCTCCCAGAAGACAGATACCAGAGCGTCGTTATCCCAGGCCAGCTCCGAGGCAAGGGTACGGAACCGTATGGCATATTGGCCCACGGTGAGACTTCCCTGATGGAGGCGTAGCAGAGACGATGCGGATGAGGTCTTCCGTCCAGGTTCGTCGAAGACTTTCCGGAAAGCCGTGAGAAAGGCAGGCAAGTCGGACACCAGGGGGTCTCCTCTCTCCCATAGAGGATTCAGCCAAGCCAGTGCCTCCCCCGTGAGATGGGACATGATGAAGGCTACTTTGGCCCGGTCGGAATTAAACTGGTGGGACAGGAGTTCAAAGTGCAGGCTGCACTGGTTTATGAAGCCCCGAGCCTGAGCGGAGTCGCCTCCGAAGCGAGGAGGTGCAGAAAGCCGGGGTCCGGAGCAGGATACCATGGTATTGGTGGGCAGCGGCGCTGCCGGGTTGCGAGTCATGACTCTAGTGGTGGTTGCTGGTGGAGCAGTCAGAGTGTCCAGGCGTGAGTTGACATTCCGTAGGTGACCCAGGATGGACTCCTGTTGGGACCTCTGACGGGACAGTTCATGACATAGGTCCGAGAGCGAGGGAGCTTGGGTACCACCGGGTTCCATGGCCCGAGCAAACTGGAACGGGTCTGGGAGGCGGAACCTCTGAGCTACTATACAAGGGGGCGGTCCTTGTAAGGAAGCGGGTGGTGACCAGGGAAGACGGGCAGGTAGTCACAGCAGGTGACCGGGACAGTCTCTGGGTAAACGGGCAGGTGGTCACGGCAAGTGACCGGGACAGTCTCTGGGTAAACGGGCAGGAGGTCACAGCAAGTGACCGGGGCAGTCTCTGGGTGAACGGGCAGGAGGTCACAGCAAGTGACCGGGACAGTCTCTGGGTATAGGGTAGGTACGACCTGTGACGGCTGAGCCTCCAGGTAGGCTAGCAGGCGGATGACAGATGAGTGCTCCCAGGTGAGCAGGCGAGAGTCTCTGGAAAAGCAGGTGGTCACAGCATGTGACGGCGGAGCCTCCAGGTAGGCTAACAGGCGGATGCAGATGAGTGCTCCCAGGTGAGCAGGCGAGAGTCTCTGGATAAGCAGGTGGTCACAGCATGTGACGGCGGAGCCTCCAGGTAGGCTAACAGGCGGATGCAGATGAGTGCTCCCAGGTGAGCAGGCGAGAGTCTCTGGATAAGCAGGTGGTCACAGCATGTGACGGCGGAGCCTCCAGGTAGGCAAACAGACAGGTAGCAGATGAGCGCTCCCAGGTGAGCGGGCAAGCTGGTCCATAGACAGACTGACAGGGGTAGGAAGGCAGACCGTCGGACCTCAGGCTAGCAAGCAGGTAGGAGGAATGTCAGGCAGGAAACAGACAGCAAACTGGCAGGTTTCTGGCAGGTAACTGGCAGGTAACTGGCAACGGGACCTGAGGGCTGAAGCAGAGTAGTGAACAGTGCAACAACATTGCTCGGGCACCTCCATTTTGGAGGAGGTGCCTTATATATGGTGAAGTCCTCCGGCCATTGGCCGGGGACTCCTTAGGACGGCACGCGCGGCCCCTTTAAGAGGGAGGGAGCGCGCGCGCGCGCCCTAAGCACAGTGGCCGGGAAGGAGCGCGCGCTGCCAGCAGAGCGGGAGGAGGACGCCGGGCTCGGAGCAGAGGGGTGAGGGGAACAGCATCCCTGCCTAGCAGAGGGCAGGGACGCCGGCGCTACATATGGACCTAACTGTATGTCCAGGGAAACATAATGGTATCCATAGTCAATAGACTTACCCATAAAGTGCTGTAATGCCAAATTGGTCAAGAAAACAGGAGCCCCTACTCGCCTTTCGCGCTTTACTTAGCTGCTTTTTTTTTGCCATAATACAAATTCTAACAGTCTATTCAGTAGGACTATCAGCTGTGTATCCACCTGACTTCTGCACAACACAACTGATGGTCCCAACCCCATTTATAAGGCAAGAAATCTCACTTATTAAACCTGACAGGGCACACCTGTGAAGTGAAAGCCATTTCCGGTGACTACCTCTTGAAGCTCATCAAGAGAATGCCAAGAGTGTGCAAAGCAGTCATCAAAGCAAAAGGTGGCTGCTTTGAAGAACCTAGAATATAAGACATATTTTCAGTTGTTTCACACTTTTTTGTTAAGTATATAATTCCACATGTGTTAATTCATAGTTTTGATGCCTTCAGTGTGAATGTACAATTTTCAAAGTCATGAAAATACAGAAAAATCTTTAAATGAGAAGGTGTGTCCAAACTTTTGGTCTGTACTGTATGTGCATTTTCTTGTTGGAAGGTGAACCTTTGGCCAAATCTGTGGTCCAGAGCACTCTGGAAGAGGTTTTCATGCAGGATATCTCTGTACTTGGCCGCATTCATGTTTCCTTCAAATGCAACCAGTCGTCCTGTCCCTGCAGCTTAAAAACACCCCCATAGCATGATGCTGCCACCAACATGTTTCACTGTTGGGATTGTATTGGGCAGATAATGAGAAGTGCCTTGTTTTCTCCACACATACTGCTTAGAATTATCACCAAAAAGTTCTATCTTCATCTCATCAGACCAGAGAATCTTATTTCTCATAGTCTGGGAGTCCTTCATGTGTTTTTGAGCAAACTCTATGCGGGCTTTCATATGTCTTGCACTGAGGAGAGGCTTCCGTCGGGCCACTCTGCCATAAAGGCCAGACTGGTGGGGGGCTGCAGTGATAGTTGACTTTGTGGAACTTTCTCCCATCTCTCTACTGCATCTCTGGAGCTCAGCCACATTGATGTTGGGGTTCTTCTTTACCTCCTCACCAAGGCTCTTCTCCCACGATTGCTCAGTTTGGCCTCTATGTCCAGGTCTAGGAAGACTTCTGGTGGTCCCAAACTTCTTCCATTTAAGGATTATGGAAGCCACAGTGCTCTTAGGAACCTTGAGTAATGCAGAAATTCTTTTGTAACCTTGGCCAGATCTGTGCCTTGCCACAATTCTGTTTCTGAGCTCCTTGGGCAGTTCCTTTGAGCTCATGATTCTCATTTGGTCTGACATGCACTGTGAGCTGTGAGGTCTTATATAGACAGGTGTGTGCCTTTCCAAATCAAGTGCTATCAGTTTAATTAAACACAGCTGGACTCCAATGAAGGATTAGAACCATCTCAAGGAGGATCACAAGGAAATGGACAGCATGTGACTTAAATATGAGCAAAGGGCCTGAATACTTATGACCATGTGATATTTCAGTTTTTCTTTTTTAATAAATTTGTAAAAATTTCTACATTTCTGATTTTTTCAGTCAAGATGGGGTGCAGAGTGCACTTTAATGAGAAAAAAAAATGAACTTTTTAGAATTTACCAAATGTCTGCAATGAAAAAAGAGTGAAAAATTTAAAGGGGTCTGAATACTTTCCGTACACACTGTAAGTCTGGCCCCTGGCTGGCACAGTGGGTCCACACCCACCAGCTTTATAATGCTGTGCTACAATATTGTATTTTTGGGCACTTGTGAGAAGGTATTTTTTACTGTACAGTTGTGGTTTTAGGCACTTCTGGAGTGGTATTCTATATTGCATTCTTGTATTTTAGCCACTTCTGTAGAGGTATTTTGTGCTTTTCTTGTATTTTAGCCATTTCCATAGAGGTAATTTGTGCTGCATTTTTGTATTTTAGCCACTTCTGTAGAGGTATTTTGTGTTGTATTTTCGCCACTTCTGTAGAGGCATTTTATGCTGCATTCTTAAATTTTAGCTATTTCTGTAGACGTATTTTGTGCTGCATGTTCCATTTTAGGCACTTCTAGGAAGGTATTACAAACAGATCACAGATGACAATAGGACATGTGAACAAAGTCTAAGAGGAAGTGCAAAGGGGATATTATATGTTTGTGTGTAAAGCTTGTTCTGAGATCTATAGGACTATAGTTACATACAGTAAATAGATAGATAGAGGCTATGTGCCCACGATGCAGAAATGCTGCATATTTTTTATGCTTCTCCCTGGCAGAAAAAACGCATGCGTTTTTTACATGCGTTTTTCCCACCAGGGAGAAGCGTTTGTCAAGCGTCTTTACATGCATTTCTTCATGTGGGTTATCAAGCGCTTTTCCAAGTGATTTTAGCAGTGCTTGACAACTTGTTCACACTATATAAATCCATGCAACCGGCATGGATTTATAGTAGTGTGACCAAGTTAGTTAAAAAAAAAGAATAAGAATGGTAAAAAATAAAAAAATAAAGTTTATACTCACCTTCCGTTGTCCTCCCGGTGTTATCTCCGCTGCGTCCGGTGTGTTGGGCGGCTCGCGCTGTTGTGAAGGACCTGCGGTGACGTCATTGAGCCATGTGATGGGTCACATGACTCAGTGACGTCATGGCAGGTCCTTCACAACAGCACGAGCATTGCAAGAGACCGGACGGAGCAGACAAAACACTGGGAGGACATCGGAAGGTAAGTATAAACTTTATTTTTTATTTTAAATTCTTTTTTTTACAGTTTCTATGGTACCCAGGTCTGGATGAGAGTCTCCTCTCCTCCAGACTTGGGTACCATCTGCACATAGAAATGCATAATATACGTGTGTACAAATGTACTGACACGGATATTATGCGTTTCAATGCAAGTCAATGGCGACGATTATGCTGTGTGTCCGCAAAATTAATGGACATGCTGCGGATTTTTGAGCGCAGCACAAACGCTGCGGAAAAATCCGCAGCATGGGCATTGACATTGCGGCTTGTCATTGGGGAAAATGGGGGGCGGATTACCAAGCGTTTCCCAGGCGTTTATGCTGCGGAAATTCCGCAGCATAAACGCTTGGAAAACGCATAGTGGGCACACAGCCTGATAAGTAAAAAAATATAGGTGCAGCACCAGCAAGGCAAGTCAGAAAATTGGGTGCAAAAAACGCCTTTTAGATAGGTAGATAGATAGATAGATAGATAGATAGATAGATAGATGAGTAGATGGGTAGAAAGAATATATTTGCAATACCAATAAACATTCTTTATCACATTTGTTTTCACACATCACAATGATTCTCTTGGAATCTACCTCCATTTCTTGGTGTTTAGTATCTCAGGCGTGGGGTTATATTCTGTCTGCAGAGATTTCAGGAGGCCGTGGTGTTCTGTAAATGCCAGTCACTCAGGTTCAATGACATGAAGGGCTCCTAAGATTGTAATCCATGTTGATATAAGAGAATTGCTGATGTCCAGATCGGAAACATAAAATGAAGCGAATGCCAAGGACGCTGACATTGATTTTCTCTAGATTGGCTTTCCTCATCACCCAGTAACATGTCAAATAAAATAGATTTACAATCTGCTCTGTCGCATGCAAATAAGTGGACCCCGGACATGCTAATGACAACTTCTGATCTTACTGATGGAACACCCATAATCAGGGGTCATTGTGCTGCTCATTGATTGGAGCTACCAGTGTGGCTTTACAGTGGTATGTAAAAGTTTGGGCACCCCTGGTCAAAATTTCTGTTATTGGGAACAGTTAAGCAAGTTGAAGATGAGATGATCTCTAAAAGGCCTAAAGTTAAAGATGACACATTTCCCTTGTATGTTAAGCATATATATATATATATATATATATATATATATATATATATATACAGTACAGACCAAAAGTTTGGACACACCTTCTGATTTAAAGATTTTTCTGTATTTTCATGACTATAAAAATTGAACATTCACACTGAAGGCATCAAAACTATGAATTAACACATGTGGAATTATAAACTTAACAAAAAAGTGTGAAACAACTGAAAATATGTCTTATATTCTAGGTTCTTCAAAGTAGCCACCTTTTGCTTTGATGACTGCTTTGTACACTCTTGGCATTCTGTTGATGAGCTTCAAGAGGTAGTCACCGGAAATGGTCTTCCAACAATCTTGAAGGAGTTCCCAGAGATGCTTAGCACTTGTTGCCCCTTTTGCCTTCACTCTGCGGTCCAGCTCACCCCAAACCATCTCGATATGGTTCAGGTCTGGTGACTGTGGAGGCCAGGTCATCTGGTGCACACCATCACTCTCCTTCTTGGTCAAATAGCCCTTACACAGCCTGGAGGTGTGTTTGAGGTCATTGTCCTGTTGAAAAATAAATGATGGTCCAACTAAACGCAAACCGGATGGAATAGCATGCCGCTGCAAGATGCTGTGGTAGCCATGCTGGTTCAGTATGCCTTCAATTTTGAATAAATCCCCAACAGTGCTACCAGGAAAGCACCCCACACCATCACACCTCCTCCTCCATGCTTCACGGTGGGAACCAGGCATGTAGAGTCCATCCGTTCACCTTTTCTGCGTCGCACAAAGACACAGTGGTTGGAACCAAAGATCTCAAATTTGGACTCATCAGACCAAAGCACAGATTTCCAATGGTCTAATGTCCATTCCTTGTGTTCTTTAGCCCAAACAAGTCTCTTCTGCTTGTTGCCTGTCCTTAGCAGTGGTTTCCTAGCAGCTATTTTACCATGAAGACCTGCTGCACAAAGTCTCCTCTTAACAGTTGTTGAAGAGATGTGTCTGCTGCTAGAACTCTGTGTGGCATTGACCTGGTGTCTAATCTGAGCTGCTGTTAACCTGCGATTTCTGAGGCTGGTGACTCGGATAAACTTATCCTCAGAAGCAGAGGTGACTCTTGGTCTTCCTTTCCTGGGGCGGTCCTCATGTGAGCCAGTTTCTTTGTAGCGCTTGATGGTTTTTGCAACTGCACTTGGGGATACTTTCAAAGTTTGCCCAATTTTTCGGACTGACTGACCTTCATTTCTTAAAGTAATGATGGCCACTCGTTTTTCTTTACTTAGCTGCTTTTTTCTTGCCATAATACAAATTCTAACACTCTATTCAGTAGGACTATCAGCTGTGTATCCACCTGACTTCTGCACAACACAACTGATGGTCCCAACCCCATTTATAAGGCAAGAAATCCCACTTATTAAACCTGACAGGGCACACCTGTGAAGTGAAAACCATTTCCGGTAACTTCCTCTGGAAGCTCATCAAGAGAATGCCAAGAGTGTGCAAAGCAGTCATCAAAGCCAAAGGTGGCTACTTTGAAGAACCTAGAATATAAGACTTATTTTCAGTTGTTTCACACTTTTTTGCTAAGTATATAATTCCACATGTGTTAATTCATAGTTTTGATGCCTTCAGTGTAAATGTACAATTTTCATAGTCATGAAAATACAGAAAAATCTTTAAATGAGAAGGTGTGTCCAAACTTTTGGTCTGTACTGTATATATATATGAAATATATATATATATGAAAATTGTACATTCACACTGAAGGCATCAAAACTATGAATTTGGAGAAATTTTGGAGAAAAATGGGGGGTGCGTCTTATAGTCCGAATGTTGGGGGGAAAGGTGTATATATATATATATATGATGTGTGGGGTGTGGGGGGAGCAGTAGCGGCGGAGGAGCGGGGCACAGGAGGCAGCAGCCGCCTGCTGCAGCCTACACTGTCCCCGCTGCTAAAGAAAATGAATATTCACTGCTCCCCACGCCTTTGATCATTGTGGCCAAAGAATTCTATTATAACCTCATCGGTCCACAGAACTTGTTTCTAAAATGCATCAGGCTTGTTTAGATGTTCTTTTGCATACTTCTGATGCTGAATTTTAACTTTCATGAAGGCCATATTTGTTCAAGTGTCTCTGAATAGTAGAGCAATGTACCACAACTCCAGAGTGCTAAATCTTTCTGAAGATCTTTTGCGGCCAAGAGGGGGTTCTGATTTGCCTCTCTAGCAATCCTATGAGCAGCTCTCACTGAAATATTGCTTGGTCTTCCAGACCTTATCTTGACCTCCACTGTTCCTGTTAACTGCCATTTCTTAATTACATTTCAAACTGAGGAAAGAACAACTTGAAAACGCTTCGCTATCTTCTTATAGCCTTCTCCCGCTTTGTGGGCCTCCACCATTTTCAGAGGAGTGCTAGCAGCTGCTTAGAAGAACCCATGGCTTCTGTTTTTTGGCACAATGTTAGAGGAGGCTGGGTTTTTATGAAACTGGGAAATTTGCATCACCTGACCTTTCCTAACGATCATAGTTCACAAGCCATAACCCTAACAGGCTAATTAAGGTCCTTGGTGAAAGTTATCTGAGCACACAAATCTCCAGGGGTGCCCAAACTTTTCCATCAACCCATCTTCCTCTTTGTAATTTTTAAAATGTAAGAAATGACAATATATATATTTTTTGCCTAAAATACAAAGAAAATGTGTCATCTTTAACCTTAGCCCTTTTAGAGATCATTTCATCTTCAACTTGCTTAACTGTTCACAATAACAGTAATTAAGACCAGGGGTGCCCAAACTTTTACATACCACTGTAAATCTGTCCTTGTCCCCTATAGCAGATGTCTGTCCAAAATATAAAACCTCATGAATTGTGTAGATTAGGGGAAAAATAGGAAATTGTATTTAATGTCAGGAAGTGTGGATATCCTGTGCTAGGAATATGAGAAGAAATGTCACCACCACACATGGCTGTGAAAAACATTTAGAGATATTTTTGACTAATGCATTGAAGTGTAATTTATTCAACCATTGAGAGCTAATCTTAACTATGCCTTTACCTGTAGAAAAGCATGGTCTCACTGCTCACATCCCCAACAATAAGTTAAAACTGCATTTGGTTGCGTTTACCAGTCTCATATGTCCTGATTCTCATGCCCTATAATTAGTCATTTACTCTTTTTGAGTGGGAAGTTCCTATTCGTCAGCATCCTTCCAGCACTATAGGAACTAGGACTTCCTTTCATTGCTAATGTAAGGTTAGGGAGACAACTACCGATTTCAAGTTTGTCTAGTTATCACATAGCCTCATAATCAAATGAAAATGTGCTGTCAAACTCCACGTAGTCAGAAAACTCAAACACTAGTGTTGAGCGAGTACTAAAAAGCTCGGGTGCTCGAAGCTCGGGCCGAGCTCACCGTGATACTCGGGTGCTCGACCCGAGCAACAAGCACAATGTTAGTCTATGGGACCCGAGCATTTTTGCGGCGGCACCCCCGGTAGTCTATAGAAAGCCTAAAAAGTGCCCAAAATGATAGTTACAGTGCTCAAAAGACATGGGGACAGCATGGGAATCGCCCCAGGAAGCATTTCTGACCCCCAGGTCACTGCTGTCAACAACATGGTCAGAGGTATTAAGCCACTTTTACGGGCTCACAATAAAACTTTCAAAAACGAAACTGAAACGGTTTTCCTGTGAAATATGTTAAGGAACTTCCTTTCCAGGGTAAAGACTTGTGTATAAGGTAAAATAAAAAAACAAAAACAAAAATACTCCTCCACACCTTGGGCTATGTTCACAAGTAGCATTTTTTATGCGTTTTTGCACTTTTGTATTGCTTTCAACCGTGACAAATGCATTCACCAGGAAATGTAATTTTAACATTTTTCAACCTTATTCGGCCATGTGCTGTGTGACACATGCATACAGTGCTGAAAAGACAAGGGAACAGCATGGGGAAGACCCCTGGAAGCATCTCTGACACCCAGGTCACTGCCTAAAAGTGTGCCCATCAGAAGTGATCCTTGCCGCATCAGAAGATGCAGACTTGCAACTATCCCCGTGCAAGTCCTTGTCCCAGGGCAGTGTTAAATTGTACCTCCCCCATTCCTTGCAATGCAAGCGCAAGTATGCAACCTGCCACCCACCCACCCCCAGGCTGCAATATCATACTGATAGCTTGCTTTCACTTGAAATTGGGCCTTTTAGGCATGTGGAGGCAGACGCCAGCCACCATGTCATGGCTGCATCGGCAGCCTGGTATCCATACTCAGTCCCCAGCCACCCAGCGGCCGGGTGTCCACGCTCGGTCCCCAGCCGCCAGGGGACGGCCGGGTGTCCATACTCGGTCCCCAGCCGCCCCGCGGCCGGGTGCCCACACATGGTCCCCAGCCTCCTGGGGGCGGCCGGGTGTCCATAAACGGTCCCCAGCTGCCCCTATTTGAAGGACAGCCTAACCACAAACACGTGGACAAGTGAATGTGGCCAGGGATGGTCCATCTGACTGACGGCTTCACACTGGATTAATATTGTGGAAGCCGGGACACAGTTGGACACTGGGATGCAACACGTACTCCAGACATAGAGGATTGCGGCTCCTGGGTCAATTAGGCTTCAACATAAAGTTCAGAAGGTAGACAGCAGCAGTGGTCGGCCTCCTACACAACGAGTAAATTATTCATGATCATGAGGCCATCCATCTCCTTAGCTTTCTGTTCCTTGGAATGCAAGCGCATGTATGTAGTAGAGGCTATGCCTGAGGTGGTCAGCGTTTTGGTGCATATCCTACCTCCTCCGAGGATTGCTAGATGTTTTCCTGCTACTATCCCAGTTCTATGACTCACGTTAAAACAAAGCTTCAGGTGATGAATGATGGATGAGCTGGTGGCAAAGGAGAAAGAGCAGGAGGAACAGGGACCATTCACATCAATATCAGGCCAGTCAACCACACATGTCTTGTAGGATATGTTTCTGTACCAAAAGGAGTGGTTCGGCTACACAGTTATAGGGCATACAGTGAGTGCAATGCCTACCAAAAATTTCGAGGCACTCCAATGCCCCTTGGAAGTGACATGGAGGTCAGAGGGCCTTAACTAAACCGTTTTTTCCATTTATAGCAACTGAGTCTCCTTTACACTGTTGGCCTAAGCAGCAATTGGAAGGCTTTCCAAAAATTATGAGGAACTGCAATGCCCCTTGAAACAGACGTGGATTACAGCATAATAAAACCTTCTACCCATTATTGGGGAGTGGGTCTCCCTTAGTGTTCGCCTATGCATTGAAAAGCAAAAGCTGACTAAAATTAGGAGGAAATGCAATGCCAGTTGGAAGAGTCGTGGTGGTTAGAGGTAATTAAAAACAACATTTCAATGCCCCTTGGAAGAGCTGTGGAGTTCAGAGTGGTTTAACAAGACGGTTTTAATGCACCTTGGAAGAGACGTGGAGGTCACAGTAGCTTAACAAGATGGTTTTAATGCCCCTTGGAAGAGTGGTGGAGGTTACAGTGGAATAAAAAGACAATATCAATGCCCCGTGGAAGAGACATGGTGGTCACAGTAGCTTAACAAGACGGTTTTAATGCCCCTTGGAAGAATAGTGGAGGTCGCAGTGGAATAAAAAGACAATATCAATGCCCCTTGGAAGAGTGGTGGAGGTCGCAGTAGCTTAACAAGACGGTTTTAATGCCCCTAGGAGAAGTGGTGGAGGTCGCAGAAGCTTAACAAGATGGTTTTAATGTCACTTGGAAGAGTGGTGGAGGTCGCAGTAGCTTAACAAGACGCTTTTAATGCCCCTTGGAAAAGTGGTGGAAGTCGCAGTAGCTTAACAAGACGGTTTTAATGACCCTTGGAAGAGACGTGGAGGTCGCAGTAGCATAACAAGATGTTTTTAATGCCCCTTGGAAGAATGGTGGAGGTCACAGTAGCTTAACAAGACGGTTTAAATGCCCCTTGAAAGAGTGGTGGAGGTCGCAGTAGCTTAACAAGATGGTTTTAATGCCCCTTGGAAGAGACGTGGAGGTCGCAGTAGCTTAACAAGATGGTTTTAATGCCCCTTGGAAGAGACGTGGAGGTCGCAGTAGCTTAACAAGACGGTTTTAATGCCCCTTGGAAGAGTGGTGGAGGTCACAGTAGCTTAACAAGATGGTTTTAATGCCCCTTGGAAGAGACGTGGAGGTCAGAGTGGTCTAACAAGACGGTTTTAATGCCCCCTGGAAGAGTGGTGGAGGTTACAGTAGCTTAACAAGATGGTTTAAATGCCCCTTGGTAGAGTGGTAGAGGTCGCAGTAGCTTAACAAGACCGTTTTAATGCCCCTTGGAAGAGTGGTGGAGTTCGCAGTAGCTTAACAAGACGGTTTTAATGCCCCTTGGAAGAGTGGTGGAGGTCACAGTAGCTTAACAAGACGGTTTTAATGCCCCTTACAAGAGCCATACAGTACAGCATCTTAAAAATATTTTTCTCATTATTGGGGAGTGGGTCTCCCACAGTCTTTGCTTATGCCTTCCAAGCAAAAGCTGACACAAATAAGGACGGAGGAACTTTCAATAATGGCAACACGGACCACGATCACCCTGGTGGTATAGTGGTGGTGGAGGCTGAGGATAAGGAGAAGAACATAAAACAGCTGAAATGAGGAAGCATATACCCATGTGTGGGTGTGAAGCGGTGCATGTGAATACACCTCCCGAAATAACACAGTGGATTTGACTTTATGTTACTCTGCTGTCATTTGGTGGCGATGAGAAGTCTGGCCCAATCCAACCCATGTACATTTTGATAAGGGTCAGCTTGTCAGCATTGTCAGTTGACAGGCGAGTGCGCTTATCAGTTATAATTCCCCCAGCGGCACTAAAAACACTCTCCGATAACACGTTAGCGGCAGGGCAGGCCAGGACCTCCAAGGCGTACAGAGCGAGTTCATTCCAAGTGTCCAGCTTGGATACCCAATAATTAAAAGGCACAGAGGAATCACGGAGGACACTGGTACGATCAGCAAGGTACTCCCTCACCAACTTTTGAAACTTTCCACTCCTTGTGAGAGTACCCTGCGCCTCAGGGCCTGTAAGCTGGGAAGGTCTCAGAAAACTGTCGCAGAATGTTGACAGTGTTCCCCTGCCTCTGCTGGATTGGAGTTGCATCTCTCTCGCCTGTATGCCTTGGTTGGTCAATGAACTGTGACCTCTGCCGCTAGCGTGTTCAGATGGGAATTTTTTTAACAGTTCTGCAGCAAGGGCCTTCTGGTACTGCCCCATTTTTGTAGACCTCTCCACCTCAGGAATAAGAGAGTGAAAGTTCTCGTTGTAGTGGGGGTCTAAAAGTGTCACCAACCAGTAATGACTGTCACCCAAAATGTTGACAACGCGAGGGTCACGGTTAAGGCAGCGTAACATAAAGTCAGCCATGCGTGCCAGACTGGTAACGGGCAAGACTTCCGTATCCTCACCAAGATGATGACTGACCATGCTCTCCTCCTCCTCCTCCCCCCTGTCCTCAGGCCACCCACGTTGAACTGATGGTATGACAGTTGTACAGGTACTACCGTCTACAGCGCATGATACAAGCTCCTGTTCTTCCTCCTCCTCCTCCTCCTCCTCTCCCTCATTGTCCCCCAATGCACGTTGGGATGAGATGAGGCTGGGCTGTGTGTAATCGCCCGCTACGGCTTCTTGATCCATCGCATCATACTCTGACGGCAATGCCTCCTCTTTAATTCTCTGCAGAGAGCATTGCAAAAGACAGACAAGTGGGATGCTGATGCTAATGATGGCGTCATCGCCACTCACCATCTTGGTGAACTCCTCAAAGTTTGTCAAGATGGTACATATGTCAGACATCCAGGTCCACTCCTGAGGTCTTATGTGTGGAGTCTGACCTGAATATCGATGGCCTTGTTGCAGCTGGTACTCCACAACTGCTCTCTTCTGCTCACAAATCCTTTGCACCATGTGGAGGGTAGAGTTTCAACGTGTGGGGAAGCTGCAAACGATGCTGCAACACAGCAAGGGCGGCGGAAGCTGTAGCCGACTTGCGAAAATGAGCGGACAGGCGGCGTACTTTGACGAGCAGATCTGGCAACTCGGGGTACGATTTAAGAAACCGCTGAACCACGAGGTTAAGCACATGAGCCAGGCATAGTACATGTGTAATCTCGCCTCGCCTCAGAGCCGCCACCAGGTTACGGCCATTGTCACACACAACCATGCCTGGATGTAGGTTCAGCGGTCTCAGCCACAGATCTGCCTGCTCTTTCACAGCTGTCCACAACTCACAAGCAGTGTGAGGTTTATCACCTAAGCTTATGAGTTTCAGCACAGCCTGTTGCCGCTTGGTTGAGCAGTACTGCAGAGCTTCCAGCTTGTAACTGATGTGATATCTGAGATGGAGGCTGAACATGAGGAGGATGATGCACAGGAGCTGTACACTGTCGGGGCAACTCTGACTGACATAGGGCCCGCAATCCTCGGTGTGGGGAGGATGTGTTCCGTCCCAAGGTCTGACTGGGTCCCGGCTTCCACTATGTTTACCCAGTGTGCCGTCAGGGAGATGTACCCTCCGTGGCCACAAGCACTTGTCCACGTGTCCGTTGTCAGGTGGACTCTCCCAATAACTGCGTTGTTGAGGGCACGACAGATGTTTTGGGACACGTGCTTGTCTAGTGCGGGATGGCACACCGGGCAAAATAGTGTCGGCTGGGGACCGAGTAGCGAGGGACGGCCACTGCCATAAGGTTGCGGAAGGATTCCGTTTCCACCAGCCTAAAAGGCAGCCTTTCCAACACAAGCAGTCATGAAATGTGAGAATTTAGGACTTTGGCCTGTGGGGCGTTGGCTGCCAATTTGCGCTTTCGTTCAAAGCTCTGGGATATGGACAATTGAACTCTGTGGTGAGACGTGGACGTTGATGCTGTTTCTTGAGAAACTGCCATAACAAGTGAAGACTAAGAGGAGGGGGCATCTTTGCATGCAGTATGGACGGGGGATTGCCTTGCACGCACAACAGGGGGTTCTGTTACTCGCACAACAGCAGAAGAAGCAGTGGTGACACCCGCTGACACTGGTCGTGGACCCTGGGGTTCGCCCCACAAAGTCGGATGCTTTGCTGCCATGTGCCTGATCATGCTGGTGGTGGTCAGGCTGGTAGTTTTGTCACCCCTGCTGATGCTGGCATTGCTGGTGGTACAATTGGCCTTTTTGGGGTTATCAGCAGAGTGTTTAAAAAAATTCCAGACTCTGGAAGATCTACTGGTTGTACTGGCAACGTCCCTCGTGTTGGTGTTACGGGGAACTGTTGCCCACCTTCTGTGTGCGGCCACCAAACTGCTTCTTCCTGCCTGTTGGGGTACTCTGCCTCCCTCCCCCTGTGTGCTGTTGGCCTCCCTCTGCGTGTCCTCCTGCCACGTTGGGTCAGTTACTAGATCATCCACCACCTTCTCCTCTTCCACTTGCGCACCACGAACCTCCTCCTCACTTCGTGGCAATTGTGTCTCGTCATCGTCCACCTCTTGTGACAAATTGCCAGCGTCGACTTCCTGTAGCCGTGGCTGTTCAAATATTTGGGCATCGCTACATGGGATCTCCTCTTCCACCACTTCAAGCGGAGCAGGCGAGGGGCACAAAGATGGAAATGGACCAGTGAACAGCTCTTCAGAGTGTCCAAGTGTGGGATCAGTTGCTGTCTGACGACACTCGGCATGGTGGGAGGAAGGAGCATCAGGGTGAGGAGGAGTATGCGGTCGAGACTCACGGCTACTAAAACTTGACCATGTGGAAGACAGACCGGAGGTGGTGGTGCCCAGGTAACTGGAAGTATTATCTGCTATCCAATTAATAACCTGTTCACACTGATCAGTTCGCAATACTAGTGTTGTAGTGTGCTTTCCTAGTAATTCGGTCAAGAAGTGGGAGCGAGAAGATGTGGCTGTTGGTTGTGGCACATTTTCACCTTGGCCACGGCCCCGTCCTCTACACGCACCATCACTAGAACGTCCAGTTCCGCGTCACTTGCCACGCACCTTGCCCATTGTAAATGAAGTAAAATAGCTTACACTCGCACTATCAATTGAAAAAGAGTAATAAAAAGGAGATTAGAACCGTGGAAGAGGAAAACCACAGTTCTATTTCTCTGGCCTACACCAGAATCTTTTAAACAGATATATTTGTGTCTGAACACTGAGCGAGACACTCAATTTTTTATTTTTTATGTAAAAAAGGCAAAAAGGTGGATAATACAGAGATTTGAACCGTGGAACTGCAAAACCACAGTTCTAGTTATCTGGCCTACACCAGACTCTTTTAAACAGATATATTTGTGTCTGAACAGTCAGGGAGACACTATTACTGTTTTTTTTTTTACAGAAAAAATGCCAAAAGCAGGATAATACAGAGATTTGAACCGTGGAACTGCAAAACCACAATTCTAGTTATCTGGCCTACACCAGACTCTTTTAAACAGATATATTGGTGTCTGAACAGTCAGGGAGACACTATTACTGTTTTTTTACGGTAAAAATGCCAAAAGCAGGATAATACAGAGATTTGAACCGTGGAACTGCAAAACCAAAGTTCTAGTTATCTGGCCTACACCAGACTCCTTTAAACAGATATATTTGTGTCTGAACAGTCAGGGAGACAAATTACTGTTTTTTTTAACTTTAAAAATGCCAAAAGCCGGATAATACAGAGATTTGAACCGTGGAACTGCAAAACCAAAGTTCTAGTTATCTGGCCTACACCAGACTCTTTTAAACAGATATATTGATGTCTGAACAGTCACAGACACACGCAATTTTTTTTTTTTTTGGGGGGGGGGATACCAAAAGGTTAATAAGATGCGTATTTAGCCCGTCTGCCTGCCTGCCTGATATCTGGGATGGATATTAGTCCTGAGAAGGACTGTTTGTTTGATTTTGCAGGCTTTAGAGACCCTACATTACCTATTTCACACTATATATCTCTCCCTAACTCAGGAGCACTGACCCTACACTGGCTGATCCGGAGCGACTGTGTCCAAGATGGCGGCGCCCGGTTTTAAATACTCGAGGTGACGCTGTGCGGCCAGCCAATCACTGTAATGCCCACAAACAACATGGCTGCGGCATTACAGTGACTGGCTGGAAATCCCTGCATGTTCATTAGCTGTGTAAAGAGCGCCAAACGTGCAGGGCGGAGACTCGAGCTTCCGCCCGAGTAACCCAGAAATGCTCGGTGCTCGCCGAACATCCCGAGTAGCGTGATGCTCGGGCGAGTACCGAGCAGTGTCGAGCATGCTCGCTCAACACTATCAAACACGTGTAATCCAGCCCACCTTAGTTGAGGCTTTCAATGATTCTCAGCATGGAAATGACATTTCTGCTGCTTGTGGCCAACGACTACATGAGAAATAGAATATTTTCCAGCCAATTCTTGATTAAAATATTTCATAAACTTTTATTCCATATTGTAAAAATGGGCGCTCACAATAAATCCAAGAATGAAGTAGTTCCTACACGTTTCAGACTTAAAAAAAAGGAATTAATCATGGATTAAGGACTTTTTTGTAGTCTGAAACGCGTAGGAAACTACATCATGCTTGGATTTATTGTGAATGCCAATTTTTACAATATGAAATAAAAGTTTTTAAAATATTTTAATCAAGAATTGGCTGGAGAATCTTCTATTTTTACACAGTCATAAAACTCCCATCCGTCCACTCTATTCAGATGAGCGAAATCCTAAACCATAAAGTAACAGTATCAGAGATTATAGTGACAATAAATGGTTAACCAACCACTACAGCATCAATGTACTTCAGGGATGATATATATTAACCCATAACTACCATTAATAATGCATACCGATATTAACCCCTCCTTTACCATAGCCCACCAGGCATATTAGGCACTAACTGCTGCCCTGTTGCGGATGTTTTCTTTTTCCTTCCTATCTTCTGCAATCCAATATCCATTTTCCCTGGTGAATCTTTAGCTTTAGCCTTTGGCGCATTGCAGGAAATATCATATCTGTGATTCAGTTATTTAGAATTAATTACATTTTCATATCCAAAGAAAAATCAAAACCAGAAATCTCTATTTCATGAAGAAAACATTTACTGTGTATATCAGGATCCTTGGCGATGCATTAAAATCACTTTAACCCATTTAGAGTTAACAAAACCTGCTTAAATTTACACTTTACGGTACTGTTGGGAAGTGCATGCGTTGGGAAGGGGCAGACTTAGAAACTGAGCCTGGCCATCCACAGGAAACCAACGGCAGTGACGGAGATTGGAAATACCACTGATCCAGATTATTCAGCCTCTTAGGCTATGTTCACATGTTGCGTTTTTGCTGCGTTTTTTATGCAAATTTTTAGCTGCGTTTTACAGTACCAGCAAATGTTATGAGATTTCAAAAATCTCACGCACACACCTTGTTTTTGTTTCCTGACTGATTTGGAAAAGTGCTGTATTTTTGCAAACTGCAGCATGTCACTTCTTTCAGCATTTTTTCAGCGTTTTTTACCCCATAGAAAGCAAAGTGTAAGGCTGGGTTTACACACATTGGGTTTTGCAGCGTATTTTGCGGCAGATTTTTATGCAAATTTTCAGCTGCGTCTAGCAGTACCAGCAAAGTCTATGAGAAACCAGAATTCTCTGCTCACACTTTTTTTTTTTTTTGCTGCGTATTTTGTGACTTGGTTGTGTTTTGGGAAAATAGAGCATGTCAATTCTTTCAGCGTTTTTGCAGCAGAAAATGCACCTGCATTTTTGCTGCGTATTTGCAGCATTTTTTCACCCAGGAAGTAATGGGTGGTCAAAAAAACGCAGAAAAAAATGTAACAAAAAAACGCAACAAAACCTGCATTTTTAATGCAGCTGTTTTCCTGCCAGAGAAAGGTTAGCAGCAGATTTGCAGCAGAAAAAAACACATGTGTGAACATAGCCTAAGTGCAAAAAACGCAGCAAAAAGCGCAGGTATCAGGTTTTGCTGCGCTTTTGGTGCAAAAACCTAAGGAAGTTGCATCATCTTGTTTTGGGGGTGCACTAAACTTTATCATCATGCACAAGAGGCAATAAAAATGCAGCAAAAAATGCAGTAAAAATGCAGCAAATACGCAGCAAAGAACAGCAAAACAAGCTGTTTTTAAGCTGCTTTTTTACTACCAATGTGTGAACATAGCCTTAGATGCCAATAACCCTGGCATCTACGCAATTGGTGGATCCCTCTTGTTGTGCTTATTTTTTTTAATATTTAGATATCATTATTAATTTAGAAAAATACAATTTATATTTTAGCTATGTCTGAAGTCTGCTTGAGTGTTTTCTAATTTTACATTTTGGAATGTCTGACTAAGATACTTGTTTCCTGTAAAGTCCTTGACAAGAAGGTTTACGCTGGGCCAAGGGAAATTTGTTACTAATAAGTCTATTTCGGTTTTCTGTTCAGTTGTATGTAACAATGAAGTTCTGTTTTGTCTAGCTAATAAATATGGTGGGTCTTTGTTGCCACACCAGAAGACTCTACCTGCTGACAATGCATGTCACATGTATTCTGTCTCTCTTCCTTCATCGATGAAGTATCTTAATTTGAATCTCACTGGCGATGTGAAGACCCTTTGCTGTCTATTCCAAAGTTCTCCTTAAAACAAAGAGGGTCTCTGTAACAGTACATGATGCCTGAAACCTGGGATTGTCATAACCGGACCTACTCTGGACCCGTCAACAAGGATCTCTCTTGGAATTACTGAATAAAATCCGCGGTAAGTAATCCCTTGTATTATTATTAATTCAGTACTACCTAGAGGGCTCCAGGACAAGTAATTGGTGGTCCTAACAAGACAATCACTTTTGAACCCTTGCCAGTGATTGAATTTGTTGTCTTATATGTTTCAATGTGGTTTTTAGATGTATGATTGACGATTGAATGACGGTTGAATGATAATTGAATGAAGTGACAAGCATCCAACCTTGCCCAGCGTGTCGGGATTAGGCACCTCCACAGTTCTGTATATTTCAGGAGTCGGAGGATTGTTTTATGTTCTTTGTTTTGTCTACGTCATAAATGTCGGGTATGATATTGTAAAGTATGAGGATCCTTGAATGTAGGACTGAATGATTTTTGATTGACCAATAAGGGACTACGGTCTCTGCTTGATAAGAGATCCCGTTAGGTGTGTTCCTTCACATGTGGTGGAGAGGAAAATCGGTCTGTAAGAGGATCAGGGAAGTCTAGATTGCCTATAACAGAGGAATCCTTCATGGTAAGGTAGTACTCTGAGGGTATTGAATTCCCCTGTAAATTGATAAGGGCACCCTCAAGAAAGGGGTAACTGAATGCAGTTTTTAGCCCGAATACAGCAGGGGGATTAATACCAGCGATTGTGCAGTGTGCATTGAATGATTGATGCATTGTTAAGTCGTTTTTGATGAATCAGAATCGTTGTCCTCGGTGTCTGTGTTCTGTTTTGTGTAAGCTCAAAAAAGGGAAAATCATAGTAGCTGAAGTTCTTGCTTAGCCTGTATACCCAGACTGGGAAACATATAGTATAAAAAGTAACACTTATTGCAGATATAATTGTCATGCAGTGCCTTTACAAGGTGTAGAAGGAAAACCTCTGAACTGGGAAATGTTATATGATCATGTAGAAATAAGTGAAATAGAAAGTGGAGCAGTAGGCTTGGTATTGTTATTTGTTTGGTTGTGTGTAAGAATCTCCCTAGCTCACAGGGCTGGAAAATCTGTGTTAGTACTTGTGTCACCCTGACCTGGATGCCACAAGCGTAATTAAAGCTGTGTCTGAGAGCAAGGGGGAGGTTCTCTGGTCAGGGGAACATTAGCATGCAATGCCTCCTGTCTCAGGCCAGTAGGGGGAGCTGGCTGCCCCTATAAAAGCTGGTACTGGGGGCAGGGTTAGGGAGAACTGGATTGCCTGTCTCAGCACTGAGACGTGTCCCAGAGTGGAGCAGGGACAGAAAGTTGATTGCACCTAAGAGGAAGTGTGGCAGTAGGAGAGCCACAAGTCAGAGACAAGAGGCGAAGAGAGCCTGTCTTGGCAGAGAAAAGACTTAACTTTACCAGACTTTGGTGTCTGAGGCTGGAAGGATTCCACATCCCCCAGCAGAGAACCAGTCCGCAAGGGACTGTACATTCCTTGGCCTAAGAAGCCTGGAGGCCCCTGCCACAACCGAAGGGACCAGTAAAGCCGTACAAGGCTGGGAGCAGAAAGGAACCCACGTCGCAGGCCATACAGGCGAGAATACACGGAGAGCTCGGAAACGTGGGCTGTTATCCTATCAGGAGGAGATAGCCAGAAGGAGCGCAGAAAGCACGGTAGGCCTACACCCTCACCCTGACCAGGGCCAATTTCCCCGTTGCTCTCAGACATCCAGGTCCCCTCCTAGCCGGGACTGTTTGTGGGTCAATTGACCTGTTTTAGTAAAGACCCTGGACTGCAACCTGTTGTCTGTGTGCTCCTTGCTCCTCCAGCACTACCAGCACTGGGACTCTCACTACCATCACTCCCACCATCCACTACACTGCCCTGGGGCCGCACTCTTCCCGTGGGGAGTCACACCATCCCAGCTGCACACCTCATCAGCCCCAGCGGTCTGCCTTGCAGCGGCGGTACCTAATGACCGCAAATCCACGGGTGGCGTAGTCGGACATTATCAGCAGAACATAGCAGACTACCATTGGCCTGACCACCCTGAGTCACGGAACCGGGTCGCCACTACTACCCCCATCGTCTCCCTATTGCCCGGATCCGAGTGCCCCACGGCCCAGGGGGCGAGTCAGCTTTGGCGTAGTCGGCAGGATTTCGTGCCCGCAACCACCGGGTACTGCGTGCCTGAAAAAGACTTTTGTAACTTATCTGTGGCGAAGTTTCCCGCCGTCTGGAGTCGTTTCCCGCCATCCGGAGCCGATTCCCACCATCAGACGCCATCTTGGACCTTTTCCCGCCGTCTTCTGCCGTCTTCCCGCCATCTGCAGCTGTTTCCCGCCATCGGACGCCATCTCCAGGACGCCGCGCGGGAAGAAGAGGGGCGTGGACGTCAAAACCGCGCGAAATCCGAAGCTCCACCCCACGCACCTACGCTGCGCATGGTCCTGGAAGGGAGAGAGAGCGACGCTGACGTCATCAGGACGCGACGCCAGGTCCTCGTCCATAGCAGCAGCAGCGGAGCCACGGCCTACAGAAGAGGATCGTCGAAAGGTAGGCCACGGTCCACTAGGGGGGTAGAAAGATGTCGGACACAGAGGCGCCCACTACCACCAACGCAGCTGCAGCAGCGATGATGCCCTTTTCCCTGCCCTACATCCCTGGAGCGGCCTGGCTGCCCAAATACTCAGGGGAGCCCCATGCCCTAACTGACTTCAAGGAAAGGCTATACAGTTTGTTCCACGTTTACCCCCTGACAGAGGAACAGAAGGTCAGCATATTAACAGGGCAGTTAACTGGCGCAGCCCAAAGGGAGGTAAAATCATGGCCCACTGAGGAGAAAAAGACTGTGAAGGGTATTCTGGCCCGGCTGCGGGGTACCCTTGACAAACGTACCTCCGCTGAAATTAAAATGAGGTTCTATGGGTGTAAGCAGCGGGCACAGGACAGCATCAGAGACTATGCCCTAAATCTGCAGGAAGCCTTGAGGGCTATCCAACAAACTGACCCTGGCAGTGTGCAGGAAACGGACAAACTGCTAACAGAACAATTCATAGAAGGTCTGCTGTCCAGCGCCCACAGGGCCCAGCTGCGCCTCATGTTCTTTCAGAACCCCGACCTGACTTTTGCCCAATTTAAGGACAGGGCCATAAGGGTGCTCCGTGAATCTGCAACCAGTGGCGCTATAAACCCCCGGCGCCCTGCTATCACCTACCACCAGGACGCGGCGCCCTCCTCTATGGACTCCGTGGAGGCTGATGCACAGGCCCTGAACCAAGCCCCGTCGAAAGGCCTGCACCACCAAGTCCAGGAGCTAACCAGGAGCGTCGCGGCGTTGACCAGGACCGTCCAGGCGTTGCAAGTGGACCCGTCAAGACCCATCGAGCTGGCTTCAAGTCCGGAGGATGTCCCGTGGCGTCAACAGAGGAGGATCCCGTCGTTCCGAGGGAGGCCCACAGACCGCTACGCAGAGGATGGACAGCCCATTTGCCGTCGTTGCAACCAGCCCGGACACATTTCCAGGTACTGTAATTTAAACGGGTCCAACCTGGGGCAGAAGGCCAACCCCCAGGCATAAGATCACCAGGCCCTTACAATTGGCGTAATAAGTACGTTGGGGGGCGCCCGGTTTTACCCGTGGTGCTGGACGGTATCCCCATGAACGCCTTGCTGGATACTGGGTCACAAGTAACCACTATCCCTTATGTACTTTTTAAGCAGTATTGGACTGATGCTGATATCACACAGTATCCAGACAGTAACTTGAGCATCATCGCCAGTAATGGCTTACCCGTGCCGCAGATGGGGTTCAAGGAGATGACCATTAAAATTGGTAAAGTTGAACTGCCGGCACAGGGAGTGATTATTGTGGACATTGACCGTCATGAAAGTCACCCTAAAATAACTGTGGGTACTAACATAATTGAAAATTGTCTTTCAGAGGTAATTGTAATTCTACAACAGGTGGCGGTGAATGCTAGTTCCAGCCAACAGAGAGTCCTCAACAAGGAGATAAAAGCCCTGATGAGACGGCAGCAGGTAGAACTGTCTGGTGGTGAGATCGGTAGCGTAAGACTGAGTGACCCATTCCCCATTTCCATGCCTCCCAAAAGTGAAATGATGATCTGGTGTCGGACTGCAATCGGGTTGAGAGGTAGAGACTACCAAGCCATGGTAGAACCCGTGTACTCAGACAGCAGGCCCACCATTTTGACAGCCCGGGGGGTCGTTGATGTCCGTCATGGGAGGGTGCCCGTCCGCATCCTCAACATTGGGGAGAGGGAAGTACACTTACCCAGGTACGCTACACTCGCCAAACTGTTTGTCGTCGAACACAAAGCTATCAGGGCCGTGGAACCCTTGCCTCCATCTCCTCAGGCGGAGGGTAATGGCTCCCAGAAACAAAAGGAGGACTGGTGCCAGAAACTCCACGTGGGTGCTGACTCCACTCCCCTGCACCAAAAACAAGGAGTCTACCGGGTGGTACAGGAGTACGAGAGAGTCTTTAGTAAGCACCCGCTAGACTTCGGCAGAGTAAAGGGGATAGAACACCACATCCCCACAGGGAGCCACCAACCAATAAAAGAGAGACACAGGCCCGTACCCCCTGCACATTATCAGAACGCAAAGGGCATGCTAAGAGAGATGAAAGAAGCTGGGGTCATTAGAGACAGCTGTAGCCCCTGGGCAGCCCCCTTGGTTCTGGTCAAAAAGAAAGACGGCACCATGAGAATGTGCGTCGACTATAGACAAATCAACCGTATCAACCACAAAGACGCATATCCGCTGCCTAGAATAGAGGAGTCTTTAGCCGCACTAAAATCAGCTAACTTCTTTTCTACTTTGGACCTTACTAGTGGGTACTGGCAGGTTCCTGTGGCAGAGGCTGACAAGGAGAAGACCGCCTTCACCACCCCGATGGGACTGAGTGAGTTCAACTGTATGCCTTTCGGGCTCTGCAACGCACCAGGGACCTTCCAGCGGCTGATGGAATGCTGTCTAGGGCACCGAAACTTCGAGACGGTCCTCCTTTACCTGGACGACGTGATCGTCTATTCAAAGACCTACGAGGACCACCTAAAGCACCTGGCCGAGGTGTTCGAAGCCCTGGCAGGCTATGGCCTGAAGGTGAAACCATCGAAGTGTCACCTGCTGAAACCAAAGGTCCAGTACCTAGGGCACGTGGTAAGCACGGAAGGAGTGGCCCCCGACCCTGACAAGGTCACGGCAATCAAGAGCTGGCCAAGCCCCTCGAACATCAAAGAGGTGAGACAGTTTCTCGGGTTGGTAGGCTACTACCGAAGGTTCATCCCCGGGTTCAATAAGATGGCAGCTTCTATGCAGGACCTCCTGATCGGACAGTCTAAGTCCAGAAGTCAAAAGCCACCCTTCAAGTGGGATAAACCGGAAGAGGAGTCCTTCCGCCAGCTAAAGATGGCCCTCACAGGGGACGAGATCCTGGCCTACCCTGATTATGGCCAGCCTTTCATTCTCCACACAGATTCCAGTAATGTGGGACTGGGAGCCGTACTGTCCCAAAATCAACAGGGCAGAGAACGGGTGATCGCATACGCCAGCCGGAAGCTGAGGCCCACTGAGAGGAACCCGGAGAATTACAGCTCCTTCAAGCTAGAATTCTTGGCGGTGGTATGGGCCGTGACGGAACGCTTCAAGCATTACCTGGCCTCCGCAAAGTTCACCGTGTACACGGACAACAACCCGTTGACACACCTGGACAATGCAAGACTGGGTGCCCTAGAACAGTGGTGGATGGCCCGGCTCTCCAACTATGACTTCGTGATCAAGTACCGGGCCGGCAAAACCAATGCCAACGCTGACGCCCTATCGAGGATGCCTCACTTACCTGAAGGTGACGAAGACCCAGAAGAGCTGGAGGAGGTAGAACTCCCCGCGTTTCACCGGTATGGAGCCGCTCAACACTCTCACCGCGTGAAGGAGGAGGATCTAACAACTGTGATGATGAATCCCCTACCTCACCACAGCTGGGCCGAGACCCAAGATAGTGACCCTGCAGTCCGCCTGGTGAAAGATCTGCTGACCCGGGAAGACGCCCGCCTAGATCCAGATGCCCCAGAGGAAGCCAAGCAGCTATGGAAGGAGAAGAGCAAGCTGTTCCTCTACGAAGGCAAGTTGTGCAGAAGGATTGTTAACCACCGGACGCACGAGCTGACCTGGCAAGTCGTGGTCCCAAGGCGAGATGCAGCTATGGTCCTGGGGGCTTACCATGACAGAGCGGGACACTTCGGTTGGAAGAAACTGGAGTTCCTACTAAGAGGAAGGTTCTTTTGGGTCGGCATGAGAGGAGCTGTAGAAAAATGGTGCAGAGACTGTGGCCCTTGTCACCTAAGGAGGAAGGACCATACCAGCCAGAAGACACCCTTGAGGCCCATCGTCACCACGCAGCCTCTTGAGCTGGTAGCTCTGGACCATGTCAAATTGGCTCCCAGCCGGTCAGGATACATCTATGCCCTGATAATCGTGGACCACTATTCCCGTTTTCTAGTGGTGGTCCCGGTAAAGGACTTGACAGCCCAAACAGCGGCCAGAGCCTTCCAGCAATATTTCTGCCGTCCACACGGGTATCCGGAACAGGTCCTGACAGACCAGGGTCCAGCGTTCGAGGCTGAAATCTTCCAGGAGTTCTGCAACCTCTATGGCTGTAAGAAAATACGGACAACGCCTTACCACCCCCAAACCAACGGGATGTGTGAGAAGATGAACAATATAGTCATTGATCTCCTGAAGATGTTGCCCCTGGAGGAACGCAGCCTGTGGCCAGAAAAATTGCCGGACCTGGTAGACATGTACAACAACATCCCGGTGAACGCTACAAACTGCACCCCGGCTTACCTGATGCAAGCTAGACCAGGTAAGCTGCCCGTAGACCTGGAGATGGGAGTCCTAATACCTGAGGACACCTCCCCGGATGCGGACTGGGATACGGAAAGGCAACTGCAGTACAAGAATGTACAGGAGAGTGTGAAGAAGAGCCTGGCCCAGGTGAGAGAGAAGCAAGAAAGACTCTTCAATCAACACGCCCCTGCTGGTCCCCTAGAACCTGGTGAGCAAGTCCTAAAGCGAAAAAGAAGGCTACATAAGTTGGACGACCAATGGGAAAGGGAACCCTACACCGTACTGCAGTCTGACCACGACAACCCAAAGGTGTGCGTAATCACCAAGGACGGAGGAGAAACCACTAGTGTCATCTCCAGAGACCACCTCAAAAGGTGCCCCGAGCAACTCCGTAGTGCAGAAGAGGATCAGAGTGACCTTGAACCCGCAGAGGACAAGGAAGAAATGATCAGCACCGTTCTCGGAGAGTTCCCTCAGTCCTGGACTCGCATAAATGATGCTATAGTGGTACCCGTCCTGCATTTCCTGCAACCGGCCCAGCAACAACCAACACCAGAGCCGGAAGGTGAAGAGGAGCAAGCGGTTCCAGAGGCAGAAGAGCCTGTACCAGCAGCCCAGGAGAGTCAACCCTCTGCTGACAGTGAGCCTGCCATGCCTGCGGTAAGCCAAAGAACCCGCAGACAGCTGCCTGCCCTACCTGTACACCCAGCTAGTAGCTGTACCCCTAACGCTAGTGGGGAAAGACAGGTTGGTCCACCACCAGACAGTGGGCTACGTAGGTCAACCAGGAGCACAAAGGGGCAGATACCCGCTCGCTGGAGAATATAGAGTGTACTAAAAGTGTAAATAACCCTGTTGCCAAATGTTGAATCGTTTGCAAAGTTACATGCATGTTTGGTAATACTCTGTTTCAGTTTCTTGCAGCTACCGTAAGGACTCACAGGTTATGGACTTTTTATAACCAGGACCTTGTATGGACTGCGTTCGGAGCTTAACCAAGGAATGAACTAAGACTGTAAAGGACTTGGGGTAGGACAGACCCCCACCTGGTTAAGGCTCCCCGTTGTACTGGTGATATGGACACCCGGTCACAGACCACACTGTGACCTTAAGAACTCAATTTGTGTGTCATCTGTCTATTAATGTTTTATTGTTATGCTTATTGTCTTTGTTTATTGTTTAGTCCCGGAGTACTAAATTTCACTAGGGGGGAATGTGTCACCCTGACCTGGATGCCACAAGCGTAATTAAAGCTGTGTCTGAGAGCAAGGGGGAGGTTCTCTGGTCAGGGGAACATTAGCATGCAATGCCTCCTGTCTCAGGCCAGTAGGGGGAGCTGGCTGCCCCTATAAAAGCTGGTACTGGGGGCAGGGTTAGGGAGAACTGGATTGCCTGTCTCAGCACTGAGACGTGTCCCAGAGTGGAGCAGGGACAGAAAGTTGATTGCACCTAAGAGGAAGTGTGGCAGTAGGAGAGCCACAAGTCAGAGACAAGAGGCGAAGAGAGCCTGTCTTGGCAGAGAAAAGACTTAACTTTACCAGACTATGGTGTCTGAGGCTGGAAGGATTCCACATCCCCCAGCAGAGAACCAGTCCGCAAGGGACTGTACATTCCTTGGCCTAAGAAGCCTGGAGGCCCCTGCCACAACCGAAGGGACCAGTAAAGCCGTACAAGGCTGGGAGCAGAAAGGAACCCACGTCGCAGGCCATACAGGCGAGAATACACGGAGAGCTCGGAAACGTGGGCTGTTATCCTATCAGGAGGAGATAGCCAGAAGGAGCGCAGAAAGCACGGTAGGCCTACACCCTCACCCTGACCAGGGCCAATTTCCCCGTTGCTCTCAGACATCCAGGTCCCCTCCTAGCCGGGACTGTTTGTGGGTCAATTGACCTGTTTTAGTAAAGACCCTGGACTGCAACCTGTTGTCTGTGTGCTCCTTGCTCCTCCAGCACTACCAGCACTGGGACGCTCACTACCATCACTCCCACCATCCACTACACTGCCCTGGGGCCGCACTCTTCCCGTGGGGAGTCACACCATCCCAGCTGCACACCTCATCAGCCCCAGCGGTCTGCCTTGCAGCGGTGGTACCTAATGACCGCAAATCCACGGGTGGCGTAGTCGGACATTATCAGCAGAACATAGCAGACTACCATTGGCCTGACCACCCTGAGCCACGGAACCGGGTCGCCACTACTACCCCCATCGTCTCCCTATTGCCCGGATCCGAGTGCCCCACGGCCCAGGGGGCGAGTCATACTTCCTTAAAGATCTGTCTTCCGAGGCTCAGAGGAGACTGGGACAGGATCAGATCCATCTTTCGAGGATCAGAGGAGACTGGGACAGAATCAAATTTAGAGTCTGAGAGGCTCTAGGTGTGCTGAAGAGAGTTCTGCGGTAACTCTGGCACAGTGGTTGCAGTCATGGGGACTGGCAACAGTAAGGAATTGACTAACCTAAAGGGCGAGGCCCCAGTTCCAGCATGTGAGATAGTGGAGAAACTGAAAGGGAAAGAAGCAGTAGAGGGATGTGAAATAATATTGAGGAAATTTGGTATGGGAAAGTGGGGAAATTTGGAGGAGAAGGAATGGGAGAAATATATCTGCAATTGGGAAGGATGGTTGAAAGATAAAAACAAACTAGAGCAGGCTAGGATGTGGTTAGAAGTAGCAAAACGTCTCTCAATGAGTGAACATAAATCAGAGGAAACCAGGCATGGAACTGTCTATGTAATCTATGTTAGTTTGAAAAACTCTAAAACCCCTGTAGTCTCTGTACCTGATGTAAATTCCGCACCCCCTTCAGCACCCCTGCCTTATGCTGGGTCAATGGCATGGACTTGCAGACATTGTGGTCATCAGAATCTACCTGAGGTTAATTGTTGCAGGTCCTGTAGGTCTTCACACCCAGGGACAACACCCAGGGTGCCTCTGTTCCCTATGAGGACCACTAGTCATGTACAGTTTCAACCTCCTAGGATGGTTGATAATGTTCAGGTACACGATCCCCCCCATGTATGGCCAATAGAAACATATCGGCCTTGGTCCCCCAGTGAACTTATTGCCCTTGCTACACAGCTCCCAGATCCCCGAAGATCCCCGAAAAAAAACCTTAACATTTAGAATGCGCCTCCAGGGTGTTCAGGAGGCATATCGGGCCACATGGGATGATCTAGTTTCTGTCATTCTGCAGAAAGGCAGTGACCCCTTACTTATGGAAATTACTCAGATGCTGCCAGGCCAGGAACCAGCCATTAAAAATACATCAGAGTCGGGTCGGGAGTTAATACAAAGGATGCAAAACTGGGTACGGGCAGAACAGGATAAAAAACAAGACCTGCTACAAACTGTAGTACAGGATAAGGCTCAGTCAGTCTCAGAATATGCCTCTGTATTAGAACAAACATGGTTGGATTTTGGATATGAGCATAATGATGATAAGGATCACAAAAAGAAAACCACAGAGGTGCCTTCACCCACAGAGGTGCCCAGTATCCCTTCCTCAGGGAGCTGCTAACTCCCCTTCCTTATTTTCCACATCCCTGAAGACTGTACTCGATAACTGGTGCCCCTTTGATTCATCCACCATACTCTTACAATATGTGGATGACCTTCTCCTCTGCTGCACCACTGACCAGATATGCCACAATGAATCTCAATCTCTGCTGATATTCTTAGCAGAAAATGGGTGCAATGCTTCAAAAGATAAACTCCAATTGTGCAAGTCCACAGTCACTTTCCTTGGGCATTGCCTGTCTCCAGGCATTAAGCATCTCAGCCCAGGGAGGATTGAGGCTACACTAAAAATACCCCTTACAAGATCTACCAAGTCACTTCGGGCATTCTTGGGCCTAGTCCAGTACTGCCGTCTCTGGATATGAAATACCTCTAGTATTATGGCCCCATTGTTTCAATGCCTCAAAACTGAGCCTTTCACCATTAATTCTGAGGCTATTGATGCATTTCACACCCTCAAGCTCACTCTTTCTACCTCACCTGCTCTAGGTATACCGAATTATGACAAGTTTTTTACTTTGTACAGCCACGAACAGGCTGGACATGCGTCTGGTGTCCTTACCCAAGAACATGGTGATAGGCAGCGCCTTCTAGGGTATTACTCTGTAACCCTTGATCCAGTCATTATGGGTTCTCCTACTTGTGTTAGAGCTGTGGCAGCTGCTTCAGAACTTGTTAAAAAGACAGAGGACATAGTGTTAGGAAGCCCCCTCACACTTTAAGTTCCTCATGCTGTATCTGAAATACTTCAACAGGCTCAGACCCGTCACCTCTCAGCATCAAGGTTGACAAAATATGAAATCTCACTCCTTACACCTCCCCATATAACTATCAAACGCTGTAATGTTCTAAATCCAGCTACACTACTACCAGTGGGTTTAGAAAAGGGAGGAAAGTATCAGGATGGGGAAGAGGGAGAGACCATGAGCCAAGATTTGCCCCTGTTTTTCAAATTAGCAGATGAGGAAGCTCAGTTTGATATGGCACATGAACATGATTGTTAGGCATTTATGGAAGTTGAAATAAAGGGCTTGGCAAATATTACTGATGTGCCACTCACTAACCCCTCTGCTGAGTATTTTGTAGATGGTTCCAGATCTTGGGACAGTGAGCAAGGATGATTCATCACCAGGTATGCAGTAGTCCACAATGGTAAGGCAGTGATACAAGAACCACTCCCCTCCAGCTGCTCTGCACAAGAGGCAGAGCTTAAAGCACTCGCTGCAGCGTGTAATCTGGGAAAAGGTAAAGAAATTAATGTATTTTCTGACTCGCAATATGCTTATGGTGCTGCACATGACTTTGGCGCCATTTGACGAAGCCGTAATTTCTTGACCTTTGCTGGCAAACCTATAAGGAATGCACAAGCGGTGGAGCAGCTACTCACAGCACTCACCCTTCCCGAAGGGCAGCCATAGTCAAAGTGTCAGCACACACTCGGGAACAAACTCCCCTTGCAGTAGGGAATGCTTTGGCCGACCAGGCAGCTAAGGAAGCAGCACGATTAAAACTGACAGAGATACTGGCTATCGCAAGTGCGGGAACCCCAGGAGACTCAGAGTCAGGGAGTGCAGGAAGCCCCCTTTAAAATAAGGAGACATCCCCTGCACCGGTCCCAGTGGCCGTGGACCTCGAACTACTGCAGGTCTTGCAGACCCAGGCTCCCTCCCACGAGCAGAATACATGGGTCAAAGCGGGCGCCGTACAGTCAGTGTCAGGGGTATGGCAGGTAAACAAAGGTATTTGCCTTCCACGCTGCCTGTTCCCCATGATGGCTGCCCTTGCACATTCTCTGATGCATAACTCAAAGGGTGTTATGTGTGCAGTGGTGCTACAAAACTGGTGTGCCCCAGGGTTCCCGAATACGGCTGCAAAGTATGTTCAAGAATGTCTAGTTTGTGCAAAACGTAACCCTGGTAGGCTTATTCAAGTCCCACGAAAATGCACACCAAAACCAGATTACCCATTTCAGAGACTGCAGGTGGACTACATACAGCTACCTAAGGTGGGTAATTATAAATATGCCCTGGTATGCATTGACCTTTTCTCTGGGTGGCCAGAAGCTTGGGCGGTGACTAAAGCAAACACAAAAACTACTGCTAAAAAATTGATCAGTGAAGTGGTTTGTAGATATGGGGTGCCCAAAACTATAGAAAGTGACAGAGGAACCCATTTTACTGGGGAACTAATGAAACAAATCATGGTCACTCTTGGGATAGAACAGGCTTTCCATGTTCCCTATCATCCACAAAGTAGTGGGAAGGTGGAACGTCTCAATGGTACCTTGAAACTAAAAATTCAAAAGTGCATGGAAGAAACACACTTGTCCTGGGTAGATTGTTTGCCCATAGCATAGTATTCAGTGAGGACCGCCCCAAGGGGGAGGGAGAAGCTGTTCCCATATGAAATACTGTTTGGTAGTGTCCCTAAGACAGGGTTGTATTTCCCACAGCAGCTGCAGCCTCCTATGGTTCTCTCACTGAATATGTTCTGGAGTTGCATAAACATTTAACTGTTACTCATAATTGTGTTCTTTCCTCTATCCCAGACCCCAATTTCCTCAGCAGCACTCACACTTTGGTACCAGGAGACTGGGTCGTGGTAAAGAGTAGAGATGAGCGTTGTTCTACTCGAACTGTTCGCCAATCTCAAATTCGAGCTGTTTTGGGCGGTGTTCGAGCCGTTCGGCGAACACGAACAATTTGAGAAAAATTCGGCTGTTCGAGGTTATGTTCGATAACTGTTCGTGCACCAAAATCATAACTGGATTTTTTCTCAGTAATGATGAAAATTAATGTTAATACGCAGTTTGAGTGTACAGCGGGGTGGGGGGAGGGGCAGGGGATGGATCTCTGCAGGAACAATGAAGATCTCCATTTTTTTTTTCTCTTTCCCGCATTTACAGTGGGGAGGTGCAATCTGTCAGCCTATCAGCAGCGCACACACGGAGCGAAGTGCTTTTTTTCACACAAGCAAGGGCATGTGTCATTGGCAGTGTATGTCACATGTCCTTGCCCTATAAGACCAAGCCATTTTCCCCGTCGCCACCATTTTCTCACTGCTGCAGCTGCGTGTTAGACGGCACCGCTGTTGCTGTGTGCGCTATACCTTGTTAATTTCAAGCCAATTTTCGCACAAATATACAGATAGCTTGGGAGTAGGGAATAGTTGTGATTGCAGTCCTTTTAAGGACTAGGTTACAGCATTTCCTACGACTTTTATCAGGCAGGTCTGTGC
This sequence comes from Phyllobates terribilis, assembly GCF_046119375.1. Taxonomy (NCBI): domain Eukaryota; kingdom Metazoa; phylum Chordata; class Amphibia; order Anura; family Dendrobatidae; genus Phyllobates; species Phyllobates terribilis. The sequence continues at coordinate 382,608,339 of NW_027362767.1, forward strand.
TCTTAAATAGATAGGTTGTGGGAGTAAAGACTAATTGTAATTGGAGTCCTTTTCAGGACTAGGTTACATCAGTTCCTATCAGTTTTTGCCAGGCAGGTCTGTGCCAGTGCTGTGCAAGTTTTTTTCACAGCATTTGGCTGAATCTAGCAAAGCTAATCCTTTTTGGCCTATTGCAGAGTGTGTTAGTCAGTGGAGTAGCCTATCTGTGTTGCAAGATATACCACCTGTGTATAGAATACCAATTTTTTTACTGCACCTAGTGAAGTAAAATTTTTTGGGCATAGAATCATTCTATTAGTCCATCTATACTGACCTCCATCAGGTTGCAAACTGAATCTAATTTTTTTCTGCATCTAGCTCTGAAAAAATATTGGGCTTCTAGCTGTGTGTGGGTCTTGTTCTATTAATCCATCTATACTGACCTCCATCAGGTTGCAAACTGAATATAATTTTTTTCTGCATCTAGCTCTGAAAAAATATTGGGCTTCTAGCTGTGTGTGGGTCTTGTTCTATTAATCCATCTATACTGACCTCCATCAGGTTGCAAACTGAATATAATTTTTTTCTGCATCTAGCTCTGAAAAAATATTGGGCTTCTAGCTGTGTGTGGGTCTTGTTCTATTAATCCATCTATACTGACCTCCATCAGGTTGCAAACTGAATATAATTTTTTTCTGCATCTAGCTCTGAAAAAATATTTGGCCTTCTAGCAGTGTGTGGGACTTGTTCTATTAGTCCACCTATACTGACCTCCATCAGGTTGCAAACTGAATATATTTTTTTCTGCATCTACCTCTGAAAAAATATTGGGCTTCTAGCTGTGTGTGGGACTTGTTGTATTAGTCCATCTATACTGACCTCCATCAGGTTGCAAACTGAATATATTTTTTTCTGCATCTACCTCTGAAAAAATATTGGGCTTCTAGCTGTGTGTGGGTCTTGTTCTATTAATCCATCTATACTGACCTCCATCAGGTTGCAAACTGAATATAATTTTTTTCTGCATCTAGCTCTGAAAAAATATTGGGCTTCTAGCTGTGTGTGGGTCTTGTTCTATTAATCCATCTATACTGACCTCCATCAGGTTGCAAACTGAATATAATTTTTTTCTGCATCTAGCTCTGAAAAAATATTGGGCTTCTAGCTGTGTGTGGGTCTTGTTCTATTAATCCATCTATACTGACCTCCATCAGGTTGCAAACTGAATATAATTTTTTTCTGCATCTAGCTCTGAAAAAATATTGGGCTTCTAGCTTTGTGTGGGTCTTGTTCTATTAATCCATCTATACTGACCTCCATCAGGTTGCAAACTGAATATAATTTTTTTCTGCATCTAGCTCTGAAAAAATATTGGGCTTCTAGCTGTGTGTGGGTCTTGTTCTATTAGTCCATCTATACTGACCTCCATCAGGTTGCAAACTGAATATATTTTTTTCTGCATCTACCTCTGAAAAAATATTGGGCTTCTAGCTGTGTGTGGGTCTTGTTCTATTAATCCATCTATACTGACCTCCATCAGGTTGCAAACTGAATATAATTTTTTTCTGCATCTAGCTCTGAAAAAATATTTGGCCTTCTAGCAGTGTGTGGGACTTGTTCTATTAGTCCACCTATACTGATCTCCATCAGGTTGCAAACTGAATATATTTTTTTCTGCATCTACCTCTGAAAAAATATTGGGCTTCTAGCTGTGTGTGGGACTTGTTGTATTAGTCCATCTATACTGACCTCCATCAGGTTGCAAATTGAATATAATTTTTTTCTGCATCTAGCTCTGAAAAAATATTTGGCCTTCTAGCAGTGTGTGGGACTTGTTCTATTAGTCCACCTATACTGATCTCCATCAGGTTGCAAACTGAATATATTTTTTTCTGCATCTACCTCTGAAAAAATATTGGGCTTCTAGCTGTGTGTGGGACTTGTTGTATTAGTCCATCTATACTGACCTCCATCAGGTTGCAAATTGAATATAATTTTTTTCTGCATCTAACCCAGCCAATAGTTTTGGCCTAATACCACAGTTTGGCCACTCAGCTCTGCTCGGTTACCATCCATTGTTTTTTTGTGCAAACAACTCCAGAGTTGTGAATTAGTTAACCACCAAAATGAGTGGAAAAAGGCCTGCTGCTGGTGGAAAGGGGAATAGGCGTGTTGGGAAGGGGAAAAAAGGTTGTGTCCGTGGGGTAGGTGTTAAAGCAACAGTAACATCTGCAGAAGAAAGACCATCTTCCAGCCAAACTAAAATGTCTACTTCTTTTTGCGGACAATGTGATAAGATCCCTTTCTTATGGCCACGCCAATCGCTACAAATTCCAGATGAGGCACAAAAACAGCAGGTGCTTCAACGGATATCAAGTGCTCCTTTAAGTGGGCTCTCCTCCACATCATCTTCAACATCACAAATACTCCAGTCCTCAAAGGTGTCACCCAAATCGCACTTGCTTCCTCACAGCTCCCAAATCTCCAGCTGCCCGTCTGAGTATGAGGTAGAACAGATGGTTGAGTCTGCAGAGCTGTTTACTCATACTATAGCCTGGGAATCAGAGGTCGACTCCAGCGCTTCTGTGAATCCAGACGAGGAAATGATCTGCACTGATGCCCAGAATCTTTATGAGTCGGATCCAGGACCAGACGCAGAAGGTTCTGACCATAATGTAGACCCTCATTCCCAAACTGTAACTCCTGTTGGTGGAGACAATGAGGAAGACGATGATAAGACTCAAATACCTGATTGGAGCGACAACTTTAGTTTTTTGTCAGGGCAGGAACAGGTTGGCTCTGAGGACGACGGGTGTGATAACACACAGGGTGATGATGATGAGGTTGGAGATCCCACTTACTGTTAACCCACAGTCAGCCAAGAGATGAGGTCAGCAGAGGAGGTGGAGGAAGATGCTAGTGACGACGAGGTCAGGTTGCGCCTTCCTGGACAGAGACGTAGTACTGGAAGCACGTCAACAACTGCATCCTCAAACACAACTCTGCCTCTCACCACAAGTCGTGGTGGCTCTTCAGGTCGCATGGGTGCTAAGCCTTGCATAGCCTGGGCATTTTTTCAGATCGATAAAGATGACCCAACTCGTGTTATCTGTAACATTTGTCAGCAAAAGCTAAGTAGAGGCCAAAAAATACATAGTTTGAGTACTTCATGCATGAACCGGCACATGGACATGAAGCATAAGTTGCAGTGGGAAGCTCAGTGTGCTACAATGCGGCCTAGCCGGCCGGGCCAACCACCGTCTGCCATATCTTGTGCATCCGCGGCCTCTTCATCCTCTGTGACTGGGGGGACAGCAGTCACACCTGTTTTGGGGCGCAGACCTGCCACCTCTTTACCCGCAACAGCCAGCGTGATTGGCAGGTCATCATTTTCTTTGGAGGTGGGAACACCAGCTGGTGTTGAGCGCTGTCCGACATCGATAGCACCACCTTTGGATCAAGGCAACCTAACATGTCCGCCTGCATCTTCCTCACAGACTGGCAGTTTGCCGGGGACACCCTTATCAACCCCGTCTAAGCACAATAGCCAGCCTTCGGTCCCTCAGATGTGGACAAGTAAAAGACCATTTCCTCCTAGCCATGAGAAAGCTAAGAGGTTGAATTTCACCATCTGCAAGCTCTTGGCTACAGAAATGCTGCCTTTCCGCCTGGTGGACACAGAGGATTTTCGAGACCTTATGTCCGTCACAGTGCCCCAGTACCAGATGTCCAGTCGGCACTACTTCTCAAAGAAAGGTGTGCCTGCGCTCCACCAGCATGTCGCACACAACATCACCGCTTCTTTGAGAAACTCTGTGTGTGACAGGGTGCATTTCACCACAGACACTTGGACGAGTAGGCATGGACAGGGGCGTTACATGTCGCTGACTGGGCACTGGGTAACTATGTCGACAGCAGGACAAGGGGCTGCTGTCCAAGTCTTGCCATCTGTCACGGGTGTATCGCCATGAAGATCGTCACGATTACACAGCCTGACTTCTCGCAGCTGACTTTTTGGTGCTTTGTGTTTTCGGCAGTGAGGGAGTTAATTCTCTCTCTCTCTGTGCTAGACGAGGTCCAGCCTCGCCCAGCTGCAATCAATGTTGCTGTAGTGAGACTCCTTCAAATGCCTGCTGGTCTGTTTGGGAAGTGTCGGTGAAAGCATTTCATACAGACTTACAGAGCGGATCGTGGTATTTGGAGTTTCTGAGATAAGTGTATTTGGAGTGTTTTTTCCCTTCCTCGCTTTATCATTTATCTCCTTTCCCGTTGGTGTTCCCCCTGTTGTAGTTGTGTAGTTTTTGTATGCAAGGTGGTTTTGGTTTTTCCCTTGTACTGTCTCGTTCGTCTAAGTACTGTGTGTGGGCATATTATTACTTGTCCTCTTTTGTTGTGATCGGGGTCCTTCTTAGGACTAGATTACTTAGGTGCAGGGATCCTCAGGAGGTAGGGGTTACGCTGGCGGCCTGGACCTCTGTACCTTTAACAGTACCTCCAGGTTGAGGGATTAGTCAGGGCCCCAGCTTAGGGTCAGCTTAGGCCCCCTACCTCCAGTATACAGAGACAGCGTGACAGTACAAGGGAAAAACCAAAACCACCTTGCATACAAAAACTACACAACTACAACAGGGGGAACACCAATGGGAAAGGAGATAAATGATAAAGCGAGGAAGGGAAAAAACACTCCAAATACACTTATCTCAGAAACTCCAAATACCACGATCCGCTCTGTAAGTCTGTATGAAATGCTTTCACCGACACTTCCCAAACAGACCAGCAGGCATTTGAAGGAGTCTCACTACAGCAACATTGATTGCAGCTGGGCGAGGCTGGACCTCGTCTAGCACAGAGAGAGAGAGAATTAACTCCCTCACTGCCGAAAACACAAAGCACCAAAAAGTCAGCTGCGAGAAGTCAGGCTGTGTAATCGTGACGATCTTCATGGCGACACACCCGTGACAGTACCCCCCCTTCTACGAGGGGCCTCCGGACCCTCAGGGCCAGGTTTATCCGGGTGAGTCGTGTGGAAGGCCCGAACTAATCGGTCTGCGTTAATATCCGACGCAGGAACCCACATCCTCTCCTCAGGACCATACCCTTTCCAATGAACCAGGTACTGAAGGGACCCGCGATTAAAACGTGAATCGATGACCCTTGATACCTGGAACTCCAAGTTACCATTGACCACCACTGGAGGGGGAGGTAAAGGTGACGGTACCACCGGCGCCACATACCTCTTAAGCAATGATCTGTGGAACACGTTGTGAATTTTAAACGTAGGGGGGAGGTCAAGACGGAATGCCACCGGATTAATAATAGAACTGATTCTGTACGGCCCGATGAACCTGGGACCCAGTTTCCAGGAGGGAACCTTAAGTTTAATATTCCTGGTAGACAACCATACCCGATCGTTCACACTTAGGTCCGGACCAGACACTCTCCTCCTATCAGCCATACGTTTGTATCGGTTCCCCATAGTATTCAGATTCTTCAGCACCCCTCTCCATACTGAAGCGAGTGATGAGGAAAATCGTTCCTCCTCAGGAACCCCCGAAGAGCCCCCCCTACTGAAAGTACAAAACTGGGGGTGAAAACCATATGCCCCAAAAAACGGGGACTTACCAGTGGACTCGCTCCGCCTATTATTAAGAGCAAACTCTGCCAGAGGTAAGAAAGAAGCCCAGTCCTCCTGGTTCTCTGACACAAAACACCGGAGATATGTCTCCAAGCTCTGGTTCATACGTTCCGTCTGACCATTGGTCTGAGGGTGAAAAGCCGATGAGAATGACAAATGCATCCCCCGCCGTGCACAAAACGCCTTCCAGAACTTGGACACAAACTGAGACCCCCGATCAGACACCACATCGGAGGGTACCCCGTGAAGCCTCACAATCTCCCCAATGAACACCTGCGCAAGAGTTTTAGCATTAGGGAGAGCCGGAAGAGCGATAAAATGTGCCATCTTGCTGAACCTGTCCACTACAACGAGTATGACCGTTTTACCCGAAGACGGAGGGAGGTCCGTAATAAAGTCCATAGACAGATGAGTCCAAGGACTCTCCGTAATCTTTAAAGGTAAGAGGGCCCCAGACGGACGGGTATGTGAGGTCTTAGAGCGCGCACAAACCCCACAGGACGCGACAAAAGTTACCACCTCTTTATGTAAGTTAGGCCACCAAAACCGACGCGAGAGGAGATCCACAGTTGCTTTACTCCCCGGGTGTCCTGCCAAAACTGAGTTATGGTGTGCCTCGATCACCTTTTGTCGCAACTGATCTGGAACAAACAGTCTCCCCGGAGGTCCAACAGGGGCGTCCCCCTGAGCCTCCAATACCTCCTCCTCCAGCTCAGAGCATACTGCCGAAACCACCACCCCCTCCTGAAGGATAGGAATCGGGTCGTCCGTATTCCCGACCCCAGGGAAACTGCGAGATAAGGCATCCGCCTTTACATTTTTTGACCCAGGACGATATGTAACGACATTTTCACCGACCCACTTAGTTTTTCTCCAGCTACCATGGATCCAGTAGCCAGTCTAGCTCGGCAGTTGCAGAGTTTGTCCATGGAGCTGGCGGACGTTAGGTCCAAGGTTTTGCATCCTCAGGAGCAAGCCGGACCAGAACCTAAAGTAGCTCTCCCTGACAGGTTCACTGGGGGGCGGGACAAGTTTTTTGTTTTCCGGGAGGCATGCAAATTGTACTTTCGGCTGCGGCCTCGGTCATCGGGGAGTGAAGAACAAAGGGTGGGAATTGTCATCTCGCTCCTACAAGGGGACCCACAATCTTGGGCGTTCTCTCTTCCCCCGGGCTCCCCGGCTCTCCAGTCAGTGGATAGGTTTTTCACTGCTCTGGGACTCGTATATGATGACCCAGATCGGATCTCCCTTGCTGAGTCTAAGTTACGTAGGATCCAGCAGGGAGATCGTCCGGCGGAGGAATTCTGTTCGGAGTTCCGTAGGTGGGCCACGGACACCCAGTGGAATGACCCGGCTCTTAGGAGCCAGTTTTGTCAAGGTTTATCCGACAAATTACAGGATGTGTTGGCACAGTATGACTCTCCCGCGTCACTGGAAACCGCTATGGCCCTGGCTATTCGCGTTGACAGACGACTTCGGGAGAGGTGCAGGATAACTCGACCCCCTGTGATGACTCCACCTCCTACAAGGTCCCCTCATATGGTGGTTCCCCTGGTCAGTCCAGAGGAGCCTATGCAATTAGGAGGGACATCATTTCGGGGGAGGGGACCGGTGGTGCGCCATAAGACAGGAAGGTGTTTCTTCTGCGGGAGAAAGGGACATTTTATTGGGGGGTGTCCATCCCGTCCCTTGCAGAGTGAAGAGTCGTCGGAAAACTGTTGATCCCAGGTTGTGTGGTGGACGGCAATCTGGGAGTAGGTATTTCGTCCCTAGGTTCGTCTCAGTTTCTCGTACCGGCGGAGGTGGTGGTGGGTACGAGAACTGAGAGGATATCTGTTCTTCTGGATAGTGGGGCCGGGGCTAATCTGGTTGATGCTCGGTTTGCCCGGGTTCAAGGTATGCGATTGAGTGAGTTGGCTAAACCCATCCCCATATTCTCGATCGATGCCAGGCCTCTCGGTCAGGGAAGTTTTTTGCAAGCTATGCATGACATAAAACTTCAAGTGGGGGCGATACATAAAGAACTGTTGTCTTGCTACGTGTTGGAGGGTCTTCCCACTCCTATAGTGTTGGGCCTTCCTTGGTTAACTAAGCATAACCCGGTTATTAATTGGCAAACCAGAGAGATAAGCCAATGGAGTAAATTCTGTAATAAAAACTGCATGAACACGGTCATCGGTGCGGTTACTCCTTGGGTCTTACCTCCATTTCTGGCGGACTTTGAGGATGTATTCTCGGAGAAAGGGTGTCAGGAACTACCTCCTCATCGCGAGTATGACTGTTCTGTAAAACTGCTCCCTGAGGCCAAGTTACCTAAAGCTAGGTTGTATAACCTTTCTGGTCCTGAGAGGCAGGCCATGAAGGATTATATTTCAGAAAGTCTGGCTAAGGGGCATATTAGACCTTCATCTTCACCGGTGGCTGCGGGGTTCTTCTTTGTTAAGAAGAAAGATGGAGGCCTACGCCCTTGCCTGGATTTCCGTGAACTTAATCGGATTACGGTCCGAGATCCGTATCCACTCCCACTTATTCCCGATCTCTTTAATCAGATCGTGGGCGCCAAATGGTTCTCTAAGTTGGATCTCAGGGGGGCGTACAATCTGATTAGGATGAAGGAGGGGGATGAGTGGAAGACGGCGTTTAACACTCCGGAGGGGCATTATGAGAACCTTGTCATGCCATTCGGTCTGACTAATGCCCCGGCGGTGTTCCAACACTTTGTTAATGACATTTTTCGCCGCCTGGTGGGACAGTTTGTTGTCATATATCTGGATGATATCTTAATTTACTCGCCGGATCTGGTGTCTCATCAGGAGCACGTTAGGCAGGTGTTACAGATCTTGCGGGATAATAAACTGTATGCCAAATGGGAAAAGTGTGTGTTCGCCGTACAGGAACTCCAGTTTTTAGGCTTCCTGGTTTCAGCGTCCGGTTTTCGTATGGACCCTGGGAAAGTGCGGGCAGTTCTTGAGTGGGATCGGCCAGAGAAACTTAAGGCACTACAACGTTTCCTGGGGTTTGCTAATTATTACCGGAAGTTCATTCGTAATTTCTCGTCCATGGTTAAGCCTCTCACAGACATGACTAAAAAGGGGACGGATTTTTCTAGGTGGTCTGACAAGGCTTGTCAAGCATTCTCCTCCTTGAAAAAATGTTTTTGCCTCGGCACCCATACTCATTCAACCTGATGCGTCACAGCCATTCATTGTAGAGGTAGACGCTTCCGAGGTAGGGGTGGGAGCAGTATTGTCACAGGGTTCGTCCCCTGGTAAGTGGCATCCGTGCGCCTTTTTCTCTAAAAAATTGTCGTCCGCTGAGAGGAATTACGATGTCGGCAATAGGGAACTCTTGGCCATTAAGTTAGCTTTTGAGGAGTGGCGCCATTTTTTGGAGGGGGCAGTCCATCCGGTCACCGTCATCACCGATCACAAGAACCTGCTATATCTGGAGTCCGCGAAACGTCTGAATCCCAGACAAGCTAGGTGGTCATTGTTTTTTACCAGGTTTAATTTTGTCGTTACATATCGTCCTGGGTCAAAAAATGTAAAGGCGGATGCCTTATCTCGTAGTTTCCCTGGGGCCGGGAATACGGACGACCCGATTCCTATCCTTCAGGAGGGGGTGGTGGTTTCGGCAGTATGCTCTGAGCTGGAGGAGGAGGTATTGGAGGCTCAGGGGGACGCCCCTGTTGGACCTCCGGGGAGACTGTTTGTTCCAGATCAGTTGCGACAAAAGGTGATCGAGGCACACCATAACTCAGTTTTGTCAGGACACCCGGGGAGTAAAGCAACTGTGGATCTCCTCTCGCGTCGGTTTTGGTGGCCTAACTTACATAAGGAGGTGGTAACTTTTGTCGCGTCCTGTGGGGTTTGTGCGCGCTCTAAGACCTCACATACCCGTCCGTCTGGGGCCCTCTTACCTTTGAAGATCCCGGAGCATCCTTGGACTCATCTGTCTATGGACTTTATTACGGACCTCCCTCCGTCTTCGGGTAAAACGGTCATACTCGTTGTAGTGGACAGGTTCAGCAAGATGGCACATTTTATCGCTCTTCCGGCTCTCCCTAATGCTAAAACTCTTGCGCAGGTGTTCATTGAGGAGATTGTGAGGCTTCACGGGGTACCCTCCGATGTGGTGTCTGATCGGGGGTCTCAGTTTGTGTCCAAGTTCTGGAAGGCGTTTTGTGCACGGCGGGGGATGCATTTGTCATTCTCATTGGCTTTTCACCCTCAGACCAATGGTCAGACGGAACGTATGAACCAGAGCTTGGAGACATATCTCCGGTGTTTTGTGTCAGAGAACCAGGAGGACTGGGCTTCTTTCTTACCTCTGGCAGAGTTTGCTCTTAATAATAGGCGGAGCGAGTCCACTGGTAAGTCCCCGTTTTTTGGGGCATATGGTTTTCACCCCCAGTTTTGTACTTTCAGTAGGGGGGCTCTTCGGGGGTTCCTGAGGAGGAACGATTTTCCTCATCACTCGCTTCAGTATGGAGAGGGGTGCTGAAGAATCTGAATACTATGGGGAACCGATACAAACGTATGGCTGATAGGAGGAGAGTGTCTGGTCCGGACCTAAGTGTGAACGATCGGGTATGGTTGTCTACCAGGAATATTAAACTTAAGGTTCCCTCCTGGAAACTGGGTCCCAGGTTCATCGGGCCGTACAGAATCAGTTCTATTATTAATCCGGTGGCATTCCGTCTTGACCTCCCCCCTACGTTTAAAATTCACAACGTGTTCCACAGATCATTGCTTAAGAGGTATGTGGCGCCGGTGGTACCGTCACCTTTACCTCCCCCTCCAGTGGTGGTCAATGGTAACTTGGAGTTCCAGGTATCAAGGGTCATCGATTCACGTTTTAATCGCCGGTCCCTTCAGTACCTGGTTCATTGGAAAGGGTATGGTCCTGAGGAGAGGATGTGGGTTCCTGCGTCGGATATTAACGCAGACCGATTAGTTCGGGCCTTCCACACGACTCACCCGGATAAACCTGGCCCTGAGGGTCCGGAGGCCCCTCGTAGAAGGGGGGGTACTGTCACGGGTGTGTCGCCACGAAGATCGTCACGATTACACAGCCTGACTTCTCGCAGCTGACTTTTTGGTGCTTTGTGTTTTCGGCAGTGAGGGAATTAATTCTCTCTCTCTCTGTGCTAGACGAGGTCCAGCCTCGCCCAGCTGCAATCAATGTTGCTGTAGTGAGACTCCTTCAAATGCCTGCTGGTCTGTTTGGGTAGTGTCGGTGAAAGCATTTCATACAGACTTACAGAGCGGATCGTGGTATTTGGAGTTTCTGAGATAAGTGTATTTGGAGTGTTTTTTCCCTTCCTCGCTTTATCATTTATCTCCTTTCCCGTTGGTGTTCCCCCTGTTGTAGTTGTGTAGTTTTTGTATGCAAGGTGGTTTTGGTTTTTCCCTTGTACTGTCTCGTTCGTCTAAGTACTGTGTGTGGGCATATTATTACTTGTCCTCTTTTGTTGTGATCGGGGTCCTTCTTAGGACTAGATTACTTAGGTGCAGGGATCCTCAGGAGGTAGGGGTTACGCTGGCGGCCTGGACCTCTGTACCTTTAACAGTACCTCCAGGTTGAGGGATTAGTCAGGGCCCCAGCTTAGGGTCAGCTTAGGCCCCCTACCTCCAGTATACAGAGACAGCGTGACACCGTCCCCACGAGTTGTGCGTCAATCCTCTTTATGTCAAAGTTCCTCCACTGCTTCTGCCTCCTCAACCTCCTCTCGGTCTTCCACCTGCACCCAAAGCCTGTCTGGTCATGCCACAAGCTTTCTAACTGCGCAGAAGGGATCCTGCACACCTCCTTACTATGCTGGCAGTAGGGCTCAACGTCATCAGGCGGTTTTTACATTGAAATGTCTGGGAAATGTGAGTCACACAGCTGAGGAGTTGTGGTCAGCTCTGGAGAACCAATTTCATGAATGGTTGTCTCCACTGGACCTGAAACCAGGGAAGGCCGTGTGCGACAATGCTGCAAACCTGGGTGCGGCCCTTCGCCGGGGCAATGTCACACACGTGCCTTGTATGGCTCACGTGTTGAACCTGGTTGTCCAGCAATTTTTAGCCCACTATCCCAGACTAGATGGCCTTCTGCAGAGGGCACGGTCGCTGTGTGCTCACTTCCGCCGTTCGCATCCCGCAGCTCAGCGACTTACATCTCTACAGAAGTCGTTGGGCCTGCCACTTCACCGGCTAAAATGCGATGTGCCTACCCGGTGGAATTCAACTCTGCACATGTTGCAGCGACTGTGGCAGCACCGACAAGCCCTGGTGCAATACGTTCTGACGTATAGCCTGGGCCAACGAGATTCAGAGGTGGGGAAAATCACGCTGGAGGAGTGGTCTCAGATCAGGGACCTATGCACCCTTCTGCACAGTTTTGAAATGGCGACGAAGATGTTTAGTGCTGACGATGCCATTATCAGCATGACTATTCCGGTGATTTACATGCTGGAGCACATGTTAAACAGAATTCGGAGTCAGGTGGTGGCACAAGAGGAGGTGGAGGAAGTAGAGGAGGAGGAGTTGTATGCGGAAGGGCTAACATCTGCAAGGTCCAGACGGTCGGCAGCACCAAGGCGGCAGGCATGTGAGGGTGGGGGAGATGGTTTTACCAGGGCGCATGGTAGCAGCCAAACTAGTGAGGAAGGTGCAGGAGCCCAGGAAGAAGTGGAGGACGAACTGATGGAAGACTCATCAGATGAGGGAGACCTTGATCACATTTCTGTTGTGCGAGGTTGGGGGGAGAGGACAGAGGAAGGAAGCATGATTGTTACCTCGCCACCAACACAACAGGGACTTGGTGCTCCTGGATGCGCAACACACATGAGTGCCTTCTTGCTGCACTACCTGCAACATGACCCTCGAATTGTGAGAATTAGAAATAATCCTGACTACTGGGTTGCCACACTGTTAGATCCCCAGTACAAAAGTAAATTTGCAGAAATTATTCCTGCCATAGAAAGGGATGCACGCATGCAGGAGTATCAGCAGAGACTGTTGCAGAATCTTACATGTGCTTTTCCACAAAATACCAGTGGTGCACGTAGTGAATCTCACAGTTCCAACTTGCCAACCGTGGGACCGTCAAGTGTTCAGCACTCAAACCGTAACAGAACCACAGTATCTGCTGGTAACATCAATTTTGCGGAATCATTTCACCACTTTTTTAGCCCATCCTTTGCAAGGCCACAGGAGACAAGAAGTCTGACACATAGTCAACGCCTAGAGACGATGGAACAGGAGTATCTCCAAGTAAACATTGAAGCCACGACTGTGTCACTGGACCCTTGCTCTTTTTGGGCTTCCAATCTGGATAAATGGCCGGAGCTAGCCACTTACGCCTTGGAGATCTTGTCATGCCCCGCAGCCAGCGTTCTGTCTGAACGTGTGTTCAGCGCTGCTGGTGGTGTGCTGACAGATAAGCGCACGCGGCTCTCCACTGATAATGTAGACAGACTCACGTTCATAAAGATGAACAAATCATGGATCCGAAACGACTTTTCTACCCCTGTGTCATCCTGGGGAGAGTAAAAGCTTGATGATTGGTTAAAATCACCCTACCAACCGTTTTAAGCTTTCAATTTACTAATCATGTTTATCTGTATCTTGACTGGAAAATAATTTGGGCTTTGTAGCAGTGTGCAGCACTGATCTTATTAGGCCATCTATACTAAAGCTTCACCAGATTTAAAATTTAAAATAATTTTTAGCTGCATCTAGCCCGGAAAATAATTTTGGGGCTCCGAGATGCGCAAGACACATAAGTGCCTTCTTGCTGCACTACCTGCAGCATGACCCTCATATTGTCAGAATTCGAAGTAATCATGACTACTGGGTTGCCACACTCTTAGATCCCCCAAACTTTTCGATCAACCTTTTCATTTTAATAAAGACCAAAAAAATGGTCATTTTTGAAATTATAAGCATTAGCAGGTTGTTAGAAACTGAAATCAAACAGTTTTCAACTCAAAACTTTATTCTAGGTGATGTTACATTTTCACATAGGACCCCTTGTTCGAAAGGAGCTTCTGAACTCTCTCGTCCATTGAATTTGTCAGGTTTTGGATGGTTTCTGCTTCAATTGTTTTGCATGAGGACAGAATACCCTCCCAGAGCTGTTGCTTAGATGTGAACTGCCTCCCGCCATCATAGACACTCCTTTTAATGATGCTCCAAAGGTTCTGAATGGGGTAGAGGTCAGGGGAGCATGGGGGTCACACCATAAGTTTGTCCCCTTTTATGCCCATATCAGCCAGAGATGCAGATGTTTTATGTGCAGCATGAGATGGTGCATTTCATGCAGAAATTGATCTTGCTGTGAAATACACGGTTCTTCTTCTTGAACCATGGCAGGAAGTGCTGTTTGAGAAAATCCACATACATTATGGAGTTCATCTTTAGCGCCTTCAGGGATCCTAAAGGGGCCGACAATCTCTCTCCCCATGATTCCAGCCCAAAACATTACTCCACCTCCTCCTTGTTGGCGCTGTAGCCGTGTTTGCGTGGGGTGTCCATCAACCAGCCATCCTCCACTCCATCCATCTGGACCATCGAGCGCTGCACGGCACTCATCCGTGAACAAAACTGTTTTGAAATCAGTCTTTATGTAATGTTTGGCCCACTGGAGCCGTTTCTGCTTGTGTGAAGTGGATAGAGGAGGTCGACAGGATGGCGTATGCACAGCTGCAAACCTCTGAAGGACCCTGCATCTTGTTGTTCGGGGGACGTTGGAGGCACAAGCAGCTTCAAAAACTTGTCTGCTGCTATGACAAGGCTTTTTGGCCGCTGCTCTTTCAACCTGACGTAATTGCCTGTAGGAAAGAGTCCTCAATTTGCCCTTATCAGCACGCACACGTGTGTACTGTGAATCAGCTACATACTTCTTGATTGCCAAGACACTTCATCCTGATCATCGCACAATGTTGATTGTAGTCATGCCTTGACCTAAACACTCCACAATTTGTTGCTTCTCAGCAGCCGACACATCCTTTTTCTTTCCCATTTTGGCAGAAAATGTAGGCTGCTTAATAATGTGAGAGAGCCTTCTTAAGTAGTCTTGCCTTTCATTGGACACACCTGCCAAACTAATTAGCACAGGTGTCTGCAATTGCTTACAGTGATATAAAGAGCCCTGACACACATCACCATCAATGAGTTTAACTGACAAACAAACAAATTCTTCCCTTATCACTCCTAAACACTTTTTGCATAATAATTTGGAACGCAGTGTACATGTGCTTTTCCACAAAACACCAGCGGTTCACGTAGTGAATCTTACAGTTCTAACTTGCCAACCGTGGTCTGTATGGAGTTGTTCAATAAAGGGCCCAAAATTAAGATAACATAGATGGGAGAGGTCTCTATGAATAGGAATTCCTAAGTATTTGATACCCTGTGAGGGACAGGCAAAGGGAAAGTTGGACTGGATGGAATCCTATATGGATTTGGGGAGGGAGACATCGAGGGCCTCAGACTTCGCTGCATTGATTTTAAAATTTGACCATGTAACAAAGTGATCTATTTCAGCCATAACAGCAGGGATGGATATATGTGATTGAGTGATTTATACTAGGACATCATCAGCAAATAGAGAGCACTTGTACTCGGTGCCTCCCACCTCAATCCACCTAATATTGGGGTTATGGCGAATTGATGAGAGCAGGTGCTCCGTCACTAGGATGTATAAGAGAGGGGACAGAGAACATCCCTGCCTTGTCCCATTGGTGATTGTGAAAGGTGATGAAAATGTTCTGACGCGCCCCCTGGGCCTTGGGACACCCGGAGCCGGACCCTTTTTGGTGGATGCTGGTGGTTGTAGTCTCCGTGGCGGCAACCCGGTTCCGTGGCTCAGGGCGGTCAAACCAGTGGCGGAACTATTTATGTGGTTTTGATGTTTAAATGTCCGACTACGCCACCCGTGGATTGCGGTCAGAGTGAACCGCCGCTCCAGGGCAGACCGCTGAGGCTGGTGTTGTGGGTGCAGCAGAGCGTAGCATAACTCCCCACGGGAGGAGTATAGCCTCAGGGCAGTGTATGCGGAGGATGGGGGTGATGGTGCAGGGCAGCAGCAGTAACGACACGGAGTCAGTGATGCAGTCCAGGGCCTTTACTCACAGTTCTTATTATCCAGACCACGTCTGCAGGTAACGGCTGCCCACGTCGTACTGTGCTCACCAGGTGAGGGGCTCAGACAACTCCCAGATAACTTTGGAGCACTTCACAGGACCCCCTTTGTGTGTCCTTTGTCTGGCCTTTCTTACCAACACTTCTGTCCGGCTGCCTCGGGCCTCCTCTTGGTAAACTTGGCGCCAGTTTCCCTGACCCTATGTGGTGCCTTCCTAGCGGGTGTAGCGAGGGGCTGCGCCACATAAAATGTCAGAGCCTCCGGTTTCTAGCTGAGGGTCGTTTCCTGCCTCCACTAGTTCGGGGACCGGTCTCCCCCTTTGGCCTGACCCCTCCACGCAGGTGGATTCGGGCGTGCGGTGGCGACTCGCCCGTCCGCACCCCTGGGATCCCTTCATTCCTCGTTCCTGGAGCCTTCTCCGCTCCTCTTCCTTCCTTCTCCCTCTTCCAGGCCTGGGCCTCTGTTACTAGGCCCGCCTCCGGAGCAGAGCTCATGTAGAGCCCCTGCTCCCTGCCACTTCTGCTCAGACTTCTCTGCACTGAACTAAGATGGTGCCTACCTTTTATACTCCCTTCTCAATGCACCCAGGAACTGCTTCCTCCCTGCTCCTGCACTACAGGGTTCCCCTTCCTCAGTGTTCCCTCCCCCCACTCCAGCCAGGGACAGGGACTGTCATGCCCATCTCAGGGGCATATTGGTCGCCCTGCCCCACGGCAATGTGGTGTAATGCATGCAGGTGTCGGGTCCTGATCCACACTCCATCCTTACCTGAGAGTGAGATATCACACCTCTGGGTGAGGTGCAATACGTCTGTAGCAACCGAGCCCTCAGGGTGCTACAGTTCCATTTATCTTCAGCCTAGGTGACGTATTGCGATACAGGGCCGTGATTTTGGCTATAAAAGGGTCCCCTAGACCCCTACCCCAAGCTTTTTAAGAGAATCATATATGGCGTGCCAGGAGACTCTATGGAATGCTTTCTCAGCATCCAACGAGAGTATCTAATTACAAATTTTTAACTGCATCTAGCCCAGGAAATACTTTGTGCCTAGTAGCAGTGTCTGCTAGTCAGCGGATTATCCCGGCTGTTAAGCAAGCTACACCACCTGTAGTTTAGACACTTAATTTTTTCAAAGGAAATGATTCGGGACCATGGGATACTTAGTGAAGAGCATCAGGAGGCACCCCAAGGCATAGGGGCTGGGACTGGCATTAGGATGCCTTGCAGTGGACAGCAGAGCTCGATCCTTATAAAAGCTTTTTAACTGCAGCAGCTTTAGTGGACGCTACTGGAGCTGGAATTACGCGGCTGCTGGCATGAGACTTGCCCTCCAATAGATCCTTGTAAATGGATTTAAAGTGTATTCATTCAAATTAGAGAGACAATTTAAATTAAAAAGCTTAGAGCTGCCTCCCCCACAGGGGGGCTCGCTCGACCCACCAGCGGACAGGCACCAGTATTGGGAGAGGGGGGCTGGCCGTCAGGGTTCACCGCGGCTCTGGCACAAACCCGGCGACACGGAGGTGGCACGGGCAGGAGCGGACTGGCCGTGTCGGCTTCTCACTTTTTGGATTTTAGAAGGGCATGACATGCCTATATCTGTGTCTCCCCCTCCTTTTACTCCTCCACCTCTTTTATTTTCGCATGACTATATGTACTTGTCACTTTTCCATGTGTTAGTTATGTCTTCTGAGCAGTTTGTCAGCTTTTGGACACCTTTGAAGGTGTTTTCTATGTGTTTCTATGTGTTTTTGTTTGCCTGCCATTGTTTTTAACGGTGTTCGAAGGTGTTCGACGAACAGTTCGACGAACAGTTCGGCGAACACACGGGTGTTCGACGAACCGAACCGAACTCGAACACTACGGGGGTGGCTCAACACTAGTAAAGAGACATATGAGGAGACCACTGGAGCCCAGATACAGTGAACCATTCCAAGTGCTGTTAACCACTGCCACTTCGGTCAAGCTTCAAGGCAAGGACACTTGGATCCACGCCAGCCATTGTAAAAAGATTTTGAACCCCAGCAGCAGCAAAGATGATGACCCTGTTTGTTTGGACTATGGTGATAGAAACCATACCTTTCGCCCTAACTCTCCATGAAGTACTTAAAGAGAACTGGGATAACAAACTGATTAAGCATCACCAAGTCTTACTCCAAGACATGAACTCTAATGGCCGTCCTAAGAACTGTTGGATATGCACCCATAGTCCAATATCCTCCAATACTATGCCTTATTTAGCTATTCCAGTGACTTTGAATTAATGTTTTACTTAAGTAACTACACTTTTCCTATAAGATTAAGAACAACAAAGAAAAAGAAGGCTGTAGGTCTAACTGTTGCTGCTTGGGTGACTGAGCCATAGTTGTTGTTTAACAGGAGTGGTCCACCTCTAAGTCAGACTGAAATGCCTTGGGCGACCTGTCATGTCGACCTCTCCTGTTATCCGAACTTTACCTCTTGCAGCTGTATTCAGATAAAATCCAGAGGGTTTCCTTTCTCTACAGCTGACTATTCAGAGTGTAATGGATCTGCTACCACTACTACGTAGTGTATAGTGGTTGATGCCACTCTCAATCCTAAACTTCACTGTGTAAATGTCACCTTGCAAAATCTAATATCAGGTTTTACCTCAAATGACACTCAGAATCAGGGAACAATTATGGAACAATTAAGCACCACCTTGTAATCTAAATGGATTGCTAGTCTGTTCAACAACACTGTTGTTGGAGTACCAGAGAGTTTATATATTGTATGTGGACATCAGGCTTACAAGTGGTTACCCAACAATTTCACAGGAGTTTGCACATTGGCCTTTCTGACACCTTCTACTTTTATAGTACCACACACAAGAGTAGATATTAAAGCAATCCCTCTACACACACTGTACAGACGAGCTGCAGACGACAAGCCCCGACCAAATGGTAAACCACATCTTGTAGAAATGGGGGTGGCTAAAAAATTTTTTAGTGTGTTATTCATTTACCCATTCATAATGCAAATGTGGGATAAGTTGGTAGAAGCGACTTATTATCTAGATGACCAGATCTTCCAGATTCTTGACATTCTCAATACATCTAATATTGTACAGAAACAACTAACCAACACACCATAGTGCTAGATTACTTGACTGCCAGAGAGGGCGGGATGTGTCAGATAATAGGCCCTACCTGTTGCCACTACATAGACCCTGCTGGAAATTTCCAGGTAAAGACCAAGATAGAGATAGTTAGAGAAATGAGGGATGCGTGGCTCCAAGAACATCATGTCAACAAAGATTCCTGGTGGAGTGACACTTTCTCATTTCTTAATCCTGTCAATTGGTTCAAGGGTATAGGTGGATGGCTAATGGGTATCCTTCAAGGTATTCTACAAATAGGGATTTTGATATTACTAGTGTATATAGTTGCCAGGATTAGTATATTTGCTATTAAGACACTATGCAAGAAAACACACAAGATTAAGCATCACAGGCCTGCAAAATATAATGCCACTTCTCCTATAAACATATATGATGAGATTTATAAGCAAGATATTTGTCGGTGAACGGGATTCGTCCCCTCCAGGCTTTTATAGCATGGGGAAGTAGCTGATGAATAAATTGTTTTGTAAAATAATAAAAAGGGAGGAGTTGTTGTGGTTAATTTTTTTAATATCTAGATATCATTATTAATTTAGAAAAATACAATTTATATTTTTGCTATGTCTCAAGTCTGCTTTACATTGTGGAATGTCTGACTAAGATACTTGTTGCCTTGTTAGAACTCTCGTGTTTGTTTTTTCTATCTTGTGGTTTGCGGTCACGTGACCATCTGCCTTTATATTCCAGCTCCGCCCTTCTGGCTTTGCTGGACTTCAGTGTTTTACTGTCTCTCTAGCCTGGTGCTTCTGTGCCTTTCTCTGTCAAGTTCACTTGGTCCTCTGGGACCTCTAGTACTTTTTGTCAGTTTGTCTTTTTGTGTTCTGCAACAATTTCTGTTTAGGAGGTGTCCCATTTTTGTCCCAGTCCTTAGTTCTTTTAGGGACCCCTCCCTTAATTCTATAGGTCTCCATTCAGACTAGCCGAGGACTAAGGCGGGCCTGTTCATTAGGAACAGGCAGCCCGCTACATCGTAGGGATTCAGCTTAGTCTTACTGTAGGGACAGCTTTTCCTTATCTTTCCTTAGTACATGTTGCAGATCATAACAGTAAGTCCAGCCCAAAAAACTAAAAGGAAAGAAATTCGGGGATCAGTATGGTTTCTGTCCAGGATTAAGCTCAACGCCTGCAGGGATTGTCTCTGGAGGTGGCCGAGCTTCAGCAACACGTGAGTAGCTGTTCTGGAGCGCATTTTGTGGAACCCAAGGTAGGACTGCCTGATGTTTTTTATGGTAAACAGCAAAATTTTTTTTCCTTTAAAAATGCTTGCTTGTTATATTTTCGTTTGAGACCAAGATCCTCTGGGAATGAATCACAGCGCATTGGTTTTATTATGTCACTTTTGCGCAATGAACCACAGCGGTGGGCCTTTTCTCTCCAACCTAATGATCCATGTTTAAGGTCTGTTGAAGAATTTTTTTCTGCTATGGGGCTATTATATGACGATCCTGATTGAATCTCATCTGCTGAGGCAGAACTTAGACGTTTGAATCAGGGGTCAGATGATGTTGAAAATTATTGCACACACTTCAGGAGATGGACTTCAGAAGTTAAGTGGAATGATCCGGTGCTGAGATGTTTATTTCTTGCTGGTCTGAGTGAAAGGGTTAAGGATTTGCTAATTGCATTCCCTGCACCTGAGACTCTGCAGGAAGGTATGCAGTTAGCTGTTCGTATAGACAGGAGACTGAGGTGCAGGCTCAATGAGGTAAAGACTCCTGTAATGTCAGGTCCTAGTCCCCAGAAAATCTGCTCTGACGGCGGGGAACCGATGGAGGTTGGGGGATGTCACTCTGCTCTCAGGAAAGAGATCAGAGATTTGCCAACGGATTGTGTCTTTATTGTGGTTAAGCTGACCATTTGATTAAGTATTGTGAGCGTCGTTTAAGTAAAGAAAAAAAAAGGTCAGTTACGCCCGTATAGCTTGTTTACGCTCTGCAGGAGTGTTTCTTTCTGGGAGTACTACTTTGCAGGGAGATTTGATTGAATTTCAGGTATTTGTGGATTGTGGTTCAACACTTAATGTGATTGATAAAGGGTTTTGGGAAAATCTTAAATTGAAATCCAAACCTTTGTCATCACCTATTTCTGTGGTTGCAATTGATAACACTCCCTTGAAATGTATTACTCACAAGACTTCTGCATTTCCCCTCACTATCAATCGAGTTCACCAAGAAATTTTGGATTTGGTTGTTTTGGATAATTTGCCCTTTCCAGTTGTTCTAGGATTGCCTTGGTTAAGACTGCACAATCCTTTATTGGACTGGTCTACTAATGTGATTAAGTCTTGGAGTCCGAAGTGCTATGATAAATGTTGTAATGGTCGCATTGCGGCTGTGGAAAAAGGGGAATTACTGGTACTTATTCAAGATTTTTGGAGGGTTTTTTCGGAGGAGGAGTTGCAAGTTTTACCTCCTCATAGGGATTATGATTGCGCCATTGAGTTTGTTCCAGGAGCTACTCTTCCCAAAAGTCGCTTGTTTAATCTGACTATCCCTGAAGAAAAGGCCTTGGAGGAATACATACAGACTAGCCTGGCTGCTGGTCACATTAGACCTTCTGAGTCGCCTGTGGCAGTTGGATTCTTCTTTGTTAAAAAAAAGGACGGCGGTTTACGTCCATGTCTGGATTTTCGTGAAATTAATAAGATTACCGTACGCAATTCCTACCCATTGCCGTTAATTCCTGACTTGTTTAACCAGTTAGTGGGAGTCAAGTGGTTCTCTAAGATTGATCTCCGGGGGTCATACAATTTGTTACGAGTGAAGGAGGGTGATGAATGGAAAACTGCTTTTAACACTCCGGTAGGTCATTTTGAGAATCTGGTGATGCCTTTTGGTCTTACCAATGCACCTGCATTTTTTCAGAACCTTATTAATGACGTCCTGAGACCTTTGATTGGTAAGAATGTGGTTGTGTATTTGGATGACATTTTGATTTATTCACCAGATCTAGTGTCCCATTGGCAGAGTGTACATGAAGTTTTGCAGTTATTGAGTGATAATTCACTCTTTGCTAAGCTGGAGAAATGTGAGTTCGCTGTGCAGAAAATTCGTTTTTGGGCTACATTGTCTCCAGCGAGGGCTTTGAGATGGACCCTGTGAAGGTTCAGGCTGTGCAGGAATGGCCTAGGCCTATTTGTTTGAAATCTATACAGAGATTTTTGGGTTTTGCCAATTATTACAGGAAATTCATTAAGAATTTTTCTGTAATTGTTAAACCTCTAACCGATCTCACCAGGAAAGGTGCGAATACAGCCCAGTGGACTACTGAGGCCATTGAAGCGTTTGAGTATCTCAAAGAGAGGTTCAGTTCTGCCCCTATCCTTATTCAGCCTGATGAGACCAAGCCTTTTTTGGTCGAGGTCGATGCTTCATCGGTGGGGGTCGGAGCAGTTTTGTCTCAGGAGAACAAGGGTAGAGTACATCCTTGTGCCTTCTTTTCGAAAAAAATTTCGGAAACCGAATTGAATTATGATGTTGGAAATCGGGAGTTGCTGGCTATTAAACTTGCGTTTGAACATTGGTGTCAATTTTTGGAAGGCGCTAGATTTCCTATTTAGGTTTTCACAGATCGTAAGAATTTGATCTATCTGGATGCTGCCAAGCGCTTGAATGCCCGTCAAGCTAGGTGGGCACTTTTTTTTCTCGGTTTCATTTTTCTGTTACCCATATCCCTGGTATTAAGAATTAGAGATGAGCGGTGTTCGACTAGAACTGTTCGCCAATCTCAAATTCGAGCTGTTTTGGGCGGTGTTCGAGTCGTTCGACGAACGATTTGCAAAAAATTCGGCTGTTCGAGGTTATGTTCGATAACTGTTCGTGCACCAAAAGCGTGTCCTGCATGTCTGGCGCTATTTAGAGCACCAATCATGCAGGGATTGTCTGCCACTCACTGTAATGCCACAGCCATGGTGGTTGTGGCATTACAGTGGTTGTCCAAATCGATGGGAACAGTGCTCACAGTGAAACGTGAAAAGCCAGCAATTCAGCAGCGGCATACACCGGTTCCCGACAATTTAGAACCGAAAGAATAGAGTATCACACATAGATTAGATAGAAAGAAACATGTCAGTCACATATATAAGAAGTACAGTGACAGTGTTGGTTACTGTACTTGTCATTTAGTGTAAAGGATTTATTAAAAAAAATATTAGTCTTTTCATGCACCGTCTCTTTAAAAAAGCCGGCCGGCAATTCAGCATCGGTACCCGACAATTTATAACAGAAAGAATAGAGCATCACACATAGATTAGATAGATATTCATGGCACCCTTCCTGGGCTATTAATATCAGCCCCCAGCTGTCTGCCTAGCCTTTGCTAGCTATTAAAATAGGGGGGACCCCACGTCATTTTTTGGGGGGTCCCCCATTTTAATAGCTAGTAAAGGCTAGGTATTCAGCTGGGGGCTGATATTAGTAGCCTGGGAAGCTCCGTGGGTATTACCCCCTTCCCAGGCTTCAAACATCTGCCCCAGCCGTCTGCTTAACCTCCGCTAGAGACTAAAATTACGGGGAACCCCACGACAATTTTTTTTTTAATAAATCCTTTATTTTAACACTAAATGACAAGTAAAGTAATTAACACTATCACTGTACTTCTTATATATGTGACTGACATGTTTCTATGTATCTAATCTATGTGTGATGCTCTATTCTTTCTGTTATAAATTGTCGGGTACCGATGCTGAATTGCCAGCCGGCTTTTTTAAAGAGACGGTGCATGAAAACACTAATATTTCTTTTAAATAAATCCTTTAACACTAAATGACAAGTACAGTAACCAACACTGTCACTGTACTTCTTATATATGTGTCTGACATGTTTCTATCTATCTAATCTATGTGTGATGCTCTATTCCTTCTTGTCTAAATTGTCGGGTACCGGTGTATGCTGAATTGCCGGCCGGCTTTTTTAAAGAGAGTATCTTCTGAGTAGTTTGTCAGCTTTTGGACACCTTTGAAGGTGTTTTCTATGTGTTTCTATGTGTTTTTGTTTGCCTGCCATTGGTTTTAACGGTGTTCGACGGTGATCTAAGGTGTTCGACAAACAGTTCCTCGAACATCCTGGTGTTCGACGAACCGAACCGAACCCGAACACTACGGGGGTGGCTCAACACTACTAAGAATGTTAAAGCCGATGCTTTATCTCACAGCTTCTCTCCTACGGTCGGTGCCGAGGAGGAGGAGTGCATTTTACAGAAAGGAGTTGTGGTGGCGGCTTTGGACTCCGTTTTGGAGAATGGGATTCTGAAAGCTCAAGATGATGCTCCATCTAACACTCCCCATGGGAGATTGTTCATGCCTAGAGCCTTTAGGAGAGATTTGTTTGTGGAGTTTCATGACTCTTGGTTGGCAGGTAATCCAGGAATTTCGGAGACTAAGAGACTTATCAGTCGCAGTTTTTGGTGGCCTGGATGGCAGAAGGAAGTCATCAAGTGGGTGCATCAGTGTACTGTGTGTGCTAGGTCAAAGGCTTCACATACTCCTGCTTTGCCTCTGGAGGTTCCTAGTGCGCCTTGGATGTATCTCACTATGGATTTTATTACTGATCTTCCTGTGTCTAAGGGTTTTACTGTCATCTGGGTGGTCGTGGACCGTTTTAGTAAGATGTGTCATTTGGTTCCATTCATTAAGTTGCCCTGCGCCAAGACACTCGCTAAGGCGTTTGTTAAGGAGATTGTCAAGCTCCATGGCATTCCCACGGATATTGTTTCTGATAGAGGACCTCAGTTTGTGGCTCGCTTTTGGCGTGCTTTTTGTGACAGGTTGGGAGTCCATTTGTCATTTTCGTCTGGTTATCATCCTGAGTCAAATGGACAGACTGAAAGAAAGAACCAGGATGTTGAACAGTTTTTGTGTTGTTATGTGGCGGACAATCAAGAGGTGTGGTCTGAGTTTCTGCCTCTCGCAGAATTTGCTCTTAACAATCATACATCTCTCTTCTGCTGGGTGTTCTCCTTTTTTTTGTTGTACTGGGAGACATCCGTCTTTTGGTTCGTGCTCCAAATTGGGGTCGGCGGTGCCGGAGGAGGAGAATTTTTCTGGTGATTTGGAGAGAGTTTGGACTAATGTACGTTGTAACCTTCAAGAGGCTAACAAGAAGTCCAAGAAGTATTTTGACAGGAAATGTAAAGAGGTTTTGTTTACTGTGGGTGACATGGTTTGGTTGTCCTCGAAGAACCTGCGGTTGAGGATTCCCTCTAAAAAACTGGGTCCTAAGTTTGTGGGTCCATTTAAAGTGCTTCAGGTTGTTAACCCATCTGCTGTTAGGTTGGATGTCCCTACTTCCTGGAAGATTGATCCTGTGTTTCATGTTTCCTTGTTGAAAAAGGCTGATGTATCTGATAGGGACACCACTGTCACAGTTCCTCCTGTGGTGGAAGACGGCAAATATGAAATTTCTCGTATCTTGAATTCTAGATGGCATAGAGGGAGATTACAGTATCTTGTCTCCTGGAAAGGTTTCGGTCCCGAAGACAACTCCTGGGTAAGGATGGATGATGTCTCTGCTCCTTGGCTTGTTAAAGCTTTCCACAGGAGGTTTCCTGATAGGCCTGGGCCTGGAGGATCCGGAGGATCCTCATATAAGAGGGGGTACTGTTAGAACCCTCCTGTTTGTTTTTCCTATCCTGTGGTTTGCGGTCACGTGACCATCTGCCTTTATATTCCAGCTCAGCCCTTCTGGCTTTGCTGGACTTCAGTGTTTTACTGTCTCTCTAGCCTGGTGCTTCTGTGCCTTTCTCTGTCAAGTTTGCTTGGTCCTCTGGGACCTCTAGTACTTTTTGTCAGTTTGTCTTTTTGTGTTCTGCAACAAATTCTGTTTAGGAGGTGTCCCATTTTTGTCCCAGTCCTTAGTTCTTTTAGGGACCCCTCCCTTAATTCTATAGGTCTTCGTTCAGACTAGCCGAGGACTAAGGCGGGTATGTTCACTAGGAACAGGCAGCCTACTACATCGTATGGATTCAGCTTAGTCTTACTGTAGGGACATCTTTTCCCTATCTTTCCTTAGTACATGTTGCAGATCATAAAATTCCTGTAAAGTCCTTGACAAGAAGGTTTACGCTGGGCCAAGGGAAATTTGTTACTAATAAGTCTATTTCGGTTTTCTGTTCAGTTGTATGTAACAATGAAGTTCTGTTCTGTCTAGCTAATAAATATGGTGAGTCTTTGTTGCTACACCAGAAGACTCTACCTGCTGACAATGCATATCACATGTATTCTGTCTCTCTTCCTTCATCGATGAAGTATCTTAATTTGAATCTCACTGGCGATGTGAAGACCCTTTGCTGTCTATTCCAAAGTTCTCCTTAAAACAAAGAGGGTCTCCGTAACACTCTGTTGACATATCAGCCCTTACGCCAAGTGATCACAGGGCTCTGATGGGTTGTTATAGGCAATTGAGGGTCTAACAATGGCCCCCAGGTCTTCCGCCTTAGTACACCAATAAGGCAATGGTGGCTTGTTTAAGTCCCCTTTCACTAGGAGGTCTTGGGAAAAAAAATTACCAAAATTTTAAAACATATTGGAAAAAAGGAGAAACATTACCCAGTTTCCTGCTCTATTAAAGAAAGAATGAAAAAAGTAAATAAAACAATAAAAAATAAAAGTAAATAATTAGAGATGAGTAAATATATCCCAAAATTTGATTTGGGCAAATTTGGCAGTGGGAGCTGCAAGAGCTGTGGATGCGGTAGAAGAACAGGTAAAGTAAAATGAATATTATTTTTTTTTTATTATTTATTTTAACCCTTTCCCTGATCCAAAAGAATCCTGCAAATGATTACTATTTTACTGGATTAGCACAAGTCACATACAAAAAAATGCAAAATGCAATATTTCTTTGGGGTGGGGGGGGGGTGGGATTTGTTTGTAGTGACATTGATTAGTTTAGAATCGATTCACTTATCTCTACAAATAACATGTATTTCATTTATGGATGGAAAATAAAACACTGTGTTAAAAAAAGGTGTCTGGCGTGGTAAGGGGTCTATTTTTTTCCAGAAACAGCGCCACTTTTGTTCATTGGCCAGATTTGGTATTGCATCTCAGCTCTACTTTAGTCAATAGTGCAATACCAAACTCGGCCCATGGATAAGAGTGGCGCTGTTTCTAGAAGTTTCAAGGTTATGGTCACATAAATCTCCTGTTTTCACTATCTTGGGCAAGATGTAGCGTTTTGATACCTACTTCCTATTACATGTCACCTAAACGCATTTTCAATTCCTACTACACTTTGAGAACTAACCGCATATTTTGTAATGAATTTCATTTTTTTTTTACTTAA
Organism: Phyllobates terribilis; assembly: GCF_046119375.1. Lineage (NCBI taxonomy): Eukaryota > Metazoa > Chordata > Amphibia > Anura > Dendrobatidae > Phyllobates > Phyllobates terribilis. The sequence goes on from NW_027362767.1 coordinate 382,635,511, forward strand.
TTCCAATTTTTATAAATAAATGTTTTTTTGAGTTGTTTTGTGACTAAAATGCTATTTTTGCCCCATTTTAAATGTCACAATACGTCTTATGAATCATCCCTCGCGTTTTAAGTCCTTTAACTGTGTTTTCTTCCAACTTCACGTTTACTGTATCTTATTTTCTGTATTATTGTGTAAGCTTTTACCGCTCGAGTAGATATTAGCATTAAAAGAAAATATCTGTCTATTTTCTGCTTTTCCTAAAATTTGCATATATGTATTTGGAGAGGAGAAATGAGCCTTGAAAAAACATTAACTGGGAAAATTATCTAATTTTAGGAGAACACGAACTGCTTATGGGGCTGACATTGGAATCACATTTTTTCACCTCCTACATTGAGCGCAATGACCCGTTTCGTACAGCAAATTACAAACATAAAGGAGATTACAAAGACATTTACCATTCAAAACTATGGCTGCTTTTTATATTTTTGGTCTTGCAAAGTTGATTTTTAATACATATGGACACATAGAGTATTTGTCAATTAATTTCCAAGAGAGTCAGTCTTCACAATAGTTTGACACTTTCTACTTTGCAAGGGTCTCTTTTCATTTTGTTCTGTGTACACTCAGGAAAGAGATGGCATATTATTATTTATTATTATTATCAATTTATTATTATGATTTATCATTATTAATTATTATCCTGTTGTCATTGTAATTAATAATATTATTATTAATATTATACAATAATTAATATTAATAATTAATTTCCTGCCCAGAAGGAGGCGGTGCTGGATGGGAAATAGAGCTGGAGTGCCAGAAGCTTCAGATCTACCATACTCTTCAACCTCATTTGCATATTAATTCAAACGCTGATTTCTCAGTAACAAATGAACGGATTGGCCATGTAAAGATATTGCTGGATTTGTCTTTGAAAGAGCCACCTGCACATATAAATAGTTTGGGAGGTGAAATCCTGCTGACAGATTCCCTTTAAGCAATGTAATATTATATGATGTGACGGTTTTATGCCTCATTGACTTCGCTCTTGTGCTACAAAAGAACAAAAAAATTGTCCCTCCACATCTTGGTCTTTATGCCCTTCTAGACCATGATGGCAGTAATTATTGCAGGTAAAGAGATTGGTGGCTGGGGATATATTCGCTGTAAATCACCCGGTAGCATCTAAACTTTATTAACAAAATCTTGTTAGCAATTCAAGGAGGGCTCAGCACACAGAACTAATGCAGCCGTAACTCAGCGAGGCTGATAATTAAAATCAATAAAAAAGGATTATATGCTCACTGGCTGAAGATATAGGACCAACGAAGGTGACAAACCTCCCCAAATAAGGCCGGTAACGGGGTTTGGTACAGAAGCCTAAATGCCCTCTAAATAATAAATAAATGGAATGGCTAATAGACCCGCAATTTCTTTGACATCGCTTTTGAACCTGACACCAAAACTTAAAAGTATACGCTATATAGTTAACAAATGCAGAGTCTAGCATCACCTTATTATATCTTCAGAACTTTTCAAAGTATTTCAGTGTTGAGTGCACAATCTTGAATAGGAAACTGTCAGCAAGTTGTTGATGACTGATTGGCCCTACTAAAAATGTGTCTCTGACTACATAACTGTCTACAAAATGGTTTAATGGATCTTAAGTAGCTCATTATAACTTGCAGCTATGCAAGCTAATAAATGAATGCGTGTAGACAAAAACTCAAATTGGAAACTGTCAGCAAACTTTTGACAACTAAATAATTTTTCGGATTCTGCAACTTTAAAGGGGTTGTCCGGGACTTTAACGTTGATGGCCTATCGTTAGGGTAGGTCACTAATGTCTGATTGGTGGGGGTGTAACTCCCGGCACCCCTGCAGCCGGTTATAACCGCCCATGTCGTTTTGTGTCCTCGGGGTAGTGATCCAGCAAACTCTCAGGTATCTCAGGAGCACTTGGACGGGACCCCGTTCTGTGTACCTCTCCAGGTCGTCTCACTGCGCTGGCTCTTATTACTATTTTTTTATAATATTCTGTCAACAAGTTCAGTAGGCAGCAGTGAGATCCCGATCAGGGTGTCCATCTCACTGGTGTAAGTGCAAAGTGGGGGGACCCGTCCACAACAAACCCCCAACGTAGGCCCTGGGCGTGGCTGCAGGGAATAGCTGATCCACTCTTTGGACCACGTCTTCGGCCACGCCAAACGGGTTTTTGTTCAGTGGTCTATAAAACCAATAAGAAGCACCTTAAGAAGTGCTAACATTTTACAATAAAAGTTCTGGCTGTTCAACGTCCACAAACTATAAGTCCTCGTACCTTAACCGGGTACACACAAAGCAAACAAACAAAAAAAAAACTTTTTCTTTAAACACACAAGATGATTATATCAATACCCTTCCAGGTAACTATGTACAGTTTTTCAACCTTAACTAGTTCAGTTCAGTAGTGGTGCTCCCTCCAGGGAACATGGGTCCACCACTAGATGGTCGAGCCAGGTCATCAGCCTCAGATGGCAGGGGTGCGCTCTCCTCCTCCACCACCCTATGCACATGTAGGGCGTACCACCCCCATTCTCCGTGGTGACGGGTGTAGGTGACCCTGTCTCCCGTCCCGGGTGTCCCTGCTGTAGGTGGGACTCCACATCGCGCCTGTTCACAAAGAGGTCCGTGGCTACTCGAGGCTCCTGAATGAAGCCCCAACCCTTGTCCAGGTTGAACTTTACTATGGTGCCCAGGATTCTCACACGTGTGTTGTATTCACAGAGCTGCAGCAGCTGGGATGGATGGATGGGATCACACAGCACAGGGCTGCAGCAGATGGATGGGATGACACAGCACAGAGCTACAGCAGCTGAGATGAATGGATGGATGGGATCGCACAGCACAGATCAGCAACAGCTGGGATGGATGGGATCACACAGCCCTCTGCAGGGGGAGGCGACAATCTCCCCCCTCAGTCTGATGCAAAGGGGAAGGCTGGCACCTTTCAGCCTGAGTGACAGACAACTCTGGTACAGTCTATGCAAGTGGGAGGGGCCTTTTTTGCCTCCGTTTCCAAGGCTCCACCCACGATGGGACACCCCACATATCATTAACTCCGTGTGTGCTACAGTAATGGCTGCGGTTTATACAGTTATACACAGTCTTTGTGGCACACAGGACCCGTTGCAACGGGTCGGTTCATCCTGTCCGTGACGCCAAGTTGACGCACCCCCTGGGGTACTCGGTAGATAGGCCGGTCGGTGCTGGGGATGTCACGGTGGCAGTGACCCCGTCCGTGGCCCCGGGCGCTCAAATAAATTAAAGAAAAGGGGAATAAAATTTTTAGGATAATGTTCGTGACGCCACCAGTGGTATGCGGATATATGGGGCCGCTGCTGGAGCTGATGGTGATGCAGCAGAGTTGGTTCAGCTCTCCACAGGCAGAGCTAAGCTCCAGGGCAGTGTAGATGATTTTAAGAGGTAGAATTTGTTGGTGCAGTGTATTGCAGGGCTGGTGACGCAGTAATGAGTCAAGGACACAGTGGGGTACAGTCTTCAGGCTTTACTCACAGTTCTAGGCAGTTCCAGGTTACCGCTGCAGCCAGTTATAACCGCCCACATCATTCTGTGTCCTCCGGGGAAATGATCCAGCAAACTCTCAGATATCTCAGGAGCACTTGGACGGGACCCCGTTCTGTGTACCTCTCCAGGTTGTCTCCCTGGCTCTCGCCTTCCCGCCCTGCGCCTCACACCCAGTGTCCCAAGCCAGTGGCCGCGGGCCTTGTCAGGCGACGTCCTTTTTGTCCCCTTGGTCCTCTATGGCCACCTTTTTGGCAATTAAGTGTGGAGTTGACTCGCCCCCAGGGCCGTGGGGTACTCGGCAGCTGGGCATCTGGTTGCCGGGGGATATCACGGTGGCTGGCCCGGTTCATGGCCCAGGGCGGTCACTTAAAAAGAGAGAATGCTTTTATATGGGGATTTTTAGTATTTTTCGTGACGCCACCTGTGGATTCTGGTAAGAGGCTACCAGCGCTGCGACAGTCCACTGAGGCTGATGTTAGGGGCAGCTATGATGGGACGGCTCCCCACAGGTGGAGTAGGCCTCAGGGCAGTGTAAAGGTGTAGAGAGATGGTGGAAGCAGGAGAGAGATGGCAGGACGGTCCCAGAGGAAGTACAGGCACACACACAAGGGCAAACTTCAATACCTTTACTGGTGGTGATGCAGGTACGGTCCAGGGCACTCAGGGCGAAGGGTACATTTCTGGACTCTCCCCAGTGAGCGGGTGTAAGGCCTCCTGATCTGTGTCTTTTACTCTCTAAGCTTCGGGCCTGCCTGGAGCTAGGCCTGGCTTGCTTACTGCTTCCTTCTTGTATCTACTGACCTGACGGTAGGGTTTTCTCCTGATTCCCACTATTCCTGGTCGCTGGAGCCTTAGTGGTATCTAACCCGGTTGCTGTGGTCAGCGATTGGTTAACCTGGGACTTGTAGTTCTCCAGGGATTCCGGTTGTTCCTACTGGTCATAAAGATCCCTGTAGGCGTGGACCCAGTGCCCGGTATATGGTTCGGGGTGAGCCTGTTATGCTCCTATGCCCCCTATGCGTTTCTCCTTCTTCTCCTCAGTCTGCAGACTCTCTCATGCAGACTCCCTGAGTAGACTCTCTGAGTTCTGCCCCTGTCTGAGCCTGACAGGAACTCTCACTTGCCTTCTAGCCTGCTTCAGGCTCTCACTGGCTAGACTAGCCCGCAGCTTGGGCCTAGCCTGGCCTTCAGCCACACAGACTTCAGCTTGCCTGGAGCTGCAGCATGGTGTCACACTGTCTGCTTCCCACTGACTGAACTGAGCTGTCTGGCTCCACCTTCCCTATATATATGTCCCTAACGGGCTCCCTCTGCTGGTCTGAGGGGGAAGGTGGAGGTGTATGAATGTAGTGAGGCCACTGGGGAGAATTCCATCCATGCACCCCTCTGGGATCTGTGGTACCAATGCGCAGCAGGGGCACCACATTCCCCCCTAGTAAAACTCAGTACTCCTGGACTGAAGCAATTTTCAAAAACAGGTTAACAATAACATTTCTTCCCTTTATGGGAGGCACATTTCTTGAACGTTGCAAAAACAAAACATAATCAATAATACACATATATACAATAGTTAAAGTTTTTTAGCAAATGTCAGCGAGTCCCCTAACAGGGTGTCCATTTCACTGCATAGGTAGCTTTAGAGGCACTCTGGGGAGTGCAATTATGTACAAGGAAACAGTTTGTGGGCTGCATACGAACATTAGCAGCAACACAACTTTACGTTCTGCAATAACCAGTTTTGATGAGATCCCTCCTCGGGTGTGTCCCTCTAATCCGGGTAAGCTGGCTTGTGGGGGACCTGCTCCAAACCCCCAACGAAGGTCCAGGGCGGCTGCAGGACTGAAGTAGGACCACTGGTTTAGCCACGCCAAGCAGGTTTTAGTGGTGGTGGTCTTGTGAAAACCACCAGGGGGCACCTCAGGAGATGCACACTACGTACAGTGGTGGGACCGCTCATAGTTCACAGGCTCCAAGTTCAGGTTACATGAGAGCTACGGGGAAACTAGTAGCTCAAGGGCGCCTCCTCCTGGGCTGCGCCTGGTTATGAGAGGTGGGTGACCCGTCCTAGTCATCCTCCCGTTCAGTCTGGCTGTCCTGTTCCAACAGTTCCCTCACCCTCTGAACATTTTAGGGCATGCTGTAGAGCCATGGGCACCATCCGTGCCACAGCTCCTGCTGGTGCGATGATTGCTTCTGCCTGAGCAGCACCGGATGAAGTTACTCCTGTGGGGGTGTTGTTGAGGGCCGCGGTATTCTGCTGGGCTTCGGACATTGTTGCACCCCCTAGTGAACCGTGGCCTACCTTCTTTACTTTTCTTCCGGTAGGTGGCAGCTCCGCAGGCGACAGTCTCCTTCCAGGACCTTGCGTCGCTCGCGTCTGACGTCAGAGCGCTCACTGGACTCCTTCCAGGACCTTGCGCTTCCTGGTTCGTCGTCGCGGCGTGGGGCATGTCCTGGGCTTCGCGCGCTTCAGCAGGTACGCCTCTCAGTTTTCCGCGGTTACGCCCTTTTCCCCGCGCGGCAACACAGTAATGGCGGCGATCTTCGCCACAGTTAAACACACAGTTCTTATTAAAGGCGCACAGTACCCGGTGGCAACGGGCATGCAATCCTGTTCGTGACGCCAGGAAAGATGACTCGCCCCCAGGGCCGTGGGGTACTCGGCAGCCGGGCCTCGGGTTGCCGGGGGATATCACGGTGGCTGGCCCGGTCCGTGGCCCAGGGCGGTCACTTAATAAGGGAGAATACTTCTATATGGGTATTTTTGGTATTTTTCGTGACGCCACCTGTGGATTCTGGTAAGAGGTTACCAGCGCTGCGACAGTCCACTGAGGCTGATGTTAGGGGCAGCTATGATGGGACGGCTCCCCACAGGTGGAGCAGGCCTCAGGGCAGTGTAAAGGTGTAGAGAGATGGTGGAAGCAGGAGAGAGACGGCAGGATGGTCCCAGAGGAAGTACAGGCACACACACAAGGGCAAACTTCAATACCTTTACTGGTGGTGATGCAGGTACGGTCCAGGGCACTCAGGGCGAAGAGTACATTTCTGGACTCTCTCCAGTGAGTGGGTGTAAGGCCTCCTGATCTGTGTCTTTTACTCTCTAAGCTTCGGGCCTGCCTGGAGCTAGGCCTGGCTTGCTTACTGCTTCCTAATTGTACCTACTGACCTGACGGTATGGTTTTCTCCTGGTTCCCACTATTCCTTGTCACTGGAGCCTTAGTGGTACCTAACCCGGTTGCTGTGGTCAGCGGTTGGTTAACCTGGGACTTGTAGTTCTCCAGGGATTCCAGTTGTTCCTACTGGTCATAAAGATCCCTGTAGGTGCGAACCCGGTGTCCGGTATATGGTTCGGGGTGAGCCTGTTATGCTCCTCTGCCCCCTATGCGTTTCTCCTTCTTCTCCTCAGTCTGCAGACTCTCTCATGCCGACTGCCTGAGCAGACTCTCTGACTCTGAGTTCTGCCCCTGTCTGTGCCTGACAGGAACTCTCACTTGCCTTCTAACCCGCTCTAGGCTCTCACTGGCCAGACTAGCCCGCAGCTTGGGCCTAGCCTGGCCTTCAGCCACACAGACTTCAGCTTGCCTGGAGCTGCAGCATGGTGTCACACTGTCTGCTTCCCACTGACTGAACTGAGCTGTCTGGCTCCACCTTCCCTATATATATGTCCCTAACTGGATCCCTCTGCTGGTCTGAGGTGGAAGGTGGAGGTGTATGAATGTAGTGAGGCCACTGGGGAGAATTCCATCCACGCACCCCTCTGGGATCTGTGGTACCAATGCGCAGCAGGGGCGCCACAGAGTGTGGCTACAACACCTGAAATGCTGCAACCTCCGGTTTGCTAGCTGACACCTAAAGTACTCCACTAGGCTGGGGCCAGTCCCCTACTGTGGCCTGATCCCTCCACGTCAGCGTGAATTCAGGCACATGGGTGGCCTCTGCACTCGCAGTGCCCCTGGGATCCCTTCTGTCTCTCTGGAGCCCTCCTCACTGCTCCTGTCTTCTTTCCTCACTTTCCTCCTCCTGGGCCTCTTTAACTTGGCCCCTCTCCTCTCTCACTCCTCTCCACTGAACTCCTTCCTTGCTCTCCTGAGCAGGACTTGACTGAACTCCAACTCCCAACTCCTTCTAGAACTTTCTACCCTTATTTATATACTCCTACCCTCTGTGCTCCACTGAACTTCTTCCTCCACCCTCAGCCACTACATGGTTCCCTCTCTTTTGGTTCCCCCCCTTCCAGCCAGGAACAGGCTCAGCAGTGACCAAGTGCATCTTGCCCCACCTGCTGGTCTGGAGTGGTGTAGTGTTGGATGTAGGTGGGTGGGTCCCGGGTAGTGCTCCCTCCTTACCTGAGAGTGGGGTATCACACCTCTGGGTGAGATGCAGTACCTCTGTGGCAACTGGACCCGCAGGGGCGCCACATGTGTAAGGAGGCTAATGGATGTTTAGAAAACCCTTGCACAAGTATGTTAGCCCAGCTGAAAACGGTTTGGCTGATTTGAGAAGCTATAAAATTGACCTTCCTTTGAGCTAGTTGAGAATCTGGAGCATTACATTTGTTTGTTCCATGAAGCTCTCAAAATGGCCAGAAAAAGAGAACTTTCATGTGAAACTCAACAGTCTATTCTTGTTCTTAGAAATGAAGGCTATTCCATGCGAGAAGTTGCCAAGAAACTAAAGATTTCCTACAATGATGTGTACTACTCCATTCAGAGGAGAGCACAAACAGGCTCTAACCAGAGTAGAAAGAGAAGTGGGAGGCCCCGCTGCACAACTGAGCAACAAGACAAGTACATTAGAGTCTCTAGTTTGAGAAATCGACGCCACACAGCTCCTCAACTGGCAGCTTCATTAAATAGTACACGCAAAACGCCAGTGTCGACGTCTACAGTGAAGAGGCGACTCCGGGATGCTGGCCTTCAGGGCAAAGTGGAAAAGAAAAAGCCATATCTGAGACTGGGTTATAAAAGGAAAAGATTAATATGGGCAAAAGAACACAGACATTGGACAGAGGAAGATTGGAAAAAAGTTTTATGGACAGACAAATCAAAGTTTGAGGTGTTTGGATCACACAGACGAACATTTGTGAGGCACAGAACAACTGAAAAGATGCTGAAAGAGTGCCTGATGCCATTTGTCAAGCATGGTGGAGGTAATGTGATGGTCTGGGGTTGTTTTGGTGCTGGTAAAGTGGGAGATTTGTACAAGGTAAATGGCATTTTGAATAAGGAAGGCTATCACTCCATTTGGTAACGCCATGCCATACCCTGTGGACAGCGCTTGATTGGAGCCAATTTCATCCTACAACAAGAAAATGACCTAAAGCACACCTCCAAATTATGCATGAACTATTTAGGGAAGAAGCAGGCAGCTGGTATTCTATCTGTAATGGAGTGGCCAGCGCAGTCACCAGATCTCAACCCCATTGAGCTGTTGTGGGAGCAGCTTGACCGCCTGGTACGCAAAAAGTGCCCATCTTGCCAATCAAACTTGTGGAAGGGGCTTCAGGAAGCATGGGGGGAAATTTCTCATGATTACCTCAGTAAATTAACAGCTAGAATGCCAAAGGTCTGCAATGCTGGAATTGCAGCAAAGGGAGCATTCTGTGGCGAAGCAAAGTTTGAAGGAGAAAATTATTCTTTCAAATAAAAATCATTATTTCTAACCTTGTCAATGTCTGGACTATATTTTCTATTCATTTTGCACCTCATTTGATAAATAAAAGTATGAATTTTCATGGAAAACACAAAATTGTCTGGGTGACCCCAAACTTTTGAATGGTAGTATAGTGACACCCTAATCACCAAATATAAGCCAATATGATAAATATCCTTAGAAAGTATGCAAAAAAATTATTAACGGGTAACAAAAGATACAATAATACCATGTGATGTCACCCTAGATAATGAACGGGTATTCAAAGAATGGGACTGAGCTGCAATACCTAGCAAAGCCACTTCAATGCCGAACTGGCAGACAATGAAGGGGTACTTGGAGTAGTGCCACAATCCCTTTAATCAGTTGTAGCTCAAGTAGGAGTTGGAACCCCACCAATCAATATCAAATTCCCAGAAAACTCCTTTAAAATGGACCTGTCATTGGTTGAAAAGTGACCAGTTTTTGCTCTTATTTTATTCCTGTTGTTTGCCTGAGTATTCCACTTTTTGTTTTTTTTTTTTTCAAATCCGCCATACGGTTGCAAAGATATTGACCTTTTTATTGAGTGCTATTTGGTATAGTCTTTTACAAGGGGGCATAGCTCACAGGATCCTCTGGGGCGTGTGGGGGGGGTCTCACAGGATCCTCGGGGGGGTGTCTCACGGGATCCTCTGGGGCATGTCTCACAGGATCTTCTGGAGCATGTCACACAGGATCCTCTGGGGCATGTCACACAGGATCTTCTGGGGCATGTCACAGAGGATCCTCTGGGGCGTGTCTCACAGGACCCTCTGTGGCGTGTCTCACAGGATCCTCTGGGACATGTCACACAGGATCTTCTGGGGCATGTCACACAGGATCCTCTGTGGTGTGTCTTACAGGATCCTTTGTGGCGTGTCTCACAGGATCCTCTGGGGCATGTCACACAGGATCTTCTGGGGCATGTCACACCGGATCCTCTGTGGCGTGTCTCACAGGATCCTCTGTGGCGTGTCTCACAGGATCTTCTGGGGCATGTCACACAGGATCCTCTGGGGCATGTCATACAGGATCTTCTGGGGCATGTCACACAGGATCCTCTGGGCCATGTCACACAGGATCCTCTGTGGCGTGTCTCACAGGATCCTCTGTGCCATGTCTCACAGGATCCTCTGGGGCATGTCACACAGGATCCTCTGTGGCATGTCTCACAGGATCCTCTGTGGCGTGTCTCACAGGATCCTCTGGGGCATGTCACACAGGATCCTCTGGGGCGTGTCTTTAGGCTGTTCTGTAATATTACCCTGGAATTAATGCCTCTTTGACAAAAATCAGAACTAATAGAGATTTATATCTCTAGAACCATATGGCATATTTAGAAAAAAAGATTACTCGGAGGAGTGGGAATAAACTAAGAACAAAAATAATAATAATAATTTAATTAAATGTATATCTAAACCAGGGGTACACAACCTGTTTTGGTCCAAGGGCCACATTGTCATACTGAACCAATCTGGGGGCCGCACTAAAAATTTAAGGGGTATTACCTTCTACATTTGTGGCTTATCAAAAGTATATACCATAAATGTCTGATAGGTACAAATTGTACTTACAGGACCTTCCAAAGTCAGCACTCTAATTGAGATTTGAGTTTTTTGACAAGGATTTCGAAATAGATTCTGCTCCTAAATCCACATCAAAAACCGCGTCAAATAGTCTTTTAATGAGTTTTCACCTGATTTTAATGCTTAATGCTTCTTTGTGTGTTACGTTTTGAACGTTATTTTGAACACTTTTGCAGTAAACTACATTTTTAATGTAGATTTGCAGTAAAATCTGCTTCTAAATCATCGTAAAAAACTGTGTGAATAGTCCCTAAAGAGGAAGAGTTCATGCATGGTCATGGCTCCTTGCAATAGATCATGCGCTTTTAGCTCACTGCCTAATGATTCAGAACTCCTGTAAACTATCTACAGACACAGAAGTTTTTATTTTTGAGCCAACATGTGCTTTATCTAGGACGTCTGCCTACATCACAACTCCATTTCGTCTGCTTAGTAAGTGTTAATATTTCTGTGCATATTAATAAGTGGAGATGTTTCTCGCGCACCATAAAAATAAGGCACCAAATCTAAATATTAAAGAATTTCAGTCTATTGTATCTGGGGAGACTCACATTTTTCTAAAATTGCCTGTAATTGTCCGTACACAATTCATCTCATGAAAAAAATTACAAGCTGTCATTTTTTTCCCTACTCAGAAGATACTGTTTTCTCTCCGACTATATTACGAAGAAGAGATTTATTAACATAAAATGAAGGGGAAAGGGAGCACGCGCGGCTCTGATGTGAAGGTGTTATGAGAGACTGTGCGCTCAAAGCTCTAGGGATCTCTGCAGAGAACGGACTAATTTAGCCGTCGTTAAATCGCCATCGCGCTCTCTAATATAGTGCGGGGAAATATTATTTTATCACTACAATGAGGAGTGACATACGGACAGAGCGGAGCAGCCTCATTTGTACTTTCTGCATTCTCTACTCATTTCTGGAGGAAGAAAAGAAAAAAAACACGTAGCAACGCATCGAAGATTTAAACTGCCCATTATAGATCTGCTCGTGGGCGGTTTTAATTATTCTAGACATATTTCTAATATTCACGTACTATTGTTCACCATTCGAGGTAACGCAACTACAAAGAGAACAGATGTGAAGGGCAATTAGGCGGTTGTAGATGTAATTTTCTGCACGACGCTACATGCTCAAGCTGTAGAAGGTTGCATATGTTGACCTGTGTCGAATATGGAGATGTCTCTTGCTGGTGGGGATAGGTGGTCAGAAACTCGTAGGTTGCGTTTACACGAAAACTGATTCGTTATGGAGTTTTTGCAGCAGAAAATCCATTGCAAAAGGTGAATACCCCAGCGTAAAAGCCACAGCACGTACTGGCAAGCCGAGGTCAATTTCTGCTGTGGATTTATTCTGCAGAACATCGCATCAATAAGATTTCAGAAAATAACATCCACTTTTGCAGATAGTGCAATGCGTAACAGATTTTCCACATGCACATTTACATTGGAAAAATGCACAACCTACCAGTCCTGCGTGGGTAGAGGGAAAGTGTCATTAGAAAATGGCCTGTTCTTTAAAGAGGACCTCTCAACAAATTTTTCACATTGAGCTGGAATTCGATGTGATGTAATAGTGGCTGCAGAGCAGAATAAAACTTTTTTATTATTATATTTTCATCTCTCCATTGCGGAGAGATCAGCAATCAAAGTATTTGGCAGCTATGGAGTTATCACATAGCAACTCATAGAGGGGGAAGAAGTAGAGGTCCCACTTAAAAAGTATCTTTTAAAAAGTGGTGAAAGGGTGGAGCTAGCGCTGTGTAGAGAGAGATTGGTGTGCTCTTCCATTCGAGACTGATGAGAGCCTCACACTGGAGAGCAGAGAACACAGGCACAGAGTGAGAGCTGACAGCCCAGCAGCTCAGTGTGTGAGGGGGGGGAGATAATCCTGGAGCTGAACTACATGTGTGGCACCCCAGAGGGTCTGGTTGCCACAGTGGTATTGCCTCCCTTAAAAGAGGTAATGCCATGTCTGGAGGCAAGCAGGGGTTTCCTGGTCAGGAACACTATACATGCAACACTTTCCTGACTCCAGGCCAGCAAGGGGAGTCCCTACCCTTGGCAACTGGTATCTGGGGGCGGGGTTAGTTTAGTCAGTGGCAAGGAGTTGAGTTTAGGACACTGAAGAGAGAGGAGCTAGGGACTGGAGCTGGAGATAGCTCGTCCTAGCTGGACTACACAGAGAACTGGACACCGGAGTCCGAAGTTGTGGGACCCTTCAGGCCCAGCAGCAGATACCGCAGGGCAGGAGATTGCAGGTCTCCTGGCCCCATCAGACGCCCGGAGGCTCAGCAGCACCAAGGGACCAGTACCGCCAAAGAGGAGCGAGGCATCCACAAGGCCCGAGCTGCCAGCCATACGGGTGAGCACCGCACGTTACACTCAGGGACGTGGGCTACAACACAGCTACAAGCAGAATAGCCAAAGAGAATAGTGAGCATGGCAGGTCTACAACTCCACCTGTCCAGGAGGACTCTATGCTTGCTCCCAGACTGACCAGACTCTTATCTCTAGCCAATACTCCAGTCCAGGCCTGTCTAATTGCTACCAGTAAAGACCCTGGGACTGCACTGCACGGACTCTGTGGTTATTTCTGCACCGCGATACCCTGCACAACCACCATCATCTACACACACTGCCCTGAAGCTACACTCTTCCTGTGGGGAGTTATATCATCTTTGCTGCTATACCACCAGCTTCAGAGGACTGTTCCGCAGCGGCGGCCTCATTAGCCGCACTCCACAGGTGGCGCAGTCGGACATTATAAATACCATACACATAAACTACCCTTGGATTGACCACCTGGGTCACGGACCGGGTCATCCCCACCGTGACTACAACCCCCAGCATCTACAGGCCCGGCTCCGGGTACACCACGGACCAGTGGGTGCGTCAACTTTGGCATAGTCGGCAGGATTACGTGTCCGTTACCACCGGGTACTGTGCGCCTTCATGAACTGTGTCGCATACCGTGGTGAAGTTTTCCTGCCAATTACCGCTGTTTCCCACCATTGGCCGCCATTTCCGGATCGCCGTGCGGGAAGAAGAGGGGCGTAACCGCTGGAAGCGCGCTCACGCACTGACACAGTGCCAGGTCCTGGAAGGAGCCCCAGCAAGCGCTGACGTCAGAAGCAAGCGACGCCAGGTCCTCAAAGGAGACCATCGCTTGCGGAACTGCGACCTACGGAAGCAAAGTGAAAGAAGGTAGGCCACAGTTCACTAGGGGGGAGGAAGACGCCCAATATGGAGGGAACTTCAGCCGCAGGCGCGGCTGCTGCCGCGGTAATGCCATTCTCCATGCCATATACAGTACAGACCAAAAGTTTGGACACACCTTCTCATTTAAAGATTTTTCTGTATTTTCATGACTATGAAAATTGTACATTCACACTGAAGGCATCAAAACTATGAATTAACACATGTGGAATTATATACTTAACAAAAAAATGTGAAACAACTGAAAATATGTCTTATATTCTGGTTCTTCAAATTAGCCACCTTTTGCTTTGATGACTGCTTTGCACACTCTTGGCATTCTCTTCATGAGCTTCAAGAGCTAGTCACCGGAAATGGTTTTGACTTCACAGGTGTACCCTGTCAGGTTTAATAAGTGGGATTTCTTGCCTTATAAATGGGGTTGGGACCATCAGTTGTGTTGTGCAGAAGTCAGGTGGATACACAGCTGATGGTCCTACTGAATAGACTGTTAGAATTTGTATTATGGCAAGAAAAAAGCAGCTAAGTAAAGAACAACGAGTAGCTATCGTTACTTTAAGAAATGAAGGTCAGTCAGTCCGAAAAATTGGGCAAACTTTAAAAGTGTCCCGAAGCGCTACGAAGAAGCTGTCTCAAATGAGGACCGCCCCAGGAAAGGAAGACCAATAGTCACCTCTGCTTCTGAGGATAAGTTTATCCGAGTCACCAGCCTCAGAAATTGCAGGTTAACAGCAGCTCAGATTAGAGACCAGGTCAATGCCACACAGAGTTCTAGCAGCAGACAAATCTCTACAACAACTGTTAAGAGGAGACTTTGTGCAGCAGGCCTTCATGGTAAAATAGCAGCTAGGAAACCACTGCTAAGGACAGGCAACAAGCAAAAGAGACTTGTTTGGGCTAAAGAACACAAGGAATGGACATTAGACCAGTGGAAATCTGTGCTTTGGTCTGATGAGTCCAAATTTGAGATCTTTGGTTCCAACCACCGTGTCTTTGTGCGACGCAGAAAAGGTGAACGGATGGACTCTATATGCCTGGTTCCCACTGTGAAGCATGGAGGAGGAGGTGTGATGTGTGGGGGTGCTTTGCTGGTGACACTGTTGGGGATTTATTCAAAATTGAAGGCATACTGAACCAGCATGGGTACCACAGCATCTTGCAGCAGCATGCTATTCCATCCGGTTTGCGTTTAGTTGGACCATCATTTATTTTTCAACAGGACAATGACCCCAAACACACCTCCAGGCTGTGTAAGGGCTATTTGACCAAGAGGGAGAGTGATGGGGTGCTACGCCAGATGACCTGGCCTCCACCGTCACCAGACCTGAACCCAATCGAGATGGTTTGGGGTGAGCTGGACCGCAGAGTGAAGGCAAAAGGGCCAACAAGTGCTAAGCATCTCTGGGAACTCCTTCAAGATTGTTGGAAGACCATTTTCAGTTACTATCTCTTGAAGTTCATCAAGAGAATGCCAAGAGTGTGCAAAGCAGTCATCAAAGCAAAAGGTGGCTAATTTGAAGAACCTAGAATATAAGACATATTTTCAGTTGTTTCACACTTTTTTGCTAAGTATATAATTCCACATGTGTTAATTCATAGTTTTGATGCTTTCAGTGTGAATGGACAGTTTTAATAGTCATGAAAATACAGAAAAATCTTTAAATGAGAAGGTGTGTCCAAACTTTTGGTCTGTACTGTATACCAGGGGTGGCGTGGTTGCCCCAGTACTCAGGAGAGTCACACACCCTGAGTGACTTTAAAGAAAGACTGAGCAGCTTATTTAAAGTGTATCCCCTGTCCGAGGAGCAGAAAGTGAGCATCCTTATAGGCCAGTTGATTGGTGCAGCCCAGAGAGAAGTAAAGTCCTGGTCAGCCAGAGACAAAGGGACTGTGAAAGAGATACTGGCCCACCTAAAGGACACTTTTGACACCCGTACTACAGCGGAGATAAAAATGAAGTTTTATGGGTGCAAACAACGGGCACCGGACAGTGAACGGGACTATGCTTTAAACCTGCAGGAGGCGCTGAGGGCCATCAAACAGGTGTGCATGATGAGAACAGACTGTTAACTGAGCAGTTTATTGAGGGTCTACTGTCCAGCGCTCACCGGCACAGCTGCGCATAATGGCTCTGCAAAACCCTGATCTGGACTTTGCACAATTTAAAGACATAGCCATCCGGGTGCTGCGAGAACCAACACCAGGTGGCGCTACATCCCACCGGCGCCCAGCTATCACCTACCACCAGGAGGTGGCACCCTTTTCCCCAGAGCCTGTGGGAGCTGATGCACAGACTCTGGACAATGATCCGTCTACAGACCTGCACCTTCAGGTCCAAGAGCTGACTAAAAGTGTAGCTGCACTAACCAAAACTATCCAGTCCTTGCAGGTGTCCCCCAAAGGGAAGATCCAGCTGGCTTCCAGTCCGGAGGATGTCCCATGGTGATAACAGAGGAGGATTCCACCAACCAGAGGGAGGAACAGTGACCGCTACGACAAGGACGGACAACCCATCTGCCGCCGCTGTCACAAGGCAGGACATTATGCAAGGTACTGTCATTTAAACGAACAAAACCTGGGGCAGAGGGCCAACCCCCAGGCGTAAGACCACCAGGCCCACGCAACTGGCGAGACAAGAATGTGGGGGGACGACCGGTCCTACCTGTCGTGCTTGACGGCATCCCGATAAGCGCGTTGCTAGACACTGGATCCCAGATGACCACTATCCCCTACATTCTTTACAAGCGGTACTGGACTGATTCGGACATTACCCGCCATCCAGATGAACATTTAAGCATCTATGCCAGCAATAAAGATGAAGTGACCATAAAGGTTGGCAAAGGAATTGCCGGCGCAAGGAATGATAATTGTTGACATTGATCGCCGAGAAAGTCATCCCACGATAACCTTAGGCACTAATGTCATTGAAAATTGTCTTTCAGAAATTATTGTCTTGTTACAGCAGGTTGCAGAGACTGCCAGTTCCAGTCAGCAGCGGGTTCTGCAGAGAGAGATCAGAGCCCTGATGAGAAGACAACAGGTAGAACTGTCTGGTGGTGAAATTGGCAGTGTCAGGATGAGTGACCCGTTCCCCATTGCCATGCCCCCAAGAAGTGAAATGTTGATATGGTGCCGGGCAGCAATTGGTCTCAGGGGTAGAGATTACCAGGCCCTGGTAGAGCCCGTATACTCTGACAGTAGGCCCAGCATCTTGACAGCCAGGGGGGTGGTTGATGTCTACCATGGAAGAGTGCCAGTCCGCATCCTAAATATTGGGGAGAAAGAAGTCCATTTGCCCCGGTATGCTACCCTTGCCAAATTATTCACCGTCAGCAACAATTCTATACAGTGGAACCCTTACCTCCATCCAAACCGGCAGAGGATAATGGCTCCAAGGGACAGATGGAGGACTGGTGTCAAAAGCTACACGTGGGCACTGACTCCACCCCTCAGCACCAAAAACATGGAGTATACCGGGTGGTCCAGGAGTATGAAAGGGTCTTCAGCAAACACCCGCTTGACTTCGGGCAGGTGAAAGGGGTTCAACACCATATCCCCACGGGAGACCATGCACCCATTAAAGAGCGGTACCGGCCTGTACCCCCTGCACACTACCAAAATGCCAAAGGGATGTTACGAGAGATGAAGGAGGCTGGGGTGAGAAGAGACAGTTGTAGCCCCTGGGCAGCTCCATTAGTTCTCGTAAGGAAAAAAGATGGCACAATGAGAATGTGTGTAAACTACAGGCAAATCAACCGCATTACACATAAAGATGCATACCCATTACCCAGGATTGAGGAGTCACTAGCTGCATTAAGATCTGCTAATTACTTCTCTACTTTGGATCTCACTAGTGGGTATTGGCAGGTTCCTGTTGCAGAGGCGGATAAAGAAAAGACCGCATTCACAACCCCGATGGGCCTCAGCGAGTTCAACTGCATGCCATTCGGGCTCTGCAACGCCCCAGGAACCTTCCAGCGGTTGATGGAGTGCTGTCTAGGACATAAGAACTTCGAGACAGTCCTGCTGTACCTGGATGACGTCATAGTATACTCCAAGTCCTATGAAGATCACCTGAAGCACCTGGCAGAGGTGTTTGAAGCCCTAGCTGGTTTTGGCCTGAAGGTGAAGCCGTCAAACTGCCACCTGTTGAAGCCCAAGGTACAGTACCTAGGTCATATGGTAAGCGCTGAAGGTGTAGCACCAGACCCTGACAAGGTCACAGTAATCAAGTACTGGCCAAGACCCTCCACTATCAAGGAAGTGCCGCAGTTCCTCGAGTCGGTGGGCTACTACCGAAGATTTATCCAAGGCTTCACCAAGATGGCGGCACCCATGCAGGACCTCCTAGTAGGCCAGTCCAGGAAGGCCAAAAACCCGAAGCCTCCATTCAAATGGGATAAGCCGGAAGACGAATCCTTCTGTATGCTGAAGATGGCTCTCACAGGAGACGAGATCCTGGCCCACCCTGGCTATGGCCAACCCTTCATACTCCATACAGACGCAAGTAACGTGGGGCTAGGAGCGGTGCAGTCCAGATCCAGCAAGGCAGAGAAAGAATGATTGCCTATGCCAACAGGAAGCTCCGGCCCACAGAAAGGAACCCCGAAAATTACAGTTCCTTCAAGATGGAGTTCCTCGCCGTAGTCTGGCTGTGACAGAGCCCTTCAAGCATTATCTCGCCTCCTCCAAATTCACCGTCTTCACGGATAATAACCCGCTGACGCACCTGGACACTGCAAAACTTGGTGCCCTGGAACAAAGATGGATGGCCCAACAGTCTAATTATGAGTTCACTATCAAGTATCGGGCTGGGCACAAGAATGCAAACGCAGATGCGCTGTCCAGGATGCCTAACTTGCCAGATGGGGGAGAAGACCCGGAAGAGCTGGAGGAGATAGAGATCCCCGCTTTCCACCGTCATGGAGTAACCCAGTGCTCCCATTGTGTGAAGAACAGGTGCTATGCCAAAAGAGAGGCCACATTCAATCCATTGCTCCACCGTGAATGGGCAGAGACACAAGATAGCGACCCGGCTGTCCGCCTAGTCAAGGAGTTGCTGACACGAGCTGACTCGTAACCTGATCCAGATGCTTCAGAGGAGACCAAACAGCTGTGGAAGGAGAAGGGCAAGCTATTCATCTATGAAGGGAAGCTGTGTCGAAGAGCCATCAACTCCCGGACACATGAATTGGTCTGGCAGGTGGTAGTCCCGAGGCGGGATGCGTCAATGGTCTTAGAAGCGTACCACGATGGAGCAGGACACTTTGGCTGGAAGAAGTTGAGGAAAGCAATCGAGAGGTGGTGTCGAGAATGCGGACCATGCAACCTAAGGCGAAAAGACCATGACAGCCAGAGGGCTCACCCTGCAGCCCATCATCACCAAACAGCCACTTGAACTGGTAGCCTTGGACCACGTGAAGCTAGCCCCAAGCAGGTCAGGCTATGTCTACACTCTCACCATTGTAGACCACTAATCCCGGTTCCTGGTAGTAGTGCCAGTAAAGGACAAGATGGCTCAGACAGCAGCCAAAGCATTCCAACAGCATTTCTGTCACCCGCACGGTTACCCAGAACGTGTGCTTACTGACCAAGGTCCAGCCTTCGAAGCAGAGGTGTTCCAGGAATTCTGCAACCTGTACGGCTGCAAGAAAATCAGGACAACGCCGTATCACCCCCAAACCAACGGGTTGTGTGAGAAAATGAACCAGGTGGTGATAGACCTGCTGAAGACGTTGCCTCTTGAGGAACGCAGCCTGTGGCCAGAAAAGCTACCAGATCTGGTGGACCTGTATAACCATATCCCAGTAAACTCTACCAACTGCACATGATGCCCCTGGGCCATGGGGCACCCGGAGCCGGGCCTTGTAGATGCTGGGGGTTGTAGTCACCATGGCGGCGACCCGGTCCGTGACCCAGGGCGGTCAAACCAGGGTAGTCTATGTGTATCTGTTATATATATAGTCCGACTACGCCATCTGTGGAATACGGTTATTGGGAACCGCCGCTGCAGAGCAGTCCGCTGAAGCTGGTGGTATGTGCAGCAAGGTGATGTAACTCCCCACAGGAAGAGTGGAGCTTCAGGGCAGCGTGTATGGATGATGGTGGTTATAGTGCAGGTAGTCAGTAATGACACGGAGTCAGATAGTGCAGTCCCAGGTCTTTTACTCACAATTGTAGCAGTTCCAGATACAGGGCCAGTGTAGGGGCCCACGGCGTCCTGTGTTCACACAGTGAGGGGCTCGGTCGACTCTCAGGTAATTCTGGAGCATATTACAGGACCCCCTTCTGTGTGTCCTCTCTCTGGCCTGCTCCCTGCACCTCACACCAAGTAGCACTTTTATCCGGTGTCTTTGGGCCTTGGCGGGCGAAGTGTGTTCCATCCCCTGGGTCCTCTGTGGCTACCTTCTTAGTGTACTGGTGGTGACTTGTGGCCTGCAGTATTTGAAATGCTGCAGCCTCCGGTTTCCTAGTTGGGCCTTGTAGCTCTGTGCTAGTTGAGGGACCGGTTCCCTTCTTCTTCTGGCCTGACCCCCCTACCTCCTAGTAGCGGCGGGCGTACGGGTGGCTTGCTGCACGGCCCGTACCCCTAGGGTCCCTTCTGTTCCTGGACCTTCCTGCTCCCACTCCTCTCAGGCTCAGGCCTCCTAACTAGGCCCGCCTGTGGAGCAGAGCTCATGAAGAGCCCCTGCTCCTGTCACCTTCCTCTGACTGTCTGAACCAACTCCACCCTAATCTAAGATGGTGTCTAGTTTTTATACCTCCTACACATGTGCTCCCAGGATCTACGTCCTCCACCCCATCCACTACATAGTTCCCCCTCTCTAAGTGGTTCCTCCCCACTCCAGCCAGGGATCAGGGACTGTGCTCTCCCGTAGGAGCAATCTCGCCCTGTCCCCCGGAAATGTGGTGTAGTGAATGCAGGTGTTAGGGTCCCGAGCCATACTCCTTCCTTACCTGAGAGTGACATGCCACACCTCTGGATGAGATGCAATACCTCTGTAGCGACCGAACCCTCAGGGGTGCCACACACACCTGCTTACCTGATGAGAGCAAGACCTGGTAAGCTGCCCATCGACCTGGAAATGGGAGTCCTAACACCAGAGACGGCCTTACCAGATGTAGATTGGGACACTGAGCGGCAACAACAATACCGCAAAGTGCAAGAGAGTGTTGAAAGAAGTCTGTCCCAAGCAAGACAAAGACAAGAGAAGACTTGCAATCAACACGCACCTGCTGTTCCAATGTCACCTGGAGAAGAGGTCCTTAAGAGAAAGAGGCAACTCCACAAATTGGATGGCCAGTGGGAGGTAGAGCCATACACCATCCTACCCTCGAGTCATGATAACACCAAGGTGTGCCTCATTAGTAAGGATGGAGGAGAAACATCAGCAACAGTTTCAAGAGACCACTTGAAGAAATGTCCCGAGCAACTGCAATACCCTAAAGAAGACCAAGATAGCCCTCAACCCACAGAGGAAGTGGAAGAAATGGTCAAAACGGTACTCGGAGAATTTCCCCGGTCGTGGACACAAGTCCAGTCCTTACCTTTCTCCAACCAGCCCCTCAGAAAGCTGCAGAAGTCCCAGAAGAGTTGGAAGAACAGTTGGCCCCGGAGGCAGAAGTTTCCTCATCAGCAGACCAGGAGAATCTACCCTCAGCTAATAGCGAACCTGTCGTACCCACGGTAAGCCAAAGAGTTCATAGGAAATTGCCCAACCTACCATTACTACGTCATACTACCTGTAGTGCAGTTCACACTGAACCCACCACACCAGGGGTAGACACAAGGGACCAGGGTAGTGCAGTGACGAGTAGTGCACTACGTAGGTCGACTAGAAGTACAAGAGGTCAGCCCCCTGCACATTGGAGAATTTAAAATGCAAAGTATGCTGTATATAGTTACCTGTAAAGGTATACAAGAAACTTAAAAATTTTGAAATGTTTTATATGTGTGCATTTAACCTGTTTATCCAGTTACCCGAAAAGGGATCCAGAGACTTTTAGGTTATTGTGGCGCCCCTGAGGGTTCGACTGCCACAGGGATGCTGCACTTCTTTAATGGAGTGTGGTGTTCCTCCTCTGAGGTAAGAACAGTGCGATGGTCAGGACCCTTCCTTCACATCCAACACCACACTTCTCCCACCAGAGGGGGCTAGAATGCACTAGGTGCTGCCCTCCTGGTTACAGGGAGACTGGGGAACCAAGAGACAGGGGAACCATTTAGTGGGTGAGGGTAGAGGACTCACATTTTAGGGACACTTAATATTTCATATTTAATAAAAAGCCATTTTGGTTCTTTGTTCTTTGATCGTTCTTTTGACTGTCTTTGGTATTGTGATCTCCCTCCCTGAACGAGGATCCTGTGTGGGCCTGCAGCGGAGGGAGACACAGCCCTCGTACCCTGGCCTTGGGTCGAGGGGCAGGCTGCAGATAATGTATTTCTCAGCCCGGTCAAGGACCATGACCAAGAAGGCCCGGGGCTTAAGAGTGTAGCTCCACCGCAAATGGGTCCCAGGGAGGATGCAGACGGAGCGGTATACACCACCTGTCCTCGCCAACCTGATCTATTCAGAGAGATTCTGGCTGCAAGAGGGGTACCGGCCCCCGACACCCGACCTTGTTACTCCACGTCCTGGTCGGGAAAGCCCGGTAGGCCATGAGGATCCCACCGGGTATCGGATGGAGCGGAGCTGCCATCCATGCCCTTTTTCTGAGAGGAGTTCAGAGGGAGACCCGGCCTATCTACGCACACACAGACAGGAAAGCACTCGGTCTGTAGTTTAGGAACACTCTGGTGCGGGGTCCTGACTGAACACTGGACTTACTCGGAGGTTGTCGGACCCCCTTCGTCTCTGGTGGCCGCAGAACTAAGCGAGGAGCAGGGAGTCGCCTTCCTTCTGCCATTTCTTGTGTGAGTAAAGCCTTGGAAGTTCACCCCTATGACCTCCGGACTTTCTTTATTCGGCGCTACACCGCACGACACAGAATTTCTAGACTGCTACCCCTGTCATTCCTGTCCATCTGCCCTGAGGCCTAGCTCCGCCTGTGGGGAGTAGTAACAACGCCGGCTGCCCTAACACCAGGCCTCAGCGGACTGCGGCAGCGCTGGTGGCCTTCACCAGGTGCCACAGGTGGCGTAGTCGAAATCAGCCACTCAACCCGGATAAGCCCGTACCATCCCTTCTTTTAATGTGATTGCCCTGGGCACGGAGTGGGTCCGGGCCACGGCTGCACCCCATCTCTCCATCTCAGGACCCGACTCAGAGTCCCCCATCTCCCAGGGTAAAGAAAAGGGCTTTTGAGTAGAGGCGTCACAACTTGGCGTAGTCGGCAGGATCGCGTGCCCGCAGCAAAGGAAGGAATTACCCATTGCTACCGGGTACTGTGTGCCTTACACCTTGGACTTTCGCTTTCACTTAAAATGGCACCCGCCCAAGAAGAACAGGCGCCATAATGCTGTGGAAAGATGGCCTTCTGACACCTCCCATCATGGGCTGGGCTCTCGCATGACACCAAAAGTGCGGACCGCCCCTTCCATCAGAGACTGTCCGCGGGGTAATGCCCATCAAAGCGGATGGGCTGAATGAAGGCGGGGCTGTCAGCATGCCACCCAGGAACCGCCCCGAAAGAGGAGGAAGAAGAAAAACAACAAGGTGCGGCCCTTGCAGTCGGAGGTTGGCAATCTTCGGGAGCAGACATGGACGCTTCTGGAGCGCAACCTACGGAGCCTTCCGAACCCGGTCCAGGTCCTTCACCTGGCAGGGAGCAAGGTTGGAAGATCCTAACAGCGGGAGAATTGGAGTTTCTCTACCAGGAAGCCCCGGGTCTCGTGCGGAGACAGAAAGAGGCCCAGGATGCGGCGATGGCTGCGTGGCGGGAAGAAATGCTGCTGCGCATCCGGGCCCGCCGCCAAGGAGCTGAAGCCCAGGGAGACGCGGTGACAGAGGTCGCGAGCGGCCCAGAGGCGGGTGAGTGTGCTACCCCTGCCCCGCCTGCTGAGCCTACCGTTCCCATACTGGACATCATAGCTGAATATCTCCTGCCCGGCGCAGTCACCTGGGAGCAGGTGTTTGCTCCGGAGCTGCAAGCGGCAGCTAGAGGTGGGGACCTGCGATGTCACCCAACTCCCGAATCTGAAGTACCTGAAGCTGCAGAGGTGTCCACCGGCCCCAACCCGGACTGGTCCATGCTTGTAGAGGACACGCAGCAACCCCTTATGACGCCACTAGCCGCACCGACCGTCACCTGGCCGGAGGCTGAGGAGTGGGCCTGGGACAACCAGGGGGGGACCTGATGGGCTTCCCCCGGGAGACCCAGGCTGAAGCGCAGAGGAGGAGTGAGCGGTGCCGTGAGCAGATCCTCCAGCTCACTTGGGAGCAATGCCAGAGGGAGGTCCGCTGCGAACGCCTCGAGGTGCGGGCCAAAGCTGCTAAGTCCCGGGCCCGACAGGAAGAGGCAACCCGTCCCAGTCCCCGTGTGGAAGGGAAAGTCGTCCGCTTCCACCATGAGGCGGGGTGGGGGTTCATCAGGAGTCCCCAACACCAGGACGACGTCTTTGTCAGCAGGCGGGACGTCGAGCCGCGTTTGAAGAAGGGACACTCTGGCCGGAACATCTTCCTGGGCGATGTAGTTACGTACTCTCGCCACCATGGGGTGCGGGGTTGGTACACCCTGGATGTCCACATGGTGTCCGGGAGCGACGCCCCCTCGCGCTCAGCCTCAGGGGACCGGTCAGCCTCCGTCAGGAGGAACAAGCCTTTTCCCAGGAGGGAACCCGAGATCTAAGCAGCCCCGGCGGTTGTAACCTGTTTAAAGTTATGCTGTTTGAGTTTATGTTTTGATTTTCTATCCCCGGATTCTGGAGACATTGGTCCCTGCGGACTTGCAGCAGGCAGACCCCTTTCTTGTAAATAGTTTACATCTCTTTAGGTGCTCCTTATTGGTTTTATGCAAAACCGCTTATACAGTACAGACCAAAAGTTTGGACACACCTTCTCATTTAAAGATTTTTCTGTATTTTCATGACTATGAAAATTGTACATTCACACTGAAGGCATCAAAACTATGAATTAACACATGTGGAATTATATACTTAACAAAAAAGTGTGAAACAACTGAAAATATGTCTTATATTCTAGGTTCTTCAAAGTAGCCACCTTTTGCTTTGATGACTGCTTTGCACACTCTTGGCATTCTCTTGATGAGCTTCAAGTGGTAGTCGGCGCTACACCGCACGACACAGACTTTCTAGACTGCTACCCCTGTCATTCCTGTCCCTCTGCCCTGAGGCCTTGCTCCGCCTGTGGGGAGTAGTAACAACGCCGGCTGCCCTAACACCAGGCCTCAGCGGACTGTGGCAGCGCTGGTGGCCTTCACCAGGTGCCACAGGTGGCGTAGTCGAAATCAGCCACTCAACCCGGATAAGCCCGTACCATCCCTTCTTTTAATGTGACGGCCCTGGGCACGGAGCGGGTCCGGGCCACGGCTGCACCCCATCTCTCCATTTCAGGACCCGATTCCGAGTCCCCCATCTCCCAGGGTAAAGAAAAGGGCTTTCGAGTAGAGGCGTCACATTATGGACAGTGAATAACCAAGAACTTTCCATTGCAAATAGTTGCACTTATAAAAGTGCCCCCTTGTGAAAGACCACTGAACAAAAACCCGTTGGAGGTGGCCGAAGACGTGGTCCAACACTTGGATCATCCATGCCCTGCAGCCACCCCAGGGCCTCCGTGGAGGGTTTTGGACGGGTCCCTCAAATTACATCTTGCTCCGTGGAATGGACACCTGGTTGCAGATCATACTGTAACCTGTAAAAGACTATAATGCTTGTAAATATTCTAATGTACCTTGTTATTGCTATTGTATTTGTTACCTGTTATTTTGAAAAATATGTTCAGTCCCGGAGTACTGAAATTAACTAAGGGGGAATGTGGCACCCCAGAGGGTCTGGTTGCCACACTGGTATTGCCTCCCTTAAAAGAGGTAGTGCCATGTCTGGAGGAAAGCAGGGGTTTCCTGGTCAGGAACACTATACATGCAACACTTTCCTGGCTCCAGGCCAGCAAGGGGAGTCCCTCTCCTTGGCAACTGGTATCTGGGGGCGGGGTTAGTTTAGTCAGTGGCAAGGAGTTGAGTTTAGGACACTGAAGAGAGAGGAGCTAGGGACTGGAGCTGGAGATAGCTCATCCTAGCTGGACTACACAGAGAACTGGACACCGGAGTCCGAGGCTGTGGGACCCTTCAGGCCCAGCAGCAGATACCGCAGGGCAGGAGATTGCAGGTCTCCTGGCCCCATCAGATGCCCGGAGGCTCAGTAGCACAGAGGGACCAGCACTGCCAAAGAGGAGCGAGGCATCCACAAGGCCTGAGCTGCCAGCCATACGGGTGAGCACCGCACGTTACACTCAAGGATGTGGGCTACATTACAGCTACAAGCAGAATAGCCAAAGAGAATAGTGAGCACGGCAGGTCTACAACTCCACCTGTCCAGGAGGACTCTATGCTTGCTCCCAGACTGACCAGACTCTTATCTCTTGTCAGTACTCCAGTCCAGGCCTGTCTAATTGCTACCAGTAAAGACCCTGGGACTGCACTGCACGGACTCTGTGGTTATTTCTGCACCGCGATACCCTGCACCACCACCATCATCTACACACACTGCCCTGAAGCTACACTCTTCCTGTGGGGAGTTATATCATCTTTGCTGCTATACCACCAGCTTCAGAGGACTGTTCCGCAGCGGCGGCCTCATTAGCTGCACTCCACAGGTGGCGTAGTCGGACCTTATAAATACCATACATATAAACTACCCTTGGATTGACCACCTGGGTCACGGACCGGGTCACCGCCACCGTGACTGCAACCCCCAGCATCTACAGGCCCGGGTCCAGGTACCCCACGGCCCAGTGGGTGCGTCACATGTACATCTAAAGACCAGGCAGGTTACAAGTAGATGTCCACTGCCGGTTGGTCTTCACCAGTGAAGGATCCTGCAATCTATTCCCTGTGCCCCAAGAATCTGGACCGTGCATCTCCAAGCTGGATTCCTGTGTGACCCCATATCTGCTACATCAAGGATTGAAGGACTGAGTAGCTACTGCTGTGACATGTGGTTCCACTGTTGAAATGCTTATAAAAAGACATCCAGAAAGGAGATTTTTTTTCTCTTATTGAGTTATTAAGTGCACCAATGGATCTTGAAAGTGCGACAACATTCGCTGCAACCGGGACCCAACATTGGACTGTATTACTTGCACTGCTGTAGCCATTTGTAGGTTAAGGGTTACTAGTTAGGATTGTATTTTCTGGCTCTTAAAGGGAAAGTGTCATCCTTAACTTTGGGACATAAGTAGAAATGGGGAACATATGGTGTGATAGCTGTACTGTTTACCCCCTAAGGATTGCCATGTGCTATCACAACATCCAGGCTTGCTGCAAAATGCATCCTTTACCATTAATAGTGTCACATGTCTGTTGTGTTTGTGTGGTATCATTTGTTCACTGCTCCTTGTTATGTCCGAAGCCTTTTATACCCTTTAACCCCTGTACAATAAACTTCTTGGGTTGTTTTAAAGGGAATCTGTCACCCCTTTGGACGTACCTAAGTTATTAATATGGGCATACAGGTTCTAGAATACTTAAAATGGTCATACCTGTATGCCTCATATCTGCTGTCTTGTTCTTCGGAAATCATCTTTTAATCCTACATTCTTCCAGGCTCTGCGGTGTGCGGTGCCTGGAAGGAAACTCGGCCTCCAATCTTCATTTGCGTGCCTGTTGCCTCCAATCAGCGTCATAGTGCCCTGTGACGTCTAGTTGTTGTGCCACGCCTGCGCCCTGCAACTGCGATATTCCGTCCTTCTATGGGCATTGGCTTCTCATTTCTTCTGCGCAAATGCCAGAGTGAAGAAGTGCGAATGTGGAGTGGTTTGTAGACTTCACAAATTGTCATCATGACATTGTTGGATAACACAAGTCATGATGGTGTATGAGGCCTCGTCAGTGCCGGAGGTCACAAATATTGAAAACTGAAGAGAAGAAAGGAACGAGCAGGACGGAACCAATGGAGGACTGGGCGAAGAGCTACACTGGTGGCACAAGTGAGCGGCAAATAGATTATTTATAACTTTTTTTTTAATATATTTTAATAACTCATTCAAAGCCCTATAAAGAATCCATCAAAATGGTGTGAATCTCAAAAAATTGATTTGCTCAACTATATTGTTAACATACGCATCATGTTTATCAGATAAAGTACGGCAATCAATATGGAGGACCCAGCATGACCTGCATTGAATTTGTGCAAACTATTACGATATACCGACAGCTGCTCACCGGTGATAGCCAATCGATTTACCTATTGTCGTTCGACACTCTTTCTTTCTTTTACTAATAAGGCAACATTATCCTGAGCAGTTACTGTCCTTCCACCACTGCATCTTCTAACTATAAGTGTGATCGCTCCTGTTTGTTTTCCTTATTGGAAATGTTATGATGATGAGTGCCCATCGGCGCCTTGGAGGATGTAATTTTATTTATGTGTGCATGGCTACACTTTCCATGTTTTGATTGTGTTCCAAAAAGCTTTTCCCTTATCGCTGTGCCACCGAATGTGTGCACATTCTCCCTGGGTATTACAGTCCCTAAAGCAGTCTTGAGGTGTGTAAGGAATAATTCAATGCAGATTAAGAGAAGTTAGGAAATATTTAAAGGGAAACTCTACTAGAGCTGTCAAAAAAATTATTCCATATTTAGGAAAACAGATATTACTGAATATTAAAACTTTTATCAAGGCAATGAACCCATGGATACATCTAAAGTAAACCTGCTACCATGAAAATGCTGTCCAATCTGCAAAGACCATTATATAAAGCAGTGGGAGCAGAATAGATTGATCTATAGTTTTTTTGAGAAAAGATTCAGTATAACCTGTGCTTTCATCATTTAATCCTCTGCTCTTTCTGGGATTTTCAGTCCTATCAGTAACTGACAGCCTTCCTTGTATAATTGTGCAGACAGGAATCATTGTCAGTCACTGATAGGACCACCCAATGGATTTCCACAAACTGAGAGAATGAAGATGGAGACAATTTTTTTCCATCTTCTCCTCATCCGAGTGAATCGGAGCTCACTGTGATCACACTCTGATCAAACTCAGAGTATGATTTGCCTAATCAACTTGATTCTCTCGGATGGGAGAATGCATGGTCATCTGCACCTAGGCTTAAAGAAATGGATGAGCCAAAGCAAGATACAAGTGCACTACATACTGTACTTGCCAACTGTTCAAAAACTTCCCGTAAAAATGGAAAGAAATGTAGACTCCTGGTTGGCAAGTCTTCCAGACACCCCACAAACCTTGCACAAGACAAGGCTCTCAAGATAATTTATATTGCATATAAATTTAGGGGACAGGAATGGTAAATGGATGGGGAGATGCCAAAAGTGAGCATGGTTTGTGAAAAGAAGGCAGTGAAGACGCCATCATGTACAACATATCTCCCACGATTCTTCTGCAACTCACCCGATGAGCTATCGAGAAGCCAACAAACTCTTGTTTTTTGGAGATGAATGCCAAAGCTTATGGCTGAAATAGATACACAAAACTACAAAGCATTTACCAAGCTTAAAGGGCCTTTCCGGTGAAAAGAAGCTATCACCTATTCAATGAATAAGTGATAACTTATTGTTCAATGGTGTTCGACTGTTGTGCCTCCCACCGATCGGCGAAATGTTTATCTCCGTTAGAGTAGAGCGAAGGTGCACATGTTCGATCACCACTCCGTTCATTCCCTAAGGGGATGCTGAGCCCTGTGCTTGGCTTATTACGTCAGCCCAATAGAGAATGAAAGGAGCAGCAGTCGGGCATCCAACCTGCCACACGATTTTCCAACAAGTATTAAAGTGATAAAATCTCCCAGTTCTGACAATTCATGTAGGTTCGAGCAGTTGAATTCCCACTGATCAGTAAGTTCTCATCTTTCTCATGAATTTGTGATAACTTGTTTTCACTTGAGAATCCCATAAAGACCAAAAACAGGTTAATTCTTCCTAAACAACATCAGTAACACCATACAAATATGAACACCAAACTTCCACATAGAGTCCCTCGTATATCTAGGAAAAGTGGTTTACAACACAAACTGGCTGTGACAGCCCAATTATTTCCATAAAAATATATGAAATCTAAAATTGTTTTATGGATAGATCAAAGCTAAACTAAAAAGGCAATTTACGATAATTAGTCATGTCATGTTAGCAGTTCATGTCGACAGCAAAGCGAAATCTGAAAAGTATGCATGGAGCAAGGAATTAATAGAAAACACAAGACCTACAGTTTGCTCATCACCCCCCTCCGCTCCTCAATAAGCTTTTGGAAAGCCTCTAGGAAAAATTGTCTCCTGTTCTGATCCATGTATGACATAGTTGCTCATTCAGTAATTAAGAAGGTCAGTCTGGCTTACAAGAGTGCCAAAGGATCCTTCAGTAGGCACAGTCTCTGATCCAATAATGAGTACACAAGGTCCAGTACAGGAGAACCCCATTTGGAGCCAATCACTTGTCACAAGAGTCTCTTTCCTATTGGTTCCTAAGTAGGGTACCTATTATGTTGATATGTGCAGCATCGGCGTCTCTGCCCCCTGACAGGCAGAGACGCCGTCCCCCTTACCGCCGCGCTCCCGGCCCGGCGTCTTCCAGCCCTCCTGCTGCTGCCGGCGCGTGCAGCTTCCCTGGCACTGTGCTTAGGGCGCGCCCTCTTAAAGGGGCCGTGCGCCATCCTAAAGAGTCCCCGGCCAATGGCCGGAGGACTCCTCATATAAAAGGCACCTCCTCCAAAATGGAGGTGCCCGTGCAAGGTTGTAGCTTTGTGTTCTAAACTCTGCTTCAGCCCTCAGGTCCCGCTGCTAGTCTGACTACCAGTCCAGTCCGCCAGCCTAACTACCAGTCCAGTCCGCCAGCCTGACTACCAGTCCAGTCCGCCAGCCTGACTACCAGTCCAGTCCACCAGCCTGACTACCAGTCCTGTCCGCCAGCCTGACTACCAGTCCTGTCCGCCAGCCTGACTACCTTTCTCCGCCAGTCAAATGTACTCTCCTGCCCGACGGTCTGCCTACGATCCAAACCCCCCAGTCTGTCTATGGGCCAGGCTTGCCTGCCTACCCGGAGAAGGTACTAGTTACCTGCCGTGCCTACCAGTCAGCCTACCTGGAGGCTCCTACCAGTTACCTACCGTGCCTATCAGCCAGCCTACCTGGAGGCTCCGACCAGTTACCTGCCATGCCTACCAGCCAGCCTACCTGGAGGCTCCTACCAGTTACCTGCCGTGCCTACCCAGAGGCTCCTGCCAGTTACCCATGGGAGTCACCTGCTCTCATGCAAGGACAGGCCCAGAGTAGCACCTGGTCCCTCTGCTCGGTCCTTCCCTGGTTCACGGAGTCGATTGAGCCGCCGTGCGACCTTGGTCAGTCCGAGTTGATACCTAGTTACGCCCCTCTGGTCCCTCCTTGCACCGCAGCACAGAGGTTCCACCACCCGGATCCGTAACAGTTTGCACGGGCCATGGAACCTGGTGGCCCCCAGGCTCCTTCGCTTGTTGACCTCTACCAGGAGATTTCTCGTCAGAGATCCCAACAGGAAACCATCCTGACCTACCTGCGGTCTGTCAACTCTCACCTGGACATGCTGTCTGTCCCACCTGCGCCCGCCTCGAGCCGAGAGACACCCGCTCTGGCTGCGCCACTGCCCACTAGTACCACGGCATCCAGCTCAGGACCCCGGCTTTCCGCGCCTCCTCATTTTGGGGGTGACCCCGTCTTATGTCTGGGTTTTCTGAACCAGTGCACGCTGCACTTTTAACTTCTGGCACATTAGTTTCCCTCCGCCGGGCCAAGGTGGCGTTCATCATATCTCACCTCACCGGGGAAGCATTGGCATGGCTAAACCCTCTATGGGAGAGATGGGATTCCCTGGTGTCCGATCTTCCGGCTTTCCTCACTGCCTTCCGGAAGGTCTTCGATGAGCCCGGACGAAGGACTTCTACTGCCTCCTCATTGCTCCGTCTCCGCCAAGGGAGTCTCACCGTGGGCCAGTATGCC
The DNA here is from genome assembly GCF_046119375.1 of Phyllobates terribilis. Taxonomy (NCBI): domain Eukaryota; kingdom Metazoa; phylum Chordata; class Amphibia; order Anura; family Dendrobatidae; genus Phyllobates; species Phyllobates terribilis. The sequence goes on from NW_027362767.1 coordinate 382,667,638, forward strand.
ATACAGTTCCGTACCCTCACTTCTGAGCTTGCCTGGAACAACGAGGCCCTGGTGTCCACCTTCTGGGAGGGTCTTTCCGGTCGGATTAAGGACGAGCTAGCCGGCCAGGACATTCCTACCACGCTGGATGACCTCGTGTCACTAGCTACCCGGATTGACATCCGTTTCCTAGAACGTGCTAAGGAGACTACCCGGGAGAGAAGATTTCCTCGTCTTGCTACTGTTTTCCAGAAACCTGCCTCCCAACCAGCAACTCCCCGGGCACGCTCGCCCGAACCCATGCAGATCGACCAGACCAAGATGGTCAAGTCTCGCCAAGAAACATGCCGAGCCGAGGGGAGCTGTTTCTACTGTGATAGTAAGGAGCATCTGATCCGTTCCTGTCCGGTGAAGCCGGGAAACTCCAGTGTCTAGGACCACTCGTAGAGGTCATCCTAGGCAAGAGTAAATCCTCTCCGTTCTTGACTTTATCTGTCTCTATTTCCTTTGGAGAGAACCGCTTCTTTGAAACCACCCAACTGGATTCCGGAGCCGCTGGGAATCTCATTTCCCAGTCCTTTGTAGAGAAGTATCAGATTCCTACCAAACTTCTGGCTGAACCATTGGCTGTCGCTTCCGTGGATGGAAGACTCTTTCCGGTAACCATCTTGCTCGTCACTGAGCCCGTACCCTTTCAGGTGGGAATGCTGCACTCAGAGAGGATCTCCTTCCATGTGCTTTCCGGGCTCTCTCACTCCCTTTTGCTAGGTCTACCCTGGCTACAGAGACATGAACCCATTCTGAATTGGCAATCCGGTGAGGTGCTCCTTTGGGGTCAGGATTGCCATGAGACCTGCCTGGTCCCGATTCGCCCGGCTCGACCTCTGTCTACTCCGGCTAATTTACCTGGTCTACCGGCACCTTACTGGTCCTATGCAGATGTCTTCGACAAGAAGGAAGCAGAGGCACTGCCACCTCATAGGCCATATGATTGGCCTATTGACCTGGTACCCGGTGCCACTCCACCCCGTGGGCGTATCTACCCTTTGTCGTTGGCCGAAACCCCGGCCATGTCGGAGTATATCGAAAAAAATCTGGCTAGGGGATTCATCCAGAAATCTACCTCCCTGGCTGGAGCTGGATTCTTCTTCGTAAAAAAGAAAGACGGTTCACTACGCCCATGTATCAATTATAGAGGACTCAACCAGATTACTATCAAAAACAAATACCCCCTGCTGCTCATCTCTGAGCTGTTAAACCGCCTTAAAGGCGCGAAGATCTTCACAAAGCTCGATCTTCGTGGGGCTTATAACTTGGTCCGGATCCACAAAGGAGACGAGTGGAAGACGGCATTCGATACCCGGGACGGCCACTATGAATACCGTGTGATGCCCTTCGGCTTCTGTAATGCTCCAGCCGTCTTCCAAGAACTAGTTAACGACATCTTCCGTGACCTCTTATATTCTTGCGTGGTGGTGTACCTGGACGACATCTTGGTCTTCTCTCCGGATCTTCCCACACACCGGAGGGATGTTCGTCAGGTCCTGCTTAGGCTCAGGCAGAATCACCTATACACAAAATTTGAGAAATGCCTCTTCGAGCAGACCTCTCTTCCATTCTTGGGCTATATTATCTCTAAGACAGGTCTACGGATGGATCCCGAGAAGGTCTCTGCCGTCTTAAAGCGGCCCCGTCCAGAGGGGTTGAAGGCGATTCAGCGATTTCTGGGCTTTGCCAACTATTATCGTCTCTTCATCCCACATTTCTCCTCCCGGACTGCTCCCATCTCTGCGCTCACCCATAAGGGAGCAAATCCTAAGGAATGGCCGTCCGAAGCGGAGGAGGCCTTCCTCTCATTAAAACAAGCCTTCTCTTCTGCCCCAGTGCTGCACCGTCCGGATTGCAACACACAGATCTTTCTGGAGGTTGATGCTTCCTTGTCCGAAGCCGGAGCGGTGCTCACCCAGAAATCTCCGTCCGGGAGAATGGTAACCTGCGGCTTCTTCTCCAAGCTCTTCTACTTGTCCGAGCGCAACTACTCCATTGGAGACTGAGAACAGCTAGCCAGTAAATTGGAGCTGGAGGGGTGGCGTTACCTGCTTGAGGGGGCTCGGCACCCGGTGGTCATCTACACTGACCACAAAAACCTGGCATATCTACAGAATGCCCAAAGACTCAATCCGCCTCAGGCCCGGTGGTCTTTGTTCTTCGCCCGCATCAACTTTACCCGACATTACCGCCCTGCGGACAAGAACGTTAAAGCCGACGCCTTATCCCGATCCTTCCTGTCTTCCGATCAAGAGGAGGAGCCTATGCATATCATCGATCCCTCCAAAGTGATGAATGTGGCTCCCTTGGACCTGTCTCGTCTCCCACCCGGTAAGACGTTTGTAGCGGTTCCGGACCATAAGAAGGTTCTTCACTGGGGTCATTCATCCAAACTAGCCGGCCATGCTCACCAGAAGAAGACCTTCCTGCTCATTACCCGGCATTACTGGTGGCCTACCCTGCGCAAGGATGTGGTAGACTTCGTCACGGCCTGTTTGTCTTGTGCCCGCAACAAGGTTCCCAGACATCTTCCAGGAGGCCATCTCCTGTCTCTTCCCGTACCTGCTTCCCCGTGGCAACACATTGCTATGGACTTTATTACTGATCTCCCTGTTTCTGCTGGTTGTACTGTCATTTGGGTGGTCGCTGACCGCTTTTCGAAAATGGCCCACTTTATCCCTCTGTCTGGTCTCCCGTCTGCATCTGTGCTGGCTAAGGACTTCATCCATCATATCTTTCATCTTCACGGCCTACCCCTCCACATTGTGTCTGATCGCGGGGTCCAGTTTACTTCGCGCTTCTGGAGAGCTACGTGTAAGCTGCTGGATGTCACCCTGGATTTCTCCTCTGCTTACCATCCACAGTCCAATGGCCAAGTGGAACGCATCAACCAGATCCTTACCAGCTTCCTCCAGCATTTCGTCAACGCTCACCATACCGATTGGGTAGAGCTACTACCATGGGCCGAGTTTCCTATAACAACCATGAGAGCGATTCTTCTTCCAAGTCCCCGTTCTTTGTGGTCTACGGTCAACATCCCCGGATTCTGTTTCCCGTCTCCGCTTCAGTGGACATCCCTGCCACGGAGTCTCTGGTCAGTGAATTTTCCACCATTTGGGAGGACACTAGTTCCACACTTCTTCAATCCTCCGAGCGGATGAAGAGACATGCCGACAAGAGACGCCTGGACCCACGTCAATTCCGTCCGGGAGACAAGGTTTAGCTCTCCTCCAAACATGTTCATCTCAAAATACCCTCCTATAAGTTGGGTCCACGGTTCATCGGTCCATTTTAAGTCCTCAAGCAAATCAATCCAGTGGCCTACAAGTTAAAACTCCCGGCCACCTTAAAGATTCCAAACTCCTTCCACGTATCTCTCCTCAAACCAGTTGTTCTTAATTCTTTTTTGGCTATCCAGGTACCCCCCCAGCTCCTGTCTCTGCTGAGGACGTCTATGAGGTAGAGAACATTCTGGCCACCAAGAGGGTAAGAGGAAAAAATTTTTTTCTGGTGGATTGGAAGGGGTTTGGCCCAGAGGAGAGAACTTGGGAACCCAGGGAGAACATCCACGCCCCACTTCTCCTTAAAAAATTTCTTTCAGGTCTAAAATAGAGGGGGCGTAAAGGGTGGGGTACTGTAGCATCGGCGTCTCTGCCCCCTGAGAGGCAGAGATGCCGTCTCCCTTACCGCCGCGCTCCCGGCCCGGCGTCTTCCGGCTCTCCTGCTGCTGCCGGTGCGTGCAGCTTCCCTGGCACTGTACTTAGGGCGCGCGCTCCCTCCCTCTTAAAGGGGCCGCGCGCACCGTCCTAAGGAGTCCCCGGACAATGGCCGGAGGACTCCTCATATTCCTCATATAAAAGGCACCTCCTCCAAAATGGAGGTGCCCGTGCAAGGTTGTAGCTTTGTGTTCTAAACTCTGCTTCAGCCCTCAGGTCCCGCTGCTAGTCTACCAGTCCAGTCCGCCAGCCAGTCTACCAGTCCAGTCCGCCAGCCTGACTACCAGCCCTGTCCGCCAGCCTGACTACCTGTCTCTGCCAGCCAAGTGTACTCTCCTGCCCGACGGTCTGCCTACGATCCAAACCCAATTGCAAAAAGAACTTCGGCACTCCATACATGAATATATAAGAAATATTGTATCTGGACTAGATACAATATTTCTTATATATTCATGTATGGAGTGCCGAAGTTCTTTTTGCAATTGAGATTACTCTTTTCTTCAGAGCACCCGAATAGACCAGTGAGCGACCCCTCTCTTTTTTTCTATTAATCATTTTTGGGATCCCGCTCCTGGAGCATTGCAGCAGGTACGTGTTCACACTATTAGAAGTTTGACAGCCTTTTTTCTGACCATGTGTCCCTCCCATTCAGTCACAGGTGGTTTTAACTAGCACTACCAGCCCATACATTGTAGGTTAAAAGCCCAAGCAGAGACATATTGTCCATACAGGCTTACAGCCCAAGAGTGGCATATCCAGTGGTAGCGTAGCGTAGTTTCCCATCATACGAAGGTGACCTTGTCGTGGTTGATGGGCACACATAAATTGGCCAAATTATGCGCAAAAAACCTTCATTTTTCAAAGTGACATTAGTCTAGATACAATATTTCTTATATCTTCATGTATGGAGTGCCGAAGTTCTTTTTGCAATTGAGATTACTCTTTTCTTCAGAGCACCCGAATAGACCAGTGAGCGACCCCTCTCTTTTTTTCTACGATCCAAACCCGCCAGTCTGTCTATGGGCCAGGCTTTCCTGCCTACCCAGAGAAGGTACTAGTTACCTGCCGTGCCTATCAGCCTGCCTACCTGGAGGTGCCTACCAGTTACCTGCCGTGCTTACCCGGAGGCTCCTGCCAGTTACCCGTAGGAGTCACCTGCTCTCATACAAGGACAGGCCCAGAGTAGCACCTTGTCCCTCTGCTCGGTCCTTCCCTGGTTCACGGAGTCGACTGAGCCGCCATGCGACCTTGGTCAGTCCGAGTTGATACCTAGTTACGCCCCTCTGGTCCCTCCTTGCACCGCAGCACAGCGGTTCCACCACCCGGATCCGTAACAATATGTTATGGGCCCTTATATTGTGTCCCACTTGTTTGTGCACTTGTAGCCACTTGTTTTTTAAAGGGCTGGTGGGCTGCTGTACGTGACCACAATGTCAGATCTCTGACAATTCTGCTGGACACCTGGACACATAATTATCTGACTGACGACTTGCAGGAGATGGAAGAACCAAATGTCTTGATGGCCCCACACAGATCAGATGAGTCCTAGGGTGCTGATTGCTGTGCCAAAATGCTGATAGACAGTGGTGTAACTTGAAGCTTTTGGGCCCCAATGTAAAATCTCCAATGGGAACCCCAACTGACACAGGTCTTCAATAGTAATAGTCTTTTCATATGGGGCAAAGGGACCTTTGGGGCCCCCTAATTCTCTAGGGCCCAGGTGCAATTGCAAACCCTGCACCGATTATCATTATTCTCCTGCTGTTAAAATACCCTTATTTTGGTATAGATGAAGGATCACAATCTGTAGGTGTGACGATACAGCTTCCAATCTTAATCAGCCAGACTTCTAGATTTCTTCAGTCAAGAGAAATACCCTATTGTGTTTGTGTTGAGTTGTGAATGTATGTGTGTTTCTATGGCTGGTCAAGAAGGACAGATCAGTATTTGTGTAACCCTGATTGTTGTCTTCTCTTGGTTGTGAAACAATGATGTTTGTTACTATGCTAATTGCATATTATACTAAAGCCAGCAGAATGTTGATTTAAAGAGTCCCCTGCTATACCAACTATGTACATTGATTAGCTCAAACAATGAGACCTGAGTGAGCCCTGCACCTTTACTTCTGACCTGTGACTGATGACCTTAGCCACATATGTAAATATAATTTTTTTTTTTATCCTGCTGCAAAGATAATTGAAAGAGACTTTACAAAGAGAAGCAAAGATCAGACTCTCTCAGACCATCAGCTTGGTAGCATGGCTATACCCAAAGAGACACAGATTTGGATTCTACATGATTCCAGCCTAAGGATATATGGCCCTGACTGGAAAGATACAGATCTGCTCCATTGACCATCAGAGAGCCCATGGATACATTTGGGGAGACCAGGTTGGGATGATAAAGTCACCTGTCTCCATAGATATGTCGTTTGGGGTTGCCAGGTAGGACCCTCCAGTCACCCATGGAGACATTCGGAGAAGCCATATTGGGATCAGCCGGTCATCTGGCCCTATGGAAGCTCTCCAACAGGTCAGGGTGGGACCCTCGGGTGTCCTGGCCTTGTACCTCGATGGACTGCTAGCTTCCTAAACTTGCCGCTACCTTCTTTCTGTGAGAGCCCGCCAGAAGTGAGGGGCCACTGGTTGCAGTAGTTGGCCCTGGAAGTCCCAAAGTCGCAGCTGTTCTATCCCCGGTGGGCCATCGGAAAGGTGAGGACTGTGTAATGTTGTACCATCTTAGGTATTTGCTGGGACTGTTCTATGTGTTTATTGCCTGTTTTGTGGTTCAGTAAAGTATTGCCACACTGTTTTAACCTCACCCTGTGTTTTCTGAGAAGTATTACACCCACGGAAGACCCCAGGTCTTCACAGTAGGGCCAAGGAAAACTTAATGCACCACTGACCACCTGATTGACTGGAGGCGATCAGCTAGTGTCATGTGTGGATTCTTTTTTTTTAGGAATGGAATAAGACACTCCCTTTGAGGTTATCTGTAAAAGGGATCCTGGAGCCAAGGGTTGTATTTTGGATAATAAAATAATCTTATAGTAAGGATTGGATATTTTAGTAAATCTCTGAAAAAATGATTTCAATAGCTTTCAAATCGGAGCTTTAATTTAACGATTGATGCCACGGTAAGAGAATTATCTCTCAGCTCTGACATTGACAAGCAAAATGGAATGGCAGAATGGGATTATCAAGCTGCAATGCACGTTTATAAGTTATTGTGCTTGATGTCACTGCCTCGTCTCAGACAATAGACGTTTCATATCAGCAATTTTATTTTATTGAAGGCAACATTTTTGTTGGCTTTTTTTTTACTACCTGATCTGCATCATACGTGTCATAGCCAAACATTAAAATTAGACGAGCAAATTACATTCTGGGTTAAATCCTTCACAGCTTAAGAATCTCATGAAAAAAGACGCCCACTGCATTTTTTTCATGTTTTTAATGCTGATTGATGGTTATAAAGTGCCAGTCATTTATCTGGCGCCATTGTGCTGGTGACATTGGTGATACACACTGCAGAGAACATTATCCATCATATATTCCCCTGTGGTTTAACTCCTAAAGATCCAAATCCCCTTAGGCTGACTTTGACATTGATGTTAATACTATTAAAGTAGAATTATCACTGCTGAATTCAGATTATGACATAACAACAAGGTTCTACCACAACATGGCAGCTCCAGTAGAAGACAATACTTTCTGTAGCTAGAGAAGATCACTTGCCATCTATCACTCTGGTTATTTCAGCAGGGTGGTGGCTGGGAGGGCTTGTATCCCGGGTACTGTGCCACTAGGGAGTGCGCCATCAAGTCACTCAAAAACTAAAAACTGAATATTTGCCCTGGTAAAATGCACTGAATAAAGGTGGACAGGTGATTTTTGTGAAACAAACTGACATTTAATAAGATGGGTGTGACCCTGATCCCTACAATGTCAAACAAAATAAAAATTTGTTGCACTCTACCAGCATCCAGGTATAGCATTTAGGGGGAAAAAATCTTTCCTTAAGGTCCACGGATCACAGCTACTTATCTCCAGAATACACCAAAATAGTCAACAGAACACACAAAAACACACCACAACATACACCTACCAGAACACACACCAAACAGACAACCACCAGAACACACCACAACACACACCTACCAAAATACACACCAGAACACAGAACACACACCAAAACAGACAACCACCAGAACACATGCCAGAACACACCACAACACACACCTACCAAAATACACACCAGTACACACACCAAACAGACAACCACCAGAACACATGCCAGAACACACCACAACACACACCTACCAAAATACACACCACCACACACACCAAACAGACAACCACCAGAACACATACCAGAACAAAAGCTAGAACACACGCCAGAACATACATCAGAGCATACAGCAAAACACATACCCACCAGCACACACACACCAGAGCCCACACCAAAGCACACACACCTGAACACACAGGCACCCGCCAGAACATATGTCAGAACGCAAGCTAGAACACACGCCAGAACTGCCATCAAAACACATATCCACCAGCACACACACCAAAACACTCACACACCAGAACACACAGGCAGCCACCAGAACACTCGTTAGAACACACAACAAAATATATATCCACCAAACTACACACGAGAAAACACACACCAAAACAATCAACAGAACACATCAGAACTCCCACTAAAACACTGAAACAGAAGACACGCTCACCATAATACAAGTTAGAATATACTCCATAACACACCAGAACACAAGCTAGAACACAAGTCAGAATGCAAACTGATAACACACCAAAACACACACACAGAACACCCACCAGAACACACAGACATTAGAACACGCGCCAAAACACACAGACATTAGAACACGCGCCAAAACACACAGACATTAGAACACGCACCAAAACACACAGACATTAGAACACGCGCCAAAACACACAGACATTAGAACACGCGCCAAAACACACAGACATTAGAACACACGCCAAAACACACAGACATTAGAACACACGCCAAAACACACAGACATTAGAACACACGCCAAAACACACAGACATTAGAACACACGCCAAAACACACAGACATTAGAACACACGCCAAAACACACAGACATTAGAACACACGCCAAAACACACAGACATTAGAACACACGCCAAAACAATCAGCCACTAGAACTCAAGCCGTAACACACACTAAAACACTCAACAGAAACACACACAAGAAAACACACTAAAACAACCACCAGAATATACACCGTAACACACACCAGTGCACACACCAAAACACACAGACATTAGAAAACACAACAAAACACTCAATAGGACACACTACCACCAGAACACATGCCAGAACACACACTAAATCACACAACCACTAGAACACAAGTTAGAACACACACCATAACATACACCACACAGCAGAACACACAACAAAACACACACCAGAACATCCACACATCAGAACACATGCAAGAATACACACCAGAACACACACCAAAACACGTACCAGCACACTCAACAGAACACACACCAGAACACACACCAAAACACGTACCAGCACACTCAACAGAACACACACCAGAACACACACCAAAGCATACACCAGAACACTCAACAAGACAAATATGCACCAGAACACATGCTATAACACACATCAGAAAATACAACAGAACACAAGCCCCAGTGCACACTCACCAGAACACATACCAAAAGCCGCAAACCCATTAGTAAAAAGGCTTAATACCTGGATTCATATATACACACAAACGTAAATCTCAAAATTACATGTAAAAGTCATTTAAACATCCATGCTGAACTTGACAATACTCCACCTGGCTCAAGTGTAGGTACTTCTTGTGGTAATATATTTATCTGTGTCATTAGAAATAATAGTTAATCATTGCTGTTCCTAGTAAAAGAGTGTTCCTGTGCTTCCTGCATAAGAAAACCGTATGTCAATTCTGACCTTTACGTGTTGCTTAGTCTTGGTCAATTGGAATCTTTTAACCTCAACATTGTACAAATAATAAGCAACTCTGGACAATCCAATGGAGTTTATCCACAAAATGGAGGTCTTAATCCCTGTAAACACATGAGACAAAGATAACACTAACAGTGTATGCCTCAAAAGAAATGTCATCAGAAAACTACCTATTATTCTATTATTTAAATCAAGTTTTATGCTAACTGTATATTATTTTTTTATACATTTTTGTATTTTCCACATCACTAACCATATTAAAAAAAAAAGAAATCTTGTAATTTTTATACTGGCCACAAAGCCTAATTTTAGATTCACACTTCCAGTTCTTTACAGAAACCTTTTCAGCATGCTCACTATCAGCAGAGACAGGATTACAATAACACAGAACACCTCTATATACAGCCAATAACATAGGATCCACCATTCAGCATATATGATATCACAGCTCTTCTCCTCCCCCTACCTTAAAGTGGTTTTCCAGATTCAGAAAACCACTGTCCCCTGGCTGCTCGTGGTGTCTGTTATTTTCTGCAATGCTGACATCATTGAATGGTGGATAGAAAGCAAAGGCTGCTCAGAAAGTGGATCCAAACCAGTAGAGGAGTAGCATTGACCTAATAATTCCCAGGTAGAGAATTGTGGTTTAACTCCTAAAGGGCCACACCTAATAATTGTGCCAACAGTTATTGCCTTCTTACCAAGCTGCTTGCCTATTGTCCTGTAGTCCATCCCAGCCGTGTACAGGTCTACAATTTTGTCCCTGGTGTCCTTAGACAGCTCTTTAGTCTTGGCCATGGTGGAGAGGTTGGAGTGTGATTGATTGTGTGGACAGGTGTCTTTTATACAGGTTCAAACAGGTGCAATTAATACAGGTAATGAGTGCAGAGTAGGAGGGCTTCTTAAAAAAACTAACAGGTCTGTGAAAGCCAGAATTCTTGCTGGTTGGTAGGTGATCAAGTACTTATTTCATGCAATAAAATGCAATTTCATTATGTAAAAATCATACAATGTGATTTTCTGGTTTTTATTTTTAGATTCTGTCTCTCACAGGTGAAGTGTACCTACAATAAAAATTACAGACCTCTCCATTATTTGTAGGTGGGAAAACTTGCAAAATCGACAAAATTTTCCCCACTGTAGGAGATTCAATTCAAGGTTTAACACCTGGACTTATTTAATCTCCCAAACGTAAATCTCAAGATCAGATGAAAAGATTATTTAAAAGTCTATGCTGATCTTCACTATACTCTACCTGACTCGAGTTTCACCTCCTGCCCAGCTTTTGCAGGGGCAAGGACCTTTTCCTGGAAGCAAAGAAGCATCCTGTACCTTGTGTGGTAATATACAGAATGAACTGTTAACCAATGTTGTTCCTTATAAAACTATGCTATTTTGATTCTTGGACAGGAAAAATATATATCAATACTGACCTTTGGATGTTGCTTTGTCCTGGTCAATCAGAATCTTTTAACCTCAACATTGTGCAAATCATAAGCTACTATAGACAATCCAATGATGGTTATTGACAAACTGAAGGTTTTAATTCCTCTAAACAGGATTCAAAGATTATATAAGTAGAGTAAGCCCCTAAAACTATGATATTCCCAATATGATTATTATTATTTCACTCATGTTAGGGCAAAAATTTCAGGGAGGATCAAAACTAAAACTGTGAGGTTGGCGAGTTCATTCTTTCATTAATTTATGACAGTTGGTGCAGAGCAGGAAGCAAAATGTCAAAGCAGGTCATAAACAACCAGTGTAGGATTGTTACACAAGCAGAAACCTGTCCTAGAATATTAATTGTTAATAGGACCGTTGCCTTTGAGCATCTGCCGAAGGAAGTTCTGTTGCTGTGGCAGGGAAATAACTTATACCATCTACTGCTCATCTATCTCCAGGTCACAGCAGCAGCTCAGCATTCACACTGCACTGGACTGCAGTGTGAGCAGCATCTTCTTACCTCGGCACCACTGGTATCTCCAGTATTAGATCATCCAAAAAATGGAGGCAGCACTCAATTGGAAAGTGAAAAAAAGATGATTGTTTAATAGCCCATGTGGCTGTGGTAACATTTCGGTCCCCAACTTGGGACCAAAACGTTGCCACAGCCACATGGGCTATTAAACAATTATCTTTTTTTCACTTTCCAATTAAGTGCTGCCTACGTTTTTTGGATGTCTTGAGGTTTGGTATGTGCCAGTGGGGCTTTTATACCTAAAGTTTGTCTGTGCTGCTATTGAATTTTTTCAAAATCTCAGTATTAGATCAGATAGACAGGGAGGACAGCAGTGTGAGCAGCCTCTTCTTACCTCTGCACCTCTGGTATCTCCAGTACTAGATCAGATAGACATGGTGGACAGCAGTGTGAGCAGCCTCTTCTTACCTCACTACCCCTGGTATAAATAGTATTAGATCAGATAGACATGGTGAACAGCAGTGTGAGCAGCCTCTTCTTATCTCAGCACCCCTGGTATCTCCAGTATTAGATCAGATAGACATGGTGGATAGCAGTGTGAGCAGCCTCTTCTTGCCTCACTACCCCTGGTATAAACAGTATTAGATCAGATAGACATGGTGGACAGCAGCGTGAGCAGCCTCTTCTTATCTCAGCACCCCTGGTATCTCCAGTATTAGATCAGATAGACAGGGTGAACAGCAGTGTGAGCAGCCTCTTCTTACCTCAGCATTCCTTGTATCTCAAGTATTTGATAAGAATTTCCATTAGAGGCACGTCTTCCCACACATGAAGGGAGGAGGACAGAGCTACCTTCTGCGCATGCTCTCAGGCACTTATCCTATTAACATGCTAGGACAGGCTTCTATAAGTGTAACAAGGCAGCGGCCATTTCAATGCAATATTAATTACCTCCTTAGACAAAATAAGTCTGATTTGATAAACAAAGGTATTTAGAGATTCATATATAATGGCATTATTTTAAATGTTATATTCTATTCCAGGAAAAACCCTTCCAAAATAATGTCTACAGCACTTTCCCAAACAATGTCGTCAATGTCACCCAGCAATGTAGATGCCCTACAATGGACCCTATTAAAGTGATAGTTAAGAGACAGGTAAGATCTTAAGGATTGGTCATGATAATGAATATTCAATTCCCAAAAAACACCAATAAGTTACAATGTTATATTGTAAAAATATGTATTTTTTTTTACAAAGCTTCAACATTAATATCATACAAGGAACTGGCAAATTAAACCCAAGTCCCTTATGTCAGGTTTTATATCATCAATCTCTTGCATACACGTTTGCACAGAAATCTTCTCATAACTGCAGCCTATTCACTGGTAACTTTCTCATATTCCTGTCCCTTTAGGGGCTGTTATTTCGCGATGCATCTAATCCTATTATTTGACACAACAAATGTCATCTCTGTCGGAGGCTTAATCAGGTTACGCAGGCACTATCTTGTCAGCAGAAGATGCTTTTGATGTGTTAAGTCAGTATTGTAATAAATCATGCACCATGATATACACTGCTTGACAGAAGTAGCTCACCCACCACCACTAAATGAAGGGGGGGTGTCCGTGCCAGTACTTGTCCACATCACTGGGTTTTCTCAGCTGTGTTATAGCACAAATCGAGTGCCAAAGACATTACTTCTGCCTTTGAGCAAAGTGGAGCCTACATTGTCATGATTCCACATTTATATATGTAAGGTGCCCCAGCGAGGTAGTCGTGGGCGAGCTGTAGCCCCCTCTCGCCATGGCACCCTACAGACAATACGTGTCCTCCCTCTGAAGTGTGGCTGTGTATGTAGTGCTCTTCACTTACTTCAAGCCATCCGATCGCGGCTGTCTCCAGGCAATTTTCTTCTGGGACCAGGGCAGCAATAATTTCAGAGGACACGAGGTTCTTAACCAGAACTTGGACTTTACTTGGGGAAGAGGAATATATACAATATTTACAGTCAGATATAATGGATAAGGCCCGACAGGCAATCATCTCTCTCACAGGCGCTGTTAACTGCTTCAGCCCTGGTTCCCTCTTTGAGCGGAGCATCTCTGTGGCTATAATCCCTGGCCCAAGAGACTCATCTGTATTGACAGTGACCTGGATCCGATATCTCTCCCCCACGTCTTAGCCTGGAGTCCTATTTAGCTTCCTCTGTTTCCTGCAGACTAGAAGTGCCCCGTGTCCTCACTACGCTTTAATGAGTTTCTCCGGCGGGCTGACAGGACTCGTGCTCTTGTGTGGGGAGACTTGCACACTGGGATCCCACTGTCTGAGGGTACGGAGCTCCCGTCTACCCTAGCAGCCACTATAATCAGGCTGTCTGAACAACTTGCGGTCTCAACTCGTACTGAAGAATCACTTCCTGATTCTGGAAACTAAACAGAGACTTTCCTAATATGCTGTTAGGATCATTCAGCCATGGAGGGTCCTTGTTGGAGTCGGGGTATCCCCGTAACAAGAAATACACAGACACGTAGTGTATAATCAAGTACTGGGAAGCCCCTGAGCGCGTCTGCCTCTATAGGTGCTGTCCCTTTATTTATACTAATAATCATAGTTTTTTTGTCACACATGCGCAGTAAAATGCCTTTGTTTCACAAGCAGTGAAGTGATGATTCATAACAGTGGAATGTTGATAAGAAAGTTTCATAAGCAGAAAAGTGATAATTCATAGCAGTAGAAGGTTGCTGAGACAGCTAAAAACAAGTTACAATCTAATTTCTGGGCGTCAGTCCAAATGTCCAGATAAGGGAAGAATAACTTCATCTGTGTCTTACATCGTAGTCTTGGGTGAAGTATAACTCCTATCATCCTCTCAGTCCCCCCTTTGATTCTTCCTTATGGACTTTTGGTAGAAGACCTGGTCCGGGAGTTCTTTTCTTTCATATTCTTGAATCCGTGTTACAAAGCTTATTTATGCATATTAAAATAATTTTTAATCCTATTTTAAACACTACATATATGACTACTATAATTAGCACAATCTGTAATATACCTTGCAGAATTCCAGCCACCCAACCTCCAATACCCTTAAACCAGTTCTTTGGGTTGAGAAAGGAGAAGGTGTCTGACCACCAGCTATCTTTATTTTGGTCATTGTGTCTGTCATATTCATCCCGTAATCGTTGTATATCTGCCAGCTTGAACCTCATACTCATTGTACTGTTTGGATCTATGTAATGACAACAGGTTGGACCAATAATTTGACACATTCCTCCCTGGGCCGCAGTTAGGTAGTCTAATACTACAGTATGTTGATTAGTAACAATTATAAGTTGATTTTGGACAGCTATACTAGTATTAAGTATATCCATAATATCCCATATCTGATCATCTAGATAGTCGGTGGCCTGAACTAATTTATCCCACATCTGCATCAACATTGGATACACAAAAAAAGTGCTGAATATTTTATTAGGAATTCCCATTTGGACCACATGTGGCCTACCTGAAGGTCTAGGCGAGTTGTCGGCTGCTCTTTTGTATAGTGTGTGTTTAGGTACTGCTTGCATATCTACCTGCTGATTCTGAACTATAAATGTGGCCGGTGTTAAGCGTCCTAGAGTACATGCACCTTTTATTCCTACTGGGAGCCATTTGTATGCTCCATTTCCACAAATCCAGAAGGTTCCTTCAGGCAGATCCCATATTGCAGAGTGTTGGAGCACCAACCTATGTACCAAATCTAAAAATTTAGATACATTCTGAAGTATACACCAAGGGGGTTTTTGACCTAATGGACTACAGTATCCTGCATCTGGATTTTCACAAGTCGGTGTACCTGGGTCATATGCACTTGACTCATTACATAATATATTACCTGGTATCTTTGAACATGTATCATTGTTTCCATCGGGGAATAATTGTGAATATTTCCAACCATTATTGTGTATGTATTTTTCTACTATATCAGGTTTAAAAGGTTGAGAAGAAGATACTGTGCTACTAAAACTGAGTTGTATATTTTCTGTAGGAATTAACCCTAAGTCTGTTAGTCCCGTCTTATTTCTAGGAACCCATACACCTCCTTTAAACGCTAAATATTGTAAGTTGTTTATTTTTCCGGTCATATTACCTTGCCACCAGGGAAATCCCACCCACCCCACAACTGGGATGGCAACAGTGGTGTTCCATAATCTAGAATTAACGGTTTGGTTATTTGCTAATTTGTCTGAGCAATTAGTCCATGTAAACACTTCCTCAGGGGTCATGGGTACGGCCAGGAAGGGTATGCTCGTGGCTGATATTGGAGAATGCGTACAAATCCAACAGTCTGCTATTTTCTGTCCGCCATCGAGCAGCCCGTTTACCAATGTCTCATGATGTTTTATAAATTTATTATCTGTAGGTTTTGGGGAACTTAGTTTATCCCACAGGTCTCCCTGATCTATCGTTATAGCTAACACAAGTACAATCACCACTATTTCTTTTTGCAATGGCTTGCATGTACCCATGCTGATTTTCCTTCCAATTTTACTGCAGTTGGAGTTGTCAATAACACCTGATATGGACCCTCAAATCTGGGTTCTAGCGTTCTTCTGTTATGTCTTTTTACGTAAACTTCGTCTCCTGGTTGCAGCTTGTGCGTTCCCTCAATGGAATCTGGATCTGGAATGGAAGAGAACACTAAAGAGTGTATTTTAGACACATGCTTACATAAATTTTGTACATAAGCAGTTAAGCTTTCAGTTTCTAACATTAAAGTCTGTGGGAAATACAATCCTGTATTGGCAACTCTACCAAACAATATTTCATGGGGGGTGAGTTTGCTCTTTCCCTGGGGGGTGTTTCTGACTGAATACAATGCTATTGGGAGACACTCAGTCCATGGTTTCTGTGTTTCTGCCATGGCTTTCTGTATTTTTAACTTAAGTGTTCCATTCATTCTCTCAACCTTACCAGAACTCTGTGGGTGGTAAGGGGTGTGTAGTTCACTTTTTATACACAACATTTTCATTACATTCTGAAAGATCTCTCCAGTAAAATGTGTACCTCTATCTGACTCGATCACTTCTGGGATACCATAACGGGGTACCAGTTCATGTGCTATTTTTACTGCAGTGACTTTAGCCGTGGCTGTATGAACTGGATAAGCCTCTGGCCACCCCGAAAACATGTCCACACATACCAGTACATACTCATAGTGTCCATGCTTAGGCATCTGGATGTAATCGATCTGAAGTCTCTGGAACGGATATAGTGGTCTTACATGGTGCTTCTGGGGGGTCTTAACAGTCTGTCCTGGATTGTGGGCTAAACAGATTTCACAAGAACCACATTTTGCTCGAGCTACCTGGCCGAACCCTGGGGCTAACCACTTCTGTCTGACCCTCTGTATCACACCGTTTGCAGACACATGTGTAGGTCCGTGGGCTTCACTGACCACAACAGGGTACCACGCTCGGGGGAGACAAAGCTCATCTCCTTTTCTCCATAGTCCTTCTTTTTCTTCTGCCCCCTGTTTCTGCCACTCTTCTTTTTCTTCTCTACTCACCTGCTGGTGGGCTTCTTTGAGCCGTGTAATTAAGTCAAATTCTGATACTGCACTAATAGTGTGGTCAGTTGTCAGAGGTTTTACTGCAGCTCGCTTAGCAGCCTTGTCGGCTCGGTCATTACCCCTAGCTATCTCGGTGTCGAGTCTTACATGTGCAGGTACTTTTATTACTGCTACTTGTTTGGTTGAGGCAGCTGATTCTAGGATTTGTCTAATCATTTGTCCATGTTTTACTGGTTGACCTGAAGCTGTCATGTAACCTCTAGCTCTCCATATACATCCAAAATCATGTACAATACCATATGCATATCTAGAATCAGTAAAAATATTAGCGGTTTTTTCTTTTGCTAACTGTAATGCTCGTATTAGAGCTAATAGTTCAGCTTCCTGGGCTGAACAGCTGGCCTGCATTGGCTCAGCTTCAATAACATCATAATCTGATACAATGGCATAACCTGTGTGAAAGTTACCAGTTTCATCTGCATACCTACTACCATCTATATACATATGTAGGTCTGGATTGTCAAGAGGGGTGTCCTGTACATTAGGTAGCCCTTGTGTTTCTTGTTCTATACACTGTAAGCAATCATGTATTATATTGTCTTGTTCGTGGTATTGTAAAAAATTTTCATCTTCGTCTTCCTGACCTCCTTCCACTCCCCCCTTTGTCTCTAGTGGTAACAGAGTGGCTAAATTTAGAGACAATATGCGGCGAAAAGTGAGGTTTGGTGGCATTAGTAAGGAGCATTGTAATCTAAGATGTCTAGCCATTGAAATGTGTTTTGGCAATACCTGATTCAGTATGCCATGTACATCGTGTGTAGTTTGTACTATTAGGGCATGGTCTAGTACTATTTCTGAGGCTTTTTCTACCAAAAGAGAGACAGCTGCTACTACTCTGACACATGATGGTGCAGCTTTGGTAACATTATCTAATTGAGCAGAATAGTATGCGACAGGTCTTTGTTTATTTTCATTTTTCTGTGTTAGTACTCCTGTAGCATGATTAGACATTTCCGCAGCCATTAATTGGAATGGTTTGGCGTAGTCTGGGATTCCCAAGGCCGGGGCTGACATGAGACCTTTCTTGAGGTCTTGAAAGGCTATGAGCGCTGATTCAGTTAACTGAAAAGGCTCGATTTTTAAACAATCATATAGAGGTTGCATAAGCTGACTAGCATGTATAACCCATTGTCTGCAGTGTGATACTATTCCCAAAAATGCTCTTAATGTTTTGTAGTTCTTGGGAGGAACAAGATCTCTAATGATTTTTAGTCTGTCGGCGGTGAGGTGCCGAATACCTTGTGAAATGCAGTGTCCTAGAAATACTACCGTAGTCATACAAAGTTGTACTTTTTTCTTGTTAACTTTACAGCCCATGTCTGCTAGAAATATTAACAATCTTATTGTGTTGCTGTTTGCGGACTCTTGAGCAGGGGCACATAATAATAGGTCATCAACATATTGAAGAATTACAACCTCATCCGTAGGTTTGAAATTTTGATGAACTGATCTCATAGCTTCTGAGTACAAGGTAGGTGAATGTATCATACCCTGTGGTAATCTTGTCCATGCTAATTGTCTATTCTTAAATGTAAATGCAAACAGTTTGTAACAGTCTGGGTGTAATGGTACTGAAAAAAATGCATTTGATAAGTCTATGACAGAAAATACTCGTGCTGTTGCTGGGATCTGTGATAGCAACGTGTGTGGATTTGGCACAACAGGAGTAATAGGTTCCAAAATTTTATTTATCTCTCTTAAATCATGTACCATCCGGTACCTAGCAGCTGACCCCTCAGTAGATTTCTTTTTTACGGGGTACAACGGTGTATTGGCTGGTGACTTTACTTCTATCAGTACTCCAGTTTTTAGATAATCTTTTATCTGTTCTCCTATGGCGTGTTCTTGTTGGGCACTAATAGGATACTGTCTCAATTGGGGTAGTGTCACACCTGGAACAGGAGTGACTTTTACTGGAGCTATTGGCATTAGTCCTACATCGGTGTCATGTTGTGCCCATAATTTTTCTGGTACCTCAGAAAGATCTAAAATAATTTGGGTAGGGGCAGGATCTTTCTCATCCTCTAAGGCTTGGACTTTTACAATGTTTTCTAGAGACTCTTGGTCATCAGGCACCAAAATTTGGACTCTACCATCCTCCAAAAATTGGATATTCATTTCTGTCTGCTTTAATAGGTCTGTACCTAGAAGACAAGTAGGTGCCCCTTTGACAAAAAGAAATTTAGATAAAAATATTTTAGATCCTATCTTTGTTTCAAGGGGAATACTATATGGGAGTGGCCTGATTCCTCCATCATACCCTTCGGTATAGGTTACATCATCTGATAAACAATCAGCATTTGGTAAGGCGTCTTCATTGAGGACGGAGGAAGTTGCTCCGGTATCTATTAGAAAAGGGCATTGTTTTCCTGCTACTTTTACCTGAATTATTGGGCGCCTTCCAGTCAAAGTGGTTTGCATCACGTCTAGTCACTCGCTTGCTGCAGGAGCAGAAGCCTGTACTGTCTTTTCTTGTGATTCTCTTGGGACATAGGTACCATCTTCTATATCCCTGGCTTTTTTCCTGCATTCTCTAATCCAATGTCCTCCCATAGTTTCCTGTTAAACCTGTCATGCCTTGCTACCTGAAAAGTTTTGCAAACTTTCCCTAAATTCTTAGTTGCTTCTACACCACACCTTTCTTTCACGATTGTATAGACATCTTGTTCATCATTTGTGGTCTTAGTCTGTTTGTTGCCCATTTTTCCTGACTATTCCTACCTTAGGAGGCTTTTTGGGTTAGATAAAATATATTCTATATTTTACCTTTCCTCGTTACCTATTCTGTCCTAAGGAGCCAGTATCTGAAACGGTTTCTCTGGACCGTTTTGTCTGAAGTGTAGAGTAATTCTAACACATATATATATGGCAACAAGGGCAAGACCAACAATGCATAAAATGAACCATACAGTCTCCATTATATATCGTGTCCCTGGAGTATTATCATTACTTCCATGGGCTCATTCTGTCAATCTCTTATCCGTCAAAAAAAGGAGGACAAAGGTTCGGGAGTTAAGCGTGAGCGAAGGTTTCCCCGAAAGGACACAACCTTATGACTCAGTTAGGCAATCTCCGTAATACTTATGTCATCTACCTTAGTGCGGCTTATGAGGCTATTCCCGACATCCACATCTCTTTCATACCATCCGTTTCATAACCTTCTCTGACCTCTCCTTCGGCAGATCCTACAGTATATACATGAATGACCCGAGCTATAGGTATCCTTCTCTACTAGTTCCTCAATCCCAACACAAGATATGCATGAAATTTACGGACTATCGCAGAGCAGATGTAAGAGAACTAACAGTGTCTCTTACCTGGCCAGGTTTGTCATCTGCTGTTCCGATGTCCCAATCTCAGCGGTTACTCGTGCCGGTCGATGAACTTGAAGGAATACGCAGACCTCGGGTCCCTGTTCGGGCGCCAGGAATTGTTAGGATCATTCAGCCATGGAGGGTCCTTGTTGGAGTCGGGGTATCCCCGTAACAAGAAATAATCTCTGTGGCTATAATCCCTGGCCCAAGAGACTCCTCTGTATTGACAGTGACCTGGATCCGATATCTCTCCCCCACGTCTTAGCCTGGAGTCCTATTTAGCTTCCTCTGTTTCCTGCAGACTAGAAGTGCCCCGTGTCCTCACTACGCTTTAATGAGTTTCTCCGGCGGGCTGACAGGACTCGTGCTCTTGTGTGGGGAGACTTGCACACTGGGATCCCACTGTCTGAGGGTACGGAGCTCCCGTCTACCCTAGCAGCCACTATAATCAGGCTGTCTGAACAACTTGCGGTCTCAACTCGTACTGAAGAATCACTTCCTGATTCTGGAAACTAAACAGAGACTTTCCTAATATGCTGTTAGGATCATTCAGCCATGGAGGGTCCTTGTTGGAGTCGGGGTATCCCCGTAACAAGAAATACACAGACACGTAGTGTATAATCAAGTACTGGGAAGCCCCTGAGCGCGTCTGCCTCTATAGGTGCTGTCCCTTTATTTATACTAATAATCATAGTTTTTTTGTCACACATGCGCAGTAAAATGCCTTTGTTTCACAAGCAGTGAAGTGATGATTCATAACAGTGGAATGTTGATAAGAAAGTTTCATAAGCAGAAAAGTGATAATTCATAGCAGTAGAAGGTTGCTGAGACAGCTAAAAACAAGTTACAATCTAATTTCTGGGCGTCAGTCCAAATGTCCAGATAAGGGAAGAATAACTTCATCTGTGTCTTACATCGTAGTCTTGGGTGAAGTATAACTCCTATCATCCTCTCAATGCCCACCCTCAGTGAGCTGTCATCACAGAACTTTAACCCATCACTGTCTATAACTTTGCTGGCAGACTCAACCTGACATCTGATCCCAGAACAGTGGCATCTTGTGGCTGTTTTCAGGTACTACAGCCCAGAAGGAATTATACCAGGAACAAGCTTTATATCTCTCTAGGCTTGATAAGGGCACTAAGTTCCCCCTCTACTCTACTAACTGGACCACTAAAGCTAACCCCCTTAGCTTGGTCTACCACAGAGAGGGAGGTCTGACCTCAGGGACACTTTCTTTAGCTATCTCAGTACCAAGGGAAGGCTGCGCCCTTCCCCACTATTACATTCCCCGACACTTTAATGTTGGTCGTCCCTGACCACACTAAGCAATAAACATCAATCAACAGCTATAAAATTATGTTGCATAACTAAATTTTACTAAAACATTTTTAGTAAATGACTGGTCCTGAGGTCATCTTCTTGGATGGAAGACCGGCCCTTCTTGGTTAAGGGCCCTGGAACAGCAATTCAGGACAGTCCATTATCAACTTTTTCAGAGGCACCGGTCCTTCTTGGTAAGGACCCTGGAAATGAAGTGTCCACAGTTTTAAGTCAGGTCAACACCTCAATAGCCCCCAATCCCCTCCTGGGGCTACAGTCTGAGGCACACAGTCACAGGTAGCACCCTGTGAGTCTCTTTCTTCTTGGCCCTAGCGGGGGTCACCGGTTCTTCCCGCTAGGCCGCAAGTCTTTTCGATTTGGAGGATATCCATCCTCAAGGTGTGCCTCAGCATTTTAAATTCCAGCAGAAAAAGGCGCAACAAGCGCAACAAAAAGAAAACAAAAGTAAAAACAAAAAGAGCAGCTCTCCCGGGCACGCAACTTTTGGGTGCTGCTTAAGGCCTTCCTGGCCTAGGAGGTAGGGGAACAGTCCTCCATTTTTTTTTTTTTTCCTTTTAACTTAAGTCAACATGGGGCACCCCGCCCCCACTGGGTAATAGTCCCAAACTTCAGACAGGACCACCACCGATGGGTCCTAGTAGGAGAAGAAGTGAAAGGTCAACGAACCTTTTAGCCTACTCACTTCTTCCGGGCCTCCCGTCGCTCCTTCATGAAGGAGGCCCATGCTGCAGACGAAGGTGGCTTCCTCCATTTCCATGGCTGATCGGGGTATCTGCTAGGCCCGGGGTCCTCGTCCGAGGACGTAGCACTGCCACAGCCGACCTGAGTAGGGCCGTAGCTGGTAACAGAAAAATGATGGACCTCCTGACTGGCACCAGCCTGAGCCTCCCTGGCAGTCCCTTGCTCAACTGCCTCAGCCCCTCCTGGGTGTTGTGGTGCCGACCCCTCCTCTGGCACCTCACTAAGGAAATCAGCTTCCTTGTCGCTTGCGACATCCTCCTCCTCGTCGCTCACAATATCTCCCCACCGCCGCCTCCTAGGCTCCTCTGTTGGCGGAGTACTGGCCTTAGGTGGGGACAGAAAGCCTTTAGGGGCTTCCCTAGCCCAGCGCTGCTTAGCCTCCCTTTTGGCCCTCCTGTTGAAGACCTCCTCGTCCTTTTCCAGGACATCTTCCCACTTGTACGGTCAGGTGAGCGCAGCCGCGTACCACCCCCTCGAGCATTCACACTTGAGGAAGTGGACAATTTCCCCCACACGTAAGTTGTGGAGGAGGTCGGGCAGGTAGTCACGCTTGATGACCTCACGGGTGACAAATACCTCGTCCCCGGTCCACTCTTCCTCCAGGAACCCATACCCCTCATGGATGTGGAACTCGAGGACTCGACCCCGAGTCTGGGATGCCTCCACCGACTCTCTCCGCGCCGCGTTGGACCCTTCCAGCCAGCCTCTAAGGAAAAGTGTCGGTCCATCGCCGCTGCTCTCGTGGCGTCATCGGGGGGTTGCGGGTAGTCCACTTCAGACTCCCGAGCTCGGCGTAACGCTTCGCCGAGGGGGTGTTGATGGCTTCCACTGCCAGCTGCCAAAAACTCTCTTGTGGGGCCCTCTTCCTGGGAGGCTTCGCCTCCGCCTCCGCACCACCCCCTGTCGCCGTGGAAGCTGTCGCGGCAGGCGCCGCAGGCGAAACCGGCTGCTGGGGTATAGGCTGCTCACCTCTGTCAGGCTCCGCTGCAGCTGGTGCTCCGGCCCCACCAGAATGTTCTCCACCTTCGGCCGAGGGGGACGGGTCTCCTGGCATCCGGCTCCAGCACCACACGCGGAACTCATGGATAAGCAGGCCCAGCTCCGGTTCGGGCCTAGTGGACCACTGGACAGCCACTGGGGGTAGGAACTCACGGGCGGCATCCGCAAGTGAGCGACTCTCGCCTGCAGCCCCTGGGGTACTCAGCTCCAGCATCTCTTCCTCAGCGCGCACTCCGGACAGGTCGTCCGATCCTCCGTTTGCCATTCTCTCGGAGCGTCCACCGCAGCACCTCCTTCCTCTCACGTGCCAGACAGAAAATGGCGCCGGTCGCTTACTGGTGACGCGCGTCCTGCGCGTCCAACTCCGTCTCTTCCTGGGCCGGCCTTCTGACGCGACTGCCGCGTCACTCGTCACTTTCGGCCGCTCCGCCTTCAGCCGCGCCCCCTCTCTGTGCGCGCTGATACTCACGGGGCCGGGCTTCAATTTACGCCGCGCCCTCTTCCTCTCTGGACGTTCCATCCAGGGACGCATCTTCACCGCTGGGCCCCTCCTTCCTTGGGCCGGAACTCGTAGGGGCTGGACATCTTTTCGCGCTCTCCAGCGCCGTCCACTCCCACGATAGGCGGTTCTTCTCCCAGCCTTTACCGCCGTCGTCACCATCTTGGAATTCATGCTTCGGGCCGCCATCTTGGGCCGCATGCCGTCCAACACTTTCTCCTCAGTGTTCTGTGTCGGCTCTTCCCCGCTTTCTTCATGCGAGGAGCTCGCATCCTGCCGACTACGCCAAATGTAAGGTGCCCCAGCGAGGTAGTCGTGGGCGAGCTGTAGCCCCCTCTCGCTATGGCACCCTACAGACAATACGTGTCCTCCCTCTGAAGTGTGGCTGTGTATGTAGTGCTCTTCACTTACTTCAAGCCATCCGATCGCGGCTGTCTCCAGGCAATTTTCTTCTGGGACCAGGGCAGCAATAATTTCAGAGGACACGAGGTTCTTAACCAGAACTTGGACTTTACTTGGGGAAGAGGAATATATACAATATTTACAGTCAGATATAATGGATAAGGCCCGACAGGCAATCATCTCTCTCACTGGCGCTGTTAACTGCTTCAGCCCTGGTTCCCTCTTTGAGCGGAGCATCTCTGTGGCTATAATCCCTGGCCCAAGAGACTCCTCTGTATTGACAGTGACCTGGATCCGATATCTCTCCCCCACATCTTAGCCTGGAGTCCTATTTAGCTTCCTCTGCTTCCTGCAGACTAGAAGTGCCCCGTGTCCTCACTACGCTTTGATGAGTTTCTCCGGCGGGCTGACAGGACTCGTGCTCTTGTGTGGGGAGACTTGCACACTGGGATCCCACTGACTGAGGGTACGGAGCTCCCGTCTACCCTAGCAGCCACTATAATCAGGCTGTCTAACAACTTGCGGTCTCAACTCGTACTGAAGAATCACTTCCTGATTCTGGAAACTAAACAGAGACTTTCCTAATATGCCCACCCTCAGTGAGCTGTCATCACAGAACTTTAACCCATCACTGTCTATAACTTTGCTGGCAGACTCAACCTGACATCAGCACCCAGAACAGTGGCATCTTGTGGCTGTTTTCAGGTACTACAGCCCAGAAGGAATTATACCAGGAACAAGCTTTATATCTCTCTAGGCTTGATAAGGGCACTAAGTTCCCCCTCTACTCTACTAACTGGACCACTAAAGCTAACCCCCTTAGCTTGGTCTACCACAGAGAGGGAGGTCTGACCTCAGGGACACTTTCTTTAACTATCTCAGTACCAAGGGAAGGCTACACCCTTCCCCACTATTACATATGTTTTGAAACAAAGGGGTTCATAGATGTGTCAATGAAAAATGGAGATGAAGAAGCTTCCTTAGTCCAAGCGTTCTACCAAGGCTATAAAGTACCTTCTTATGACCTTGTTTGATGGAGATACTGTATTTCCCCAGATTCATACTGACTTTGATAAAAAAAAAGTATTTTGCCACATTTCTGATATTTTCTTTCTAATGTATTTGACATGATTTTGTTTGAATATATGCAAGTCATATTTGTATATT
This sequence comes from Phyllobates terribilis, assembly GCF_046119375.1. Taxonomy (NCBI): domain Eukaryota; kingdom Metazoa; phylum Chordata; class Amphibia; order Anura; family Dendrobatidae; genus Phyllobates; species Phyllobates terribilis. Next base: position 382,693,388 of record NW_027362767.1, read on the forward strand.
AAAGAACGTTTCCACTTTAAAGGGAATATGTCAGTAGGATCGACCTTCCTGACCCGTCTATATGGACATGTAGGTCATTGGAAGATGAATAAAATGATACCTTGATATCTGCGAGCCGATGTTTTATTCCTGAGAAATCCACATTTTTCTTAATATGTAAATGAGTTGTTAAGATCTATGGGCCGGACATAGATCTCCCTGAGAATCTGCCTCCAGAGCTTATTGTAAATGAAAGGGTATATTGCCAGCGTGAGACATGTAATGACTGACAGTCTGCTGTCCTGGTCTACATGTTAAATTTTAACAGTTGATGAATCGGTCACAAACATCTGGAAAACAAAAATCACACCCAGAAATGGTGAAAAAATAAAAAAAACACAGGCAAACATATATAAAATCGACTTAAGAAAAAGGCGCAAATTAAAAGAAGAATTTGGCACAAATCAAAAACAATTTTAAAACACCAAAAACTAGACAAAAAATAGCTGGAAACACAATAGTATTTAGCAATTTTGAATACGTGGCGGTTTAATGGTTCATTCTTTTTTGTTTCATGGGCTAATAAAATACTGTAACTTTTGATGCCGTATTGGATCTACCTTACTCTGCTGAAACAATTAGAGATGAGCAAATAAATCTGTAAGATCCTGGTCTAGGTATTCCATTGCCGCCAGATGGGAGCCCCAAACGCCGCCTCCGACCTACCGGAATCCCCAATGCCTCCTCTGATTTGTAAACCAGGCATGATGTGATTGTTATGGCATCACAAATGCATAATGTCACGCTGGACCTACAAATCAGAAGACGCACCAAAGATGTCGGCAAGTAGCCATCCTTGGTGCATCCCCAGACTATTGACGTGGCCATTGGATGAGGTTCCTGCAAACCAATTTTCTCATCTCTAGAAATTACACAATAAAGTTGTTTTGGACAAATTTCTGTCTTCAATTTTCGACTTGGTAACATTTTCTAGACTTCAGGACACTTTTAGAGATTTTATGGACACTTCTTTGTCTTGTTCCTTCATGTGACAGACATTTTTGAAAGAGAATTATCTTTTTATCTATATGGGAACTATACAATGGCCTTCATCAATTGTCATGTTGTCCACAGGTCTATTCCGTATTGTAAAGCCTCTGGTTTATGTTTTACTCTTCCTCTATATTTTACCCTATTTCATGTCTTTGTCGAAGAGTGAGTAGCCGTGAAACTGATTGAGTACTCCCAAGTCTTTTCTTGATATTGTCATACATCCCAATGTTCACCATTGTCCATGGATAGTATAAACATCTCCCAGTGATCAATGGAATTTGTATTGAGCACTTGATATAAAACTCTTCTTCTTGCCCCATTATAAACTTCTTTTCTCTTGCCTTTAATCTTTTTTGGATGACATCGTCTGCTTTTCCTTAGATGGATGCCATCTGGCTTGCTAAGAGCTTATTCTTTTCTTTAGCGATTAATCACGTATCCCCTTAGGTATTTAGACTTTTATTTGCCGGTGAAATAGGTTGAAGCCTTGCTTTGTGGCACTTTATTTAATGGCCCATATGAGAAAAAAAAATCTGGAAACCAATCCTTAAAAGGAATGTATCATCTATATTATTTGTTAATAAGTAAAAACAGCTATTTTGTAGGTTTATGTATTCTATGTTCTGTACGTGAATATGGGGAAGCTATCTAGCCTGAGTTTGTCTTAACATTGAGAGATATATTCAGCATTTAGAGAGATGCTGTCAGCAGCCACGGGCACCATAAACAGTGATAGTCTGGAAATGTTGATTGACTACTATAGGATGGTGTTTTGGGCAGGCTCTGTGACCTATACAGAGATCACTATACAGAGAGGGGGAAAGGTGAGCTGTGACCATCATCACCTATTATGAATGGTCAATCATATGTCATTTATATCTTCTTCTAACCAACGGATGAGGTTTATTTGAACTGCTGAGGCCACTGCTGCCCGAAAAATTTCTTAAACTTTTCACAAAACATTAGTGTTAGTTATATGACAAATCTAGTGTGCAAATCTAACCTTCAAATGTGTGTGTCTGTAGCATGGAGTGTATGTTTGTGTCTAGCACCGATTGTGTGTGTGTAACATGGAGCGTGTGTGTGTATTCCATGGATTGTGTGTGTAGCATAATAGATTGTGTGTGTACCATAGAGATGAGCGTTGTTCTACTCGAACTGTTCGCCAATCTCAAATTCGAGCTGTTTTGGGCGGTGTTCGAGCCGTTCGGCGAACACGAACAATTTGAGAAAAATTCGGCTGTTCGAGGTTATGTTCGATAACTGTTCGTGCACCAAAATCATAACTGGATTTTTTCTCAGTAATGATGAAAATTAATGTTAATACGCAGTTTGAGTGTACAGCGGGGTGGGGGGAGGGGCAGGGGATGGATCTCTGCAGGAACAATGAAGATCTCCATTTTTTTTTCTCTTTCCCGCATTTGCAGTGGGGAGGTGCAATCTGTCAGCCTATCAGCAGCGCACACACGGAGCGAAGTGCTTTTTTTCACACAAGCAAGGGCATGTGTCATTGGCAGTGTATGTCACATGTCCTTGCCCTATAAGACCAAGCCATTTTCCCCGTCGCCACCATTTTCTCACTGCTGCAGCTGCGTGTTAGACGGCACCGCTGTTGCTGTGTGCGCTATACCTTGTTAATTTCAAGCCAATTTTCGCACAAATATACAGATAGCTTGGGAGTAGGGAATAGTTGTGATTGCAGTCCTTTTAAGGACTAGGTTACAGCATTTCCTACGACTTTTATCAGGGAGGTCTGTGCTCTTAAATAGATAGGTTGTGGGAGTAAAGACTAATTGTAATTGGAGTCCTTTTCAGGACTAGGTTACATGAGTTCCTATCAGTTTTTGCCAGGCAGGTCTGTGCCAGTGCTGTGCAAGTTTTTTTCACAGCATTTGGCTGAATCTAGCAAAGCTAATCCTTTTTGGCCTATTGCAGAGTGTGTTAGTCAGTGGAGTAGCCTATCTGTGTTGCAAGATATAACACCTGTGTATAGAATACCAATTTTTTTACTGCACCTAGTGAAGTAAAATCTTTTGGGCATAGCATCATTCTATTAGTCCATCTATACTGACCTCCATCAGGTTGCAAACTGAATATAATTTTTTTCTGCATCTAGCTCTGAAAAAATATTTGGGCTTCTAGCAGTGTGTGGGACTTGGTCTATTAGTCCATCTATACTGACCTCCATCAGGTTGCAAATTAAAAATAATTTTTTTCTTCATTTAGCTCTGAAAAAATATTTGGGCTTCTAGCAGTGTGTGGGACTTGTTCTATTAGTCCTTCTATACTGACCTCCAGCAGGTTGCAAATTGAATATAATTTTTTTCTGCATCTAGCTCTGAAAAAATAGTTGGGCTTCTAGCGGTGTGTGGGACTTGGTCTATTAGTCCATCTATACTGACCTCCATCAGGTTGCAAATTAAAAATAATTTTTTTCTGCATCTAGCTCTGAAAAAATATTTGGGCTTCTAGCAGTGTGTGGGACTTGGTCTATTAGTCCATCTATACTGACCTCCATCAGGTTGCAAATTAAAAATAATTTTTTTCTGCATCTAGCTCTGAAAAAATAGTTGGGCTTCTAGCGGTGTGTGGGACTTGGTCTATTAGTCCATCTATACTGACCTCCATCAGGTTGCAAATTAAAAATAATTTTTTCTGCATCTAGCTCTGAAAAAATAGTTGGGCTTCTAGCGGTGTGTGGGACTTGGTCTATTAGTCCATCTATACTGACCTCCAGCAGGTTGCAAATTGAATATAATTTTTTTCTGCATCTAGCTCTGAAAAAATAGTTGGGCTTCTAGCGGTGTGTGGGACTTGGTCTATTAGTCCATCTATACTGACCTCCATCAGGTTGCAAATTAAAAATAATTTTTTTCTGCATCTAGCTCTGAAAAAATATTTGGGCTTCTAGCAGTGTGTGGGACTTGGTCTATTAGTCCATCTATACTGACCTCCATCAGGTTGCAAATTAAAAATAATTTTTTTCTGCATCTAGCTCTGAAAAAATATTTGGGCTTCTAGCGGTGTGTGGGACTTGGTCTATTAGTCCATCTATACTGACCTCCATCAGGTTGCAAATTAAAAATAATTTTTTTCTTCATTTAGCTCTGAAAAAATATTTGGGCTTCTAGCAGTGTGTGGGACTTGTTCTATTAGTCCTTCTATACTGACCTCCAGCAGGTTGCAAATTGAATATAATTTTTTTCTGCATCTAGCTCTGAAAAAATAGTTGGGCTTCTAGCGGTGTGTGGGACTTGGTCTATTAGTCCATCTATACTGACCTCCATCAGGTTGCAAATTAAAAATAATTTTTTTCTGCATCTAGCTCTGAAAAAATATTTGGGCTTCTAGCAGTGTGTGGGACTTGGTCTATTAGTCCATCTATACTGACCTCCATCAGGTTGCAAATTAAAAATAATTTTTTTCTGCATCTAGCGCTGAAAAAATATTTGGGCTTCTAGCGGTGTGTGGGACTTGGTCTATTAGTCCATCTATACTGACCTCCATCAGGTTGCAAATTAAAAATAATTTTTTTCTGCATCTAGCTCTGAAAAAATATTTGGGCTTCTAGCAGTGTGTGGGACTTGGTCTATTAGTCCATCTATACTGACCTCCATCAGGTTGCAAATTAAAAATAATTTTTTTCTGCATCTAGCTCTGAAAAAATATTTGGGCTTCTAGCGGTGTGTGGGACTTGGTCTATTAGTCCATCTATACTGACCTCCATCAGGTTGCAAATTAAAAATAATTTTTTTCTGCATCTAGCTCTGAAAAAATATTTGGGCTTCTAGCAGTGTGTGGGACTTGGTCTATTAGTCCATCTATACTGACCTCCATCAGGTTGCAAATTAAAAATAATTTTTTTCTTCATTTAGCTCTGAAAAAATATTTGGGCTTCTAGCAGTGTGTGGGACTTGTTCTATTAGTCCTTCTATACTGACCTCCAGCAGGTTGCAAATTGAATATAATTTTTTTCTGCATCTAGCTCTGAAAAAATAGTTGGGCTTCTAGCGGTGTGTGGGACTTGGTCTATTAGTCCATCTATACTGACCTCCATCAGGTTGCAAATTAAAAATAATTTTTTTCTTCATTTAGCTCTGAAAAAATATTTGGGCTTCTAGCAGTGTGTGGGACTTGTTCTATTAGTCCTTCTATACTGACCTCCAGCACGTTGCAAATTGAATATAATTTTTTTCTGCATCTAGCTCTGAAAAAATAGTTGGGCTTCTAGCGGTGTGTGGGACTTGGTCTATTAGTCCATCTATACTGACCTCCATCAGGTTGCAAATTAAAAATAATTTTTTTCTTCATTTAGCTCTGAAAAAATATTTGGGCTTCTAGCAGTGTGTGGGACTTGTTCTATTAGTCCTTCTATACTGACCTCCAGCAGGTTGCAAATTGAATATAATTTTTTTCTGCATCTAGCTCTGAAAAAATAGTTGGGCTTCTAGCGGTGTGTGGGACTTGGTCTATTAGTCCATCTATACTGACCTCCATCAGGTTGCAAATTAAAAATAATTTTTTTCTGCATCTAGCTCTGAAAAAATATTTGGGCTTCTAGCAGTGTGTGGGACTTGGTCTATTAGTCCATCTATACTGACCTCCATCAGGTTGCAAATTAAAAATAATTTTTTTCTGCATCTAGCTCTGAAAAAATATTTGGGCTTCTAGCAGTGTGTGGGACTTGGTCTATTAGTCCATCTATACTGACCTCCATCAGGTTGCAAATTAAAAATAATTTTTTTCTGCATCTAGCTCTGAAAAAATAGTTGGGCTTCTAGCGGTGTGTGGGACTTGGTCTATTAGTCCATCTATACTGACCTCCATCAGGTTGCAAATTAAAAATAATTTTTTCTGCATCTAGCTCTGAAAAAATAGTTGGGCTTCTAGCGGTGTGTGGGACTTGGTCTATTAGTCCATCTATACTGACCTCCAGCAGGTTGCAAATTGAATATAATTTTTTTCTGCATCTAGCTCTGAAAAAATAGTTGGGCTTCTAGCGGTGTGTGGGACTTGGTCTATTAGTCCATCTATACTGACCTCCATCAGGTTGCAAATTAAAAATAATTTTTTTCTGCATCTAGCTCTGAAAAAATATTTGGGCTTCTAGCAGTGTGTGGGACTTGGTCTATTAGTCCATCTATACTGACCTCCATCAGGTTGCAAATTAAAAATAATTTTTTTCTGCATCTAGCTCTGAAAAAATATTTGGGCTTCTAGCGGTGTGTGGTACTTGGTCTATTAGTCCATCTATACTGACCTCCATCAGGTTGCAAATTAAAAATAATTTTTTTCTTCATTTAGCTCTGAAAAAATATTTGGGCTTCTAGCAGTGTGTGGGACTTGTTCTATTAGTCCTTCTATACTGACCTCCAGCAGGTTGCAAATTGAATATAATTTTTTTCTGCATCTAGCTCTGAAAAAATAGTTGGGCTTCTAGCGGTGTGTGGGACTTGGTCTATTAGTCCATCTATACTGACCTCCATCAGGTTGCAAATTAAAAATAATTTTTTTCTGCATCTAGCTCTGAAAAAATATTTGGGCTTCTAGCAGTGTGTGGGACTTGGTCTATTAGTCCATCTATACTGACCTCCATCAGGTTGCAAATTAAAAATAATTTTTTTCTGCATCTAGCGCTGAAAAAATATTTGGGCTTCTAGCGGTGTGTGGGACTTGGTCTATTAGTCCATCTATACTGACCTCCATCAGGTTGCAAATTAAAAATAATTTTTTTCTGCATCTAGCTCTGAAAAAATATTTGGGCTTCTAGCAGTGTGTGGGACTTGGTCTATTAGTCCATCTATACTGACCTCCATCAGGTTGCAAATTAAAAATAATTTTTTTCTGCATCTAGCTCTGAAAAAATATTTGGGCTTCTAGCGGTGTGTGGGACTTGGTCTATTAGTCCATCTATACTGACCTCCATCAGGTTGCAAATTAAAAATAATTTTTTTCTGCATCTAGCTCTGAAAAAATATTTGGGCTTCTAGCAGTGTGTGGGACTTGGTCTATTAGTCCATCTATACTGACCTCCATCAGGTTGCAAATTAAAAATAATTCTTTTCTTCATTTAGCTCTGAAAAAATATTTGGGCTTCTAGCAGTGTGTGGGACTTGTTCTATTAGTCCTTCTATACTGACCTCCAGCAGGTTGCAAATTGAATATAATTTTTTTCTGCATCTAGCTCTGAAAAAATAGTTGGGCTTCTAGCGGTGTGTGGGACTTGGTCTATTAGTCCATCTATACTGACCTCCATCAGGTTGCAAATTAAAAATAATTTTTTTCTTCATTTAGCTCTGAAAAAATATTTGGGCTTCTAGCAGTGTGTGGGACTTGTTCTATTAGTCCTTCTATACTGACCTCCAGCACGTTGCAAATTGAATATAATTTTTTTCTGCATCTAGCTCTGAAAAAATAGTTGGGCTTCTAGCGGTGTGTGGGACTTGGTCTATTAGTCCATCTATACTGACCTCCATCAGGTTGCAAATTAAAAATAATTTTTTTCTGCATCTAGCTCTGAAAAAATATTTCGGCTTCTAGCAGTGTGTGGGACTTGGTCTATTAGTCCATCTATACTGACCTCCATCAGGTTGCAAATTAAAAATAATTTTTATCTGCATCTACAGTACCTCTGAAAAAATATTTGGGCTTCTAGCAGTGTGTGGGACTATTTGTATTAGTCCATCTATACTGACCTCCATCAGGTTGCAAATTCAAAATAATTTTTTTCTGCATCTAACCCAGCCAATAGTTTTGGCCTAATACCACAGTTTGGCCACTCAGCTCTGCTCGGTTACCATCCATTGTTTTTTTGTGCAAACAACTCCAGAGTTGTGAATTAGTTAACCACCAAAATGAGTGGAAAAAGGCCTGCTGCTGGTGGAAAGGGGAATAGGCGTGTTGGGAAGGGGAAAAAAGGTTGTGTCCGTGGGGTAGGTGTTAAAGCAACAGTAACATCTGCAGAAGAAAGACCATCTTCCAGCCAAACTAAAATGTCTACTTCTTTTAGCGGACAATGTGATAAGATCCCTTTCTTACGGCCACGCCAATCGCTACAAATTCCAGATGAGGCACAAAAACAACAGGTGCTTCAACGGATATCAAGTGCTCCTTTAAGTGGGCTCTCCTCCACATCAACTTCAACATCACAAATACTCCAGTCCTCAAAGGTGTCACCCAAATCGCACTTGCTTCCTCACAGCTCCCAAATCTCCAGCTGCCCGTCTGAGTATGAGGTAGAACAGATGGTTGAGTCTGCAGAGCTGTTTACTCATACTATAGCCTGGGAATCAGAGGTCGACTCCAGCGCTTCTGTGAATCCAGACGAGGAAATGATCTGCACTGATGCCCAGAATCTTTATGAGTCGGATCCAGGACCAGACGCAGAAGGTTCTGACCATAATGTAGACCCTCATTCCCAAACTGTAACTCCTGTTGGTGGAGACAATGAGGAAGACGATGATAAGACTCAAATACCTGATTGGAGCGACAACTTTAGTTTTTTGTCAGGGCAGGAACAGGTTGGCTCTGAGGACGACGGGTGTGATAACGCACAGGGTGATGATGATGAGGTCGGAGATCCCACTTACTGTCAACCCACAGTCAGCCAAGAGATGAGGTCAGCAGAGGAGGTGGAGGAAGATGCTAGTGACGACGAGGTCAGGTTGTGCCTTCCTGGACAGAGACGTAGTACTGGAAGCACGTCAACAACTGCATCCTCAAACACAACTCTGCCTCTCACCACAAGTCGTGGTGGCTCTTCAGGTCGCATGGGTGCTAAGCCTTGCATAGCCTGGGCATTTTTTCAGATCGATAAAGATGACCCAACTCGTGTTATCTGTAACATTTGTCAGCAAAAGCTAAGTAGAGGCCAAAAAATACATAGTTTGAGTACTTCATGCATGAACCGGTACATGGACATGAAGCATAAGTTGCAGTGGGAAGCTCAGTGTGCTACAATGCGGCCTAGCCGGCCGGGCCAATCACCGTCTGCCATATCTTGTGTATCCGCGGCCTCTTCATCCTCTGTGACTGGGGGGACAGCAGTCACACCTGTTTTGGGGCGCAGACCTGCCACCTCTTTACCCGCAACAGCCAGCGTGATTGGCAGGTCATCATTTTCTTTGGAGGTGGTAACACCAGCTGGTGTTGAGCGCTGTCCGACATCAATAGCACCACCTTTGGATCAAGGCAACCTAACATGTCCGCCTGCATCTTCCTCACAGACCGGCAGTTTGCCGGGGACACCCTTATCAACCCCGTCTAAGCACAATAGCCAGCCCTCGGTCCCTCAGATGTGGACAAGTAAAAGACCATTTCTTCCTAGCCATGAGAAAGCTAAGAGGTTGAATTTCACCATCTGCAAGCTCTTGGCTACAGAAATGCTGCCTTTCCGCCTGGTGGACACAGAGGATTTTCGAGACCTTATGTCCGTCGCAGTGCCCCAGTACCAGATGCCCAGTCGGCACTACTTCTCAAAGAAAGGTGTGCCTGCGCTCCACCAGCATGTCGCACACAACATCACCGCTTCTTTGAGAAACTCTGTGTGTGACAGGGTGCATTTCACCACAGACACTTGGACGAGTAGGCATGGACAGGGGCGTTACATGTCGCTGACTGGGCACTGGGTAACTATGGTGACAGCAGGACAAGGGGCTGCTGTCCAAGTCTTGCCGTCCCCACGAGTTGTGCGTCAATCCTCTTTATGTCAAAGTTCCTCCACTGCTTCTGCCTCCTCAACCTCCTCTCGGTCTTCCACCTGCACCCAAAGCCTGTCTGGTCATGCCACAAGCTTTCTAACTGCGCAGAAGGGATCCTGCACACCTCCTTACTATGCTGGCAGTAGGGCTCAACGTCATCAGGCGGTTTTTACATTGAAATGTCTGGGAAATGTGAGTCACACAGCTGAGGAGTTGTGGTCAGCTCTGGAGAACCAATTTCATGAATGGTTGTCTCCACTGGACCTGAAACCAGGGAAGGCCGTGTGCGACAATGCTGCAAACCTGGGTGCGGCCCTTCGCCGGGGCAATGTCACACACGTGCCTTGTATGGCTCACGTGTTGAACCTGGTTGTCCAGCAATTTTTAGCCCACTATCCCAGACTAGATGGCCTTCTGCAGAGGGCACGGTCGCTGTGTGCTCACTTCCGCCGTTCGCATCCCGCAGCTCAGCGACTTACATCTCTACAGAAGTCGTTGGGCCTGCCACTTCACCGGCTAAAATGCGATGTGCCTACCCGGTGGAATTCAACTCTGCACATGTTGCAGCGACTGTGGCAGCACTGACAAGCCCTGGTGCAATACGTTCTGACGTATAGCCTGGGCCAACGAGATTCAGAGGTGGGGAAAATCACGCTGGAGGAGTGGTCTCAGATCAGGGACCTATGCACCCTTCTGCACAGTTTTGAAATGGCGACGAAGATGTTTAGTGCTGACGATGCCATTATCAGCATGACTATTCCGGTGATTTACATGCTGGAGCACATGTTAAACAGAATTCGGAGTCAGGTGGTGGCACAAGAGGAGGTGGAGGAAGTAGAGGAGGAGGAGTTGTATGCGGAAGGGCTAACATCTGCAAGGTCCAGACGGTCGGCAGCACCAAGGCGGCAGGCATGTGAGGGTGGGGGAGATGGTTTTACCAGGGCGCATGGTAGCAGCCAAACTAGTGAGGAAGGTGCAGGAGCCCAGGAAGAAGTGGAGGACGAACTGATGGAAGACTCATCAGATGAGGGAGACCTTGATCACATTTCTGTTGTGCGAGGTTGGGGGGAGAGGACAGAGGAAGGAAGCATGATTGTTACCTCGCCACCAACACAACAGGGACTTGGTGCTCCTGGATGCGCAACACACATGAGTGCCTTCTTGCTGCACTACCTGCAACATGACCCTCGAATTGTGAGAATTAGAAATAATCCTGACTACTGGGTTGCCACACTGTTAGATCCCCGGTACAAAAGTAAATTTGCAGAAATTATTCCTGCCATAGAAAGGGATGCACGCATGCAGGAGTATCAGCAGAGACTGTTGCAGAATCTTACATGTGCTTTTCCACAAAATACCAGTGGTGCACGTAGTGAATCTCACAATTCCAACTTGCCAACCGTGGGACCGTCAAGTGTTCAGCACTCAAACCGTAACAGAACCACAGTATCTGCTGGTAACATCAATTTTGCGGAATCATTTCACCACTTTTTTAGCCCATCCTTTGCAAGGCCACAGGAGACAAGAAGTCTGACACATAGTCAACGCCTAGAGACGATGGTACAGGAGTATCTCCAAGTAAACATTGAAGCCACGACTGTGTCACTGGACCCTTGCTCTTTTTGGGCTTCCAATCTGGATAAATGGCCGGAGCTAGCCACTTACGCCTTGGAGATCTTGTCATGCCCCGCAGCCAGCGTTCTGTCTGAACGTGTGTTCAGCGCTGCTGGTGGTGTGCTGACAGATAAGCGCACGCGGCTCTCCACTGATAATGTAGACAGACTCACGTTCATAAAGATGAACAAATCATGGATCCGAAACGACTTTTCTACCCCTGTGTCATCCTGGGGAGAGTAAAAGCTTGATGATTGGTTAAAATCACCCTACCAACCATTTTAAGCTTTCAAATTACTAATCATGTTTATCTGTATCTTGACTGGAAAATAATTTGGGCTTTGTAGCAGTGTGCAGCACTGATCCTGTTAGGCCATCTATAATAAGCTTCACCAGATTTAAAATTAAAAATAATTTTTAGCTGCATCTAGCCCGGAAAATAATTTTGGGGCTCCGAGATGCGCAAGGCACATAAGTGCCTTCTTGCTGCACTACCTGCAGCATGACCCTCATATTGTCAGAATTCGAAGTAATCATGACTACTGGGTTGCCACACTCTTAGATCCCCCAAACTTTTCGATCAACCTTTTCATTTTAATAAAGACCAAAAAAATGGTCATTTTTGAAATTATAAGCATTAGCAGGTTGTTAGAAACTGAAATCAAACAGTTTTCAACTCAAAACTTTATTCTAGGTGATGTTACATTTTCACATAGGACCCCTTGTTCGAAAGGAGCTTCTGAACTCTCTCGTCCATTGAATTTGTCAGGTTTTGGATGGTTTCTGCTTCAATTGTTTTGCATGAGGACAGAATACCCTCCCAGAGCTGTTGCTTAGATGTGAACTGCCTCCCGCCATCATAGACACTCCTTTTAATGATGCTCCAAAGGTTCTGAATGGGGTAGAGGTCAGGGGAGCATGGGGGTCACACCATAAGTTTGTCCCCTTTTATGCCCATATCAGCCAGAGATGCAGATGTTTTATGTGCAGCATGAGATGGTGCATTATCATGCAGAAAAATGATCTTGCTGTGAAATACACGGTTCTTCTTCTTGAACCATGGCAGGAAGTGCTGTTTGAGAAAATCCACATACATTATGGAGTTCATCTTTAGCGCCTTCAGGGATCCTAAAGGGGCCGACAATCTCTCTCCCCATGATTCCAGCCAAAACATTACTCCACCTCCTCCTTGTTGGCGCTGTAGCCGTGTTTGCGTGGGGTGTCCATCAACCATCCATCCTCCACTCCATCCATCTGGACCATCGAGCGCTGCACGGCACTCATCCGTGAACAAAACAGTTTTGATATCAGTCTTCATGTAATGTTTGGCCCACTGGAGCCGTTTCTGCTTGTGTGAAGTGGATAGAGGAGGTCGACAGGATGGCGCATGCACAGCTGCAAACCTCTGAAGGACCCTGCATCTTGTTGTTCGCGGGACGTTGGAGGCACAAGCAGCTTCAAAAACTTGTCTGCTGCTATGACAAGGCTTTTTTGCCGCTGGTCTTTCAACCTGACGTAATTGCCTGTAGGAAAGAGTCCTCAATTTGCCCTTATCAGCACGCACACGTGTGTACTGTGAATCAGCTACATACTTCTTGATTGCCAAGACACTTCATCCTGATCATCGCACAATGTTGATTGTAGTCATGCCTTGACCTAAACACTCCACAATTTGTTGCTTCTCAGCAGCCGACACATCCTTTTTCTTTCCCATTTTGGCAGAAAATGTAGGCTGCTTAATAATGTGAGAGAGCCTTCTTAAGTAGTCTTGCCTTTCATTGGACACACCTGCCAAACTAATTAGCACAGGTGTCTGCAATTGCTTACAGTGATATAAAGAGCCCTGACACACATCACCATCGATGAGTTTAACTGACAAACAAACAAATTCTTCCCTTATCACTCCTAAACACTTTATGTATAATAATTTGGAACGCAGTGTACATGTGCTTTTCCACAAAACACCAGTGGTTCACGTAGTGAATCTTACAGTTCTAACTTGCCAACCGTGGTCTGTATGGAGTTGTTCAATAAAGGGCCCAAAATTAAGATAACATAGATGGGAGAGGTCTCTATGATTAGGAATTCCTAAGTATTTGATACCCTGTGAGGGCCAGGCAAAGGGAAAGTTGGACTGGATGGAATCCTATATGGATTTGGGGAGGGAGACATCGAGGGCCTCAGACTTCGCTGCATTGATTTTAAAATTTTACCATGTAACAAAGTGATCTATTTCAGCCATAACAGCATGGATGGATATATGTGATTGAGTGATATATACTAGGACATCATCAGCAAATAGAGAGCACTTGTACTCGGTGCCTCCCACCTCAATCCACCTAATATTGGGGTTATGGCGAATTGATGAGAGCAGGTGCTCAGTCACTAGGATGTATAAGAGAGGGGACAGAGGACATCACTGCCTTGTCCCATTGGTGATTGTGAAAGGTGATGAAAATGTTCTGACGCACCCCCTGGGCCTTGGGACACCCGGAGCCGGACCCTTTTTGGTGGATGCTGGTGGTTGTAGTCTTCGTGGCGGCGACCCAGTTCCGTGGCTCAGGGCGGTCAAACCAGTGGCGGAACTATTTATGTGGTTTTCATGTTTAAATGTCCGACTACGCCACCCGTGGATTGCGGTCAGAGTGAACCGCCGCTACAGGGCAGACCACTGAGGCTGGTGTTGTGGGTGCAGCAGAGCGTAGCATAACTCCCCACGGGAGGAGTATAGCCTCAGGGCAGTGTATGCGGAGGATGGGGGTGATGGTGCAGGGCAGCAGCAGTAACGACACGGAGTCAGTGATGCAGTTCAGGGCCTTTACTCACAGTTCTTATTATCCAGACCACGTCTGCAGGTAACGGCTGCCCACGTCGTACTGTGCTCACCAGGTGAGGGGCTCAGACAACTCCCAGATAACTTTGGAGCACTTCACAGGACCCCCTTTGTGTGTCCTTTGTCTGGCCTTTCTTACCAACACTTCTGTCCGGCTGCCTCGGGCCTCCTCTTGGTAAACTTGGCGCCAGTTTCCCTGACCCTATGTGGTGCCTTCCTAGCGGGTGTAGCGAGGGGCTGCGCCACATAAAATGTCAGAGCCTCCGGTTTCTAGCTGAGGGTCGTTTCCTGCCTCCACTAGTTCGGGGACCGGTCTCCCCCTTTGGCCTGACCCCTCCACGCAGGTGGATTCGGGCGTGCGGTGGCGACTCGCCCGTCCGCACCCCTGGGATCCCTTCATTCCTCGTTCCTGGAGCCTTCTCCGCTCCTCTTCCTTCCTTCTCCCTCTTCCAGGCCTGGGCCTCTGTTACTAGGCCCGCCTCCGGAGCAGAGCTCATGCAGAGCCCCTGCTCCCTGCCACTTCTGCTCAGACTTCTCTGCACTGAACTAAGATGGTGCCCACCTTTTATACTCCCTTCTCAATGCACCCAGGAACTGCTTCCTCCCTGCTCCTGCACTACAGGGTTCCCCTTCCTCAGTGTTCCCTCCCCCCACTCCAGCCAGGGACAGGGACTGTCGTGCCCATCTCAGGGGCATATTGGTCGCCCTGCCCCACGGCAATGTGGTGTAATGCATGCAGGTGTCGGGTCCTGATCCACACTCCATCCTTACCTGAGAGTGAGATATCACACCTCTGGGTGAGGTGCAATACGTCTGTAGCAACCGAGCCCTCAGGGTGCTACAGTTCCATTTATCTTCAGCCTAGGTGACGTATTGCGATACAGGGCCGTGATTTTGGCTATAAAAGGGTCCCCTAGACCCCTACCCCAAGCTTTTTAAGAGAATCATATATGGCGTGCCAGGAGACTCTATGGAATGCTTTCTCAGCATCCAACGAGAGTATCTAATTACAAATTTTTAACTGCATCTAGCCCAGGAAATACTTTGTGCCTAGTAGCAGTGTCTGCTAGTGAGCGGATTATCCCGGCTGTTAAGCAAGCTGCACCACCTGTAGTTTAGACACTTAATTTTTTCAAAGGAAATGCTTTGGGACCATGGGATACTTAGTGAAGAGCATCAGGAGGCACCCCAAGGCATAGGGGCTGGGACTGGCAGTAGGATGCCTTGCGGTGGACAGCCGAGCTCGATCCTTATAAAAGCTTTTTAACTGCAGCAGCTTTAGTGGACGCTACTGGAGCTGGAATTACCGCGGCTGCTGGCATGAGACTTGCCCTCCAATAGATCCTTGTAAATGGATTTAAAGTGTATTCATTCAAATTAGAGAGACAATTTAAATTAAAAAGCTTAGAGCTGCCTCCACCACAGGGGGGCTCGCTCGACCCACCAGCGGACAGGCACCAGTATTGGGAGAGGGAGGCTGGCCGTCAGGGTTCACCGCGGCTCTGGCACAAACCCGGCGACACGGAGGTGGCACGGGCAGGAGCGGACTGGCCGTGTCGGCTTCTCACTTTTTGGATTTTAGAAGGGCATGACATGCCTATATCTGTGTCTCCCCCTCCTTTTACTCCTCCACCTCTTTTATTTTCGCATGACTATATGTACTTGTCACTTTTCCATGTGTTAGTTATGTCTTCTGAGCAGTTTGTCAGCTTTTGGACACCTTTGAAGGTGTTTTCTATGTGTTTCTATGTGTTTTTGTTTGCCTGCCATTGGTTTTAACGGTGTTCGAAGGTGTTCGACGAACAGTTCGACGAACAGTTCGGCGAACACACGGGTGTTCGACGAACCGAACCGAACTCGAACACTACGGGGGTGGCTCAACACTAGTGTACCATGGATTGTGTATGTGTGTAGCATGGATTTTGTATGTGTTTGTATGGAATGGAGCATGTGTGTGTAGCATGTATTGTTTGTGTGGCGTGTGTAGCATGGAGAGCATGTGTATTATGGATTGTGTGTTTAAGTGTGTAGCATGGATTTTGTATGTGCATGTGTGTGGCATGCAATGTGTGTGTATAGCATGGATTGTGTGTATATGTGTAACTTGGAGTGTGTAGTGTGTGTAACATGGAGTGCATGTGTAACATGAAATGTAAGTGTAAGTTTGTAGCATCAATTTTGTGTGTAGCATGGAGTGGGTGTATGTGTGTAGTGTGGTGTGTGTGTAGCATGGAGAGCATGTGTACTATGGACTGTGTGTGTAAGTGTGTAGCATGGATTTTGTATGGGTGTGTGTGGCATGCAGCGTGTGTGTATAGCATGGATTGTGTGTATATGTGTAACTTGGAGTGTGTAGTGTGTGTAACATGGAGTGCATGTGTAACATGAAATGTAAGTGTAAGTTTGTAGCATGAATTTTGTCTGTAGCATGGAGTGTGTGCATGTGTGTAGTGCGGTGTGTGTGTAGCATGGAGTGCATATGCAACATGGATTGTGTGTGTAAGTGTGTAGCATGAATTTTGTGTGTGTGTGTGGGTGTAGCATGGATTGTGTGTGTGTGTGTGTACCATCTATTGTTTGTATATTTGTGCAACATGGATTGTGTGTAGCATTGAATGTATATGTGTGTGTATGGTGAATGGCAGCTCAAAACATGTAGAGAAAGTTGCGCTAAATTATGTATTCTAAGTGGAAAGACTAAGAAGAACCACTAATTAATATTCATCGGTGGTCATCTTGATTATGAAACCTAAAAAAAATTGGATAGAATTTCGACCCCATTGTAAATTTTTTAATAAAAAGTAACCTGTAATTTTTCAAAATGTATTACGTCATTCTAAAAAATTTGATGAGAGAGATTCTTTAAAGCGGTCAGAAGACCCTCTACCCACCCCAAATCAACAAATAAGTCATAATTAGGTAGTCCTACAGCAGAACGCTACTTTAATGAGCGTTACAATCAAACCATGTAAAAAATGAAATATTTCAAAGATTACTAATTAGCCTAATGAGGGCATTTAATTTATCTTTTGACGTGAGAACTGCAATCAAAGAACTCCACATTAATTCACATAATTTAACCTTTGAACACACCAACTAAAAAGTGGACCGCTCTCTGTGTAAATGTATCTGTCAATTTTCAGAAATTTTATTAAGTGGATCATTTGGCATTTCGGGATGTCATGTGTCTATTTTTCTGTGGAAATGACATAGAAGTAGACTTGTAGCTTACAAAGGAAATTTAACAAAGAACGTTAAGGTGCGGGGCTATCTACTGCCTCTCAAGATGTACCGAGTCCTTGTCTTCCTCATTGATTTGTACTCAGCAGGTCCCAGTAATCACCAATTGTCCAATTCTTTCATTTTTAAAACTCATCCAGATTTATTCCTACCCATGTGAATATCCTTTAGATATTAAATTCATTAAATTCGTAGTGGCGTAAAACTGCAACTAAAAACAAGATAAAAATTGGCCAAAGAATGCCTAATTTTCATAATTTTGACCGAACTTCTGTTTGGAAATGAAATGATCCTTCATGATTACTATGTTTGCCAAAGTTGTCATCTGTCAGACTGGGTATTTTTTGGCCCAAAAATACAACAACAAACACAGAAAACGCACAAAAAAAACATTTTTTCCTCTAATCTCCACCTTTTAAAGAAATCTTTTCTTTTGTGTCTCATGATCTCTGCCATGTCCGTCTCGTTTTCATCGTTCTTCTGTGCTTGGCTGTAAGACAACTGGCTGCAGCAGATGCCTCCCCCCTCTGATCTGTCTATAGTGTGACAAAAGATAGATAAGCCCCACTTGCTTGACCAGGGTCATTCATATTGCATCAGTAGCTTAAAAATGAAGGATTTCCTAGACACATACCTTTGATGAATGCCGCTGATTAATACCACTGTGTAGGAATACATTACACATAGGCTCCCAAGGTAAAAAAAAAACATATACCACGTTGCATGCTAATTTTGCTGAATGCCTCTGAATAGAATAGCATAGCTGACTATAAAGCAAAAAAATATATATTACCCACATAAATATCTGAGATGTTATCCCAAAATCACACTCTTTGTCCTCTGACAAGTAAATGGAAGCTGATGGATACGTTTGGCATATGACCCGAGAGCTTTCCCAGTGTATATTCCTGTACATTGCAAATATAATCCACCTTAACTTGAAGCTCCAGATTTCCAGCATCAATTCTCTTACTGAGCCACCATCCTACCATATGCCAAATACTTGTGTCTTCTTATGTCACAGAGGAGTCTTTTGACCCCCTGAGGCACCAAGACCCAGATGTTGATGCTACTTTTGCACCCCCAAGAACTAAGCCCCTATATACAGATGTATGTTCGACTTATTTTCTCTTGGTTCAATATATACTTAGTTGTGTGGGATGAGATGAGCAGCTTTAAAAAAGAAAAAAACATGATTTTGTGATACTCTGCTACAATATGTCTATGTTACAGGGGCAGACACTGACAGCTTGGGGCCCTGTTCAAGAAATGTGTTTGGGCCCCCCTCCCTTTATGGCACCCAAGTTACAGATATACACTGTATATGTATATATATATATATATATATATATATATATATACAGTGCCTACAAGTAGTATTCAACCCCCTGCAGATTTAGCTGGTTTGATAAGATGCAAATAAGTTAGAGCCTTCAAACTGCAAACGAGAGTAGGATTTATGAACAGAAGCATAAATCTTACAAACCAAAAAGTTATGTTGCTCAGTTGAATTTTATTAAATTTTAAACATAAAAGTGTGGGTCAATTATTATACAACCCCTATGTTTAATATTTTGTGGAATAACCCTTGTTTGCAATTACAGCTAATAATCGTCTTTTATAAGACCTGATGAGGCCGGCACAGGTCTGTGGAGTTATCTTGGCCCACTCCTCCATGCAGATCTTCTCCAAGTTATCTAGGTTCTTTGGGTGTCTCATGTGGACTTTATTCTTGAGCTCCTTCCACAAGTTTTCAATTGGGTTAAGGTCAGGAGACTGACTAGGCCACTCCAACACCTTGACTTTTTCCCTCTTGAACCAGGCCTTGGTTTTCTTGGCTGTGTGCTTTGGGTCGTTGTCTTGTTGGAAGATGAAATTACGACCCATCTTAAGATCCTTGATGGAGGAGTGGAGGTTCTTGGCCAAAATCTCCAGGTAGGCCGTGCTATCCATCTTCCCATGGATGCGGACCAGATGGCCAGGCCCCTTGGCTGAGAAACAGCCCCACAGCATGATGCTGCCACCACCATGCTTGACTGTAGGGATGGTATTCTTGGGGTCGTATGCAGTGCCATCCAGTCTCCAAACGTCACGTGTGTGGTTGGCACCAAAGATCTTGATCTTGGTCTCATCAGACCATAGAACCTTGAACCAGTCTGTCTCAGAGTCCTCCAAGTGATCATGAGCAAACTGTAGACGAGCCTTGACATGACGCTTTGAAAGTAAAGGTACCTTATGGGCTCGTCTGGAACGGAGACCATTGCGGTGGAGTACGTTACTTATGGTATTGACTGAAACCAATGTCCCCACTGCCATGAGATCTTCCCGGAGCTCCTTCCTTGTTGTCCTTGGGTTAGCCTTGACTCTTCGGACAAGCCTGGCCTCGGCACGGGAGGACACTTTCAAAGACTGTCCAGGCCGTGGAAGGCTAACAGTTGTTCCATAAGCCTTCCACTTACGGATGATGCTCCCAACAGTGGAGACAGGTAGGCCCAACTCCTTGGAAAGGCTTTTGTACCCCTTGCCAGCCTTGTGACCCTCCACGATCTTGTCTCTGATGGCCTTGGAATGCTCCTTTGTCTTTCCCATGTTGACCATGTCTGAGTGCTGTTCACAAGTTTGGGGAGGGTCTTAAATAGTCAGAAAAGGCTGGCAAAAGAGATCTTTAATCCACACATGTGAAGCTCATTATTCTTGGTGCCTGAACTACTTCTTAATACTTTAGGGGGACCAAACAGAATTCTTGTGGTTTGAGGGGTTGAATAATAAATGACACTCTGAATTAACTTTTAACGTTTTAAAAAAAAAAAAAAAAAATATTTGCTGCAGTGCATTTCCCACTTCCAGGCTGATCTACAGTACAAATGTCACAATGCCAAGTTAATTCCGCATGTGTCAACCAGCTAAATCTGCAGGGGGTTGAATACTACTTGTAGGCACTGTATATATATATATATATATATATATATATATATATATATATATATATAAATATATATATATATATTACATTGTCTTCTCTCATTATGTACTGTAAATTACTGTCCCTTATTACATAGTGCCCTCTTTTGTTATGTACAGCACCGCTCCTTACATATTGGATTCTCTTGTTATTTTTAGTTATCTATAGCGCCCTGTTCTTTATTTCATAGTGTCCTCTCTTGTTAGATATAAACTAAAATGATGGCTGATGGAGCATGCCAAAGCTTCTTTTCTGATGGAGGAGCTGGTGGACTGGTCTTCTAGTTCGATGCTGCCCCATCAGAAGTTATTTTATATTTAACAAGAGAGGACTCTATGTAATAAAGAGAGGGCGCTGTGATTAACAAAAATAAGAAGAATATGCTATGTAAGGGACGGCGCTATATAAAACAAGAGATGATGCTATGTAATAATAGGACAGCACTGTACATAACAACAGAGGACGCTATGTAATAAGGGACCGCCCCATACATAACTAGAAAGGATAGTACGTAATAAGAGACATCCCTTCCAGTAATAATGTCCCCCATGCTAGGCCTATTCCTGGTATAATGTCCCCCATCCTGGTCACCTTCCTGGTCTAATATACCCTTCCTTTTATAATGTGCCTCATCCTGGTTCTCTTCCTGATATATTGTGCCCCATCCTGGTATAATGTGCCCCATCCTGGGTCCTTTCCTGATATAATGCGCCCCATCCCGGGTCCCTTCCTGGTATAATCTGCCTCATCGTGGTCCTCTTCCTGGTGTAATGTGTCCCATCCTGGTCCCCTGCCTGGAATAATGTGTCCCATTCTACTCCTCTTCCTCATATAATATGTCCCATCCTAGTCCTCTTTTTGGTATAATGTGCCCCATCCTGGGTCCCTTCCTGGGATAATTTGCCCCATCCTGGGTCCGTTCCTGGGATAATGTGCCCCATGCTGGCATGATGTGCCCCATCCTGTATCCCTTCCTGATATAATGTGCCCCATCCTGGGTCCCTTCCTGGTATAATCTACCTCATCCAGGTCCCCTTCCTTGTGTAATGTGCCCCATCCTGGTCCCTTTCCTGGTATAATGTGTCCCATTCTAGTCCTCTTCCTGGTATAATGCGTCCCATTCTAGTCCTCTTCCTTTTATAATGTGTCCCATTCTAGTCCTCTTCCTGATATAATGTGTCCCATCCTAGTCCTCTTCTTGGTATAATGTGTCCCATTCTAGTCCTCTTCCATTTATAATGTGTCCCATTCTAGTCCTCTTCCTGATATAATGTGTCTGATCCTAGTCCTCTTCTTGGTATAATGTGTCCCATTCTAGTCCTCTTCCTTTTATAATGTGTCCCATTCTAGTCCTCTTCCTGATATAATGTGTCCCATTCTAGTCCTCTTCCCGATATAATGTGTCCCATACTAGTCCTCTTCCCGATATAATGTGTCCCATCCTAGTCCTCTTCTTGGTATAATGTGCTCCATCCTGGGTCCCTTCCCGAGATAATGTTCCCCAGCCTAGCATGATGTGCCCCATCCTGGGTCCCTAGCTGGGATAATGTACCTGGCACTGTTCTCTATTACATAAATAAAAGATACTATTTACCTTCTCCCACTCTCCCTCGTCGCGCAGTGTCCTCTCTTATATCTGGCGCAGGAGCCGGCAGCTGACCTCAGCGTCACCGCCATGGCGCATGACATCATTGTCATGCGCCCCAGGTCACGGGCACGCCTACGTCAGCTGCTGAATGTGTGGCCGGGGATGCACATCGAGCTGAAATAGTCACTGTTGTCGACGGGCCACCTCCACCTCCCAGTGTAGCTGCTCTGCAGATCTTTCCCCCTATACAGTGCTAATTGTGACTTAGTTAAGCAATTTTCCTCTCCCTCCCAGAATAGGAGCTAGCAAGAGGGTTACACTATAGAGAAAGGGAGCAAAGTCCGGTCCTGGAGCCGAGACATGTGCACAACATTTATTACATTTAAAGACTGTGAAGGTGATTTCCAGCTCAATATCTGCATGAAGATATATGATGAAATCAATATTAGGCACATTTAAATCTTTGTTTTTAATATTAATATTTTCATTTCACTACGATTTAGGTTTCATTTTTGAACGTACAATATATCTTATGTACGTTGATTAATGTAAAACCAACCCATGCATTGGGCATGTTGAGGCTTGAAAATATATCATTTCCAACTCCTCATAAGAATAGGGATGCTATTGCAACATGGTAAAAATAGTAAAAGTTGAAACACCGGATAAATGTGAACAAGGACTTAGCATACTTGCTTGTCATAATCGATGACATCAGTATATATAAATCGTAATATGAAGCAACCCCCCCCCTTTTTTATATGATACATAATATAAATAGTCATCACTCTATTAAAATGCTAGCCCGGAGAGGAATGTTCCTATATTCCTGCGAGAGTAAAGCGGATTTAACATTTCGACTCCGAGCGTTTGAAAATGTCATCGCTCCCCGAGCACTGAGCTGATTGCAGTCTGGGGAACAGCATGGAGAGGGACAAGTGTCTGAATGTCACAGGCAGGATCCCAATAATTTTATAAGCTGCAAACATGACACAATAGCTTAAACACAGTGCCATTCATTCATGCACAGGAGCATTGTAGTCCCCTTCTATGTCTATGGGACTATTTATAGTGTAAATCACAAGTGATTGCATACACAGCCGCCAACCTATGAAGTGATTCTTCCAGACAGTACGCGATTTACCAGCACATCATAGTGTTACATTAAAATGTGCGGCACGCTGTCACTTCATACTGTACATTGTGCCTGTACTGAAAGACAAGGAGAGCCCGGGGGACTTTAGGTTTTGACAGCCCCATGTAAAAGCATCATGTATGGCTGATTGCAAAACAAACAACACTGTTAGCGGCATGATTTGTTCTTACAGAAAGCAATGTAAGTAAGATTTCAAACAGTTCAAAATGCAAATTTCTGAATATTTAAAGGACGTTTCATTGGATTTTTTTTTATTTAAGCTGACTACCTCCTACGGTTGCTGCTGTTCCACTGATTCTAGAACAGTTTTTCTTTTTTTTCTGTGCTCTTCCATTCTAAAGTTATGCCCTCTTGTATTAATGGTGCAAATTTTTCCTTCAACCGAATGGGCGGATACTACAAAACTTCTCTGTGTGTGGCTGTGTTTTTGATTGGCCAGCAGTGTAGGAGATAGAAAAAACGCCCACAGAGATGTTCTGTGGTATATGCCCCAGTTATTTGGAAGGAAAATTTGCATCTAAATTTTGGGTGGGCATAACTTTAGAACGGAGGGGCACAGAAGAAAAAGAAAAACTGTTCTGGAATCAGGAGAGCAATGGTAATTGGAGGAGAAAATCAGTTTAAATTGCAAAAAAATCAGTGAAAAGTCCTCTTAAAAGGGGAAAATATAACAATGAATAACTATTAAAACGAGACTGAAAAAAGTTTTTCACTTTTTAAATTTAATTTTCTGTGCATGATTATTTTTTTTCCCAGTATCATTGTCACACTTATCAATAGACGGTGTCTGGTATTAAAGCTTATCTCTGCAGGTTTTGCTGAGCTACAGTACCCGACACAGGCCATTGACAAGAGATTTTTTTTCTGGAAAAAGGCAGAACTTTTTTGTTGTCTCAACATAGTTTTTAACATTTTAATCCCATCCTGACAAAGACTCCTTCATTTTAGTGCTTTCATTTTTTTCATCCCCTTTTTCCAAGAGTCAATTTTTATTATTCTTCCATTGTACTTTTACAGTCACTTTAAATTTAACTGGTATTTTTCTAATTGGGAAACTATTTTTTACTTTATTTTTTAGTCCCCATAGGGGACTTGAAACTGTGATCTCTTGTATTAAAGCATATAATGCAATTCCATAATATTGCAGTCCTGTGGGCTTCATAGGAGCACTAGATAGCGGTATTTGCTTATTATGGAGCGGTCTCTGCTCCTGATCACGTTCCATAAACTCATACCCAGCATGTCATGTACATGGACTTAAATGTTGCATAGGGGTTAAAGCATAGTAATTTATCTAAAGCTACCCTCCGGGATTAGAAGGTGCGCCTCCCTGAACCCACTCCATGCAGCTTAGCTGCCGGCTCTGTAACATAGCCGGCACCCAAGAATAACTGCTGTGATCAAACGTAGCTCTGATCTCATCAGTGTAAGCCCTTAAATGCACAGCATTTAAAGCACCTTCGACATGACAACCATCACTCCAGAGCCCAATAGACCCCACATGATCATTGTGGGGAGACCACCATGTCTGCCATGGTATTGCTTCTATGAAGTCCAGCTTGTGGCTAGGCTCCATAAGAGATCATCAATTATACAATATATTGAAAATACTACAGCAGTTGTGGGGAACCTCAGGCCCTGGGCGTCCCTCGATGACCTTTTATCAGGGCAGATTCCCGGGGACCGCAGTGCTTGGACAGGCAACTGTATTCTGACGGCTGCCAGCCCATTAATTTCTTCTTGCTCTGTGAGCATGCGCACAGTGTTCACTACTGAGCGCTGAGGCGCGTGCAATGAAAGATTATGTCCTGACACCAGTGCCATCATCAGGACGCACCTTGTGGGAGGAGTTAGTGTGCGATTAGTACGGCCCCCGAAGGACGGTATAAATATCCAAAATATCCTTGGCAGAAAAGAGATTCCCCACCCCTGTACTAGAGTATTGTAAAAAAAAAAAACACTTGCCAAAGGCAAAATTCCAGCAGCTAAAGTATACTAAGCAACAAACAAAAAGTGAGACGAAAAGCCTAATATAAAATATAACCTTTAATAGATATTTTAAAAGACCAAGCAATAATTATGTAAATGGGCATAAGCCATGAAAAGTGTCAGTGAAAGCAGGGTGAGGGTAAGGGGTAAATACCAGTTATGTCATTCAGTCTAGCCCTATATAGCCCTCAAAAGACTGAGATCCTGCCTGGCAGCGGACGTTTATAATGTATAATGCTCCATACAGAATAATGTACCCCATGTAATGCTCCATACAGAATAATGGACCCCTTATAATGCCCCAAACAGTATGGGCCCCATATATTGCTATATACAGGATGGGCCTGATATAATGCTCCATATATAGTATGGGCCCCATGTAATGCTCTGTACAGTATGGACCCCATAAATTGCTCCATACATAAAAAAAAAATCAAATACCTCTCCTCGTTCCCCGCTGCTGCTGCTCTGCTCCGGACTCGTCAGCGTCTTCCGGCTCTCCGCACTGTGACTGCTCAGCAGAGGGCGCACTGTAGTGACGTCATCGCGTTCTCTGCCCTGAGACGTCACAGAGTCAGAAGACGAGGAAGAGACCAGCACTGTGGTGGAACAGGGAGAAGTGAGTATTGCAAGTGCTGAAGCCCTGAGCAAGTGGGGAGGCCACTCACGGGCACTGGCACCGGGCTCCCCCGACTCACGGGCCCCATAGGGCGCCAGTGTCCGAGATGCCGAGTGGGCCCCTCCGCTTGCTCAGGGCCCGGCACTTGCCCGGGTGCACAGGGTGGTAACGCCGGGCGTGATGAGATAACATCTCTCCTTTTGTAGAGTGACATCTGACATTCCAGTGTAAGGAGACTTATAGGCCATACAATGCTCCTCTGAGAAAATAAATATGCAGAGGGAGAGGACAGAGGAGAGATAACATCCTAAAACAGGTGTCTGTAAATTAAGGTTCTGGTTTGACTTTTACCATAAGTCATGTGGCAAGGCTCATATTAAAGGGTTAATATTTGACTTTTAGGATTAATACTTCCAATAGGTGGCACTAGAATTAAAGTCCCCCTTCTGAAAAGGCAATTTGCTTATAAAAGCTAGTAAACACTTTCCACGGTGAGCAGTGGTTTCAGAACTCCCATAGAAGTCAAAGGAGAGAACTGTGCATATGCAACAACCTGTACAAACAGCAACCTCTACACGTTACATAGAGGGTGCCGATGACCTTCTTATGAGCCAGCATATATGTACATTTTATATACAAAGAAACTAATCTGAACGAGCAGTGCTGCAGTATAAAGCATGAGGCAGTGGAAAAGCAGGAACCTGAGCCTCAGAGTTTCAACATTGCAACTAAGCAATGGTCAATGACAATAGCATAGGAGGGAAAGAAAGGTTGGGGACATGCTTTACCGGGTTAGAGGGGTGTCATGGTATAAAGCAGCAAAAGGGGGAGGACATTTGCACTATTTACACTGCTAGAGTCCATGCACAAGAAATAAAAAAGCAACAGGATTTCTACCTGCTTCTGCTTGCACAAAAAAAAAAAAATCTCATATTCATTTTCAAATTTTTTCCGAGAATGACAAAGCCTTAGGCTTTTCCGCTGCACAGCACAGAGACAGCAGTAGTTTCTGCAGAGCTCCTGACAGGTTATTTGTGTCTCTGTGATCTAATCTTGTGGCAGTAATGTATATTCTGTGTAACATCTTGTACGTTGGGTCCTGAGAAATCAATGGACTATAGTAATCGTTTAACCATATTGCCCCATATTATAATGCTGCCTTGTACTAATGCGGCTCCGGAATATGAATGAGAAATATTCATGAGCATGCTCACAAACATTAATAGAGGATCACCTAATTATCAGTGAAGTAAGGATTCATATAGGAGAAATATATGAAATATTAAAAGGGAAATTTCACCTTTCATTGCCCTTTGACACAGAGACATATAGGTCATCCAAAAGAAAAAAAAAGTTAAAAATGGAAAAAAAATCTAATATATGCCAGAAAAATATGTTATTAAAGCCCAAAGCTAAACCTGAATGCATACTTTATGTGACAGTAACCTTTCCTGACCCTCACTATTATATTAGACTCATAAAATGCTCACATGGATTTTCAAAGTAAGTACACCAGTCTCAGGTCTAAGAGATCTATTTAATAATGTGTGCAGGTTGTATTGTGAAAACTGGGGACAGATCCATTTAAAGAATGGTCTGTAAATGGAGCTTGCTGTAGCGTTAGGTAGGGTCTTATACTTTTGAGCCCACTCCACTCCTTCCTATCATCACACCTCATTTCTTTTTTTATCTTCTTTTTTCCCTTATTTCTATGCCTCCATGTACTTTCAATCTTTCCCTTCTTCTTCCTTTCCGATGTGACCTTTTGTTTTATTACCAAGTGTTGTTCTTGCAAAGCTCTAACAATTATCAGTGCTGTTGATACCTTGTAGTATACTGTATCAGGAAAGCTAAAGTAAAATGTTTGTGTCCTTTTCTACCTGTTTTGTTATTTTATCATATTTCCTACCCTTTATTTTTTTCTTTAAAAATCCAGGACAATCTGAGTCATCCACCAATCATGAAAATGGGGGTCCCATGTTCGCCATTTAAATGGAGCATATATATGTCATAGGAGACACCAGGATTGGTGCATATACATCCCATAGGAGACATTGGTGCTACTGCATACACATCACATAGGAGACACTGGGACTGCAGCATATACATCATATAGGAGACATTGGGGTTGGTGCATATACATCACAGAGGAGCAACTGGGGCTGCAGCATATACATCACATAGGAGACACTGGAGCTAGAGCAGATATGGTGACTCAGTGGTTAGCACTGCAGCTTTGCTGGGTTCAATTCACTGCAGGTCCTGTGTTCAATTCCCACCAAGGACAACATCTGCAAGGAGATTGTATGTTCTCCTCGTGTTTGCATGGGTTTCTTTCGGGTTCTCCTGTTTTCTCCCACACTCCAAAGACATACTGATAGGGAATTTTGATTGTGAGCCCCGATGGGGACACAGTGCCGATAATGTCTGTAAAGTACTGTGGAATTAATGGTGCCATATAAGTGAGTAAAATAAATAAATACATATATATCACATAGGAGGCACTGGGGCTGGAGAATATACATCACATAGCAGTCCCTGGGGCTGCAGCATATACATTACAAAGGAGACACTGGGGCTGGAGTATATACAATAGGAGAAATTGCGGCTGGAGCATATACATCACAGGAGACACTGGGGGCTGCCGCTGCTGTCTTCCTCTGTGGGCCAGGAGCATATTGCGTGCTATCTCCGGACGCAAAGAACGTCCTGATTCTGGCACTGGCCAGTGTCAGGACGTAATCCTTCAATGCACGCGCCACATTGTTCAGTAATGCATGCAGCGTACACATGTTCACAGTCCGAGAAGGAATTAAAGAGCTGTGGCCAGCAAAACGTGGCCGCCAGCCCAAGCACTGTGATCCCCTGAAATCTGCCCGGGGTCCTGAGATAAAGTCATCTTGCACCATAAATGGACCATGGGCTGGAGGTTCCCCACCCCTGTTATAGACAATAAATGAATAGGTAATGCGTATGCATGATTATCGCTCCATTCAAGTAGGGGACATGAGACCCCTATTCTCATGATCATTTAAAGGATCTCCAGCGGTCATACATCTATTAGACTTTGTTTACATGAATTCTATTCCCAGCTTCCACCCACCAAACTACATATGTTCTTCATCTCCAGTGGGAGACTGATTTTATAAAGGTTTTCTACAGTTTCAACTTTCACTCCAAAATCTCATTGCTCCTTATCTTTTTTGCTGATTGACCCTTTACAAGCAGCTATGTCCCCTTATTTCAGATATATCCTTTAAATGCAATGTCCTCCTCTTATGAATTAACCCTCTGCAAGCAGCTGTATCCTCCGACTATAGCTTGCCTGCATAATACAGAGGGATAACTGTCATGGTCAAGAATGTTGCATTCTTGACCTTGACATTACTTATATGAGATCTCTGTCACTCCTTATATTCCCCTAGCTAGTCTTTCTTCGTTTCTCTGTGGTAATGAAGAGGGTTAAAGCAGAAGCAAGCGGCAGGATGAGTGCATCAACCAGCCGAGACTGTCTTCATACAGTCTAAATGAAGCAGGAATATTCATACTGCAATTATGCATGTATTTGCCAAACCCTCGTATTTATGGCGTATTTTACAAAACACACTTAAATGAGCAAGATAAACATTCCCCGCATTGAAATGTACATTAGGGTGGAGGAGGCTCAAATGGAAATTGTAATTGCAGCATCTTAATAAGGCAATTAGCACATAAATAGATCAGATACATATCCGCAAGCTCTTATTGCTGAAAAAAAAAGTAGAAGAATAAAGGAGGGATTGGAAAGAAGTGTGAAGAATAGCTTAGTATTCAGACAGAGGGGCACAGAGTGAGAAATAACTCAATTATACCTCCTATTTGGCCAGATTAGAGCTGAGGAAGCTAATAAGCTTATGTAATAAAAGTAGGGTACTGATAGCCTTATAGAAGCTCTCCCATCAAAGTTTTAATCCTTAGTATATTGCAATCAACATATTAAGTAGCACTGGGTACTTACAATTGCTCTTTTTGCCTTTCTACCCAGCTAATTCTTCTGTTTTCCATTAAGTCTATGACATCACATGATTAAAAACTGACTAGCTGAATCCTTCTAAGCTCTATGTAGAAACAGCAGGTTAAGTTTGCCTGTATGACTCATGAGTCACTGCAAAAGGGGATGATAAATGCAGGGACTAGAAACTTCCTGTTTCTACATAGAGCAGAGAAAAGAGAAGAATTAACTGGGTAGAAAGGCAAAATGAGCAATTGTAAGTGCGCAGTAGTGTTGAGCGAGTATGTTCTGTTAACCCTTTCGGTGAGTATGCTCGGGCCGAGCACAGAGTATTTATAGCTGCTCGGTGATATGTTTGAATCACTCCCGTGTGCATGATTTGCAACTGTTTGACAGCTTTATTACATGTGAGGAATGTCTATTTCTTACACATTCCTCACATGTAATAAAGCTGCCAAATAGTTGCAAATCATGCACACGGGAGCGATTCAAACACATCACCGAGCACGCTATAAATACTCGGCGCTCGGCCCGAGCATACTCGGACAGAACATACTCGTTCAACACTAGTGCACAGTGCTGTATAATATGATGATTGTGACGCAGTCCTCTCCTGCCTTTCTCTTGATTGACAGAGACTTCGCTCGACGCTCTCCTGTACTTTCCGGTACTGCTGCTGCCGTTCTGTGTCCCAGTCTGTCTCTGGCTAGGTGTCCTCGGGTATCAGGACTCCCATATCCAGGTCGACAGGCAGCTTACCAGGTCTTGCTCTCATTAGGTAAGCCGGGGTACAGTTGGTGGAACCTACCGGGATGTGGTTATACAGGTCCACCAGATTGGGCAGTTTCTCAGGCCACAGACTGCGTTCTTCCAGGGGCAATGTTTTTAGCAGATCTATCACCACCTGGTTCATCTTCTCGCAGAGTCCATTGGTTTGGGGGTGATAGGGCGTTGTTCTTATCTTCTTGCAGCCATACAGGTTGCAGAACTCCTGGAAGACCTCCGCTTCGAAGGCTGGCCCTTGGTCCGTCAGCACTTGGTCCGGGTACCCGTGTGGGCGGCAGAAGTGCAGCTGGAAGGCTCTAGCTGCTGTTTGAGCCGTCAGGTCTTTGACAGGGACCACCACCAGGAACCGGGAGTAATGATCCACGATGGTTAGGGCGTAGACATACCCGCTTCTGCTTGGAGCCAGTTTAACATGGTCCAGAGCGACCAGTTCCAGCGGCTGCCTGGTGATGATGGGCTGCAGGGGAGTCTTCTGGCTGGCACGGTCCCTTCTTCTTAGGTTGCACGGGCCACAGTCTCTACACCACCTCTCAATGGCTCCTCTCATGCCTATCCAGTAGAACCGTTCACGCCGCAGGAACTCCAGCTTCTTCCATCCGAAGTGCCCTGCCCCATTGTGGTAGGCCTCCAGCACCATAGCTGCATCCCGTCTCGGTACCACCACCTGCCAGATCAGTTCATGTGTCTGGGAATTGACCATTCTGCGGCACAACTTCTCCTTGTAGAGAAACAGTCTGCTCTTCTCCATCCACAGTTGCTTGGTCTCTTCCGGAGCGTCTGGGTCCAGGCGAGCGTCAGCCTGGGTCAGCATCTCCTTCACCAGACGGACTGCAGGGTCACTGTCTTGCGTCTCCGCCCAGTTGTAGTGGGGTAAGGGGTTGAACGTAGCGGATCGCTGGCCCCTCACTCGGTGGGAATACTGGGTAATCCCATGGCGGTGAAACGCAGGGAGTTCGATCTCTTCCAATTCTTCTGGATCCTCCCCTTCGTCCGGTAGGTTTGGCATCCTGGACAGGGCGTCCGCGTTGGTATTGGAGCGTCCTGCCCGGTATTTGATCGTGAACTCATAATTGGACAGGCGGGCCATCCATCTCTGCTCCAGGGCACCCAGTCTTGCAGTGTCCAGGTGTGTCAACGGGTTGTTGTCCGTGAAGACGGTGAACCTGGAAGAGGCAAGGTAATGCTTGAAACGTTCAGTTACTGCCCACACCACTGCCAGGAACTCCAGCTTGAACGAGCTGTAATTCTCAGGGTTTCTTTCCGTGGGTCGCAGTTTTCGGCTGGCGTAAGCAATTACCCGTTCTCTCCCCTGCTGGATCTGGGACAGTATGGCCCCTAGCCCGATGTTGCTTGCGTCCGTGTGGAGGATAAAGGGCTGGCTGTAATCAGGGTACGCCAGGATTTCATCCCCCGTGAGGGCCATCTTCAGCTGGCGGAAGGACTCCTCTTCCAGCTTTTCCCATTTGAAGGGTGGCTTCTGGTTTTTGGCCTTCCTGGACTGGCCTATCAGGAGGTCCTGCATAGGAGCTGCCTTCTTGGTAAAACCGGGAATGAATCTTCGGTAGTAGCCTACCAACCCGAGGAACTGCCGCACTTCCTTTATGCTGGATGGTCTTGGCCAGTCCTTGATCACGGTGATCTTGTCAGGGTCGGGAGCCACTCCGTCAGCACTCACCACGTGTCCCAGGTACTGTACCTTTGGCTTCAGTAGATGACTTCAAACACTTCTGCCAGGTGTTCCAGATGGTCCTCATAGGTCTTGGAATAGACTATGACGTCGTCCAGGTATAATAGGACCGTCTCGAAGTTCCGGTGTCCCAGACAGCATTCCATCAACCGTTGGAAGGTTCCTGGTGCGTTGCAGAGCCCGAACGGCATACAGTTAAATTCGCTGAGTCCCATCGGGGTGGTGAATGTGGTTTTCTCCCGGTCCGCCTCTGCTACAGGAACCTGCCAGTACCCACTAGTGAGATCCAAAGTAGAGAAGAAGTAAGCAGATTTTAATGCAGCTAAGGACTCTTCTATCCTTGGTAACGGGTACGCATCTTTGTGTGTGATACGGTTGACCTTCCTGTAGTCTACACACATTCTCATGATGTTGTCTTTCTTTTTCACTAAGACTAGTGGAGCTGCCCAGGGGCTACAGCTGTCCCTAATTACCCCAGCCTCCTTCATGTCTTTTAGCATCCCCTTGGCGTGTTGATAGTGTGCAGGGGGTACGGGTCGGTATCTATCTTTTATGGGAGGATGGTCTCCCGTTGGGATGTGATGTTCTACCCCCTTTACTCGCCCGAAGTCTAGCGGGTGTTTACTAAACACTCTCTCGTACTCTTGAACCACCCAATAGTCTCCCTGTTTTTGGTGTGAGGGAGTGGAGTCAGTACCCAAATGCAATTGCTGACACCAGTCCTCCATTGGTTTCTTAGAGCCGTTACCTTCCTCTGGTTGAGATGGAGGCAAGGGTTCCACGGCCTGTACAGAGTTCTGGTTGATGGTGAACAATTTGGCTAGCGTGGCATACCGGGGCAGGTATACTTCTCTCTCCCCGATATTGATGATGCGGACGGGCACCCTCCCATGGCGTACATCGACCACCCCCTGTGCTGTCAAAATGGTGGGCCTACTGTCTGAGTAGACGGGTTCTACCATTGCTTGGTAGTCTCTACCTCTTAGACCAATAGCTGCCCGGCACCAAATCATCATCTCACTTTTTGGGGGCATGGCAATAGGGAACGGGTCACACATTCTCACACTACCTATCTCACCACCAGATAGTTCCACCTGTTGCCGTTTCATCAGTGCCCGGATCTCTTTTTGGAGCACACGCTGCTGGCTGGAACTGGCGTTCTTGGCAACCTGTTGCAAAATAAGAATCACCTCTGCAAGACAGTTTTCGATTACATTAGTACCTAGGGTTATTTTTGGGTGACTCTCGCGACGGTCAATGTCCACAATGATCAGTCCTTGTGCCGGCAGTTCAACTTTACCGACCTTGATGGTCACTTCCTTAAATCCTATCTGTGGCACGGGCTGACCATTGCTGGCGATAATGCTCAGGTCGTCATCTGGGTAGCGGGTTATGTCCGAGTCATTCCAGTACTGTTTGAAGAGCACGTACGGGATGGTGGTGACCTGCGACCCGGTGTCTAGTAGGGCACTCATAGGAATGCCATCCAGTACCACAGGCAAGACCGGACGTCCCCCTACGTATTTGTCACGCCAGTTTGATGGGCCTGATGATCTTATGCCTGGGGGTTGGCCCTCTACCCCAGGTTGTGCCCGTTTAAATGACAGTACCTTGCCATATGTCCGGGTTGATTGCAGCGGCGGCAGATGGGTCGTCCGTCCTCGTTGTATCTGTCGCTGGGTCTTCCTCTGGCCGGTGGGGTCCTCCTCAGTCGGCGCCACGGGATGTCCTCCGGTCCGGATGCCAGCTGGATCTTTCCTGGAGAAGACACCTGTAAAGACTGCACAGTTCTGGTTAGCGCGGCTACACTCTTAGTCAGCTCTTGGACCTGATGGTGCAGGTCTGTTGCCGGGTTATTGTTCAAAGCCTGTGCATCAGCTCCCACAGGCCCTGCAGACAAGGGCGCCGCGTCCTGGTGATAAGTGATAGCAGGGCGCCTGTGGGTCACAGCGCCACCTGGTGCCGGTTCTCGGAGCACCCGGATGGCTCTGTCCTTGAACTGTGCAAAGTCCAGGTCAGGGTCCTGTAAGGCCATTGCCCGCAACTGGGTTCGGTGGGCATTGCACAGTAGAACCTCAATAAATTGTTCGGTCAGCAGCTTGTCTTCATTTCCCACGCTGTCAGGGTCTGCCTGCTTAATGGCTCTCAGGGCCTCTTGTAGGTTTAGAGCATAGTCTCTTATACTTTCATGTGCCCGTTGTTTGCACCCGTAAAATCTGAGTTTTATCTCGGCTGAGGTGCAGGTGTCAAATGTGTCTTTCAGCCGGGCTAGTATTTCTCTGACAGTCCTCTTCTTCCCAGGAGACCAGGACTTTACTTCCCTTTTGGGCTGCCCCGATTAACTGGGCCACCAGAATGCTCACTTTTTGCTCTTCTGTGAGGGGGTATACCTGGAAGAGGCTATCAAGTCTTTCCCTAAAGTCACTCAGGGTATGTGACTCCCCTGAGTACTGGGGTAGCCAGGTTGCCCCCGGGATATAGGGCATGGTGAATGGCATGACTGCTGCAGCGGTTGCGCTGGCGGTGGCTGTGGCAGTGGAGCTCCCCTCGGTGTCCGACATCCTCCTTCCCCCCTAGTGGACCGTGGCCTACCTTGCGATGCTCTTCTTCCGTAGGCCGCGGCTCCGCAGTCGATCGTCGGGGTTGAGGACCTGGCGTCGCGCTCCGATGACGTCAGCATCGCTCTTCCTTCCTTCCAGGACCTTACGCAGCGTCGGAGCGTGGGGCGGAGCGTGGGGCGGAGCTTCGGATCTCACGCTCTTTCGGCGTCCACGCCCCTCTTCTTCCCGCGCGGCGTCCCGAAGATGGCGTCCGAAGGCGGGAAGCAGCTGCGGATGGCGGGAAGAAGGCAGAAGACGGCGGGAAACGGTCCAAGATGGCGTCTGATGGCGGGAATCGGCTCCGGATGGCGGGAAACGACTCTGGACGGCGGGAAACTTCACCACAGGTAAGTTTAAAAGTCTTTTTCAGGCACGCAGTACCCGGTGGTTGCGGGCACGAAATCCTGCCGACTACGCCAAAGTTGACGTGCCCCCTGGGCCTGTGCTGTGCAGGGGGATACCCGGAGCCGGATCGCTGGGGGTTGTAGTCCTCCGTGGCGGTGACCCGGTCCGTGCCCAGGGCGGTCAAACCAGTGGCAGTCTATAGGTAAGAACAATGTCCGACTACGCCACCCGTGGATTGCGGTCAGTGGGGACCGCCGCTGCGCTGCCGACCGCTGAGGCTGATGTTGTTTGCGCAGCCGAGTATGGGATAACTCCCCACGGGAGAAGTATTGCCTCAGGGCAGCTAAGGTGAATGATGGGAGTGATGGTGTGAGCGTCCCAGTAGTAATTTTGCTGGTGCGGCAAGGAATCACAGAGACGTGTGGTGCAGTTCAGGGCCTTTACTGATGGTATAAAGCAGACCCTCCCGGGAGTACTGGTTAGCAGTAGGGGCCTGGTCAGTCTGTGAGCAAGCAGGATCTCCCCTGGCCAGGTGGAGTTGTAGGCCTCCCCGACTATCTGCACTCTTTCCTGGCTACCTTGCTCTATGCGGGTAGAAGTAGCCCACATCCCTGAGTATACCGTGTGGTGCTCACCCGTATGGCCGGTGACTTGGGGCCTTCCGTTAGCCTCCGCTTCACGATGGCGGTGCTGGTCCCTTGCTTGTGACCGTGCCTCCGGGCTTCTATGGCCAGAGGACATGGAATCCCCTGCCGGTTGGATTCTGCTGCTGGACCTGGATGTCCCCACAGCCTCGGACTCCGTGTCCGGTATTAATGTCTTCAACCAGGGTGAACTCTGCTCAGCTCCAGCCCCTGGTATTCAGCTACTGTTCCTACAGAGCTCCTGGTTCTTACTTTCCCTCTCCAGGCTCTGACTGCTCTGCTTGTTCTGCAGGCTCTGTCTAACCTAATCCCGCCCCAGACCCAGTTTATAAGGGCAGATTCCTCCCCTCCCAGGTCTGGGCGGGCAGTGTTGCATGCTTAGGGCTCCTGACCAGAGAAACCTCCCACTTGCTCTCAGACATAATATCTCTATTACTGTGGCAACCAGACCCCTGGGGTGTCACAATTGCAATATATTAAAAGGATAAAAACTTCGGTGGGAGGAGGAGTAATTCTTTAACAACCCGCCATTTTGTTGCATAAGAAAAATCTCTTTATATATACAGTGGGGAAAATAAGCATTTGATACACTGCCGATTTTGCAAGTTTTCCCACCTACACAGTTGACCTGTGCCTACGATAAAAATTACAGACCTCTCCATTCTTTGTAGGTGGGAAAGCTTGCAAAAATCGGCAGTGTATCAAATGCTTATTTTCCCCACTGTGTATGTGTGTGTGTGTGTATAAATATATCCTAGTGGTTCCCTTTCATGTTTTTCCCATCCATGTCCCACACCACATTTGTGTCTGTTCCCATAGAGCTTATTAGCCAAACTTATGCCTGTTTATATCACATTTGGCAACTTGTGATGGCATCTAGCAGGGGCGTCTATTTTTGCATAGGAGTACGTCAATGGCAATTTCTTTCCTCATGAAGCCATACCCCTTTGTGAAGTCACCACCATTTTTGACCATTTCCTTCCTCTCTGTTACGGGTCAGGGTGGTGGAACCTCTGTGCCGCGGTGCAAGGAGGGACCCAGAGGGGCGTAACTAAGTATCAACTCAGACCGACCCTGGTCGTACGGCGGCTAACGACTCCGTGACCAGGGAGGGACCAGGTGCTACTCTGGGGACGACCTTGTAAGAGAGCAGGTGGCTCCCACGGGTCAGATGACTGGGACTGACCGGTATAGCGGATGGGCACAACAAGCAGGCAGAAGTCTCTGGGTTAGTAGACGGGTGGTCACGGTACATGACGGCTGAGCAGGCTGAAGTCTCTAGGTTAGCAGATGGGTGGTCACGGCAAGTGACAGCAGGAGCCTCCAGGTAGGCTATCAGGTGGTCTCGGCAAGTGACGGCCAAGCAGGCTGAAGTCTCTAGGTAGCAGGCAGGTGGTCACGGCAAGTGACAGCAGAGCCTCCAGGTAGGCTGGCAGGTAACAGGCGGGTAACAGGCGAGTGCTCCCAGGTGAGCGGGCTAGCAGGCACGGCAGGTAGCAGGCAGGTAACGGGCAGGTGCTTCCTGGTAAGCAGGCGGACTTGCCCATAGCTAGACTGGCGGGTTGAAGGGAAGACAGACTGTCGGGCTGGAGAGTAGTCAGACTGGCGGACTGGAACAGTAGTCAGGCTGGCAACTGGACCTGAGGGCTGAAGCAGAGATAAGTATACTGTGCATCAACTATTGCTCGGGCACCTCCATTTTGGAGGAGGTGCCTAATATATTGGAGGTCCTCCGGCTATTGGCCGGGGACTCCTTAGGACGGCGCGCTCGGCCCCTTTAAGAGAGAGGGAGCGCGCGCGCTCCCTAAGCACAGTGCCAGGGAAGCTGCGTGCGCCGGCAGCAGCAGGAAGAGGAGCGCAGGAGGACGCCGCGTGGAGAGCGGGGAGGTGAGAGGGACGGCGTCTCTGCCTGGCAGGGGGCAGAGACACCGATGCTACAATACCCCCCCCCCTTACGCCCCCTCTTTTTTAGGCCAGAAAGAAATTTTTCAAGGAGAAGCGGGGCATGGATGTTCTCCCTGGGTTCCCAAGTTCTCTCCTCTGGGCCAAACCCCTTCCAATCCACCAGAAAAAAGGTTTTTCCTCTTACCCTTTGAGTGGCCAGAATATTCTCTACCTCAAAAACGTCCTCAGCGGAAACCGGAGCAGGGGAAGAACCTGGATTGTTGGAAAAATAATTAAAGACAACTGGTTTGAGGAGAGAAACGTGGAAAGAGTTGGGAATCCGTAAGGTGGCTGGGAGTTTCAACTTGTAAGCCACTGGATTGATTTGTTTAAGGACTTCAAATGGACCGATGAACCGAGGACCCAACTTGTAGGAGGGTATTTTGAGCCGAACGTGTTTGGAGGAGAGCCAAACCTTGTCTCCCGGACGGAATTGAGGCGGATCTAGACGTCTCTTGTCAGCATGTCTCTTCATCTGCTCGGAGGACTGAAGAAGTGCGGACCTAGTATTCTCCCAAATGGTGGAAAACTCGCTGACCAGAGACTCCGCGGCAGGGTTGTCCACAGAAGCGGAGACGGGAAACGGAATCCGGGGATGTTGACCATAGACTATAAAGAATGGAGACTTGGAAGACGATTCGCTCTCATGGTTGTTGTAAGAGAATTCGGCCCATGGCAGGAAATCCACCCAATCAGAATGGTGAGCGTTAACAAAGTGCCGGAGGTAGCTGGTAAGGATCTGGTTGATCTGCTCCACTTGACCATTGGACTGTGGATGGTAAGCGGAGGAGAAATCCAGGGTGACATCCAGCAGCTTACACGTAGCTCTCCAGAAACGTGAAGTGAACTGAACACAATGTGGAGGGGTAGGCCATGGAGACGGAAGATGTGAAGGAAGAAGTCCTTAGCTAGCTCTGATGCAGACGGGAGACCAGGCAGAGGGATGAAGTGGGCCATTTTAGAGAAGCGGTCGGCGACCACCCAAATGACTGTACAACCGGCAGAGACAGGGAGGTCTGTGATAAAGTCCATAGCAATGTGTTGCCACGGGGCATCAGGTACGGGAAGAGGCAGGAGATGAAGGGCTGGTAGATGTCTGGGAACTTTGTTGCGGGCACAGGATGAACAGGCTGAGACGAAGTCTACCACATCCTTATGCAGGGTAGGCCACCAGTAATGCCTGGTGATGAGCAGGAAGGTCTTCTTTTGGCCAGCGTGGCCGGCTAGTTTAGATGAATGTACCCAGCGAAGAACCTTCTCACGATGAGGTACTGCTACAAACGTCTTACCGGGTGGAAGACGAGTCAGATCCAAGGGGGCCACCTTCATCACCTTGGAGGGATCGATGATGTGCATAGGCTCCTCCTCTTGATCGGAGGACAGGAAGGATCGGGACAAGGCGTTGGCTTTGACATTCTTGTCTGCCAGGCGGAAATGTAGAACGAAGTCGAAGCTGGCGAAGAACAAAGACCACCGGGCCTGACGCGGATTGAGTCTTTTGGCATTTTGGAGATATGACAGATTTTTGTGATCAGTATAGATGATCACCGGGTATAGAGCCCCTTCAAGCAGGTAGCGCCACTCCTCCAGCGCCAATTTAACGGCTAACAATTCTTGGTCTCCAATGGAGTAGTTGCGCTCAGACGAGGAGAAGAGTTTGGAGAAGAAGCCGCAGGTTTCCATTCTCCCGGAAGAAGACTTTTGGGTGAGCACCGCTCCGGCTCCGGAGGAGGAAGCATCAACCTCCAGGTAGAATTGTTTGTTGGAGTCCGGACGGTGCAGTACCGGGGCAGAGGAGAAGGCTTGCTTTAAGGAGAGGAAGGCCTCCTCATCTTCGGGCGGTCATACCTTAGGATTTGCTCCCCTACGGGTGAGCGCTGATATGGGAGCAGTCCAGGAAGAGAAGTGTGGAATGAAGAGACGATAGTAGTTGGCGAAGCCCAGGAATCGCTGAATCGCTTTCAACCCCTCCGGACGGGGCCACTTTAGGACAGCAGAGAGCTTCTCGGGATCCATTCGTAAGCCTGTCTGGGAGATAGCGTAGCCCAGGAATGGAAGAGAGGTCTGCTCGAAGAGGCACTTCTCGTATTTTGCATAGAGGTGGTTCTTCCTGAGCCTAAGCAGGACCTGACGAACATCCCTCCGGTGTGTAGGAAGATCCGGAGAGAAGACCAAGATATTGTCCAGGTATACCACCACGCAGGAGTAAAGAAGATCACGGAAGATGTTGTTGACCAATTCTTCGAAGACAGCGGGAGCATTGCAGAGACCGAAAGGCATCACACGGTATTCATAGTGACCATCCCGGGTATTGAATGCCGTCTTCCACTCGTCTCCTTGACGGATTCGGACCAGGTTATACGCTCCACGTAGATCTAGCTTGGAGAAGATTCTGGCGCCCTTAAGGCGATCAAACAACTCGGAGATGAGCGGCAGGGGATATTTGTTTTTTACCGTGATCTGTTTGAGTCCTCTATAATCAATACAGGGGCGTAGCGAGCCATCCTTCTTGACAAAGAAGAATCCGGCTCCAGCCGGGGAGGTAGATTTTCGGATGAATCCCCTAGCCAGATTCTCCTCTATGTACTCAGACATGGCCCGAGTTTCGGCCGCCGACAATGGGTAAATACCCCCACGGGATGGAGTGGCGCCAGGTACCAGGTCGATCGAGCAATCATATGGCCTATGAGGTGGCAGTGTCTCTGCTTCCTTTTTACCGAAGACATCCGCGTAGGACCAGTAAGGAGCCGGTAGACCGGATAAATTAGCTGGAGTAGGTGGTGGACGAGTCGGGCGAACCAGAACTAAGCAGGTCCTATGGCAGTCTTGCCCCCACCGGAGTACTTCACCGGATTGCCAGTTCAGCACGGGTTCATGTATCTGGAGCCAGGGTAGACCTAGCAATAGGGAGTGAGAGAGTCCGGACAGCACATGGAAGGAGATTTTCTCCGAGTGCAGCATTCCCACCTGCAGGGTAAGGGGCTCAGTGACGAGCAGGATGGTCACCAGAAGGAGCCTTCCATCCACAGAGGCGACGGACAATGGTTCAGCCAGAGGTTTGGTGGGAATTCGGTATCTCTCTACCAGGGACTGGGAAATGAGGTTTCCAGCAGCTCCAGAATCCAGATGAGCAATTTCAAAGAGACGGTTCTCTCCCCAGGAGATAGAGACAGACAAAGTCAGGGATAGAGAGTGCTTACTTTTGCCTAGGACGACCTCTCCGAGAGGTCCTAGACACTTGAAGTTTCCCGGCCTCTCCCGGCAGGAACGGATCAGGTGCTCTTTACTGCCACAATAGAAACAGCTCCCCTCGGCTCGACGTGACTCTTGGCAAGATTTGACCATCTTGGTCTGGTCGATCTGCATGGGTTCAGGCGAATGCGCCCGGGGAGTGACTGGTTGAGAGGCAGGTCTCTGGAAAGTGGAAGCAAGGCGGAGGAGCTTTCTCTCCCGGGTTGTCTCTTTGGTGCGTTCTTGGAACCGGATGTTAATCCGGGTGGCAAGTGACACCAGGTCATCCAGAGTGGTAGGAATGTCCCGACCGGCTAGCTCATCCTTAATCTGACCGGAAAGACCCTCCAAGAAGACGGACACTAGAGCCTCGTTATCCCAGGCAAGCTCAGAAGCGAGGATACGGAACCGTATGGCATATTGGCCCACGGTGAGACTCCCTTGGCGGAGACGTAGCAGAGAGGAGGCTGAAGAGGTTTTTCGCCCTGGTTCATCGAAGACTTTCCGGAAAGCAGCGAGGAAAGACGACAGGTCGGACACCAGGGGATCCCCTCTCTCCCACAGGGGATTTAGCCATGCCAGTGCTTCCCCAGTGAGATGGGACATGATGAATGCCCCTTTGGCCCGGTCGGAGATGAACTGATGTGCCAAGAGTTCAAAGTGCAGGGTGCACTGGTTTATGAAACCTCGAGCTAAGGCGGAGTTGCCGGCAAAACGTGGAGGTGCCGAGAGCCGGGGTCCATAGCCGGATACCATAATAGGACTAGGTTGTGGTGCCGCAGAAGCAGGTGCTGCCTGACCACAGATGGATACAGACGGATCGGACAATGCCCCTAGGCGAGAGTTTAACAGACCGCAGGAAGGACAGGACCGACTCCTGTTGAGTCCTCTGACGTAAGACCTCCTGGTGCAGGTCGAAGATTGCGGGGCTCTGGGGGCCACCGGGTTCCATGGCCCGAGCAAACTGTTATGGGTCAGGGTGGTGGAACCTCTGTGCCGCGGTGCAAGGAGGGACCCAGAGGGGCGTAACTAAGTATCAACTCAGACCGACCCTGGTCGTACGGCGGCTAACGACTCCGTTACCAGGGAGGGACCGAGCAGAGGGACCAGGTGCTACTCTGGGGACGACCTTGTAAGAGAGCAGGTGGCTCCCACGGGTCAGATGACTGGGACTGACCGGTATATCGGATGGGCACAACAAGCAGGCAGAAGTCTCTGGGTTAGTAGACGGGTGGTCACGGCACGTGACGGCTGAGCAGGCTGAAGTCTCTAGGTAGCAGACGGGTGGTCACGGCAAGTGACAGCAGGAGCCTCCAGGTAGGCTATCAGGTGGTCTCGGCAAGTGACGGCCAAGCAGGCTGAAGTCTCTAGGTAGCAGGCAGGTGGTCACGGCAAGTGACAGCAGAGCCTCCAGGTAGGCTGGCAGGTAACAGGCAGGTAACAGGCGGGTAACAGGCGAGTGCTCCCAGGTGAGCGGGCTAGCAGGCACAGCAGGTAGCAGGCAGGTAACGGGCAGGTGCTTCCTGGTAAGCAGGAGAACTTGCCCATAGACAGACTGGTGGGTTGAAGGGAAGACAGACTGTCCGGCTGGAGAGTAGTCAGACTGGCGGACTGGAACAGTAGTCAGGCTGGCAACTGGACCTGAGGGCTGAAGCAGAGATAAGTATACTGTGCATCAACTATTGCTTGGGCACCTCCATTTTGGAGGAGGTGCCTAATATATGGGAGGTCCTCCGGCTATTGGCCGGGGACTCCTTAGGACGGCGCGCGCGGCCCCTTTAAGAGAGAGGGAGCGCGCGCGTACCCTAAGCACAGTGCCCAGGAAGCTGTGCGCGCCGGCAGCAGCAGGAAGAGGAGCGCAGGAGGACGCCGCGCGGGGAGCGGGGAGGTGAGAGGGACGGCGTCTCTGCCTGGCAGGGGGCAGAGACACCGATGCTACACTCTCCACACCCTTCTAGGAGGAGCCCAGTAGATTTACTAACACTTCCTGGAGTCTCCCCTAATTCCATATACCTCCTGGACGTTCCTTAAGAATTTGTAACTATGGCTTATATATGATGACACAGAAGGTGTAGCATTTTAATTTGCCATTTATTTGCGGTTAAATATTTTTTTTTGTTCGGTGCAATGTTAATGCTTTTTATATAATAAGTGCTTTTCATGGGCAAGAAGAAAAAAATACTTCAACTGTCTGATATATTGTGGATGTGACAGCCCAGAATCTACTGATAGTGTCACTTTTGTCTCTTTGGAACACTGAATGGCCCAACTAGCTCCAATCTTTACTGTGGCCTGGGGCGATTGCAACCACCAGCAATCAGCTATTTGCCATGCAGATATTTACATGCATTCACATAACAATCATCTATTAGTAATAATATTATATACTTTATTAAATATATAACATACATTATTTTAGTAAAGGTGAAGGGGTTCTCTTGCTCTGTACACTGCACTTCTGGCAGCCACAGGATCTAGTATCGGGTGTCGGACATAGGACTCCATCGATTGATGATCTATCTTGAGGATATCATAGTACTGGACAACTCTTTAATGCTCGCCAATTTCTTTTAGGTTCAATATTCTGTGCTGATCATCTGGAAAATATCCTACAAGTAGGACTGGAATGTAAGATCATGGAAGGCCATGGTGGCACAACCTTGAATTCCCAATAATACGTGTGTAGCACCCTGAGGATTCGGCTGCTACAGGGGTATTGCACCTCAACCCAGAGGTGTGATATTCCACTCCCGGGTAAGGATGGAGTGTGGAACTGAGCTCAGTTAGCTGCATGCACTACACACATCCCATTTCCGGGGAACAGACCGATGGTACTCCCACTAGAGAAATGTGCAGGTACGACAGTGTCTGTTCCTGGCTGGAGTGGGAGGGGGGTGGAACATCCCAGTAGTGTAGGGGCAGATAGGGGGAGCAGTCTGGGTAAAGCTAGGAGCTCATTGGGTGCTGGTCACCTGAGCTCACACATAGAGGGAGTATATAAGGTGGGAACCATCTTAGATCAGGGTCAGTCTTTTGCAGAGTGAGGTCAGTCTGTTAGAGCAGAGGAGAAGAGCAGCTCCAAGGCCCAGAGAGAGAGAGGAGAGAGAAAGACCCAGAGGGGGAGAAAGAAGGAACTCCAAGAGCCCAAATTAGACCAGAGGGTGAAGAGTTGGCAACAGGGTACCGGATCCCAAGCTGGCAGAGGCTACAGCACACCTTAGCCAGGAACCGGAGGTCGTGGGCAGGATCTGCCACGATCACCCACTAAATCCACCCGGAAGGCAGACCACGAATAGGGTCAGGGAACCCAGAGACAAGGGTTTACCACCAAGAGGCCCGAGGGAGCCGGACATAGGTGGATCCCTGGTGGGGAAGGCCAGAGAAGAGGACAGGACAGAAAGGGAGCTCAGGACCACGCTCCAGAATCACCTGGGGGTTGGCCGAGTCCAGGACCTGGTGGACACAGCACGGCTCGGGTGGTCACTTAAGGCCGGAGTGACCAGAACAACTGCAGTAAGTAAACAAACCCTGAACTGCACAGCCCGACTCTGAGTCTCATTTCCATCCCCGCTGCACCACCACAACCCCCATCCTCTGCAACTGACCCCCTGAGGCTATACCCCTCCCGTTGGGGGTTATACTACCTAAGCTGCACTCACATCATCAGCCTCAGTGGACCCTGCTGCAGCGGCGGCCGTATTGACCGCAATTCAACGGGTGGCGTAGTCGACACAAAAGAACATCTAGTAACATCTATAAGGACT
Source organism: Phyllobates terribilis (assembly GCF_046119375.1). NCBI lineage: Eukaryota > Metazoa > Chordata > Amphibia > Anura > Dendrobatidae > Phyllobates > Phyllobates terribilis. Next base: position 382,738,112 of record NW_027362767.1, read on the forward strand.
GCCACACACTGAGCTTGACACCCTGGGCACGGACCGGGTCACAGCCACTCGGAGACTACAACCCCCATCTGATCCGGCTCCGGGTATCCCTAACAACACTGGCCCAGGGGGCGCGTCACGTGCACACACACAATACGCTGGCTTTTTAACTTCAAGTTTTACTGTAATGTCCTCAGCAGGAACATAAATAACAGGCTGGTAATTTCTCCACACAGTGGGGTACCGTACTTAGACATTAAGCACTCTTGGCTGTCAGAGTCAAGGTGGCATAAGGATCTGGTCGAAATTATATGGAGGCTGAGCAGTAGTTATAAACCGATTAGTCGCACTACAGAAGTCAGGACCTGGACAACAGTGACCTGCATCCAACCTTAGCCTCCATTTTACATAAACTCAACAACTACAGGTGCTTCTCACAAAATTAGAATATCATCAAAAAGTTAATTTATTTCAGTTCTTCAATACAAAAAGTGAAACTCCTATATTATATAGAGTCATTACACACAGAGTGATCTATTTCAAGTGTTTATTTCTGTTAATGTTGATGATTATGACTTACAGCCAATGAAAACACAAAAGTCATTATTTCAGAAAATTAGAATACTTTATAACAACAGCTTGAAAAATGTATTTCAAATCTGAAATGTTGTCCTACTGAAATGTATGTTCAGTAAATGCCCTCAATACTTGGTCGGGGCTCCTTTTGCATCAATTACTGCATTAATGCGGCAATGTGGCATGGAGGCGATCAACCTGTGGCACTGCTGAGGTGTTATGGAAGCCCAGGTTGCTTTGATAGCAGCCTTCAGCTTGTCTGCATTGTTGGGTCTGGTGTCTCTCATCTTCCTCTTCACAATACCCCATAGATTCTCTATAATAGATTCTCTATGGGGTTAAGGTCAGGCAAGTTTGCTGCCAATCAAGCACAGTGATACTGTTGTGTGTAAACCAGGTATTGGTACTTTTGGCAGTGTGGACAGGGGCCAAGTCCTGCTGGAGAATGAAATTTCCATCTCCAAAAAGCTTGTCGGCAGAGGGAAGCATGAAGTGCTCCAAAATTTCCTGGTAGATGGCTGACTTGGTCTTGTTAAAACACAGTGGACCTACACCAGCAGATGACATGGCTCCCCAAACCATCACTGATTGTGGAAACTTCACACTAGACCTCAAGCAGCTTGGATTGTGGCCTCTCCACTCTTCCTCCAGACTCTGGGACCTTGATTTCCAAATGAAATGCAAAATTTACTTTCATCTGAAAACAACACCTTGGACCACTGAGCATCAGTCCAGGTCTTTTTCTCCTTGGCCCAGGTAAGATTCTTCTGGATTGATCTATTGGTCATGAGTGGCCTGACACAAGGAATGCGACACTTGTAGCCCATGTCCTGGATACGTCTGTGTGTGGTGGCTCTTGAAGCAATGATTCCAGCAGCAGTCCACTCGTTGTGAATCTCCCCCAAATTTTTGAATGACCTTTTCTTAACAATCCTTTCAAGGCTGTGGTTATCCCGGGTGCTTGTGCACCTTTTTCTACCACACTTTTTCCTTCCACTCAACTTTCCATTAATATGCTTGGATACAGCACTCTGTGAACAGCCAGCTTCTTTAGCAATGACCTTGTGTGGCTTACCCTCCTTGTGGAGTGTGACTGCCTTCTGGACATCTGTCAAGTCAGCTGTCTTCCCCATGATTGTGGAGCCTACTGAAACAGACTAAGTGACCTTTTTAAACGCTTAGAAAGCCTTTGCAGGTGTTTTTTGTTAATTATTCAAATTTACTGATATAATAACTTTTGTGTTTTCATTGGCTGTAAGCCAAAATCATCAACATGAACAGAAATAAACACTTGAAATAGATCACTCTGTTAGTAATGACTCAATATAATATATGAGTTTCATTTTTGAATTGAAGAACTGAAATAAATTAACTTTTTGATGATATTCTAATTTTGTGAGAAGCATGTGTGTATTCAGAGTCTCAACTTGTGGTCCAAGAAGGGTGGTTCACTGTCACTTCCCTATCATCTCTGTATAGTTACTGCTCATAAACGTAAATGGTCAATGTGATTTGTTCAAACATTGCATAAATAAACAAGTCATTTTCCAATATATTTTATCAGAGAACTGTGCTTTCACCACTTCTTCTATCCCTACCTTCAGAACTCACCATTCACTCTGAAATGCAGCTAAAATCCAACTGCTGGCTGCCAAATAAAGTCTATGGAGAGGCAAAAGAGGAGTGGTGAAAAAAGAGCAGGCAAAGTGCAGATAGATCATGCTGCTGCTTTCTGGAGTTTTATCTCGCCCCCAGAGCTGGATTCACAGCTACACTGTAGTATGTCCTCAATGCTACTGTCTCTTTTGAACAGTAAGGAGAGAAGAAATCCCTCATGACTGCATCTGTTGCATATGGGAGACATCATAGCAGATAGTGTCTCCCAATTTGCTCAGGTATATCTGAATATTTGAAATAGAGCCTGCAGAGGGGAAAACTGGTGAAAAATTCAGAGGGTAGAAGCTTCTGTTCTGATGTTGTCCTTATGAACTGGTCTGTATTCAGCAGAAGACTCTGATAAATCATAGAATTAGGCAGCGTACTCTTTACCTTCACGGAGGCCAAGAGTTCAGAAAAATACATAGACTGATAAAGGTTTTAGCAAATGAGGAGGGGGGATACAAATATGAAACAAGGTCAGAACAAGTCCGACTGATTTATTAGCATGCAGGTTGAGGCAGAACCTATGCAGCAAGCTCCAATCGTCTGTAATGCCAGACAAAACATGCTGCTTTATGTTAGTGAAAGGGCAGCAGACGTGGGACTCAAGCTTTGCTCATGACCTATGCAAAAGTAGAAGAGGAAAGCTCCCACCGAGATGCTGGAATACTTTGATTAGTACTCAGCTCTCAATTACAAGCTGTGGAGGAGAGGAGGGAAGACTAAGTGCATTACTGCAGCACAAGTTCATAATCGGTGCGAAAAAAGTACTACAAGAACTTTCTGTGCTGCATTATAGACACAGGGTTCAGTGCAGTGTTGTCATACAGTACAAAACTGTTCTCATCGAAAACTGCTCAGAGCCATATCTTGTCCTTTTATAGGGGTTGTAAAAACTCAGCAAGTCATCACTTATCCAAATGATATACTCTACTAAATGCCAACACCTCTCCATTCATTGTCTATTGGACTGCCCGAGAAGCCGGAGAAAGTTGAGTGCTCTGTGTGGCCACCACTCCATTCTAACGGGCATTTTAGAGCCTCATTTTTGGGATGAGCAAACATGTTCGGAAAGCATTCGTTTTTTTCAAATTCGGCACGAACATTGCACATTCAGATTCGTGATCAGACACCCAAGCGTTTTTACTGAAAATCTGCCCAATTCAGCAAAAGTGCAGGAAATTATTGCGTTTCCACTACCGTATGTATTAGGAATTTGGCTAGGGTAGTGGTGCTGTATCAAAAGCAGGGGGGACATGTTTGATGAGGGTGGGAGAGTTCAAAGTAGCGGCAGGCTGTATCAGCACCAAATAATTAAAAGCTCAAATAGGGCATGCTTTCTGTAACACGATAGTAACAGAAAATATTGAGTTTTAGTAATGTCAACCGCTGGATGGAGCAGAATATGGGCACCAAAGAATTAAAAGCTCAAATATGGCATGGTTTCTGTAGCACGGTAGTAACAGAACAAATTAAGGTTTTATAATGTGAACCACTGGATGGAGCAGAATATCAGCACCAAAGAATTAAAAGCTCAATTGTGGCCAAGTTTCTGTAGCATAGTAGTAGCAGCAAAAATTGAGATTTTCTATTGTGAACTCATGGATGGAGCAGAATATCAGCACCATAGAATTAAAAGCTTAAATGTGGCCTAGTTTTTGTAGCACGGTAGTAGAAGCAAGTATTAAGATTTAGTAATGTGAACTCCTGGATGGAGCAGAACATTAGCACTGCTGATAGCAAGTCGAAGACCCTCGGGTAGTGAATGGTGGAGGTGAGCACACAGTGACCATGGATTCTGCAGCAGTGCATCCAGGCCAGGATAGTGGCGGAAAAATTGCTGTACCACCAGGTTGAGGATGTGAGCAATGAAAGGCATGTGTGTGAGGTTGCCCTGGCGTAGGGATGCCACCAGGTTTGCGCCGTTATCACACACGGCCTTCTCTTGCTCCAGGTTCAGCGGAGATAGCCATTGCTCAAACTCGGCCTGAATAGCTGTCCACAACTCTTGAGCTGTATGACTGCCATCTCCAAAGTATATTATTTTAAACACTGCCTGAATGTGGTGAGCCCTGACTGCGCAGTACGGAGGTGGGGGAGATTCGCTTTGCACTGTTGGAACGCGTGTCTCATTAAGGCAGAGGTTGAGGGCGCAGATGGAGGCCTTAGAGGTGGTGGAGGAGGCAGAAGCAGTGGTGGAAGTGTTAGATACAGAGGTTTGTCCCGCAAGCCTTGGGGATTCCAAGACTTTGTGTCTAGTGGTTTACTTCTCCATCCCCTAGTGTGTAGTGGTTTACTTCTCCAGACCTAGGTGTTTAGTAGAGATGAGCGGTGTTCGACTAGAACTGTTCGCCAATCTCAAATTCGAGCTGTTTTGGGCGGTGTTCGAGTTGTTCGACGAACCCGAACGATTTGCAAAAAATTCGGCTGTTCGAGGTTATGTTCGATAACTGTTCGTGCACCAAAAGCGTGTCCTGCATGTCTGGCGCTATTTAGAGCACCAATCATGCAGGGATTGTCTGCCACTCACTGTAATGCCACAGCCATGGTGGTTGTGGCATTACAGTGATTGCCCAAATCGATGGGAACAGTGCCAACAGTGAAACATGAAAAGCCGGCAATTCAGCAGCGGCATACACCTGTACCCGACAATTTAGAACCGAAAGAATAGAGCTTCACACATAGATTAGATAGATAGAAACATGTCAGTCACATATATATGAAGTACAGTGACAGTGCTGCTTACTGTACTTGTCATTTAGCGTAAAGGATTTATCAAAAAAAATAATAGTGTTTTCATGCACCGTCTCTTTAAAAAAGCCGGCCGGCAATTCAGCAGCAGTACCCGACAATTTATAACAGACAGAATAGAGCTTCACACATAGATTAGATAGATAGAAACATGTCAGTCACATATATATGAAGTACAGTGATAGTGTTGGTTACTGTACTTGTCATTTAGTATTAAAATAAAGGATTTATTATTAAAAAAATTGGCGTGGGGTTCCCCTTAATTTTAGGCTCTAGCGGAGGTTAAGCAGACGGCTGGGGCAGATGTTTGAAGCCTGGGAAGGGGGTAATACCCACGGAGCTTCCCAGGCTACTAATATCAGCCCCCAGCTGAATACATAGCCTTTACTAGCTATTAAAATGGGGGACCCCCCAAAAAAAATGACGTGGGGTCCCCCCTAATTTAATAGCTAGCAAAGGCTAGGCAGACAGCTGGGGGCTGATATTAATAGCCCAGGAAGGGAGCCATGAATATTGGCCCCCTCCCAGGCTAGAAACACCAGCCGTCAGCCGCCCCAGAAATGGCGCATTCATAGGATGCGCCAATTCTGGCACTTAGCCTCGCTCTTCCACGCTGCCCTGGTGCGGTGGCAGGGGGTAATAGGGTTGGGGTTGATGTCAGCTTATAATGCCAGCTGACATCAAGCCCAGGTTAGTAATGGAGAGGCGTCTATAAGACACCCCCATTACTAACCCCATAGTCAAAGTTAAAAAAATAAGGACTTTATTCTGGGTGTTGTGTTTTTTTTAAATACTTTACTAGAAATTCATGGCGGTCATGTCTAATACTGGCGTGACGCCTCTCCATTACTAACCTGGGCTTGATGTCAGCTGGCATTATAAGCTGACATCAACCCCAACCCTATTACCCCCTGCCACCGCACCAGGGCAGCGTGGAAGAGCGAGGCTAAGTGCCAGAATTGGCGCATCCTATGAATGCGCCATTTCTGGGGCGGCTGACGGCTGGTGTTTCTAGCCTGGGAGGGGGCCAATATTCATGGCTCCCTTCCTGGGCTATTAATATCAGCCCCCAGCTGTCTGCCTAGCCTTTGCTAGCTATTAAATTAGGGGGGACCCCACGTCATTTTTTTGGGGGGGTCCCCCATTTTAATAGCTAGTAAAGGCTATGTATTCAGCTGGGGGCTGATATTAGTAGCCTGGGAAGCTCCGTGGGTATTACCCCCTTCCCAGGCTTCAAACATCTGCCCCAGCCGTCTGCTTAACCTCCGCTAGAGCCTAAAATTAAGGGGAACCCCACGCCATTTTTTTAATAATAAATCCTTTATTTTAATACTAAATGACAAGTACACTAACCAACACTATCACTGTACTTCATATATATGTGACTGACATGTTTCTATCTATCTAATCTATGTGTGAAGCTCTATTCTTTCTGTTCTAAATTGTCGGGTACAGATGCTGAATTGCCGGCCGGCTTTTTTAAAGAGACGGTGCATGAAAACACTAATATTTTTTTAATAAATCCTTTACACTAAATAACAAGTGCAGTAACCAACACTGTCACTGTGCTTCTTATATGTGTGACTGACATGTTTCTATCTATCTAATCTATGTGTGATGCTCTATTCCTTCTTGTCTAAATTGTCTGGTACCGGTGTGTGCCGCTGCTGAATTTGCCGGCCGGCTTTTTTAAAGAGAGTGTCTTCTGAGCAGTTTGTCAGCTTTTGGACACCTTTGCAGGTGTTTTCTATGTGTTTCTATGTGTTTTTGTTTGCCTGCCATTGGTTTTAACGGTGTTCGACGGTGTTCTAAGGTGTTCGACGAACAGTTCGACGAACAGTTCCTCGAACATCCCGGTGTTCGACGAACCGAACCGAACCCGAACACTACGGGGGTGGCTCAACACTAGTGTTTAGTAGTTTAATTCTCCAACTCCTGTTGTCTATTAGTTTAGTTCTCCATCTTCTGGTGTGTAGTGGTTTAGTTCACAAACCCTAGCTGTTTAGTAGTTTAGTTCTCCAACCCCTGTGGTCTATTAGTATAGTTCTCCGTCTTCTGGTGTGCAGTGGTTTAGTTCTCCAACCCTAGTTGTTTAGTAGTTTAGTTCTCCAACCCCTGTTGTCTAGTAGTTTAGTTCTCAGTCTTCTAGTGAGTAGTGGTTTAGTTCTCCATCCGCAAGCGACCTACAAGCCTTGGGGTTCCAAGACTTGTGGTGCAGACTATTCCCCGCCTGCCCCCACAGTCACCAGAGTCACCCAATGCCCAGTCAGTGAGATGTAATGCCCCTGACCATGCTTGCTTGTCCAGGTGTCAGTGGTGAAATGCACCCTGTCAGACAAAGATTTTATTAAAGAAACGAGTGATGTTGTATGCAACATGCTGGTGTAGTGCAGGCACATCTTTCTTAGAGAAGTAATGGGGACTCGGTGTCTGGTACTGGGGTACTGTAATGGCCATCAGCTGTTGGAAACCGTCCGTATCCACCAGGCGGAAAGGCAGCATTTCCGTGGCCAACAGATTGGAGATGGTGAAGTTCAAGCTCTTTGATTTGGCATGTGTAGGACGAAACAATCTTTTACGTGACCACAACTGTGGGACCGAGGGCTGGCTGCAGTGCTGAGAGAGGGTGGAGTAGATTGAAAACGACAAACTACTGGACTATGAGAGAGATGCAGGCGGACATGTTATGGTGGATTGAGAAAGATGTGATGTGCTTGGTGTCTGAGATCGGTCAGAAACAGCAGGCATGTTCACTTCCGAAACAGCTGACGGGCCTTCACTCACCCTGACTGTAGTGGGTAAAAAAGTGGACGTTCTGCGGCCGGAGACCTGTATGAGAACACTTGCCACAGTGACGGAGGAGGAAGAAGCAGCAGTTGTGGCTGATGGGGCGGCCGGTGGTTGGCGAGGCTCGCTTGTCTGCATTTTACTGCAGTGAGATTCCCAGTCTAACGCATGTTGATCATGCATTTGCTAGGTCATGCATGTAGTAGTCAAATTATTGCAATTATTGCCTCTACTCAGTTGTTTTTAACAAAGTTGACAGATTACATGAGTTGTGTCATCCTTTGCAGTCTCCAAAAAGACACAGGCTAGGCAAACCTTGCCACTCCTCGAATCTGCAGACACGCAACCACTGTTGGTCACAGCCAGAGTTGTGGCTGTGGATGCAGTGCTTGTCGTGGTTGCATCACTCAGTGTCTGTGCGGGAAGCCGCAACCTCTTCGTCTTCCTCCTTCTCCACCTCCTCTGCTGAGCTACTCAGCTGCGTGCCTCTGGGTTCACACCAAGTGGGATCTACAACCTGATCGTCATCCTATCTGTTCTCCCACTCCTAGCCCTGAGAGTCACCCTCCTCATCTTCCTGCCCTGACAGCACAGTACAGTCCACATGCACCTCAAGTATCACCTCAGAATCTCACCAGTATCACTGAATTCATCATCTTTCCACCATCTCATTTAACCCACCCAACTGACCTATCCATCAAAGTCAATGGGGGCCCGCGTTCCCCAGTCCTGCAAACTTCAATCTAATCTCTCCTTCAAACCTGAGATCCAAGCCCTTTCCACTGCCTGCCGACTCCAACTCCATAATATCTCCCGGATCCACATATTCCTCAACCATGAATCTGCAAAAACTCTAGTGCACGCCCTCATCATCTGCCGCCTCGACTACTGCAACCTCCTGCTCTGTGGCCTCCTTTATACCACTCTCACACCCCTCCAATCTATCCTAAACTCTGTTGGCCGACTAATCCACCTGTCACCCCGCTATTCCCTGGCTTCTCCCCTCTGACAATCCCTTCACTGGATTCAGCCCAGAGACTTCAATTGAAAATCCTAACTTTGGCATACAAAGCCATCCAAAACCTGTCTCCTCTATACATTTGTGACCTAGTCTCCCTGTACTTACCTGCGCACAACCTCAGATCCTCACAAGATCTCCTTCTCTGCTTCTCTCTTATTTCCTGTTCCCACAATCGCATACAAGATTTCTCCCGTGCATCCCCCCTGCTCTGGAACTCTCTACCCCAACACATCAGACTCTCGTCAACCGTGGAAACCTTCAAAAGGAACCCGAAGACTCACCTCTTCCGACAAGCCTACAACCTGCAGCAACCCTCGATCCACCATACCGTTGCATGACCAGCTGTACCCTCACCTACTGGCTCCTCACTCATCCCTTATAGATTGTTTATGAGCCCTCGCGGGCAGGGTCCTCTCTCCTCCTATACCTGTCGGTGACCCCTTTCACATGTAAAGCGCCATGGAATAAATGGCACTATAATAATTAATAATAATAATTATACTATTTGTATTGTGGGTCAATTGATGCCACTTTTCTTAGTGTCTGCGGTCAATTTGATCTGTTTTGGCAGCTTTTAAGCCCCTTTGAAGGTATTGTGTATACGTTTGGTTTTGCCTCCCATTGAATGCAATGGGATACGGATATGTTCGTTGAACTGTTCAACGAATTGTTTGGAGAACATCGGGAAGTTCATCGATCTGAAATTAATCGAACCTTGAGAGGTTTGCTCATCTCTACTAAGCAGTCACGCTCCCCTCCATCAGCAAGATTACATCCATTTTGTTAACAGGGTATAAATTGCTGAGATATGACAACATTGGAGTTAAGAGAATCTCTCAAAATTTGATTCGGACACATTCGCTCAATTCAAGAGTGGAGGACTACAATTTTCATCAAATAAAATTGGTGCAAATCAAATCAACCAGGAAAGGATGAAAAAAAATTATTTCTTATATACAGCTCTCTCCTGAGCCTTTCCATACTTGTCCCACCAGTGTCCAGTCTTTCAATCGAGTCCTCTTCGGCCTTCTTCTCCTTCCGGTTCACTTTTGGTCTTCTCTCTTTTGGTGCTGCCATTGACTACGCATCACATCATGTTATTAATGTCATTGGGGTATATCTCATCCCATGTGATCCCATGTGATTGTGTGGGGTGTAAAGAACTTTATCAATGTCAGTGATGTCCAGAGAAGAAGATCAAAGAGGAATTGACCAGAGGATCGGGCATTGGCAGCACAGGTATGGGAAGGGCTGTGGAGAGTATAAGAGTATAACAGTTTATTTTTTAACCTCCTTCCAGGACCTTAAGAGTCCAGAAAAATCATAGTTGGTCATCATTTTGCACAATTCATGCAAATAGATTGCCCAAAAATTTAGATTCTGACAAATTTAAATTTATTGGGAAATTTTTAACTAATTTCATTCTTTACGAATCGACTCCCTCATTTCTAGACAGCTTAAAGGGGTATTCGCATCCAGAATATTTTTGTCACATCCACCCAATGTGCCATAAAGACCGGAAATGCCTCTGAAACCTGCATCTATCTGAAGAATTTATGACAAAGCATCTGGGGGTTACATTGAAGAAATCTTCCCAAAGAACTGCTGTCCAGGAGGACTTGGTGCCTAAAAGATTTGTCAACCCTTCCGGTAGCACAGAAGGTTTTCCATTTTTTTCCAGGAGCCTCTTGGACATTTTGTGTAGAATTGGCAAGTATGGTATAGATAGGGTGTTACAGGGTGAATCTATCAACCTCAGTTATTTTATCCCATCCCTAATAGAAGAAAAGAATAATGTGACCGTATTTTGTCACGATTATTTAAAGGAAGATAAGAAAGACAGATAAGGCCCCCTTCTTCATGGGCACCATAGCAGCTGCCTGATTTGCCTCACCCTTGGATTAAGGAGATCAGAATATTCTTTTGTGGCGATCCCACATTCTCATCATTATTGAATATACTCTATAAGCGCCTTTAGCACTTTCAGTTCTGGCTACAAGAAAAATAAAATGAAACTTTGTGTTCCTCTGCTGGAATTTTTACTTAGTATTGTAGATAAAAGCCGGAAGCCAATGGTAATGTAATGTATGTGCATTTAGATTCTCTGCCTCTCTGTAATATATGAATTCCAGCATGCTAATACATTATTGTAATTTATTTTCTTATAATAAGAAATGGCCGCACCACAAGAGAAGCAAAAGAAAAGTTTCATTTCAGTAATTCCTCTAGAACCTGATACTCAGTATTTCTATGTAGGTTTATAAAACTAATTATCCTAAAGAGATGACTAACATTTCCTGGTACAGACCAAACCATTCTTCTAAATCCGACCTTCGGGTACTTTTTTTTTATTTTACATTGAGTCAGATGACCCCCATCCATCCACAGCCAAATATGACTGTCCTTGACGTTGATCATTTTTGTCTTTTCTATAATCGGTTTTTCTTCTTTGTTTCTTCTCATTAAGACGTAATGTGCAACAAACTAATTGCTGATGACTCAAACATTTAAGGACAGTGAAATCTTTAATTACATTTGTTCAAATAGATTCAGTTTCATTTGTAATTCCTCTGGGTTCCGTATAACTCTATTATCATGTTGTTTCTTCTTAACTATTTCGGGCCACAGATTGGGGTACAGCGATGGGAGCCTGGTGCGCCCACCATTATTATTGCAGATCAAGCTTTGCCACTAGTTTTCATTTTTAGCTTTAATGTGCGACTGATATATGAGAAAGCGCTGATATAAAAATATGATGGATGCAACTGAATGATAGAGTTATAAAAAAAAAGTGAATGTGGTTCCGGAGTTAATGATGTAGTTAATATCCCATCATGCTTAGGGGAAAGTAAAAATCTCAGAAAACCCAACTAAGCAATATTACGGGTGCTGTGTCTAAAATACATAATTTTCTACAGAATTCTTCGGCTGTGTTAAAAACCAAACTTTGAATGTAAGAATTGCTATAATCTGGTACCTTACATGTGGAACAGTTGAGCAGATTCTAGAAGTATCACCAATTCTGAGGTCACAGCCATACACATTTTAAAACCCCTATATACTTTAAATAGCCGTCAGCCGAATAAACCAACCACTAGGGGTCCGATTCTGGGTTTCACTCCAGAATTATGGAGTAGGAAGTTTTGAAAAATCACAAAATTTAGGTGCAACTTGGAGTTGCCCTATGTGTTCCAACTTCTCCATATGTGGCGCCCCTGAGGGTTCAGTCGCCACAGGGGTACTGCACCTCAGCTTGATGTGTGGTATCTCCTCTTCCAGGTAAGGATGGAGCACTTCTCGGGACCCTACTTCACCACTCAACACTACACCACTCCTGTCCTGTAGGGGGGCCTAAATGCACCAGGGTGCTGCCCCGGCCTGGGATATAGGAGATGGGGGGAACCAAAGATAGGGGGAACCATGTAGTGGGTGAGGGTGGAGGACACACTTTTAGGGTACACTTACGAACTCATATTTAATCTACGGCCATCTTAGGTTCAAGGTCTTTGATTGTGATCTTCATCAGTGATTGTGGTCTCCGTCTCTGATCGTGGTCACCCACCAGAGTTCAGTAATAGGCCTCATCCGACTGAAGATACACGGTCCTCGTTCTCTGGCCTTGAGGCGAGGAGCGGGTCAGAGTTAACCACTGTCTCTACCCGGTCAAGGTCCCTACCTAAGAAGTCCTGGAGGGGAGCAGAGGAGACAAGCTCCACAGGCAAAAGGATCCCAGGGGGATACGGACGGAGCGGCATACGCCACATGTATTTCTGACTCTGGCCTAGTCAGAGGGACTCCTGCTGCAAGAGGGGTGACCGGCCCCCAATATCTGACTTTGTTACTTCAGGTCTTAATCAGAAAAGCCAGGAGGCTTAGTGGATCCCAGGAGGGATACGGACGGAGCGGCATACGCCACCTGTAACTCTCTACCTGCGTTTATCCAGTGGGACCCGGCCTTACACCTAGTTCTAACCACACAAACAGTCAGGAGAAGACTTAGTGGGAGAACTTACCAAGGAGAGGAACACACACCAGAGGGGTCTCGACAGGTGCTCCTGATCTACCTGGAAAGTGCTGGACCCCCTTCCCAGTGGCCGCAGTATGCTGTGAGGAGCAGAGGGAAGCTTTGCGGCTAAAGTACATCTGAATGTGAGTAAAAACCCTGGATGACTTCACACCCCGCTTCAGACTGTTATTTCCTCTGCGGCACTGCACCCACCATTCCTCCTCACACTGCCCTGAGGCCTGCTCCGCCTGCGGGGAGCCATCCCATCTAAGCTGCCTTTAACACCGGCCTCAGTGGACTGAAGCAGCGCTGGTGTCTATCACCGGAAACCGTAGGTGGCATAGTCGGAAAATACCACTCAACCCTGAAAGCCCATTAAATCTTTTATGTAACCGCCCTGGGCACGGACCCGGTCCGGGCCATGACTGCAACCCCGAGACACCTACACTGACCCGGCTCCGAGTAACCCCATTTCCCAGGGAGGGCTGTGAGCATCACACATACACAGGAATGCCCTGTTGAGTGCTCCTGTGAATTCCAGGAGAGAGCTGTTTTCAGACACCTCTGGCAGCAACCTATCTCCAGGGAGGTTAGAAGGATCAGCTATTGGAAATCCAACAGGTCAGATCCTTCTTTCCCCCAATCTCATCTGAGAGCATTGGGAGGACCCGTGTGAGGGACACAAGGTGGTAGAGTAGTGGCGAGGGGCTGTCATTCTTCCACACCCTGGCCTTCCACAAAAAGTAGATAATGTCCCATCTGTTGTGTGGTTTGTGTGTATTGAATAACGCTCACGGTTTCTCCTGGTGGCTCCATTTGCTCCATGGTCCCGGACTCGACCACACAGTTCACACCAGACACTTGTTCTGTTTTCAACAATCCAACTTTACTTAAAACATTCCATTCAGTTTTAGTCATAGACACTGTACAGCATGTTACAGTGGTAACAGTTTCTGGCGCCAGCGTTCTCCCTTTCTTTCCTGGAACTTCTTGCCCCTGGGATGTCCTGCATGGCTCTGCAGCCGTCACGCTGTTGACCTTATTTCTGCCTGAGAATCCTCGTCTGTTTTTCCCCTCGGGAACAAAAACAAGGCTGGCTCCTCCATACCTTTTCCTGGCTGCAGGACTCAGACGTTAAGGTATGACTCACTGAAATTGGTTGCTGCCGTTCTCTTGTTGCTGCTTTTCCTCCTCTTTCTTGGTGTCCTTAGTGACTTTCAGCCCACTGGCCCGGAACTCCTCCTGTATTACTTCCTATCTTCTTCCAATCAGTACTATCTCCAACTTTATCTATATCTCTCTCTAACTGTCCAAAACCAACAAGTACTCTCTCTTTTATAAACTTGCTCCCGCTCCCTTCTGGGAAATTCCCTTAACACATTAACTATTAACCTTCCTGATCTATAGTGCCCACAACTGTACTCTTCCCATTTCTAATCTAAACTAGAAGCCTTATCCTATATCTTTGCCCTATACTTATCCCTAAACATTCCCTAAATGTGTTACACAAAATACATTAGACATTAATCACATTAATTGTGCACCTTAGTGCCTATAAGGTTCTATGGAGTTTAATTTTTTCATCACTTATATATAAGACTGTATACATAATACTGTTTACATTGCTATACATAAATCTGTTATCAAAATATAAACATTACACAAATTTCAACAAACACATATACTGTTTTACCAGGAAGGGATGAAGGGCATGAATTGACACTGACATACCCTTACACTCTTACACATTAGACTGTCGGTCTAGCCTACCAATATTGGTGGGTCAGGGCCAAAGTTAGTCTTATGTGTATGTTGTCCCTTTGTCCATGTTGCCTATTACAGTTGTTCAATATTCATATTTTTAAAGGACAACAGGGAAAGGAAACAAAGATCTTTCTTGGTATGTAACTTCAAAGAGACATCATTCCAAAATGAAATATCTTTTATAAAAAGAAAAATCTTTCCTCCAACTATCAGACAAAAAATTGGTACTTAGCTGTCTTTTTTTCAAAAATGCATTGTGTCAGTAGTGCGTCATTGGCTGGCTTAAAGAGAACATTATATGTCCGTGTAGACCTTTAAAAGATAGGCAAGTTGATCCCTTTATGAATCCAAAATAATGCTCCAGCAGCAAGACATTGTGTTTTGAAGTTCTGTAGATATGTGTCTGGAAGTGCATTGGGGGCGTGACGATGCACGTCCAGCTCCTCAGTCTATACATAAAGAACTTCAAAATGTGATTTCTTGCTTTTGGGGTCATAAAGGAATCAACATACTTATCTTCTAAGTGGCTACTCAAACATATAAATGATGAGGAGCTAGAGGCAGACACATACATTTTGCTGTAAGTTCTCCTAAAACGGACGTTACAGTTCTCCATAGAACTTCATGAACACCAACTGAAATCTCCTATATCATTAATGACAAAATCTGTATTCACTGAAGACAGATTTTACCCATAAATTGAAAATATTAATAGTGAAAAATCAGTCCAGGAGGAGAAAGAAGCAGTTTTCTATAATAAGATATTGTACAAGGTTTCTTGTCTATTATTGATTCTTGAAAAAAAAAACGATGGTTATTAATAAATGTTGGGCCCTACATCTTCCTCATGACACTGTTTTTTTCTGTTCATCATCTTGGCGGGTTGCTATGACCCCCCGCTCCCAGCACTTATAGACGGCATCAAGTGCATTTATGGCCTGAGTGCTCAGGTAGTTGGTGTCTTTCCCGCCTCTGTGGATTTACCATCTTGTGCTATTAGAACCTCCTCACAAACCCAGCTCTGCTACATCATAGAGACTATGTAGTTTATTTTAGTTTATTCTAGTTTACGTAGTTAATTTTTTAAAAACAGTTTGGTACCAACTTGAAACGCATAATTAAGCTACTATTAGGTACTACCACGACATGGAACAATTACTTTTCCAGCAGCATCGCGGTCAACCACAATTATCCATCTCCTTTTACTCTTCTATTTATATGCAGATGAATATTTTCTTCTATCCATGGGTGTGACTGTAGCAGCTGTATACTCTACGGGCACATAATGGGGTTGTGACATGCATAATCTGGTCAGGTTAGCACCCCCTCACATCCCCCTAATTTCCTCTACCCTATACTGTATCATCAACCTATGTGTGCTTGTCTCTCTTTTTTCTCAATCATGGCGACTGTGTTAGTCAGCTCTGCCTAGGACCTGGTGATAAACCCAGCCCTGCTACAACACTGGGATTCTGCTATTCCACTGGTCATCTCTCCATTGGACTCTTGAGACAAAAGTAGCTTTGTCAATTCTGCTATAAAACTGTATCTGTTCTGCACTGGATTGCAAACTCAGCTCAACTACATCGCTGAGACTACCCTACTTCTTTCTGGATAACAAATCTGCTACATCTGTTAGGCCCATCTGGTGAAGTGGATCCTCAAATCCCAAAATAGACCGGGAACAGGTAGCAGTGGCCCTGCGATAGCAAATAGAAAGGTGACCAGGAACGGGTAGCAGAGGGCCTGGGATAGCAAATAGACAGGTGACCAGGAACGGGTAGCAGAGGGCCTGGGATAGCAAATAGACAGGTGACCAGGAACGGGTAGCAGAGGGCCTGGGATAGCAAATAGACAGGTGACCAGGAACGGGTAGCAGAGGGCCTGGGATAGCAAATAGACAGGTGACCAGGAACGGGTAGCAGAGGGCCTGGGATAGCAAATAGACAGGTGACCAGGAACGGGTAGCAGAGGGCCTGGGATAGCAAATAGACAGGTGACCAGGAACGAGTAGCAGAGGTCCTGGAAACAACAGACAGACAGAAGACCGGGAACAAGTAGCAGAGGTCCTGGAAACCACAGACAGACAGGAGACCGGGAACAGGTAGCAGAGGTCCTGAAGATAGCAGACAGACAGTGACCGGCAACAGGTAGCAGAGGTCCTGGGATAAACAGACAAGAGACCGGGAACAGGTAGCAGAGGTCCTGGGATAGCAGACAGACAGGTGACCAGGAACAAGTAGCAGAGGGTTTGGGGATAGCAGACAGAAAGGAGAACGGGAACAGGTAACAGAGGACCTGGGATAGACAGACAGGAGACCGGGAACAGGTAGCAGAGGTTCTGGAGATAGCAGACAGACAGTGTCCGGCAACAGGTAGCAGAGGTCCTGGGAAAAACAGACAAGAGACCGGGAACAGGAAGCAGAGGTGCTGGGATAGCAGACAGACAGGTGACCAGGAACAAGTAGCAGAGGGCTTGGGGATAGCAGACAGAAAGGAGAACGGGAACAGGTAGCAGAGGTCCTGGGATAGCAAATAGACAGGTGACCAGGAACAGGTAGCATAGGTCCTGGAAACCACAGACAGACTGGAGACCGGGAACAGGTAGCAGAGGTCCTGGAAACCACAGACAGACACGAGACCGGCAACAAGTAGCAGAGGTCCTGGGATAAACTGACAGGAGACCGGGAACAGGTAGCAGAGGTCCTGGAGATAGCAGACAGACAGGTGACCGGGAACAAGTAGCAGAGGTCCTGGAGATAGCAGACAGACAGGTGACCAGGAACAGGTAGCAGAGGTCCTGGAGACTGCAGGCAGGCAGGAGACCGGGAACAGGTAGCAGAGGTCCTGGGATAGCAGATAGACAGGTGACCGGGAACAAGTAGCAGAGGTCCTGGAGGCTGCAGGCAGGCAGGAGACCGGGAACAGATAGCAGAGGTCCTGGAGACAGCAGGCAGGCAGGAGACCGGGAACAGGTAGCAGAGGTCCTGGGATAGCAGATAGACAGGTGACCGGGAACAAGTAGCAGAGGTCCTGGAGGCTGCAGGCAGGCAGGAGACCGAGAACAGGTAGCAGAGGTCCTGGAGGCTGCAGGCAGGCAGGAGACCGGGAACAGGTAGCAGAGGGCTTGGGGATAGCAGACAGAAAGGAGAACGGGAACATGTAGCAGAGGACCTGGGATGGACAGACAGGAGACCGGGAACAGGTAGCAGAGGTCCTGGGATAGCAAATAGACAGGTGACCAGGAACAGGTAGCAGAGGTCCTGGAAACTACAGACAGACAGGAGACCGGGAAAAAGTAGCAGAGGTCCTGGAAACTACAGACAGACAGACAGGAGACCGGGAACAGGTAGCAGAGGTCCTGAAGATAGCAGACAGACAGTGACCGGCAACAGGTAGCAGAGGTCCTGGGATAAACAGACAAGAGACCGGGAACAGGTAGCAGAGGTCCTGGGATAGCAGACAGACAGGTGACCAGGAACAAGTAGCAGAGGGTTTGGGGATAGCAGACAGAAAGGAGAACGGGAACCGGTAGCAGAGGACCTGGGATAGAAAGACAGGAGACCGGTAACAGGTAGAAGAGGTCCTGGAGATAGCAGACAGACAGTGACCGGCAACAGGTAGCAGAGGTCCTGGGATAAACAGACAAGAGACCGGGAACAGGTAGCAGAGGTCCTGGGATAGCAGACAGACAGGTGACCAGGAACAAGTAGCAGAGGGCTTGGGGATAGCAGACAGAAAGGAGAACAGGAACAGGTAGCAGAGGACCTGGGATAGACAGACAGGAGACTGGGAACAGGTAGCAGAGGTCCTGGAGATAGCAGACAGACAGTGACCGGCAACAGGTAGCAGAGGTCCTGGGATAAACAGACAAGAGACCGGGAACAGGTAGCAGAGGTCCTGGGATAGCAGACAGACAGGCGACCAGGAACAAGTAGCAGAGGGTTTGGGGATAGCAGACAGAAAGGAGAACGGGAACAGGTAGCAGAGGACCTGGGATAGACAGACAGGAGACCGGGAACAGGTAGCAGAGGTCCTGGAGATAGCTGACAAACAGTGACCGGCAACAGGTAGCAGAGGTCCTGGGATAAACAGACAAGAGACCGGGAACAGGTAGCAGAGGTCCTGGGATAGCAGACAGACAGATGACCAGGAACAAGTAGCAGAGGGCTTGGGGATAGCAGAAAGAAAGGAGAACGGGAACAGGTAGCAGAGGACCTGGGATAGACAGACAGGAGACCGAGAACAGGTAGCAGAGGTCCTGGGATAGCAAATAGACAGGTGACCAGGAACAGGTAGCATAGGTCCTGGAAACCACAGACAGACAGAAGACCGGGAACAGGTAGCAGAGGTCCTGGAAACCACAGACAGACACGAGACCGGCAACAAGTAGCAGAGGTCCTGGGATAAACTGACAGGAGACCGGGAACAGGTAGCAGAGGTCCTGGAGATAGCAGACAGACAGGTGACTGGGAACAAGTAGCAGAGGTCCTGGAGATGGCAGACAGACAGGTGACCAGGAACAGGTAGCAGAGGTCCTGGAGACTGCAGGCAGGCAGGAGACCGGGAACAGGTAGCAGAGGTCCTGGGATAGCAGATGGACAGGTGACCGGGAACAAGTAGCAGAGGTCCTGGAAGCTGCAGGCAGGCAGGAGACCGGGAACAGGTAGCAGAGGTCCTGGAGACAGCAGGCAGGCAGGAGACAGGGAACAGGTAGCAGAGGTCCTGGGATAGCAGATAGACAGGTGACCGGGAACAAGTAGCAGAGGTCCTGGAGGCTGCAGGCAGTCAGGAGACTGGGAACAGGCAGCAGAGGGCCTGGGGATAGCAGACAGAAAGGAGAACGAGAACAGGTAGCAAAGGGCCTGTGATAGACAGATAGGTGACTGGGAACAGGTAGCAGAGGTCCTGGGATAGCAAATAGACAGGTGACCAGGAACAGGTAGCATAGGTCCTGGAAACCACAGACAGACAGGAGACCGGGAACAGGTAGCAGAGGTCCTGGAAACCACAGACAGACAGAAGACCGGGAACAGGTAGCAGAGGTCCTGGAAACCACAGACAGACACGAGACCGGCAACAAGTAGCAGAGGTCCTGGGATAAACTGACAGGAGACCGGGAACAGGTAGCAGAGGTCCTGGAGATAGCAGACAGACAGGTGACTGGGAACAAGTAGCAGAGGTCCTGGAGATGGCAGACAGACAGGTGACCAGGAACAGGTAGCAGAGGTCCTGGAGACTGCAGGCAGGCAGGAGACCGGGAACAGGTAGCAGAGGTCCTGGGATAGCAGATGGACAGGTGACCGGGAACAAGTAGCAGAGGTCCTGGAAGCTGCAGGCAGGCAGGAGACCGGGAACAGGTAGCAGAGGTCCTGGAAACCACAGACAGACACGAGACCGGCAACAAGTAGCAGAGGTCCTGGGAGAAACTGACAGGAGACCGGGAACAGGTAGCAGAGGTCCTGAAGATAGCAGACAGACAGGTGACCAGGAACAAGTAGCATAGGTCCTAGAGATGGCAGACAGACAGGTGACCAGGAACAGGTAGCAGAGGTCCTGGAGACTGCAGGCAGGCAGGAGACCGGGAACAGGTAGCAGAGGTCCTGGGATAGCAGATAGACAGGTGACCGGGAACAAGTAGCAGAGGTCCTGGAGGCTGCAGGCAGGCAGGACACCGGGAACAGGTAGCAGAGGTCCTGGGATAGCAGATAGACAGGTGACCGGGAACAAGTAGCAGAGGTCCTGGAGGCTGCAGGCAGGCAGGAGACCGGGAACAGGTAGCAGAGGTCCTTGGATAGCAGATAGAAAGGTGACCGGGATCAAGTAGCAGAGGTCCTGGAGGCTGCAGGCAGGCAGGAGACCGAGAACAGGTAGCAGAGGTCCTGGAGGCTGCAGGCAGGCAGGAGACCGGGAACAGGTAGCAGAGGGCCTGGGAATAGCTGACAGAAAGGAGAACGGGAACAGGTAGCAGAGGACCTGGGATGGACAGACAGGAGACCGGGAACAGGTAGCAGAGGTCCTGGGATAGCAAATAGACAGGTGACCAGGAACAGGTAGTATAGGTCCTGGAAACTACAGACAGACAGGAGACCGGGAAAAAGTAGCAGAGGTCCTGGAAACTACAGACAGACAGACAGGAGACCGGGAACAGGTAGCAGAGGTCCTGAAGATAGCAGACAGACAGTGACCGGCAACAGATAGCAGAGGTCCTGGGATAAACAGACAAGAGACCGGGAACAGGTAGCAGAGGTCCTGGGATAGCAGACAGACAGGTGACCAGGAACAAGTAGCAGAGGGTTTGGGGATAGCAGACAGAAAGGAGAACGGGAACAGGTAGCAGAGGACCTGGGATAGACAGACAGGAGACCGGTAACAGGTAGCAGAGGTCCTGGAGATAGCAGACAGACAGTGACCGGCAACAGGTAGCAGAGGTCCTGGGATAAACAGACAAGAGACCGGGAACAGGTAGCAGAGGTCCTGGGATAGCAGACAGACAGGTGACCAGGAACAAGTAGCAGAGGGCTTGGGTATAGCAGACAGAAAGGAAAACGGGAACAGGTAGCAGAGGACCTGGGATAGACAGACAGGAGACTGGGAACAGGTAGCAGAGGTCCTGGAGATAGCAGACAAACAGTGACCGGTAACAGGTAGCAGAGGTCCTGGGATAAACAGACAAGAGACCGGGAACAGGTAGCAGAGGTCCTGGGATAGCAGACAGACAGGTGACCAGGAACAAGTAGCAGAGGGTTTGGGGATAGCAGACAGAAAGGAGAACGGGAACAGGTAGCAGAGGACCTGGGATAGACAGACAGGAGACCGGTAACAGGTAGCAGAGGTCCTGGAGATAGCAGACAGACAGTGACCGGCAACAGGTAGCAGAGGTCCTGGGATAAACAGACAAGAGACCGGGAACAGGTAGCAGAGGTCCTGGGATAGCAGACAGACAGGTGACCAGGAACAAGGAGCAGAGGGCTTGGGTATAGCAGACAGAAAGGAAAACGGGAACAGGTAGCAGAGGACCTGGGATAGACAGACAGGAGACTGGGAACAGGTAGCAGAGGTCCTGGAGATAGCAGACAAACAGTGACCGGTAACAGGTAGCAGAGGTCCTGGGATAAACAGACAAGAGACCGGGAACAGGTAGCAGAGGTCCTGGGATAGCAGACAGACAGGTGACCAGGAACAAGTAGCAGAGGGTTTGGGGATAGCAGACAGAAAGGAGAACGGGAACAGGTAGCAGAGGACCTGGGATAGACAGACAGGAGACCCGGAACAGGTAGCAGAGGTCCTGGAGATAGCTGACAGACAGTGACCGGCAACAGGTAGCAGAGGTCCTGGGATAAACAGACAAGAGACCAGGAACAGGTAGCAGAGGTCCTGGGATAGCAGACAGACAGGTGACCAGGAACAAGTAGCAGAGGGCTTGGGGATAGCAGACAGAAAGGAGAATGGGAACAGGTAGCAGAGGACCTGGGATAGACAGACAGGAGACTGGAAACAGGTAGCAGAGGTCCTGGAGATAGCAGACAGACAGTGACCGGCAACAGGTAGCAGAGTTCCTGGGATAAACAGACAAGAGACCGGGAACAGGTAGCAGAGGTCCTGGGATAGCAGACAGACAGGTGACCAGGAACAAGTAGCAGAGGGCTTGGGGATAGCAGACAGAAAGGAGAACGGGAACAGGTAGCAGAGGACCTGGGATAGACAGACAGGAGACCGGGAACAGGTAGCAGAGGTCCTGGGATAGCAAATAGACAGGTGACCAGGAACAGGTAGCATAGGTCCTGGAAACCACAGACAGACAGAAGACCGGGAACAGGTAGCAGAGGTCCTGGAAACCACAGACAGACACGAGACCGGCAACAAGTAGCAAAGGTCCTGGGATAAACTGACAGGAGACCGGGAACAGGTAGCAGAGGTCCTGGAGATAGCAGACAGACAGGTGACTGGGAACACGTAGCAGAGGTCCTGGAGATGGCAGACAGACAGGTGACCAGGAACAGGTAGCAGAGGTCCTGGAGACTGCAGGCAGGCAGGAGACTGGGAACAGGTAGCAGAGGTCCTGGGATAGCAGATGGACAGGTGACCGGGAACAAGTAGCAGAGGTCCTGGAGGCTGCAGGCAGGCAGGAGACCGGGAACAGGTAGCAGAGGTCCTGGAGACAGCAGGCAGGCAGGAGACTGGGAACAGGTAGCAGAGGTCCTGGGATAGCAGATAGACAGGTGACCGGGAACAAGTAGCAGAGGTCCTGGAGGCTGCAGGCAGTCAGGAGACCGGGAACAGGTAGCAGAGGGCCTGGGGATAGCAGACAGAAAGGAGAACGAGAACAGGTAGCAAAGGGCCTGTGATAGACAGATAGGTGACTGGGAACAGGTAGCAGAGGTCCTGGGATAGCAAATAGACAGGTGACCAGGAACAGGTAGCATAGGTCCTGGAAACCACAAACAGACAGGAGACCGGGAACAGGTAGCAAAGGTCCTGAAAACCACAGACAGACACGGGACCGGCAACAAGTAGCAGAGGTCCTGGGATAAACTGACAGGAGACCGGGAACAGGTAGCAGAACTCCTGGAGATAGCAGACAGACAGGTGACCAGGAACAAGTAGCAGAGGTCCTGGAGATGGCAGACAGACAGGTGACCAGGAACAGGTAGCAGAGGTCCTGGAGACTGCCGGCAGGCAGGAGACCGGGAACAGGTAGCAGAGGTCCTGGGATAGCAGATAGACAGGTGACCGGGAACAAGTAGCAGAGGTCCTGGAGGCTGCAGGCAGGCAGTACACCGGGAACAGGTAGCAGAGGTCCTGGGATAGCAAATAGACAGGTGACCAGGAACAGGTAGCATAGGTCCTGGAAACCACAGACAGACTGGAGACCGGGAACAGGTAGCAGAGGTCCTGGAAACCACAGACAGACACGAGACCGGCAACAAGTAGCAGAGGTCCTGGGATAAACTGACAGGAGACCGGGAACAGGTAGTAGAGGTCCTGGAGATAGCAGACAGACAGGTGCCCGGGAACAAGTAGCAGAGGTCCTGGAGATAGCAGACAGACAGGTGACCAGGAACAGGTAGCAGAGGTCCTGGAGACTGCAGGCAGGCAGGAGACCGGGAACAGGTAGCAGAGGTCCTGGGATAGCAGATAGACAGGTGACCGGGAACAAGTAGCAGAGGTCCTGGAGGCTGCAGGCAGGCAGGAGACCGGGAACAGATAGCAGAGGTCCTGGAGACAGCAGGCAGGCAGGAGACCGGGAACAGGTAGCAGAGGTCCTGGGATAGCAGATAGACAGGTGACCGGGAACAAGTAGCAGAGGTCCTGGAGGCTGCAGGCAGGCAGGAGACCGAGAACAGGTAGCAGAGGTCCTGGAGGCTGCAGGCAGGCAGGAGACCGGGAACAGGTAGCAGAGGGCTTGGGGATAGCAGACAGAAAGGAGAACGGGAACAGGTAGCAGAGGACCTGGGATGGACAGACAGGAGACCGGGAACAGGTAGCAGAGGTCCTGGGATAGCAAATAGACAGGTGACCAGGAACAGGTAGCAGAGGTCCTGGAAACTACAGACAGACAGGAGACCGGGAACAAGTAGCAGAGGTCCTGGAAACTACAGACAGACAGACAGGAGACCGGGAACAGGTAGCAGAGGTCCTGAAGATAGCAGACAGACAGTGACCGGCAACAGGTAGCAGAGGTCCTGGGATAAACAGACAAGAGACCGGGAACAGGTAGCAGAGGTCCTGGGATAGCAGACAGACAGGTGACCAGGAACAAGTAGCAGAGGGTTTGGGGATAGCAGACAGAAAGGAGAACGGGAACCGGTAGCAGAGGACCTGGGATAGACAGACAGGAGACCGGTAACAGGTAGAAGAGGTCCTGGAGATAGCAGACAGACAGTGACCGGCAACAGGTAGCAGAGGTCCTGGGATAAACAGACAAGAGACCGGGAACAGGTAGCAGAGGTCCTGGGATAGCAGACAGACAGGTGACCAGGAACAAGTAGCAGAGGGCTTGGGGATAGCAGACAGAAAGGAGAACGGGAACAGGTAGCAGAGGACCTGGGATAGACAGACAGGAGACTGGGAACAGGTAGCAGAGGTCCTGGAGATAGCAGACAGACAGTGACCGGCAACAGGTAGCAGAGGTCCTGGGATAAACAGATAAGAGACCGGGAACAGGTAGCAGAGGTCCTGGGATAGCAGACAGACAGGCGACCAGGAACAAGTAGCAGAGGGTTTGGGGATAGCAGACAGAAAGGAGAACGGGAACAGGTAGCAGAGGACCTGGGATAGACAGACAGGAGACCGGGAACAGGTAGCAGAGGTCCTGGAGATAGCTGACAAACAGTGACCGGCAACAGGTAGCAGAGGTCCTGGGATAAACAGACAAGAGACCGGGAACAGGTAGCAGAGGTCCTGGGATAGCAGACAGACAGATGACCAGGAACAAGTAGCAGAGGGCTTGGGGATAGCAGAAAGAAAGGAGAACGGGAACAGGTAGCAGAGGACCTGGGATAGACAGACAGGAGACCGAGAACAGGTAGCAGAGGTCCTGGGATAGCAAATAGACAGGTGACCAGGAACAGGTAGCATAGGTCCTGGAAACCACAGACAGACAGAAGACCGGGAACAGGTAGCAGAGGTCCTGGAAACCACAGACAGACACGAGACCGGCAACAAGTAGCAGAGGTCCTGGGATAAACTGACAGGAGACCGGGAACAGGTAGCAGAGGTCCTGGAGATAGCAGACAGACAGGTGACTGGGAACAAGTAGCAGAGGTCCTGGAGATGGCAGGCAGACAGGTGACCAGGAACAGGTAGCAGAGGTCCTGGAGACTGCAGGCAGGCAGGAGACCGGGAACAGGTAGCAGAGGTCCTGGGATAGCAGATGGACAGGTGACCGGGAACAAGTAGCAGAGGTCCTGGAAGCTGCAGGCAGGCAGGAGACCGGGAACAGGTAGCAGAGGTCCTGGAGACAGCAGGCAGGCAGGAGACTGGGAACAGGTAGCAGAGGTCCTGGGATAGCAGATAGACAGGTGACCGGGAACAAGTAGCAGAGGTCCTGGAGGCTGCAGGCAGTCAGGAGACTGGGAACAGGCAGCAGAGGGCCTGGGAATAGCTGACAGAAAGGAGAACGGGAACAGGTAGCAGAGGACCTGGGATGGACAGACAGGAGACCGGGAACAGGTAGCAGAGGTCCTGGGATAGCAAATAGACAGGTGACCAGGAACAGGTAGCATAGGTCCTGGAAACTACAGACAGACAGGAGACCGGGAAAAAGTAGCAGAGGTCCTGGAAACTACAGACAGACAGACAGGAGACCGGGAACAGGTAGCAGAGATCCTGGAGGCTGCAGGCAGCCAGGAGACCGAGAACAGGTAGCAGAGGTCCTGGAGGCTGCAGGCAGGCAGGAGACCGGGAACAGGTAGCAGAGGGCCTGGGAATAGCTGACTGAAAGGAGAACGGGAACAGGTAGCAGAGGACCTGGGATGGACAGACAGGAGACCGGGAACAGGTAGCAGAGGTCCTGGGATAGCAAATAGACAGGTGACCAGGAACAGGTAGCATAGGTCCTGGAAACTACAGACAGACAGGAGACTGGGAAAAAGTAGCAGAGGTCCTGGAAACTACAGACAGACAGACAGGAGACCGGGAACAGGTAGCAGAGGTCCTGAAGATAGCAGACAGACAGTGACCGGCAACAGGTAGCAGAGGTCCTGGGATAAACAGACAAGAGACCGGGAACAGGTAGCAGAGGTCCTGGGATAGCAGACAGACAGGTGACCAGGAACAAGTAGCAGAGGGTTTGGGGATAGCAGACAGAAAGGAGAACGGGAACAGGTAGCAGAGGACCTGGGATAGACAGACAGGAGACCGGTAACAGGTAGCAGAGGTCCTGGAGATAGCAGACAGACAGTGACCGG
Organism: Phyllobates terribilis; assembly: GCF_046119375.1. NCBI lineage: Eukaryota > Metazoa > Chordata > Amphibia > Anura > Dendrobatidae > Phyllobates > Phyllobates terribilis. Next base: position 382,764,567 of record NW_027362767.1, read on the forward strand.
CAACAGGTAGCAGAGGTCCTGGGATAAACAGACAAGAGACCGGGAACAGGTAGCAGAGGTCCTGGGATAGCAGACAGACAGGTGACCAGGAGCAAGTAGCAGAGGGCTTGGGGATAGCAGACAGAAAGGAAAACGGGAACAGGTAGCAGAGGACCTGGGATAGACAGACAGGAGACTGGGAACAGGTAGCAGAGGTCCTGGAGATAGCAGACAAACAGTGACCGGTAACAGGTAGCAGAGGTCCTGGGATAAACAGTCAAGAGACCGGGAACAGGTAGCAGAGGTCCTGGGATAGCAGACAGACAGGTGACCAGGAACAAGTAGCAGAGGGTTTGGGGATAGCAGACAGAAAGGAGAACGGGAACAGGTAGCAGAGGACCTGGGATAGACAGACAGGAGACTGGGAACAGGTAGCAGAGGTCCTGGAGATAGCAGACAGACAGTGACCGGCAACAGGTAGCAGAGTTCCTGGGATAAACAGACAAGAGACCGGGAACAGGTAGCAGAGGTCCTGGGATAGCAGACAGACAGGTGACCAGGAACAAGTAGCAGAGGGCTTGGGGATAGCAGACAGAAAGGAGAACGGGAACAGGTAGCAGAGGACCTGGGATAGACAGACAGGAGACCGGGAACAGGTAGCAGAGGTCCTGGGATAGCAAATAGACAGGTGACCAGGAACAGGTAGCATAGGTCCTGGAAACCACAGACAGACAGAAGACCGGGAACAGGTAGCAGAGGTCCTGAAAACCACAGACAGACACGAGACCGGCAACAAGTAGCAGAGGTCCTGGGATAAACTGACAGGAGACCGGGAACAGGTAGCAGAGGTCCTGGAGATAGCAGACAGACAGGTGACTGGGAACACGTAGCAGAGGTCCTGGAGATGGCAGACAGACAGGTGACCAGGAACAGGTAGCAGAGGTCCTGGAGACTGCAGGCAGGCAGGAGACCGGGAACAGGTAGCAGAGGTCCTGGGATAGCAGATGGACAGGTGACCGGGAACAAGTAGCAGAGGTCCTGGAGGCTGCAGGCAGGCAGGAGACCGGGAACAGGTAGCAGAGGTCCTGGAGACAGCAGGCAGGCAGGAGACTGGGAACAGGTACCAGAGGTCCTGGGATAGCAGATAGACAGGTGACCGGGAACAAGTAGCAGAGGTCCTGGAGGCTGCAGGCAGTCAGGAGACCGGGAACAGGTAGCAGAGGGCCTGGGGATAGCAGACAGAAAGGAGAACGAGAACAGGTAGCAAAGGGCCTGTGATAGACAGATAGGTGACTGGGAACAGGTAGCAGAGGTCCTGGGATAGCAAATAGACAGGTGACCAGGAACAGGTAGCATAGGTCCTGGAAACCACAAACAGACAGGAGACCGGGAACAGGTAGCAAAGGTCCTGGAAACCACAGACAGACACGAGACCGGCAACAAGTAGCAGAGGTCCTGGGATAAACTGACAGGAGACCGGGAACAGGTAGCAGAGGTCCTGGAGATAGCAGACAGACAGGTGACCAGGAACAAGTAGCAGAGGTCCTGGAGATGGCAGACAGACAGGTGACCAGGAACAGGTAGCAGAGGTCCTGGAGACTGCAGGCAGGCAGGAGACCGGGAACAGGTAGCAGAGGTCCTGGGATAGCAGATAGACAGGTGACCGGGAACAAGTAGCAGAGGTCCTGGAGGCTGCAGGCAGGCAGGACACCGGGAACAGGTAGCAGAGGTCCTGGGATAGCAGATAGACAGGTGACCGGGAACAAGTAGCAGAGGTCCTGGAGGCTGCAGGCAGGCAGGAGACCGGGAACAGATAGCAGAGGTCCTGGAGACAGCAGGCAGGCAGGAGACCGGGAACAGGTAGCAGAGGTCCTGGGATAGCAGATAGACAGGTGACCGGGAACAAGTAGCAGAGGTCCTGGAGGCTGCAGGCAGGCAGGAGACCGAGAACAGGTAGCAGAGGTCCTGGAGGCTGCAGGCAGGCAGGAGACCGGGAACAGGTAGCAGAGGGCCTGGGGATAGCAGACAGAAAGGAGAACGTCAACAGGTAGCAGAGGACCTGGGATGGACAGACAGGAGACCGGGAACAGGTAGCAGAGGTCCTGGGATAGCAAATAGACAGGTGACCAGGAACAGGTAGCAGAGGTCCTGGAAACTACGGACAGACAGGAGACCGGGAACAAGTAGCAGAGGTCCTGGAAACTACAGACAGATAGACAGGAGACCGGGAACAGGTAGCAGAGGTCCTGAAGATAGCAGACAGACAGTGACCGGCAACAGGTAGCAGAGGTCCTGGGATAAACAGACAAGAGACCGGGAACAGGTAGCAGAGGTCCTGGGATAGCAGACAGACAGGTGACGAGGAACAAGTAGCAAAGGGCTTGGGGACAGCAGACAGAAAGGAGAATGGGAACAGGTAGCAGAGGACCTGGGATAGACAGACAGGAGACTGGGAACAGGTAGCAGAGGTCCTGGAGATAGCAGACAGACAGTGACCGGCAACATGTAGCAGAGGTCCTGGGATAAACGGACAAGAGACCGGGAACAGGTAGCAGAGGTCCTGGGATAGCAGACAGACAGGTGACCAGGAACAAGTAGCAGAGGGCTTGGGGATAGCAGACAGAAAGGAGAATGGGAACAGGTAGCAGAGGACCTGGGATAGACAGACAGGAGACCGGGAACAGGTAGCAGAGGTCCTGGGATAGCAAATAGACAGGTGACCAGGAACAGGTAGCATAGGTCCTGGAAACCACAGACAGACACGAGACCGGCAACAAGTAGCAGAGGTCCTGGGATAAACTGACAGGAGACCGGGAACAGGTAGCACGGGTCCTGGAGATAGCAGACAGACAGGTGACTGGGAACAAGTAGCAGAGGTCCTGGAGATGGCAGACAGACAGGTGACCAGGAACAGGTAGCAGAGGTCCTGGAGACTGCAGGCAGGCAGGAGACCGGGAACAGGTAGCAGAGGTCCTGGGATAGCAGATAGACAGTTGACCGGGAACAAGTAGCAGAGGTCCTGGAGGCTGCAGGCAGGCAGGAGACCGGGAACAGGTAGCAGAGGTCCTGGAGACAGCAGGCAGGCAGGAGACCGGGAACAGGTAGCAGAGGGCCTGGGGATAGCAGACAGAAAGGAGAACGAGAACAGGTAGCAAAGGGCCTGTGATAGACAGATAGGTGACTGGGAACAGGTAGCAGAGGTCCTGGGATAGCAAATAGACAGGTGACCAGGAACAGGTAGCATAGGTCCTGGAAACCACAGACAGACACGAGACCGGGAACAGGTAGCAGAGGTCCTGGAAACCACAGACAGACAGGTGACCGGCAACAAGTAGCAGAGGTCCTGGGATAAACTGACAGGAGACCGGGAACAGGTAGCAGAGGTCCTGGAGACTGCAGGCAGGCAGGAGACCGGGAACAGGTAGCAGAGGTCCTGGGATAGCAGATAGACAGGTAACCGGGAACAAGTAGCAGAGGTCCTGGAGCCTGCAGGCAGGCAGGAGACCGGGAACAGGTAGCAGAGGTCCTGGAGACAGCAGGCAGGCAGGAGACCGGGAACAGGTAGCAGAGGTCCTGGGATAGCAGATAGACAGGTGACCGGGAACAAGTAGCAGAGGTCCTGGAGGCTGCAGGCAGTCAGGAGACCGAGAACAGGTAGCAGAGGTCCTGGAGGCTGCAGGCAGGCAGGAGACCGGGAACAGGTAACAGAGGGCCTGGGGATAGCAGACAGAAAGGAGAACGAGAACAGGTAGCAAAGGGCCTGTGATAGACAGATAGGTGACTGGGAACAGGTAGCAGAGGTCCTGAGACAGCAGATAGACAGGTGACCGGGAACAGATAACAGAGGGCCTGGGGATAGCAGACAGAAAGGAGAATGAGAACAGGTAGCAGAGGTGCTGGAGATAGCAGACAGACAGGAGACCGCGAGCAGGTAGCAGAGCTCATGGAGATAGCAGACAGACAGGAGACCTGGAAAGGGTAGCAGAAGTCCTGGGATAGCAGATAGACAGGTGACCAGGAACAGATAACAGAGGGCCTGGGTATAGCAGACAGAAAGGAGAATGAGAACAGGTAGCAGAGGTGCTGGAGATAGCAGACAGACAGGAGACTGCGAGCAGGTAGCAGAGCTCATGGAGATAGCAGACAGACAGGAGACCGGGAAAGGGTAGCAGAGGTCCTGGGAAAGCAGATAGACAGGTTACCGGAAACAGATAACAGAGGGCCTCGGGATAGCAGACAGACAGGAGACCGGGAACAGGTAGCAGAGCTCATGGAGATAAAAGACAGACAGGAGACCGGGAATGGGTAGCAGAGGTCCTGGAAACTACAGACCGACAGGAGACCGGGAACAGGTAGCAGAGGTCCTGGAGATAGCAGACTGTCAAGACTTCGGAGCGCTTAGTAGTCTTAATACCAAGACACAGATGTGAATCTTGATAGGCCTTATATAGGTTCAGGTACATGATCACATGAGATCACGCCGGGCCATCTGCAAAGCTCTACATGGAGCACAACAGAATTTAGTGGACCGGGTAGAGGAGAGCAGAGGGCCTGGGGATAGCAGACAGACAGGAGAATGGGATCAGGTAGCAGAGGTCCTGGGATAGACAGACAGGTGACCGGGAACAGGTAGCAGAGGTCAAGGGGAGCACAGGTAGGCAGAAGACCGGGAACAGGTAGCAGAGATCCTGGAGATAGCAGACAGACAGGTGACCGGGAACAGGTAGCAGAGATCCTGGAGACAGCAGACAGACAGGAGAACGGAAACAGGTAGCAGAGGTCCTGGAAATATCAGAAAGACAGGAGATCAGGAGCAGGTAGCAGAGCTCATGGAGCTAGCAGACAGACAGGAAACCGTGAAGAGGTAGCAGAGGTCGTGGAGATAGCAGACAGTCAGGACTCCGGAGTGCTTAGTAGTCTTAATACCAAGACACAGATGTGAATCTTGGTAGGCAGCAAAGTCCATATCCCTGGATCCCAGACAGGTGGGTAACACATCTGTTGCCGTTGCTTCAACTCTGCTTCATCAGTACCTATGGTTCCAGTGGTACTTCTCCTGTTCCAGCCACAACAGCTTCCATTGTTCCATCTGTGCCACCATCTGTCCGTGTTGCTCATCAACTACTCATCCGGACCCAGGATCTTCAAGGATCCAAGTCAACAAGTGAGACATAACAAGATGGCTGCTATGTGATGACTATGACATATTTTTTTCCTACAAATAATGGGGTTTTCTATAATCTTCTGATTTTGAATGCATTCAGCACAATGTTAAGATTGCGAGCATTTTGCAAAGTCTGGATAGACGTTAAGCGTTTCGTCAGGAAGAAACAAGACACAGGCACCATTTGTCTATGTTGAAACTAGGAGTATTGATAGTGATAAAAACTTCCAATATCAATACCATAGGATCATCCCTGAAAATCAAGAGCAGCTGGCATCTGTAGCCAGGGGGGTTAGGTAGTGTCAACACTAGCCCCTTTATAGCTGCACAGTACCTGGCTGGTAGACGTACGGTACTTTGAGGAATATTTGCATGTAAATTATAGAAACACAAATCACACATTAGATTGCTTATTGGAGAGTTAGCAGTCGGTGACAGCTGTAATGAGCAGCACGTCTCTCTCTATCCGCTCAGGCTATAATAAGATGGGATATGTTAATAGGAAGATTTTCCGTTCTCACTCTGCCTGTGATACACTTCTCCCTGCATACAGTCATTATTCATCTCAGCTCCTTAATATACAGATGCTTCCCCCGGCTAACACAATGATTAGGAACACAAGCCTGCGCGGCGCGCGCCAATGTGTGTGTTTTGCTAGCAGTTATATTTCATCTGAATATGCTGAGGACTGGGGCACTATAATAGGGACAGGTAACTATAATAGGGACATCTTGCGGACCCACATTTATTCACGTTACAATAATTTAAAGGGGTATTCTAAGGATTATCAATGGGGTTGTCCAGGATTAGGATAAAAGGGTCAGAATATTATTTTTATATTTGTTAAAAGTCTAAAATTGCAGCTCAAATCTATTTACTTTAACGGCAGAAAAGTGCAATTCCAAACACAGCCTATGAGCAAGTTTGGCGCTGTTACTGAAAAGAAAAAACAAATAATAAAAAAGATACATTATCTCAAATGTCAAAGTAACATAAGCAACCTATGATTAATACTTTGTAATTCACATTTATTGATATATTGTATTTCTTTAATTTACTAATATACTTTCCTAAAGGGCTCCACAGTCTTTTTCTCATTGTTATTCTCCATTGCTATTGAAGAAAAACACTCTATGTGCCCACAGAAGGACATACAGCTCTGGCAAAAATTAAGAGACCACTGCCCAGTTTTCTCTACATGTCTGACAGCCATTCCATTCCAGTGTCAGTTGAATTCCAACCACCGTCCGCCTCATTCTACTTAATGTGCTTCTGATTAGGTGATCACCTGAACCAAATCTTATGTAACGAGGGAAAGTATGAAAAACACTGCTGTAGTCTTCACAATCCTCTTGCAATAGGACAAGCTGGATGGCAAAACAAGTGCTAGGAATAGCCCAAAAGTAATTTGGTTGAAAAAATAACTTTTAACCATGCCAAAGGAGTTGAAAAGAAAAGTCTTGAGGGAGGAAAAGAAGGGTCAATTCTGACTTTACTAGCAGAGGGATACAGTGAGCTTCATGTTGCCTCCATCCTTAAAATTTCTAAGACGGCAGTCCATTACAACAAGGTCACGCAGCAGACATTGGGGACAACAAAGCTACAGACCGGCAGAGGGCGAAAGCGACTCTCCACTGACCGGGATGACCATCAACTTATTCGAATGGCACTCAGCAACCGCAGGATGACCTCAAGTGACCTGCAAAAGGAATGGCAAATGGCAGCTGGGGTGAAGTGCAGGGCATGAACAGTTGGTAACAGGCTCCTAGAGACAGGCCTCAAGTCATGTAAAGCTAGAAAAAAGCCTTTCATCAATGAGAAGCAAAGGAGAGCCAGGCTGAAGTTTGCCAAAGACCATAAGGATTGGACCATAGAGGACTGGAGTAAGGTAATCTTCTCTGATGAGTCTAATTTTCAGCTTTGCCCAACACCTGGTCGTCTAATGGTTAGACGGAGACCTGGAGAGGCATACAAGCCACAGTGTCTTGCACCCACTGTGAAATTTGGTGGAGGATCGGTGATGATCTGGGGATGTTTCAGCAAGGCTGGAATTGGGCAGGTTAATCTTTGCGAAGGACGTATGAATCAAGCCGCATACAAGGTTATCCTTGAAAAACACTTGCTTCCTTCTGCTCAGGCAATGGTCCCCAACTCTGAGGACTGTTTTTTCCAGCAGGACAATGCACCATGCCACACAGCTAGGTCAACCAATGTGTGGATGAAGGAGCACCACATCAAGACCCTGTCATGGCCAGCCCAATCTCCAGACCTGAACCCCATTGAAAACCTCTGGAATGTAATAATCAAGAGGAAGATGGATAGTCACAAGCCATCAAAGAAGAACTGCTTAAATTTTTGTGCCAGAAGTGGCATAAGGTCACCCAAAAGCAGTGTGAAAGACTGGTGGAAAGCAGCCAAGACGCATGAAAGCTGTGATTAAAAATCATGGTTATTCCACCAAATATTGATTTCTGAACTCTTCCTGAGTAGTGTTGAGCCACCCCCGTAGTGTTCGAGTTCGGTTCAGTTCGTCGAACACCCGTGTGTTCGCCGAACTGTTCGTCGAACTGTTCGTCGAACACCTTCGAACACCGTTAAAACCAATGGCAGGCAAACAAAAACACATAGAAACACATAGAAAACACCTTCAAAGGTGTCCAAAAGCTGACAAACTGCTCAGAAGACACAACTAACACATGGAAAAGTGACAAGTACATATAGTCATGCGAAAAGAAAAGAGGTGGAGGAGTAAAAAGAGGGGGAGACACAGATATAGGCATGTCATGCCCTTCTAAAATCCAAAAAGTGAGAAGCCGACACGTTCAGTCCGCTCCTGCCCGTGCCACCTCCATGTCGCCGGGTTTGTGCCAGAGCCGCGGTGAACCCTGACGGCCAGCCCCCCTCTCCCAATACTGGTGCCTGTCCGCTGGTGGGTCGAGCGAGCCCCCCTGTGGTGGAGGCAGCTCTAAGCTTTTTAATTTAAATTGTCTCTCTAATTTGAATAAATACACTTTAAATCCATTTACAAGGATCTATTGGAGGGCAAGTTTCATGCCAGCAGCCGCGTAATTCCAGCTCCAGTAGCGTCCACTAAAGCTGCTGCAGTTAAAAAGCTTTTATAAGGATCGAGCTCGGCTGTCCACCGCAAGGCATCCTACTGCCAGTCCGAGCCCCTATGCCTTGGGGTGCCTCCTGATGCTCTTCACTGAGTATCCCATGGTCCCGAAGCATTTCCTTTGGAAAAATGAAGTGTCCAAACTACAGGTGGTGTAGCTTGCTTAACAGCCGGGATAATCCGCTGACTAGCAGACACTGCTACTGTGCACAAAGTATTTCCTGGGCTAGATGCAGTTAAAAATTTGTAATTAGATACTCTCGTTGGATGCTGAGAAAGCATTCCATAGAGTCTCCTGGCACGCCATATATGATTCTCTTAAAAAGCTTGGGGTAGGGGTCTAGGGGACCCTTTTATAGCCAAAATCACGGCCCTGTATCGCAATTAGTCACCTAGGCTGAAGATAAATGGAACTGTAGCACCCTGAGGGCTCGGTTGCTACAGAGGTATTGCACCTCACCCAGAGGTGTGATATCTCACTCTCAGGTAAGGATGTAGTGTGGATCAGGACCCGACACCTGCATGCATTACACCACATTGCCGTGGGGCAGGGCGACCAATATGCCCCTGAGATGGGCACGACAGTCCCTGTCCCTGGCTGGAGTGGGGGGAGGGAACACTGAGGAAGGGGAACCCTGTAGTGCAGGAGCAGGGAGGAAGCAGTTCCTGGGTGCATTGAGAAGGGAGTATAAAAGGTGGGCACCATCTTAGTTCAGTGCAGAGAAGTCTGAGCAGAAGTGGCAGGGAGCAGGGGCTCTGCATGAGCTCTGCTCCGGAGGCGGGCCTAGTAACAGAGGCCCAGGCCTGGAAGAGGGAGAAGGAAGGAAGAGGAGCGGAGAAGGCTCCAGGAACGAGGAACGAAGGGATCTCAGGGGTGCGGACGGGCGAGTCGCCACCGCACGCCCGAATCCACCTGCGTGGAGGGGTCAGGCCAACGGGGGAGACCGGTCCCCGAAACTAGTGGAGGCAGGAAATGACCCTCAGCTAGAAACAGGAGGCTGTGACATTTTATGTGGCGCAGCCCCTCGCTACACCCGCTAGGAAGGCACCACATAGGGTCAGGGAAACTGGCGCCAAGTTTACCAAGAGGAGGCCCGAGGCAGCCGGACAGAAGGGTTGGTAAGAAAGGCCAGACAAAGGACACACAAAGGGGGTCCTGTGAAGCACTCCAAAGTTATCTGGGAGTTGTCTGAGCCCCTCACCTGGTGAGCACAGTACAACGTGGGCAGCCGTTACCTGCAGACGTGGTCTGGATAATAAGAACTGTGAGTAAAGGCCCTGGACTGCATCACTGACTCCGTGTCATTACTGCTGCTGCCCTGCACCATCACCCCCATCCTCCGCATACACTGCCCTGAGGCTATACTCCTCCCGTGGGGAGTTATGCTACGCTCTGCTGCACCCACAACACCAGCCTCAGCGGTCTGCCCTGGAGCGGCGGTTCACTCTGACCGCAATCCACGGGTGGCGTAGTCGGACATTTAAACATCAAAACCACATAAATAGTTCCGCCACTGGTTTGACCGCCCTGAGCCACGGAACCGGGTTGCCGCCACGGAGACTACAACCACCAGCATCCACCAAAAAGGGTCCGGCTCCGGGTGTCCCAAGGCCCAGGGGGCGCGTCAGAACATTTTCATCACCTTTCACAATCACCAATGGGACAAGGCAGGGATGTTCTCTGTCCCCTCTCTTATACATCCTAGTGACGGAGCACCTGCTCTCATCAATTCGCCATAACCCCAATATTAGGTGGATTGAGGTGGGAGGCACCGAGTACAAGTGCTCTCTATTTGCTGATGATGTCCTAGTATATATCACTCAATCACATATATCCATCCATGCTATTATGGCTGAAATAGATCACTTTGTTACATGGTCAAATTTTAAAATCAATGCAGCGAAGTCTGAGGCCCTCGATGTCTCCCTCCCCAAATCCATATAGGATTCCATCCAGTCCAACTTTCCCTTTGCCTGGCCCTCACAGGGTATCAAATACTTAGGAATTCCTATTCATAGAGACCTCTCCCATCTATGTTATCTTAATTTTGGGCCCTTTATTGAACAACTCCATACAGACCACGGTTGGCAAGTTAGAACTGTAAGATTCACTACGAGAACCACTGGTGTTTTGTGGAAAAGCACATGTACACTGTGTTCCAAATTATTATGCAAAAAGTGTTTAGGAGTGATAAGGGAAGAATTTGTTTGTTTGTCAGTTAAACTCATTGATGGTGATGTGTGTCAGGGCTCTTTATATCACTGTAAGCAATTGCAGACACCTGTGCTAATTAGTTTGGCAGGTGTGTCCAATGAAAGGCAAGACTACTTAAGAAGGCTGTCTCACATTATTAAGCAGCCTACATTTTCTGCCAAAATGGGAAAGAAAAAGGATGTGTCGGCTGCTGAGAAGCAACAAATTGTGGAGTGTTTAGGTCAAGGCATGACTACAATCAACATTGTGCGATGATCAGGACGAAGTGTCTTGGCAATCAAGAAGTATGTTGCTGATTCACAGTACACACGTGTGCGTGCTGATAAGGGCAAATTGAGGACTCTTTCCTACAGGCAATTACGTCAGGTTGAAAGAGCAGCGGCAAAAAAGCCTTGTCATAGCAGCAGACAAGTTTTTGAAGCTGCTTGTGCCTCCAACGTCCCCCGAACAACAAGATGCAGGGTCCTTCAGAGGTTTGCAGCTGTGCATATGCCATCCTGTCGACCTCCTCTATCCACTTCACACAAGCAGAAATGGCTCCAGTGGGCCAAACATTACATGAAGACTGATTTCAAAACTGTTTTGTTCACGGATGAGTGCCGTGCAGCGCTCGATGGTCCAGATGGATGGAGTGGAGGATGGCTGGTTGATGGACACCCCACGCAAACACGGCTACAGCGCCAACAAGGAGGAGGTGGAGTAATGTTTTGGGCTGGAATCATGGGGAGAGAGATTGTCGGCCCCTTTAGGATCCCTGAAGGCGCTAAAGATGAACTCCATAATGTATGTGGATTTTCTTAAACAGCACTTCCTGCCATGGTTCAAGAAGAAGAACCGTGTATTTCACAGCAAGATCATTTTTCTGCATGATAATGCACCATCTCATGCTGCACATAAAACATCTGCATCTCTGGCTGATATGGGCATAAAAGGGGACAAACTTATGGTGTGACCCCCATGCTCCCCTGACCTCTACCCCATTCAGAACCTTTGGAGCATCATTAAAAGGAGTGTCTATGATGGCGGGAGGCAGTTCACATCTAAGCAACAGCTCTGGGAGGGTATTCTATCCTCATGCGAAACAATTTAAGCAGAAACCATCCAAAACCTGACAAATTCAATGGACGAGAGAGTTCAGAAGCTCCTTTCGAACAAGGGGTCCTATGTGAAAATGTAACATCACCTAGAATAAAGTTTTGAGTTGAAAACTGTTTGATTTCAGTTTCTAACAACCTGCTAATGCTTATAATTTCAAAAATGACCATTTTTTTGGTCTTTATTAAAATGAAAAGGTTGATCGAAAAGTTTGGGGGATCTAAGAGTGTGGCAACCCAGTAGTCATGATTACTTCGAATTCTGACAATATGAGGGTCATGCTGCAGGTAGTGCAGGAAGAAGGCACTTATGTGTCTTGCGCATCTCGGAGCCCCAAAATTATTTTCCGGGCTAGATGCAGCTAAAAACTATTATTAATTTTAAATCTGGTGAAGCTTTAGTATAGATGGCCTAATAGGATCAGTGCTGCACACTGCTACAAAGCCCAAATTATTTTCCAGTCAAGATACAGATAAACATGATTAGTAATTTTAAATCTGGTGGAGCTTATTATAGATGGCCTAATAGAATCAGTGCTGCACACTGCTACAAAGCCCAAATTATTTTCCAGCCAAGATACAGATAAACATGATTAGTAATTTGAAAGCTTAAAACGGTTGGTAGGGTGATTTTAACCAATCATCAAGCTTTTACTCTCCCCAGGATGACACAGGGGTAGAAAAGTCGTTTCGGATCCATGATTTGTTCATCTTTATGAACGTGAGTCTGTCTACATTATCAGTGGAGAGCCGCGTGCGCTTATCTGTCAGCACACCACCAGCAGCGCTGAACACACGTTCAGACAGAACGCTGGCTGCGGGGCATGACAAGATCTCCAAGGCGTAAGTGGCTAGCTCCGGCCATTTATCCAGATTGGAAGCCCAAAAAGAGCAAGGGTCCAGTGACACAGTCGTGGCTTCAATGTTTACTTGGAGATACTCCTGTACCATCGTCTCTAGGCGTTGACTATCTGTCAGACTTCTTGTCTCCTGTGGCCTTGCAAAGGATGGGCTAAAAAAGTGGTGAAATGATTCCGCAAAATTGATGTTACCAGCAGATACTGTGGTTCTGTTACGGTTTGAGTGCTGAACACTTGACGGTCCCACGGTTGGCAAGTTGGAACTGTGAGATTCACTACGTGCACCACTGGTATTTTGTGGAAAAGCACATGTAAGATTCTGCAACAGTCTCTGCTGATACTCCTGCATGCGTGCATCCCTTTCTATGGCAGGAATAATTTCTGCAAATTTACTTTTGTACCGGGGATCTAACAGTGTGGCAACCCAGTAGTCAGGATTATTTCTAATTCTCACAATTCGAGGGTCATGTTGCAGGTAGTGCAGCAAGAAGGCACTCATGTGTGTTGCGCATCCAGGAGCACCAAGTCCCTGTTGTGTTGGTGGCGAGGTAACAATCATGCTTCCTTCCTCTGTCCTCTCCCCCCAACCTCGCACAACAGAAATGTGATCAAGGTCTCCCTCATCTGATGAGTCTTCCATCAGTTCGTCCTCCACTTCTTCCTGGGCTCCTGCACCTTCCTCACTAGTTTGGCTGCTACCATGCGCCCTAGTAAAACCATCTCCCCCACCCTCACATGCCTGCCGGCTTGGTGCTGCCGACCGTCTGGACCTTGCAGATGTTAGCCCTTCCGCATACAACTCCTCCTCCTCTACTTCCTCCACCTCCTCTTGTGCCACCACCTGACTCCGAATTCTGTTTAACATGTGCTCCAGCATGTAAATCACCGGAATAGTCATGCTGATAATGGCATCGTCAGCACTAAACATCTTCGTCGCCATTTCAAAACTGTGCAGAAGGGTGCATAGGTCCCTGATCTGAGACCACTCCTCCAGCGTGATTTGCCCCACCTCTGGATCTCGTTGGCCCAGGCTATACGTCAGAACGTATTGCACCAGGGCTTGTCGGTGCTGCCACAGTCGCTGCAACATGTGCAGAGTTGAATTCCACCGGGTAGGCACATCGCATTTTAGCCAGTGAAGTGGCAGGCCCAACGACTTCTGTAGAGATGTAAGTCGCTGAGCTGCGGGATGCGAACGGCGAAAGTGAGCACACAGCGACCGTGCCCTCTGCAGAAGGCCATCTAGTCTGGGATAGTGGGCTAAAAATTGCTGGACAACCAGGTTCAACACGTGAGCCATACAAGGCACGTGTGTGACATTGCCCCGGCGAAGGGCCGCACCCAGGTTTGCAGCATTGTCGCACACGGCCTTCCCTGGTTTCAGGTCCAGTGGAGACAACCATTCATGAAATTGGTTCTCCAGAGCTGACCACAACTCCTCAGCTGTGTGACTCACATTTCCCAGACATTTCAATGTAAAAACCGCCTGATGACGTTGAGCCCTACTGCCAGCATAGTAAGGAGGTGTGCAGGATCCCTTCTGCGCAGTTAGAAAGCTTGTGGCATGACCAGACAGGCTTTGGGTGCAGGTGGAAGACCGAGAGGAGGTTGAGGAGGCAGAAGCAGTGGAGGAACTTTGACATAAAGAGGATTGACGCACAACTCGTGGGGACGGCAAGACTTGGACAGCAGCCCCTTGTCCTGCTGTCACCATAGTTACCCAGTGCCCAGTCAGCGACATGTAACGCCCCTGTCCATGCCTACTCGTCCAAGTGTCTGTGGTGAAATGCACCCTGTCACACACAGAGTTTCTCAAAGAAGCGGTGATGTTGTGTGCGACATGCTGGTGGAGCGCAGGCACACCTTTCTTTGAGAAGTAGTGCCGACTGGGCATCTGGTACTGGGGCACTGCGACGGACATAAGGTCTCGAAAATCCTCTGTGTCCACCAGGCGGAAAGGCAGCATTTCTGTAGCCAAGAACTTGCAGATGGTGAAATTCAACCTCTTAGCTTTCTCATGGCTAGGAGGAAATGGTCTTTTACTTGTCCACATCTGAGGGACCGAGGGCTGGCTATTGTGCTTAGACGGGGTTGATAAGGGTGGCCCCGGCAAACTACCGGTCTGTGAGGAAGATGCAGGCGGACATGTTAGGTTGCCTTGATCCAAAGGTGGTGCTATCGATGTCGGACAGCGCTCAACACCAGCTGGTGTTACCACCTCCAAAGAAAATGATGACCTGCCAATCACGCTGGCTGTTGCGGGTAAAGAGGTGGCAGGTCTGCGCCCCAAAACAGGTGTGACTGCTGTCCCCCCAGTCACAGAGGATGAAGAGGCCGCGGATGCACAAGATATGGCAGACGGTGGTTGACCCGGCCGGCTAGGCCGCATTGTAGCACACTGAGCTTCCCACTGCAACTTATGCTTCATGTCCATGTGCCGGTTCATGCATGAAGTACTCAAACTATGTATTTTTTGGCCTCTACTTAGCTTTTGCTGACAAATGTTACAGATAACACGAGTTGGGTCATCTTTATCGATCTGAAAAAATGCCCAGGCTATGCAAGGTTTAGCACCCATGCGACCTGAAGAGCCACCACGACTTGTGGTGAGAGGCAGAGTTGTGTTTGAGGATGCAGTTGTTGACGTGCTTCCAGTACTACGTCTCTGTCCAGGAAGGCGCAACCTGACCTCGTCGTCACTAGCATCTTCCTCCACCTCCTCTGCTGACCTCATCTCTTGGCTGAATGTGGGTTGACAGTAAGTGGGATCTCCAACCTCATCATCATCACCCTGTGCGTTATCACACCCGTCGTCCTCAGAGCCAACCTGTTCCTGCCCTGACAAAAAACTAAAGTTGTCGCTCCAATCAGGTATTTGAGTCTTATCATCGTCTTCCTCATTGTCTCCACCAACAGGAGTTACAGTTTGGGAATGAGGGTCTACATTATGGTCAGAACCTTCTGCGTCTGGTCCTGGATCCGACTCATAAAGATTCTGGGCATCAGTGCAGATCATTTCCTCGTCTGGATTCACAGAAGCGCTGGAGTCGACCTCTGATTCCCAGGCTATAGTATGAGTAAACAGCTCTGCAGACTCAACCATCTGTTCTACCTCATACTCAGACGGGCAGCTGGAGATTTGGGAGCTGTGAGGAAGCAAGTGCGATTGGGGTGACACCTTTGAGGACTGGAGTATTTGTGATGTTGAAGCTGATGTGGAGGAGAGCCCACTTAAAGGAGCACTTGATATCCGTTGAAGCACCTGCTGTTTTTGTGCCTCATCTGGAATTTGTAGCGATTGGCGTGGCCGTAAGAAAGGGATCTTATCACATTGTCCGCTAAAAGAAGTAGACATGTTAGTTTGGCTGGGACATGGTCTTTCTTCTGCAGATGTTACTGTTGCTTTAACACCTACTCCACGGACACAACCTTTTTTCCCCTTCCCAACACGCCTATTCCCCTTTCCACCAGCAGCAGGCCTTTTTCCACTCATTTTGGTGGTTAACTAATTAACAACTCTGGAGTTGTTTGCACAAAAAAACAATGGATGGGAACCGAGCAGAGCTGAGTGGCCAAACTGTGGTATTAGGCCAAAACTATTGGCTGGGTTAGATGCAGAAAAAAATTATATTCAATTTGCAACCTGATGGAGGTCAGTATAGATGGACTAATAGAGAAAGTCCCACACACTGCTAGAAGGCCAAATATTTTTTCAGAGCTAGATGCAGAAAAAAATATATTCAGTTTGCAACCTGATGGAGGTCTGTATAGATGGATTAATAGAACAAGTCCCACACAGAGCTAGAAGCCCAATATTTTTTCAAAGGTAGATGCAGAAAAAAATATATTCAGTTTGCAACCTGATGGAGGTCAGTATAGATGGACTAATACAACAAGTCCCACACACAGCTAGAAGCCCAATATTTTTTCAGTGGTAGATGCAGAAAAAAATATATTCAGTTTGCAACCTGATGGAGGTCTGTATAGATGGATTAATAGAACAAGTCCCACACACAGCTAGAAGCCCAATATTTTTTCAGAGGTAGATGCAGAAAAAAATATATTCAGTTTGCAACCTGATGGAGGTCAGTATAGATAGACTAATACAACAAGTCCCACACACAGCTAGAAGCCCAATATTTTTTCAGAGGTAGATGCAGAAAAAAATATATTCAGTTTGCAACCTGATGGAGGTCTGTATAGATGGATTAATAGAACAAGTCCCACACACAGCTAGAAGCCCAATATTTTTTCAGAGGTAGATGCAGAAAAAAATATATTCAGTTTGCAACCTGATGGAGGTCAGTATAGATGGACTAATACAACAAGTCCCACACACAGCTAGAAGCCCAATATTTTTTCAGAGGTAGATGCAGAAAAAAATATATTCAGTTTGCAACCTGATGGAGGTCTGTATAGATGGATTAATAGAACAAGTCCCACACACAGCTAGAAGCCCAATATTTTTTCAGAGGTAGATGCAGAAAAAAATATATTCAGTTTGCAACCTGATGGAGGTCTGTATAGATGGATTAATAGAACAAGTCCCACACACAGCTAGAAGCCCAATATTTTTTCAGAGGTAGATGAAGAAAAAAATATATGCAGTTTGCAACCTGATGGAGGTCAGTATAGATGGACTAATAGAACAAGTCCCACACACAGCTAGAAGCCCAATATTTTTTCAGAGGTAGATGAAGAAAAAAATATATGCAGTTTGCAACCTGATGGAGGTCAGTATAGATGGACTAATACAACAAGTCCCACACACAGCTAGAAGCCCAATATTTTTTCAGAGCTAGATGCAGAAAAAAATTATATTCAATTTGCAACCTGATGGAGGTCAGTATAGATGGACTAATAGAATGATGCTATGCCCAAAAGATTTTACTTCACTAGGTGCAGTAAAAAAATTGGTATTCTATACACAGGTGGTATATCTTGCAACACAGATAGGCTACTCCACTGACTAACACACTCTGCAATAGGCCAAAAAGGATTAGCTTTGCTAGATTCAGCCAAATGCTGTGAAAAAAACTTGCACAGCACTGGCACAGACCTGCCTGGCAAAAACTGATAGGAACTGATGTAACCTAGTCCTGAAAAGGACTCCAATTACAATTATTCTTTACTCCCACAATCTATCTAGTTAAGAGCACAGACCTGCCTGATAAAAGTCGTAGGAAATGCTGTAACCTAGTCCTTAAAAGGACTGCAATCACAACTATTCCCTACTCCCAAGCTATCTGTAGATTTGTGCGAAAATTGGCTTGAAATTAACAAGGTATAGCGCACACAGCAACAGCGGTGCCGTCTAACACGCAGCTGCAGCAGTGAGAAAATGGTGGCGACGGGGAAAATGGCTGGGTCTTATAGGGCAAGGACATGTGACATACACAGCCAATGACACATGCCCTTGCTTGTGTGAAAAAAAGCACTTCGCTCCGTGTGTGCGCTGCTGATAGGCTGACAGATTGCACCTCCCCACTGTAAATGCGGGAAAGAGAAAAAAAAAATGGAGATCTTCATTGTTCCTGCAGAGATCCATCCCCTGCCCCTCCCCCCGCCCCGCTGTACACTCAAACTGCGTATTAACATTAATTTTCATCATTACTGAGAAAAAATCCAGTTATGATTTTGATGCACGAACAGTTATCGAACATAACCTCGAACAGCCGAATTTTTCTCAAATTGTTCATGTTCGCCGAACGGCTCAAACACCGCCCAAAACAGCTCGAATTTGAGATTGGCGAACAGTTCGAGTAGAACAACGCTCATCTCTATTCCTGAGTTAAAACATGAGTATTGTTGTTTCGTCACTCAAATAAAAAAGAACCTATACATGTTTGGTATCTAAGAACTTTTAATCACATGGGGAATCATAATGGCAGGTCAGGTTTAGCATTTAGTGAACATGGTAAAAAAAAAATACAATTGTGGAATTGCACTTTTTCTGCAATTTCATCGCACTTGGATTTTTCTCCTGTTTTCTAGTACACGATATAGTAAAACCAGTGATGTAATTCAAAAGTATAACTTGTGCCGCAAAAAAACAAGCCCTCACATGGCCATATTGATGGAAAAATCAAAAAGTTGTGGCTCTGGGAAGAAGGGGAGCAAAAAACGAAAACGCAAAAGCGGAAAAGGGCTGCGGCATGAAGGGGTTAAATACTTGCAGTTGTGTGCCTGATAACACAGGAGAATCCTAACATTGTGCACGCTACTCTCTGTGAGGATTCACAAGTGTGCAGTCACATACAGAGACTGCAGCCTTGAACCCGAAGCCTGAACAACCCCTTTAATGGAACCTGTTTTACGCTGAGACTTTAAGGGGCTCTACAAATGGCTTTAAAAAGTAGCTGACTGTTCCATTTTGCCTGCATAGACCTCTACAGGACAAATGTGATAGCACAAGACACCCTTGAGAACCAATGGGCAGCCATGTAATACATGATTGCATGCAAATCCCCTATTTACTACAATATTTCACTTTAGATGATAGATTAGTATAATGAATTAGTAAAATGACTTCACAAATACAGGTAGTGTGGTATCATGCACACATTTTTGTAATAATTTCCTCCTTGAGTTTACATCCACATGGGAATTGAGAATTGGGAATTATCCTCTGCAGGATACACACAGCGAAATCCAAAAAAAAGCTCTGCAGATATACAGTGGTGGCCAAAAGTATCGGCACCCCTGCAATTCTGTCAGATAATACTCAGTTTCTTCCTGAAAATGATTGCAATCACAAATTGTTTGGTATTATTATCTTCATTTAATTTGCTTGCAAGGAAAAAACACAAAAGAGAATGAAGCAAAAAATCAAATCATTGATCATTTCACACAAAACTCCAAAAATGGGCCAGACAAAAGTATTGGCACCCTCAGCCTAATACTTGGTTGCACAACCTTTAGCCAAAATAACTGCGAACAACCGTTTCCGGTAACCATCAATGAGTTTCTTACAATGCTCTGCTGGAATTGTAGACCATTCTTCTTTGGCAAACTGCTCCAGGTCCCTGATATTGGAAGGGTGCCTTCTCCATACTGCCATTTTGAGATCTCTCCACAGGTGTTCTATGGGATTCAGGTCTGGACTCATTGCTGGCCACCTTAGAAGTCTCCAGTGCTTTCTCTCAAACCATTTTATAGTGCTTTTGGAAGTGTGTTTTGGGTCATTGTCCTGCTGGAAGACCCATGACATCTGAGGGAGACCCAGCTTTCTCACACTGGGCCCTACATTATGCTGCAAAATTTGTTGGCAGTCTTCAGACTTCATAATGCCATGCACACGGTCAAGCAGTCCAGTGCCAGAGGCAGCAAAGCAACCCCAAAACATCAGGGAACCTCCACCATGTTTGACTGTAGGGACCGTGTTCTTTTCTTTGAATGCCTCTTTTTTTTTCCTGTACACTCTATGTTGATGCTTTTTCCCAAAAAGCTCTACTTTTGTCTCATCTGACCAGAGAACATTCTTCCAAAACGTTTTAGGCTTTCTCAGGTAAGTTTTGGCAAACTCCAGCCTGGCTTTTTTATGTCTCGGGGTAAGAAGTGGAGTCTTCCTGGGTATCCTACCATACAGTCCCTTTTCATTCAGATGCCGACGGATAGTACGGGTTGACACTGTTGTACCCTCGGACTGCAGGGCAGCTTGAACTTGTTTGGATGTTAGTCGAGGTTCTTTATCCACCATCCGCACAATCTTGCGTTGAAATCTCTCGTCAATTTTTCTTTTCCGTCCACATCTAGGGAGGTTAGCCACAGTGCCATGGGCTTTAAACTTCTTGATGACACTGCGCACGGAAGACACAGGAACATTCAGGTCTTTGGAGATGGACTTGTAGCTTTGAGATTGCTCATGCTTCCTCACAATTTGGTTTCTCAAGTCCTCAGACAGTTCTTTGGTCTTCTTTCTTTTCTCCATGCTCAATGTGGTACACACAAGGACACAAGGACAGAGGTCGAGTCAACTTTAATCCATGTTAACTGGCTGCAAGTGTGATTTAGTTATTGCCAACACCTGTTAGGTGCCACAGGTAAGTTACAGGTGCTGTTAATTACACGAATTAGAGAAGCATCACATGATTTTTCAAACAGTGCCAATACTTTTGTCCACCCCCTTTTTTAGGTTTGGTGTGGAATTATATCCAATTTGGCTTTAGGACAATTCTTTTTGTGTTTTTTCATTGAAGACAAATTAAATGAAGATAATAATACCAAAGAATTTGTGATTGCAATCATTTTCAGGAAGAAACTGAGTATTCTGCAGCCTATCAATCTCTGGTATATATTTTTCACTCCTCTATGTTTTTTAATCCATGATACTTAAAGGTCATCACACTTACTTTAAGAGTGTATGATCCATGCCGAGTTTGCTAGTCTGTTTTTTTGTTTTTTTTGTTTTTTTTTTCCCTGCACTTTATGGTCTCCTGTTGTCTTTTAAGCTAGTGATTGATTGTTAACGAGTTAAATCTGTGTAGATCTAAGCAGATACGTCCCTATATATTGAGACTTAGTTAAGGGGCAGCATTTATGCGGGGGCATTTATGCATATAGCATTTATGCATACTTAATCGAAGTGCCATAATTTATCAAAGTGCCCTGGCAGTTAGAAAATGGCAGTTGGACAGGGCAGGAGACAGGTAAGACATGCAAGACAATTAAACAAACTTGCTTCCAGGTCATCTTTTTGGCAAACAGTATTCACCATTTGTATCTGTGCCATTTATACTCTGGTTGCTACAATCATCCACATTCACCGTTCTCCCACAAATGCGGCACACTTCATCCATATTAATCCCTCACTCCTCTCTTCTCCTATGTACAGTTGTCATGCTCTCTTCACAATGTTATACCATGCAGATCCATTCATTCCCACCATACAACGCAGGAAACGCTCTCACAAATCACTCAATCATCTGCTCACTCTCTGTATCTTCCTTCTATTAGTCGCAGGTGATATTTCTCCCAACCCAGGACCCTCCAGTAATAATAACACTAACTCTTTCCCTGTTACATTCAGAAACCCTGCTAATCTCATTAATATTCCCTGCATATCTTCTGTCTCATTCAACTGTGCTCTTTGGAATGCACGCTCAGCATGTAATAAACTCTCTTACATCCATGACTTTTTCCTCTCTAATTCCCTCAACCTTCTGGCTCTCACTGAAACCTGGATCCAGCAGTCGGACACCACCGCCGCTGCAGCTCTCTCCTATGGTGGCCTACATTTCTCTCATACTCCGTGACCTGACAACAGATCAGGTGGAGGTGTTGGTCTGCTTCTTTCAACAAAATGTACTTTTCAGGTTATCCCCCCTGTACCTTCCCTTATCTTCCCGTCTTTTGAGGCCCACACAGTCAGACTCTACCGGCCCTTCACCCTGCGAGTGGCGGTTGTCTATCGCCCTCCAGGTCCCCCCCATCAATTCCTGGATCACTTTGCTGCCTGGCTTCCAAATTTTCTATCCTGTGACATCCCCACGATAATCATGGGAGACTTTAACATCCCAATTGGCGATCCTCTTTCCCCATCTGCCACGCATCTTTTATCACTAACCTCCTCCTTCGGCCTTTCACAGCTTGTTAATTCTCCTACACATGAGGACGGGAACACATTGGACCTGATCTTCTCCCGGCTTTGCTCAGTACATGACTTTACTAACTCTCCCCTTCCACTCTCTGACCATAATCTTCTTTCATTCTCTGTCAAGAACTGTGACTCTACTCAAGACACTCCCACTGTCCACACTTATAGAAATTTACGCACCATTAACACCCAGAAATTTATAAAAAGGTTGCAATCATCATTGGCCCCAATCTCCTCCCTCTCATGTCCCAACTCTGCATTGAAGCATTAAAACAAAATAATGCTATGTGCCCTGGATGAAGCCGCACCTCCTACACAAAGAAAAATTCGGCATAGACAGCGACAACCCTGGCACACGCCTCAAACACGTCTTCTCCAGAGGTACTCCAGGTGCGCTGAACGGCTGTGGAGAAAATCAAATCTGCCCGAAGATTTCCTCCACTATAAATTTATGCTGAAAACATGTAACTCTGCCCTTCACCTCTCCAAACAAACCTACTTTAACAATCTCATAATCTCACTTTCCAATAATCCTAAACGACTCTTTGACACGTTTCATTCTCTCCTCAATCAAACAACACAGGCCCCGACCACCGACCTCAGCGCTGACGATCTGGCCAATTATTTCAAAGAAAAAATTGACCATATCCGACAGGAAATTTTCTCCCAATCCCCAAATGTTATGCATGCTCTCCCCCGCCACATTGTATCTTGCTCATTTTCTGACTTCGAACCAGTCACGGAAGATGAAGTGATCAGACTCCTTGCATCTTCTCGCCCTACCACCTGCACCAGTGACCCTATTCCCTCACATCTCCTTCAGTCCCTTGCTCCAGCTGTCACCACTCACCTAACTAAAATTTTCAACCTTTCCCTCTCATCTGGTATCTTTCCCTCTTCTTTTAAACACGCCAGCATACAACCATTACTTAAAAAACAATCCCTCGACCAGAACTGCACGGCCAACTACAGACCTGTTTCCAATCTTCCCTTTATCTCTAAACTCCTGGAACGCTTGGTTCATTCCCATCTAATCCGCTATCTCTCAGACAACTCTCTTCTTGACCCTTTACAATCTGGTTTCCGCTCTTTACATTCTACTGAAACTGCCCTCACTAAAGTCTCTAATGATTTACTAAAAGCTAAATCTAATGGTCACTACTCCCTGCTGATTCTCCTGGATCTCTCTGCAGCATTCGACACTGTGGATCACCAGCTCCTCCTCACTATGCTCCGCACTATTGGCCTCAAGGACACTGTTCTCTCCTGGTTCTCCTCTTATCTCTCTGACCTCTCCTTCTCTGTGTCTTTTGCCGGCTCCTCCTCCTCTCTCCTTCCCCTTACTGTCGGGGTTCCTCAAGGATCAGTCCTAGGCCCCCTTCTTTTCTCCTTATACACCGCTCCTATTGGACAAACAATCAGTAGATTCGGTTTTCAGTACCATCTCTATGCTGATGACACACAATTATACACCTCTGCTCCGGACATCACCCCTGCATTACTACAAAAGACCAGTGATTGTCTTTCTGCTGTGTCTAACATCATGTCCTCCCTCTGCCTAAAACTGAACCTCTCAAAAACTGAACTACTCGTTTTTCCTCCCTCCACTAACCTACCTGTGTCCAATATTGCCATTTCCGTTTGTGGCTCAACCATTACTCCCCAGCAACAAGCCCGCTGTCTTGGGGTCATTTTTGATTCAGATCTTTCTTTCACTCCTCACATCAAATCACTCGCTCGTTCATGTCATCTACACCTCAAAAACATCTCAAGAATCAGGACTTTTTTCACCTTTGACTCAGCAAAAACTCTTACTGTAGCTCTTATTCATTCTCGTCTTGACTATTGCAACGCTCTACTAATCGGTCTCCCTCTTACTAAACTCTCCCCTCTCCAATCCGTCCTTAACGCAGCAGCCAGGATCATATTCCTCGCCAACCGCTACACCGATGCCTCTTCCCTGTGCCAGTCATTGCATTGGTTACCCATCCAATATAGAATTCAATTTAAACTTATCACGCTTACCCACAAAGCGCTCCATGCTTCAGTACCCCCCTACATCTCCTCCCTTGTCTCAGTCTACCACCCTACAAGTGCCCTCCGTTCTGCAAATGACTTAAAACTAAAATCCTCCATAATCCGAACTTCTCACTCCCGTCTCCAAGATTTCTCGCGTGCTGCGCCAATTCTTTGGAATGCACTACCCAGGACAGTTCGATTAATTCCCAATACCCACAGTTTCAAGCGAACCCTAAAAACACATTTCTTTAGACTGGCATATCACCTAAACACACTCTGTCCATCCCAGTTTTCCCCCATATTAAAATCTTCTTCAATTTCAGGTTCATACCAACCATGCACATAATAGCCTCGGTCAGGACTGCACACATACTGGCTGGCGACCAGTCCATATATTATTATTTATCCTATTCAGTATATCAAGGCTGCATTATTCAATATATGTACTTTTTACCTTTTCGTGTCTCCCCCACTTCCTCATAGACTGTAAGCTCGCGAGCAGGGCCCTCACTCCTTTCGATATGAGATATGCTTATTCTGTATTGTCTGTATATGTCCCCCCTAAAATTTGTAAAGTGCTGCGGAATATGTTGGCGCTATAAAAATAAAAACTTATTATTATTATTATCTGACAGAATTGCAGGGGTGCCAATACTTTTGGCCACCACTGTAGTTGTATTAACATGGTGGTTTTGCAACATAAACTGATGTGAATTTCAAATCAGCGGTCTAAGGAGTAACGTTTCTCCTTATGGAGAGTGACATAGCGGCTCTGGCATACAAAGGTAAGGAGGCTTATTCGCCTTATAAAAAAATAAACATAAAAAAATTTCCATTTTTTTGTCTGACTGTGACTAATTGAGGAAACGCCTATGGAAAAATCAAAAAACACTTTACCCATAAGGTCACCCCCAACACTAAGGGGTCATGCAGACGTCTGATTTTTCCTACAAGTGCTATGGTTTTCACATATAGCAATCCTACCTGTAATAGTCTATGGGGCCGTGATTTTTTTTTGCAGATTGATCAGAGACGTGTCCTATTTTGATCCAACAGTCGGATTAAATTCGGCAATGCAAGTCAATGGGTCTATAGAAAATTACATCCGACTGCGGTCAAATTTTCACTGATTGTCAGAAAGGAGAAGGTGGAGTAACTGATTTTTTTCTATTTCTCCAAGTACGAGAAAAATGGATGATACACGTAACATACTCAAAATCTGATCAAAGGTTGATCAGAATAATCGGCCTGCTTTTCTTATATGTGGAAAAATCGGTTGTGTGAATGAGCACTTAGGGAGCACCCTGAACTAGGAAAGTCCAGTCCTGAGAGTCTTCCTATGAATGAGTGATAATATGTCATATTTATGCATCGTCTCATATAATTACATATACGTAGTACAGTATTTAGTAGGCATGTACTGTACAGTACTCGGAGGCTCAATAACATTATGGAGGTCACGGATTTCTTGCCGTTTGATTCCTCAGCACATTACGAAGGAGAATATTAAGATCTGCTGATACACTCAGGGCCTGCCAGCAGAACGTGAGTGTAATATTCCTGCCAAATCTTCACAGGCACCCGTACATCAGATCTATGATAGCGGCTCCCAGGAGCCCACGAGACCTGCCGTAATAATCTGCTTACAGGATCTCCAAAGCCCGGGAGACAGCGTAATCACCATTTTTGCTGTTTATGAAGCCAGGGGGTAAATTGGATGTTTGACAGTTCCTCTGACACCTATTGTTCAATGCAAACATTATGTACATGCCGTGGTATCATACATCACACATAACCTATGGTGGCGATATCATAGACAGAAGCTAATCGACAGGCCTTTTGGGCTACTGCCTTCTCTATAGAAATTATATTCACTTTTAACATTGCTGCTTGCATTGTATATACTGTATATATATGTGTATACCAGGAGCGGACATACCTTTGGTGTCATCTAGACAGCCCCCCAGGGGCCCAAGAGGAAAGGGGCACTACCACCTCTAGTCGTAATTGTGCACTATGACAAGCTTACTGGACTGCAAAGGGCCCATATACTGTTCTTGCACAGGGCCCTCTTCTGTCTGTGGCCGCCCCGTTGTATACCAATATTGCATATTTGTATCTGATACAGTTTTTCTTTCCTGTTTACAACTCAATAATAATAATATGAAATCTGTAGAAACACAATTGTGAGTGTTGCATTGTGCACACACTGTTTTTTTCATGTGTGTATATGAGGGTAAAGGCAGATCCCATTCTCTGGTACAGAATTCTGATAACTTACAACCACCACTAGGTGGCGCTCACCACACATAGATTTATGGTTGTATGAAAGAGGAAAAAAAGCATCAAAAATTAAAACACTACTATAAACTGGCATAAGTAAAAAGGACCACGTGGAAAATTACTCATGGTGCTGTGTGTGATCCTGGTAGTGTGATTGGAGGAGCATGTACTGCGCTCCATCTATAAATCTCTGTGATACCTGATAACTGAACAGTCAGACCCTACATCCAGACTTGTGTAGTATCTGACTATCCGGGGTGCAGATAACAGAGAGATTTATACATGGCGCGCAGTAATCTGTGCAGACACTGAGCTGCCAGCACCTTCTAACCGCGTTACTCTCTTATGAGCAGAGAGAAAACAAGTTTATAAAGTCCTGTCCGTCCCTTCACATCTCTGCTGTCTGTGTAGCTCAGGGGCGAGTTATGGCTGTGTATGTACTGGTATGATAGTGTGCAATGTCTGGCATTCTACGAAAGCACTGTCAGTGGTTTAACTAAAATCCAACAGGTCCCACTGAAAAATTTGGACCCTCTCCTGCATGTTGGCTAGATGTTAAGGACCTTGTAGAGTTGTAAATCCTATAAGGACATACGTGTTGTCCCCTCTCATTATATAGTAATGTCCCCCATCCTTGGCCCCTTCAAGGAATATATGTCCCTCATCCTGGGTTCCTTACTGGTATACAGTAGCTTGCGAAAGTATTCACCCCACCTTGGCATTTTTTGCGTTTTGCTACCTCACAACCTAGAATTTTACTGTGTTTTTTGAGGGTTTGCATCAGTTCATGTAAAGGACATGCCCACAACTGTGAACATTTGGTTTTCTTATTTTTGTGAAGCAAACAACAAATAGGACAAAATAACTGAAAACTTCAGTGTGCATAAATATTCACTCTCCTGAAGTCAGTACTTTGTAGAGCCTCCTTTTGTGGCAATTACAGCAGCAAGTCGCTTTGGTCTCTATGAGCTTTTCACATCTTGCCACTGGGATTTTTGCCCATTCCACAAGGCAAAACTGCACCAGCTCCTTCAAGTTAGATGGTTTCCTCTGGTCAACAGTGATCTTCAAGTTTGACTACAAATTCTCCATTGGATTAAGGTCTGGACTTTGACTAGGCCACTCCAAAACATTTACGTGTTTCTCCTTAAACCACTCGAGTGTTGATTTAGCAGTATGCTTTGGGTCATTGTCTTGTTAAAAGGTGAACCTCCGTTCCAGTCTCAAAATACAGACAGGCTGAATCAGGTTTTGCTCGACTCGGACCATTTTCCCTGTTCCTGCTACCAAAAAACATCCCCACAGCATGATGCTGCCACTACGTTTCACTGTGGGGATGGTGTTCTTGGGGTGATGAGCTTTGTTGGTTTGGCACCAGAAATAGTGTGTACCTTGTTGGCCAAAGAGTTAAATTTTGGTCTCATATGACCACTACACCTTCCTCCATACATTTGGGGAGTCTCCCACATGTTTTTTTGGACTCAAAACGAGCCTTACAATTTTTGTGTGTAAGTAAAGGCTTTTTTTCTGCCCACTCTTCCATAAAGGCCACCTCTATGGAGTGTACAGCTTATTGTGATCATATGGACAGACAGGGGCGGACACTGACTGCTTGGGGCCCCTGTGCAAGAAATGTGTCTGGGCCCCCACCTTTTATGGCGACAAAGCTACAGATGTATATATAGCCACACACATATATACCTCTTACATAGCCTCCTTTATTATGTATATTGCCATCCCTTATTACACAGTGCCCTCTCTTGTTATGTACAGCACCGTCCATTACATATTGGATTATCTATCTGTCTTTATTACATAGCGCCCTCTCTTGTTAGATATATAATGCAATGACTGCTGATGGAGCATGGGAAAGCTTCTTTTCTGATGGAGGAACTGATGGACTGGTCTGGTCACCGGCTTCTCCATCAGCAGTCATTTTATATCTAACAAGAGACGATTATGTAATAAAAGATTGCGCTGTGACTGACAAAAATAACAAGAATACAGTATGTAAGGGACAGCACTGTACATAATAGCAGAGGAAGCTATATAATATGAGACGGCACCATATATAACTAGAGAGGATGGTACATAATAAAGGAGGGTGTTATGCATAATAAAAGATGAAACTATATAACTAAGGATGGCTATACATAATAAGTGAGTACACTATATACTAAGAGACTGTGCTATACATAATACGGATACATTCCTGCATCTGTGTGCAATGTCGGAGTGCTGCCCGCTTTTACAGACTCATTGAGCATGTCCTATTCTGATCCTCAATATCGGATCAGAACAGGACATTCTCTGACCCTTGCAGATCTCATTCTCAGAGCCGTGATTTTCATGGATGTGTGAATGGATCTATAAAACTCTTCGAGTCCGTGGACCATCCCATAAAAAAATCTGTCAGCACACGGACATTTCACATAAATGTGAGAATGCAGCCTAAGGGATTTTACAGATAACATTATCACTAGTCACACAGTGCAGATATAGAATAATATTTACATCCAGGCACTTACTGCTGACGTCTCGTCTGATCAGAGTCGGTTTCTGCTTCTTCTCCATCTGGTCAGACCTTCATGTCGACATCTCCCAGCCACGACTCGTTTTGTCACGATGATCTCCAGCCTAGAAAATAACAATGTCACATATATTGTATACATACATGTGTCTCCCCCACACTGCACCCCTGTCTACAGATATGTACCTCCCATTAACATACTATTAGCCACTTAGTAATCAAAATATAAAGTGATAAGCAGCACTGTGTCCCCCATTAACTATAATCTCCACTGGCCAATAATATCAATTATTCCGTCTCTGTGACTCTCCCCAATTAACTGTAAGGCTATGTGCACACGGAAAATATACAAGGCTTTACAATACTAGCAAAGTGAAACCCCCATCAATGCTCTCTACCAGCACCCCCGTCATTGCTCTGTCCTAGCACCCCCATCATTGCTCTCTCCCAGCGCCCCTATCGATGCTCTCTCCCAGCACACCCGTCATTGCTCTCTCCCAGCACCCCCGTCATTGCTCTCCCCATCCCCACCATCCTCATCATTGCTCTCCCCATCCCCACCATCCCCATCATTGCTCTTCACATCCTCATCATTGCTCTCCCCATCCTCACCATCCTCATCATTGCTCTCTTCCTCACCCCAGCCCCAACATTGCTCACCCCAGCTCCATCATTGCTCTTCCCAGCCCATTCATTGCTCTCCCCAGCCCCGTCATTGCTCTCCCCAGCCCCTCCATTGCTCTCCTCAGCCCCATTATTGCTCCCCCCAGCCCCATCATTGCTCTCCCCAG
Source organism: Phyllobates terribilis (assembly GCF_046119375.1). Lineage (NCBI taxonomy): Eukaryota > Metazoa > Chordata > Amphibia > Anura > Dendrobatidae > Phyllobates > Phyllobates terribilis. The sequence goes on from NW_027362767.1 coordinate 382,794,212, forward strand.
CTCCATCATTGCTCTCCCCATCCTCATCATTGCTCTTCCCAGCCCTATCATTGCTCTCCCCATACCCATCATTGCTCACCCAGCCCCGTCATTGCTCACCCCAGCCCTGTCATTGCTCACTCCAGGCCCGTCAATTCTCCCACCAGCCCCGTCATTGCTCTCACGAGCCCCGTCATTTCTCCCCCCATCCCCATCATTTCTCTCCCCATCCCCATCATTTCTCTCCCCATCATTTCTCTCCCCATCCCCATCATTGCTCTCCCCAGCCACATAATTTCTCTCCCCAGCCCCATCATTTCTCTCCCCATCCCCATCATTTCTCTCCCCATCATTTCTCTCCCCATCCCCATCATTGCTCTCCCCAGCCACATAATTTCTCTCCCCAGCCGCATCATTTCTCTCCCCATCCCCATCATTGCTCACCCAGCCCTGTCATTGCTCACCCCATCCCCACTACTGCTCTCCCCATCCCCATCATTGTTCTCCGTAGCCCCATCATTCCTCTCCCCAGCCCCATCATTGCTTTCCCCAGCCCCATCATTGCTCACCCCAGCCACATTATTGCTCTCCTCATCCCCATCATTGCTCTCTCCATCCCCTCTCTCCCCAGCCCCTTCATTGCTTTCCCCAGCCCCATCATTGCTCTCCCCATCCCCATCATTGCTCTCCCCAGCCCCATCATATATACATCGTAAATTATAGCAGCAGTGTTCTCCAGTGACCTTAGACATTAATGTAATAATTTGTCACTTCTGTGCTGTACATTATGGTGACTGCTGGGGGCGCTCTTTTACGCCTCTCCCCGTGGAGCTCTGCCCACTCTTCACAATGTCGGTGCTGGGGAAAAGACTGTGCACAAATGGGATGAGTCACAATCTGGCAAAACTGAACAATTAGCGATAAGGGGAATTTTCTATATTACATAAAGCAACAATAAAAATGTAAGTTTCATTAATCAGGATAAAAGAATTTTGCCCAAATCCATAAAATATACAGCACAGACCAAAAGTTTGGACACACCTTCTCATTTAAAGATTTTTCTGTATTTTCATGACTTTTAAAATTGTACATTCACACTGAAGGCATCAAAACTATGAATTAACACATGTGGAATTATATGCTTAACAAAAAAGTGAAACAACTGAAAATATGTCTTATATTCTAGGTTCTTCAAAGTAGCCACCTTTTGCTTTGATGACTGCTTTACACACTCTTGGCATTCTCTTGATGAGCTTCAAGAGGTAGTCACCGGAAATGGTTTTCACTTCACAGGTGTGCCCTGTCAGGTTTAATAAGTGGGATTTCTTGACTTATAAATGGGGTTGGGACCATCAGTTGTGTTGTGCAGAAGTCAGGTGGATACACAGCTGATAGTCCTACTGAATAGACTGTTAGAATTTGTATTATGGCAAGAAAAAAGCAGCTAAGTAAAGAAAATCGAGTGGCCATCATTACTTTAAGAAATGAAGGTCAGTCAGTCCGAAAAATTGGGCAAACTTTGAAAGTGTCCCCAAGTGCAGTTGCAAAAACCATCAAGCGCTACAAAGAAACTGGCTCACATGAGGACCGCCCCAGGAAAGGAAGACCAAGAGTCACCTCTGCTTCTGAGGATAAGTTTATCCGAGTCACCAGCCTCAGAAATCGCAGGTTAACAGCAGCTCAGATTAGAGACCAGGTCAATGTCACACAGAGTTCTAGCAGCAGACACATCTCTTCAACAACTGTTAAGAGGAGACTTTGTGCAGCAGGCCTTCATGGTAAAATAGCTGCTAGGAAACCACTGCTAAGGACAGGCAACAAGCAGAAGAGACTTGTTTGGGCTAAAGAACACAAGGAATGGACATTAGACCAGTGGAAATCTGTGCTTTGGTCTGATGAGTCCAAATTTGAGATCTTTGGTTCCAACCACTGTGTCTTTGTGCGACGCAGAAAAGGTGAACGGATGGACTCTACATGCCTGGTTCCCACCGTGAATCATGGAGGAGGAGGTGTGATGGTGTGGGGGTGCTTTGCTGGTGATACTGTTGCGGATTTACTGAACCAGCATGGCTACCATAGCATCTTGCAGCGGCATGCTATTCCATGCCGCTGCAAGATACAGAAAAATCTTTAAATGAGAAGGTGTGTCCAAACTTTTGGTCTGTACTGTATATTTCACCCATCCTGAGTTCCTTCCTGATATATATGTCCCCCATTATGGTATGTTTGCCCCCCTATCCTGGGCCACTTCTTGGTATATATTATCCCATCCTGAGCCTTGGCATGTATTGCAGTGCAAGGACCCGGTGCACAGCCTGTTGAATTAGGTGCTGTGGTCAACGGACCCCCCCCCCACCCGCATGGGCCGTGTCGCAGTTAAACCCTCTGTGACCACGATCGTTACACCCCTGAGCACTGTCTGGTATTGCTGTGCTACATTATCCAACATTGTAGTAGTACTACTGTACATGCAGCATTGTGGTGAGGCACTGTGGTAAATCATAACATTGTTTTTCTGACTTCTTAAAAATGCCATCTGTTTGTACTACAGTAAAACTAAACTAGAATATTTAATCTAATAATATACATGTAAAAGAAGTAAAAATAGTTGTGGTGTATTTTTTGGACTATAGCATTACACATTTTCAATGGAAAATATTTAGGGTGACTTAGTAAAGATAAAGTACCACTATTCTCCACAATAATGCTAGATAGTGTTACACCATTCCCTCACTACAATGCCAGATAGTGCCCCACTCAGAGTCGGGATGAGGGGTAGGCAAGGGTTAATGCCACCATTGTACTATTTAAGTTCCTGACATTTCTTCCTTCCTACATTACCCCCATCACCTGTGAGTGACATTATTGAGAAGTGGAAGGAACCGCAGAATCTCAACCATGTAGTAGAGACCGCGTAATGTTACAGAGTGGGGGGCCGAGTGCTGAAGAACAGAGGGAGGAAAAGTCACCAACTCTCTGCTGACTCCTTAACTGCAGAGTCCAGACCTCCTCGGGTATTAGCACGAACACTGCGTCCCCGCCAGGTGCTTCATGGCTGAGCAGCTGCATGCAGTCGTACATCCCCAAGCACAATGCTGAGCATCGGAAGGAGTGTTGTAAAGCCGCCACCACTGGACTCTGGAGGAGACGTGTTCTGTGCAGTGATGGATCACGCTTCTCTATCTGGCGTCTGATGGATGAGTCTGGGTTTGGTGAATGACAGGAGAATGTTACCCGCCTAAGTGAAGATGGCGGAGGAGGATAATACTATGGGCTTGTTGTTCAGAGGTCGGTCTCAGCTCCTGAGGAACAGTGAAGGAAGTCTTAATGCTTTGTAAGGTGCGAGGTAGTCATGGGCAAGCTGTAGCTCATGCTCGCTTTGGCACCCTACAGAAAAAGTATGTCCTCAATCAGGTGTGCTGCTGTGTATGTGGTGCTTCCTCCTTACTTCTGGCTAGATGGCCTCTTCTGACTCCAGGAATTCCTCTTCTGGAACCAGGGCAGCAACGAATTCAGAGGACACAAAGTTCATAACGATAACTGGAACTTTACTTGGTAACTGGTGGTATTTACGATATTTACAGGCAGGTGTAAAGGATAAGGCCCAAGGGGTTGTCATCTTTACCACAGGTACTTGATACAACTTTAGCCCTGGTTCAAAAATTTAGGTGAAGCATCTCTGTTGCTTTGTTCTCTAGCCCTAGAGGAGCTTTCTCACCAGTGACAGTATATCCGGATCATAGTTCTCTCCACGTCCTAGCCTTGAGTCCTAACTTCTTCTGCAAGCCTGCAGACAGAATGCGCCCTTAGGTCCCCGACAACTTTCTCGAGGTTCCCAGGCCAGCTAAGGGGACTCTTGTGAAGAGATTCTTGTGTCTGATGATCCATTGTCTGGAATAATAGGCCCACGTCCACTCTAGCGGCCAGAATAGAGCCTGTCAGTTTTCTCTGAAGTACTGCCAACTACTGACTGACCCACTTCATGTATTCAACATTAGCACTGGGTTCCGCCTCCCTCTTCTGGCTGGCTGTCACAGTTAACCCCTACCTGGACTAAGCTGCAGCCCAGAGGGTTCTGACTTTTGGAAACTTGCTTTTAACCCCCTTTCAGTGTCAGAGGGAAAACTACCTCCTTCACCACTACTACAGCTTCACCACAAGACATTGTGGACAATTGTAGCTTCCAACTTTGTGGGAACAGTTTGGTGAAGGCCCTTTTCCCTGTGTACAAGGTACATACAGACATGATTGGGGGAGTTTGGTAGAAGAACATGACCAGCCACAGAAAGCCCAAACCTCAACACCATCCAATACCTTTGGGATGAACTGGAATGGAGATTGTGATCCCGTCCTCTCCCCAACATTAGGGTCTGGTTGAAAGGGCAAAATGACTCATGGACACCTCCAAAGTCTTTTAGAACCTTCCCAGAACAGCGGAAGCTGTTATAGCTGCAAAGGGACTGACTCCATATTAATGTCTATTGATGGAGAATGGGAGGTCAGAAAAGCAATATTGAGGGGGCAGATACTTTTCTCCATATAGTGTTAGATAGATGATAATAGATAGATACTGTAGATACAGTAGTGTTCAAAATAATATCAGTGTGTTCAAAAAACATGAGTTAAGCACAAAATCTTTATACTAGTTTTTATTTCCATGCAGTGGGAACATTGCACACTGTTTTCTAATTCAAAACATAAAGAGGAATGTATATAATTTTTAACCACTTTACAGAAAATAACAATTAACATTGGGCTGTTCTAAAAAATACCAGTGTCTGCATTTGTCTTTATAAACAATATGTACTCTTTTTTGAGGATTTAGAATTCTGTGAATCACTAACCTAATATTTAGTTGTATACCCACAGTTTTTAGAACTGCTTCACACCTATGTTGCATAGAGTCAACCAATTACTGGCACCTGTCAACTGTTATTTCAGCCCAAGATGCTTTGACTACATCCCACAATTTTTTGACATTTGTTGGTTTTGCCTCAGAAACGGAATTTTTGATATCATCCCACAAGTGTTCTATCTGATTAAGGTCCTGGGAATGGTCTGGCCACTCCATAACCTCAATTTTGTTGGACTGGAACCAAGATTTTGCTAATTTACTGGTGTGTTTAGGGTCATTTTCTTGTTGAAACACCCATTTCAAGGGTAAATCCTTTTTAGCATAAGGCAGCATGACCTCTTCAAGTATTTTAATATATGGAGACTGGTCCATGATTCCTGGTATGCGGTAAATAGGTCTGGCACCATAGTAAGAGAAACATGCCCATATCATGATGCTTGTACCACCATGCTTCACTGTCTTCAGAGTGTACTGTGGCTTGAATGCAGGGTTTGGGGGTTGTCTGACGAACTGTCTGCGGCCCTTGAACCCAAAAAGAACAATTTTACTTTCATCAGTCCACAAAATGTTTCTCCATTTCTCTTTATTCCAGTTGATGTGTTCTTTGGTAAATTGTATCCGCTTCCGTACATGTCTTTTTAACAGTGGGACTTTGAGGGGACTTCTTGATAAAAGATTATCTTCACACAGGCGTCTTCTAACTGTCACAGTCCTCACAGATAACTTGAGACTGTCTATGATCATCCTGGTATGGAAAAATGCAAGAGCACAATAGGGTCTTATCCAATTAATAATTCTTACAGAAGTATTAAAAACTGCTCACCTAGTAGGGTTGTGTGGGACACAACACCTATAAAGCCTGGACTCCAGATGCTGCAGCTTCCTATCGATATGTCAGAGATAGATGCTGGGAAAGGAAGTTGTTTCTGCGCTCTCTGGAGTCACGACAAACCATTAGCATGGATAAAAATGTAGGTTTATTGTCTACGCATTTCAGAGTCCACCGACTCCTTCCTCAGGACAACCATACATAACCTTTTTTTGTATCGAGGGATGACTTTCAATAGAGGGGAGCTGCTCTGCTACGTATGAAACCCAGAGACAGAAGTAGGTCGACTTTATGTATGGTTGTCCTGAGGAAGGAGTCGGTAGACTCTGAAACGCGTAGACAATAAACCTACATTTTTATCCATACTAATGGTTTGTCGTGACTCCAGAGAGCACAGAAACAACTTCCTTTCCCAGCATCTATATATGATCATCCTGGAGCTGATCATTCCCTGAGCCTTTGCCATTCTGGCTAATCTTTGATCCATTCAAATGGTAGTCTCCCATTTTCTTCCACGTCGCTCTGGTTTTGCTTTCCGTTTTAAAGCATTGGAGATCATTTAAGCTGAGCAGCCCATCATTGTCTGCACTTCTTTATAAGTTTTACCCCCTCCAATCAACTTTTTAATCAAAGTACGCTGTTCTTCTGAACAATGTATCGAACTACCCATATTTCCCAGACTTTCAAGGAGAAATGCATGTACAACTTGTGCTGGCTTCACCCTTAAATAAGGGCTAACTGATTCACACCTGTTTCTTCACAGAATGATTGACCTCACTAATTGAACTCCACACTATTATTTTGAACACACCACCGTACAATTAATTATTCAAATATACAGACTCAAAAACCTGCAGATCATGAATGCGGAGTCTGGTGGTTTTCTCAGAATCTACTGCACCAACTGGTAAATTGTTTGACATGTGGTAATATACTTTATACCGAAAACACTGATTAATCTGGTTAGTCATATTGGACTGCTAGTATTTTGAACACTACTGTAGATAGATATATTATCTATCTCTCTATTTATCTATGGAAGAAATTAGAAGTCAGGCTATATATGCAAGTACAGAATGCTGAAGATGTACTTGGAATTTTGCAGCTCATGTTTATTACCAAAAAGTTAATATTCTGCTTTGAAAACTTGTCAAAAACGAGGGACACAGCCAATATCAATATCAAGGTAGAATCTTTGAATAAAAATGTCCATATTTTTTTAAGGCCGATAAGACTAAGCAAAGCAAGACAGCATTGAGTACAGTCATAAAATAGTTTTCACCTTGATTTGGTTATAAATGTTATAGATCAATTCATATTTCAGGCAAACGCCTTTCAAAATATTGGAATTTCATTTCAACAGACATCTGATATCCTTGGTTTTATACATGGGCATTTGTATTAATAAAGGGATTGTTCCCTTTCAATTAAGTATCTATGCCAGCTTTAGTTTATTATAAAACAACAAATTGTGCTGTACTCACCTTCCCCGGGTCCGTCCAGCAGATCTCTTCCGCAGCTCCCGGTGTCTGGCACTGGCTGCAGCGTTGATGTTACATTGAAAGCTTGACAGTCATTCAGTGAGCTCAGCGGCTCTGCTAGTGTAGATATAACGCCCTCTTCAGGACTGTTGAGGTCACTGATTGACTGCAGTGCTGTCAATGTGACATCAGCACCACAGCCAATGCCAGACACCGGGAACAGAGGTGGAGACTCGCCAGTGGAATGTTGTATTTTAAATTAAAAAATGTATATTTTTTTGTAATGGGAAATCTTTATTTTTCATTGCTTTTTCCTTTTTTAGCAAATATCATATATATATATATATGATATATATATTGTTACACAATTCGCCCTCCAAGAGAGCATGATCTCTAGGGATTTTTTTTCTCTTTATTGTTCACTTTTTCCACTGTACCTGAGATATCCATAAAAGCCCCAGTTACAGGAGAAAACAGCCCACTACAGTTACAGACGTGAGTGACAGATCTGATCTTAGTCTGCTAGAACCCAGCAGCTCGGCTAGGCAGTGACCATGTTATGCTTTTCTTCACTTTATAGTGCTCACTGTAGCTGGCAAAAGAGAAGACAGAGCGGAGTGAGACCGTCATTTTTTTTTGTTATCGGTTTAAACTAAATGGTCACTCATCTTCCCCCTGAACAAATGCCTGCTCATTTCACCATGCATGACATTTCACTGGGGAGAAAGGTATAAACTCACTCAAAACACCTCTATCTGCGGATTAGCTCCCTTGAGAACAAAGAACAAAGGATCAGACATGTTGAAATTAAATATGCCCAATCCTTTTTCTCCTGACATACAGTAGGTTGAACGAACACCAAATGAACATCAAAGTCACATTAGATTTCCCAAATTTGGTAGGTTCAGCTGACCTTAGTGTATTATTTAAGGCCACTTTTATAATCTATAGCTAATATAGAATGCCCTCCATTGTTTCTATATATTCTGTAGACTGAAATGGAGACTTACTATTCTAGTACTGCCTCTCCCTCAAAAGAAATGAGAACCAAGAGCTCCAATCTAGTGATTGGGGGGGTTCCAGTTGTCCGACCTCTTTAATCATGGGACTACATCTCTTGGTGGGTAAATGAGTCCGGTCCTTTATTCCGTTCTACAAGTCATTGCCATTAGACCACCATCCAATATTCTGGCCTGACCCCTTCTCCCGTACAATCCCTCCATGCTCATTATTCATTCTTTTCCTGTCCTTTGCTTCCACTACAATGAATTCTCATCTGTGAGTCCTTGAGAAGGAGAAAAATCCCTTGAAGCTTTTGTCGTCTCATATATATATATCTTACTCTTAACTACATATTTTGGACACTTTATGTCCAATGTCAGACTTTCGTTCTTTATTACGTTCTTTTGGTTTTGCAGTTTTTTGACTCTTATTTGGATATAACATTCAATTAATGAATTCTACTTGTTCTAAATATATTTCTCAATTTATGCAAAACTGCAAAGCCCGGCTCCAGTTTACGTTCTTTTCTAGGCGTCACCGGAGACATAAAGGTCAACGAGCAACCGAGCATTAGTGCTGGAAACAGATTTTAATCCACACTCTGTGGATTTGCTACTTATTTGCTCGAGGTGTTTTAGCAGAAATTATTATTTTTTCTTTAAAAGGGGCTTATAAGATCAGAAATATATGTCGGTTTTCTTCTAGAAACAGTGCCCCACAAGTCCACAGGTTGTGTCTGGTATTGCAACTCTCATTTAATCATTTGAATAGAGCTGAGCTGCAATACCAGACACAAGCCAAGTACACATGTGCCGCTCTTTCTGGCGCCGTTACATTTTTCCAAGTGTAAGTCTACAATTTTTACTTCTTATTTCAACTCGCAAAACCACACAAAAATTGTGTTAAGGTGTACTCATCAATTCATGATAGTCAGTTAAACAGTCTGCCTATCACTTGAGCAAAAAGCTTGTTCGTCGGATAAAATAATCTTTTGGTTTGTGCAAAAGAATATAATTCTCGGCAGCACATCATCTTGTGTAAACAGGAACTGTGCTGCCGAGAAAAGTGGCAGCCTATGGTCAACAAATGATCTATTACAGATTATTCAGTACGTATCTAGAGTAGGGTCTGCCCATGTAAATATTAAATGACTGCCGATCATCAAACAAGTAATGGATCAGCTGTCGTTAATTGCCGCCGATCGGATAGTGTAAACGAACCTTTACATTTGGTTTGTACCGCAGGTCCAGTCAACTTTTTCACAACTCATCTAGATATAGTAGATTAGTGATAAGAAGAACGATAAGCTTTACAGACCCTACTATCAGATAAGCTCACTGACATGGTCACTGGTGACTCATTCTGCAGTTTTCTATGTACTGTGTCTGTGATACATGGAGGCTGTGAAATAAATCTCAAAAATACATGTACAAAATCTGAAAAATGTAAGTTAAAATGCCCACAAAAGTTTCCCCAAGGTATTTTTTAAGACACATAAGATTCCAGTTGTTGCATCGGCATCTCTGCTCCCTGACAGGCAGAGACGCCGTCCCCCTTACCGCCGCGCTCCTGGCCTGGCGTCTTCCGGCCCTCCTGCTGCTGCTGCACCGTCTAAGGAGTCCCCGGCCAATGGCCGGAGGACCTCTCAAATAAAAGGCACCTCCTCCACAATGGAGGTGCCCGTGCAAGGTTGTAGCTCTGTGTTCTAAACTCTGCTTCAGCCCTCAGGTCCCGCTGCTAGTCTGACTACCAGTCCAGTCTGCCAGCCTGACTACCTGTCCAGTCCGCCAGCCTGATTACCTGCCCAGTCCGCCAGCCTGACTACCAAGGACTGGTCCAGAGTAGCTCCTGGTCCCTCTGCTCGGTCCTTCCCTGGTTCACAGAGTCGATTGAGCCGCCGTGCGACATTGGTCAGTCCAAGTTGATACCTAGTTACTCCCCTCTGGTCCCTCCTTGCACCGCAGCACAGAGGTTCCACCACCTGGATCCGTAACACCAGTTCAGGACAAAATGCTTAAAAAAAGAAAAAAGTTTACAGGAAGTATCAATATCACCCTACCACCACAGGTGTGAGGTGAAAGACCAAAGAAAGTTCAGTGAAACAGAAGAAATTTGTATGTGTATTAACAAGAATTGAGCAGATCGATTCGCGGGACTCCAGTCCTCATCCATGACAGTGGTACCTGCCATCTGGACAGGAGGCCAGAGAATCTCTTACCTTCCGGCATTCCCAGGACAGCTTTTCATTAGCCAGGGCTGGCACGATGTCATCTGTGTGTCATTTCACACACATCGCGCCAGCCCTGACAGATCAAAAGTTGTCCCGAGAATGTCAGAAGGTAAAAGGTTCCCGGACCTCCTGTCCAGCCGCCAGGTTCCACTGACTTGGATGCTGGACCGGAGTCCCGCGAATCAATCTGCTCATCTCCAATATTAACCAATTCCACAATCCTGGAGTAGGTTCAGTAGATCTCATTTCTGAGAGTGGATCCACAGCTATCAAGTGGGAAGATGTTGACTATCTCAAAGGGGTTTTCTAGTTTCAGAAAACCCCTGCCCCTAAGTGCAGCTTGTTTTTTAGCAAAAAATATAAACTGTACTTAACTTGTCCTCCCCAGGTCCAGCTCTGAGTCTCCACAGCTGCTGCTTGTGTCTGTTATTGACTGGAGCGCTGAGGTCGACTGTGCTGCAGCAAATCACTGAGCTCAGCGGCTCTGCCTGAGAATAAAGAATGAGCTGCTCAGAGCTGCTGAACTCACTGATTGGCTGCAGCACTGTTCAATGTGGTGTCAATGCTGCAGACAATAAGAGACCCCATAGCTTCCCATGGATGGGTGTCTCGGTCGGGCCCTGTACTGCTCTGCCATTATTCACATTGATGTTGACACAAGGTAAGGGTTTAATACTAGAGATAGGTTAGGACCATACCGATTGGGTCACCTTGTCGCCGTGAGATGGCTTTTATGCCATCATTCTGAAACTGGAAAACCCCTTTAAGTTCTGGTCAGTCATGTAAAAATTTGGGTTACGGTAGCGAGGCAGGTAACTGTCTTCAACCAAGTGATGATGATCCAGGTGACCCATAATATCAGCCAAACACCTCCATATTAAAGCCACAGCCTCCTGTCAACTTGAGCAGGAGATCCAAAGAAGAAGGCGTCTCCCATGTTGGCCAACTTTGACTAAAAAATACTGTGCTAGTCCTCCAGGTCACAGTGACTAGCGGTGGGCCACAGAATAAACCTTCAGTAGACCACACTTAGAAGATAGGTTGTAGCCAAAAGTGGAAGGGATCAGTCAAACACTTTGAGGGAGACAAGCGTTGTAAAATGACATGATAGAGCAATTTGGAAGGAACCCCAAGCCTGAGTTTGGATTGGTTCTCCATCTGTAAGCCTTGCCCACATGAGGTATAACTCAACTTATGAAATAAATCTATTACTTGTTGATTTTTCCTTCCAGAAACGGAAATGGATTGTCCAGGATTAGAAAAACATGGCTGCTTTCTTCCAAAAAATGTGACACACCTCTCCACACATTGAGCATTGAGCTCCAATGAAATGAATGGCATTGAGGAGCAATTCCACACTCAACTTGTAAACTGGTGTGGTGCTTATTTTAGAAGAAAGCTGCCATGTTTTTTTTTTTAAGTCCTCGATGTCCCCCTTTAAGAATAATATAGATATGAAATAGAAATAGTTAAGTCATCCTTCCTCAGAAAATTAGCACAAAGGCTGTTGATGCGGAATTAATGTGTTTTCAAGACAAGAACATTAGCATTAATTCCTTGTGAGGAGTAAATGAAATGTCACTGTGTTCACGCTACGGGGACAAAATGACACTGGAATTAGTAGTCGTGAGAGCGCTCTGGAATTTCTGCAGCCGTCTATCTCACAACTACGTGCAAGGGATTACGGCAGATTGACTCGCGTTATGACAGTGGAATGGTTGATGAGTTAAAATGGCGTGTCACGGTAAAGAAGAAACTTAGAGATCACTGTAACAGGTTGAAGTGATCTCCTTTTAGCAGAATGGATACTGTCTTTCAGCTTTTATGTCAAGTCCCTTTAGACGGGCGGAATATAGCAGCCGCAAAGTGGATGAGACTTTTCTGACCCTCATCCAGATAATGGTGAAATTGTCTGAGCAGAAACTGACCGGTGGTGCAGATTTTTTTTACCCCTTCTTGCTCCATGAAGCGCCAAGCTGATCCGGTGTTAGACTCACCAGGTGAGCTAGACCCTCTGCGCCTCAGGTCCAGGTGGACACATGGACCCTTGGCGTTGATGCAGCAAGGCTCGGGGGCATCAAGGACTTGGCACACCCAGGAGCAGCTGGACGAAGAACCAAGCAGGGTTGGAAGCAAGCAAAAGCAGAGTATACACAGAAGGTGGAGCACAGCAAACATAGAGATCTAGAGTCTCATTCTCAACATGGAGCACAGCATAGGGCAGTGGACCCAGGGGAAGAAAACGGAGCCAGGACAGGTGTGTAATAGCCAGCTCCACGCAGTGCAGGTGGCAGGTGCCAGCTGTGTTATACAGTCAGCATCTGTTAAGTGCCGTTTTTTGAGATTAGCTATAAGTGGTGCAATTTTGTTGGGGCGTTCATATGGGGGTTCATCGCCCACCCAGCTGTGCAATCACAGGATGCTGGTGAGTCGCAATGGCAAAATTGAAGCAAAAATTACAATGGCAGAATTGCAGTTTTTTCACCATTCCCTCGTACATTGATTTTTGTCCTCTGTTTTTCCAGTACATGATAAAGTGAATGGCGCTACTTAACTATAACTCGTCCTGCAAAAAACAAGTCTTCATACGGATATGTCGAAAAATAAAAAAAGTTGTGGCTCTTGAAAGAAGAGAAGGAGAATGCGAAATTGCAAAACCTTAAATTGGCCATATCCTTAAAGGGATTCTCCAGAAGACTTAAACAGCCCCTTCCTAACTTATATAGTACCCCAAATAAAATTGAAAAAAAAAGCATATTCACCTCCGAGACCAACATTGCTCCCCTGATGTCATCGCAGTTTCACGTGACATTGATATATCAGGTGACCACTGAAGCCGATCAGCAGCTGCACCTTCAATGTCCTATGACCGCTGGGAGACACAGTGCTGACGTCGTAGGAGTGGCATAGGTCTGGGAGATAGGTATGTGCTTTATTTATTTTGTGGGGCACTGTAGCGCTTAAGAAGGCGCTGTCTAGTAGTGTTTAAAAGGGAGAAGTGGGGTTACTACTGGACAATCCCTTTTTAAGTGCCCCACAAAAAATAAAAAAATAAAGAGCCTAAATACTTACCTCCTGGACTGGTGCTGCTTCTGCAATGTTACCAATGTGATTCCTGGCAGTCAATTGACATTTTATGTTACGTGACCGATGCTGACAATCAGTGACCACTGATCTGCTGGCTGCAGCATTTCAGTATTGCATCAGAGTGGACTATGTATACCCTTTGTGACAGAGTCACTGGTGTTATATGTGAGGGGAGGTATGTTTCACCAAGGCTGCTAGCCTTAGCGAACTGAACCTACAACTTTCCTCCAGCATGTTATGTGTTGGGGGGGGTTAAATCACCTAGAGGGAGTGGTTTTGTGTGAATGACATAGAGAAGGGAGGGAAGTCATTCACCCTACCTCCAACTCAGGGTGTGGCTGAGCAAGGTTAAATGCTCAGTCGCTATTTTTTTCCTGTGGTTGTGTGTCTGGAGAGGCAAGTCTCCAGACTGGAAAGCTTCAGCTCAGGAGGAGCTGAAGGGTGTGCTATAACCCGTGCGGGTGAACCCCACACACACATATGGACTGTGCTATCGTTTATCTTTTGTTTTGCCGTTATGCCAGAAAGGCCATATTTATTTTGCTGAACCTGCAGTGCTTTATGCCATTACAATAAACCTGCAGAGGAAACTGTTTCCTGAGTCTACTTCTGAAAGCAGCCGAGTGAGTCGTCTTACCACACCTTATATAATGGACTCTGGTCTGGGGACATTGATGCATCCCACAGTGGCCATAGTGAATCAGGACCTATGGGAATGTTTACGTCTAGGCTCAGAGCTCTTCCAAGCAGTGGGCACATCAGTCATTTATAAGGCATTTGTCTTCACTGGCCAACCATTGAATAAGGATAAATTATACATATAAATTGGGGGCGATCTCTGCAGATTTGCCCCCGTTTTACTTTTGCTCATTAGGGAGAATGCTGCAGATCCTGTTTGTATTCTGCGGCAGGCAGTCAGCGAGCCTCCTGCATTTTAAGGGTCGGGTGACATCTGCACTGAACTCAATATGATTACTAGACCTTAATGGCGTGTCTTTTAATAAAGCCGCTCTGTAAATAAAGATTATAGGGCAGCCTGTTTTCTTGGGGCGAGCTGCAACAGATTATTATTCCTGTACATCAAAGCGAGCAGCAAATTCCTCTAATTACAGCCTGGGTGTTCCAAATTACAATGTAGTTGTGAGGATGCAAGCTGCATACAGAGCGCTCTGTCGTGTTCCCAGCCCAATGCCAGCCGCTCCCCGTCTCTGTTATCTGACTGCTGGCATCTCCACCAAGTCTGGGAGGCAATTACTGGTGCCCATGGCTACTGCAAGAAATGGCTCGCTCCACAGTAACTCGTGCGCTAAAATTTGGAATTAGGAAGAAGATGTAAAATAAATTATTTTTGTGGGTTTTTTTTCAAAAAAATGACAATGTTAGTAATTTCATGTATTCATTTTACTCACTTATATAGTGACATTATCAGCACTGTCCCCATTGGGGCTCAGAATCTAGATTCCCTATCAGTATATCTTAGGAGTTTTGGAGGAAACCCACACAAACAATGGGAGAACATACAATCTCCTTGCAGATGTTCTCCATGGTGGGAATTGAACCCAGGATGCCAGAGCGAAAAAGGCTGAAATGCTAACCACTGAGCCACCGTGCTGCCCAGACAGTTTACAATTTTGAAGAACAGCAGATTTCCTACTGTTTAGCTGTCAGTGCCCAAATGAATACCTGTTTTAACCTTGGTTGTCTTAAATGGTGAAAGTATTGAGATTGAAACGTGTTCATGCCTTGCTGTCCTCTCTGCACTGTATGCTGTATTTATGCTGCATTACTGCATACATGTTGTAGTTCTCGTTGCTAACACTAGGTGTCACTGTTACATAAGTTAGGAATGATTTGCAGAAGGAGCAGAAGGATGTGTCTGAGGCCGCATGACGAGCTGGAAGAGCCTGCTGTACCTGTGCAACCTGCGCAATAGCACTGACACTCTGCATAGTATAGATCGAGTTATAGATCCCCAAGGGTAATGCATTCAATCCTACAATGTGTAGGAGCACAGATAAAATAGATAACTTAAAAAATCAAGACAAATGGAAGTTGCTTCACTGTTTCGCCACCAAGCTCATATCTGGTGACCACCTTTTACAAGAAAACAGTTCTTCCACAGCAGATTTAAGTAATGCCACTCCAATCCTTACAGTCTAGTCTGTATGGTCTATTTGTGATCACAAGGTTCAAATAGAAGAGGACATCACCGGCTGAGCTGATGAACCAAAGTCACAGAATTTATCAGGAGAACCCAAATATCACTGCCAAAACAGGAAGAGAGAGTCCACCATCAGAGAGGTCAAGTAGGTGACTTTTCTGGTTGTCGTTCTACAGATCCAGCAGCTACATAGACATATGCTATTTAGAAGACCAGGAGGCCAGTTCATACATATATTGAGTGCAAAATTTCTGCAGTGGTTGTGTCCCAGGTGGACATACTCTTGAAGGGCCTCAATGAAAACATAAGCTTTGTTCCATTCCTGTAACTGCCCTTTGGTCTTTGTACCATTTTAACAGTTTTATGTTGTTTTTATTGTCTTCTAAACAATGTTTTTATTCATTATTTATTTAGTGTGTGTCTTGGTGTTGATTTCCGTGTACTTCACTGGCTATGAAATGCCCCATTTGACTCCTGAACCTGGATGCGGACCTGCAACTGTGGACTATTGAAACATTAGAGACGACTGGGGCTTTGCTGCGCCTTTTATTTTACTATTTTTATATGTCCGTGTATTTACACTAATACACATTATCACTCACTTTTTCTCTCACTGATTTGTTTTCACATACCCTCTTTTAATTCATTTTTTGCATCTTTTCTTTTTTATTTATACGCACACATATTATCTGCACATACGTCACTATACATGCACTTGATTAGAACATCCTCTATTTACATGTTGTGTATATTTTCATAATTTCACTCTTACACACTTTTTATACACTGTTTTTTGTCGTTTATATCATGCCCACAATTGGCACATTCATGATTTTATTATGTGATGTAAGTGTTTGGATTTAAATATATACATCTTTCACATTTATATTTATTTTTATTATTATTATTTTTATTACTAATATGTCTCTTATGCGCAGATACATATATTGGTTGTATCACTTATTTATCTCTATTTTTAAAGATTTGTTGTATATGGATACGTGATATACTCAGGTATCAATTAACCTCTGTGATTTACAAGTTGCACTTTATTTTATATATAATATATCTATATATATATTTATTTGTATTATTATTTTTATATACATTTTTCACATATATTTTTTAGATATATATTTCTTTCTATTTTTTTCTATTTTTTTCTATTTTTTCTACGTTATGTTTAATTTATTCCAATTAGTTTATTATATATTTACATCTTTACTCTATATCACTTTATCACTGGTATATATTAGCACTCACACTCTGATATACCTATGCATATATGCATTAGGTCATGTCTTGCACATTGCACTTTATGTTGGTAATCAAAATATAAATTTCCCAGCTAGATACCATATATATTATATTTAATATCCAGAATATTTTATACATTTTTAATTATTATTATTCCTTAGATCCGGGTCAGTAACATATCTGGTCACCAACTCTGGTCTGTCTAGTGCGCTTGCGTTGTCTGCGCTCCCTGTTCCTGCCGGCCCCGCATCTCTATGTGTCCGGAGGCTCGGGTCACATGACCCGATGCAGCCGGTCACATGATGCGGTTGCCCGCAGGTCCTGGTGCCTCCTGACGGTGCATGCGCAACTATACTAGGCAGACCACAATACAGGACCTTACCGCGCATTGCATGTTGGGTATGGTATCTGCCCGCCCCCGCTGATCAACGCTGCCAGGTCACTCCCGGTTCCGGGATAGACACGCTGCGTACACGGCGACTTCTTTTGCGGCGCCACATTTGATTGGACACACATTCCTTCTTATACTTGGTTGTCTCCAAAGACCAACACCCCCTGACGAAGGACACTTCTGTCCGAAACGCGCGTCGGAGTACTCCCGTGATCCCTCCTTCACATTCCACATCAGGTATGTCAGTTCTCTGCTTAGTACTATGTGCATTCATTGTTCAATTATATACCTTACATAAATAATTTGGCACCTGGTACTTATTTATTTCAGCAGCAGCAACTTCTTTTCTTATATAGTCCCATAAACCATTGTGTGGCAGTGTATACTTCACCCCTAATATAGTTCTACAGACTATTGTGCTGAAGTATATACTATTTTCTTTGGCGCTGACATACTTGTTTATTCCATCTATCTCATTACTTATTTTTTGTGGGTTTGTAATGTAATATATTTTGTCTATTGCAACTGTTACATCTATTGTGTTATGTTTTTTTTATTAGGTTGCAATTACATTTTTTATATGGTGGGTTCTCATGTGTTTGTAGCACCACTTTGACCATTTTTCAATAAAGGTCTTTTTATATATATTTTGGTTTATGTCCCTTGTATATTGGACTGGACATTCGGTGGTTCTCCGTTCTCCTGTGTTCTTTACCGAATGGTCTACCATTTATTTTTGGTCCACACAGTATATACAATCTATCAATTACTGCTGGGTTGTTCATATTGACCTATGTGTCTCTATGATATATTCCCTATTTCGTGTGGATATTCCTAAGTGTACTCCTGCGTTCATACTCTTGAAGGTGTAGTCTGGCTATGCTCACTGTGAAATGCGGACGTAATGCTGTTGCTTCAAAAGCATCCAGCAACTATTACAAATAACACAAGCACAGGAGACAGGAAGTGTTGTGCTTCAAAAGCATCCAGCAACTAGAGGGATTAACACAGTCACAGGAGACAGGGAATGTTTTAGCAGAGCCCCAGGGGGATTGTGGGGAACTTGTTATTGTAGTCTGTCTGAAGCCGAAGAGAAAGGTGGTGTGTTATCTGTATCTGACAGAAGGCAACTGAACAGGATTCAGATCATGAGAGAAACTAAACACAGGTCAGATAAACTCCCTGAACTAACAGTGTAGAGTATTATTGGGCAGGAAGATAAGGGCTGGAAGGAATTGTGTCACAGGGATCATCTCCCTCATCAAACCCTCCCCCCTCCATCTCTATGCAGGATAAAGAATGCTGTGTACTATTGTGTCCTTGTGAAAGAAAAGCCTGTGGTTGTGTATGCATAGAAGTGTGCTGCTACGAGATCTAATCTATGCTGAATTATGCTACTGAAGAGACTGTAATACTGTGCCTTGTGAAGAAACTACTGTATTGTTACTGGAGCCAGTTGCTCAAGAAACTCAGACTGTACTGTAATGAAGATTGTTGCTGTAATATCCCTGAATTGCATTGGCCATGCTTCAGATTAAATTCCACTGTTAAATTATTGAAAAAGACTCTTGTCAGATGTGTCTGGTCAGCAATTGAATCCATCGTGTGCCTGAGAGAAGCTGCAGCCTATGGTCAACCTGAGTAACGGTTCCCAAAGGATTCCAAAGAATTCATGAAACCCGTCTTGCCCTATCTGAACCTAGCGGCGTGCGTGTAACATCACTGCTACATCTGGTGATATTCAAGGCTACTGATACATAAGCTCAATTGTCAGGTATCATGATTCACGAGTCAACAGGTTGACATCATTGGCCCCTGCTCACCTCCCGATGTGGAAGTGAGTGGAGTTGGAATACCCCTTTAGACATTTGTCCAACCAGTTTTATAATTATTTAGTGATCCTTTATTAGTCATTTTTTCCATTCATGGTGGATCTCATTTTGTCCATCCTCGATGAACAATGTTTTTCCATGCAGGAGTTGTATTGATTTAATACATCATATATCCGTTTAGACTTATCTGAGTACAGGAATGTCAGAGTATTGTTATTACACCCCATATAATCCATTCCAGGGAATTTTCCTTGGCATTAATCCAAACCCCCTCCATCTCATTTGTGTGTGACTAAGAGACTCTTTCCCGTGCGTCTGTAGGAGGAGATGCTGCATTTCAATGGCATTTAATTGCTCAGGACTGGGAGATAAAGCTGAGGGTTTTCAATGTTTTTTTTTTTTTAAATCTTGTTTTTCAGATTTCAGATGAGTGTTTGATTCATTGCCATCTGATCAGCATATTTGTACATCCATTCAATTTTCATAACCGCCTGGCCTCACAGCGCCTCTTAATTAGCCAAACAAAGCTATTAAATCCTTACTTACATGATTGCAGATAACTGCTGTCCCAGTGTGTTGTGCACAGGAAATATCCCTGCTAGATTAAAAGAACCTGGGAGCAAACCATGTTTATTACCCCCTTATTATTCCTGGGTGTCCAATCATTGTCCACATTACTGGAGGGGTGGATGATATATTTCTTAAAACCAAGAAGAAGCATTTAAATAGGACCGGTCACCAAGTCAAAAGTGAGCAGAT
This sequence comes from Phyllobates terribilis, assembly GCF_046119375.1. Taxonomy (NCBI): domain Eukaryota; kingdom Metazoa; phylum Chordata; class Amphibia; order Anura; family Dendrobatidae; genus Phyllobates; species Phyllobates terribilis. The sequence continues at coordinate 382,814,075 of NW_027362767.1, forward strand.
TTTGCTCTTATTTTATTCCCGTTGCTCACCTGAATATTCCGAATTTTGATTGTTTTAAAATCCACCATACAGTTCCAGAGATATGGGTCTTAATATGCTCACAGGATCCTCATGGGCGTGTCTGTAGGCTGATCTGCAGAATTACTCTGTGAACCATGCCCCCTTGTACAGACCATGAAAATTAGACAAACATATATTTAGAAGATCCGGCCAGAGACCATAACGGAGATCCCCTGACCGGCTTCTCCTAGCGCTACTAGAGTTGATTGACAGGTAACTCGCTATGGGAGATGGCTGTCAATCATCTAGTTGGTGAAGGGTGGCAGGGCCTGACTAGTCACGTCCATCTTCTCCTTCTAACTATATTTTCTCCATAACACCAGATTGTTTCAGAGAAAAATATATCTGTCTGTCGTGCAGCCAGGCTCTGACTCATGATAACCAAAGTCTGGGCAGCATGAATTAGATGACAGGTTACCTTTAAAAATTATTTTTTGCCTGATATTGCATAATGATTAAGAAATTGGATTTCCACTTGTTTATTTGCCAGGTTTTGGGGAGGTAGGAAGTTTCTCTGCTGTGCCTTTGATAGCGGCCACTTCCAGGTCTATCTCTCATTAGCTGCCAGCTACAAGTAAAATTGCAAATTATTTTGCATCTGACATGCCTGCTCAGCGCCATGATTCAGAAACATTTGTGTCCATAGCCAGCAGTTGTAAACGTCACCTAATATTCTCTGCATTTTACGTTTGCAGTAATCCAGATCAATGTAACTCATTTTTGCTAAAGGTCATTGATTTAAAGAGCATTTCCCCTAAAGTAAAAACTACCTTGCTATAAAAGTTACTGAGTTATTCTAGTGTGAATTTTTAATATTCCATGAAGCAGTTTGTCAGTGTAATTCTGGTGTTCAGATGCAGGAAGTTTAGGAAGAATATAAATATAATTGCTGCTCAGGATAGCCAAGTCTGTACAGGTGCTTCTCACAAAATTAGAATATCTTCAAAAAGTTTATTTATTTCTGTTCCTCAATACAAGTGAAACTCATAAATTATATAGAGTCATTACAAACAGAGTGATCTATTTCAAGTGTTTATTTCTGTTAATGTTGATGATTATGGCTTACAGCCAATGAAAACACAAGAGTCATTATCTCAGTAAATCAGAATAACTAACAAAAAAACACCTGCAAAGGCTTCCTAAATGTTTAAAAAGGTCCCTTAGTCTGTTTCAGTAGGCTCCACAATCATGATGAAGACTGTTGACTTGACAAATGTCCAGAAGGCTGTCATTGACACACTCCACAAGGAGGGTCAGCCACAGAAGGTTATTGCTAAAGAAACTGGCTGTTCACAGAGTATTGTATCCAAGCACATTAATGGAAAGCTGAGTAAAAGGAAAAAGTGTGGTAGAAAAAGGTGCACAAGCAACCGGGATAACCTCAGCCTTGAAAGGATTGTTAAGAAAAGGCCATTCAAAATTTTGGGGGAGATTCACAAGGAGTGGACTGCTGCTGGAGTCATTGCTTCAAGAGCCACCACACACAGACGTATCCAGGACATGGGCTACAAGTGTCGCATTCCTTGTGTCAGGCCACTCATGACCAATAGACAACGCCAGAAGTGTCTTACCTGGGCCAAGGAGAAAAAGACCTGGACTGATGCTCAGTGGTCCAATGTGTTGTTTTCAGATGAAAGTAAATTTTGCATTTCATTTGGAAATCAAGATCCCAGAGTCTGGAGGAAGAGTGGAGAGGCCACAATCCAAGCTGCTTGAGGTCTAGTGTGAAGTTTCCACAATCAGTGATGGTTTGGGAGCCATGTCATCTGCTGGTGTAGGTCCACTGTGTTTTATCAAGACCAAAGTCAGCGCAGCCGTCTACCAGGAAATTTTAAAGCACTTCAAGCTTCCCTCTGCCGGCAAGCTTTTTAGAGATGGAAATTTCATTTTCCAGCAGGACTTGGCCCCTGTCCACACGGCCAAAAGTACCAATACCTGGTTTACGCACAACAGTATCACTGTGCTTGACTGGCCAGCCAACTCGCCTGAACTTAACCCCATAGAGAATCTATGGGGTATTGTCACAAGGAAGATGAGAGACACCAGACTCAACAATGCAGACGAGCTGAAGGATGCTATCAAAGCAACCTGGACTTCCATAACACCTCAGCAGTGCGACAGGTGGATTGCCTCCATGCCACGCCGCATTGATGCAGTAATTGATGCAAAAGGAGCCCCGACCAAGTACTGAGGGCATTTACTGAACATACATTTCAGTAGGCCAACATTTTGGATTGTAAAATCATTTTTCAAGCTGTTGTTATAAAATATTTTAATTTACTGAGATAATGACTATTGTGTTTTTATTGGCTGTAAGCCATAATCATCAACATTAACAGAAATAAACACTTGAAATAGATCACTCTGTGTGTAATAACTCTATATAATATAGGAGTTTCACTTTTTGTATTGAAGAACTGAAAGAAATTAACTTTTTGATGATATTCTAATTTTGTGAGAAGCACCTGTATATTGCCACCAAGCACTGGAGGTCCAATGCCTAGGGCGGCAACTTGTGGAGGGCGGTGCAAGGTAGCAACCACTGACACCCACCAGAATTGCTAGTACATCCAGAATCAGATAAGAGGTTTGGAAGAAAGAGGGTAAACCCATACACCTACTCCGCAGTCTGCAGAGAGAGGGAAGAGAGGGAGATGAGCAATACTCCTCTATCTCCTTCTCTGCAGAGTACAGAACAAAGAAGTGATTCTAGTGGGAGTGTGTGAAGGCCAGAGTTGCGTAGTGGTCCTCCAAAATCAACAACAATGACAGTCAAAGAAGTGACAAGACCTACCACCAAGAATATGGTCTGCTACATCTTCTTAGAGGGTGGAATGTGAAGTCTGTATATGTTGGATGTCCTAATCTAGGGTCAGCATTAGGGGTCATAAACTGGGGTTTGTATCACATTGGTGGTCTTAATCGCAGGTCTGTTTTACATTAGGAGTTGTAGTCTAAAGTTTGCATTACATTGGGGAAAGTCATTGGTGGTCTATATTACTTTAAAAGTGCTAATATAAGGTTTATATTAAATTCGGTGTTGAGCCTGTAGTCTTTATTACATTGGGGGGACTGAGTTTAGGGTCTGCATTACATGGAAAGTCTTAGTCTGGGATTTGTGTTACATTGGGGAGGCTTACTCTGAAGTCTGTTTTGCATTAAGGCTAAGTTTGAAGCATGTATAACATTGTGCTGTTGAGCTTAGGGTCTGCATTTCATTGAAAGTCTAAGTCTTGGCTTTATATTACATCAGGGGCTGAGTCTGTGGTCTGTATTACTTTGGTTAGTCTGGGGTGTGTAATACATGAGGGGGCTGAGATTAGGGTTTGCATTATATTGAAAGTCTTAGTCTTGGGTTTATATTACATTGGTGGTCTTAGTCTGAAACCTGTTTTGTATTGGGGGCTGAGTCTGATGTCTGTATTACATTGGAAGTCTTAGTCTGGGCTCTGTGTCACATTGAGGGGCTGAGTTTAGGGTCTGTATTTCATTGAGGACCTTTTTTTCTGGGATCTGTAATCCATTTGGGCCAAGCTTTGAGCCTGTTGAGTCTAGGGTCAAGATCACATTGTAATCTGAGCGTGGGATCTGTATTACTTTGAAAGGGCCGAGCCTGAGTTAGAGGGAAAAAGATCTTCCTGAGAAAGATGTAAAGTCTGTATTTTTGGATAGTTCGAGCAGACGTCTAATTGATAATAAATGACACAAATGTAGGCAGCCGAAGTTGTCTTTTAACAGTTGTTATTATGTTTTGTGATAAATCTGGTGTCAACAGATCTGAGCAACAGTGAGGTGTATTTTCTAAACTAAATTAGGGAGAGCAACACGAACTGAAGGTAAAGGTACAATGGGCAGGACTTGCCGAATGGCACATGGATCAGCGCTGACCAGGACTGCAGGGCTGACAATAAAGCGGAGTAGGAAACAACAGAAGACACAGAGCCAGGAGAATGGATATGCACGGAAGCTGTTGGTGTATAGCCAGTCCAGGACTTGCAGCAAACAAATGGCTATACATTGAGTTGTGTGCTATCAGTCGACAGATGGTCCTAGTCAGGGATGTAGGCAGCAGAGATGAGCAGGCTAATGGAATACTTGCATGTAGAGCAGATACACTCTGGTGCAGCTGCTTTTGTAGTGTGAAGAACACCAGAGAAGAGTTTGATATGCTTATGACTCACCCCCTGGGCCGTGGGGTACCCGGAACCGGGCTTCTGTACGATGCTGGGGGTAGTAGTGGCAACCCGATCCCGTGGCTCAGGGTGGTCAGACCAAATTGTGGCAGTCTATTTATCAGTGTTTTGAATGTCCGACTACGCCACCCGTGGATTGCGGTCAGGGATAACCGCCGCTGCAGGGCAGACCGCTGAGGCTGGTGTTGGTGTGCAGCACAGGGATAGGATAACTCCCCACGGGAAGAGTGTAGCCTCAGGGCAATGTAGGTGGATGCTGGGGGTGATAGTGCAGGCCACAATAGTAAGAGTTCAGAGTCCACTTCAAACAGTCCAGGGTCTTTATTGTAGGTATTATTAATGATCCAACAGTGGTACCGGTTAGGAATGAGCCTGGGTGTCTGAGAGCATTCGGGCAAGCCCCACTGGTCAGGGTGAGTGTGTAGGCCTACTGTTCTCTCTATGCTCTTTCTGACTATCCCCCTCTTCGTGGTGTAATAGCCCACGTCCCTGAGCTGGCCGTGTACTTCTCGCCCATATGGCTTGCAACTTGGGTTCCTTTTACCTTTGGCCTCTCTTGGCCTTGCTGGTCCCTTCTGTTGTGGCAGAGACTCCGGGCTTCTTAGGCCAAAGGACATGAAATCCCTCGCGGATTGGTTCTCTGCTGCTGGGCTTATAACCCTGACAGCCTCGGACCCCAGTGTCCGGTAGATTGGTTCTTTGCCAGGACCGGCTCTCGTCGCCTCTGTCCCTGGCTTGCAGTTTCTCCTCTGCCTCACGGACTCCTCAGCTGATGCTGACCTGTCCCTTCCTCTAAGGAACCCTTCTGGTCACTTCAGAAGTGGATTCTGGTCTCTCTAACCCTGCGCCAGTTCCAGCTTTTATAGGGCAGCCAGCTCACCCTACTGGCCTGGGACAGGAGGTGCTGCATGCTAATGGTCCCTAATCAGGGAACCTCCCTCCTGCTCTCAGACACATCCTTTAATATTTATGGCATTCAGGCCTGGGGTGACACATTCCCCCCTAGTAAAATTTAGTACTCCGGGACTAAGCCTTTTTGGCCAAAAACAAACAGGGTATCATATGCACGACCATAAACACAACATTAATACATGGCAACAAACAAAACACAATTGAGTTCTTTAGGTCACAGTGTGGTCTGTGACCGGGTGTCCATATCACTAACACAAGGGGAGCGTTAACCAGGTGGGGGTCTGTTCTTGCCCCAAGTCCTTGACAGTCTTTATTCATTCCGTTGGTTAAGCTCCGAACATATTTTACAAGAAAGTCCCGGTTACTCAAAGTTCATAACCTGTTAGTCCATTTAGTCAACTGAAAGAAATTGAAAAGACCTAATTACTGGTCATGCAATTAACTGTTTGAACATTTGACAATTATTTACAAGGGTTATTTACAGCTCCTTTACACAACCTATATTTTCCAGCGAGCGGGTATCTGCCCCTTAGTGCTCCGGGTTGACCTGCGTAACCCACTGTCTGTTGGTGGTCTAACCTGGCTTTCCCCACTAGCATTAAGGGTACAGCTACTAGCTGGGTCTACAGGCAGTTCAGGCTGCTGTCTGCGGGTCCTTTGGCTTACCGCAGGCATGGCAGGCTCACTGTCAGCAGAGGGTTGACTCTCCTGGGCTGCTGGCATGGGTTCTTCTGCCTCTGGGGCTGCTTGTTCTTCTTGTTCTTCCGGCTCTCCTGTAGGCTCTTGTTGGGTAGGTTGAAGGAAGTGTAGGACGGGTACCACTATGGCATCGTTTATCCGAGTCCAGGACCGGGGGAACTCTCCAAGAACTGTGCTGACCATTTCTTCCTTGTCCACTGCCGGCTCAAGGTCATCTTGATCTTCACTTGGACTCTGCAGTTGCTCGGGGCACCATTTTAGGTGGTCTCTGGAGACAGTGCTAGTGGTTTCTCATCCATCCTTGGTAATTACACATACCTTCGGGTTGTTGTGGTCGGACTGCAGTACTGTGTACGGGTCTCTCTCCCACTGGTCATCTAGCTTGTGAAGCCTTCTCTTCCGCTTCAGGACCTGCTCACCAGTTTCCAGGGGACCAGCAGGGGCGTGTTGGTTGAAGAGCCTCTCTTGTTTTTCTCTCGCTTGAGCCAGACTCCTCTCCACACTCTCCTGTACCTTCTTGTACTGTAGCCGCCGTTCCGTATCCCAGTCCGCGTATGGGGAGGTGTCCTCGGGTGTCAGGACTCCCATCTCCAGATCCATAGGCAGCTTACCTGGTCTTGCTCGCATCAGGTAAGCCGGGGTGCAGTTGGTAGCATTCACCGGGATATGGTTGTATAAGTCTATCAGGTCTGGTAGCTTCTCCGGCCACAGGCTGCGTTATTCCAGGGGCAACGTCTTGAGGAGATCAGTGACGATATTATTCATTTACTCACACTGCCCGTTGGTTTGCGGGTGGTAAGGCGTTGTCCGAATCTTCTTACAGCCGTAGAGGTTGCAGAACTCCTGGAAGATTTCCGCCTCTAACGCTGAACCTTGATCTGTCAAGACCTGTTCCGGATACCCGTGTGGACGGCATAAGTGTTGTTGGAAGGCTCTGGCCGCTGTTTGGGCTGTCAAGTCTTTAACCGGGACCACCACCAGGAACCGGGAATAGTGGTCCACTATTGTCAGGGCATAGACGTAGCCCGACCAGCTTGGTGCCAATTTTACATGGTCCAGAGCTACCAGCTCAAGAACCAGCCTGGTGACGATGGGCCTCAAGAGTGTCTTCTGGCTGGTACAGTCCTTCCTTCTGAGGTTACATGGGCCGCAGTCCCTGCACCACTTCTCTATGGCCCTTCTCATACCGACCCAGTAGAACCGCTCTCTCAGTAGGAACTCCAGTTTCTTCCACCCGAAGTGTCCCGCTCTGTCATTGTAGGCCTCCAGGACCATTGCTGCATCTCGTCTCGGGACCACTACCTGCCAGGTCAGCTCGTGCGTCCGGTGGTTGACAAGCCTTCTGCACAGCTTACCTTCGTAGAGGAATAGCCTGCTTTTCTCCTTCCATAACTGCTTGGCTTCCTCTGGAGCATCCGGGCCAGGGCTAGCGTCTGCCTGGGTCAACAGGTCTTTCACCAGGCGAATTGCAGGGTCACTATCTTGCGTTTCAGCCCAGCCGTGGTGGGGTAAGGGATTGAACATGACGGTGGTTAGTTCTTTGTCTCTTACCCGGTGAGAATACTGAGTGACCCAATACCGGTGGAACACAGGGAGCTCTACTTCCTCCAGCTCTTCTGAGTCCTCTTCTCCTTCGGGTAGGTGGGGCATTCTTTATAGGGCGTCTGCATTGGCGTTGGTTCTGCCTGCCCAGTATTTGATTGTGAAGTCATAATTTGATAGCCGGGCCATCCACCGCTGTTCTAGGGCACCAAGTCTTGCATTGTCCAGGTGTGTCAACGGGTTGTTGTCCGTGTACACAGTGAACTTTGCGGAGGCCAGATAATGTTTAAACCATTCTGTGACGGCCCACACCACAGCCAAGAATTCTAGCTTGAAGGAGCTGTAATTCTCCGGGTTTCTCTTGGTGGGCCTCAGCTTCCGGCTGGCGTACGCGATCACCCTTTCTCTGCCCTGTTGGTTTTGTGACAGTACGGCTCCCAGCCCCACATTACTGGCGTCTGTGTGGAAGATAAAAGGCTGCCCATAATCGGGGTAGGCCAGGATCTCATCCCCCGTGAGGGCCATCTTCAGCTGGCGGAAGGACTCCTCTTCCGGCTTGTCCCACTTGACGGGTGGCTTTTGGCTTCTGGTCTTAGATTGTCCTATAAGGAGGTCCTGCATAGGGGCTGCCATCTTGGTGAACCCGGGGATGAACCTTCGGTAGTAGCCTACCAACCCGAGGAATTGCCTCACTTCTTTGATGTTAGAGGGGCTTGTGTAGCACCCCGAGGGCTCGGCTGCTACAGGGGTATTGCACCTCAAACCAGAGGTGTGATATTCCACTCCCGGGTAAGGATGGAGTGTGGACCAGGACTCAGTAAGCTGCATGCACCACACACACCCCATTTCCGAGGGACAGCTCAACGGTGCTCCCACTAGACAGAAGTGCAGGCACGACAGCATCTGTCCCTGGCTGGAGTGGGGAGGGGAAGGAAAACCCAGTGGTGTAGGAGCAGATAGGGGTGGGTCCCTGGGCATAGGTAGGAGCCCATTGGTTGCTAGTCACCTGGGCTCACACAGAGAGGGAGGTATATAAGGTGGGCACCATCTGAGAACAGTAGTCAGTTCAGACAGTCAGAGGAGAGGAGTGAGAGAAGGAGTTCAGCCAGAGAGGGCTGACAGGGAGCTGTGGCTCAGTCTGGGCCCAGCTCCACGAGACAGGCCTGGAGTGGAGGCCAGAAACAGCAGAGAGAACAGGAACAGAAGAGAAAGGAAACAAGGAACAGAACATTAAGAGAGGCCCAGAGACACGAGAGAAGAAGGAACCCCATAGGCCCAGAAGATTGCGGGTGACGGGTTGGCATAACAGGGTACTGGATCCCAAATTGGTGGAGGCGACTAATCCTCAGCCAAAGACCGGCGGTCGTGACTATATCTCGGTGCGACCCCTCACTACACCTGCCAGGAAGCCACACAACATAGGGTCAGGGACGCAGAAATCAGCATACCAAGAGAAGGCCCGAGGCAGCCGGACAAACGTAGAGTCACTGGTGGGGCACGGCCAGAGAAGGGAAGAGAAGGGAGACCTGTGCCACGCTCTGGAATTGCCTGAGAGTTGGTTGAGCCCCTTGCCTGGTGGACGCAGCACGGCTTGGGCAGTCACCACCGGTGCCGAGGTGACTAGGATCAGTAAGGAACTGTGAGTAAAGCATTGGAAACTGCAACCACACGTCTCTGTGCTTCTTCGCCGCACCAGCACCACCAGTGCTGGGACGCTCGTGCACCATCACTCCCATCATCCGCACTAACTGCCCTGAGGTTATACTTCTCCCGTGGGGAGTCATCCCATTCTTGCCTGCGCATACAACATCAGCCTCAGTGGTCTGCATCGCAGCGGCGGTCCCCACTGACTGCAATCCACGGGTGGCGTAGTCGGACCATTATCATACTAATAAGACTGCCACTGATTTGACGACCCTGGGCACGGACCGGGTCATCGCCACGGAGACTACAACCCCCAGCGATCCAGCTCCGGGTATTCCCCGCACACACGTGCACGCACAACGCAGGCCCAGGGGGCGAGTCACTTGGCCAGCTCTTGATTACTGTAACCTTGTCGGGGTCGGGGGCTACTCCCTCTGCACTCACCACGTGTCCTAGTTACTGTACCTTCGGTTTTAACAGGTGACACTTTGAGGGCTTCACCTTCAGGCCATAGCCTGCCAGGGCTTCGAACACCTCTGCCAGGTGTTTTAGATGGTCCTCGTAGGTCTTCGAATATACAATCACGTCATCTAAGTAAAGTAGGACTGTCTCAAAGTTTCGGTGCCCTAGACAGCATTCCATCAGCCTCTGGAAGGTCCCGGGTGCGTTGCAGAGCCCGAATGGCATACAGTTGAATTCACTTAATCCCATCGGGGTGGTGAAGGCGGTCTTCTCCTTGTCAGCCTCTGCCACAGGAACCTGGCAGTACCAGCTAGTAAGGTCCAAAGCAGAGAAGAAATTAGCTGATTTTAGTGCGGCCAAAGACTCCTCTATTCTAGGCAACTGGTATTCGTCTTTATGGGTGATACGATTGACTTGTCTATAGTCCACGTACATTCTCATAGTACCGTCTTTCTTTTTTACCAGAACCAAGGGGGCTGCCCAGGGGCTACAGCTGTCCCTGATCACTCCCGCCTCTTTCATCTCTCTTAGCATGCCCTTTGCGTTCTGATAGTGTGCGGGGGGTACATGTCTGTATCTCTCTTTTATTGGTGGGTGGCTCCCCGTAGGGATGTGGTGTTCTACCCCTTTCACCCTGCCGAAGTCTAGCATGTGCTTACTAAAGATTCTCTCGTACTCCTGAACCACCCGGTAGACTCCTTGTTTTTGGTGCAAGGGAGTGGAGTCAGCACCCACGTGAAGTTTCTGGCACCAGTCCTCCTTGGGTTTCTGGGAGCCATTACCCTCCACCTGGGGAGATGGAGGCAAGGGTTCCACGGCCCTGACAGCATTGTGTTCAACAGTATACAATTTGGCTAGTGTATCGTACCGGGGCAAGTGTACTTCCCTTTCCCCAATGTTTAAGATCCGGACGGGCACCCTTCCATGGCGGACATCAACCACCCCCTGGGCTGTCAAAATGGTGGGCCTGCTGTCTGAGTACACGGGTTCTACCATGGCTTGGTAGTCTCTCCCTCTTAACCCGATTGCAGTCCGACACCAGATCATCATTTCACTTTTGGGAGGCATGGCAATGGGGAACAGGTCGCTCATCCTCACGCTACCGATCTCACCACCAGACAGTTTTACCTGTTGCCGTCTCACCAGGGCTCTTATCTCCTTCTGGAGGACCCTCTGTTGGCTGGAGCTCGCATTCATCGCCACCTGCTGCAAAATTACAATTACTTCTGAAAGACAATTTTCAATCACGTTAGTACCCAAGGTTATTTTAGGGTGACTTTCTCGACGGTCAATGTCCACAATGATCACTCCCTGTGCCGGCAGTTCAACTTTACCAATCTTAATGGTCATCTCTCTGAACCCCACCTGCGGCACGGGCTGGCTATTGCTGGCGATGATGCTCAAGTCATTGTCTGGATAGCGGGTTATGTCAGTGTCACTCCAATACTGCTTAAAAAGTACATAGGGGATGGTAGTTACTTGTGACCCGGTATCCAGCAGTGCACTCATGGGGATACCGTCCAGCACTACGGGTAAAACTGGGCGTCCCCCCACGTACTTATCGCGCCAATTAGACGGGCCTGGTGACCTTATGCCTGGGGGTTGGCCCTCAGCCCCAGGTTGGACCCATGTAAAGTACAGTACCTGGCTACGTGTCCCGGCTGGCTGCAACGGCGGCAAATCGGCTGTCCATCCTCAGTGTAATGATCGGCGGGCCTCCCTCTGAACGACGGGATCCTCCTCAGTCGACGCCACGGGACATCCTCCAGACTGGAAGCCAGCTTGATTGGTCCTGACGGGTCCATCTGTAACGACTGTACGGTCCTTGTCAATGCAGCAACACTGTTTGTTAGTTCTTGGACCTGATGGTGCAGGTTTGCAGGCGGGGATGGATTTAGGGCCTGCGCATCAGCCCCCACAAGGTTTGCAGGGTAGGGCGCTGCCTCCTGGTGGTAAAGATGAACTCCATAATGTATGTTGAGTTTCTCAAACAGCACTTCCTTCCATGGTTCAAGAAGAAGAACCGTGCATTCCGCAGCAAGATCATTTTCATGCATGATAATGCACTGTCTCATGCTGCACATAACACATCTGCATCTCTGGCTGCTATGGGCATAAAAGGGGACAAACTTATGGTGTGACACCCATGCTCCCCTGACCTCAACCCCATTGAGAACCTCTGGAGCATCATCAAAAGGAGTGTCTATGATGGCGGGAGGCAGTTCACATCTAAGCAACAGCTCTGGGAGGGTATTCTGTCCTCATGCAAAACAATTGAAGCAGAAACCATCCAAAACCTGACAAATTCAATGGACGAGAGAGTTCAGAAGCTCCTTTCTAACAAGGGGTCCTATGTGCAAATGTAACATCACCTAGAATAAAGTTTTGAGTTGAAAACTGTTTGATTTCAGTTTGTAATAACCTGCTAATGCTTATAATTTAAAAAATGACCATTTTTTTGTTCTTTATTAAAATGAAAAGGTTGAAAACTCTGCTGTGCATAATAATTTAGAACATGCATTTTGAGTGCAGTTTGAGTTTTTTATTTTTTTAAAAATATACTGTTATCATAGGCAGTTTGTACAAAAACCTTTCAATTTTCAAATAGTTATTTGACTGGAAAATAACAATGACTGCAATTCATATAGGTAATTTGGGAAAACCTGAGAAAATATTATTTGCATAATAATTTGGAACACAGTGTAGTTAACCCCGTGGCCTACCTTCCGGCGATCCTCTTCTGTAGGCCGCGGCTCCGCTCGCGATGCTCTGGGCGAAGACCTTGCGCCGCTCAGTGATGACGTCGGCATCCGCTGGATCTCCTTCCAGGACCTTGCGCAGCGTCTCAGCGTAGGGCGGGGCTTCAGGTCTCGCGCGTTTTTGACGTCCACGCCCCTCTTCTTCCCGCGCGGCGTCCCGAAGATGGCGCCCGATGGCGGGAAACGGCTCCGATTGGCGGGAAATGGCCCCGAATGGCGGGAAACTTCACTCAGGTGAGTATAAAGTCTTGTTCAGGCACGCAATACCCATTTGTAGCGGGTTGGTCACAATCCTGCTGACTACGCCAAAGCTGACTTACCCCCTGGGCCGTGGGGTACCCGGAACCGGGCTTCTGTATGATGCTGGGGGTAGTAGTGGCAACCCGATCCCGTGGCTCAGGGTGGTCAGACCAAATTGTGGCAGTCTATTTATCAGTGTTTTGAATGTCCGACTACGCCACCCGTGGATTGCGGTCAGGGATAACCGCCGCTGCAGGGCAGACCGCTGAGGCTGGTGTTGGTGTGCAGCACAGGGGTAGGATAACTCCCCACGGGAAGAGTGTAGCCTCAGGGCAGTGTAGGTGAATGCTGGGGGTGATAGTGCAGGCCACAATAGTAAGAGTTCAGAGTCCACTTCAAACAGTCCAGGGTCTTTATTGTAGGTATTATTAATGACCCAACAGTGGTACCGGTTAGGAATGAGCCTGGGTGTCTGAGAGTATTCGGGCGAGCCCCACTGGTCAGGATGAGTGTGCAGGCCTACCGTTCTCTCTATGCTCTTTCTGACTATCCCCCTCTTCGTGGTGTAATAGCCCACGTCCCTGAGCTGGCCGTGTACTTCTCGCCCGTATGGCTTGCAACTTGGGTTCCTTTTACCTTTGGCCTCTCTTGGCCTTGCTGGTCCCTTCGGTTGTGGCGGAGCCTCCGGGCTTCTTAGGCTAAAGGACATGAAATCCCTCGCGGATTGGTTCTCTGCTGCTGAGCTTATAACCCTGACAGCCTCGGACCCCAATGTCCGGTAGATTGGTTCTTTGCCAGGACCGGCTCTCGTCGCCTCAGTCCCTGGCTTGCAGTTTCTCCTCTGCCTCACGGACTCCTCAGCTGCTGCTGACCTGTCCCTTCCTCTAAGGAACCCTTCTGGTCACTTCAGCAGTGGATTCTGGTCTCTCTAACCCTGCCCCAGTTCCAGCTTTTATAGGGCAGCCAGCTCCCCCTACTGGCCTGGGACAGGAGGTGCTGCATGCTAATGGTCCCTAACCAGGGAACCTCCCTCCTGCTCTCAGACACAGCCTTTAATATTTGTGGCATCCAGACCTGGGGTGACACACTTACAGCAGATTAAAGGTCAATAAGTAGGTCTGAACCAGGAAGCAAATGGAGATAGTAGAGCTACAAACAGAAGTTTTCAGAAGAAGTAATTGAGCAGGGAGAACTTTATGGTGAGGCAAAGTCCAAGGCATATGGTGACGGAATACAAAGCTTACCCCACTCAGTTGAGTTGGCCTTAAAAAGCCAAGTGTGATGAGTCCATAGAAGTGTATGCTGAGCAACACGAAAAACCTGGTGCGGATGGCAATAGCCACAGTGAAGGGAACAGGGCCCAGCACCAAAGCCGAGACAGATAAGTAACAATAACATTAACCCTAAAAGAAAAAAATCAAAATAATAATTATTAGATAGGGAAGAAAAAAAAGTGTTGTATTATTGAGATCTGGTATCAGGCAGAATATACAATATATGTTCATTCATTTTAGTGCTGCCTCTGCTGGCAGTCCTATGTAAAACCAAAACTATGAAATCCTTATGATTTGTGCCAAACGACAAACTCATCTCCGCCACATTTCACATTTCCATACTCCCTCGGCTAAAGGGTCAGCTGCTTTATTAAACATTGATTTACCATTATTGAAAAATAGAGATCTGATGGCGATAACATGTCCGGGGGGATAAAGAGCCGGTTTCTTGTATCCTTACGCATTCCTTGCTGCTGATCCTAAACGTATTTATGTTTTTTTATGTTCTTCCCAGCCCTTAATTTGCAGCCCCCTGCGCTGATCCCGGCTCCCAGCTGCAGTGAGAATTATAGAGGACTGTCACTTTACAATATTGAATCTCCATCTCGTAATCCCCTCAACCTTATACAAGTCAGGCTCAAGGTCTTCTTAATCCGTCTTCCCGGAGCAAAGTGGAGTCACAACTCTTGAGTGAAATTTCAGTAAATATCAGGAGATTAATCTCATACACGGTTACATTGGCACGTGCCACTGCCACCGCTTCTCTTACTGTATATCCCAAATCACTTCCAGGGAGAATGTGATACAGTGTTGGTTATAGTCAGTGCACGGTATCACCAAGTACATGTAGGTGTAATTTACATATAAATGACTCCATTAAATCTATGCATGTTATAGCATGCCTGAGTGGACAACATGCAATCCCCGGTGTTTTCCCGCTTTTCTAATTAATATTAATTGGAAACTTATAAAAAATATTACTCTATCACTTCAAACCCCTTAGAATAGGAGGATTTCATGGGGAAAAGAGTGGCCCCTACCAAACCCAACTTTCCTAATTGCTGCAAAGTGGCAATGCACCAGATTTCACATCTTGAGATGAAACACTTATTTATAAAGGACTCCAACATTTCTTCACTTAAAGGGGTTGTCCATGTTTAAGGGAAAAAAATATATATATACAGTACAGACCAAAAGTTTGGACACACCTACTCATTTAAAGATTTTTCTGTATTTTCATGACTTTGAAAATTATACATTCACACTGAAGGCATCAAAACTATGAATTAACACATGTGGAATTATATACTTAACAAAAAAGTGTGAAACAACTGAAAATATGTCTTATATTCTAGGTTCTTCAAAGTAGCCACCTTTTGCTTTGATGACTGCTTTGCACACTCTTGGCATTCTCTTGATGAGCTTCAAGAGGTAGTCACCGGAAATGGTCTTCACTTCACAGGTGTGCCCTGTCAGGTTTAATAAGTGGGATTTCTTGCTTTATAAATGGGGTTGGGACCATCAGTTGTGTTGTGCAGAAGTCTGATGGATACACAGCTGAAAGTCCTACTGAATAGACTGTTAGAATTTGTATTATGGCAAGAAAAAAGCAGCTAAGTAAAGAAAAACGAGTGGCCATCATTACTTTAAGAAATGAAGGTCAGTCAGTCCGAAAAATTGGGAAAACTTTGAAAGTGTCCCCAAGTGCAGTTGCAAAAACCATCAAGCGCTACAAAGAAACTGGCTCACATGAGGACCGCCCCAGGAAAGGAAGACCAAGAGTCACCTCTGCTTCTGAGGATAAGTTTATCCGAGTCACCAGCCTCAGAAATCGCAGGTTAACAGCAGCTCAGATTAGAGACCAGGTCAATGCCACACAGAGTTCTAGCAGCAGACACATCTCTACAACAACTGTTAAGAGGAGACTTTGTGCAGCAGGCCTTCATGGTAAAATAGTTGCTAGGAAACCACTGCTAAGGACAGGCAACAAGCAGAAGAGACTGGTTTGGGCTAAAGAACACAAGGAATGGACATTAGACCAGTGGAAAGCTGTGCTTTGGTATGAGTCCAAATTTGAGATCTTTGGTTCCAACCACTGTGTCTTTGTGCGACGCAGAAAAGGTAAACGGATGGACTCTACATGCCTGGTTCCCACCGTGAAGCATGGAGGAGGAGGTGTGATGGTGTGGGGGTGCTTTGCTGGTGACACTGTTGGGGATTTATTCAAAATTGAAGGCATACTGAACCAGCATGGCTACCACAGCATCTTGCAGCGGCATGCTATCCATCCGGTTTGCGTTTAGTTGGACCCCATCATTTATTTTTCAACAGGACAATGACCACAAACACACCTCCAGGCTGTGTAAGGGCTATTTGACCAAGAAGGAGAGTGATGGGGTGCTACGCCAGATGACCTGGCCTCCACAGTCACCAGACCTGAACCCAATCGAGATGGTTTGGGTGAGCTGGACTGCAGAGTGAAGGCAAAAGGGCCAACAAGTGCTAAGCATCTCTGGGACATCTTCAAGATTGTTGGAAGACCATTTCCGGTGACTGTCTCTTGAAACTCATCAAGAGAATGCCAAGAGTGTGCAAAACAGTCATCAAAGCAAAAGATGGCTACTTTGAAGAACCTAGAATATAAGACATATTTTCAGTTGTTTCACACTTTTTTGTTAAGTATATAATTCCACATGTGTTAATTCATAGTTTTGATGCCTTCAGTGTGAATGTACAATTCTCATACTCATGAAAATACAGAAAAATCTTTAAATGAGAAGGTGTGTCCAAACTTTTGGTCTGTACTGTATATACAGTATATGTTTATATATACAGACCGCATCAAAGTTGAATGTGCAGATAAACAAAGTGCCTGGAAAAGCCAAACAGTGTAACATTTTAATAAAAAGTTTAGCTCTGTCATGTCCCATGATTTGGGATTCATACAAACAGTATTGTATTATCATTGTGCTGTTTTATTGTGCTATTTCATTGCTATGCAATAAGGTTTGCCCTGTTTAGAAGTTTGTCCTTCCTCTCTTCCTGTCTGATGTAGCTCTGATGTCAGTAACCCCTCCCTTCTACTTCATTCTTCTTCCTCATTCACTGTCTGTCAGCCATCTTAGGAGCCCATGTATTTTCAGATCTGGTTCAGAAAAAGTCTTTTTTACTTACTGTATTTGTGCATAACTACAAGAATTCCGCTGGAAAATAAACCTTCTTCTGGAATCTTCAGATGTGACTCCTGCAGTCGAGTTCAAGCTATCTGATGATATCACTCCATGAGTAACAGTACATAGAGACAGCCATGCAAATGGTGTCTCAAGTGCTACACTCTTAGCTTAGTTACGGTGTCAGAATAAGCTCCAAACACATGCATTTAGGTAAAAATAGAAAATAAAAAATACATAGCATAGACAGATATATACTGTATATATATATATATATATATATATACAGGGTTGGACTGGACCACCAGAGAACTGGAAAATCCTCCGGTGAGCCCTGGCTTTTCTTCAGGAGAGTTCATAGTGCAAACCTTGCAGCTGCTATGGGGCTCTTGAGTGGTGGAGAAAGGTGGGCCCTCAGAATCAAATCCTCTGGTGGGCACAATGTTCCTCAGTCTGACACTGTATATATATATATATATATATATATATATATATATGTGTACTGTATATACAGTTAGTTCCATATATATTTGGACAGAGACAACATTTTTCTAATTTTGGTTCTAGACATTACCACAATGAATTTTAAACAAAACAATTCAGATGCAGTTGAAGTTCAGACTTTCAGCTTTCATTTGAGGATATCCACATTAAAATTGGATGAAGGGTTTAGGAGTTTCAGCTCCTTAACATGTGCCACCCTGTTTTTAAAGGGACCAAAAGTAATTGGACAATTGACTCCAAGGCTATTTCATGGACAGGTATGGGCAATCCCTTCATTATGTCATTCTCAATTAAGCAGATAAAAGGCCTGGAGTTGATTTGAGGTGTGGTGCTTGCATTTGGAAGGTTTTGCTGTGAAGTAAACATGCGGTCAAAGGAGCTCTCCATGCAGGTGAAACAAGCCATCCTTAAGCTGCAAAAACAGAAAAAACCCATCTGAGAAATTGCTACAATATTAGGAGTGAAGTGCCTAAGCAAGAAACAATACGAATATACGGCCGAAAAATATAATAGAAAATATCTTTATTGAAAAAATATATATATAGATAAATAATCACAACATCATTACAGGTAATGGTGGCACGACATATGTCAGAAAACATTACAGAGACATAGATAAAACATACTTAAAATCAACCACCAGGTGTCACCACAGAGTACAGATATCGCATGTCTCATATAGCATTATGGACTATAGCCATATCAATTAGGGTAATCATATATGAAAAATGATGGATGGCTACCATAGTTATCACCAGCACAACCACCTAAAGATGTACACCTTCATTATGTAATATAGTTTATAAGAAAATAACAAGAAAAAGGAGTGACACATCAGACATATGATTCACCTTTATATTGGGATCGAGACTGCACGCTGTGTGGCTCCCCGACGCGCGTTTCGGCGCTCCTGCCTTTTTCAAGGCAGGAGCGCCGAAACGCGCGTCGGGGAGCCACACAGCGTGCAGTCTCGATCCCAATATGAAGGTGAATCATATGTCTGATGTGTCACTCCTTTTTCTTGTTATTTTCTTATAAACTATATTACATAATGAAGGTGTACATCTTTAGGTGGTTGTGCTGGTGATAACTATGGTAGCCATCCATCATTTTTCATATATGATTACCCTAATTGATATGGCTATAGTCCATAATGCTATATGAGGCATGCGATATCTGTACTCTGTGGTGACACCTGGTGGTTGATTTTAAGTATGTTTTATCTATGTCTCTGTAATGTTTTCTGACATATGTCGTGCCACCATTACCTGTAATGATGTTGTGATTATTTATCTATATATATTTTTTTTCAATAAAGATATTTTCTATTATATTTTTCGGCCGTATATTCGTATTGTTTCTTGCTTAGGCACTTCGTGATATATGTTATTTATACGAATGGCCCTAGTTATACAGTCCTCTGAATAGTTTCCAATATGGAGATACTCGTTATCTCCTTTATATATGTGTTTGGTAACTTACTTTTCGGTTCTAATCTTTTTCCTAATAATATTAGGAGTGGCAAAATCTACAGTTTGGTACATCCTAAGAAAGAAAGAAAGCACTGGTGAACTCATCAATGCAAAAAGACCTGGGCGCCCACGGAAGACAACAGTGGTGGATGATCGCAGAATAATCTCCATGGTGAAGAGAAACCCATTCACAACAGCCAACCAAGTGAACAACACTCTCCAGGAGGTAAGCGCTCTACAGGAGGTAGGCGTATCAATATCCAAATCTACCATAAAGAGAAGACTGCAGGAAAGTAAATACAGAGGGTTCATTGCACGGTGCAAGCCACTCATAAGCATCAAGAAGAAAAAGGCTAGACTGGACTTTGATAAAAAAAACATCTAAAAAAGCCAGCATAGTTCTGGAAGAACATTCTTTGGACAGATGAAACCAAGATCAACCTCTACCAGAATGATGGAAAGAGAAAAGTATGGCGAAGGCGTGGTACAGCTCATGATCCAAAGCATACCACATCATCTGTAAAACATGGTGGAGGCAGTCTGATGGCTTGGGCATGCATGGCTGCCAGTGGCACTGGGTTACTAGTGATTATTGATGATGTGACACAGGACAGAAGCAGCCGAATGAATTCTGATGTATTCAGAGCCATACTGTGTGCTCAGATCCAGCCAAACGCAGCCAAACTGATTGGTCGTCGTTTCATACTACAGATGGACAATGACCCAAAGCATAAAGCCAAAGCAACCCAGGAGTTTATTAAAGCAAAGAAGTGGAATATTCTTGAATGGCCAAGTCAGTCACCTGATCTCAACCCAATTGAGCATGCATTTCACTTGTTAAAGACTAAACTTCAGACAGAAAGGCCCACAAACAAACAGCAACTGTAAACCACCGCAGTGAAGGCCTGGCAGAGCTTCAAAAAGGAGGAAACACAGCGTCTGGTGATGTCCATGAGTTCAAGACTTCAGGCAGTCATTGCCAACAAAGGGTTTTCAACCAACTACTAGAAATGAACATTTTATTTACAATTATTTAATCAGTCCAATTACTTTTGGTCCCTTTAAAAACAGGGTGGCACATGTTAAGGAGCTGAAACTCCTAAACCCTTCATCCGATTTTAATGTGGATACCCTCAAATGAAAGCTGAAAGTCTCAACTTCAACTGCATCTGAATTGTTTTGTTTAAAATTCATTGTGGTAATGTCTAGAACCAAAATTAGAAAAATGTTGTCTCTGTCCAAATATATATGGACCTAACTGTATATATATATATATATATATATATATATATATATATATATGTATATATATATATATATATATATATATATAAATTTTTATTGTTTCTTTACCTAACTTCATGTGTTTGGAGCTAAACTTTTTATTAAAAATTTTCCACTGTTTGGCTTTTGCAGGCACTTTGTTCCCCTGTACATTCAACTTTGTGGTCTGTGATCAGCTGAGGGGAACCCAGAGAGAGGGATAA
Source organism: Phyllobates terribilis (assembly GCF_046119375.1). NCBI lineage: Eukaryota > Metazoa > Chordata > Amphibia > Anura > Dendrobatidae > Phyllobates > Phyllobates terribilis. The sequence continues at coordinate 382,834,493 of NW_027362767.1, forward strand.
ACTCTCCCATCATTTAATTTTAATGAGCTCACTGATGGATTCCCGGTTAACTCATTCTGCAGCCAACAATAAACAGTGCAACACAGAGGCTATAGAAGGCAAATGATGCAACATTTTTAGTGAAGCTCATGTCACATCTTGCCAGCTTGCGCCACCAAGCAGCATCTGACTCTGTGGCCCTAGGTCAGGGACCACTGTGTAAGTCCAGATCACTGTATAGGGGTTAAGGGGTGAAGGTCATAGCGACCCCAGGCCTCTTGGAAACTGAGTAGCTTGCACCAAGCCTTTTTTCAGCTGCTATTTTAGAGCTGCCAAACAACCACTGACAGAGGCGCGTCACAGCCCAATTGCAAAAAAAATGATTTTTAGCTCCAAATGATTTGTAGGTACAAATTCTCCCATCATTCAATCAGCTTACTGATGTTATATTGAGGGGATATGCCAAACACAATGCATCCCTGTTCGGATGTGTAGATGAGATTTTCAGCCATACAAGTGTTTGTAGTCAGTCTTTCCCGTGTCACTATTCCGTGATACAGTGGATGTCACATTACCATTATAAGGTTTGACATGAGATTTTTCTGTTTCACCCCATTGTACTCTAAACACTGGTAGCCGAGAAAAAGAAAAATTCTGTCCTTAGAACAATGGGCTGTGAACTCTGCAATGAACCCAGCAGAGCTCGCTAAATGGCATGATTGAGGTGACTGGTAGTTTGGAAGTTATTATTGGGTTATTGGGCAGACAAGAATGACAGCCGGAGTGCGCCGATAGAAAAAAGGAAATCAGGTGTAAAGCCTGTGTGTTAAGGGGGAAAATGGAGTTATAGCTTCTGTTTTATTACATTATTATTTATAGACAAGTTCTTACAAAAGGGTAAATGTGAGATAGATAGATAGATAGATAGATAGATAGATAGATAGATAGATAGATAAAAAGAGAGCGCAGCAGCACTCCATTATGGCCAAAATACATAAAGACAATAAAAACGTTTGATTTAAACTGTGTTATTACTCAATGAACTTTACTTACAAAAAACTGAGATAGATATGAGATAGAGATAGATAGATAGATGGATAGATAGATAATAGATAGATAGATAGACAAGAGATAGATAGGTAGATAGATAGATAGGTAGATAGATAGATAGATGGAGAAGTGATAGATATTAGATAGTTTATGTATATTAATCAGCTTTCCCTAACTGCGCCATACAATCAGCTCACAGTATAAGACTGACAACATCTTACACCTAATTAAAGTGATTTTTCCATCATGTACAACTAGCAGTGATCTTCATCTCCAACTGACGTAGAACTACAATTTTTTGGCATTCCCGAAAAGCCGCCGACTGAGAGTTGTAGTTACACAACAGCTGGAGATCCAAGTTTTGGAAGCCATTGATTTTGGATAATGAATATAATGAATCAGATGATACTCCATTAGATATACGGTAACAGGCGGATGCCCCGTTTTACACTACACTGACTACCAACTCAATCATCATCATTCTCCAGCTACAGAAGCTCTAATCAATAACTTTGCATCATAGACATGACATTTTATGACCATCTAATAGCTTACGGCCCTATAAAGCAGGCGAATGACACTAATTTCATCATTTAAATGTAGATTTAAGAGTCATTGAGAACTAAATGGACGTCGTTTAATCCCTTGAATTGTCTGGATCCTGCACAATGTACCTAGGAGTTCTGAAATGCTGCCAGGACTCTAAACACTGTGACAATGCCTACGGCCATATCGTGCCTGAAGCCTTGCCAATGTATTAAGTATAATGAACGGGTGGAAGGGTTCAAGAGACTCTTTAAATATAAGTCACTGGGACTTTTATTACTCCTCCATTGATTTATAAGAGACCCCTGAGAACAAGAACCCAATGAAGAAGTGATTTCCAGAATGGGATAATTATAATTAATGTTTCACACATCAGAGACTTTTATGACGCTTTCCACCAAAGTACAGGAGGTCAGCCTAACGTCCATATTGTGATATGGACAATCATTAATTTAATTGCCCTACTTAACCCCCACTAATCCCTATCAGTCTTATTTATAATTGATGATACCTATCCTTTTCTCCCCACAGAGAGCAAGTAGGCCACCCAACCACATATCTAAGGAAGGGTCTTCAAACGCCATACTTGGTGTGCTGTTTTTCAGTCAACTTTCCTTTAGGCAAACCAGGCAATGTCTTTAAACAAGAAGAAAACAAGATTTAAGCTGACCATACACATTAACTGTATATTGGCCAAATCCACCATGACCATTTGAACATCCCAACTCTCCATCAATGGCAGAGAAATATTGTTCTCTGGCATAGCAAGACCACTCACTCGAACATATATTGTGCTTGGAATCCTCCCAACTTTTTCCTGATGACAGATGTTAGGGGAAAGAAGGACAAGGCAATACCCAATCCTATTCTAGAGGTGACAAGCCACCATTCGAGGAGTCAGACATTGGCTCATTCCCCTTTTCCTACTGAGAACACATGCATGACCCGATTCAGGGGCTACCACACTTAGAAACATACTACTCCTTAGTTTAGATAAGGAATTTCTCAAGACAACTCCTGCCCATCTGTTTTATTGGCGTACATAGACAACATAGTGGGGGTCCTACAGTAAAGACCCTTCTCTATGAGTCAGAAAGGTGAGCCACTCTTGAAACCATCTATGAATTACATGAACATATACTACAAATCAGGAAAAATAGCGACCATTTGCCATTTTGTAGCATTCACACAAAGCGAATTCCAAAAATATGGAATAGGAAGAATCCAAGTTTTTGGTAAAATTCAAGGTAAATTCCTATTTTCCTTTTCATTTAACCTCTAGAAATTTTCAGAGAGGACTCTCACCCCTATTTCTCATGCTTCATATCCCACATAGTACACCCCTAGTCATCAGTCAGCTTATTGACTCAAGCCTCCCTGTTCTCCAGCGCAATATTAACCTCAGCCATGCTGGCTATCAATTAGAGAAGTGAAGGGCAGACAGGCTCTTGTTAGTATTCTGTCATTTATGAGTATTGTATACAATTAGATGATATTCCTCCCACTCCTCCACCTGATAAACTCCAGCTCTATGTACATAAGATGTGCAGATAACGCTTCAGAGAAGTCAGGTGCAATGCAGATATGAATTAATTACACTGAAACTGATAAACATCCCAATATTCACTTTCTAGTTGAGAAGTTAGGATAAGAAGCATTGCATTTGCAGACACATGTTTCGGGGTGTTTGCCCCTCATCAATGCAAAGCAAATCTGAATTGCCTGCATGAGGGGCCTCTGACAAAGGTTCTAAGAGGCGAACATTTTTTCTTATGGAGTGTACTAAGCCAGTGTAAAGAGACTTAAAGGCCATGTAATGCTTCCCTGGGAGATTTAATGTGCATATTTTAATTCTCAGAGGAGCATCGCATGGCCTATAAGTCTCCTTCCGCCGGCTTAGTACTCTCGATAAGAAAAAATGTTCGCCCGTAGAAAGCCATATTTGTTGAGGACTCAGATTTTTCTTTCTTACAGTAGCTTTCAGCTGGCATACATAAGCACCGATCATAACTTATAATTATTTATAAAAATGCATATTTAGCACATTTTGCAATTTTTCTTTGCCACACATGCCTTTCTTTTGACACTTTTCCAAGCTGTTGTGGGAAGTGTTAAAAGTGTCTAAAAGACAAAAGAAGGTTAACCCCTTAGTGACCACCAATACATCTTTTTCCTGACCTGTGATATAAGAGCCTAGCATCCCCCGACGGGTGACAATCCTGTAGCTGTCACCTGTACACTATAGCTGACAACTTGCTGCATCAGCCACTATCAGTGTTGGCACCAACTATGGCCATTTAACGACCTTAAATGCTGCTGTCGATAGTGACATGGCATCTAGATGGTTAACAGAGTGTGGGGGCTCCCTCTTTAACCTCATTGGCACCCTGAGATCTTGATTGTGTGTTCCTGATGTCTGCCATGGCAGTTCACGGCCAAATAACGGCTTTAAAGTCTTCCGGCCTGTTCAGAACTTATCAACACATAGCTGGTAAAAATAAACTTTTTCATTCTTGTCATGCTGCTTTGCACTAATTCCTGAAAAGCACCTGAAGGGTTAATGAACTACCTGAAAGCAATTTTGAATACTTTGAGGGACGCTGTTTTTAAAATGGTATCACTTTTGTGAGTTTCCAATATACAGGACCCCCAAGGTTACTTCAAAGCTGAACAGGTCCCTATAAAAATAAGTTTTGTAAATTTTCTTGAAAAAATGAAAAATTACTGCTACATTTTTAAACCTTCTAAAATGCTAACAAAATAACACAACACTTTACAAATGGTGCTGATGTAAAGCAGACATGAGGGAAATGTCATTTATTATTGGTTTTGTGTGATCTGACTTCTGGGATTAAAGGGATAATCATTCAAAGTTTGAAAATTGCAAATTATTTTACGTTTTTGTCAAATTTCTAATATTTTTATAAATAAATGCAAAACATATCTCAACTAGTGTTGAGCCACCCCCGTAGTGTTCGAGTTCGGTTCGGTTCGTCGAACACCCGTGTGTTCGCCGAACTGTTCGTCGAACTGTTCGTCGAACACCTTCGAACACCGTTAAAACCAATGGCAGGCAAACAAAAACACATAGAAACACATAGAAAACACCTTCAAAGGTGTCCAAAAGCTGACAAACTGCTCAGAAGACACAACTAACACATGGAAAAGTGACAAGTACATATAGTCATGCGAAAAGAAAAGAGGTGGAGGAGTAAAAGGAGGGGGAGACACAGATATAGGCATGTCATGCCCTTCTAAAATCCAAAAAGTGAGAAGCCGAGACGGCCAGTCCGCTCCTGCCCGTGCCACCTCCGTGTCGCCGGGTTTGTGCCAGAGCCGCGGTGAACCCTGACGGCCAGCCCCCCTCTCCCAATACTGGTGCCTGTCCGCTGGTGGGTTGAGCGAGCCCCCCTGTGGTGGAGGCAGCTCTAAGCTTTTTAATTTAAATTGTCCCTCTAATTTGAATGAATACACTTTAAATCCATTTACAAGGATCTATTGGAGGGCAAGTCTCATGCCAGCAGCCGCGTAATTCCAGCTCCAGTAGCGTCCACTAAAGCTGCTGCAGTTAAAAAGCTTTTATAAGGATCGAGCTCGGCTGTCCACCGCAAGGCATCCTAGTGCCAGTCCCAGCCCCTATGCCTTGGGGTGCCTCCTGATGCTCTTCACTAAGTATCCCGTGGTCCCGAAGCATTTCCTTTGAAAAAATTAAGTGTCCAAACTACAGGTGGTGTAGCTTGCTTAACAGCCGGGATAATCCGCTGACTAGCAGACACTGCTACTAGGCACAAAGTATTTCCTGGGCTAGATGCAGTTAAAAATTTGTAAGTAGATACTCTCGTTGGATGCTGAGAAAGCATTCCATAGAGTCTCCTGGCACGCCATATATGATTCTCTTAAAAAGCTTGGGGTAGGGGTCTAGGGGACCCTTTTATAGCCAAAATCACGGCCCTGTATCACAATACGTCACCTAGGCTGAAGATAAATGGAACTGTAGCACCGAGGGCTCGGTTGCTACAGACGTATTGCACCTCACCCAGAGGTGTGATATCTCACTCTCAGATAAGGATGGAGTGTGGATCAGGACCCGACACCTGCATGCATTACACCACATTGCCGTGGGGCAGGGCGACCAATATGCCCCTGAGATGGGCACGACAGTCCCTGTCCCTGGCTGGAGTGGGGGGAGGGAACACTGAGGAAGGGGAACCCTGCAGTGCAGGAGCAGGGAGGAAGCAGTTCCTGGGTGCATTGAGAAGGGAGTATAAAAGGTGGGCACCATCTTAGTTCAGTGCAGAGAAGTCTGAGCAGAAGTGGCAGGGAGCAGGGGCTCTGCATGAGCTCTGCTCCGGAGGCGGGCCTAGTAACAGAGGCCCAGGCCTGCAAGAGGGAGAAGGAAGGAAGAGGAGCGGAGAAGGCTCCAGGAACGAGGAATGAAGGGATCCCAGGGGTGCGGACGGGCGAGTCGCCACCGCACGCCCGAATCCACCTGCGTGGAGGGGTCAGGCCAAAGGGGGAGACCGGTCCCCGAACTAGTGGAGGCAGGAAACGACCCTCAGCTAGAAACCGGAGGCTCTGACATTTTATGTGGCGCAACCCCTTGCTCCACCCGCTAGGAAGGCACCACATAGGGTCAGGGAAACTGGCGCCAAGTTTACCAAGAGGAGGCCCGAGGCAGCCGGACAGAAGTGTTGGTAAGAAAGGCCAGACAAAGGACACACAAAGGGGGTCCTGTGAAGCGCTCCAAAGTTATCTGGGAGTTATCTGAGCCCCTCACCTGGTGAGCACAGTACGACGTGGGCAGCCGTTACCTGCAGACGTGGTCTGGATAATAAGAACTGTGAGTAAAGGCCCTGAACTGCATCACTGACTCCGTGTCGTTACTGCTGCTGCCCTGCACCATCACCCCCATCCTCCGCATACACTGCCCTGAGGCTATACTCCTCCCGTGGGGAGTTATGCTACGCTCTGCTGCACCCACAACACCAGCCTTAGCGGTCTGCCCTGTAGCGGCGGTTCACTCTGACCGCAATCCACGGGTGGCGTAGTCGGACATTTAAACATCAAAACCACATAAATAGTTCCGCCACTGGTTTGACCGCCCTGAGCCACGGAACCGGATCGCCGCCACGAAGACTACAACCACCAGCATCCACCAAAAAGGGTCCGGCTCCGGGTGTCCCAAGGCCCAGGGGGTGCGTCAGAACATTTTCATCACCTTTCACAATCACCAATGGGACAAGGCAGGGATGTCCTCTGTCCCCTCTCTTATACATCCTAGTGACGGAGCACCTGCTCTCATCAATTCGCCATAACCCCAATATTAGGTGGATTGAGGTGGGAGGCACCGAGTACAAGTGCTCTCTATTTGCTGATGATGTCCTAGTATATATCACTCAATCACATATATCCATCCCTGCTGTTATGGCTGAAATAGATCACTTTGTTACATGGTAAAATTTTAAAATCAATGCAGCGAAGTCTGAGGCCCTCGATGTCTCCCTCCCTAAATCCATATAGGATTCCATCCAGTCCAACTTTCCCTTTGCCTGGCCCTCACAGGGTATCAAATACTTAGGAATTCCTATTCATAGAGACCTCTCCCATCTATGTTATCTTAATTTTGGGCCCTTTATTGAACAATTCCATACAGACCACGGTTGGCAAGTTGGAACTGTGAGATTCACTACGTGCACCACTGGTATTTTGTGGAAAAGCACATGTAAGATTCTGCAACAGTCTCTGCTGATACTCCTGCATGCGTGCATCCCTTTCTATGGCAGGAATAATTTCTGCAAATTTACTTTTGTACCGGGGATCTAACAGTGTGGCAACCCAGTAGTCAGGATTATTTCTAATTCTCACAATTCGAGGGTCATGTTGCAGGTAGTGCAGCAAGAAGGCACTCATGTGTGTTGCGCATCCAGGAGCACCAAGTCCCTGTTGTGTTGGTGGCGAGGTAACAATCATGCTTCCTTCCTCTGTCCTCTCCCCCCAACCTCGCACAACAGAAATGTGATCAAGGTCTCCCTCATCTGATGAGTCTTCCATCAGTTCGTCCTCCACTTCTTCCTGGGCTCCTGCACCTTCCTCACTAGTTTGGCTGCTACCATGCGCCCTGGTAAAATCATCTCCCCCACCCTCACATGCCTGCCGCCCTGGTGCTGCCGACCGTCTGGACCTTGCAGATGTTAGCCCTTCCGCATACAACTCCTCCTCCTCTACTTCCTCCACCTCCTCTTGTGCCACCACCTGACTCCGAATTCTGTTTAACATGTGCTCCAGCATGTAAATCACCGGAATACTCATGCTGATAATGGCATCGTCAGCACTAAACATCTTCGTCGCCATTTCAAAACTGTGCAGAAGGGTGCATAGGTCCCTGATCTGAGACCACTCCTCCAGCGTGATTTGCCCACCTCTGAATCTCGTTGGCCCAGGCTATACGTCAGAACGTATTGCACCAGGGCTTGTCGGTGCTGCCACAGTCGCTGCAACATGTGCAGAGTTGAATTCCACCGGGTAGGCACATCGCATTTTAGCCGGTGAAGTGGCAGGCCCAACGACTTCTGTAGAGATGTAAGTCGCTGAGCTGCGGGATGTGAACGGCGGAAGTGAGCACACAGCGACCGTGCCCTCTGCAGAAGGCCATCTAGTCTGGGATAGTGGGCTAAAAATTGCTGGACAACCAGGTTCAACACGTGAGCCATACAAGGCACGTGTGTGACATTGCCCTGGCGAAGGGCCGCACCCAGGTTTGCAGCATTGTCGCACACGGCCTTCCCTGGTTTCAGGTCCAGTGGAGACAACCATTCATGAAATTGGTTCTCCAGAGCTGACCACAACTCCTCAGCTGTGTGACTCACATTTCCCAGACATTTCAATGTAAAAACCGCCTGATGACGTTGAGCCCTACTGCCAGCATAGTAAGGAGGTGTGCAGGATCCCTTCTACGCAGTTAGAAAGCTTGTGGCATGACCAGACAGGCTTTGGGTGCAGGTGGAAGACCGAGAGGAGGTTGAGGAGGCAGAAGCAGTGGAGGAAAAATGACATAAAGAGGATTGACGCACAACTCGTGGGGACGGCAAGACTTGGACAGCAGCCCCTTGTCCTGCTGTCACCATAGTTACCCAGTGCCCAGTCAGCGACATGTAACGCCCCTGTCCATGCCTACTCGTCCAAGTGTCTGTGGTGAAATGCACCCTGTCACACACAGAGTTTCTCAAAGAAGCGGTGATGTTGTGTGCGACATGCTGGTGGAGCGCAGGCACACCTTTCTTTGAGAAGTAGTGCCGACTGGGCATCTGGTACTGGGGCACTGCGACGGACATAAGGTCTCGAAAATCCTCTGTGTCCACCAGGCGGAAATGCAGCATTTCTGTAGCCAAGAGCTTGCAGATGGTGAAATTCAACCTCTTAGCTTTCTCATGGCTAGGAGGAAATGGTCTTTTACTTGTCCACATCTGAGGGACCGAGGGCTGGCTATTGTGCTTAGACGGGGTTGATAAGGGTGTCCCCGGCAAACTGCCGGTCTGTGAGGAAGATGCAGGCGGACATGTTAGGTTGCCTTGATCCAAAGGTGGTGCTATCGATGTCGGACAGCGCTCAAGACCAGCTGGTGTTACCACCTCCAAAGAAAATGAAGACCTGCCAATCACGCTGGCTGTTGCGGGTAAAGAGGTGGCAGGTCTGCGCCCCAAAACAGGTGTGACTGCTGTCCCCCCAGTCACAGAGGATGAAGAGGCCGCGGATGCACAAGATATGGCAGACGGTGGTTGGCCCGGCCGGCTAGACCGCATTGTAGCACACTGAGCTTCCCACTGCAACTTATGCTTCATGTCCATGTGCCGGTTCATGCATGAAGTACTCAAACTATGTATTTTTTGGCCTCTACTTAGCTTTTGCTGACAAATGTTACAGATAACACGAGTTGGGTCATCTTTATCGATCTGAAAAAATGCCCAGGCTATGCAAGGCTTAGCACCCATGCGACCTGAAGAGCCACCACGACTTGTGGTGAGAGGCAGAGTTGTGTTTGAGGATGCAGTTGTTGACGTGCTTCCAGTACTACGTCTCTGTCCAGGAAGGCGCAACCTGACCTCGTCGTCACTAGCATCTTCCTCCACCTCCTCTGCTGACCTCATCTCTTGGCTGACTGTGGGTTGACAGTAAGTGGGATCTCCGACCTCATCATCATCACCCTGTGCGTTATCACACCCGTCGTCCTCAGAGCCAACCTGTTCCTGCCCTGACAAAAAACTAAAGTTGTCGCTCCAATCAGGTATTTGAGTCTTATCATCGTCTTCCTCATTGTCTCCACCAACAGGAGTTACAGTTTGGGAATGAGGGTCTACATTATGGTCAGAACCTTCTGCGTCTGGTCCTGGATCCGACTCATAAAGATTCTGGGCATCAGTGCAGATCATTTCCTCGTCTGGATTCACAGAAGCGCTGGAGTCGACCTCTGATTCCCAGGCTATAGTATGAGTAAACAGCTCTGCAGACTCAACCATCTGTTCTACCTCATACTCAGACGGGCAGCTGGAGATTTGGGAGCTGTGAGGAAGCAAGTGCGATTTGGGTGACACCTTTGAGCACTGGAGTATTTGTGATGTTGAAGTTGATGTGGAGGAGAGCCCACTTAAAGGAGCACTTGATATCCGTTGAAGCACCTGCTGTTTTTGTGCCTCATCTGGAATTTGTAGCGATTGGCGTGGCCGTAAGAAAGGGATCTTATCACATTGTCCGCTAAAAGAAGTAGACATTTTAGTTTGGCTGGAAGATGGTCTTTCTTCTGCACCTACCCCACGGACACAACCTTTTTTCCCCTTCCCAACACGCCTATTCCCCTTTCCACCAGCAGCAGGCCTTTTTCCACTCATTTTGGTGGTTAACTAATTCACAACTCTGGAGTTGTTTGCACAAAAAAACAATGGATGGTAACCGAGCAGAGCTGAGTGGCCAAACTGTGGTATTAGGCCAAAACTATTGGCTGGGTTAGATGCAGAAAAAAATTATTTTTAATTTGCAACCTGATGGAGGTCAGTATAGATGGACTAATAGACCAAGTCCCACACACCGCTAGAAGCCCAAATATTTTTTCAGAGCTAGATGCAGAAAATTTTTTTATTCAATTTGCAACCTGATGGAGGTCAGTATAGATGGACTAATAGACCAAGTCCCACACACTGCTAGAAGCCCAAATATTTTTTCAGAGCTAGATGCAGAAAAAAATTATTTTTAATTTGCAACCTGATGGAGGTCAGTATAGATGGACTAATAGACCAAGTCCCACACACCGCTAGAAGCCCAAATATTTTTTCAGAGCTAGATGCAGAAAAAAATTATTTTTAATTTGCAACCTGATGGAGGTCAGTATAGATGGACTAATAGACCAAGTCCCACACACCGCTAGAAGCCCAAATATTTTTTCAGAGCTAGATGCAGAAAAAAATTATATTCAATTTGCAACCTGCTGGAGGTCAGTATAGAAGGACTAATAGAACAAGTCCCACACACTGCTAGAAGCCCAAATATTTTTTCAGAGCTAAATGAAGAAAAAAATTATTTTTAATTTGCAACCTGATGGAGGTCAGTATAGATGGACTAATAGACCAAGTCCCACACACTGCTAGAAGCCCAAATATTTTTTCAGAGCTAGATGCAGAAAAAAATTATTTTTAATTTGCAACCTGATGGAGGTCAGTATAGATGGACTAATAGACCAAGTCCCACACACCGCTAGAAGCCCAAATATTTTTTCAGAGCTAGATGCAGAAAAAAATTATTTTTAATTTGCAACCTGATGGAGGTCAGTATAGATGGACTAATAGACCAAGTCCCACACACCGCTAGAAGCCCAAATATTTTTTCAGAGCTAGATGCAGAAAAAAATTATATTCAATTTGCAACCTGCTGGAGGTCAGTATAGAAGGACTAATAGAACAAGTCCCACACACTGCTAGAAGCCCAAATATTTTTTCAGAGCTAAATGAAGAAAAAAATTATGTTTAATTTGCAACCTGATGGAGGTCAGTATAGATGGACTAATAGACCAAGTCCCACACACTGCTAGAAGCCCAAATATTTTTTCAGAGCTAGATGCAGAAAAAAATTATTTTTAATTTGCAACCTGATGGAGGTCAGTATAGATGGACTAATAGACCAAGTCCCACACACCGCTAGAAGCCCAAATATTTTTTCAGAGCTAGATGCAGAAAAAAATTATATTCAATTTGCAACCTGCTGGAGGTCAGTATAGAAGGACTAATAGAACAAGTCCCACACACTGCTAGAAGCCCAAATATTTTTTCAGAGCTAAATGAAGAAAAAAATTATTTTTAATTTGCAACCTGATGGAGGTCAGTATAGATGGACTAATAGACCAAGTCCCACACACTGCTAGAAGCCCAAATATTTTTTCAGAGCTAGATGCAGAAAAAAATTATATTCAGTTTGCAACCTGATGGAGGTCAGTATAGATGGACTAATAGAATGATGCTATGCCCAAAAGATTTTACTTCACTAGGTGCAGTAAAAAAATTGGTATTCTATACACAGGTGGTATATCTTGCAACACAGATAGGCTACTCCACTGACTAACACACTCTGCAATAGGCCAAAAAGGATTAGCTTTGCTAGATTCAGCCAAATGCTGTGAAAAAAACTTGCACAGCACTGGCACAGACCTGCCTGGCAAAAACTGATAGGAACTGATGTAACCTAGTCCTGAAAAGGACTCCAATTACAATTAGTCTTTACTCCCACAATCTATCTATTTAAGAGCACAGACCTGCCTGATAAAAGTCGTAGGAAATGCTGTAACCTAGTCCTTAAAAGGACTGCAATCACAACTATTCCCTACTCCCAAGCTATCTGTATATTTGTGCGAAAATTGGCTTGAAATTAACAAGGTATAGCGCACACAGCAACAGCGGTGCCGTCTAACACGCAGCTGCAGCAGTGAGAAAATGGTGGCGACGGGGAAAATGGCTTGGTCTTATAGGGCAAGGACATGTGACATACACTGCCAATCACACATGCCCTTGCTTGTGTGAAAAAAAGCACTTCGCTCCGTGTGTGCGCTGCTGATAGGCTGACAGATTGCACCTCCCCACTGCAAATGCGGGAAAGAGAAAAAAAAATGGAGATCTTCATTGTTCCTGCAGAGATCCATCCCCTGCCCCTCCCCCCGCCCCGCTGTACACTCAAACTGCGTATTAACATTAATTTTCATCATTACTGAGAAAAAATCCAGTTATGATTTTGGTGCATGAACAGTTATCGAACATAACCTCGAACAGCCGAATTTTTCTCAAATTGTTCGTGTTCGCCGACCGGCTCGAACACCGCCCAAAACAGCTCGAATTTGAGATTGGCGAACAGTTCGAGTAGAACAACGCTCATCTCTAATCTCAACCTAAGTTTACCATCATTATAAAGTATAATGTGTCACGAAAAAAAAAATATCTCAAAATCAATTGGATATGTTGAAGCATTCCAGAGTTATTACTACATAAAGTGACACTGGTCAGATTTAAAAAAAAATGGCCTGGTCACTAAGGGGTTAACATATTTTCCAATGGAATTTTAGAGCAAGGTGCCTGGTGAATTTCATCAATGTATATATTTGTTAGTGGTGTTTTTTAAGTTTGTTTTTTTTCAGGTGTAGAGATTGTTTCCATACCTGTCTAAGCTAGGATTCACATCTAATTTCCCCATGTCTGACACAACAACTTATGATGCCACTAAATAACATAGTGCAGTTATAGATGCCCAGATTACAAGCCTTGGCCTTAGCTCATGATGTAAATCACAGGTAGCTGGTCCACTGCAGGCTCTATATGTATAGTTTATTAGTGGGTGCTTCAGGACCATGGTCAGCTCATTTCTAGGCGCAGGTTACATTTCTACACTCCTCAACTTTGAAATTGCAATTCAAAGAAGAAAAAGTCATGGAATGATGGAGATCACAGGATTGATAGACATCTTAATGATATGCAAATGGTGAAAAAATGGAAACAACATTTTGTGGGAGCCATTATATTGATTGTGGAGCTGTGGGGGCCATCATATTGAGTGGGGGACTGTGGAAGCCATAATATTGAGTGAGGGTCATTATACTGAGTAAGGAAGAGTGGGAGTCATCATAATGTCGTCATAATGTGTGAGGAGGCAATCATATTAAGGAGGAATTGGACTGTGGAGTCATCATACTGAGTGAGAGGCTGTGGGGGCCCTCATATTGAGTGGGAGACTGTGGGGGTCATCATACTGAATGGGGGGGCGATGGAGGCCATTATACTGAGTAGGGGGATTGTGGGTTTATCATACTGTGTGAGGATCTGTTGGGGCAATTGTACTATGTGTAGGGAATGTGGGGGCCATCATGTTTCACCCAGGGGTAATATAGGGGACTCGGTACCCGGTCCTTTTACCTTGTTTAGGAGGTCACAGCAGTCGACTCCCGGGCCCGTACTCTGGGTCTCTCTTTTAAAAGGGGTTTTAGTATACAGTTTGTCTCATGAAGCCACCTGTGGTTTCCGGTAATGGTTACCGGCGCTTCTGCATACCTCCGGGGGTGATGGGATGGCAGCTGGGATGTTTCTGCTCCCCACAGGCGGAGCGGGCCCCCGGGGCAGTGTAGGTGCAGATGGTGGTGATGCTGGGGCTTGTAGTGCAGGAGAGATGGCGCAGAAGAAATAACTGACAGAGGCAGTGCAGTGCAGTCATCCGAGTTTTACTCACAGTTCTTGTTCAAGGTTCTCAGGTACACCGTACGGGTGTCAGCCTCCCGCATCATACTGCGTCCACCAGACCAGGGGTTCAGCGCTTTCTCAAGTATATCAGGAGCGATTGACGGAACTCCGCTTTCTTTATGTTCCTTACTAGACCGACTTCTTGTGCTGGGTCTTCTCCCTCCTGCCCTGCGCTTCCCACACACAGTCCCGATCGGGTGCTCTGAAGTCCCTCTGGGCAACCTGGAGTTCCCGGACCTACTTGATGTCCTTCACGGTGACTAGGGTGAGACTGTGGCAACTGCACCATGGAAGTGCAGAAGCCTCCAGTTTTTCCAGCCGAGACCTGGAGTAACACGGCTGGTCCTGGGGCCGGTCCCCTTCTTGCGGCCTGATCCCTCTGACACCTGGCAGATTCGGGGCGTACGGGTGCTGTCCTGCACTCACCGTACCCCCTGGGATCCTTTCTGTAAAACGGATCCTTTCTTCTCTGCTCCCCTCCTGGGCCTCTATTACTAGGCCCCACTCATGGAGCAGAGCTCCTGAAGAGACTCTGCCCCCCTCCACTCCTTACTACTCACTGACTGACTGACTAACTACCCTAAGATGGCTTCCCTTTATATATCCCTACTATTCAAGTGCTCCCCTGTTCTACGTCCTCCACCCACACCCACTACTGGTTCCCCCTCTCTTTGGTTTCCCCCACTCCAGCCAGGGACAGGGCTCAGCAGAAACACAGTGCATCTTGCCCTTCCAGCCGGCCTGGAGCAGTGTAGTGTTGAATACGGGTGTTGGGGTTCCGGGCAGCACTCACTCCTTACCTGAGAGAAGGAGACACCACACCTCTGGGTGAGGTGCAGTACCTCTGTGGCGACTGAACCCTCAGGTGCGCCACAATCATACTGAATGGGAGACTGCGAAGGTCATCAGAATGATTGAGGTGCTGTGGAGGCCATCATACTGAGTGGGTGACTGAGGAGGCCATCATGCTGAATGGTGGACTATGGGAGCCATAATAATGAGTGAGGGGCTGTTGGGCTATTATACTAGGAGGGGGCAATCATATGGAGGGACTTTGGGGGCCTTCATGCTGAGCGAGGGCCACAATACTGAGAAGGAGCTGCAGGAGCATCTCTTTAGAGGGGCCATCATGCTGTGGGGAAGGGGGGCCCAATTTGAACTTTAATTATGGGGATTCGTTATTTCTATGTACGCCCTTGTACAAATTTTTCCTAAAAATAACAATACCATGGCGGATTAGTGGTTAGCACCGATGTCCTAGAAACTAGGTTTCTAGACCAGTCTTCAGCCGAGAACCACATCTGTATTCTTCAATAGATTCATTCTCAACACAACACTGGTACCATTGTACATTTACATATGATCTATGAAAGGCCTCGATACGATTTTTGATGAAATGTTTGGATTAAAGCTTCATAGAAAACTTCCTACAACACAACATGTGAGATAAAAGTCACTTCTATGACATTTCTGATATATTAGCTTTTTTCCTCTCATCCGCCAACGACGTGTCTTGTTTCCTTCAGTGCCATGGTCTTCTTTCAGACCTTGTTTGTGAAGACAGGTTGCAGTTCTTGTATAAGTATACTTGTCAGCAGGCTTTCCCCTGACAAGAAGGCAGCCGACACTTTCATTTTTTTAAGTTAAGTGCCTTAAAGTAATGGTTCCTTTCTTAAATAGGAATATAGGGCATAAGAGTATTTCATCACTGGACATTTCAACCCGAGAAAAGATTGTCAGAAGCGTGTAATTCTATAGCTGGGAATATAACACACTGTATGTTGTCAGGGATACAATTAAATGCTACGTGTGTTTTATAACATGCGTTTTTCTATACTTATTCTCAGATATGTGACAAACTCAAGTTTTCTTGGATTAATTCTTTTTAGATTTCATATTCTATATAAGAGTCAGCAGGAAATAGTACCCCTTTATATTCATACATTAATTATTTTTTCCAATTATTACTAACAAATACAAAATTGTGAGCCTTTACTAGAGCCACATTGACATTGAAATTTAAATTGGTTAAAAGTTTGATATTTCTAATACATTTAAATGTTTTTTTTTCAATATAGTTACATAGATTGAAAAAAGACAGTAGATCAAGTTCAACCTCTCTGAACCGCGTCCCAAAATTACAAGTTATGCAGTTGTAGCCGTGTCCAAAGAAAACCGCAAGGCAGGATTCAAGTATGGCACAGCAGATGAGAAGGCTGAAACAAAACTCCGGCTTTATTATGTACAAAGGAATTATATGCCGGGAAATGAAAATAACAATATTTACAATAATGTTATTACCAACATGAACATAGGAAGATATAGCTGGAGCAAGTCACAAACTATGCTGCAGCTAGGGCAATGAAAGCTCAGAACAAACAGTACACAACAAGTTTCACAAACTACTCTGAGCTAATTCTCTATCTGGCTAGTCGGGCCACGCTGCTACAGCGTCCTAGCTACAGAAAACTGCACTAAACCCTAATAGTTCACACTGATGGGTCACTCACGGATGCGCTGATCAGGCGCAGATGGCGGCCGATGCTTGTTCTTGGTGTGAAAGAGCCGGATGAATTCACTTGAGTCCTTTCCTTGTATACGGGATCTCTGTCTTCCAGCCGGCAGGCAAACCTTGCTTCACTCTGACAGAAATGGCTGACATGCTGTGTTGTGTGTTATCTCAAGTCCACAATCTCCAGGGAAAATGTTCTTCAAGAAAAGGATAAATTTCTCTACTCCTTGACACAGTCCCAAACAACAAAACTTGCTGTAGTCCGTAATCTTCTCTTTCCATAGAGTAACAGTGTCTTCTTTATAGTCTCTGTTGATCAGAAACCCTGCAGGTGTCTCTCCCTGTTTCCTCAGACACACAGACACACACACAAGGTGTCTACTTCCTGGTTCTTCTCTCTCAGCACATACCAACCACAGCATCACAGCAGGGGGAGGCGACTATTCCAAGCACAAGACTCAGAGGGGAGCAGGATGCCTTAAAGTCACAGTGTATTCAGTGTCCAGTAAGGGCCGATCCCCTACACAGTATACATAGGATGGGAGGATCATTTATTGAATACTGAGAGTCTGACCATTGGCACCCTGAGTGTTCCTGAGATCTAGGCTCTGAAGTGTTGAAAATTGGCTCTGCAACCCCATCTTGATTGGAGTGGATGTGTGCATGCTCGACCTCTGCTCCATTCATTGTCTTTGAGCCCAGTACTTGGCTTGATCTGGCAGTTCCATTAACAATGAATGTAATAGAGTCAACGTGTGCACCTCCACTCTATTCTGGATCTGGCTGAAGAGCCTAGTCTTGTGGTTCCAGAGATCTTAAGATTGCTGGGGGTCCTAATGGTTAATCCTCCAGCCATTGGCTATGAGAAGGAAGTGAACTCCTCCCGACATCCTACAGCTTTGAGTAATAGAGACGCGTCCAGCACTGCTTCAGTCACTGCTCAGTACTTAGTACTGTAAGCAGGACTACTTGGCTGCAACAGCGCAGACAATGAGGAGACAGTGGTACTTAACCAATACTATCTATTTGATAAACACAAAAAGGAAAATCTATTTATAAGTATATATATATATATATATATATATATATATATATATATATACATATACAGTGCATTGTGAAAGTATTTGGCCCCCTTGAACTTTTCTACCTTTTGCCACATTTCTGGCTTCAAACATAAAGATATAAAATTCAAATTTTTTTGCTAAGAATCAACAACAAGTGGGACACAATCGTGAAGTGGAACAAAATTTTTTGGATATTTTAAACTTTTAAAAAAAAAATTAAAAATTAAAAGTGGGGCGTGCAATATTATTCGGCCCCCTTGAGTTAATACTTTGTAGCGTCACCTTTTGCTGCGATTACAGTTGCAAGTCGCTTGGGGTATGTCTCTATCAGTTTTGCACATAGAGGCAGAAATTCTTGCCCATTCTTCCTTGCAAAACAGCTCGAGCTCATTGATGGAGGGCGTTTGTGAACAGCAGTTTTCAGCTCTTTCCAAAGATTCTCAATTGGATTCAGGTCTGAACTTTGACTTGGCCATTCTAACACCTGGATACGTTTATTTTTGAACCATTCCATTGAAGAAAAGCAGGCCTAAACCATGATGCTGCCACCACCATGTTTGACAGTGGGGATGGTGTTTTGAGGGTGATGAGCTGTGTTGATTTTACGCCAAATATATAGTTTTGCATTGTGGCCAAAACGTTCGATTTTGGTTTCATCTGACCAGTGCACCTTATTCCACATGTTTGGTGTGTCTCCCAGGTGGCGTGTGGCAAACTTCAAACGAGACTTTTTATGGATATCTTTGAGAAATGGCTTTCCTCTTGCCACTCTTCCATAAAGGCCAGATTTGTGCAGTGTACGACTGATTGTTGAGCTATGGACAGACTCTCCCGCCTCAGCTGTAGATCTCTGCAGTTCTTCAAGAGTGATCATGGGCCTTTTGGCTGCCTCTCTGATCAGTCTTCTACTTGTTCGAGATGAAAGTTTAGAGGGACGGCCGGGTCTTGGTAGATTTGCAGTGGTCTGATACTCCTTCCATTTCAATATGATCGCTTGCACAGTGCTCCTTGAGATGTTTAAAACTTGGGAAATGTTTTTGTATCCAAATCTGTCTTTAAACTTTGCCACCACAGTATCTCGGACCTGCCTGGTGTTTTCCTTGGTCTTCATGATGCTCTCTGCACTTGAAACAGAACCCTGAGACTATCACAGAGCAGGTGCATTTATACGGAGACTTGATTACACACAGGTGGATTCTATTTATCATTACCAGTCATTTAGGACAACATTGGATCATTCAGAGATCCTCACTGAACTTCTGGAGTGAGTTTGCTGCACTGAGAGTAAAGGGGCCGAATAATACTGCACGCCCAACTTTTCATTTTTTATTTTTTTTTTAAAGTTTAAAATATCCAATAAATTTCGTTCCACTGCACGATTGTGTCCCACTTGTTGTTGATTCTTCCCCCAAAAATTTGAATTTTATATCTTTATGTTTGAACTCAGAAATATGGCAAAAGGTTCAAGGGGGCCAAATACTTTCACAATGCACTGTGTATATATATATATATATATATATATATATATATATATATATATATATACACACACACACACACAAGTAAGCACTATATGGCGGATTACAGTAACAGGGTTAATACAGTACATTATGGCACAGCAATACGACTAAAAACAATATCTATGCAACATTCTATTACATACACTGTTCTTGTTATCTATAAATCCAAAGAACAGGGGCCTATAAGACACAATACTTCATTTCAAATATAATCCAATCAAAGCAAAGAAGTATAGATGCAATAAAATACAATTTTATTCAAAAAAGTTTAAAAAGTCATCATATTAAAAATGCATAAAGGAGAAGTAAAAATGAAGAGACCCACACTTGTTATCCACACGTTATAAATAAGAGTGGGTATTCATTCTTATTTCACTTATTTTATTACTTTATGTTTTATTCATATTTATTATTATGCATCCTTCTCTCTTATTCACGTTTTCTCTGATATATATATACTTGTTGCTTTGTCACTTCTTCTTTTTCTTTTTATCCAGTTTTATATTTTTTGTTTATTATTTTTTGCCTAGTACTTCCTTAGTGACATATTCTGTCTGCATGCTGGCTCTCTCACCTGATTACTTCTTCCTCTCATTTCCCAGTGTTAGCACACGCCGCTGCTGTCTTTATCAGCTGCTTTTATGTGTGGAGTGCGCTTCCGGTTTGCGGACGGGGTTGGTTGCCTAGCTACATGCTCCTTGGCGTCGTCTCTCTCCTCCATCCGTACTGACGCGTCGGGCGGTGGGCGGAGATAGGTGACGTGGAGCGCCGATGCTTCCGGCTTCCTCCCTGCTCTGACTTCCGGTAGCGCCGCCATCACCACACGCGCACAATTGTGTAGAGCTATATAAGAGGACACATGAGACTTCTATGTACCTTTTTCCCCCCGAAGAAGCGGAACGCGAAACGCGCGTTGGGGTTGTCTGGTCCCATCAGTGACACAGGTTGTATTGCTTCATTCCCTTATTTTGTGTTTTTTTGATTTGCCCTTCATCTTTCCATTATTCCTTACTGATTGACAGTTATATTTGGCAACTTTGCCAGGGACACTGTCTTTGTATTCTATAATATTGAGGGCTTTCTGATCCTTATTGAAGCTTTACATCATGGACCCTATATATACCCTATCTAGGTAGTTTACATCTGATAAGCAACAGTGCTTTTTTCATGTATGCTCACTTTTCAGCTTTAGAAATCGGTGTCTTTTTCATTTGGTCTTACTTGCATATACTTAGCCCGATTTATTGACACATCTATATGCACTATGCACAAGTCACTTTATGTATTTTGCTGCTTTGTTATAGCATACATGACTGGGGTTGCAATAATGTCTATATGATTATATATACTACTTGTCACTGTGGGTTTCTTCATATTTACTTCTCCTTTATGCATTTTTAATATGATGTCTTTTTAAACTTTTTTGAATAAAATTGTATTTTATTGCATCTATACTTCTTTGCTTTGATTGGATTATGTTCTTGTTATCTAGCAGTTAAACGACTGTTAATGCCTTTATGTCTCAACTTCACGTGCGTCACTCTCAGTACTGGGCCCATCCCCGTCGTAGTCTCTGTAAGCTCCTCTGATCATTAAACTGGCCCTAGTGGATGTCACAGGTATTTCCCGCTAGGCCGTAAGTCCTAGATATGAGAGTTACTGGGTATACAGTATGCTCATCGCACTGGCCGTCTCCATTCCCTGAAGCATGGCCCAAGCCCACACCCTGTACCATACGTCTATGCTGGAAGCAGTGGCCCACAGGACAAGTCCTTTGCTACCTGACCTGGTGTCGTCTTTAAACTCTTCCTGTTGGAAAATAGGTTCCCACTATTAAGTTCCTACTACTGTAATTCTTCCTTTACTTTCACTTTCACCTTTGACCATCAGATGGTGGTGTTCACTTGCAGTTACTCAGCTAGGCATCAACTATGCTTATCTTCACGCTTGTCTTACAGTACCACGCCCTAGCACTGACTGACAGTTGGCTGGCTTAGCACTGAGGTACAGAGCAACCGGCTGTCAGTCAGTCAGTGTTGGTTACAGCTGCCGCTCACTATGTAAAAACAAAAATAAACAAAAAAAGTATACATACAGTTTAAACCAGAAGTTTACATACACTATATAAAAAGACACATATGTTTTTCTCAATATCTGACATGAAATCAAAATAAACCTTTCCCATTTTAGGTCAATTAGGATTACCATCATTTTTAATATTTGCCAAATGCCAGAATAATGAGAGAGAGAGAGAATGTCTGCAAAGTCAAAAGTTTAGATACACTAAGATTACTATGCCTTTAAACAATTCTGGACAGCCCATATGATGATGTCATGTGTTTTGAAACTTCTGATCGTTTTTTTTTACAACATCTGAGTTAATTAGAGACACACCTGTGGATGTATTTTAATGCACATCTGAAACACGCTGTTTCTTTGTGTAGCATCATGGGAAAGTCTAAAGAAATTAGCCAAGATATCAGGAAGAGAATTGTGGACTTGCACAAGTCTGGCTCATCCTCGGGTACAATTTCAAGATACCTGAAGGTGCCTCGTTCATGTGTACAAACAATTATACCCAAGTATAAACAAGATGGGAATGTCCAGCCATCATACCACTCAGGAAGGAGACGTGTTCTGTGTCCTCGAGATGAACGTGATTTGGTCCGACATGTGCATACCAACCCAAGGACAAAAGCAAAAGACCTTGTGAAGATGATGGCGAAAGCTAGTAAGATTGTGTCACTATAAACAGTGAAACAAGTACTGTATCAACATGGGCTGAAAGGCCACTCTGCCAAGAAGAAGCCATTATTCCAAAAGAAACATAAAAAAGCCTGATTAATGTTTGCAAATGCAAACAGGAACAAAGACCTTAATTTTTGGAGACATGTTCTTTGGTCTGATGAAACTAAAATTTAACTTTTTGGGCATAATAATGTAGCACCCTGAGGATTCGGCTGCTACAGGGGTATTACACCTCAAGCCAGAGGTGTGGTATTCCACTCCCGGGTAAGGATGGAGTGTGGAACTGAGCTCAGTAGGCTGCATGCACTACATACATCCCATTTCCGGGGGACAGACCAATGGTACTCCCACTAGAGAAATGTGCAGGTACGACAGCGTCTGTCCCTGGCTGGAGTGGGAGGGGGGTGGAACATCCCAGTAGTGTAGGGGCAGATAGGGGGAGCAGTCTGGGTAATGCTAGGAGCTCATTGGGTGCTGGTCATCTGAGCTCACACATAGAGGGAGTATATAAGGTGGGAACCATCTTAGAACAGGGTCTTTTGTAGAGGTTTGGTCAGACAAGCAGAGCAGCTCAGCCAGCTCCAAGGCCAAGAGAGTGAGAGAGAGGAGAAAAGAAGGACCCAGAGGGGGAGAAGAGGGAACTCCAAGAACCCAAAATTAGACCAGAGGGTGAAGAGTTGGCACAAGGGTACCGGATCCCAAGCTGGTGGAGGGCACTAATCCTTAGCCAGAGACCGGAGGTCGTGGGCAGGATCTGCCACGACCACCCACTAAATCCACCCGGAAGGCAAACCAAGAATAGGGTCAGGGAACCCAGAGACAAGGGTTTTACCAACAAGAGGCCCGAGGGAGCCGGACTTAGGTGGATCCCTGGTGGGGAAGGCCAGAGAGAAGGACAAGTCAGAAAGGGAGCTCAGGAACACGCTCCAGAATCACCTGGGGGTTGGCCGAGTCCAGGACCTGGTGGACGCAGCACGGCTCGGGCGGTCACTCAAGGCCGGAGTGACCAACACAAAAGCAGTAAGTAAAAACCCTGAACTGCACAGCCCGACTCTGAGTTTCATTACCATCCTCACTGCACCTCCACAACCACCATCCTCTGCAACTGACCCCCTGAGGCTATACCCCTCCCGTTGGGGGTTATACTACCTGAGCTGCACACACACCACCAGCCTCAGCGGACCCTGCTGCAGCGGCGGCCGTAGTGACCGCAAATCAACGGGTGGCGTAGTCGACACTAAAGAACATCCAGTAACATCTGTAGGACTGCCACACACTGAGCTTGACACCCTGGGCACGGACCGGGTCACCGCCACTCGGAGACTACAACCCCCCATCTGATCCGGCTCCGGGTATCCCCCAAACAACACTGGCCCAGGGGACGCGTCAACTTTGGCGTAGTCGGCAGGATTACGTGCCCGCAACAACCGGGTACTGCGTGCCTGAAGAAAAGTTCACCGTTACCTCAAAAAGAAGTCTCCCGCCGGTTCCGGAGGGTCCCCGCCAACGGACCCCATCACAGGTCGTTTCCCGCCGGTTGTCCGCCATTTGCAGCTTTTTCCCGCCATCCATGGAGTTTCCCGCCACTGGGAGACGATTCCCGCCATTTCCAAAGATTTCCCGCCTTGGAAGAGCGGACGCCATTATGGGCGTGCCAGAGGGTGGCAAGAGGTCACCTCCCATCGTGGGCCAGGTCGAAGAATGGCGCCAAAAGCGGAAACCGCGCCCACCAACAGAGACTGTGATGCTGGAAGTGTCCATCAGCGTGAGAGAACTGCCCCTGGAACTGACAATCACTAAGTTGCCCCGGGACCACCCTCAATGTGGGCGGAGACAGAACAAGAGAACGAAGATGGGTGTCGCCTGGAGCAGTCTGGAGAGAGCGCACCCGGAGACAAGAAGTCTGGAGAGGAGTCCAGAGAGAGCCTACCCGGAGATGGAGGGAGAGTCAGGCAGCACCGACCCAGTGGTCAGGAGCCTGCTACAAGCCACAACCCCACTAGGCCTAGTGGAGGTCCTGGCACAGCTCCCCCGAGACCGGGAGTGTGCACAGACTGCGCTGGAGGGCCTCGCACGGAGGATGGCCCGGGTGCAGCGAGAGACGTTGGCGGAGTGGAGCCGAGAGATGGCCCAGCGGACCGAAACCCGTCAGCGGAGCACGCCACCCGAGACGAGGAGACAGACCGCCTCTGAGGATGGTGCAGGAGGACTCAAGGCCGGAGACGGCGCCGAGAAGGGAGCTGAACGAATGGAGGCAGGTAAAGGGGACGCCTCTACCCCGAGCCGGGAAACCGCGTGCCTGCCCCAGCTCCCCGTCGCAGAGCCCGAAATTCCCCCTGCCGTGCCCGTCGCTGCATCGTCACCGCCGCAGACTAGGCCTCAACCGGAAACCGCGGCCGCGACCCCTGTGACGTCACGCGCTTCGACGCTGAGCGCGGCAAAGCAGGAAATACCATCGGCCTGGTCGCAAGGCCTAGTACACCCGGGCGCCGCCATTCCAACAGCGCCCCCTACCTCCGCGGAGCCACCAGCCTGGTCGCAGGGCCGAGTAACCACGGGCGCCACCGTTCTTACGGTGCCCTTTTCCTTTAGCGTGCCCCAAGCCTGGTCGCAAGGCCTGGTCAACCCGGGCGCCGCCACCACCACAGCGCCCATAACACCCAAAGTACCGCACCTGGGTGAGGACCTGTTCGCCCAGCATACGTGCCCGGATGGGCAGCCCTTCATATGGCCCCAGGAGTACTACCAACTGGAACTCCAAAGGGCGAGGCCCCTGTGTGAGCCCCTGATTCCGGCTCCGAAGCCCGTCAGGAGGACCCAGCCCCCGCTAGAGGAGGCACAGTTTGAGTGGGACCCCACCGGAGGAGACCTCATGGGGTTCACTCAGGAGACTCGGGCGGCCGCAGCGGAGCGTGCAGAGTGCTGCCGCCAGCAGCTCGAGGTCTTCGAGAAGGAGCGGAGAGAGAGGCGGGTCCGGGAACAGCAAGCACAGATAAGGAGCGCGGAGCAGAAGAGCCGGACCAGGAGAGATCCCCGTGCAGCTCATGGTCCCCGTACCACCGGGACTGTGATTAAATTCAACCTGCAGCATGGGTGGGGCTTCATAAGAGACCATCATACCCCCGGCGACGTCTTTGTCACCCGCAGAGACGTAGAAAGCCATCTGCCGGAGGGACACAGAGGTCGTGACCTGTATGTAGGGGACGAGGTCACCTTCACCCGGCACAAGTGTGCCAAAGGACCCTACGCCCTCCATGTACATCGCCTGACGGAGGAGGAGCTGCGGTGTGAGGAGGAGCAGGAGGACCCGGACGGGTCTGAATCCAAAGAAGGAGCAGGAGGACGCCGTCGTTAAAGTACGGTAAAGAGACTGTAAATAGTTACCCATCGGGGTACAGTGAACTGTTGCTGCTTTAAATATGTCCCCGTTGGGACAAGAGTGAACTGTTAACCCGTGTGTCCCTATTCCCATTACCTGGCCGAGGACTGAGAGCGGCCATATTCCCCCTGTATATAGTTGCGCTTTCTAAGGCGCCCTCTACAGGTTTTATAAGAAAACCGTGTTTCTAAAGGAGACTGTCGCACTTTTCCCGGTCACAAGTTGCACCGTGGCCGGAGGAGCAAGAGTGTTTACAAGGATGTTATTTATGAAAAGTTTTATATGAAAAGTTTTATTGCTGATAATATATGTGATGTTTTATATGTTTATGTTTATGAAAAAAAAAAAAAAAATTGTATGTTTTGGATGTTTTTTATATCTTACAGCCCGAGGACGTGCTGTGATTTACCAGGGGGGAATGTAGCACCCTGAGGATTCGGCTGCTACAGGGGTATTACACCTCAAGCCAGAGGTGTGGTATTCCACTCCCGGGTAAGGATGGAGTGTGGAACTGAGCTCAGTAGGCTGCATGCACTACATACATCCCATTTCCGGGGGACAGACCAATGGTACTCCCACTAGAGAAATGTGCAGGTACGACAGCGTCTGTCCCTGGCTGGAGTGGGAGGGGGGTGGAACATCCCAGTAGTGTAGGGGCAGATAGGGGGAGCAGTCTGGGTAATGCTAGGAGCTCATTGGGTGCTGGTCACCTGAGCTCACACATAGAGGGAGTATATAAGGTGGGAACCATCTTAGAACAGGGTCTTTTGTAGAGGTTTGGTCAGACAAGCAGAGCAGCTCAGCCAGCTCCAAGGCCAAGAGAGTGAGAGAGAGGAGAAAAGAAGGACCCAGAGGGGGAGAAGAGGGAACTCCAAGAACCCAAAATTAGACCAGAGGGTGAAGAGTTGGCACAAGGGTACCGGATCCCAAGCTGGTGGAGGGCACTAATCCTTAGCCAGAGACCGGAGGTCGTGGGCAGGATCTGCCACGACCACCCACTAAATCCACCCGGAAGGCAAACCAAGAATAGGGTCAGGGAACCCAGAGACAAGGGTTTTACCAACAAGAGGCCCGAGGGAGCCGGACTTAGGTGGATCCCTGGTGGGGAAGGCCAGAGAGAAGGACAAGTCAGAAAGGGAGCTCAGGAACACGCTCCAGAATCACCTGGGGGTTGGCCGAGTCCAGGACCTGGTGGACGCAGCACGGCTCGGGCGGTCACTCAAGGCCGGAGTGACCAACACAAAAGCAGTAAGTAAAAACCCTGAACTGCACAGCCCGACTCTGAGTTTCATTACCATCCTCACTGCACCTCCACAACCACCATCCTCTGCAACTGACCCCCTGAGGCTATACCCCTCCCGTTGGGGGTTATACTACCTGAGCTGCACACACACCACCAGCCTCAGCGGACCCTGCTGCAGCGGCGGCCGTAGTGACCGCAAATCAACGGGTGGCGTAGTCGACACTAAAGAACATCCAGTAACATCTGTAGGACTGCCACACACTGAGCTTGACACCCTGGGCACGGACCGGGTCACCGCCACTCGGAGACTACAACCCCCCATCTGATCCGGCTCCGGGTATCCCCCAAACAACACTGGCCCAGGGGGCGCGTCAATAACCATCATTACATTTGGAAAAAGGAAGAAGCTTGGAAGCCTAAGAACACCATCCCAACTGTGAAACACGGGGGTGGCAGCATCATGTTGTGGGGTTGTTTTGCTGCAGGAGGGACTGGGGCACTTCACAAAATAAATGGCATCATGAGAAAAGAAGATTATGTGGCAATACTGAAGCAACATCTCAAGACATCAGCCAGGAAGTTAAAGCTTGGGCAGAAATGGGTCTTCCAAATAGACAATGACCCAAAGAGTACTGCCAAAATGGTAACAAAGTGGCTTAAGGATTACAAAGTCAATGTTTTGGAGTGGCCATCATAAAGCCCTCAATCCTATTGAAAATTTATGGGCAAAGCTGAAAAGGCAGGTGCAAGCAAGGCGACCTACAAATCTGGATCAGTTACACCAGTTTTGTCAGGAGGAATGGGCCCAAATTCTTATCAACTATTGTGAGAAGCTTGTGAAAGGATATCCCAAATGTTTGACCCAAGTCATTCAGTTTAAGGGCAATGGTACCAAATACTAATGAAATTTATGAAAACTTTTGACTTTGTAGTATGTATTAAAAATCCAAGCAATGTGAACTGAGGTCTAAGATGGTACACATGCAAGAAATAGGAGCATGTTCACACTAGCAAAAAGAAGCAAAACCTACAAAAGACAAAAAATATATCTCATACCCTACCATCATTATATATAAATGTAAAGCAAAGTTGCATATTAAATATAGGGTACTTAGTGAACTATTTTTGATCAAAAAAAGTATACAAGCCGTCACACCAGCGACAAGGTGACCCTAAATTGGGACGGTACCTACACTGTCTATATTAAAAACCTTACTGTATATCAAAGTTGAAGTAATGCATATAAAAGGGTAGACAAACAGGACCGGGTCCCAACTCCAGACCACCTAGGCCCGTGGTAAGCTACATATATACTAATCAGCTCAACAAAGGGGATGCCACACCCTTAATTTGCACAGAATGCAAATGTATTAAAAATGCCTTAAAACATTCTCTCTCATTATTCTGGCATTTGGAAAATATAAAAAAGGTTTATTGTGATTTCATGTCAGATATTGAGAAAAACATGCATAGGTGTCTTTTTATATAGTGTATCTAAACTTCTGGTTTCAACTGTATGTGGTATCGCCACGTCCGGAACGACCCAACCTATAAAACTATCCCACTAGTTAACATCTTCAGTGAACACCGTAAAAAAAAAGTGGCAAAAAACGATGCTTTTTCATTATACCACTGAACAGAAAGTGGAAAAAAATGCAAATATAAATAAAAATGGTATTGCTGAAAATGTCATCTTGTCCCACATAAAAAAACAAACCAACATACAGCTCCATCAGTGGAAAGACATGCCTTCACATGACTCTTTCAGCAGAAATATAGAAAAATTAGAACTCTCAAAATATGGCGATGCAGAAACTTTGTTGTACAAAAAAAAACATCTTTTAGTGTGTGATAGCAGCCAAACATAAAAAACGATATAAATCTGGTATTGCTGTAATCGCACCGACCTGAAGAATAAAACAACGTAGAAAATAAATATAATCAATTTTTGACCTGCTGTTGATTTGTTCATTTCGCCTACCAAAGATCACAGTAAGGCTCGGTGCACATTTATACTGCGTTCTGTGCTGAGCACTTAACCGGGTTTTCCATGTAAATCTCTGAAATACGTAATGGCGGAAGATTGCCTATAATGAGGCAGATGGAGACACTGTGGACTCCGTCTGGCCTATGATTCAGCGGTGTCTGCCTTTTTAAGCGTGCATAAAAGCATGGTCGGCCACAATTTTGTGCACCTCTGAAAAGAAGGACACCACTGAACAAAGGCCAGACGGAGTATAGGGCAACTCTGCTGCCTCATTAGTGAATCGACCTGTCGGGGATGTCATCTGAGTCACGTCACTCAGAGATTTAGATGCCAAACCCCCATGTAAGTGCTCAGCATAGAGAACAGGATAAATGTGATCCAAAATGTTTGGTAAAATGTTCCCAATAAAAGCTTCAACTCAATCTACAAAAAAAGCCCCCACTCAGCTCTGTCATCTGTCAATGGAAATATAGGGGCTTCCACATTACTGGTAGCACTAAGGCACTAGAAAAGTGCTATGGCTCCTCGCCCCCCAAAAGAAATCCAGCAAATTCTGCCCTCCCAGATCCTAATACCCCCCACCCCCTTCTGCGCCCCACAGTGTGCCTAAACCACATTTAGCATCCACATTTTTGGCATTTCTGTAGGGATGAGAGCTCACTTAATTTACAGGTTTCTTGTCTCCAGAAGCACGAGCTCGGCATAATGTACAGGCACTACAATGTAAGGGCACTACAACGTACTGGCCACTACAATGTACTGGGCACTACAGTGGCAGATTTGCAATTTTCACTTAGCAACATTCACTGCTGCTTGTTTCTGGCAAACACCCATGGAGTCAAAATCATCACTGCACCTGTACATAAATTTCCATATTGGTGTAATTTCCAAAATGGGGTCACTTGAGGGGGATTCTTTTCTTCTGTCGCTTAGAGGTCCTGCATATGGAGTCAGCAAACTATTCTACGATAATTTGTTCTTCAAGAGTCAAAGAGTGCCCCTTCTGTTCTGAGTAATGCCGTGTACAGCATGACTAACTGGTTCAAGGATATGTTATAAAAATTGAAAGTTTGAAAATTGCTAAATGTTCGTTAAAATTCCGATATTTTCACAAATAAATGCAAAAAAATTCTACCTAAATTTACCACTAACATAAAATACAATGTGTCACGAAAGAAACAATCTCAGAATCACTGGGATTTGTTGAAGCGTTCCAGAGTTATTACCACATGAAGCGACACTAGTCAGAATTGTAAAATTTGACCTTGTCAGGATGGTGAAAACAGGCTTTGGGGTGAAGGGCTTAAAATACAATTTCACAACCTTAGGCTAGTGGATGTTATTTCAAGTCAATAATGTAATTTATTGCCCAATTTTTCTCTGTTTTGTTCCTGTAACAAAAGTCTTTTTAATCTACCTCTGATTGATAACAACGATGCAATTCATGGGCTTTAGTATTGAAGTATGACACTGAGTAGGATGTATCTAGACATAAGAGACATTTCCATATACAATTACAATGGGATCATTATTACAAACTGGCTTGTATTGTCTTAGTTGGGCTAGATGAGCCAAAGCTAATTGTTTATTAAATGACTTCAGAATGTTTCGCTCTTCGCAGTAAATAATGCCCCATGAACAGTGTGAGGGGTGCTGTCTTCACATTTTATTTTTGCTATCAGTTATTCCTGATCATGCAGGAGGTCAGAATAATGAGCGGGAAGATTTATGTCAACAGATAAATGTTTCCGGGCTTTGAGTAAATGCTCTGTGATGATTGAACGCGTCATTAGAGGAAAATTTGTGAGTAATTACTTTTATTAGGTGACATTTCTGCATGCATAACCAAGTTAATTTTATGATTAAGAATCTGAGATTTGTCCTGTTGAACTTGCAGTGAATACCGCCGTGTTCATCACTTATATTACACATGGAAACCTGCTGATTAATAGGAACGGAGTAGGTAATTAAAAAGTACATTACTCCTATACGTATGTGTGCAAACTATTGGTATTGGTTGTAGTGAGCTCCGACTAGAAGACAAAAGCCGGAGCCAAAGGCCATTAATTGGAAAAATGAAGGCAGCGACCTGAGAAAAGTGACATATTCAATGGGTTGTGCAAGAACAATAAATTGATTTAATGACGGAGATATGTTTAACAAATTAAGGGGGCAGTCCTGTGACAATATAAAAGTGGGCAGTTCTGTCCAGTAAAAAAAAATTATCCTGTACAAGTAATATGGTTAATAGCTTAAAGGGTCATTGGTAGGGATGAGCTGACCCGTGGAAGTTCAGGTTCTGGTACCCAACCCAAACTTTAGTCCAAAGTTGCGGTTCGGGTACCAGAGCTGTACCCGAACTTTAACCAGAACCCGAACCCCATTTAAAACAAAGAGGATCCGAACTTTGGTCTCTCTCTCTCTCTGCAACGGACTTCCCCCGGAACTCCGAACATTGCAACAGACTTCTGGGAAAAGTCTGTGTTCAGCGTTTAGCACTGGACACTAACTGTCTGGTACGAACCCAGGACTTTTAGGTTCGGATTCGCTCATCTCTAGTCATTGACATTAATTTATTGGGTATGTGCATATGGGCGGTGTACCTATCCTCAATTCTAGCAGTTAGGTGGGCACTCAGTAGTAATTGAGTGATTATTAATTATATGGAGAAATGAGACAACAAAGAGTGGATATTTTTTTGAGAAGGCCATGACTGTTTCCTCCAATAGGATCAATGAGTTCTTTGTGACTTCATGGGCATTCTCTTCCTTGCAAAAAAAGGAATGGGAACATCCACTTTCTTGTCATTGGCACAGACTAGAAGAGGAGAATTAGTTGGGGAAGGATAAATGCCATGGAGGTCACATAGAAGTCTGTCATGTATATAACTTGTTTAGGTCTGAATCAAATCTGTGAAAAGTTGTGCTATGTTTCTTCAAGTTTGTTGAATACCCCACAACTTTTCGAGAGAACAGACTAATGAGATGTTTATATATTAAAAATAGTGCCAATGGAGAGCAACTGGTATACCAAGGAATTTTTTTCCAATGGGCCCAGTCTCTGACATTGTTTTAGATTACACCAATTGCAGGAACTATCTACTTTTGTATTATACTTATTGTTAATTTTATTGCCACATATTTTATATGCATCATGAAAAGCTTCAATATTGTATGAAAGCTTAAAGGGAACCTGACTCCAGAAATAACACTATTGACCTTCAGATATGGGGTTAATCTGCAGGTTAATAGCATTATTATGCTGCCCGGCGCCTGCACGCAGCCAAATGCAGGGGGGGGGAGAATATGAACTTTATTCTCTTCACCAGCATTTGGTCGGTTGTCAGTCAGGGCCGGGAGCGCGGTTACAGCAGCCTCTATGTATTCTCAGAGCAATGACTGAAACTGCAGCGCCCCCGCCCCCATGTCTGAAACCGAATGCTGGTGGGGAAAGTAAAGTTAATTTTCTCCCTGCTGCATTCAGCTGCGAGCAGGCGCCAGGCAGCATAATAATGGTATTAACCTGCAGATTAACTGCATACCTGTAGGTAATTGCGCTATTTCTGGTGACAGGTTCCCTTTAAGGTCCAATTCCAAAGACCGACCGGCGGCACGTTCAGTAAACTTTTATCAGTCAATGGTCATTTCAATTCCTGTTTACACAGGCAGATCAAAGAAAAATATGTGCACTGAGCGATATATACTAGTCCATAGGCTACCATTATTCTCGGCAGTGTGAGTCCTGCCATACACAGAAGCGCTCACTCTGCCAAGCGCTCCTCTGTACTCTACTAGAAAGTTGCTACCGGACATCTCTACCAAAAGTCTGAAATTCAACAAGTCGGATCTTAAATTCCCACGATATCATCTGTCGTGGAACCAATGCACATTAGACTATCGGTCGAACCCGTTGATATCAGCAGGTTCAACCAACTTTAGTCTACTGTGTATGGAGGGCTTAAGAGTCCTGGAAATTTTCATTAAATCAGCCTTTGGTGGAGGTGAAAATCATTGCATGTGAGGAGTGTTCAACACTTATCTGGGTAATGGGTCCCGACTTCACTCCTGGGTGATCAGTACCAGCGTATGGCAGAGTAAAATTAATTGCTTTCCCCATACGAGAGAAAATATTTTCGAAATTCGCCAGTTTTCAGCTTTTCCACGTATATACCTGATTTTGTGCTACCTGTGGATAACTTAGATATCATTCTCATGTGGATTACTTAGATATCATCCTCATCAGTCAATGAACCAGTGACAGGTTTAGTGAAGATTAATCAGGACATTGTAAGGACTCACCAGGTGAGGTGGATCTTCTAAGTCTTAGGTCCAGGTTGGCACACTGACTCCGGGCGTTGATGTAGAATGCCGGAAGGCTCATGGGCAGTGAGGACTTGGCTCACACAGGAATCTCAAGAGCATCAAGACTGATAAAGTGAAACTCAGCAGGGATGGAAGAAAGTAAAATCACAGAAGGCAGAGCACAGCAAACATAAAAGTTTAGAGTCTCACTCCCAAGACACAGGCATGTGTCTAAAGAGGCCTTAAATAGGTCTAGATGATGTCATTACTCCACACCAGGCAACTTACAAAACCTGATTTGAAGCATAACACATGGCAGCAGACTCAGGGGAAGGAAGTGGAGACTGGGCTTCCCGGGACAGATGTGTAATAGACATTTAGACTGTTCTTATACTCCCAGTGTAAACTTGAGCCTTTATTAGTGTTACACGTACACCGTCTAGGTTCAGATAGGGGCGAGACCGGCCACATGAATTCGCTGGAATCCTGGGGGAACCGTTACTCAGGGCGACCATAGGCTGCAGCTTCTCTCAGGCACAGGATAGATTCAATTGCTGATCAGACACATTTGACAAGAGTCCTCAGAAACGGTAGAACAGTAACATTTAATGAGGCACAGCCAGTGCAATTTAAGTGTCTCTTTGAGCAAGAGGCTCCAGTAACAACAGTAAAATCTCCTTCGCCGCACAGTAGTACACAGTCTATCCAGTAGCATAGTACAGCACAGTTTTAATGCATACACAACCACAGGCTTTTCCTTCACAAGGACTCAATAGTACACATCATTCTTTATCCTGCTTGGAAATGGAGGGGGAGAGAGTCTTTCTGCTCAACAATACTCCGCACTGTTGACTCAGGGAGTCTATCTGACCTGTGTTTAGCTTCCCTCCTGACCTGAATTCTGTTCCCTTGCCTTCTGTAAGATGCAGATCATACACCACCTTTCTCTTCGGCTCTAGCCAGACAGTAAACAACTTCCGCACAATCCCCCTGGGGCTCTGCTAAAACACTCCCTGTCTCCTGTGACTGTGTTATCCCCTATAGTTGCTGGATGCTTCTGGAGCACAACACTTCCTGTCTCCTGTGCTTGTGTTACTTCTAATAGTTGCTGGATGCTTTTGAAGCAACAGCACTACTTCTGCATTTCACACTCTTCCCTCCTTCTTCAATGTCGTCCATGACATTCGTCTAAATTGGTCAAGCTGACCAATTCTGAGACAGTGGTGAATTTTACAGATTGGCATTGTCAAATTGGTATAACGTTCATAAACATTGA
Source organism: Phyllobates terribilis (assembly GCF_046119375.1). Lineage (NCBI taxonomy): Eukaryota > Metazoa > Chordata > Amphibia > Anura > Dendrobatidae > Phyllobates > Phyllobates terribilis. The sequence goes on from NW_027362767.1 coordinate 382,868,859, forward strand.
TGACAACCTATTCTTATGACCTTTTACTTGTAGGACGCCTGTAAGAAATAAACAACACAATTAAAACAATTAGCATCTCTTCAGCTGGAGCTTTTTGTACGTCTTCAACCAGCTCTCTCTCACTAGGCTTTAACATCTCTTTGTTACTGCAAAGTCTTTTAAGGAAAATGAAAGCATGAAAGCAAGTCTTTCCAGTAAGCAACATCTTCCATACTGCCTCTCGGTGGTGAATACCACTCCAGTGTGCTTACCTGGTCCATAGGCAGAGATACCTGTTTCCAGTCGACAGTCCTTGGCACTTGACTCGGTTCACCAAGTGTCTCATACGTCAGTGTGGCGCCCCTGCAGATTCAGTCGCCACAGAGGTACTGCATCTCACCCAGAGGTGTGGTATCTTACTCTCAGGTAAGGAAGGAGTACTGCCCGGGACCCTAACACCTGAATCCAACATTACACTACTCCAGACCAGCCAGAGGGGCAAGATGCACTGCTCCTCTGCTGAGCCCTGTCCCTGGCTGGAGTGGGGGGAACCAAAGTAGGGGGAACCATGTAGTGGGTGTGGGTGGAGGAAGAAGATTAGGGGAGCACTTGAGAAGGAGGATATTAAAAGGGGAAGCCATCTTGTGAGGAGTGGTCAGTCTGATGACTTCAGTCAGAGGAAGAGAGTGTGTGGAGCAGGAGCTCAGCAGGAGCTCTGCTCAGGAGGAGGGCCTAGTGAGAGAGGCCCAGGACAGAAAGAAGAGAGGAGAGGAGCAGGAAGGAAGGCTCGAGTAAAGCAGAAAGGATCCCAGGGGTACGGACAGTGCTGGAGGCCACCCGTACGCCCGAATCTACCAGGCGGTGGAGGGATTGAGCCGCAGAATGGGACCGGCCCCTAAACTAGCAGAGTTCTTCAAGTTTCAACTAGGTAACCGGAGGGTGCAGCATTTCAGGTGCTGTAGCCAAAAGCCACATCTAACTCAACAAAAAGGTGGCCATAGAGGACCCAGGGGACAGAGAAGACGTCGCCCGACAAAGTCCGCGGTCACTGGCTTGGGACACTGGGTGTGAGGTGCAGGGAGACGGCCAGAAGGAACACACATAAGGGGGTCCCGTTATGTACTCCGGAGGTACCTGCGAGTTTGCTGAACCCCTCCCTGAGTAAGCACAGGACGACGTGGGAAGTTACCCTGGCCCTGGTAACTTGGAGTCTAAAAATCATGAATAAAACCCTGAAGACTGCACCCCACTGTCCCTGCGAATTATTACTGCGCCATCATCCCCTGCACTACACTACACAGCAACATCTATAACATCACCATTTCCTGCCCTGGAGCTAAGCTCTGCCTGTGGAGAACGGAACCAACTCTGCTGCACTAACATCAGCTCCAGAAGACCAGCTCCGCAGCGGCGGCTCCCTTTTGCCGCATACCACAGGTGGCGTCACAAACTTTATATAAAAACTATAATCCCCTTTCCCAAATTCCCCTTTTATTGACCGCCCTGGGTCACGGACCAGGTCACCGCCACTGTGACATCTCCCCAAGCAATGACCGGCCCGGCTACCGAGTACCCCACGGCCCAGGGGGCGCGTCATCAGCATCACGGGCCTCCTCACTTCCCGACTCGACATCCTCCTGGTGGGTTGTTCCTCAGATATCACGGGTTCTTCGGTCACAGGAGTTTCTTCCGCCGCACTCTTTTCCCATGCTTCCTCAGATGCTCTTGGGGCTACCTCTGTAAGTTCCTATACTTCTCCTGAATCGCCTGTTTCTGCACAGTCTGGTAATTCCACTCCTCCTGAGTGTCGATCGGTCTCTTAAGGGGCCGGTGTTTGATCGTCAGATTTGAAGTGGACTTCTTCTGCAATCCTTGGTACAAACTCTGGAGCCTCGGGACTTAGTTCACTCTCTTGAGGATGGTACATCCCTCTCCTTGCCGGTTCGAGAAATACAATGGTGTGTTCTTCTTCATCGGAACTTTCAAGGTCACTATCCACCTCCGGAGCTTCAGTCTGTGGTAGTCTCTTAGTCGATCTCGGATGATGTCGGTCTACTTCTGGGAAGTCTTGTGGTGGGAGATAATCTCAGGGTAATAGTAAATTCCGATGGACTATTCTGGTTTTCTTGTCTCCTGTTGGATTTCATACACTGGGCTGTCATCAGCTTTCCTCCTTTCGACCACATACACCTTGTCTTCCCAGTACGAACAAAGTTTTCCTGGACCGCCTTTCTCACGTACGTTCTTGACTAGCACCCGGCTTCCCAGTGGCAATTCTGCTCCATAACATTTTCGATCATAGTACTCCTTACTCTTGCTCTGTCCTTGTGTAACCACTTTGGACGCTATGTTGTTTGCCTCTGCCATCCGTTCCTTTCATTTCCGAACATACTCCAGATACGTTTCGTAAGTCTCTGACACCGGAGTATCGAACATCATGTCGATTGGCAGTCTTAGCGATCGTCCATACAATAGGAAGAAGGGTGAGTAACCCCTTGTATCGCTCTTTGTACAGTTATAGGCATGTACCACTTTTGACAGAGAACTCTTCCAGTATTTCTTCTCATCAGCTGTTAAAGTGTGTAACATTGACAATAATGTCCGGTTAAAACGTCCTGCTTGTCCATTACCCTCTGGATGATAGGGCGCTGTGTGGAAACTCTGAATTCTACAGTACTTTCCTAGCTTGGCAAAGAGCTGGTTCTCAAATTCTCTTCCTTGGTCGTGTTGTAACCTTGTATGGAACCCAAACCTCAAAGCAAAATCATTGAAGATCTTCTCTGCCGCTGTTCAACCCGATTTATTGGTGGTGGCATATGCTTGAGAAAATCGAGTAAAATGGTCCATCACCACCAAGATGTATTCGTAGCCACCCTTGCACGTCTCGAGATGTAGAAAGTCTACTGAGACCATCTTGAACGGATACTTAGTTTGGATGTTGCCCATAGGTGCCTGGGTTGATGTGTTGGGATGTTTATCTTTCAGACACCCACACTCCCTGGTCATGTACCTCTCAATATCTCTCTGCATGTACGGCCAGAAGAACCGTTCACGGATCAAGTTTGTTGTCCTTTCCACTCCCATGTGTCCCATGTTTTCATGGAGTTCTTTGAAGACCAACCTATGGAATACTCTGGGTAGTACCAACTGCTGGTTTTGTCCTCATTTACGCTACAGGATACCGTCTTCACTGAGGTAGAGCTTCATCCATTCTTTAACTAAAACTGATACTGCTGATGACTCATTACTTGGAAACCGATTTTGGTCCACATAAAGTAGTATTCTACCAATTATCTGATCTTCCCGTTGTGTTCTACATATTTTTCCTTTTAGTAGTTGTTGAATAGACAGGGGGTGATTTTATTCTCTCGCTTTTATGGTGGTTTCCTCTTGATAAACTTGTACTGCTTGGGCGTTGCTCTCAATTGCTTCCAGAGTGACTTCTTCCGAGCATTCTTGCATGAACTCCTCAGGCTCTTGTGACATTCTCGCCAATCCATCAGCATCCGCATTGCATTTTCCTGGCCTGTACTTGATGCTGAAATTGAAGTCAGCTAGTTCAGCTACCCATCTCTGACCCATTGCATTCAGTTTGGCCGTAGTGAGGACATAGGTGAAAGGGTTGTTGTCAGTGTATACCTCAAACTCTTTGCTATAATAGAGATAATCTCTAAATCGTTCACAGATAGCCCATTTCAATGCCAGGAACTCCAATTTTCCAGAATGTAGATGGTAATTTTTCTCGGCATCTGTCAACATTCTAGAACCGTAACCGATGACTCTCAATTTTCCAGCTTGATGCTGATGTGACGCCCAGCTGCGCTTGGTATCACAGATCCTGGAAGAGTGCATTGATGGATTCCTCCACAAGAGGCCCCCATAACCATTCACACATCTCCACCTTCCACCTCAGACCAGCAGAGGGAGCCCACTAGGGAGATAAATAGGGAAGGTAGAGCTAGGTAGCTCAGTCTAGACTGGAGTCGAGAGTGAGTCAGAGTCTAGTTCAGTCTGGTTTAGCAGCGAGTCCAGTAGAGTCTGAGAAGAGTTACCTCAGAGGACAAAAGCCTGTTCCAGCTCCTGCAATTGCTATCCTGCAGTGGAGCTTATCCAGACCAAGACTCAGTGTAGCTCAAAGAAGTGAGCTTTAGGTGTGCCGGCGCCATAAGATCGGTGAAGCGCGGCAAGCTGCCGTTAGTGTGAGTAGCCTAGTGAGGGCCCGAGTAGGCCGAAGGCGAGTGGAGAGTTAGTACATAGGGGGCAGAGGAGCTTAACTTGCTCACCCCGAAGAATTTACCGGACACCGGGTCCAAAGTTTACCGGGATCTCTATGACCCAGTAAGACATAACCGGAATCCCTGGAGAACTACAAGTCCCAGGATCGCTAAAGTGCTGATACGTAACAGAGCCGGGAGACGCTTAGGCCCCGCTTACCGGGAGCGTGTACTCCAAGAGAAGGCTCTACCACAAGGTCAGCCAGCACAGGACAGAGACAAAGTTAGGCCTAGCTCCAGGCAGGTCAGAAACTTACTACGCAGAGGCAAGTAACAGGAGGCCCTACACCCGCTCATTGGGGAGGATCCTGACGTGCACCCTTCACCCTACAGTGCTCCGGGATGTGCCTGAATTTCCATCAGTAAAAGGTACTGAAGTGACTATCGTGTCTGTCCCTGTTCTTGCTCTGACCTGGCTCGGTCTCGCCTGTCCTGCATTCCCCGTCATACACTGCCCTGAGGCCTAGCTCCACCTGTGGGGAGCTATACCATCGAGCTGCCTTATCATCGGCCTCAGTGGACTGCGCAGCACTGGTGATCCTCACCAGAAGCCACGGGTGGCGTCACAAACTCTTTAATAAAATAAACAACCATAAACGCTTTTAAGGAGCAACCCCCAGGGTACGGGCCCGGGAGCCGACCACCGCGACATCCCTAAAAGGCCAGGCTAAAGGCCCGGGTACCGAGTCATCCCCATTCCCCTGGGCGAGTCATCTCCAACTGGCGTCACGAACAGGATCACGTGCCCGCTGCAACGACGAAGTGTTATGCCCGTTGCCACCGGGTACTGTGCGCCCTTATTCTGAACTGTGTACGTAAAGCTGTGGTGAAGGTAGCCGCCATTGTTGGGCCGCCGAGCGAAAAGAAGGGCGTAACCGTGGGAAAATTAGGGACGTACCTGCAAAAGAGCGCGAAGTCCCGGACACGCCCCACGCCTCGACGTCAAACCAGAAAGCGCCAGGTCCTGTAAGGAACATCGCTGAACGCTCTGACGTAGGACGCAAGCGACACAAGGTCCTGAACACGACCATCACCTGCGGAGCTGCGGCCTACCGGAAGAAAGAACTAGAAGGTAGGCCACGGTTAACTAGGGGAGCGCCAAGATGTCCGACGAACAGCAGAACGCCGACCTGCCGGTCAACGTCCCTGAAGCTCAACCCGCGCCCGATGATGAGCAGGCCGAAGCCGCCGCTCCACCAGCAGCGCCTGTAACACCCGCCATTCCTATGACTTTACCATACATTCCTGGAGCAAAGTGGCTCCCCCAGTACAACGGCAAACCAGATACCCTGTCTGGATTCAAACGGAAGATAAGTGGTATCTTAGACATGTACTCTATGACTGGCAAACAAAGAGCAGCCGTGGTATTAGGACAACTGACCGGTGCTGCGGAACGGAAAGTGGAAACATGGTCGGCCGCAGACCAGGAGTCAGTGTCCGCAATCTTTCAAAAACTACAGACTGTCTTTGAGGACCTTACTGAGGCGGACCTCCGGATGAGGTTCTACAGCTGCTCCCAACAACCAGAGGACAATGTTCGGAACTACGCCTGGAGTCTTCAAGGGGCCCTGCGGGCTCTGAAACAGGTTAGTCCAACCAGCATTGAAAATGAGAACAAAATGCTGAAGGAACAGTTTGTCCGGGGACTGAATTCTCCAGAGGAGAGCAGGACAGTGCGTTGGTGGTCCCTGGATCATCCAGATGCCACCTTTGATAATCTTAAGGACATGGCTATAAAAGGACTGCAGCCCCTGGAAACAAATGCCATCCAACGTTACCAGGGTGGGGTTACCCCAGTGTCTGCTACACCTACCTTGTCCCCAGTGGCTGCTGAAGCCAAGGTTCCAGCAACGTCCCCCAGAGAACTGGACAGTCTGCGCTCTGTGGTGCGTCAGTTGAGCAAAACCCTGACCACCGTGCTGAGTGCTCTGCAGCTGCGGACGGAGCCTGAGGAAGAAAGGAAGATCCTGTTAGCCAATAGCCCTGAGGATGTCCCCTGGATGAGGAGGAGGAGGAGACCAACACCGCCCTCGCCGAGGACCAGTGACCAGCACCATCCACAGAAGGACCCTGCCTGCTACTGCTGCCGCAAGACCGGACACATCGCCCTGAATTGTCCTTTAAACGAGAAAACCCTGGGTCCGAGGGCTGACACCCAGGAGTAAACTCACCAGGCCCATCAGACTGGTACAACAGGTTCGTCGGAGGAAGACCTTTCCTGTCCATTGTGTTGGACGGGATCCCGACGCATGCCCTGCTGGACACAGGATCTCAGGTAACCATCATGCCAGATGTCCTCTACAAGAGATTCTGGTCCATGGACGACCTGCGTCCGCCAGCTCCAAATTTGTCAGTGTATGCCTCAAATGGACTCCCTCTTAACCTACTCGGGGTTAAGAATGTGACTGTGAAGGTGGGGAGAGAGGAACTGAAGGACCAGGGACTAATTGTAGTAGAGACTAATCCTGATGACACCAATCCGTATATGGTATTAGGCACTAACATTGTTGGTAACTTTTTGGGAGAAGTTGTGTTCTTGCTCCAACAGATAGCAAACACTGCCAGGCCGAGACAGAGGAGGGCGTTGCAGAGGGAAATCCGAGTCCTGATGTATCAACAGCAAGTAAGGTTTACAGACGGTGAAATTGGTAACGTGCGGGTAACAGACCCCATACCCATTGTCGTCCCCCCAATGAGTGAAATGCTCATCTGGTATAGAGCTGCTATAGGTCTTAGACGACAGAGCTACCAGGCGGTAGTAGAACCCCTTTGCTCCGAGCATAGACCCACGCTCTTAACCGCCAGGGGAGTGGTAGATGTACGCAATGGGAGAGTGCCCGTCCGTCTTCTCAATTTAGGGGAAGAGGAGGTCAAACTGCCACGTTATGCCACTGTTGCCAAATTACATGCTGTCAATAACAACTGCATGCACGAGGCGGAGTCCTTAACTTCACCAGACGAAGTGGAGGATAATGACCCTGCAACCCAGGTGGAGGATTGGTGTCAACAGCTCCATGTTGGGACAGACACCACTCCTGCCCATCAAAAACAGGGTGTACACCGGGTGGTTCAAGAATACTCGCAGGTGTTCAGTAAACATCCACTTGACTTCGGGAGGGTTAAGGGGGTTCAACATCATATCCCCACAGGCAACCATTCCGCAATCAAAAAATGTTATAGGCCTATACCCCCAGCTCACTACCAGAAGGCAAAAGAAATGCTGCACGACATGAGGAAGGCGGGAGTAATAAGGGATAGTTGTAGTCCCTGGGCGGCTCCCCTAGTGCTGGTTAGGAAAAAGGACGGGAGCATGAGAATGTGTGTAGATTACCGACAAGTAAATTGCATTACACATAAGGATGCATACCCTTTACCACCCATAGAGGAGTCCCTAGCTGCCTTAAAATCTGAAAATTACTTTTCTACCCTTGACCTCACTAGTGGGTACTGGCAAGTAGCTGTGGCTGAGGAGGATCGGGAGAAGACGGCCTTTACCACCCCGATGGGACTCTGCGAGATCAACAGTATGCCGTTTGGACTCTGCAATGCCCCCGGAACATTCCAGAGATTGATGGAGTGCAGCCTGGGACACTGCAACTTCGAGACTGTGTTACTTTACCTGGATGACGTAATAGTGTATTCCAGAACGTACGAGGACCACTTGAAACACCTGGCAGAGGTATTTGAGTCGCTGTCCCGGTACGGGATGAAGTTGAAGCCATCAAAGTGCCACCTGCTCAAAAGAAAGGTACAGTACCTGGGGCACATTGTCAGTCCGGAAGGGGTAGCACCAGACCTGGAGAAAGTCACAGCCATCCAGAAGTGGCCGGAGCGGAAGAACCTCAAGGAGGTGCGTCAGTTCTTGGGACTAGTAGGATACTACCGGAGGTTCGTAAAGGACTACACTAAGAAAGCAGCTCCTCTGCAAGACCTTCTGGTAGGGCAGTCCCCGAAAGGCAGAAATCCCCCATTCCACTGGGGTAAGGAGCAAGCTGAGTCGTTTCAGGAGATGAAGGAGATCCTGACAGGCGATGAGATCCTAGCCTACCCTGACTACAGCCAACCGTTCATGCTGTATACCGATTCCAGCAACGAAGGCTTGGGAGCTGTTCTAAGTCAGAAGCAGAATGGCCAAGAGAAAGTGATCGCATACGCAAGCAGGAAGCTCCGCCCGACCGAGAGGAATCCAGAGAACTATAGCAGCTTTAAGTTGGAGTTCCTGGCCTTGGTCTGGGCCATCACTGAAAGGTTCAAGCACTATCTGGCCTCCAGCAAGTTCACTGCCTTTACTGATAACAACCCCTTGACCCATCTTGAAGCAGCTAAGTTGGGGGCACTGGAACAACGATGGATGGCTCGGCTGTCAAACTACCAATTTACAATTAAATACCGGGCGGGCGGCAAGAACGCCAACGCTGATGCCCTGTCTAGGATGCCTCACCAGTCAGACACAGAAGAGGAAGTGGATGACTTGGAAGAGATTGAGCTACCTGCCTTTCACCAGAATGGGATGATCCACGAGCAACGAGCCTTCAGGAAGCAACGTGGAAAGACGTTAAACCCTCTGCCTCACCACAGCTGGAAAGAGACCCAGGACAGTGACCCGGTTGTCAGCCGTATCAAGGAGCTGAAAACCCAAGAAGGTGCCTCCCTGGAGAAAGATGCGTCTCTCCAAGGAAAGCAGCTGTGGAATGAGAGGAGCCGGCTGTTTATCTACCGTGTGAAGCTGTGCCGGAGGTATGTTAATCCAAGAACCCATGAGATGGTATGGCAGATAGTGGTCCCGAAGACAGACATCCAGATGGTATTAGAAGCTTACCACGATCAGGCGGGGCACTTTGGCTGGAAAAAGCTAGAGACACTGCTGAAGTGTCGATTCTACTGGGTAGGAATGCGCAGCTCCATTGAGAGGTGGTGCCGGGACTGTGGACCCTGTGGCCTAAGAAGAAAAGACTTCAGCAGCCAGAAGGTACCCCTGCAACCCATCAAGATGACTCGACCCCTGGAGATCGTGGCCCTGGACCTTGTCAAGCTGTCCCCCAGTAGGTCAGGGTACTCCTATGCTCTGACTATGGTGGATCACTACTCGCGTTTCCTGGTGGTCGCCCCCGTCAAAGACCTGACGGCAGAAACGGCAGCAAAGACGTTCCAAGTGTATTTCTGTAGACCCCATGGTTACCCTGAGCAGGTGCTGATGGACCAAGGCCCGGCCTTTGAGGCTGAGTTGTTCAAGGAGTTCTGCCATTTGTACGGTTGTAAAAAGATAAGAACTACACCCTACCACCCACAAACCAACGGTCTCTGCAAAAAGATGAACAACATCATCATCGACCTGCTAAAGACCATACCACTTGAGGAGAGAAATCAGTGGCCAGACCTACTACCTGACCTAGTGGATCTGTATAATCATATACCAGTGAGTTCCACCAATTGCACTCCGGCATATCTCATGCGGGCAAGGACAGGAAGGCTGCCCATGGATCTGGAGCTTGGTGTTGTTGAGCCTGAAGCTGATATGACCACTGAAGACTGGGACAAAACCAGACAAGAGCAGTACAGAAAGGTACAAGCTTGTGTCGAGGACAGTCTTACTCGGGTGAGAGAAAAGCAGGAAGCGCACTACAACAAAAACGCTCCCGCAGAACCTTTCACACCTGGTGAAACAGTATTGAAGAGGAAAAGACGTAACCACAAACTTGATGACCAGTGGGAAAAAGAACCCTACACTGTGTTGACGTCAAGGTATGATAACAAGAAGACCTGCATAATCAGTCGAGACGGAGGAAGGACGACTGCAACAGTATCCAGGGACCACCTAAAGTTGTGTCCAGATTTACTGAAACCCCAGGAAGAAGTGCCTCTCACAATCCCGGAAGAACCTGAAGAAGCAGTGATACACACTGACTTAGGAGACTTCCCAGCAGATTTGCCTCAAATAGGCGTGCAATAATCATTCCAACACTCCAATTCTACGAACAGCCAGAAAACCCTCCACAGCAAGTTGAACCTGTAAGTGCTGCAGAAGAGCCAGCTCAAGAAGTATCCCCGGACGAAGGATCCACGGTAGGAGCAGAGCAAGAGGCCCCAGCCAATGGTGAACTTGCCAGTCCAAGAGAGAGGTTAAGGCAGTTTTACAACTTGGTCACACATAGAACTGGTAGGGTAACTGAAAATACAGACTCTGATACCACACAGACCACCGCACTACGCAGATCAACACGTAGCACGAGAGGTAAACTCCCTGTTAGGTACACTCAGTAAGTATTCAAATTTCTGGATTGTAAATAGTTACCCTTGGGGTATTAAATTGTAATGTACTGTATTACTGTGTGTTTTCATGCATATGTTTATTAATTTGTGCTTTGCCTATTTACTTTCTTATTTACTTAAGAACTTCGTGGCTGAGGACTGTGTGCAGCCCAAAAAACAGCTTTGTATATAATTGCACTCCCTGGAGTGCCCTTTTAGGTGACCTCAGAAGGAAAACCTGTCGGGAGTGGCTCTATTGGAGGTCCAACTCTGGATCTTCATGCCCTGCAGCCACCCCAGGGCCTACATTGAGGGTTTGGGACAGGTCCCTCAAAAACCACCAAGTACTCTACCCTGTGAGATGGACATCCTTGCTGGAAACCTCACCATAGGAGACTTGAATTCTGAGGACGCTTTGTATTTGTTATTGTTATGTAACGTTTAAGATTGGTGCCTCCCATAAAGGGAAGATTGTTAATACATTGTTCATGTTTTCTATTGTTATTGTTTTATAAAAATGTACTTCAGCCCGGGAGTGCTGAGCTTAACTAGGGGGGAATGTGACGCCCAGCTGCGCTTGGTATCACAGATCCTGGAAGAGTGCATTGATGGATTCCTCCACAAGAGGCCCCCATAACCATTCACACATCTGCACCTTCCACCTCAGACCAGCAGAGGGAGCCCGTTAGGGAGATAAATAGGGAAGGTGGAGCTAGGTAGCTCAGTCTAGACTGGAGTCGAGAGTGAGTCAGAGTCTAGTTCAGTCTGGTTTAGCAGTGAGTCCAGTACAGTCTGAGAAGAGTTACCTCAGAGGACAAAAGCCTGTTCCAGCTTCTGCCATTGCTATCCTGCAGTGGAGCTTATCCAGACCAAGACTCAGTGTAGCTCAGAGAAGTGAGCTTTAGGTGTGCCGGCGCCATAAGATCGGCGAAGCGCGGCAAGCTGCCGTTAGTGTGAGTAGCCTAGTGAGGGCCCGAGTAGGCCGAAGGCGAGTGGAGAGTTAGTACATAGGGGGCAGAGGAGCTTAACTAGCTCACGCCGAAGAATTTACCGGACACCGGGTCCGAAGTTTACCGGGATCTCTATGACCCAGTAAGACATAACCGGAATCCCTGGAGAACTACAAGTCCCAGGATCGCTAAAGTGCTGATACGTAACAGAGCCGGGAGACGCTTAGGCCCCGCATACCGGGAGCGTGTACTCCAAGAGAAGGCTCTACCACAAGGTCAGCCAGCGCAGGACAAAGACAAAGTTAGGCCTAGCTCCAGGCAGGTCAGAAATGTACTACGCAGAGGCAAGTAACAGGAGGCCCTACACCCGCTCATTGGGGAGGATTCTGACATGCACCCTTCACCCTACAGTGCTCCAGGATGTGCCTGAATTTCCATCAGTAAAAGGTACTGAAGTGACTATCGTGTCTGTCCCTGTTCTTGCTCTGACCCGGCTCGGTCTCGCCTGTCCTGCATTCCCTGTCACACACTACCCTGAGGCCTAGCTCCACCTGTGGGGAGCTATACCATCGAGCTGCCTTATCATCGGCCTCAGTGGACTGCGCAGCGCTGGTGATCCTCACCAGAAGCCACGGGTGGCGTCACAAACTCTTTAATAAAATAAACAACCATAAACGCTTTTAAGGAGCAACCCCCAGGGTACGGGCCTGGGAGCCGACCACCGCGACATCCCTAAAAGGCCAGGCTAAAGGCCCGGGTACCGAGTCATCACCATTCCCCTGGGCGAGTCACTGATACAGGGCAGCTCCCAGTCCAACTTGAGAAGCATCACAATGAAGAACAAATGGTAAGTTGAAATCAGGATATCCCAAGATGGGTTGTTTTACCAGATAGTCTACTAGATCTTCCAATACCTCCTTGTGGTCTGCTGTCCAGAGAATGGGCTGTTGGGATGAAAAGTCATTGTTTCCTTTAAGCCGGTCCTACCCACATTCTTCTTTTTCTCCGTGGGTATTGTTGACTCTGTCGTCCACCCCAAGAGGAGGTATAGTGGGGTGGCAATCCTGGAGAAATTCCAAATGTAAGTACGGTAGTAGGAGAGGAATCCTACTATCTACCTCAACTCCCCGACGGTAGAGGGCCGCTTGTCTTTTAAGGCCAGTACCAAAGCGATTTCTGCTGGGTCCATAGTATATCCTTCTCCGGACACAATTTTCCCTAGAAATAAGACTTGCCTTTTGAACAGTTCACACTTCTTTGGGGTCAACTTAACTCCATGTTGTTGATACTGCTGTAGTACGGGCCTCACATGTTCAACATGCTCCCGGAAGGTTTGCAATGTGGTAACATTGTCATACAAGTACGGCTGGCAGATATCATCCCTCAATTCTTCTAAACATATCTCCATGCTTCTCTGGAATTCTGCTGGAGCTGAACTGAGCCCAAACGGTATGCGGATCCACTCATATAACCCCCACGGTGTGATGAATGCTGTCAAAGGTCTACTCGACTCTTCAACAAACCCTTGATGGTATGCTTTACCCTGATCGAGGACAGAGAACCTGGTACTTCCTGATAGGCTATCCAGCATATCTTGAATCTTTGGTATTGGGTGCCGATCAGGTACCGACTTTCGGTTTAGTTTCCAGTAATCACAGCAGAGTCTCAACGTACCGTCCTTCTTCCTAACACAAACAATAGGAGAGGAATAAGACGACTTCGACTTTTGGACCCAACCTCTGTTGATTAGATCTTGTAAATACTCTTTCATTTCACAGTGTAATGGTTTCGGCACAGACATGTAACTTCTGGTTACTGGGGTCGTGTCTTTCAAATTGATTTTCAACTGCAACGACGGGATACAACCTATATCAGAGTCATCTTTGGAGAATGCATGACACTTCTCTCAGCATCTGTTTTGCTACCCCTCGATCTTCAGCACACAAGTGTTCCTGGGGTACTGGGGGATCCCAGGACCCTGAGGTGGGTCGTGCAATTTCCTCCCCTGGACAACTCCTGTTCCTTGGTGGGGAGACTGAATTCACGGTAGACCCCTGGGCGGGTCTCACACTGGATGTATATACCGTTTTAACGGTTTCGATGTCACCTAACACAGTCTTTGGATCCAGTCTAATTTCATGTTTCGTAGTATTCATCACCGGTGCTGTCACTCGAGCAAACCCACAAGTAGGAATCGTAAGCACAGTCTCACCTTGAACTAGGCCTTCCGGAAGATCTGAGGAGTCTTTTGGCACAAACAGTCTTTTCTGGGCTTTTTTTCCCGGTTCTACCCGGACTCCTCCACACCTCACCCCCACCATTTGGTTTGCAGGGATGATGGTTGGGCGCCAGCATACCTTGACTTCTTTTAGGTCCATTGTATTCTGTGCTTTCTTTACTCTATGAATCACATTTTCCGCCACGGTGTTGGGTATGGCAAGCGATGTGGAAATTGCATCCACCACCAGTGTTCCTGACTTGTGTTTCGTGATGACCTCACTGATTACATTATAACCCAGGATAGGATCCTCTGCCACGTTCTGATCATTGATCACAAGAAAAGGTACCAAAAGCTCAATGGTGTTGCTGTTCTTCGTGGCCCTCATTTGGAAAGTCACTTCCACCCAGTCTATGAAAGGGATTTTGGTCTGGTTGACAGCTTTGCCGTGGAGTTCCACTGGCCCTAAGAGTTCTTTTAGCAACCGAAGGCAGGTATGTGTCAGGTAGCGCCTTCTCCATTCTTCATTTAAAAGGCTCACTTGGGCTCCTGTGTCCTACAGTGCTTTTACCAGGAGTCCATCTAGCTGGCACTGTATAAAGCACCTTTCACCGATTAGGCTGATGAGGATGTCTTTACTGACCGAGGAATCCTCCTCCCAGGAGTTCATCGTTTGACCTCTGCACTGGGCATTAAGTAACTGATGCTCCTGTCTCTCTTGCAGCTGTTGTAGTTGGGAACACACTTGGGGATAGTACTGATGCAGACATTTTTCTCATGCGCCGTTCTGGGGTTTGGTGAGGTTTGGATTTGCTTCTGGGGCCTTCTCTGTGTTGCAGTTACCAATCGCCCCGCACTGGCAACCTCTTATCTTTTAACCCAAACGACCGTGACCATTGACATTCCTTGGCATAATGTCCTTCCTCACCACATCTTAGACAGTGGACACACACAGTATTCTGATTTGATGAACGGCACGCTTCACAAGCCAGGTATCTTCTATTTTGGAACCCACTCCTGGGTTTGAGGAATACAGTTTCTGGCCTGGAACGAATCAACTTTTTCACCTCAATCAACTCAGCTTGCAGTGCTCCTATTACTTCCTCCCAGTCAGCGCTTGTGGTCCTCTCTTTTGTTGGTGATTTAAGGTTCCCTCTCGGAGGTGGCACTGGGGGGTCTCCATGATGATCCTCGGACTGGCCACTGGGGGTCTCCAACTTCAGCTGACTCATTTTGGTGATTTTAGGAGCAGAGCTTTTCTTTAACTTCTGTTCGCTCTCTGACTCCAAACTAGCTGCCTCATTCGTTTTTTCAATTAGGACTTTGTCCAGAATGCCAGGATCTTCTAAGTACTGTTTCAGCTGTAACTTGATGTCTTTGCTGATTAACTTCATTCCCAGTGATCTCAAGAACTTCTTCTGGACTAGTCCAGTATCAAACTCCTCCTCCGATTCTACATCTCTGGATGCAAACAACAGTCTATCCTTCAGTTCAATTGATCTGAACAAGAAACTTTGGGGTGATTCACTATTTTTCTGTGAGAGGTTAATGAGTCAGTGGAACAATTCTGAAGTATTCTCTTATTTATAGTGCCCTTTTAAAACCATCTTCAGCTGTTGCAAGTGACTCGCCCCCTGGGCCGTGGGGCACTCGGAGCCGGGCAATAGGGAAACGATGGGGGTAGTGGTGGCGACCCGGTTCCATGGCTCAGGGTGGTCAGACCAGTGGTAGTCTGCTATGTGCTGTAGGTAATGTCCGACTACGCCACCCGTGGATTGCGGTCAGTGCGGACCGCCGCTGCCAGGTAGACCGCTGGGGCTGATGATATATGCAGCTGGGATAGTGTGACTCCCCACGGGAAGAGTGCGGCCCCAGGGCAGTATAATGGAAGATGGGGGTGATGGTGTAGGGCGTCCCAGTACCGTTAGTGCTGGAGGATCAAGGTGCACACAGACAACAGGTTGCAGTCCAGGGTCTTTACTAGAACAGGTGAACTGACCCACAAACAGTCCTGGCTAGGAGGGGACCTGGATGTCTGAGAGCAATTGGGAAATTGGCCCTGGTCAGGGTGAGGGTGTAGGCCTACCGTGCTCTCTGCGCTCCTTCTGGCTATCTCCTCCTGGTAGGGTAACAGCCCACGGTCCCGAGCTCACCGTGTCCTCTCGCCCGTATGGTTTGCAACGTGGGTTCCTTTCTACTCCCGGCCTGGTATGGCTCTGCTGGTCCCTTCTGCTGTGGCGGAGCCTCCGGGCTTCTTAGGCCAAGGAACGTACAGTCCCCTGCGGACTGGTTATCTGCTGTAGGACGTGGAATCCTCACAGCCTCAGACACCAAAGTCTGGTAAATTTGGTTCTTTATCTGCCAGGACAGGCGTACTTCACCTCTTGTCCCTGGCTTGTGGCTCTCCTACTGCCACACGTCCTCTTAGGGTGCAATACAACTGTCCCTCACTGCTCTGGGACACTTCTCTACCCAGAGACAGGTCGTCCAGTTCTCTCTAACCCTGCCCCCAGTTCCAGCTTTTATAGGGGCAGCCTGCTCCCCCTACTGGCCTGTGACAGGAGGTACTGCATGCTAATGTTCCCCTGACCAGAGAACCTCCCCCTTGCTCTCAGACACAGCTTTATTATATTTGTGGCATCCAGGCCAGGGTGACACATTCCCCCCCTAGTAGAATTTAGTACTCCGGGACTAAACAGTAAGCAAAGATAATATACATGACTATAAAACATTAGTAGACAAACGACGCACAGATTGAGTTCTTAAGGTCACAGTGTGGTCTGAGACCGGGTGTCCATATCACCAATACAACGGGGAGCCTTAACCAGGTGGGGGTCTGTCCTACCCCAAGTCCTTCACAGTCTTAGTTCATTCCTTGGTTAGGCTCCGAACGCAGTCCATACAAAGTCCCGGCTATTAAAAGTCCATAACCTTTGAGTCCGTACGGTAACTGCAAGAAACTGAAATACACTATTAATAATCATGCAGGTAACTTGGCAAACATTTCAACATTTGGCAACAGGGTTATTTACAATTTTAGTGCACCCTATATTCTCCATCGAGCGGGTATCTGCCCCTTTGTGCTCCTGGTTGACCTCCTTAACCCACTGTCTGGTGGTGGACCAACCTGGCTTTCCCCACTAGCGTTAGAGGTACAGCTACCAGCTGGACTTACAGGCAGGGCAGGCAGCTGTCTGCGGGTCCTTTGGCTTACCGCAGGCATGGCAGACTCACTGTCAGCAGAGGATTGACTCTCCTGGGCTGCTGGTACAGGCTCTTCTGCCTCTGGAACTGCTTGCTCTTCTTCACCTTCCGGCTCTGGTGCAGGTTGTTGCTCAGTTGGTTGCAGGAAATGCAGGACGGGTACCACTATTGCATCGTTTATTCGAGTCCAGGACTGAGGGAACTCTCCGAGAATGGTGCTGATCATTTCTTCCTTGTCCTCTGCGGGTTCAAGGTCACTTTGATCCTCTTCTGCACTACGGAGTTGTTCGGGGCACCTTTTTAGGTGGTCTCTGGAGACGGTACTAGTGGTTTCTCCTCCATCCTTGGTGATCACGCACACCTTCGGGTTGTCGTCACCAGACTGCAGTATGGTGTAGGGTTCCCTTTCCCACTGGTCGTCCAACTTGTGAAGCCTTCTCTTTCGCTTCAGGACCTGCTCATCAGGTTCTAGGGGACCAGCAGGGGCATGTTGGTTGAATAGTTTTTCTTGCCTCTCTCTCACCTGGGCCAGGCTCTTCTCCACACTCTCCTGTACCTTCTTGTACTGCAGTTGCCTTCCCGTATCCCAGTCCGCATCCGGGGAGGTGTCCTCAGGTGTTAGGACTCCCATCTCCAGGTCTACATGCAGCTTACCTGGTCTAGCTCGCATCAGGTAAGCCGGGGTGCAGTTTGTAGCATTCACCGGGATATGGTTGTATAAGTCTATCAGGTCCGGCAGTTTTTCTGGCCACAGGCTGCGTTCCTCCAGGGGCAACGTCTTCAGGAGATCAATGACTATATTGTTCATTTTCTCACACATCCCGTTGGTTTGTGGGTGGTAAGGCGTTGTCTGAATCTTCTTACAGCCATAGAGGTTGCAGAACTCCTGGAAGATTTCAGCCTCGAATGCTGGACCCTGGTCCGTCAGGACCTGTTCCGGATACCCGTGTGGACGGCAGAAGTATTGCTGGAAGGCTCTGGCCGCCATTTGGGCTGTCAAGTCTTTTACCGGGACCACCACTAGAAAACGGGAATAGTGGTCCACGATTGTCAGGGCGTAGATGTACCCTGACCGGCTTGGAGCCAATTTGACGTGGTCCAGAGCTACCAGCTCAAGAGGCTGCTGGGTGACGATGAGCTTCAAGGGTGTCTTCTGGCTGGTGTGGTCTTTTCTACTTAAGTTACAAGGGCCACAGTCCCTGCACCACTTCTCTACAGCCCCTCTCATGCCGACCCAAAAGAACCGTCCTCTTAGCAGGAACTCCAGTTTCTTCCAACCGAAGTGCCCCGCTCTGTCATGGTAAGCCCCCAGGACCATAGCTGCATCCCGCCTTGGGACCACGACTTGCCAGGTCAGCTCGTGTGTCCGGTGGTTGACAAGTCTTCTGCACAGCTTGCCTTCATAGAGGAACAGCTTGCTCTTCTCTTTCCATAGCTGCTTGGCTTCCTCTGGAGCATCCGGACCTAAGCGGGCGTCTTCCTGGGTCAGCAGATCTTTCACCAGGCGGATTACAGGGTCACTCTCTTGGGTCTCGGCCCAGCTATGGTGAGGTAGGGGATTGATCATAACGGTTGTTAAATCCTCCTCCTTCACACGGTGGGAGTATTGAGCGGCTCCATACCGGTGAAACGCGGGGAGTTCTACCTCCTCCAGCTCTTCCAGGTCTTTGTCACCTTCAGGTAAGTGAGGCATTCTCGATAGGGCATCAGCATTGGCATTGGTTTTGCCTGCCCGTTACTTGATCACGAAATCATAATTGGAGAGACGGGCCATCCACCGCTGTTCCAGGGCACCAAGTCTTGCACTGTCTAGGTGTGTTAACGGGTTGCTATCCGTATACACAGTGAACTTTACGGAGGCCAGGTAATGCTTGAAGCGTTCCGTTACGGCCCACACCACCGCCAAGAATTCTAGCTTGAAGGAGCTGTAATTCTCCGGGTTCCTCTCGGAGGGCCTCAGCTTCCGGCTGGCGTACGCGATCACCCTTTCTCTGCCCTGTTGGTTTTGTGACAGTACGGCTCCCAGTCCCACATTACTGGCGTCTGTGTGGAGAATAAAAGGCTGGCCATAATCAGGGTAGGCCAGGATCTCATCCCCTGTGAGGGCCATCTTCAACTGACAGAAGGACTCCTCTTCCGGTTTATCCCACTTGAAGGGTGGCTTTTGGCTTCTGGACTTAGACTGTCCTATCAGGAGGTCCTGCATAGGAGCTGCCATCTTAGTAAACCCGGGGATGAACCTTCGGTAGTAGCCTACCAACCTGAGGAATTTCCTCACTTCCTTGATGTTCGAAGGGCTTGGCCAGCTCTTGATTGCCGTGACCTTGTCAGGGTCAGGGGCTACTCCTTCCCCACTTACCACGTGCCCTAGGTACTGGACCTTCGGTTTCAACAGGTGACACTTTGATGGTTTCACCTTCAGGCCATAGCCTGCCAGGGCTTCGAACACCTCGGCCAGCTGCTTTAGATGGTCCTCGTAAGTCTTCGAATAGATGATCACGTCGTCCATGTAAAGGAGGACCGTCTCGAAGTTTTGGTGCCCTAGACAGCATTCCATCAGCCTCTGGAAGGTCCCTGGTGCGTTGCAGAGCCCAAAGGGCATACAGTTGAACTCTCTCAGTCCCATCGGGGTGGTGAAGGCAGTCTTCTCCTTGTCAGCCTCTGCTACAGGAACCTGCCAGTACCCGCTAGTAAGGTCCAAAGTAGAAAAGAAGTTAGCTGATTTTAGTGCGGCTAAAGACTCTTCTATTCTAGGCAGCGGATATGCGTCTTTGTGGGTGATACGGTTGATTTGTCTATAGTCCACGCACACTCTCATGGTGCCGTCTTTCTTTTTTACCAGAACCAGGGGGGCTGCCCAGGGGCTACAGCTATCTCTAATAACCCCAGTTTCTTTCATTTCCCGCAGCATACCCTTGGCATTCTGATAATGTGCAGGGGGTACAGGCCTGTGTCTCTCTTTTATTGGTGGGTGGCTCCCTGTGGGGGTGTGGTGTTCTATCCCTTTTACTCTGCCGAAGTCCAGCGGGTGCTTACTAAAGACTCTCTCGTACTCCTGTACCACCCGGTAGACTCCTTGTTTTTGGTGCAGGGGAGTGGAGTCAGCACCCACATGGAGTTTCTGGCACCAGTCCTCCTTTTGTTTCTGGGAGCCATTACCCTCCGCCTGAGGAGATGGAGGCAAAGGCTCCATGGCCCTGATATCTTTGTGTTCGACAACAAACAGTTTGGCAAGTGTAGCGTACCTGGGTAAGTGTACCTCTCTCTCCCCAATGTTGAGAATGCGAACGGGCACCCTCCCATGGCGGACATCAACCACCCCCCTGGCTGTCAAAATGGTGGGCCTGCTGTCTGAGTACAAGGGTTCTACCATGGCTTGGTAGTCTCTACCTCTCAACCCGATTGCAGTCCGACACCAGATCATCATTTCACTTTTGGTAGGCATGGAAATGGGGAATGGGTCACTCAGTCTTACGCTACCGATCTCACCACCAGACAGTTCTACCTGCTGCTGTCTCATCAGGGCTTTTATCTCCTTGTTGAGGACTCTCTGCTGGCTGGAACTAGCATTCACCGCCACCTGTTGTAGAATTACAATTACCTCTGAAAGTCAATTTTCAATCAAGTTAGTACCCACAGCTATTTTAGGGTGACTTTCATGACGGTCAATGTCCACAATAATCACTCCCTGTGCCGGTAGTTCAACTTTACCAATTTTAATGGTCATCTCCTTGAACCCCATCTGCGGCACGGGTAAGCCGTTACTGGCGATGATGCTCAAGTTACTGTCTGGATACCGTGTGATATCAGCATCAGTCCAATACTGCTTAAAAAGTACATAAGGGATAGTGGTTACTTGCGACCCAGTATCCAGCAAGGCGCTCATGGGGATACCGTACAGCACCACGGGTAAAACCGGGCACCCCGCCAACGTACTTATCATGCCAATTATAAGGGCCTGGTGATCTTATGCCTGGGGGTCGGCCCTCTGCCCAAGGTTGGACCCGTTTAAATTACAGTACCTGGAAATGTGTCCGGGCTGGTTGCATCGACGGCAAATGAGCTGTCCATCCTCTGCGTAGCGGTCTGTGGGCCTCCCTCGGAACGACGGGATTCTCCTCTGTCGACGCCACGGGACATCCTCCGGACTTGAAGCCAGCTCGATGGGTCTTGACGGGTCCACTTGTAACGCCTGGACGGTCTTGGTCTACACCGCGACGCTCCTAGTCATCTCCTGGACTTGGTGGTGCAGATCTTTCGACTGGGCTTGGTTCAGGGCCTGTGCATCAGCCTCCACAGAGTCCATAGAGGAGGGCGCCGCCTCCTGGTAGTAGGTGAGAGCAGGGCGCCGGGGGTTTATAGCGCCACTGGTTGCGGATTCACGGAGCACCCTTATGGCCCTGTCCTTAAATTGGGCAAAGGTCAGATCAGGGTTCTGAAAGAACATGAGGCGCAGTTGGGCCCTGTGGGCGCTAGACAGAAGACCTTCTATGAATTGTTCTGTTAGCAGCTTGTCCGTTTCCTGCACGCTGCCAGGGTCAGTTTGTTTGATGGCCCTCAAGGCTTCCTGCATATTTAGGGCATAGTCTCTGATGCTGTCCTGTGCCCGCTGCTTACATCCATAGAGCCGCATTTTAATTTCAGCGGAGGTACGGGTATCAAAGGTACCTCGCAGCCGGGCCAGAATGTCCTTCACAGTCCTTTTCTCCTCAGCGGGCCACGACTTTACCTCCCGCTGGGCTGCGCCAGTTAACTGCCCCATCAGTATGCTGACCTTCTGTTCCTCTGTCAGGGGGTAAACTTGGAACAAACTGTACAGCCTTTCCTTAAAATCAGTCAGGGCATGGGGCTCCCCTGAGTACTTAGGCAGCCAGGCCGCTCCAGGGATGTAGGGCAGGGAAAATGGCATCACCGCTGCTGCAGCTGCGCTGGTGGTAGTGGGCGCCTCTGTGTCCGACATCTTCCTCCCCCCTAGTTAAGCGTGGCCTACCTTACGACGATCCTCTTCTGTAGGCCGCGGCTCCGCTGATGCTGGTCCGGACGAGGACCTTGCGTCGCGTCCTGGTGACGTCAGCGTCACTCTCTCTCCCTTCCAGGACCTTGCACAGCGTCGGTGCGTAGGGCAGAGCTTCGGGTCTCGCGCGGTTTGGACGTCCACGACCTCTCTTCGTCCCGCGCGGCGTCCTGAAGATGGCGTCCGATGGCGGGAAAACGGCTGTAGATGGCGGGAACCGACGGAAGATGGCGGGTGACGGCTGAAAATGGCAGGAAACGGCTCCGGATGGCGGGAAACCTCTTTTTCAGGTACGTGTACAGTCTTTTTCAGGAACGCAATACCCGTTTGTGGCGGGTTGGTCTCAATCCTGCCGACTACGCCAAAGCTGAACCATGGGGCACTCGGAGCCGGGCAATAGGGAAACGATGGGGGTAGTGGTGGCGACCCAGTTCCGTGGCTCAGGGTGGTCAGACCAGTGGTAGTCTGCTATGTGCTGTAGGTAATGTCCGACTATGCCACCCGTGGATTGCGGTCAGTGCAGACCGCCGCTGCCAGTAGACCGCAGGGGCCCGTGTGGTTTGCAACGTGGGTTGCTTTCTACTCCCGACCTGGTACGGCTCTGCTTGTCCCTTCTGCTGTGGCGGAGCCTCCGGGCTTCTTAGGCCAAGGAACGTACAGTCCCCTGCGGACTGGTTATCTGCTGTAGGACGTGGAATCCTCACAGCCTCAGACACCAAAGTCTGGTAAATTTGGTTCTTTATCTGCCAGGACAGGCGTACTTCACCTCTTGTCCCTGGCTTGTGGCTCTCCTACTGCCACACGTCCTCTTAGGGTGCAATACAACTGTCCCTCACTGCTCTGGGACACTTCTCTACCCAGAGACAGGTCATCCAGTTCTTTCTAACCCTGCCCCCAGTTCCAGCTTTTATAGGGGCAGCCTGCTCCCCCTACTGGCCTGTGACAGGAGGTATTGCATGCTAATGTTCCCCTGACCAGAGAACCTCCCCCATGCTCTCAGACACAGCTTTATTATATTTGTGGCATCCAGGCCAGGGTGACACACAAGGTCAATTGACTCTTCATTTCTAGCATACTACGGAGGTTCAGTCCTGGGCTGATCGCTTTCACCACCCCCTCAACGATCTCATCTGGTTGGTAGCCTTTCTGTAAGCCTGCATCGATCTGGTTCAACAAGTTCATATAAGACAGTTTCTCTTTCTGTTCACACCCTCCAATCTGTCCCAGGATCTTGAATTCTTTCCTTATGGTGATTTGTGGTATTAGAGAGGACTGTCTCCCTGATCTATCTAACCCAAGCAGGTTAAAGGTTCTGCCTGAGTCTATCACCTGTTCAGAGCTTTTGGTCGATTCCTGCAGGGCTATTGTTAGGGCTTTGAATTGTTCTTTCAATTCCTGTAGTTCTGTCTGCGGACGGAGATTCCCACTTTTAGTAATTGGTGCCACCCCTCCATTCTCCAACTTCAACCTGGTTAGAAACTGTGCTAGCTCCTGGAGGAATGTCCCCATGATGTCTTCAGCTTCTTTCTCCCCCAGCTCATCCATTTTTGCATTAATGGCAGCGAACAGTTGCCTGCGGCTGTGTGCTTTAGAAATCTGTTCTTCTGACATCTTTATATGTTCAGCTACTGTTCTCAATTCTTCACAGGTTAACTGAAGAAGCAACTCACTAATTCCGTCCATTTGTATTTCCACATCCATCGCTGCTAGTGCGTTTTCTTTAGGGCTGGTCCCCTTTAACTGGTGTAGCAGAGTTTAATTGAGGTGCTGTGCTGCTGTGTTTTTCCAGACACTTTTCCTCTTCTTCTCTACACGCTAATTCCCGCTCAGGACTCCCCGTATGGGCCACCGATGTTACATGTACGCCGCCTAAGTTCAGATAGGGTCGAGACCGGTTACATGAATTAGTTGGAATCCTAGGGGAACCGATACTCAGGGCGACCATAGGCTGTAGCTTCTCCCAGGCACAGAATAGATTCAATTGCTGATCAGACGCATTTGACAAGAGTCCTCAGAAACGGTAGAACAGTAACATTTAATAAGGCACTGCCAGTGCAATTTAAGTGTCTCTTTGAGCAAGAGGCTCCAGTAACAACAATACAATCTCCTTCGCAACACAGTAGTACACAGTCTATCCAATAGCATAGTACAGCACAGTTTTAATGCATAAACAACCACAGGCTTTTCCTTTACAAGGACTCAATAGCACACAACATTCTTTATCCTGCATGGAGATGGAGGGGGGGGGGAGTCTGATGAGGGAGATGATCCCTATGACAGGATTCCTTCCAGTCCTTATCTTTCTGCTCAGTAATACTCCGCACTGTTAGCTCAGGGAGTCTATCTGACCTGTGTTTAGCTTTCCTCCTGAACTGAATTCTGTTCCCTTGCCTTCTGTGAGATGCAGATCATACACCACCTTTCTCTTCACTCTAGCCAGACATTAAACAACTTCCCCACAATCCCTGGGGCTCTGCTAAAACACTCCCTGTCTCCTGTGACTGTGTTAACCCCTCTAGTTGCTGGATGCCTCTGGAGCACAACACTTTCTGTCTCCTGTGCTTGTGCTACTTCTAATAGTTGCTGGATGCTTTTGAAGCAACAGCATTACTTCTGCATGTCAAATTAGTATAAAGTGCAAAATACTTACAAGATGATTAGTAGATATACAGTCATGGCCAAACGTGTTGGCACACTTGAAATTGTCAGAAAATTAAGTATTTTTCCTAGAACATTATTGCAATTACACATGTTTTGTTATATACATGTTTATTTCCTTTTTGTGTATTGGAACAACACAAAAAAAACTAAGAAAAACTGGTAAATTGGACATAATTTCACACAAAACCCCAAAAATGGATAAAATTGTTGGCACTCTAAACTTAATATTTGTTTTACACCCTTTAGAATCAATAACTGCAATCAATCGTTTCCTATAACCATCAACAAGCTTCTTACACCTCTCAATTTTAAAGTGCATCTGTCAGCAGGATTGTGCTCAGTAAACCACATACACTGTCAGGTGGGTACCGTTACACTGATTAAAATGATACCTTTGTTGATGAAATCTGTTCTGTGGTTCTTTTTAATCTTTATTTTCAATTCTGAGATAATGAGATTCTCATGCTTTGGGGCGGGCCTTTGGGGAGGGGCTTTATGTTGTGCTCTGCTTATGTGTTCCACTGTATGGCTTCTGACAGGTCACTTTGTCCTTCAGTGACCTGCTTCCTATTTTAATTACTGCCTGTGTAATTGTGGTAGAAATCTAGAAATTTACATGTAGAAAAATGGCCCCCCCGCCCGCACGCGCGCAGTACCAACTCTTGTTTGCCGATAGATGCTACTGCACACGGCGCCATTTTGCTGGAGATAAAAATAAATTTGCCTTCAAAAATATGGCGCCGTCGACCGCACTTGCACAGTAGCATCTCTCAGCAATGGGGTCATTTTGCTACAGGCAAATTTCTTGATTTCTGCCACAATTACACAGGCAGTATATAAAATAGGATGCAGGCCACTGAAGGCACAGTGATCTGTCAGAAGCCTTACAATGGAAACCATATGCAAAACACTACATAAAGCCCCTCCCCAGAGTTCGCACAGAAGCACGAGTATATCATTATCTCAAAACTGAAAATAAAGATTACAAAAGAACCACAGGATGGATTTCATCAACAAAGGTATCATTTTAATCAGTGTAACAGTGATTTACTGAGCACAATCCTGCTGACGGGTGCGCTTTAAGATATCTCCACAGGTGTTCAATGGGATTTCGATCCGGATTCATTGCTGGCCACTTCAGAACTCTCTAGCGCTTTACTTCAATCCATTTCTGGGTGTTTCTTGAAGTATGTTTGGGGTCATTGTCCTGCTGGAATACCCATGACCTACAATGCAAACCCAGCTTTCTGACACAGGGTACTACATTGCAACCCAAAATCCTTTGGTAATCTTCAGATTTCATGATGTCATGCACACAGTCAAGGCACCCAGTGCCAGAGGCAGCAAAGCAACCCCAAAACATCTTTGAACCTCCACAATATTTAACTGTAGGTACTGTGTTCTTTTTTTGTAGGCCTCATTCCATTTTTGGTAAACAGTAGGATGATGTGCTTTACCAAAAAGCTCTATCTTGGTCTCATCTGTCCACAAGACACTTTCCCAAAAGGATTTTGGTTTACGTACATTTTGGCAAACTGCAGTATAGCTTTTTTATGTCTCTGTGTCAGCAGTGGGGTCTTCCTGGGTCTCCTGCCATAGCATTTCATTTAATTCAAATGTCGACGGATAGTTCGCGCTGGCACTGATACACCCAGAGCCTGCAGGAGAGCTTGAATTTCTTTGGAACTTGATTGGGGCTGCTTATACACCATCCAGACTATCTTGTGTTGTAACCTTTCATCAATTTTTCTCTGCCATCCACGTCCAGGAAGATTAGCTGCAGTGCCATGGGTTGTAAACTTCTTGATTATATTGAGCACTGTGGACAAAGGAACATCAAGATTTCTGGAGATGGACTTGTAACCTTGAGATTGTTGATAATGTTCAACAATTTTGGTTCTAAAGTCCTCAGACAGCTCTCTTCTCCTCTTTCTGTTCTCCGTGCTTAGTGTGGCACACACAGATACACAATGCAAAGATTGAGTCATCTTCTCCCCTTTTTATCTGATTTCAGGTGTGATTTTCATATTGCCCACCCCTGTTACTTGCCACAGGTGAGTTTGAATGAGCATCACATGCTTGAAACAAAGTTGTTTACCCTTAATTTTGAAAAGGGGCCAACAATTTTGTCCAGACGATTTTTGGGGTTTCTGTGAAATTATGTCCAATTTGCCTTTTTTTCTCCGTTTTTTGTACTGTTCGAATACATACAAAGGAAATAAACGTGCATAATAAAACATGTGTAATTGCAATAATGTTCTGGGAGAAATACTTCACTTTTTGGAACAATTTCAAGGGTGCCAACGCTTTCGGCCGTGACTGTAACTTTAGAAAGAACTTTTCCGGTACTAGAAGTTTATAGGAGAAAATCCTACTGGCAGATTCTCCTATATTTGCACATATGTAAGGTGCCCCAGCGAGGTAGTCGTGGGCGAGCTGTAGCCCCTGCTCGCTCTGGCACCCTACAGACAATACGTGTCCTCTCTCTGATGTGTGGCTGTGTATGTGGTGCTCTCCACTTACTTCAAACCATCCGATCGCGGCTGTCTCCAGGCATTTCTCTTCTGGGACCAGGGCAGCAATAAATTCAGAGGACACGAAGTTCTTAACCAGAACTTGGACTTTACTTGGGGAAGAGGAATATATACAATATTTACAGGCAGATATAATGGATAAGGCCCGACAGGTTATTATCTCCCTCACAGGCGCTGGCAACATCTTCAGCCCTGGTTCCCTCTTTAAGTGAAGCATCTCTGTGACTCTAATCTCTGGCCCAAGAGACTCTTCTGCAATACCAACAGTGTTCCGGATCCAATATCTCCCCCACGTCTTAGCCTGGAGTCCTATTTATCTTCCTCTGCTTCCTGCAGACTAGAAGTGCCCCGGGTCCTCAATACCTCTGTTGAGTTTCTCCGGCCGGCTAACAGGACTCTTGCGTAGGGAGACTTTTACACTGGTGATCCCACTGTCTGAGGGTATGGAGCTCCCGTCTACCCTAGCAGCCACCATATAGTCAGGCTGCCCGTACAGTTCACTGTCCTATCACTTATGACCCATCACTTCCTGCTTCTGGAAACTAAGCAGAGATTTTCCTAATGTGCCCACCCTCTGTGGACTGTCATCACACAGCATTAACCCCATCACTGTCTGTAACACTGCTAGGAGACTCAACCTAACATCTGCACCCAGGACAGTGGCATCTTGTGGCTGATTACAGGTACTGCAGCCCACAAGGCATTATGCCAGAACCAAGCTCTGTAACACTCAAGGCTTGGTCAGGGCACTAAGTTCCCCCTCTACTCTACTGACTGGACCACTGATGCTAACCTCTTAGCTTGGCCTACCAACAGTTCTGAGAGGTTTAACTACGGGAACACTCCCTTTAACTACTTCAGTGCCAAAAGGAAGGCTACGTCCTTCCCCACTATTACACATACAATTTACTAACTCATTAATCTGTATTGATATGCCCTTAGTAGCATTTGGTGAGCCCAAAATACTTACCACTGTGGAGTAATGTGTCCATAGAGAAATACTGACCATGGTGCCTGACAATTTATTAATAATGGAGAACCCAATGTAATGATTTGATGATAACAGCATACTCTTCTCCAGGTAGTTCAATCATCTTAATCTCTCAGAGCACTGAAGTCACTCGCACATTACTGAGTAATGGGAACTTCATGTGAATTGTTATCTCACAGACACTTGAGTCGTGTGGGCGACAACAATACTGTCTGGAAAGGAAGGCATTTTTTTTCCCTTACTTTTTCCATAACAGACGCTTATTGTATAAATTGCGAAGTGAAATCAAAGAAAAGGTTAAGGCAATTGGAGTGAACAAGACAGAAACAAAGTTTTTCATGTAAAGGTTTTTTTTTTTATAAAATATTTATAAGAGAAATGGGCTGAATAGAAGGATGGGGGGTAGTAACAAGACAAAAAACAGACTACAGAGGGAGAAAGCAGCAAGAGGGGGTGTTCAAAGAAGAGGAGGATCGAAATAGAGAAAAAGCACAAGAGTGGGAGTCTCGAATCTACTGGTAGGATTCAATAGTAAGACGTCAGACAATGACTTTGCGCGCAGTATAAATCCTTACTTATGTGAAGAAACATATCATTATCAGGAGGGAATTGTTTGCTGTGTTACTTCAAAGACCCCCTTTATCCAAAAAGAAAAACTGAAAACATCTTGGACATAGTTGGAGGTTTATAATGAGATGATAAGATATCTTTGTTGTAATGCTCCCCTTATCCGGAAGAATCTTTGCACAAGAAACACTAGAAAATTACTTAGTTTCTTGTTGTTGAATTTCCTCCTTTAAAGGGAAATACTGACATTAGTGCATGCCACGATTTTTTTTTTGTATGCCGACATTCCGTGGAAGAATAAAACAAAAAACAATCACCTGAAAAACCTTATTAAGTAACTCTGCTCCGAGTGTTGGCAAATTTTATTAATGGATAGCACTCAGATCAAAAATACGATCATGTGAACATAGTCTTACAGGGACACAGGTTTTATTTTCATTCTACAAGGGTAAGCATTAAATCTGATGAGATTTATACCAACAGTTTTAGGACAGCTGATCCTTAAAAAATCAGAATGCTAGATAGAGCTTTGTGCTGAACTTATCGCCATTTAGTCGAGTTGCTGACACATAGAATATAATGATAAAACCCATTCAACTACTTTTCTCAAAAATTTGCTTTGATTTTTACTTCATTAAATTTCCCAGGAGGTAATAGTTCCTTTTTTAAAAATAACAAAACCGAATGCAGTAAAATACAAAGAAATGAGTAACCCCTTTACCCCGGAGGGTGTTTTGCACGTTAATGACCAGGCCAATTTTTACAACTCTGACCACTGTCACTTTATGAGGTAATTACTCTGGAACGCTTTAACAGATCCCACTGATCCTGAGAATGTTTTTTCGTGACATATTGTACTTCATGATAGTGGTACAATTTCTTTGATATGACATGCATTACTTTGTGAAAAAAATCGGAAATTTGTCAAAAATGTTGAAAATTTTGCAATTTTCAAACTTTGAATTTTCATGCCCTTAAATCAGAGAGATGTCACACAAAATAGTTAATAAATAACATTTACCACATGTCTACTTTACATCAGCTCAATTTTGGAACCAAAATTTTTTTTTGTTAGGAAGTTATAAGGGTTAAAAGTTGACCAGCGATTTCTAACTTTTCCAACAAAATTTACAAAACCATTTTTTTAGGGACCACATCACATTTGAAGTGACTTTGAGGGGCCTTTATTGCATAAAAAGTGACACCATTCTAAAAACTGTACCCCTCAAGATGCTCAAAACCACATTCAAGAAGTTTATTAACCCTTCAGGTGCTTCACAGGAATTTTTGGAATGTGGAAGAAAACAATGAACATTTAACTATTTTTCACAAAAATTTTACTTTACAAAAATGGAACCTAAAATTTGTTGTGCAATTTCTCCTGAGCACGCCGATACCACTGTTTGGGTGCACGGCTTGGTTCGGAAGGGAAGGAGCGCCATTTGACTTTTTGAATGTAAAATTTGCTTGAATAATTAGCAGACGCCATGTCGCGTTTGGGGAGCCCCTGATGTGCCTAAACAGTGGAAACCCCCCACAAGTGACCCCATTTTGGAAATTACACCCCTCAAGGAACTTATCTAGATATATAGTGATCACCCTGAATCCCCAGGTGCTTCACAGAAGTACAGTTATGCTCAAAAGTTTACATACCCCGGCAGAATTTTTCCTTTCTTGGCCTTGTTTCAGAGAATATGAATGATAACAAAAAAACTTTTTCTCCACTCATGGTTATTGGTTGGGTGAAGCCATTTATTGTTAAACTACTATGTTTTCTCTTTTTAAATCATAATGACAGCAAAAAACATCCAAATGACCCTCTATAACATTGAGCCCTGAAAATAAAATGTTCTCATTTTTCCCATAAACATGTTTTTTAGCCCCAAATTTTGCATTTTCATAAAGTTAACGGGAGAAATTGCACCAAACCATTTGTTGTGCAATTTCTCCAGAGTAGTGTTGAGCCACCCCCGTAGTGTTCGAGTTCGGTTCGGTTTGTCGAACACCCGTATGTTCGCCGAACTGTTCGTCGAACTGTTCGTCGAACATATTCGAACACCGTTAAAACCAATGGCAGGCAAACAAAAACACATAGAAACACATAGAAAACACCTTCAAAGGTGTCCAAAAGCTGACAAACTGCTCAGAAGACACAACTAACACATGGAAAAGTGACAAGTACATATAGTCATGCGAAAAGAAAAGAGGTGGAGGAGTAAAACCAAAAAAGTGCGAAGCCGACACGGCCAGTCCGTTCCTGCCCGTGCGACCTCCGTGTCGCCGGGTTTGTGCCAGAGCCGCGGTGGACCCTGACGGCCAGCCCCCCTCTCCCAATACTGGTGCCTGTCCGCTGGTGGGTCGAGCGAGCCCCCCTGCGGTGGAGGCAGGTCTAATCTTTTTAATTTAAATTGTCTCTCTAATTTGAATGAGTACACTTTAAATCCTTTTACAAGGATCTATTGAAGGGCAAGTCTCATGCCAGCAGCCGCGGTAGCAGGAAGAGGAAGAGGCGGAGCCTGCCGTGTGCTGCTGTGTTTGGGGTGTGGAGAGAGCTCCTGGGAAGGGAGGTTTTGCTTTTCCATCTGGTACTTTTTGTCTGCCCCCTTCCCAGGAAAGCAGGCTTGTCCTGGGATTGGCCTCCGGGGCTGGGCCCCCGGCTCCTGTCCCCCGGTCCAAGCCGGCGGGGGGCGGGAGGAATACCATCCCGGCCGGGATGACCAGGTCCGGAAAAGGCAGGGGGTCCAGCATGAAGACCAGAGGGACCCCCGAGGCCACGGCCGCGGCGGCTCCTCCCCCCGGAGGTAGGCCGAGTACGAGCAGGGGTGCTGCAGCGGTGCCCCTTGAATGGGGCACCAAGGTGGTGAAGGAGTCCACGGTCAGCTATGGCTCCCGCATTCATGCGCACCTCTGCGAGTATGAGGACGCCTCTAGGAAGCTAAAATCCCTCTGGGGGGAGTTGAGGGTAGCTCAGGAGAGGTCCGACAGGGCCTCTAGCAGCAAGAAGCCTGAGCTATCCGCCGCGGTCAGGAAGATCAAGAAAACCATTGAGGAGGTGGAGAATCGGCGGTGTACCATCCTGGCCGGCAGCGGGCCATTCCGAGAAAAACTCGTGAATGATGACCGGTTCAGAGTCATGGCCGGTGGATCTCTGGAGGGGTCGCGGAGCTCCAGCCAGATGGTGGCGGTAGAGGATGAGGAGGAGGAAGAGGACTGTGAGTAGGAAGTCGCGCCCTACCCGCCATCTGGTGGCCTGGTAAGTGATCTCCAGGCGTCGCATAGCGGGATAGCCCCTGAGCAGATGGCTCTCCCGTCAGATTCTAGCCCTTCAGAGGGCAGCGGGAGCGAGGGGGAGGATGAGGAGGGTGGTAGTACCAGCAGTGAGGGGGGCTGCCTCGTCATGAAGCAGATCCGGCAGATCGAGTCCCCGGTACGTTTTAATCAGCTGATGTTCGGGGATGAGATCTGCGAGGACGAGGCAACCGGGAGGGGGATGAAGAGGAAAGCAAAGAAGGCAAGGAAAAAAAAAATATCATCTGTTGCACATAAATTTGTGTTTGTCCCCCTCTCTGGGGCCCCCCGCTCCCATTGTGCGGCACCCGCTACCCACCCAGGCTCGGGCCCTGTTGTGGGTCCGCAGCGAGGGAGCGGGGAGACTATAGGCCATGGCACGCAGAGCGCCGCCTCAGTTTGCAGTAATGAAGGTGGTGTGTCGGATGTGTCTGACATGGAGCATGGCACGGAGGGCGGCCCGGCGGCGGGCAAAAACCATGGTGGTGCTCAGGCTGGGTCCCCTGTGAGAGAGGGGGCTGGCCTGGCACCTGGTGTGCCTGCTGGCGTGCGGGGTGCGGCGAGCGTAACTGCCACTGCCATCTGCATTGCTGGCGGCACACCAGCAGCCGTGGCCGCATCTCCGGCGGCATGTGCTGGGAAAGTGTCTGGGTCCCTCACTCACGGATCCGTTAAAAAATCTGGATCGCTTTTGGGGACCCAGGCATCTGGTATGGCATCTGGCAGGGCAAAAAGTGCTGGGCCGGCGACTCCGGCAGAGCCGGTTCGTAAAAGGAAGGTGGTGGGGCCTGCTCCCCTGGCGGGGTCCGTGGCGAAGTTGGGGCCCCCGGCGCAGGGGCCCAGTAATGGGTCGGTGCTGGGGGCTCCGCCACCGGTGAACGCCGAGGGGGAGTGGCCTAGCCTGGGGCCGGCCTCCGGAGTTGCTGTGGCCAAGCTCTTTGTGGCCAAGGGAGTGACAGTGGGGGGTGCTGTGCCTCCGGGAATTGGTGTCGCTAGACCGGGGACCCCTGAGAGTAGACTCGGCTCCGGGTCGGCTTTGAGGGTCCCGTCGCGGCCATTTTCGGGTTGCGTGGCCTCTCTGGCATCCCCCACCCATGTGGGAGTGGCCTCAGAGGGTCGCACTGCACTGTCGGGGTGCAGGGGGCGTGGCTTCCCGGGCAGGGCCTGCCCATGTAGGAGTGGCCACAGTGAGCAGTACTGTGCTGCCGGACGCTGGGCGCGTGGCTTCCCGGACCGGGTCTGCCCATGTGGGTGTGTCCACGACCGGGGGCGGGGCTTAGCGCCGGCGTCGGTGGCTGCTCCTGGAGCAGCAGAGACCACAGCTGCGGTCAGTGCCAGTGGGGGGGCTGCAGCCGTGGTGAATACAGGTGCCTGCGTGTCGGGGTCCCCTGTGTCTGGGGGCTTACCTGGAGCAGGGGCTACGGCAGTGCAGGTCTCCCAAAGGGCTGCAGCAGGGCTGGTTGGTGCAGGGGGAGGAGCTACACCTGGCTCTTTTCCTGCCTGTAAGACAGGAAGCTCCAGGCATACTGGGAGCAGTAGTGCTGCCATACTTAAACCATGCAGTGTGGTACTTAAAGGGCCAGCAGCACTGAGTGTGCAGAACCCCCCGGCAGGGAAGACGCCACCAGCGGGTGGCAGTACTGTCACTGATAATATGGACGGTGGTGAAACTGTGCCCAGAAAGTGCACCCAGAAAAAGAAAAACGTTGACCCCAGAGCGCATGGGAGTGGGAGCAGGGCGAGTGGGGTGACCGTGCATACAAATGGTGATGGTGTGGGTTTGGAAGTGGCTGTGGCTGAGGATGCAAATGGGGGTGTGTCTGCAGTAGGGGGCATGAATGGAGCGTCTGTGGGTAGCGGGGAGCACGGGGAGGGGGCTGGTCCATCTGCCCCCCCGGCCGCGAGTCCCCGGAGTTTTGCGGGGGTAGTGGCCGGGGCCTCGGGGTCTTCTCGGGGGGTTTCCTCGCCCCTGGACCTCAGGGATGGTGACTTGCGACGCCGTTTCCTGGAGGCTCTCAAAAAGGGAGAACGGACGATCATGGTAGAGGGAAGAGAGGTGGACCTGGCCTTTTGGCTGGATAGGCACGGCCAGGCAGCCTTCCAAGATAAAAGGGAGGGTGAAACAGTATGGTCCCTCCCGACAGCCGGGCAGGGGGTGGCCAGGAGGAATGTGGTCCGTCTTCGGTGGAGGGGCAGTGAAGCGTGCCTGCCAAGAGCGAGGGTCGTGGAGCTCCTCCTGAAGATGGACTTTAGGGCGACTGACATCTTTGCCCTGATCCATCCTTTTGGTACCCCCATCTTTGACATCAGTTTTGTTCGGCCGGAGGGCTTAGAGCTTTTCTGGTCAAATTTTGAACTGGTGAAGGGGAAGCCCGGCTGGCGAGACTTTGCTGTGCAGGCAGTGTCTTGCCAAAATGGCGTAAAGAGGGTGACCGTTCTAACAAGTAACGAGTCACTCTCTGGGATCGATATAATGACGTGGCTTTCTCGCTATGGGGAGGTCACGGAGGTCCCAAAGAAGAACAACGAGTTCGGCATTTGGTCAGGGGGCTGGACCTTCATGATGAGGTTGAAGGTTTCAGGTGGTACTGTCACCCACATCCCCTCCTCAGCTTTTCTGGGGAGGGACAGGATCCTGATCTTCTACCAGGGGCAACCGAAGGTCTGCCACAGGTGCGGTGACCCCCGCCACTTCAGCGCGGGCTGCAAGGTGCAGAAATGTGCCTTGTGTGGCGGGGTAGGTCATCTGGCCGCGGCCTGTGGTGACATTAGGTGTCACCTGTGTGGTGATCTAGGTCACCCGTATAGCCGCTGCCCCCGTTCCTTTTCCAACACTATCTCTGGCCTGGAGGGGGAGAGCCGTGGGGGGGTCCCCGGCGGTGCATCTTCTGCTGGAACTGGAGGTGGGGGCGGGAGGGGAGCTGAGGGGTCAGTGAAGAAGGGCGAGGCGAATACATCTGCCCACCAGTGGCAACAGGTGGGGCGCCGAAGGGGTAGGGGGCAGGATAAGCCTCAGGCGACTGGGGTGATGGCTGTCCCCTCCCTGGAGGTTGCAGCCGGAGCCTCTGAGGCCCTGGGGGAGGAGGCGGTGAGCGAGGAGATCAGGAGGATGGAGAGAGAAGAGGCGGCTGCTTCCGATAACTCCTCCCAGTATGAAAGTCTGGATGAGGAGGTGATGGAGCAGCCAAAAAAATCGGGTGAGAAAAGTACCAGTAGTCGGAGGAAAAAGAACAGGAAAAGGGTAAAAAAAATCTAAAGCTCCCCCCCGACCACTACGGTGCCTACGGAAGGGCTTACCGGCTCCACTCTGATCCCCCTCTCCAATCGGTTCCAAGCCCTCGATGACTCTGCTGTGTCGGAGGTCGGGGGTAAGGAGCCGGAGACAACATCTGAGGTGCCTTCAGAGGGCAGCGGGGTCCGTCCCCCGGGGGACTCGGTTGCCCCTGGGGGGGGGGACTGCCCCGGGGTCCAGAGGTGAGGAAACCTGTGCTGGGAAGGAGGTGTCCAATGCTGGAGGGGCGGGCATGGACACCTCGGTATCTCTAAAGAGGAGGGGTGACTCGGGCTCCTCCTCAGACAGCGAGAGGAAGAAGGGGGGTATGGTGAAAAAGAAGGCCATCTAACTCAATCACGCATGATGGCAGAACCTACCCCGTTGACTCTGGCGTCGATTAATGTCGCCAGTATAAAGTCAGATGCGGCCAGATTTACGGCCTTTGATTTTTTCACCCGAGTTGAGGCTGACATTTTATTTTTGCAGGAGACCAGACTAACGGACATGGGGGCCATTTATAAAGCAAAGAGGGAGTGGAGGTGTGGGCCCTCATACTGGTCTCTTGCGGCCGAGCCGTATAGCGGGGTAGCGGTCCTTTTTAAGGCCGCTTCGGTGGAATGCAGACGGGTGATTGAGGTAGAAATGGGGAGGTGCTTGGTTCTTGACATCTTCATGAGGGGACAGGAGCTCCGGCTCATTAATATCTACGGACCGCAGTCTAAGTGGGACCGTAAAAGTCTCTTCATGAAGGTCAAGCCCTGTCTTTTTACGAGTCGGCAGGTGGTCTTTGGTGGGGATTTTAACACTATAACGAGATCCCGTGATAGGGGAGGCCCCGGAGACCGGCTGGCTTATGATAGCATAGCCCTGAATAGCAAGCTCGCCTGGTGGATGTCCACATCCGGCACACCCCAGGTCACGGGGGTTTCACCTTTCATAGGGGTAGCAGTAGGTCTAGGATAGATAGGTTTTTTTTAAAGGAGGAGGCCGTCTCTTCTGCAGTGTCCGCTGTTGAGGTGGAATTCTCCGACCACTGTTTAATTTTCTTTTCCTTGAATGTTGCAGAGACCCCCCGGATGGGGAGAGGCCTATGGAAGCTGAATTCGTCCCTGTTGGAAGAAGCGGATGTAAGACCATCCTTTGAGGAATTTCTTCAGAGCCAGGTACCTCTTTTGGGTCTCTGTAGTACTAAGTTTGAGTGGTGGGAGATCTTCAAAAGAAGACTTGCAAGGTTCTTCCATCAGCTCTCGAGCCTCAGGGGCCTGAACAGGTACCGCCTGTATCGGGATCTGGGGAGGAAACTCGAGCAGCTCGTCTCGACTGGAGGGGACCGCGAGGAAATCTCCAGGGTGAAGACCTTGCTCAAGGGGTGTCAGTATGATAGGCACACATCCTTGGTTTTTGAGAGGGATTTCGGGAGGTACCGCTCGCCCGACCCTTACAGGAACTGCAGGATGTCAGTGAGTTGTAAGGTGGTAATAGGACTGATCGACAGTACGGGGTCCCTGAACAGATCCAAATCAGGGATCCTGGAGGTGGTCAGATCCTTCTACTCGCACCTCTTGGGGAGGAGGGTTCCTGATCGGGATGAGATGTCGGCTTTCCTGGCTGAAACCATCCCCGAGCAAGGGGATGACCCCTCTCTTCATGTTTTGGCAGAAGTAATCAGGGAAGAGGAAGTGAGACGGGCGATTGATGGTCTTCGGCCCAAAAAGTCACCTGGTCCGGATGGCTTAACATCCGAGTTTTACAAGACCTTTAGGGACTCTTTGGTCCCCCTCTTGACTGAGGTGTTTAATGAGTGTCTCTCCTCGGACACTCTGCCCAGTTCAATGAGGAAGTCAGCCCTGATTATCCTGTCAAAGGGTAAAGACTCGTCCCGTATTGAGAATTGGCGTCCCATAGCGCTTCTCAATACGGACCGAAAGGTTCTGGCAAAGGTGCTTTTTAATCGGTTGGTGAAATTTGCACCCCGGATCCTTTCGGGGGCCCAGCACTGCTCTGTTCCAGGCCGCAGTACATTTAGTGCTGTGCTCGGTGTCCGGGAGGCAGTGGAGCAGAGCAGGGCAGGTCACTGGAAGGGGTACTTGCTGTCCTTAGACCAGGCGAAAGCCTTTGACCGGGTTAACCATGAGTACCTCTGGTCCGTCCTTCTGAGTTACGGTCTGCCCGGGAGGTTTGTTGATTGGTTGAGAGTGTTATACAATGGGGCAGAGACTTTTCCGCTCGTGAACGGTTGGGTCGGACTCCCTTTTGAGGTGAATTCTGGTGTCCGCCAGGGCTGTCCTCTGAGCCCACTGTTATACGTGTTCACGATCGACCCCCTTCTAAGGAGGGTGGAGCGTGGACCATTGGTGGGAGTCAGGATGGACCAGGCGGAGCCAGAGGCCACCTTGAGGGTAGTGGCGTACGCCGATGATGTTTCCCTTTTTGTATCCTTGAGAGGGGAGGCAGATTGGGTCATGTCTGAGGTTGAGCGCTACTCGGTGGCATTCAGGTCCATGATCAACCGGGATAAGTGTGAGAGTCTCTGGCTGGGAGGGGGAGATTCTAGTTTTGATCTCCCGGACACCCTTCCAGGGCCTCAGGCCACAGCAAAAATTTTAGGCATCAGTTTCGGCCCGGGGGACTATCCCCAGCAAAATTGGGAGGGCAGACTTAAGATCGCCGCCCAGAAGGTGGATCAGTGGAAGGGTTGGTCCTTGACCCTGAGGGAAAGGGTTAGCCTGGCCAAGGGTTATTTGCTCCCTTTATTAATATATCTGGCCAGCGTCTGCATCTTGCCAGAGCCTCTTTGGACACGGGTCTACAGCCTGTTCTTCCAACTATTATGGGGGAATAGGCTGAACCTAATCAAGAGGGAGGTCACGTACCGCACGAGGAGACTAGGAGGGTTGGGTATGGTCAACCCAGTGGTGTTCCTAGTAAACACCTTTATTAAGGCAAACATCGCCAACCTCTGGTTAGAGAGGGCTCCTCCGTGGGTATTCTCCTGTAGGGGGTGGTTTTGGTTTTTCTTCCAGGAATGGGAGACAGGAGGGCAGGTGAAGGACCTTCGAACGCCTCATGGGCATCTTCCGGCTTATGCTACCCCAGTTCTGAAGGTGATCCGCCGGTGGGGTCTGGGAGTGTGGGAGATCAGAACCTTGTCAAGGAGGTTACTTGACAATAGGGTCCTGTTGACCCACTTTCAGAAGCCCCTGGCGCTCAAGGATTGCCCGAGTCGGGATCTGGAGGTAGGGCTTGGGTTATTGAACTCTAAGCGGATCCCCTTGAAGTTTTGGGACTTGGCTTGGCGCTGCTTCCATGGGAGACTGTATGTGAGGGACAACCTGAAGTACAGGAACTCTGATGACCGGGATTGTCCCCGCGAGGAGTGTGGCGGCATGCTCGAGAGCATGGAGCACTTCCTGCTTCAGTGCCCCTTTAATACAGAGGTCTACAGTAGGGTGGGTGCTTCCATTGGCTGGTCCAGGCTGGCAGGCCTTTCCTATGTGGAGTGGGCCTATGGGGCATTCAGGTCCCTTGGGGGCCGAGATCGGGGCACTGTTTTCTTAGTTAGCCTAGTGACTAGGTTTCACACGTGGAATGCACGGTGTTTAGTGTCCACCCAGCAGAAAGCCCTCCCCCGGGAAGAGGTGATTAGGAACATCCTGGGTGACCTGGAAAAAGTGCGTTCGCTGGAGTATGAGAGGCTGGGTGCAGGGAGGGCTTCCCTTCTATGGAGGGGGTTCTCATTTAATGTGCCCTAGGGAGAGTTAGGGTACGTGTGTCTGTGATAGGGTTAGTTTAGTCCCTTTCTATATTTTATATTTTTTTTGAAGGGTCAGATAGTTGTGTAGGGTCAGGGAGGGACAGATAGGGACAGTCCTTAGGGATAGTTAGTTAGTATTAGGTTGGTAGTGAGGGTCAGTGAGGGACAGGTAGGGACAGGTAGGGAAAGATTGGTAGGGCGGTAGGGACATGGATTTATTTTTCTTTAATAGGGAGGGACAGGGTGTTGTGTGTTAGATTAGGGTGAGAGCCTCTGTAGTCTCCAGTTCCCTGGTGGTGGGCTGCTCCCCTCACATTGAAGGTTTTTGTTTTGCGGTATCGGAATCGGAATATAGGGCTTGCAAGCACTGAACTTGGGTCTGATTTTTGATTTATGGTTGATTCTTTGTGGTTAGTTTATATTATCATGTCATTGCTAAGTATATTGTTAAAACAGACTTGTTATGTTGTGTACTGTATGTATATGTGTATTGTATGTATATTTATGTGTATTGCGCGTGGGGGGTGTAGTTCTAGGTTGGGTGGGGGGTTTCAGGGGGGGGAGGGGGAAGGGGTGTTTTGTAAAAGGACGTCCTCCGGGATGCGGGAAAAAGGACCCTTTTTGCGTGTATATAGCCACAAACTTTCGTGGGACCTTGTTGGTGTTAAGAGGCCACAGACTTTCGTGGGACCTTGGGTGTTTAAAAATGGTGGTGGGAAAAAAATAAAAATAAAAAAAATAAAAAATAAAAATTAAAAAAAAAATTTAAAAACAAAACAAAAAAAAAATTGTGTGTGTAGAGTGTTAGTTTTGGCCGGGTGGCCCATCTCTTATTTTGGGGGGTGGGCCAGTTATTTAGTTTTCCTTTTTGGGGTTAGGTGTGAATGTGCGGATGTTAGGGGTCTTGTGCGCTTTAGGGCATGGCCTGGCTGGTAGGTACGGAAGGTCTTCCCTTGCTGGGGGGTCTTTTGGAAAAATGAGGACGTTTTGTTCAAGTGTCATGTGTTAGTTTGTTGGACTCTGTATAATTTTGGATTTGGGCTTGTCTTGCTGGGGTTTTTGGTTTTTCTTGTATAATGTTTGTATTTGTGGTTTGTATTTGTGTTTTGTTTTTGTGTTTTTGTACTTTTATAAATAAAAAAAGAGTTCCAGCTCCAGTAGCGTCCACTAAAGCTGCTGCAGTTAAAAAGCTTTTATAAGGATGGAGCTTGGCGGTCAACCGCAAGGCGTCCTACCGCCAGTCCCACGCCCTGTGCCTTGGGGTGCCTCCCCGATGCTCTTCACTGAGTGTCCCGGGGGCCCAAACCATTTCCTTTGAAAAAATTAAGTGTCCAAACTACAGGTGGTGTAGCTTGCTTAACAGCTGGGATAATCCGCTGACTAGCAGACACTGCTACTAGGCACAAAGTATTTCCTGGGCTAGATGCAGTTAAAAATTTGTAATTAGATACTCTCGTTGGATGCTGAGAAAGCATTCCATAGAGTCTCCTGGCACGCCATATATTATTCTCTTAAAAAGCTTGGGGTAGGGGTCTAGGGGACCCTTTTATAGCCAAAATCACGGCCCTGTATCGCAATACGTCACCTAGGCTGAAGATAAATGGAACATTTTCATCACCTTTCATAATCACCAATGGGACAAGGCAGGGATGTCCTCTGTCCCCTCTCTTATACATCCTAGTGACGGAGCACCTGCTCTCATCAATTCGCCATAACCCCAATATTAGGTGGATTGAGGTGGGAGGCACCGAGTACAAGTGCTCTGCATTTGCTGCTGATGTCCTAGTATATATCACTCAATCACATATATCCATCCCTGCTGTTATGGCTGAAATAGATCACTTTGTTACATGGTCTAATTTTAAAATCAATTCAGCGAAGTCTGAGGCCCTCGATATCTCCCTCCCCAAATCCATACAGGATTCCATCCAGTCCAACTTTCCCTTTGCCTGGCCCTCACAGGGTTATGTTATCTTAATTTTGGGCCCTTTATTGAACAACTCCATACAGACCACGGTTGGCAAGTTAGAACTGTAAGATTCACTACGTGAACCACTGGTGTTTTGTGGAAAAGCACATGTACATTGTGTTCCAAATTATTATGCAAAAAGTGTTTAGGAGTGATAAGGTAAGAATTTGTTTGTTTGTCAGTTAAACTCATTGATGGTGATGTGTGTCAGGGCTCTTTATATCACTGTAAGCAATTGCAGACACCTGTGCTAATTAGTTTGGCAGGTGTGTCCAATGAAAGGCAAGACTACTTAAGAAGGCTGTCCCACATTATTAAGCAGCCTACATTTTCTGCCAAAATGGGAAAGAAAAAGGATGTGTCGGCTGCTGAGAAGCAACAAATTGTGGAGTGTTTAGGTCAAGGCATGACTACAATCAACATTGCCAAGACACTTCATCCTGATCATCGCACAATCAAGAAGTATGTAGCTGATTCACAGTACACACGTGTGCGTGCTGATAAGGGAAAATTGAGGACTCTTTCCTACAGGCAATTACATCAGGTTAAAAGAGCAGCGGCAAAAAAGCCTTGTCATAGCAGCAGACAAGTTTTTGAAGCTGCTGGTGCCTCCAAAGTCCCCCGAACAACAAGATGCAGGGTCCTTCAGAGGTTTGCAGCTGTGCGTAAGCCATCCTGTCGACCTCCTCTATCCACTGTACACAAGCAGAAACGGCTCCAGTGGGCCAAACAATACATGAAGACTGACTTCAAAACTGTTTTGTTCACCCATGAGTGCCGTACAACGCTCGATGGTCCAGATGGATGGAGTGGAGGATGGCTGGTTGATGGACACCCCATGCAAACACGGCTACGGCGCCAACAAGGAGGAGGTGGAGTAATGCTTTGGGCTGGAATCATGGGGAGAGAGATTGTCGGCCCCTTTAGGATCCCTGAAGGGGTAAAGATGAACTCCATAATGTATGTGGAGTTTCTCAAACAGCACTTCCTGCCATGGTTCAAGAAGAAGAACCGTGTATTCTGCAGCAAGATCATTTTCATGCATGATAATGCATCGTCTCATGCTGCACATAACACATCTGCATCTCTGGCTGATATGGGCATAAAAGGGGACAAACTTATGGTGTGACCCCCATGCTCCCCTGACCTCAACCCCATTGAGAACCTCTGGAGCATCATCAAAAGGAGTGTCTATGATGGCAGGAGGCAGTTCACATCTAAGCAACAGCTCTGGGAGGGTATTCTATCCTCCTGCAAAACAATTGAAGCAGAAACCATCCAAAACCTGACAAATTCAATGGACAAGAGAGTTCAGAAGCTCCTTTCGAACAAGGGGTCCTATGTGCAAATGTAACATCACCTAGAATAAAGTTTTGAGTTGAAAACTGTTTGATTTCAGTTTGTAATAACCTGCTAATGCTTATAATTTCAAAAATGACCATTTTTTTGTTCTTTATTAAAATGAAAAGGTTGATCGAAGAGTGTGGGGGATCTAAGAGTGTGGCAACCCAGTAGTCAGGATTATTTTGAATTCTGACAATCTGAGGGTCATGTTGCAGGTAGTGCAGCAAGAAGGCACTCATGTGTCTTGCACATCTAGGAGCCTCAAATTTATTTTCCGGGCTAGATGCAGCTAAAAATTATTATTAATTTGAAAGCTGATGGAGCTTAGTATAGATGGCCTAATAGAATCAGTACTGCACACTGCTACAAGGCCCAAAATTATTTTCCAGCCAAGAAACAGATAAACATGATTAGTCATTTTAAATCTGGTGGAGTTTAGTATAGATGGCCTAATAGAATCAGTACTGCACACTGCTACAAGGCCCAAATTATTTTCCAGCCAAGATACAGATAAACATGATTAGTAATTTTAAATCTGGTGAAGTTTAGTATAGATGGCCTAATAGAATCAGTACTGCACACTGCTATAAGGCCCAAATTATTTTCCAGCCAAGATACAGATAAACATGATTAGTAATTTTAAATCTGATGGAGATTAGTATAGATGGCCAAATAGAATCAGTACTGAACACTGCTACAAGGCCCAAATTATTTTCCAGCCAAGATACAGATAAACATGATTAGTAATTTGAAAGCTTAAAACGGTTGGTGAGGTGATTTTAACAAATCATCAAGCTTTTACTCTCCCCAGGATGACACAGGGGTAGAAAAGTCATTTCGGATCCATGATTTGTTCATCTTTATGAACGTGAGTCTGTCTACATTATCAGTGGAGAGCCGCGTGCGCTTATCTGTCAGCACACCACCAGCAGTGCTGAACACACGTTCAGACAGAACGCTGGCTGCGGGGTATGACAAGATCTCCAAGGCGTAAGTGGCGAGCTCTGGCCATTTATCCAGATTGGAAGCCCAAAAAGAGCAAGGGTCCAGTGACACAGTCATGGCTTCAATGTTTACTTGGAGATACTCCTGTACCATCGTCTCTAGGCGTTGACTATGTGTCAGACTTCTTGTCTCCTGTGGCATTGCAAAGGATGGGCTAAAAAAGTGGTGAAATGATTCCGCAAAATTGATGTTACCAGCAGATACTGTGTTTCTGTTACGTTTTGAGTGCTGAACACTTGACGATCCCACGGTTGGCAAGTTGGAACTGTGAGATTCACTACGTGCACCACTAGTGTTTTGTGGAAAAGCACATGTAAGATTCTGCAACAGTCTCTGCTGATACTCCTGCATGCGTGCATCTCTTTCTATGGCAGGAATAATTTCTGCAAATATTCTTTTGTACCGGGGATCTAACAGTGTGGCAACCCAGCAGTCAGGATTATTTCTAATTCTCACAATTCGAGGGTCATGTTGCAGGTAGTGCAGCAAGAAGGCACTCATGTGTGTTGCGCATCTAGGAGCACCAAGTCCCTGTTGTGTTGGTGGCGAGGTAACAATCATGCTTCCTTCCTCTGCCCTCTCCCCCCAACCTCGCACAACAGAAATGTGATCAAGGTCTCCCTCATCTGATGAGTCTTCCATCAGTTCATCCTCCACTTCTTCCTGGGCTCCTGCACCTTCCTCACTAGTTTGGCTGCTACCATGCGCCCTGGTAAAACCATCTCCCCCACCCTCACATGCCTGCCGCCTTGGTGCTGCCGACCGTCTGGACCTTGCAGATGTTAGCCCTTCCACATACAACTCCTCCTCCTCTACTTCCTCCACCTCCTCTTGTGCCACCACCTGACTCCGAATTCTGTTTAACATGTGCTCCAGCATGTAAATCACCGGAATAGTCATGCTGATAATGGCATTGTCAGCACTAAACATCTTCGTCGCCATTTCAAAACTGTGCAGAAGGGTGCATAGGTCCCTGATCTGAGGTTATCCATTCAAAATGCTGCTACTTGTTTTATCTTGGACCGTGTTCCTGGGTGTTATCAGAAATCTTCTCCATTATGGAGTCGTGTCATAAGCACGTCCAGCCCCCTGGGGGTACATTGATGGTAACCTAAGAAGTCATTATATTTCACCATCAGTAAAATTCTTCTATGCATTCATTAACATTCGGTGATCATCTTCCAGCTTTCATACTGTTAAATGTCGC
The DNA here is from genome assembly GCF_046119375.1 of Phyllobates terribilis. NCBI lineage: Eukaryota > Metazoa > Chordata > Amphibia > Anura > Dendrobatidae > Phyllobates > Phyllobates terribilis. The sequence continues at coordinate 382,913,341 of NW_027362767.1, forward strand.
CATTTTGAATCCTTGATAAGCTACAGCTTCTATCACCTGTACACATTTACTTTTTGAGATTTGCCCCACCACTGGATCTCGTTGGCCCAGGCTATACGTCAGAACGTATTGCACCAGGGCTTGTCGGTGCTGCCACAGTCGCTGCAACATGTGCAGAGTTGAATTCCACCGGGTAGGCACATCGCATTTTAGCCGGTGAAGTGGCAGGCCCAACGACTTCTGTAGAGATGTAAGTCGCTGAGCTGCGGGATGCGAACGGCGGAAGTGAGCACACAGCGACCGTGCCCTCTGCAGAAGGCCATCTAGTCCGGGATAGTGGGCTAAAAATTGCTGGACAACCAGGTTCAACACGTGAGCCATACAAGGCACGTGTGTGACATTGCCCCGGCGAAGGGCCGCACCCAGGTTTGCAGCGTTGTCGCACACGGCCTTCCCTGGTTTCAGGTCCAGTGGAGACAACCATTCATGAAACTGGTTCTCCAGAGCTGACCACAACTCCTCAGCTGTGTGACTCACATTTCCCAGACATTTCAAAGTAAAAACTGCCTGATGACATTGAGCCCTGCTGCCAGCATAGTAAGGAGGTGTGCAGGATTCCTTATGCGCAGTTAGAAAGCTTGTGGCATGACCAGACAGGCTTTGGGTGCAGGTGGAGGACCGAGAGGAGGTTGAGGTGGCAGAAGCAGTGGAGGAACTTCGAGATAAAGAGGATTGACGCACAACTCGTGGGGATGGCAAGACTTGGACAGCAGCCCCTTGTCCTGCTGTCACCATAGTTACCCAGTGCCCAGTCAGCGACATGTAACGCCCCTGTCCATGCCTACTCATCCAAGCGTCTGTGGTGAAATGCACCCTGTCACACACAGAGTTTCTCAAAGAAGCGGTGATGTTGTGTGCGACATGCTGGTGGAGCGCAGGCACACCTTTCTTTGAGAAGTAGTGCCGACTGGGCATCTGGTACTGGGGCACTGCGACGGACATAAGGTCTCGAAAATCCTCTGTGTCCACCAGGCGGAAAGGCAGCATTTCTGTAGCCAAGAGCTTGCAGATGGTGAAATTCAACCTCTTAGCTTTCTCATGGCTAGGAGGAAATGGTCTTTTACTTGTCCACATCTGAGGGACCGAGGGCTGGCTGTTGTGCTTAGACGGGGTTGAGAAGGGTGTCCCCGGCAAACTGCCAGTCTGTGAGGAAGATGCAGGCAGACATGTTAGGTTGCCTTGATCCAAAGGTGGTGCTATCGATGTCGGACAGCGCTGAACAACAGCTGGTGTTTCCACCTCCAAAGAAAATGATGACCTGCCAATCACGCTGGCTGTTGCGGGTAAAGAGGTGGCAAGTCTGCGTCCCAACACAGGTGTGACTGCTGTCCCCCCAGTCACAGAGGATGAAGAGGCCGCGGATGCACAAGATGTGGCAGACGGTGGTTGGCCCGGCCGGCTAGGCCGCATTGTAGCACAGTGAGCTTCCCACTGCAACTTATGCTTCATATCCATGTGCCGGTTCATGCATGAAGTACTCAAACTATGTATTTTTTGGCCTCTACTTAGCTTTTGCTGACAAATGTTACAGATAACACGAGTTGGGTCATCTTTATCGATCTGAAAAAATGTCCAGGCTATGCAAGGCTTAGCACCCATGCAACCTGAAGAGCCACCACGACTTGTGGTCAGAGGCAGAGTTGTGTTTGAGGATGCAGTTGTTGACGTGCTTCCAGTACTACGTCTCTGTCCAGGAAGGCGCAACCTGACCTCGTCGTCACTAGCATTCTCCTCCACCTCCTCTGCTGACCTCATCGACTAGCTGACTGTGGGTTGACAGTAAGTGGGATCTCCAACCTAGTCATCATCACCCTGTGTGTTATCACACCCGTCGTCCTCAGAGCCAACCTCTTCCTGCCCTGACAAAAAAACTAAAGTTGTCGCTCCAATCAGGTATTTGAGTCTCATCATCGTCTTCCTCATTGTCTCCACCAACAGGAGTTACAGTTTGGGAACTTGGGTGGACATTATGGTCAGAACCTTCTGCGTCTGGTCCTGGATCCGACTCAAAGATTCTAGGCATCAGTGCAGATCATTTCCTCGTCTGGATTCACAGAAGTTCTGGAGCCGACCTCTGATTCCCAGGCTATAGTATGAGTAAACAGATCTGCAGACTCAACCATCTGTTCTACCCCATACTCAGACGGGCAGCTGGAGACTTGGGAGCTGTGAGGAAGCAAGTGCGATTGGGGTGACACCTCTGAGGACTGGAGTATTTGTGATGTTGAAGTTGAGGTGGAGGAGAGCCCACTTAAAGGAGCACTTGATATCCGTTGAAGCACCTGCTGTTTTTGTGCCTCATCTGGAATTTGTAGCGATTGGCGTGGCCGTAAGAAAGGGATCTTATCACATTGTCCGCTAAAAGAAGTAGACATCTTAGTTTGGCTGGAAGATGGTCTTTCTTCTGCAGATGTTACTGTTGCTTTAACACCTACCCCACGGACACAACCTTCTCTTCCCTTCCCAACACGCCTATTCCCCTTTCCACCAGCAGCAGGCCTTTTTCCACTCATTTTGGTGGTTAACTAATTCACAACTCTGGAGTTGTTTGCACAAAAAACAATGGATGGGAACCGAGCAGAGCTGAGTGGCCAAACTGTGGTATTAGCCCAAAAGTATTGGCGGGGTTAGATGCAGATAAAAATTATTTTGAATTTGCAACCTGGTGGAGGTTAGTATAGATGGACTAATAGAACAAGTCCCACACACTGCTACAAGCCGAAATATTTTTTCAGAGCTAGATGCAGATAAAAATTATTTTGAATTTGCAACCTGGTGGAGGTTAGTATAGATGGACTAATAGAACAAGTCCCACACACTGCTACAAGCCGAAATATTTTTTCAGAGCTAGATGCAGAAAAAAATTATTTTGAATTTGCAACCTGGTGGAGGTTAGTATAGATGGACTAATAGAACAAGTCCCACACACTGCTACAAGCCGAAATATTTTTTCAGAGCTAGATGCAGATAAAAATTATTTTGAATTTGCAACCTGGTGGAGGTTAGTATATATGGACTAATAGAACAAGTCCCACACACTGCTACAAGCCGAAATATTTTTTCAGAGCTAGATGCAGATAAAAATTATTTTGAATTTGCAACCTGGTGGAGGTTAGTATAGATGGACTAATAGAATGATGCTATGCCCAAAAGGTTTTATTTCACTAGGTGCAGTAAAAAAATTGGTATTCTATACGCAGGTGGTGTAGCTTGCAACACAGATAGGCTACTCCACTGACTAACACACACTGCAAGAGGCCAAAAAGGATTTGCTTTGCTAGATTTAGCCAAATGCTGTGAAAAAAACTTGCACAGCACTAAAACAGACCTGCCTGGCAAAAAGTGATAGGAAATGATGTAACCTAGCCCTCAAAAGGACTGCAATTACAATTAGTCTTTACTCCCAACCTATCTATTTAAGAGCACAGACCTGCCTGATAAAAGTGATATGAACTGATGTAACCTAGCCCTGAAAAAGACTGCAATTACAATTAGTCTTTACTCCCAACCTATCTATTTAAGAGCACAGACCTGCCTGATAAAAGTCGTAGAAAATGATGTAATCTAGTCCTTAAAAGGACTGCAATCACAACTATTCCCTACTCCCAAGCTATCTATAGATTTGTGCGAAAATTGGCTTGAAATTAACAAAGTATAGCGCACACAGCAACAGCGGTGCCGTCTAACACGCAGCTGCAGCAGTGAGAAAATGGTGGCAATGGGGAAAATGGCTGGGTCTTATAGGTCAAGGACATGTGACATACACTGCCAATGACACATGCCCTTGCTTGTGTGAAAAAAAGCACTTCGCTCCGTGTATGCGCTGCTGATAGGCTGACAGATTGCACCTCCCCACTGTAAATGCGGGAAAGAGAAAAAAAAAATTATGCAGAGATCCATCCCCTGCCCCTCCCCCCGCCCCGCTGTACACTCAAACTGCGTATTAACATTAATTTTCAGCATTACTGAGAAAAAATCCAGTTATGATTTTGGTGCACGAACAGTTATCGAACATAACCTCGAACAGCCAAATTTTTTTCAAATTGTTCGTGTTCACCGAACGGCTCGAACACCGCCCAAAACAGCTCGAATTTGAGATTGGCGAACAGTTCGAGTCGAACACCGCTCATCTCTACTCCTGAGTACCTGATACCCCATACAGTGGGGAAAAAAAGTATTTAGTCAGTCACCAATTGTGCAAGTTCTCCCACTTAAAAAGATGAGAGAGGCCTGTAATTGACATCATAGGTAGACCTCAACTATGAGAGACAAAATGAGAAAACAAATCCTGAAAATCACATTGTCTGATTTGGAAAGAATTTTTTTTCAAATTTTGGTGGAAAATAAGTATTTGGTCAATTACAAAAGTTCATCTCAATTCTTTGTTATATATCCTTTGTTGGCAATGACAGAGGTCAAACGTTTTCTGTAAGTCTTCACAAGGTTGGCACACACTGTTGCTGGTCTGTTGGCTCATTCCTCCAAGCAGATCTCCTCTAGAGCAGTGATGTTTTGGGGCTGTCATTGCCCTGGCGGTGTGCTTGGGATTATTGTCATGCTGAAAGACCCAGCCACGTTTCATATTCAATGCCCTTGCTGATGGAAGGAGGTTTGCACTCAAAATCTCACGATACATGGCCCCATTCATTCTTTCATCAACACGGATCAGTCATCCTGGTCCCTTGGCAGAGATACAGCCCCAAAGCATGGTGTTGCCACCCCCATGCTTCACAGTAGGTATGGTGTTCTTTGGATGCAACTCAGCATTTTTTCTCCTCCAAACACGACGAGTTGTGTTTCTACCAAACAGTTCTACTTTGGTTTCATCTGACCATATGACATTCTTCCAATACTCTTCTGGATCATCCAAATGCTCACTAGCAAACTTCAGACGGGCCTGGACATGTAATGGCTTAAGCAGGGGGACACGTCTGGCACAGCAGGATCTGAGTCCCTGGCGGCATAGTATGTTACTGATGGTAGCCTGTGTAATGTTGATCCCAGCTCTCTGCAGGTCATTCACTAGGTCCCCCCTTGTGGTTCTGGGATTTTTGCTCACCAGTCTTGAGATCATTTTTACCCCACGGGGTGAGATCTTGTGTGGACCCCCAGATCGGGGGAGATTATCAGTGGTCTTGTATGTCTTCCATTTTCTAATTATTGCTCCCACAGTTGATTCCTTCACACCATGCTGCTTGCCTATTGCAGATTCAGTCTTCCCAGCCTGGTGCAGGGCTACAATTTTGTTTCTGGTGTCCTTCGACAGCTCTTTGGTCTTCACCATAGTGGAGTTTGGAGTGTGACTGTTTGAGGTTGCGGACAGGTGTCTTTTATACTGATAACAAGTTCAAACAGGTGCCAGTACTACAGGTAATGAGTGGAGGACAGAGGAGCCTCTTAAAGAAGAAGTTACAGGTCTGTGAGAGCCAGAAATCTTACTTGTTTGTAATTGACCAAATACTTATTTTCCACCAAAATTAGAAAAAAATTCTTTCCAAATCAGACAATGTGATTTTCAGGATTTGTTTTCTCATTTTGTCTCTCATAGTTGAGGTCTACCTATGATGTCAATTACAGGCCTCTCTCATCTTTTTAAGTGGGAGAACTAGCACAATTGGTGGCTGACTAAATAAATACTTTTTTTCCCCACTGTATGCGAGGAAAATACACTGTTTGGACACACGGCAGGGTTCAGAAGGGAAGGAGCATTGTGTGACTGTTTGAACGCAAAATTGGCTGGAATCGAGAGCGGACACCATGTCGCGTTTGGAGAGCCCCTGATGCGCCTAAACAGTGGAAACCTCCCACAAGTTACCCCATTTCGGAAACTACAACTACACCCCTCAAAGATTTTATCAAGGGGTATAGTGAACATTTTGAACCCAGAGGTACGACACAATTTGATAACATTAAGTCATCATATTGAATATGTTATCATTAGTTTTGAGCGCAAGTGCTCGCTTACTTGAGTTTGAGTAAAATACAAAGTCCAAACTATTGATGGCAATAACTAGCCAGAAATGTATCATTTAACTTTTTGACTGTGCAGGAAATCTGTAGCTTCAAATCAGAACAAAGATCTTTAAAGATTTGTTTGGAAATTCGAATTATTAATCAGCACAGAACCTAAAACAATATGGTATTAAAAGATGGAGATTCAGTTGGTCATACAAGATTTTATGCTCTTAGATTTTTTTACTGTTCCAGAGCCCGATCTTGATTGTATAGGAGAAGAAAAATCACACCATCACAGAGATTTTCTACCATCTAAGAGACTATGTTTGTGTGATATGAAATTCTATAGAAACTTGCCATTACTTGTGAAATGCAATGTTCTGGCTGTCAACAACATTAACTGTTTTGTGCCCATTGTTTTGGTGGGTGAGACCAACAGAGCAAAATACTATGCGGACTGCTTTATACACAAACACAGTGGCGACCAAAAGTTTTGCATTTCTTTTAAAAGTGTGATTCCTTCAGTCTGGTTATTGTGATGCCATTTCCCTGGTGATGAATTGAAAGTGCATGAAGTTGTCATCATGCATGACCTTAATTTTAACCAAAATGCTTTTGAATCAAGGTAGGTCATTTACTTAAAGAAAACTGACTGCCAAAAGTTTTGCCTCTACTATTTATTGATCACAGCATAGAGCGTAATTCATTGTTTACAATGCCATAACGTAATATTTTGTACCATAACCTCTTGCTTTAATTACTACACCGCACCGACGAGGCATTGAAGCCACTTGGGTATTCAAGACATTGTGAGGGATCTTGCTCCACTCCGTTTGCAAATCTGCTAACAATTCATCTGTATTGCTATAGGTACGGGCCCTAACTCGTCGCCCTAACTCATCCCAAAGGTGCTCTATAGGGTGTAAATCAGGTGATTGGTTTGGCCATTGCAACAGGTGAACATTTTTCTTTGCTAACCAATTTGTGATTAAATTGGAGGTGTGCTTAGGATCATTGTCTTGCTGGAATTTCTATCTCCTGCCTACTTTGGTTTTACCATGTGGCAGCATTACATTCTCCAGTATATCCTTGTACATGGTAGCATTCATATTTCCATCAATTCTATGCAGAGAGCCAATGGCAGATGCAGAAAAGAAGCCCCAAACTATGACATTGCAACCACCATGTTTCACTGTAGGTGTTTGGTACCTTCCATCATTACGTTTTTCAATTGGGCGGTATATATAGTGCTCGCCATCACTACCAAACAGATTGAACTTGGATTCATCCGACCACAACACCTTAGACCAATCTGTCTCTTTCCATTGGCTGCTTTCTTTGGCAATCTCAAGTCAGACCTTCCGGTTCCTTGCAGAGATGAAAGGTTTCTTGACTGGAACTCGTGCGTTCAACCCTTCTGCTCGAAGTCATCACACCACAGGTTGGTGACTCACTTTGACCCCATATTCTTCGTTCATTTCGTGTGAAATCTGTCCAGCACTTTTATGGACATCAGATACTGACTTTTTCTTAATAGTGTGATCAACTCTGGAGGAAGTTTTCCATGGCCGTCCACTTCTAGGTTTGTCAGCTGTTCCATAACCTTCTTTTTCTATCTTTAAAGGGGATTTCCCACGAACAAAAGTTCAGTTTAAAAATTGGCCGCGTCTGACCGTGTACAGAACATACCACAGCTCCTGGGCTGGGGAGGAAGCAAAAGACAATACAGACACTACAGCAGGGGATCGCAGAGGATTCATTTTGTGAAGTAAAATATTTCACTGCCTGTTTTTAAACAATATTTTACCTCAGAAAATGAATCCTCTGTGATCCCCTGCTGTAGTGTCTGTATTGTCTTTTGCCTCCTCCCCTGCCCAGTAGATGTGGTATGTTCTGTACACGGTCAAACACTGACAGTTTTTTAAATGAACTTTTGTTCGTGGGAAAACCCCTTTAATATATGTGACATTTAACTCTGAGAACAGGTGAATTCCATAGCTCCTCTTCTCAGCTTTTGCCTGACTTCACTCTCAGAATAATAAGCTTCCTGACATATGGTGATAAATTTGGCTTTGTCTTTACCATGTTGTAACCGAAAAACACACACATAAAAAAAAAAAATTAGGTAACATTCGACTACCCACAAAATATGCAGAACATTTGACCCAGCAAATATTGAAAACTAACACATAAAGGGATAAAACAATGTCAAACACAATTTTCGTCCTTATAGCTGACAACCATTTGCTTCCGGTTTACTAAAATCACCAGGAAAATGGCATCACAGTAACCAGACAGAAGTAATCACACTTTTTAAAAAAATGCCAAACTTTTGATCGCCACTGTATATAGCACAGAACGTTATAACACTTGCCGAGGCCAATATGTAACAGGTTTTCTAGAACAAAATAATGGTCTCAATGGAGAAGGTCCAAATATTTACATTTTTCCATTCCACCAAATCTAATTTCAGCACTTGTCCAGATTAGTTTATGCATAGGATTTCATTTTCCTAATTGTTGCTTAGGGAGTATTATGAGTTTAACAAATATTATTTTCTACACCTTTTCTGAAATGTTACACACCTGTCCTGGGTATCCTGGGCTCTGTTTCCTTCCCCTGGGTCTGCTGCCCTACACTGTGCTCCACATCAGTTTTTGAAGGTTGCCTGGAATGGATCAATTACATAATCTCCCAAGACCTATTTAAGGCCCACCTAGACACACACCTGTGTCTTGGGATAGAGACTCCAATGTTCCATGATTGATTTGCTCCATTACCTATGATTGCTGTGTTTTTAATTTACATTTATGCTTGCTGGATCCCACTCCATCCATCCTGCTGCCCCTGACATTCCTGTATGTGTCAAGTCCTCACTGCCCAAGTGCTTTCCTGCGTTCTGCACCAACGCCTGGGGTCTATGTGCCCACCAGGACCTAAGGCTTAGAGGATCAACCTCACCTGGTGAGACTAACACCAAACTTGACTTTACAAAAAATTCTCATGGATCTGCCATTACCAGTATAAATGTAACTGTAGCAGACCGATGGCTGGTGAGGACTTCTGTAACCCACTACATTGTCAGCATGTGAGATCATTTATTTCTCCGAGGATCAAGTATAAAGTCCTACTTACTTCAGGCAAAACCAGAAATAATTTTCACAACAAACCTATTTCCATCTTGTTTGTAAAAAGGTTAAATGAGGACCGACGAGCTCCAGGGAGGAATTACTACCAGATTGCTAATTAAAGCTGTGTTTGCTTGTGGATTTTGGAGTTTTATCGGATGTGTTAAATCCTAAATGTGCATTCATTACCGTCTCACTTGCTTAACTATGGCCTTAGCAATCTATGAAACTGCTACGGGCTCCATAGTGTAGAGTGTCTAATACAGAGAGGTATGAGGCTTATTTAAGGCAGGTTGTAAATTAATCTATTACAGAAAGAAAAGTCGTAGAAATTTATATGGCTGGACAGTGTAAACTTAGGTAATTGGGAAGAAATGCAAGAAGGCGATGTCGCTACTGGGAATTATACAATTGTATTGGGCTCAGATGGAGACTCCAATTAGCCAATACCTAAGACCTACTCTAAGACCAGAGATATTGGAAGGACTTTACTTACAGTGGTGTTTTTATATGACAGTCTTAAACAGAAGCCCACTGGCACATTTCTTACTCTGAAGGGTCTGACCTGACCTGCAATACACATGCAAAAATGGGAAAAATGTAATTCTTCATTTCCCCTCTGAGGCGCTGCAGGAAAATTGAATGCTTACTGCCAGGTCTCCCCACAAAATACATCTGATTGCTCGTGGTCCCAGCTGAGAAACATTCTGTGAACAGAGTTGTCAAGGGACAAAAAACCTGCTTGAAAAATGGCCATTTACATGATCCCCATAAACAGCTGGCATCTTGCAGATTTGGATGATGCAGGTGGAAAGAGGGTCATTGTCTATAAATATCTCCACCATAATCATCACTGAGAGTGAATGTAAAGCTATAGTAAACTAGCTATTGAACCCGTTCTACGCCCGGGTGGCGAGCTTTTTTATTGGTATATGGTCTCCCATGCTGGTATGTGCTGCCCCCCTCCTTGTATTTGTGCTGCCCCCATCCTGTCTCCACCATCCTATCCTGGTATGCATGGCACCCCTCACCCCCTATCCTGGTATGCGTGGCACCCCTCACCCCCAATCCTGGTATGCGTGACACCCCTCACCCCCAATCCTGGTATGTGTAGCACCCCTCATCCCTATCCTGGTATGTATGGCATCCCTCATCCTGGTATACATGGCACCCCATCCCTCATCCCCAATCCCGGTATGCATGGTACCCCTCACCCCCAATCCTGGTATGCATGGCACCCCATATCCTCAATCCCTGTATGCATGGCACCCCTCATCCCCAATCCCGGTATGCGTGGCACCCCTCATCCCCAATTCTGATATGCGTGGCACACCTCATTCCCAATCCTGGTATGCATGGCACCCCTCATCCTCAATCCCTGAATGCGTCGCACCCCTCATCCCCAATCCCGGTATGCGTGGCACCCCTCATCCCCAATCCTGGTATGAGTGGCACCCCTCATCCCCAATCCTGGTATGCGTGGCACCCCTCATTCCCAATCCTGGTATGCATGGCACCCCTCATCCCCAATCCTGGTATGCATGGTACCCCATCCCTCATCCCTGTCCTGGTATGTATGGTATCCCTCATCCTGGTATGCATGGTACCCCATCCCTAATCCCTATCCTGGAGTGTATGGTATTCCTCATCCTGGTATGCATGGCACCCCATCCCTCATCCCCAATCCCGGTATGCGTGGCACCCCTCATCCCCAATCCCGGTATGCATGGCACCCCTCATCCCCAATCCCGGTATGCGTGGCACCCCTCGTCCCCAATCCCAGTATGCGTGGCACCCCTCGTCCCCAATCTTGGTATGCATGGCACCCCTCGTCCCCAATCCTGGTATGCTTGGCACCCCTCGTCCCCAATCCCGGTATGTGTGGCACCCCTCATCCCCAATCCCGGTGTGCGTGGCACCCCTCATCCCCAATCCCGGTGTGTGTGGTACCCCTCATCCCCAATCCCAGTGTGCATGGTACCCCTCACCCCCCAAACCTGGTGTGCGTGGTACCCCTCACCGCCCAATCCTGATATGCGTGGTACCCCTCACCCCCCAATCCTGGTATGCGTTCAGTGCCAACGCAGTCTATCGAGGCTTCAGAGAGAGGTACGCCTCCACAGTTATATTATAGATGAGCTCTTCCCTTGAGTCTTTTGGCAGCGGCATTCACTGGTCAAGTCAGCTATATTATAACTCTGTTAAAGGGGTTTTCTGCTACAAGAATATTGACGACCTATACTCAAGACAACTTTTACCTCCACCATTGCCCATTATCCCACCACCAGTACTCGTGACGTGATCGCAGGGAGCCAATGGGTTGTCCTGGCTGCCAGGTGCCCTTAAGGCCCCCTTCACCAGCATTTTTCTACTCCCATGAAGTCCAGACAAGAAGCTTGTCATTTCTTTTATAGACTCCAGTACTGTACAGTAGATAAAACAAGTGATTAAACAATCGCATGTTCAAGTCCCCTAAGGGGACTAAAATACATGAAGTATAAAAGTGAAAAATCATTAAAAAAAAAATACAAAAACATAAAAGTCGAATCAGACCCTTTTTCTCCAGATTATAAATAAATAGAATAATATAAAAAAACATATTTGGACTCAGCTTGTGCGTAAAATATCTATTTATGAAAATACAAAATCAATCAACCCGTAAAGTTAATTGAATGGCTTCATTCAAAGCTACAGCTAGTCCTGCAGACAAAAACAAGCCCACATTGACTAAAAAACAGTTATTGTTCTTGGAAGAAGGGGAGGTAAAAAAATGAAAGTGCAAAAATGAAAAAAATATGAAAAAAATATTTTGCATTAAGGCCCACTATCTTTAAGATACGTCAAGATGGGTGTCAATATAAAGTACTCCACATAGAGTCATAGGGTATGGCCATGGCAGAGTATATCGTAACTTGAGCCTTTGTAACACGGGTACTTTAGATGCAACAAGACAGAAACACAGAGGTTAAGGGTTAAGAAACTGGGGAAGTTTATAATAACAGGGTCAATCTCCACGCAGGGAGTAACAGGGGAAAATATGGGAGAAAACAAGGAAAGTAGCAGGTAAAAGTCTTCAACTGACAGTTCACAGTTTAACTAGATATAGCAGAGTCGAACCGGTTGTAAACGACAGTTTTTACACTTAGCTGACTCTTTTCCTCCACAAGGCAGTTGCCAGCTGAGGCCGGTGTTGATTTCTTCAGGCTTCCCTGCCCAAACAATGCTCCGTCTTCTGGCGGCAGTGGACGGTCTCCGGTTTTACCCGTTGAGCCCCTAGTCCATAACACGGCACCTCACGTGCTCGGCTCCACAGACACTGCGTCTCTTCTCTAGTCGGCTTGACTCCTCCGGTCCACTGCACTCGGCTCTTGCTCCCAGTACTGGAGCCAGGAGCCTGGACCCTCTCACACTGCTCTGCTGAGCAGGACCCAGCTCCGCTTTCCCACGCAAAACGTCTTCGTCTCTTCCTCTCTCTTCCCACGCCACGTTTCCCGGTCACCTGACCTCCCAGCTCTCACTCTGGACACGTCCCCAGCTTCCCAGTCACCTGACTCCTGTACTCGCAGTCTGTCTTCCCCCTGAAACCAGAGGCGCAGTTCCGGATCCCTTGCTCTGAAAGTACTTACACCCCGGTCTTCCCCCTTACACTCCCGCTTTCCTTTAACTCGCCATTCCACGGGCGAGAGTTCCTTCATCAAACGTTCACATTCTTGGACTTCTTGGACAATACGGTACCATATGAATTGATCTTGTTCGTAATGGTAAGGAGGCACTCCTGCTGTTGTCCGTTCTGACCGGCGTAACTCAGTTTGACCGATGAGGGGTGCAGGGTCACTCGGATTTCCAATCGCCGCCTGCCCGGTGGCTTCAACCGATGTTGTTCCCTCGCCGCCTGCACTGGGGACTGCAGGTATTCGAGTGCTGGGGCTCGGAGGTACAATCAACAACTCTTCTTCATCCACATCGTGGCTTGGGGCAACTGTGACAGGACCCTCTCTAGAAGCAGGTGATTCTTCACCATCCTCGTCATCTTTAGACAGAAAGGGTCGCAGCATACTACAATGAACCACTCTGGTAGGCTCCTACAGCCCCCTCGGGTTGAACTTCATACACATGTCCTTCAGCGCCAATCCTGCACTTCACTCGGTGCGGGGTCCGTTCCCACCGCCTACTCAATTTGCCCCGGGGCCGCCTGTCCCGAACTAACACCTGCTCCCCGTGCCCTAAAGCTGGCAATGAGGCAATGTCTCATGATGTTTGAGCTCCTGAAACTTTTGTTGTACCAACCGTCGGAGGGTCTGCAGTCAATGCCGATGTTCCCGGACCCAGGAAGACACCCCCGTCCATGGGTAGTCCTCCTCGGGGTCCAGCTCTAACTCGGTAATCTCTCGTTCCTTTCGCCCGAATAGCAAGGTATAAGGAGTGAACCCCGTCGTACTATTCACTCGGTTGTTGTAGACCCACAGCAGCTCGGCCACAAACTCAGGCCACCGTACCTTCAGATCTTCCTCCAACGTGAGGAGCATTTGGATCAGTGTCCGATTAAAGCGTTCACAGGCCCCATTTCCTTGAGGGTGGTAAGGAGTAGTCCGTGACTTCTCAATCTTATACAACCGGTGCAGCTCTTCCATCACCCGGCCTTGGAAGCAGGCGCCTTGATCGGAATGAATCCTCTTTGGGCAGCTGTACACCCGAATGAAGTCTCGGCAGATGGCCTGTACAGCTGTCTCGGCGGTCTGGTCTCTGGTCGGGGTCACTACCGCAAACGTTGTGAAGTGGTCTGTCATAACCAGGCAATGTTCATACCTGAGATGCGCCGGTCCAACAGTCAAATAGTCAATCATCAGCACCTCCAAGGGGGCAGAAGTCACAATAGTTTGTATGGGGACCCGCTGCTTAACCTACTCACAGCTCCGACATCTTCGACAAGTGTCTTCTATTGTTGCTCGCAGTCGGGGATGATACACCAGCCTCTGCAACCACTGAAACGTCTTCTCTGGTCCGAAGTGAGCCCCTTATTCATGAGCCTCCTTAGCCACTACTCCGACCAACTTCTCTGGGATCACCACTTGCTAGGTGGCCCCGAACTCTCGCAGTAGCTGCACCCATTGGTACAGCAGTCCGTCTCGAAAACACAGTCTCTCCCATTGTCCCAGCATCTTCAGTGCTCCCGGGGACAGGGTACTCCTCTCTTCTCGACTGGGGACTTGCCGCAAACCCACCCATTGACGTAATTGAGCAACTTCTCTGTCAGTCTGGTGAAGTCGGATCCAGTTATCTCTTGGCCGCCCTAGCACTTGTTCTTCCGACGTCTCTCCGATCTGTCGCTGCGCCCGGCCAGCGGTCCCACAAAACTTCGGATGCTAGGGGTCTCATCCGCCTCCAAATCTTCATCGCGGTCATGATCGGGCCGTTCATATGTCACTCTGGAGAGGGCGTCGGCGTGAGTATTCTCTGCCTTAGTCCGGTAGGCGGTCTTATACCGGTACCTGGCCATGCAGGCCACCCACCGCTGCTCCAGGGCCCCCAATTTTGCATTCTCCAGATGGGCCAGCGGGTTGTTATCTGATCTCACCAGTACTTCAGACCCGGACAAATACTCTGCAAACTTCTCTGTCATTGCCCAAACCAGAGCCAGCAACTCTAATTTGAAAGAGCTATAATTATCCGGGTTCCTCTCGGAGTCGTGAAGGGAGCGGCTGGCGTACGCAATCACGCGCTCTTTCCCCTCCTGTACTTGGGATAACACGGCTCCCCGACCATGTAGGCTCCCATCAGTGTGGAGTATGAAGGGTTGGGAGAAATCCGCACAGGCAAGTATTGGGGCCTCGGTCAGGGCCATTTTTAGGGCACGGAAGGCCTGTTCCTGCCTGCTTCCCCACCGAATCGCCTGATTTTTGGAGCCCGCCGGCACTCCCTTAAGTAGCTCCAGCAATGGGTTGGCTATGCAGGTGAAGTTCTTCACGAATCTTCAGTAGTACCCGGCAAGTCCCAGGAAGGCCCGAACGTCCTTCACTGTCTTCGGGGTAGGCCACTCCTGTACGGCGGACACCTTTTCCTGGGTGGGCCTGACTCCTTCACCGGACACAGTATGACCGAGATATTCGATCTGTTTGCGGAACAGGTGGCACTTCTGGGGCTTCACTTTTAGGCCATGACTCTGTAGGCAACTCAGTACTTGCTCCAGTCGCTGGAGGTGCTCCTCGAAGGTGACGGCATAGACAATTATGTCGTCAAGGTAAATCAGTGTCGCCTCGAAGTTTAAATCGCCCAGGCACCTCTCCATCAGACGCTGGAACGTCCCAGCGGCGTTAGTCAAGCCGAAGGGGATCCGACTGAACTCGAACAGTCCCATGGGTAATATGAACGCCGTCTTCACACGGTCATGTTCGGCCATGGGCACCTGCCAGTACCCACAGGCCAGATCCAAGGAGGAGAAGTATCTTGCCTTCCCTAAGGCCGCTGTTATGCACACGCCCGGGCTAAGCGGCGTGTGCGTGTGATTGGTAGTGATTCCACTGGACCGTGCCGGAGAGTGAATGCCTGGAGGGGCGTGACTAGGTATTCACCCGATCCGACCAGGGTCGCACGACGGCATACGACGCCAGTGCACCAAGGAGGAACCGAGCAGAGGGACCAGGTGCTACTCCAGGACAGACCCCGGACACGGCTGTTGACCCACACAGGGGAATACAGGAACAGGCTGGTAGGCTGGCACACAGACTGATGGGTATAGGCAGGCACGACTGGTATGCAGGCAGGCGGGTATGCAGGCAGGGGGGTAAAGACAAGCACAGCTAGAGTGCAGACAGGGAGGCACTAGCAGGTAGGAACACAGGCGGGATAGGACCCAGTACACACCGGGACTCAGGAACAATACAGGCAGAGGGTTACAGGCAAGCACAGCTAGAGTGCAGACAAGGCTGAGCAGGGAGGACAGGGCTCTGTTCACACGGAACAGACAGGAAGGGAAAGACAGAGCCAGATACTCACACAGTACTTGCAGAGACAACAAGCAGGAGTTAGGTACGAGTTCAGACTCTGCAGAAAAAGGAAGGGAACGGACATAGAGGCAAAACAGGTAAAGGACAGGAGAGAGTTCAGACTGGAACTGAGTGTACGGAGGAGACCGACACTGCAGAGGGATACAGGAGCGGGTCTGGGAATACGGCCCCCAGAGAGGCGGAACGAACAGGCAAGGAGCGTGTTCAGACAGGACAGACCAGACACAGGAGCGGGTCTAGGAAATCGGCCACTAGAAGGCGGAACGAACAGGAAAGGAGCGTGTTCAGACAGGACAGACCAGACACAGGAGCGGGTCTAGGAAATCGGCCACTAAAAGGCGGAACGAACAGGCAAGGAGCGTGTTCAGACAGGACAGACAAGATACAGGAACGGGTCTAGGTAATCGGCCCCTAGAAGGCAGGAGGAACAGGCTAGGAGCGTGTTCAGACAGGACAGACAAGAGAACACAGAAAGGACTCAGTTCAGACACGGGAGCTGATACCGCAAAGCAGGAGACATACAGGACTCAGTTCAGACACGGGAACTGATACAAAAAGCAGGAGACAAGAGACGGGACCTGGCACCTTCAGAGTGCAAGCACACACTGAAGGAAACACTATGCTCAGGCAGGGATAGAAGGGAGCTGCTGAGCTATATACCAAGTGACAGACAGCAATAGGCTGAGGACGCACAAGGGGTGTGACCCACAGCAGGTACAAAAAGCAGGAAGTGATCGGGCGCCGCCCTTAAGCAGCAGAAACAGACAGCATGGAGGGAAGCCAGAGAGACATTCTGGACAGGAGATCAAGTGCGCCCTCTTGCACAGTGGGAGATGGACCACCATGCAAGGACGCCGCCAGGTATGTTACAGTACCTCCCCCCTTACGCCCCCTCTTCTTCAGGCCTGCCAGAATCTTCCGCAGGGAATTCGAGGACCAGTCGTTCACTGGGTTGGAGGGGGACAGAGACTTAAGGGTAATCTCTGCTTCGAGGTACATCTTGTCAAGCTCACAGGAAGAAATAGACGGGTTATCAGGTACATAATGAGGAAAAGTCACTGTCTCTTTGTTATCTGGTGGTATCCCGGAGGATTCAGGAAACAACTGGAGGTCCTCCGCCAGGTCAGAAGAGTGCAGAGGCTCAGAGAAAACAACTGCTTCAGAGTACACTAGGTCGGACTCACTGGAGGAAGCAGGCGAGGTATCGGGTACCGAGTATAGGAAAGTCTCTGTCCATTCACCACCAGGTGGCACCCCGAAGGGTTCTGGAGACAGCTGGCAGTCCTCCGCCTGGTCAGAGGGGTGTAGAGACTCACGGGTAACCTCTGCTTCAGAGTACACTAGGTCGGACTCACTGGACGAAGCAAGCGAGGTATCAGATCCAGGATATAGGAAAGTCTCTGTCCATTCACCACCAGGTGGCACCCCGAAGGATTCTGAACACAACTGGAGGTCCTCCGCCTGGTCGGAGGGGTGTAGAGACTCAGGAGTAACCTCTGCTTCGGAGTACACTAGGTTGGACTCACTGGACGAAGCGAGCGAGGTATCAGGTACAGAGTATAGGAAAGTCTCTGTCCATTCACCACCAGGTGGCACCCCGAAGGATTCTGAACACAACTGGAGGTCCTCCGCCTGGTCGGAGGGGTGTAGAGACTCAGGAGTAACCTCTGCTTCGGAGTACACTAGGTTGGACTCACTGGACGAAGCGAGCGAGGTATCAGGTACAGAGTATAGGAGAGTCTCTGTCCTTTCGCTACCAGGTAGCACCCCGAAGGGTTCAGGAGACAACTGGAGATCCTCCGCCTGGTCGGAGGGGTGTAGAGACTCGGAGGTAACTACCACTTTGGGGTACCCATTGTCAGGCTCACAGGACGAAGCGGACAAGGTATTGAGTACCGGGTGTAGAGAAGTCTCTCTCCATTTGTCATCGAGTGGTATCCCGGAGGGTTCAGGAGGCAACAGGGGATCCTCCGCCAGGTAGTAGAGGTGCACAGACTCTGAGGTAACCACAGCTTTGGAGCATCCTTGGACATGCACACCGGTTAAAGAGAAAGAAGCATCTGATGCCGGGTGCAGGAAGTTCTCCTGTGTGGAGTCTGGATGGGCAGAAGTCTCTTCGGCCAGGAGAACTGGTGCACTACCCACGCACATTACCCATTGGGGTTTCTCCGGGATACAGGGAGATGAAGCTTCAGTAGGGACTTCAAGGTTGGGGTCAGGAGGTCTCAGGGAGGACAGACCCTGGCGTGACGGCTTGCCTCTAAGTCTAGCACGTCTGGACTGCCTCTTGAGGTTGAGAGAAGTATTCCGGAAAGCGTAGTCACCCTGTGAGGATTCTGGGTGGGCAGTAGTCTCATTGGGCTGGAGGACTATTGCGCTACCCACACACATTACCCGTCGGGGCTGCTCCGGGATATTGGGAAGTGAAGCTTCAGCAGAGGCTTCAGAGTTAGGGTCCTCGAAGACCATACGAAAGGCCACCAGGAAGGCCTGTAGGTCAAGGATGACAGGATCCCATGCTTCCCATAGGGGGGTGACCCATTTCAAGGCATCACCCGCTAGGTAGTCAATCATAAAGGCCACTTTAGCCCAATCGGAAGGAAAATAGAGAGGGTAGGCCTTAAAGTGTAGCATGCATTGCTCCACAAATGCACGACACTGTCTTGGATCCCCATAGTAACGTGGCGGATCCGCAGGAACGAGAGCTGATAGATCCATCTGGACGGGTGCGTAATTCGCCTGGAACTCAGCTAAAGGGGGGAAAAAATTTATTTATTTATTTTAATGCATGTATTCGCTGGAAAAACTTCTCAAAGAGCGAAGGCCGTGGGGCTCAACGGGAACCATGGCCTGAGCATGCTGTTATGCACACGCCCGGGCTAAGCGGCGTGTGCGTGTGATTGGTAGTGATTCCACTGGACCGTGCCGGAGAGTGAATGCCTGGAGGGGCGTGACTAGGTATTCACCCGATCCGACCAGGGTCGCACGACGGCATACGACGCCAGTGCACCAAGGAGGAACCGAGCAGAGGGACCAGGTGCTACTCCAGGACAGACCCCGGACACGGCTGTTGACCCACACAGGGGAATACAGGAACAGGCTGGTAGGCTGGCACACAGACTGATGGGTATAGGCAGGCACGACTGGTATGCAGGCAGGCGGGTATGCAGGCAGGGGGGTAAAGACAAGCACAGCTAGAGTGCAGACAGGGAGGCACTAGCAGGTAGGAACACAGGCGGGATAGGACCCAGTACACACCGGGACTCAGGAACAATACAGGCAGAGGGTTACAGGCAAGCACAGCTAGAGTGCAGACAAGGCTGAGCAGGGAGGACAGGGCTCTGTTCACACGGAACAGACAGGAAGGGAAAGACAGAGCCAGATACTCACACAGTACTTGCAGAGACAACAAGCAGGAGTTAGGTACGAGTTCAGACTCTGCAGAAAAAGGAAGGGAACGGACATAGAGGCAAAACAGGTAAAGGACAGGAGAGAGTTCAGACTGGAACTGAGTGTACGGAGGAGACCGACACTGCAGAGGGATACAGGAGCGGGTCTGGGAATACGGCCCCCAGAGAGGCGGAACGAACAGGCAAGGAGCGTGTTCAGACAGGACAGACCAGACACAGGAGCGGGTCTAGGAAATCGGCCACTAGAAGGCGGAACGAACAGGCAAGGAGCGTGTTCAGACAGGACAGACCAGACACAGGAGCGGGTCTAGGAAATCGGCCACTAAAAGGCGGAACGAACAGGCAAGGAGCGTGTTCAGACAGGACAGACAAGATACAGGAACGGGTCTAGGTAATCGGCCCCTAGAAGGCAGGAGGAACAGGCTAGGAGCGTGTTCAGACAGGACAGACAAGAGAACACAGAAAGGACTCAGTTCAGACACGGGAGCTGATACCGCAAAGCAGGAGACATACAGGACTCAGTTCAGACACGGGAACTGATA